>NC_141685.1:655221866-657621866 GCF_964263255.1 Lissotriton vulgaris | reverse complement strand
TTGATAGTGATTAGGGGACCACGACACTTATATTCTGCATAGTTTCGAGACTTAGTAACTGACAACATGTGCCAATATAGATCTGTGGACATATAAAAAAACGCCTTTATGGACTACTGAGGATACATGGTCCAGATAGCTCTTCCTATTCCTATTCCCTATTATACTTACATAAATGTGAAGTGATACAACCACGCACGCGGTATCAGTGTGGTCGTATATACACACTCTGTAAGGGTTTGTGTATAAAATACCCCTAAAGACAAGAAGAAGAAGAAACCGCATCTTATTCCCTCATCTGTACTTAGAAGCTCGCTACTTTTACAGATACCTAAGCTTATCACAACCATTACGATAAGGTATAGCTTACTTGCTAATCAGGAATCCCAGGATCAGGGAACCATTAGTCACACGTGAAATTACCAGCGTGTAAACCCTGAAAGACATTTGAGCGGATACGACACGTTTTGAGTGATAAATTCAAAAATAATCTCATTTGCCAAAGCAAAGCACCGCCAGTTCCTTACCTCTCAGCGCTCAGGCAGAAGCGTCCCGCGTGCTGGCAAACAAAGCTGGAAACGGCAAACAACAACGCCGTTCCAGCCGCCGGTTTAAATACCCGGTCCCTCCAAGTTGTATAGCGGAGGTTCCTGTCACATGACCTAATCGGTAACGGATACAGATAACGGACTACACGATGGAGGCAGAACTAGAAATACTCACTTCCCCCCACATGTAAACAAAACATTGTAGCCTGCAATCGATGCTTAAACTTCTTATTTATTTCATTTGGATATCGCGCTAAAATAAAGAGTAGTTTTGATGAGCCCAGAATGTTTTTATTGGTTTAAAACAGCACAGAAGATCGTGCTTGATTCGTGCTATTTTCAAAAGCAGGTTGTTTACAACTCAGATGGAGTCGACTCAATTAAACAGTTTTTAGTGAGCACAGAAAGTTTTTGTACGTTTTAAGCAGCACAAAAAACGTGTTTAAATCGTGCTGTATTAAAAAGCAGTTTACATCCTACATATGGTATATAGAGATATAATGCTATGTTCAAAGCAGTTTTTATTACACATAGATGTTTGTAAATAAGTTTGCCAAACACTCCCATAATCCTTGTGGCTTATTTTCAAGGAATAGAAGGTCGTATTAAGAAAAGAGATGGATCATCACTACATCTTCAGGCTTATGTGGATATAAATCCTACTCCTAACTATTTATAATTTCCTAAATTTAGTTTAGCCATGCATTAATCAGTGTCAAGGACGTCATTCTCATATACATTATCCCTATCAAGTGTTTGTAAATAAGATTGCCAAACACTCCCATGATACTTATGGCTTATTTTCAAGGAATAAGTGTTCGTATTAGGAAAGTAATTAGTCATCATTACATATTCATGCTTTTATAGATATAAATCCTACTACTAACTAATTTTAATTTTCTATGTTTAGTTAAGCCATGCTTCAATCAGTGTCAAGGACGTCAGTCCCGTATACATTTTCCTTATCAGGCTCTCCCAGCTTAAACCATGAATTGAGAGAGGATGGAGGGAAGATATTGTAAACTAACAGCTCTTAAATTCTGTAAGATGGATCAAATCAAAAAGGCATAGTTAGAGTTAAACCGCTCCAATAATGCGGTCCCATTCTTTTCTCGAGTTGAGTCCCCTTCTTACCGTATCGAGATAGGAGATATACCATTGTTCTCTCTCTTTTCTTCTAGAAACAACATTGCCACCTCTCTTGCCTATTTTAATTTTCTCCAAAATAAACCAGTGAAAATCTGATTCCTTATGTCCTTTCTCTAGGAAATGGGCAACAATTGGAGCAGTGATCTTTTTTGTCTTAATAGCTGATCTATGTTCCTGAAACCTAGTCCGTGCCTCCCTTCCTGTTTCTCCAACATAACAAAGGCCGCACGGACACCTGAGGAGATAAATGACATTCTAGCTCCTACAATTATTATGGGTCTTGCATTTAACCGTCATGGTGTTACAGGCGATTTCTGACCCTGCAATACATTGAGCACAGATATTACACATACCGCACCTAGTTGTTCCAACCACCTTTGTGCCATCTATTGTTCTGTGATTTTCCAATACCTCATCTTTGTACGTGTGTACCAGTAGATCGCGCAAGTTTTTGTTCTTTTTAAATGCGAACAACGGTTTCTCTTTAAAACTGATTCCTCCTCATGATTTAAAATGTGCCAATGCTTATTCACTACATTTTTTTATCTGGTTACTTATGTTGGAGAATTTACTAACAAACACAACTTTGTTTAGAGGGCCCTTTTCTTTCTTTTCATTTCGAATTAATGCCTCACGGTCATAAAATCTTGCTCTCTTCATTGAGTGCGACAGAAGTTTTTTCGGATATCCCCTCTCTTTAAATTTTGTTTTAAGGGTCTCTGCATGTTTGTAGTAATCATTAATATCAGAACAGTTTCTCCGGAGACGGAGAAATTGACTGAAGGGGATGCTTTCCATTTGTGATTTGGGGTGAAAGCTAGAAAAGTGTAATAGTGTGTTTTTTGCCATTGGTTTAGTGAACAATTCGACAGCCAGGACTCCATTGCAGTTTTTAATGGATATATCCAGGAAATCGACTTTTGTAGTACTATATGTCGATGTGAACCTTAGATTTGGATCTCCTAAGTTGATCCAAAGAAGGAACTTGTCAAGAAGTTCCATGGAGCCTTCCCAGATAAAGAAAATATCGTCAATGTAGCGGTACTAGCCCGCTACATTTTCGAAGAAAGGCGCCATTTCATTATCGATATGTTTGGCCTCAAAATTACCAACATACAGACAGGCCAGACTAGGGGCACAGGTAGCCCCCATGCTGGTCCCTTTCAATTGTCTGAAGTACTCGTTTTTAAATAAAAACACGTTATTTGTCAGGATGAGTCTCACACAGTTAACTATAAACTCCCTGTTTGCACTGCCAAGATCTTCACCAGATAGAAAATCGTCTATAACCTCTATTGTATCAGTCTGTGGGATGTTCGTGTAAAGAGACTCAATGTCCAGGGTGACCAGACACTGAGTCTCTTCACAGAACGCCATACCCTCCACCATTGATATGATATGTGCTGAATCTCGCACATATGATTTTAGGTTACATACAAGGGGTCTCAAGAAGTGATCTACGTACTTACTGATTGGTTCTAAGAGTGAGTCAATACTGCTCACAATAGGTCGCATTGGTGGGTCTAGTCTGTTCTTGTGGACTTTTGGTAAGCCATAAATGGCTGGTGTTTTTGGTTCCAAATTATTCAAAAAACGAAATTCATCGTCACAAATAAATCCTGCCTCCTTAGCTTCAGTCAGTAATTCTAGGCATTCGCGTGCCACTCTCTTAAGGCTAGTTTCAGTGGTTCGGACATAATATTCCTTAACATCAAGCAACTTGAGCATCCTCTGCTCATAGTTGCTTGTGTCAAAAACCACCACTCCACCTCCCTTATCTGCTGGCTGTACGGTAAGGGATCCATCTTCCTTTAGTCTATTTAGAGCTTCTCTCTCTATTTTAGAGATATTATAAGTGTGACATTTATTTTCCTTCTCTAAAAGTTTATGGATCCCACTCTCTACAGCGGTCTCGAATGCTTCTATGTTCTTATTTACCATACTCAATGCAGATGTGAAATTTGACTTAGGTTTTAACCCAGAAATATGAATCCGATCTCTGCTCTCCCTGTTCTCAAAAAATCTTTTAAATCTGATTTTCCTGAAGAAGGATCGCAGATCCTTCTCCAACTGAAATTTGTCTAGGTTGGTCGAAGGAACAAAACTGAAGCCTCTACTGAGAATCCCTATTGCTACATCGCTAAGGTCCTTGCATGATAGATTGATTACTGGTAATTTACTGGTTTCCAGTATCTTTTGCTCCGGGTGCTTAGATAATCCTGTTGAGGAGGTCCCTGGTTGTAATTCTGCTGAGGGGGTCCCTGATTGTAATTCTGTTGAGGATGTCCCTGATTGAAATGCTGTTGTCGGCCTTGGTTGAAATGGCACTGTCCTCGGTTTCCATTGTAATTCTGACCTCTCCTCGGGCGTGGTTCTAAAAAAAACCCTGATCACACCCATTTCTCCCGGGATCAGTACATCCTTCTTCCTCAGAACTAGAGCATGATGAATTGGAAAAAGTAGCCTGCTTGTTACCCCCTCTAGAATATATTTGTCTGTTAGCAGGTCGCTCCCAGCTCCCATTATGTAAAAATACTGTTAAAAGAAAGATATTTATTCTTCTATGGATCAAATTAAAACCTTTGGGTTTAGTGAAGACCAATTACATCGAATTATAAGCACTAAAACTGGAAACAGAATTACTGTTGCTTCTGGTAAAGGGGAAAACTGGGGTAAGCTATTGAATTTAAAGAAAAAGCTTATCCGAACCGAAGCACACGCAGACTTTTTAGTCGAATATGTGACATCTGGGACTATTGCCATCGGCTTACAGGTTCGTAATGAACCTTAGTTTTTCACAGAAAACAGAAAATTCCTTGAAACTTGGGCACTGATCACGAATAGATACAGCAGAGATTGGATGCTGTTAATAATCGAAACAGCCCAAGGTTTAATAATCCTTGAAAAAGAAGAAATTGATAAATTGGAAACTGAACTCAAAAACTGTCCTGCTCTCGAAGAAGCTAAAAAGAAATTGGCCGACATAAATAGAGATGTAGAAGGATATAGTACATACCTGCTCAATAAAAAGACCAATAAATTGAAAAAGGATATTGAGCAATATGCAGTGGAGAGAGTCTACCCCTTTTTAAAAGAAAACTATTTTCAAAATAGATATAATGGGAGCTGGGAGCGACCTGCTAACAGACAAATATATTCTAGAGGGGGTAACAAGCAGGTTACTTTTTCCAATTCATCATGCTCTAGTTCTGAGGAAGAAGGATGTACTGATCCCGGGAGAAATGGGTGTGATCAGGGGTATTATTTAGAACCACGCCCGAGGAGAGGTCAGAATTACAACGGAAACCGAGGACAGGGCCATTTCAACCGAGGCCGACAACAGCATTTCATTCAGGGACATCCTCAACAGAATTACAATCAGGGACCCCCTCAGCAGAAGTACAACCAGGGACCTCCTCAACAGGATTATCTAAGCACCCGGAGCAAAAGATAATGGAAACAAGTAAATTACCAGTAATCAATCTATCATGCAAGGACCTTAGCAATGTAGAAATAGGGATTCTCAGTAGAGGCTTCAGTTTTGTTCCTTCGACCAACCTAGACAAATTTCAGTTGGAGAAGGATCTGCGATTCTTCTTCAGGAAAATCAGATTAAAAAGATTTTTTGAGAACAGGGAGAGCAGAGATCGGATTAATATTTCTGGGTTAAAACCTAAGTCAAATTTCACATCTACATTGAGTATGGTAAATAAGAACATAGAAGCATTCGAGACCGCTGTAGACAGTGGGATCCATAAACTTTTAGAGAAGGAAAATAAATGTCACACTTATAATATCTCTAAAATAGAGAGAGAAGCTCTAAATAGACTAAAGGAAGATGGATCCCTTACCGTACAGCCAGCAGATAAGGGAGGTGGAGTGGTGGTTTTTGACACAAGCAACTATGAGCAGAGGATGCTCAAGTTGCTTGATGTTAAGGAACATTATGTCCGAACCACTGAAACTAGCCTTAAGACAGTGGCACGCGAATGCCTAGAATTACTGACTGAAGCTAAGGAGGCAGGATTTATTTGTGACGATGAATTTCGTTTTTTGAATAATTTGGAACCAAAAACACCAGCCATTTATGGCTTACCAAAAGTCCACATATCATATCAATGGTGGAGGGTATGTCGTTCTGTGAAGAGACTCAGTGTCTGGTCACCCTGGACATTGAGTCTCTTTACACGAACATCCCACAGACTGATACAATAGAGGTTATAGACGAACTTCTATCTGGTCAAGATCTTGGTGGTGCAAACAGGGAGTTTATAGTTAACTGTGTGAGACTCATCCTGACAAATAACGTGTTTTTATTTAAAAACGAGTACTTCAGACAATTGAAAGGGACCAGCATGGGGGCTACCTGTGCCCCTAGTCTGGCCTGTCTGTATGTTGGTAATTTTGTGTCACGATCCGACACGCTTCTCCTCGGGGCTGTGTTGAAAGTCCTAAACCCACTCTTACGCAACCAACCCGTGACCTGGCAATAACCACAGACCAATAGGAGGGTTCCGCAATCGCGGGAAAGGAAGGGGACAGCGGGGAGGGAGATCTGAAATGATAAAAGACAAGGGATTTAGCTTCACACACCTCCCTATCTACTCTAGAATACAGAGACACCCTATTGGTGAAGTGAACTCTTTTCCACCCCCCCACTAGTATTCAAGCATACCTGAAAAGGAAAATTCTATGTCTTTAGATGCAGGAGAGGGAAGGAAGGTCCTATCAGTGGGAACAATCTGGTAAGGAAGGAACACAAAAAAGGCACATGAATATACAACCGCGTATCATGCACGATAAGCTTCTTACCACACCTCACATACCAATTCTTGCCAATATTCTGCCTTGTTCCACTTTTCCGTTATACTAGGTACCCCCCTGGTTCCTCTCCTGCAGTGTAAAATAAAGCACAAACAAGTTGTCGAAAGGAAACATGGAAAAAACAATGAGCAGAAGGTTAACTGCACCTTCGTAATGGTTCTTCCCGCTGACAAATTATAATGTAGTATTATTGGTAGTTTGGCTTACACTGGACTGCAAATAACAGTTATGTAACCCACACTTCAATGTGAGTTTTGTTGATAGTCTCTCCTGGACCACAAACACTAATTGCTCCGTAATCCTTCTTTCCGAAAAGTTTATCCTATTCTATACCAGAGATTACCCCAAGTTTGAAACGCAGCCCCGTTTCTCCGCCACTCGGGAAACCCAACACAGAAGCTTGCGAAGAAATCAAAGGAGGGGAAAACGGACGAACACAGCCGTGTCCGTCTATCCCCGGAAAAAGTACACACACAGTTCCGGTACAAGCGTTCTTCCAAATCCGTGTGTTTCCCGCCGGAAACCACCCGGTAACGCTTACTCACGGTTACTTTCAAGAATACACGACCTCTCTTCTCTCCGGCTCACCAAAATTATCTGCTCCGTCTTTGCTGCGGGTTTGGCTTATGTTTCCTGATTTGCGCGGACAACATCTCGCGCTACTTCACGCTTGGCCCTCTGGGATTTGTAGTTCGAAGAGACAAAGCTTCAAAACCCCACGCATTGCGCGGACAGCGGCCCTTACGGACCGATTCTGACAGTACACCCCCCTTCACAAGGGGCGCTGGCCAGGCGCCGGTTTATCAGGATACTGGTTGTGAAAACGGGACACCAACCGAGGAGCATGCACGGACCCCGCAGGCTCCCACGAATTCTCCTCAGGCCCGTAACCCTTCCATGAAAGCAGGTATTGCAGCCTCCCCCACCCATCTTGAATCCAACACTCGCAACACCTCGTACTCAGACTCATTCTGCACCCACACTGGTACTGGAGGACGATGGACAGGGCTTCGAGAAGGCTTCAGAAGAGACACGTGAAACACAGGGTGAATGTGTAAATGGGCAGGCAATCGTAGCTTAACCGCCACGGGATTCACCCTTCTCACCACCCGATAAGGCCCGATGAACTTAGGGTTGAACACACTATACCTCCGGAATTTGATGTGCTTAGTGGATAACCACACCAGATCCCCATGTTTGTATACAGGACTGGGCCTACGATGCTTATCAGCCTGAGCCTTGTATCTCCCTTTAGCCTGACCCAGATTCTTGCGCGTCGCCAGGAGAATCCTGCGAATGCGCAACAATCGTGCCTTGACATCTGGTAATCGAACCGTGGGTCTGGGGAGGATTAGAGGAGTAACCCTAGGGTGGTGACCATAATTACTAAAGAAAGGAGAATGACCTGTCGAAGAGTGTAGTGTGCTGTTGTAGGCCAGTTCCGCCACCCACAACCAATCCACCCAGGAATCAGTGTCTGCTTGAACATAGCAGCGGAGATACTGTTTTAAAGACTGATTCAGTCTCTCGGTTTGGCCATCCGACTGTGGATGGAAACTGGTCGATAAAGAAGATGAAATCCTCAACTCAGCACACCACACTTTCCAAAACCCTGCAGTGAATTGGGGCCCCCTGTCAGACACTATCACTTTCGGAAGCCCATGCAACCTAACTATGTGTGTTAACATGAGATGAGCTAAACGACCCGCAGTAGGCACTTTGTCACAAGCGATGAAATGGCCCATCTTAGTAAGGAAGTCCACTACTACTATGATGGCCGTCTTCCCTTGGTCTTTTGGCAAACCCACTATGAAGTCCACGGAAATGCTTTCCCAAGGCATTTCGGGGGTTGGCAAAGGTAGCAGAAGACCTTGAGGTTGTTGTCGATCTGCTTTCATTCTGGCGCATTGCATGCACTGGTTTCCCCATCTTTTCAAGTCCAGCCGAATGGAGGGCCACCAGAACTGTCTCAATGCCTTTTCCAATGTTTTCACATATCCCATATGTCCTGCGCTTGGTATTTCATGGCACCATTGAAACACTCTACGTTGTAAGGCTTTAGTGGGCACTAGCACCTGTTTTCCTTTTATTGCCACCCCTTGTCTCAAACGCCATTCTGGATGATGCCGAAGCCAGGTTCTCCACACACATGATTGTATCCCAGAACGCAAGGATTGCACAAAATCGCTGGTTTGAGTCACACACACCACTTTAGAAGGATCTATGATTGATCTTTTTGGGGTTTGCGTGTGTAACACCGGATGTTCCTGCCGGGTTAGAGCGTCTGCTTTTTTGTTCATCGCTCCGGGCCTAAAAGTGACTATGAATCGATATTCCTCAAAGAAGAGCATCCAGCGTAACTGCCTGGGCGTCAGATGGTGTGCTGCTCTTATGAATTGCAGGTTGCGATGGTCAGTGTAAACCGTCACCTGATGAACAGCTCCTAAGAGCCAATGCCTCCACTCCACAAAGGCGTCTCTTATAGCCAATAATTCCTTTTCGGCTATTGTGTAATTGATTTCTGCCGGGTTGAGTTTTCTGGACATATAGGCGATAGGATGCAACATGCCTGTGTCTTCCTGTCGTTGTGATAGAACCGCCCCCAAGGCGACTTCGGACGCATCAGCTTCGACAATAAAGGGCAAGGAGGGATTGGCATGTCTTAGGACAGGAGCCTTGATGAATGCTTCTTTCAACCCATCAAACGCTAATTGTGCTTCAGTGTTCCAATGAAAGGGAACGTTCTTCCTCGTCAGACGGGTCAAGGGGGTTACTAAGGCAGAGAATCCACAGATGAACCTCCTGTAAAAGTTCGCAAACCCCAATAGACATTGTACGTCTTTTACGGTACAGGGACGAGGCCATTCTTTTATGGCCTGTACTTTTCTTTCAGCCATGACTTGGCCTGAAGGCGTAAGCATCACTCCCAAAAACTCGACGGTGGTTACATGAAATTCGCATTTCGTGATCTTACAATACAGATGATGTTTCATCAGAGCACCCAACACCTGTTTCACATGTTCTTGATGTTCACTCGTCTTGGTGGAGTAGACCAGGATGTCGTCGATGTATACGACTACAAAGAGGTCTAGGAATTCCCTCAACACCTCATTTAAAAAGAATTGAAACACGGCGGGGGCGTTGCACAGTCCAAAGGGCATCACTAGGTACTCGAAGAGCCCATACCGCGTCTTGAAGGCCGTCTTCCATTCATCGCCCCTTCTTATGCGGACCAGATGGTAGGCTCCTCGCAGATCTAACTTTGTGTAAATGGTGGCCGTTCTGACTTGCTCCAGTAAGACAGGAATCAGTGGTAAGGGATATTGATTTTTTACCGTAATTGTGTTCAAGGCGCGATAATCGATGCAACACCTCTTGTCCCCGTTGGCTTTTGGTATAAAAAATAAGGGCGAAGATGCAGGCGACCGAGAGGGGCGTATATACCCTAAAGCCAAATACTTGTCCAGGTATGTTCTCAGATATTCATTTTCGGGTACAGTAAGGGCGTAGAGTCTGACGTTCGGTATTACTGCTCCTGGAACCAGGTCGATGCGACAATTGAAAGTTCTGTGGGGCGGGAGTGCCTCCGCTTGCTCTTCACTGAAAACCTTTGCATACTCGGCATAACATGACGGGAGTTGCACTTCCTTCTCGGCCGCAGTGGCGATGTTGTGCACCCTTGCCAAGGTTTGAGAAGGACTCGCATTGGAAATCATACACTGTTCCTTACAAAACTCAGAGATGAAATCGATAGTCCTCGAGGTCCAATGGATGTATGGTTCATGTTTTTGCAACCAAGGAAGACCCAAAATAATGCCATACTGCGGAGCTTGGATAATGTTAAAGGAAATGGTCTCTTGGTGCAAGTCATTACTAATGCACCGATATTCTGGTGTGTGGTATTTTATGGGTCCTGCAATCAGTTCACTGCCATCCACCGCATATACAGGTTCAGGTTGTTTCTTTTCAATGAGCGGGATACCTAGCCTTTCTGCCTCTGCATAATCCATAAAACACCCAGTGGCTCCAGAATCTACCATAGCCTTAACACCGTGTTCTCCAGTTTCCAACACCAGTATCATTGACAGGAAGACGTGATTCTTTTCTTGTTCGCAACAGGCCATAATGGAAGGGATAGTGATTCGGCTTGAGGGTTCCCCTCCATTCACGCTCAAGCTTTGAAGTTTTCCGATTTCTCCTCCGAGGTGCCGGCTGCAGTTTGGCCAGTCCTGAACCTTCCGGATTTTGGCTTCACTGGACACTTCCGTAGGTAATGCCCCTTCTTTCCGCAGTATAAGCAAAGTCCATTCTTCCTGCGGTGTTCTTTCTCGCTGAAGGACAAGGAAGCCCTAACAGCCCCTATCTCCATAGCTTCTTGAGCGGACGTAGTTTTTTCACTGTTCCCTCCTCCTCTCTCATGTACCATTACCACCGGCTCTTTCTTACGTAATTCACCTTTGCGCTCCCTTATACGGTGGTCTAGGCGAAGAGCGAGTTCTATGAGTGCAGAGCATGTACGGGGTTGAGGGTCTATGTGTGCCAACACGTCCTTCATTTCGTCGTTTAATCCTTGGTAGAATAAAGCGGACTGTTTGGCCTCGGGCCAGTCCGTTTCAGCAACCAGGCGACGAAAATTGTTCAAATAAGAAACCAGATCGGATGTGCCTTGTTTAAGAACCAACAGCTCACGGTCTGCTGAAAACGTTTCAGCTCTGCGGTCGAAGGTCTTTTCGAACTCCAACTGAAATTCATCCCAGTCGTGTAGGAGGGGATCATCTCTTCTGACTATAGGGACCGCCCACTGAGCTGCTTCCCAACCCAGATATGAGATCAAAAAGGCCACTCGGGCTTGATTAGTTGTAAACATCTTCGCTTTACACATGAAATGTAGACATACTTGCGTCATAAACACCTGGACCTTTTTGTTATCCCCATAAAACCTCTCGGGGGGAGCTAGCGGAATCTGTGTGGGCATTTCTACCACTAGGGACGAGGGAGTAGAAGTGCTAGCCCCTGCACTAAACGGATTTACTTGTAGACTATCTAAACGGGTTTTTATCTGAGCGTTCTCCGCTCTGGAAGCAGCGACCTCTCTATTGGAGGCAGCTAGTTCTGTTTGGACCAAAGCTAGGGCAGCCAAAACGTCATCCATAGTGGCCATTTTCTTTCAACACAGCCAAGAGGAGGATCGCTTCCTTAGGCCGATAATTCTGTCACGATCCGACACGCTTCTCCTCGGGGCTGTGTTGAAAGTCCTAAACCCACTCTTACGCAACCAACCCGTGACCTGGCAATAACCACAGACCAATAGGAGGGTTCCGCAATCGGGGGAAAGGAAGGGGACAGCGGGGAGGGAGATCTGAAATGATAAAAGACAAGGGATTTAGCTTCACACACCTCCCTATCTACTCTAGAATACAGAGACACCCTATTGGTGAAGTGAACTCTTTTCCACCCCCCCACTAGTATTCAAGCATACCTGAAAAGGAAAATTCTATGTCTTTAGATGCAGGAGAGGGAAGGAAGGTCCTATCAGTGGGAACAATCTGGTAAGGAAGGAACACAAAAAATGCACATGAATATACAACCGCGTTTCATGCACAATAAGCTTCTTACCACACCTCACATACCAATTCTTGCCAATATTCTGCCTTGTTCCACTTTTCCGTTATACTAGGTACCCCCCTGGTTCCTCTCCTGCAGTGTAAAATAAAGCACAAACAAGTTGTCGAAAGGAAACATGGAAAAAACAATGAGCAGAAGGTTAACTGCACCTTCGTAATGGTTCTTCCCGCTGACAAATTATAATGTAGTATTATTGGTAGTTTGGCTTACACTGGACTGCAAATAACAGTTATGTAACCCACACTTCAATGTGAGTTTTGTTGATAGTCTCTCCTGGACCACAAACACTAATTGCTCCGTAATCCTTCTTTCCGAAAAGTTTATCCTATTCTATACCAGAGATTACCCCAAGTTTGAAACGCAGACGCGTTTCTCCGCCACTCGGGAAACCCAACACAGAAGCTTGCGAAGAAATCAAAGGAGGGGAAAACGGACGAACACAGCCGTGTCCGTCTATCCCCGGAAAAAGTACACACACAGTTCCGGTACAAGCGTTCTTCCAAATCCGTGTGTTTCCCGCCGGAAACCACCCGGTAACGCTTACTCACGGTTACTTCCAAGAATACACGACCTCTCTTCTCTCCGGCTCACCAAAATTATCGGCTCCGTCTTTGCTGCGGGTTTGGCTTATGTTTCCTGATTTGCGCAGACAACATCTCGCGCTACTTCACGCTTGGCCCTCTGGGATTTGTAGTTCGAAGAGACAAAGCTTCAAAACCCCACGCATTGCGCGGACAGCGGCCCTTACGGACCGATTCTGACATTTTGAGGCCAAACATATTGATAATGAAATGGCGCCTTTCTTCGAAAATGTAGCGGGCTGATACCGCTACATTGACGATATTTTCTTTATCTGGGAAGTCTCCATGGAACTTCTTGATGAGTTCCTTCTTTGGATCAACTTAGGAGATCCAAATCTAAGGTTCACATCGACATATAGTACTACAAAAGTCGATTTCCTGGATATATCCATTAAAAACTGCAATGGAGTCCTGGCTGTCGAAGTGTTCACTAAACCAATGGCAAAAAACACACTATTACACTTTTCTAGCTTTCACCCCAAATCACAAAGGGAAAGCATCCCCTTCAGTCAATTTCTCTGTCTCCAGAGAAACTGTTCTGATATTAATGATTATTACAAACATGCAGAGGCCCTTAAAACAAAATTTAAAGAGAGGGGATATCCGAAAAAACTTCTGTCGCACTCAATGAAGAGAGCGAGATTTTATGACCGTGAGGCATTAATTCGGAATGAAAAGAAAGAAAAGGGCCCTCTAAACAAAGTTGTGTTTGTTAGTAAATTCTCCAACATAAGTAACCAGATAAAAAATTTTGTGAATAAGCATTGGCACATTTTAAATCATGAGGAGGAATCAGTTTTAGAGAAACCGTTGTTTGCATTTAAAAAGAACAAAAACTTGCTGGATCTACTGGTACACACGTACAAAGATGAGGTATTGGAAAATCAAAGAACAATAGATGGCACAAAGGTGGTTGGAACAACTAGGTGCGGTATGTGTAATATCTGTGCTCAATGTAGTGTAGGGTCAGAAATCGCCTGTAACACCATGACGGTTAAATGCAAGACCCATAATAATTGTAGGAGCAAGAATGTCATTTATCTCCTCAGGTGTCCGTGCGGCCTTTGTTATGTTGGAGAAACAGGAAGGGAGGCACGGACTAGGTTTCAGGAACATAGATCAGATATTAAGACAAAAAAGATCACTGCTCCAATTGTTGCCCATTTCCTAGAGAAAGGACATAAGGAATCAGATTTTCACTGGTTTATTTTGGAGAAAATTAAAATAGGCAAGAGAGGTGGCAATATTGTTTCTAGAAGAAAAGAGAGAGAACAATGGTATATCTCCTATCTCGATACGGTAAGAAGGGGACTCAACTCGAGAGAAGAAAGGGACCGCATTCTTGGAGCGGTTTAACTCTAACTATGCCTTTTTGATTTGATCCATCTTACACAATTTAAGAGCTGTTAGTTTACAATATCTTCCCTCCATCCTCTCTCAATTCATGGTTTAAGCTGGGAGAGCCTGATAAGGAAAATGTATATGGGACTGACGTCCTTGACACTGATTGAAGGATGGCTTAACTAAACATAGGAAATTAAAATTAGTTAGCAGTAGGATTTATATCTATAAAAGCCTGAATATTTAATGATGACTAATTACTTTCCTATTACGACCACTTATTCCTTGAAAATAAGCCATAAGTATCATGGGAGTGTTTGGCAATCTTATTTACAAACACTTGATAGGGATAATGTATATGAGAATGACGTCCTTGACACTGATTAATGTATGGCTAAACTAAATTTAGGAAATTATAAATAGTTAGGAGTAGGATTTATATCCACATAAGCCTGAAGATGTAGTGATGATCCATCTCTTTTCTTAATACGACCTTCTATTCCTTGAAAATAAGCCACAAGGATTATGGGAGTGTTTGGCAAACTTATTTACAAACATCTATGTGTAATAAAAACTGCTTTGAACATAGCATTATATCTCTATATACCATATGTAGGATGTAAACTGCTTTTTAATACAGCACGATTTAAACACGTTTTTTGTGCTGCTTAAAACGTACAAAAACTTTCTGTGCTCACTGAAAACTGTTTAATTGAGTCGACTCCATCTGAGTCGTAAACAACCTGCTTTTGAAAATAGCACGAATCAAGCACGATCTTTTGTGCTGTTTTAAACCAATAAAAACATTCTGGGCTCATCAAAACTACTCTTTATTTTAGCGCGATATCCAAATGAAATAAATAAGAAGTTTAAGCATCGATTGCAGGCTACGATGTTTTGTTTACATATGGAGGAAGTGAGTATTTCTAGTTCTTCCTCCATCGTGTAGTCCGTTATCTGTTTCCGTTACCGATTAGGTCATGTGACAGGAACCTCCGCTATACAACTTGGAGGGACCGGGTATTTAAACCGGCGGCTGGAACGGCGTTGTTGTTTGCCAATTCCAGTTGTGTTTGCCAGCACGCGGGACGCTTCTGCCTGAGCGCCGAGAGGTAAGGAACTGGCGGTGCTTTGCTTTGGCAAATGAGATTATTTTTGAATTTATCACTCAAAACGTGTCGTATCCGCTTAAATGTCTTTCAGGGTTTACACGCTGGTAATTTCACGTGTGACTAATGGTTCCCTGATCCTGGGATTCCCGATTAGCAAGTAAACTATACCTTATCGTAATGGTTGTGATAAGCTTAGGTATCTGTAAAAGTAGCGAGCTTCTAAGTGCAGATGAGGGAATAAGATGCGGTTTCTTCTTCTTCTTGTCTTTAGGGGTATTTTATACACAAACCCTTACAGAGTGTGTATATACGACCACACTGATACCGCGTGCGTGGTTGTATCACTCCACATTTATGTAGGTATAATAGGGAATAGGAATAGGAAGAGCTATCTGGACCATGTATCCTCAGTAGTCCATAAAGGCGTTTTTTTATATGTCCACAGATCTATATTGGCACATGTTGTCAGTTACTAAGTCTCGAAACTACGCAGAATATAAGTGTTGTGGTCCCCTAATCACTATCAAGATACATTAGGAGGTGAGCGTTCTTGTGGCGAGTGAATACCGTAACTCTGTGCCACCTTTTTTGTCCTTTTTAAAAAGTCGCAGGTGCAGTATAGATATATCTGGACACTTGTTGCTTTTAGGCTGATGCGTGGACTGCTTATATAACTGCTCAACATAAGCCTAGTATAGATATCCAATGAGGCCACTATTTAATAGTATCCTAATGCCCTTAGAAAATATTTGCGTGTGATAAATCCTAGTATAGATATTTAATAATGCCTTTAGAAAATATTTGCGTGTGATAATAAATACCACCCTTTACAGATAACGGTGTTTGTTGACACTAAAATCAGTTGTTTATCTACTCTATATAGGATAACATTATTTTAACTTTGAAGAGATAATTCGCTGGACGAATATCTTTTGAGACGTAGAAGGAGGCAGAGTACCCCTGATCTTATTTTGATTGACATAAAACAATTGAGGTAGGTGATATATCAAGTTTATCTCATTAGCCGCCTCTCTTGCCCAAAATAAGCCCTAACTATGCTATTTGGCTATTCTGTCTTTAAGAAATGTATTGATGTGGACTTAATGCTGTATGTTTAGTGACTGGAGCACTGTGTAGGGTACTTATAAATAGATGACTAACCTGTATAGACCCTACGAGACATTGTGAGCACGAGGAATATACTCATGTGACCAAAATCAGTGAATGTACTGTCTATGATTTGGGGTTTTTTATATACAGGAGATAGCAACTATTGTTATGTTGTAATAGAATGTATTGTTTGTCTAGTGTAACATGGAAGCAATGTTATGGATTTTATATGTACTTAGGGTTGTAGAAATTTGTATACATTATGTTTTTTTAAAACAAAGATGGAATTATATGTCACTAAGATTGGTTTTGTTTGAATTTCAGAACCATTGGGAAACATTTATTGTCCTGATGAAGGTGGTTAAACATTAAACAAACCGCCGAAACGCGTCGATGCACAAGGAGTAATACGTGAAAAACAGATTAAGGAAAATTCTGAGCTTTTGTTGGAATTTAGTCCTTTACTTGTATCTCCTTTTTTTATAGGAATGTTGGATTTATTTCTTTTATAGTGTTCCGTCTTGTATATGTTTCCCATTTTTAACAAAATATAGTGTATGCTAATAAACTGTGCAGATATACTTTTATTATAGTGTTTTCACTGCTTTTTTAATATATTTTATATTGCTTCCTTGTTATGATTTGATATTGTTGAGTTTATATGTGTATGTTTGTAAGAATTTGTGTTTCTATGGTAATTCGCCCAAAGGGAATTATATTCTGACTTGTGTAGATGCAACAGAACCAGGTTTTAATCCAGAACAGTAAAACAAACGGACCAAACCACATAGGATACACGACACAAAACAATCAATCATGACCTGGAGGAACCAGCCTCAAGAACAGCTTTAGCACAACCCCCAGTAGGAGGACCACTAAAAACCTCCCGGTAATGCTCCATGAACTTGTACGGGGAGGACCAGGTCGCTGCCCAACAGAGATCCTCAGTAGAGACACCCTTGAACCATGTATGACAGCTCAGAGCCTGAGAATCGTAGGCAGGCAAGATAGGCTGTTTAATCCAACGACTTAAAGTGGATAGAGAAGGCTTGTGACCAGACCGAACCGGACCAAAAGTCACAAACAAATTGTCACAACAACAGAAAGCGGCTGTCCGATCCAAATACAACAAGACAGCCTACCGAACATCCAACAGCAAGAGAGGTGAATCCAAACCTTACACAGCCACCGGAGGGAAAGGCGGCAATATCACCTCGCGGGAGCAGTTGACCATCGAAGGGATCTTGGGGATAAACCTCAGGGCAGGGTGCAAAACCAGAAAATCCGGGGGAACCCGCAAGAATGGAGGAGACCGCAGAAAGGAGCTCAGCTCCCCAATACTACCAGCTGAGATGATCGCCACCAAGAACACCTCCTTTAAGGTGAGAAACTTCAAACCCACCAAACCCAAGGGTTTAAAGGGAGCACCCCGAAGGGCCCACAAAACCAACAGAAGATCCCAGGATGGAGCAAGGCAAACACCACGAGGCCGCCGAAAAAAACCCAGCTCTGAAGCAAGAGAGCCACAAGAGGATCGAGCCCGTCCAGGACCAGACTGCGAAATGCCCTCAAGGCTGTCCATAGAGCCCGCAAAGTGGAAGGAGCCAGCCCCAGGGAAAAGCCCTCAGCAAGAAAATCGTGGACCTTCAAATAATCCGCAGAACCAAGGTCAACCCCTTTCAGCCCACACCAATGAGAGAAGAAGGAGCAATGACGGGAGTAAGAAAGCAGAGTAGAAGACCGGCCGGAACCCTGAAGTAAATGCACCACCTCCACAGGACAACCCTGCACCAGAAAGTTCACCTTCAGAAGAGCCAGGCCTGAAGATGCAGCAGACGCAACACCCCCACCAGGAGGGGGGTGGGCCGTAAGGGATAAGGAAGATCTGGAATTGCCCAGTACTCCTCAACAGCCAGCTCTCTCAGAAGAGGAAACCAAGGACGGTGAAGACATCCGGGAACCACCAACAGGACAAACGCCTTCTCCTGGCGAATTTTGCACAGGACTTGCGAAACAAAGGGAAACGGGGGAAATGCATACAGAAGGGAGGCCGGCCAACGGAACGATAATGCATCCAACCACCATGCCCCTGGGTACGGAGGGAGAGCGCAGAAGCAAGGCAGGAGAGCATTGAACTAGTCCGCGAACAAGTCTATCATTGGATGCCCAAACCGGATCAGTAGCTGCCGGAACACAGAGACCCTTAGAGAGATGGCAGACATCGATGGAAACACCTGCCACAGGTGATCCACCATGACATTCTCCCTCCCCTGGAGATACACCGCTCTGTGAAACAAGACCGAAGACTCTGCCCAAGATGGGATTTCACAGGTCAGTAGCCAAAGGGAGCGAACCTTGCAACCCTCCTCATGATAAATGTATCCCATCACCACCTGATTGTCCGTCCGACCCAAAACATGCTGACCTCGGAGAGCGTGAGCAAACTCCAGGCATGCCAGGTGAACGGCCTTCAACTCCCGAAAGTTGGATGAGCAACTTGCCTGAAGCTGATCCCACTGACCCTGAACAGACCTGGAACCCAGGGTTGCCCCCAGTCCAGGAGACTGGCATCGGTCGTTACCCCAGAGACGGGGAGACCAGGAAGGGCAGACCCCTGGAGAGATGAGCCTCCACTAACCACTAGCACATATCAGTCATGATCTGTGGAGACACCTCCACCGGAAGGTCATAGTTTCCTGAGCAGGGATCCCATCGGGGCAGGAGATGATCAACCAAGGGGTATAAATGAAGGTGAGCCTATGGTAAGACATTGATGGTAGCCGACATCAACCCCTGCACCCTCAACCATTGATAAACAGGGGCGTAATCCTGACCCAGAAGACAACCCAGATCCCTCCACAGGGTGTTTCTTCATTCCACAGGCAAAAGGCCATCCCCGGACCATGTCTAGGTGACTCCCAATGAGCACCAAGTCCTGGGTCGGCAACAGGTGAGACTTTCAGAGGTTGATCATGAACCCATGGGTGGAAAGGACTTTGTAGACCCTCTTGCAATAGAAGAGACAGACATCATCCAGATAAGCAAAACCCCTGATCTCCTCCCTGTGGAGGATCCTCACCAAGGGGGCCAACACCTTTGTAAAAACCCTTGGTGCAGCAGATAAACCAAATGGAAGTACCTGGAACTGAAAGCGGAGGAATTGCTGGGAGGACGGGTGGATGGACATATTGAGGTAGACATCCAAAAGATTCAGAGAAGCAATTATTTCCCCCTGAACCAGCAGCAGTAGGATCTCCTGTAATGAGAGCATTTAGAATTTTACATGGGGAATGAACAAATTAACCCGATACAAATACAGAACTGTACGAAAATCCCAACACCTTCCTCACCAGGATCAGGATGGAATAGACGCCCCTTCCCCTCTGAGAAGCAGGAACCAGACGAATAGCCCATTTTTTGAGGAGGTCTTGAACACCGCCTAGCAGGGCCCCCTGCTTCCCTGGCGTCAAAGACAGCAGAGTAGCATGGAAAGTGTCCAGAAGAAGGGAGCTGAACACAATGGCAAAGCCATCCCAGACAGACCGGAGGGCCCACTGGTCCGAGACGGATGATTCCCATGCATTGATGAAATTCCACAGGTGTCCACCCACCAGAACCATGACAGGAGGTAGCAGAGGATAGTCAAGATGTAGATGAAGGAGATGAGGCGGTAGGCTGAGACCGGGATTTGTTGAAGAATGGGGTGGCCTGGTCGTGACCCCTTCTTTGAAAGGGCAAACTGCCCCTGGGTGTAGAATTGGTAGTGAAGGCCCATTTGGGACCAAAAAAACGATCCCGTGCGGAAAGGATGGGAGCCAAAAGCTTCCTGTCCTCAGTGGACTTCTTCACCATGTCCTCCAGGATAGCGCCAAACAGCTTTGCACCTGAAAAAGGAATTTTCATCAGGATAGCCTTCTGAGCATCATCAGCCTTCCAGTGGCGGACTCAGACCTGGCGACGGGTCCGGATCGCAGCTCCACCAGCCGCGGAGGCGGCCCCCAAGGTGTCAAAAGAAATATCCGACAGAAATCTTGTCTGTTGTTCCATAAATGCCAAGATAGGAAGAACATCAGCCCCCTTTCCAGCAGCTCAGCCAAAGATTTAAAGTCCTTCAATAGCGACTGAACTGTGTATGACAAACAGGCGGAAGCTTGGATGGAAAAGTTGACAGCTGCATAGGAACGTTTGGCAGCAGCTTCTACTTTTTTGTTGACAGGGTCTGAAGGAGACGCATCCTCAGAAAGGACGGAACCCTTGGAGGCTAGACCAGCCATGAGTGAGTCAACCTTCACGGAGAACGGGAAATCCTTTGCGAAGTCCTGGATGCCGTAGCATTTGGATATATAACGGGAAAACCCTGTTTATCTATCTCCTGCCATTCATTATCAATACCCTTCTTCACCGAAAACGTGGTGTTGTAAAAATCACCCAGACACTGCCTTCAAGAGAGGCTGTGTATGCGCCCCCCCTCCTACAGACGGTGTGAACTGGATCGGACCAGGAGAGGAGGGGAGCCGAAACCGCCTCGCAATGGGATTCTCTGCCAATGGTGGGAACGGCCACTCGTGTCCTCTAGAATGCCGAGGGACAGAAAACATCGGGCCGGGAGACAATGAAAAGTTACCACTGAGAGATGGAGCCGGGACCCAATGCTGCAACCACTGTCCCAACCCTCGCTCTGAAGCGCCACCGGGTCCCATATGCAGGTAATCAGACACTGCAAGACCCGCACCGGTCCTAAAAGCGAAGCCAGCGCATATTAAGCCACAGGAGGCAGGAAGAGCTCATCCCAGCCCGACTGCATCAGCGGCTCGGCCCCTATTAAACCCTGGATCGCTATAGCATAGCCTAACCGAAACCCTCCACATAGGGGAAATGGGGGAAGGAAAAGGGAAGACCCCCACGTACTCAGGCCCACTAGGGCAGGACCTCCACTCAGGGGTCTTGATCCTGCTAGACCAGGATCCTAAAATGACCTCAGAGCGCACTTGGAGTCCAGCGCAGAACAACAAAACCAGGTAGTGAGATGGGTCGATTCTCCTCTTATAGAGGTCAGAGGTGACAAGGGTCGGCCATGTTGGGAAGGGATGGGAGGTATGGGTTGCTGACTTTTTGCTTTGGAGGGTTCTGGTGTGGAGATGAAGTTTACTTTGTGCCTCATGTGGCAAGGAAGACTTACGAGGAGGTAATGCCATCGAGTGGAAACATGTATATTGCACTAGTGGTTAGCCTAACCGGTATTTGGGATACCCAAAGTATTATATTTGCTTGCAACAATCTATTGTAATCACATAAGCGGTAGGTACATGTGTGTATTGGACGCAGGGCGTCCATACCATACTTTTATGTAAAGTTTACAGGAGTGTTCAAGGATGTAGCTGTCAGTAGCATTGTGTCCCACTGCACTCCAACTATGGGGTCTATTACGATGCGCCACCATAACGGCAAAAGGGACCACCCGCCATAAGAGCGGGGGTCCAGTGATTCAGATTAGGATGCACCCGCCACACTGGCGGGCGCACCCCGCATTTTTTACCTTGCGGCGGGAGGTGCTTTCAGCAGCACCCACTGCAATGTAAACAAGCATTTGCAATGTAATAGGTCTTGCATTAGGAAAGTTTGTGCTATTGGTCTTGTAAATGACAATTTTTTTGTTTATGTGTTGGTTTTGAAAATAGCAAAATTAATAGCTTTGTCATTTACAAAGCCAATACTTTTAACTTTTGCAAATGTGACACCTATAGCATTTGTAATACAACATGTTTTGTATTTACGTGACTTAGATGTATTGATATTACAAATAACGATGGCTTTTAATTTTTTTAAATTATTAATACTTAAATAAAAGTTATTGTAATTAATAATGGCAATAGCTTAAACTTTAGTCAATAACTTTTGTGAAGATTATGTTCAGTGTATTTTATTGTGACGAAAATCCAAGAAGAGAAGTGAAATATTAACATCTTTTTGCGACATTTGTAATGAAGCTTGAAACATTGAGAGAACGTATTTGAACCATTTGTTGTTGAATAGTTGCTCAGATTAATGCTGTGGTGGCGCTGAGTGATGTGGTGGCGACGAGTGATGCTGTGGCGTTCAGTGATGCTGTAGTAGCACATAGTGATGTTGTGGTGCCCCTGAGTGATGTTGTGGTGCCCCTGAGTCATGCTGTGGTGCCCCTGAGTGATGCTGTGGTGGTGCGATAGATAGATAGACTGAGGGCGATAGATAGCTAGAGGGAGGGCATAATATAGATAGAGTGAGGGCGATAGATAGATAGATAAATAGAGTGAGGGCGATAGATAGATAGATAAATAGAGTGAGGGCGAAAGATAGATAGATAATTAGAGTGAGGGTGATAGATAGATAGATAGGGTGACGGCAATAGATAGAGTGAGGGCGATCGATAGAAAGATAGAATGATGGCGATAGATAGAGAGAGTGAGGGCAATCAATAGATAGAATGATGGCGATAGATAGAGAGAGTGAGGGCAATCAATAGATAGAATGATGGCGATAGATAGAGAGAGTGAGGGCGATCGATAGAATGATGGCGACAGATAGAGAGAGTGAGGGCAATCGATAGATAGAATGATGGTGATAGATAGAGAGAGTGAGGGCGATCGATAGATAGAATGATGGCGATAGATAGAGTGAGGGCGATAGATAGAGTGAGGGTGATAGATAGATAGATAGATAGATAGATAGATAGATAGATAGATAGATAGATAGATAGATAGATAGATAGATAGATAGATAGATAGATAGATAGATAGATAGATAGATAGATAGATAGATAGATAGATAGATAGATAGATAGATAGATAGATAGATAGATAGATAGATAGATAGATAGATAGATAGATAGAGTGAGGGCGATAGATAGACAGATAGATAGAGTGAGGGTGATAGATAGATAGAGTGAGGGAGATAGATAGATAGATAGATAGATAGATAGATAGATAGATAGATAGATAGATAGATAGATAGATAGATAGATAGATAGATATTTAGATCGATAGATAGAGTGAGGGCAATTGATAGATAGAATGAAGATGATAGATCGAGAGTGTGAGGGCGATCGATAGATAGAATGATGGCGATAGATAGAGTGAGGGCGATAGATAGAGTGAGGGCGATAGATAGATAGATAGATAGATAGATAGATAGATAGATAGATAGATAGATAGATAGATAGATAGATAGATAGATAGATAGATGGTGATAGATACAGATAGATAGAGTGAGGGCGATAGACAGATAGAGTGAGGGCGATAGACAGACTTCAACAACTGGTAAAGGGAACCACTCACCAGGCGGGACATACACTGGATGGTTTGTTTACCAATAACCCAGATATTTCTGTATTAGATATTCTTCCCCTCACGTGGTCAGATCACAGGGCCATTATCTTTGGCATACATACTCGGCCTGTTAACCCCTCCTCCTCCAGGCCACGAACTAGGATAGGGACCCGTGCCTGGAAAAATGCAGATATCCCTCAGATGGTAGACATTCTGACACTATCCTCCCCCATGGGAGGAGCCAACCCTGCTCTCTCAGCCTCCGATTTCCAAGACTGGATTCGGAATGCTGCTGATCAGGTGGCCCCGGAGAAGCTTACGCGACCCAACAGAATATCCCCGTCGGCGGTATGGTATACTGAGGAGCTCAGGCTCCACCGACAACATTGTAGGAACCTAGAAAGGGGCTGGAGGAAATTTTACTTCCCCATAGCCAAGCAATCCTATAAAGATGCCCTGATAATATATAAAAAGGCTATCACTGCCCGAAAAACTACCTTTTTCTCGGCCCAAATAGAGAATGCCAGGAACTCTGCCAGAGAACTGTTCTCAGTGGTCACCACTCTGTCCACTCCTTCTTCGGGTCCCGGGGCTGAACCCTCACAGTCTCTCTGCAACGCTCTGTCCAGTTTTTTCATCACTAAGGTGGCAGATATCTACTCATCCTTTGCAGGGGATGTAGGGTCAAGATCCAGAGTTTGTACCGGGGAAGAACTAGTCATTGACCATGATCCCTTCTCCTCCTTTGCCCCCAGTACGCAAGATCAAATTAACAGACTCGTTTCTACTATCAAGTCGGGCTCCCCCTTGGACCCTTGTCCCCCCTCAGTGATGGCCAACCTAAGTGAGGTGATTTCTCGCCCACTTATGGACATCTGTAACACCGCATTTCAAACTGGTCACTACCCTGCCCTGTGGAAGAAGGCAGTGATTAAACCCCTTCTGAAAAAACCCTCCCTGGATCCTGAAGCCATGGCCAGTTATAGACCTATTGCGTGTCTCCCCTTTCCCGCCAAAATATGCGAAGCTCTGATGAATAAACAACTCTCAGAGTTCATCGACACTCACCAACTTCTCGACGAAACGCAGTTTGGCTTTAGGAAAGGGCATGGCACCGAGACCGCTTTAATAAAGGCCTCCGACGAGATCTGAGCTATTATGGACCAGGGAGGTGTGGCCGTCCTGATCCTTTTGGACCTGTCCGCAGCCTTTGACACGGTCGACCATGCTATTTTGGTCGACCGTGTCACAGCCCTGGGGATTAACGGCATGGCAAGAGATCTTATTTCCTCTTGTCTGGCCAACCGTACCCAGACAGTGAAGTTGGGTAATTTCTACTCTCCCGTCTCTGCACTCCCATGTGGTGTCCCACAGGGTTCCTCGCTAAGTCCTACGCTATTTAATATCTATGTAGCGGACTTAGCGAGGGTAATAAAGGCCCATGGGTTGCGACTTACATCTTACGCAGACGACACCCAACTGGTTCTGGCGATCCATAAGGACGGCCCAGTGGTGGCAGCCAATTTCCAAAGGGCCATGCTTGCTGTCAGTACCTGGATGTCCTTCAATTGTCTGAGGCTTAACTCGGACAAAACCGAGATTATGACTTTCGGTAAACTCTCCCCGGAATGGTCTTCCATCTGGTGGCCCAACCAGCTGGGCTCTCCACCTGTCCCAGTTGAAAAGGCTAGAAATCTGGGAGTTATTTTTGACAGCAAGCTGTCATTTAACCTTCACGTCAACAAGGTTGTGTCATCTGCGTTCTTTATTTTAAAGAAAATTAGGAAACTGCTGCCTTACCTCCCTACTTCAGCTGGGAAGACTTTGGTTTCTACCCTTGTGTTCTCCAAAATTGACTACGGGAATGCCCTCTTTCTTAACTCTCAGAAACTCGTTATATCTAAGTTGCAGTCCATACAGAATGCGGCTGCTAGAATCCTTCTTGACATCCCTCGCCGCCAGCCTACCACTCCCGCCATTCGTCATCTGCATTGGCTGAGAGTAGAGGGCCGTATTAAATTCAAGGCCCTCTGCATTGCCTATAAGGCAGTGCATGGCATTGGACCCAAGTTTCTGATTGAAGCATTTCAGCTGTACACCCCTAAATGGCAGCTGAGATCTGCCAACACCTGCCTCCTACCGGTACCCCGCACGAGAACAGAAACCTGGGGAGACAGACGTTTCCTGGTTGCTGCGCCCAAGCTTTGGAACCTTTTGCCACTCATGATGAAAACCGCCCCTAATTTGATGAGCTTTCGTAGGCTCCTAAAGACATGGTTGTTTAACCAGTAAGCTTGTTGCTCGGTCCTTCTGGCCTCCACATGCGCCGAGACACCTTCGGGTAATTGTATGCGCAATAAAAATATCGAAAATAAATAAATAAAACAGATAAGGTGAGGGCGATAGATAGACAGAGTGAGATAGATAGACAGAGAGAGTGAGATAGATAGATAGATAGATAGATAGATAGATAGATAGATAGATAGATAGATAGATAGATAGATAGATAGATAGATAGATAGATAGATAGATAGATAGATAGATAGATAGACAGAGTGAGGGCGATAAAGTGAGGGAGATAGATAGATAGACAGACAGACAGACAGACAGACACAGACAGACAGACAGACAGACAGACACAGATAGATAGATAGATAGATAGATAGATAGATAGATAGATAGATAGATAGATAGATAGATAGATAGATAGATAGATAGATAGATAGATAGATAGATAGAACGCCTCTGGCGGAAGGACTGGTCCACCAAGAGCAAAACAGAATATAAAGCAGCCATGAGGGCTTACAAAGCTAGCCTAAAAAACACCTGAGCTGTTTTTTTCGAAGGAAAAATTTGAGCCGCCGCTAACTCCTCAAAGGAAACATACCGCATCATCGGAGCTCTGATGAAAGCTCCAGTACCACCACCGACCCTTCAGGCCTAAGATGCAATCAGCTAGCCGAGTTCTTTTCCACCAAGACTCTTAACAGTCTAAAAACGCTCCCGCCCCCAACCTCTCCCCAGACCTCTCTTCCCTTGCCCCCCACCAGATAGTCTGCGCCTTGATTCCTTCACTCTGTTAAATAAGGAGACACTCCCCACAATCTTAAATTCGATCAAGAGTGGATCTCCGATAGACCCTGCACCCTTTAATACACTAAAACTGGTGACCCCCACTGTGCCCCCCCCCCCTCATCAATCTAATAAATTCCTCACTCCGTAAAGGTATTGTCCCCCCAACTGGAAAAGGGCCACTGATAGAGCACTGTTAAAAAAATCTCACCTCGACCCCTCAGATCTGGCCAATTATCGACCAATTTCCCTCCTACCCGGTATCAGCAAGGTGGCGGAGAAATTTGTTAATCAACAGCTCTCCACCTTCCTGGAATCTAATAATCTCCTTCGGCTCTCCCAGACAGGATTTAGACCAGGGCAGGGCACTGATACCGCCCTCATAGCAGTGGCCGAAGAAGCGAGATATATCTTAGATGCAGGGGGATCGGCAGCAATGATCCTCCTGGACCTGAGCACCACATTCGACACGGTGGACCATGCCATTCTTGTCCACCGGCTCATTGCACCATCAGGATTCAAGCAAGCCGGGCCGACGACGGCTGAAATGCCAGAAGCCGGTCCCCAGTAGCTTGTTTCCTTCCCAGTATAAGAATTGGCTTGGTAGTTTGGTTTGCCCTGTTCCCATCATGCACTGGGACAGGAACAGACTAATTTGCATGTAGCCAGGTTCTGAGCTGGGATGGTGCAGTGAGCTAAAAAACGGTGATGGATCAAGCCCTGATCTTTGGACTGGGTAAGAGTGGTCTGCTTAATTCAGACACTCTGTTCATCACCAGTCCCTTTTCTGAATCATTTTGTCCACCATAAGCGTGGAAGGGTATACTCAGATGTGAGTCCCTTGCTCATTGCACCATCAGGATTCAAGCAAGCCGGGCCGACGACGGCTGAAATGCCAGAAACCGGTCCCCGGTAGCTTGTTTCCTTCCCAGTATAAGAATTGGCTTGGTAGTTTGGTTTGCCCTGTTCCCATCATGCACTGGGACAGGAACAGACTAATTTGCATGTAGCCAGGTTCTGAGCTGGGATGGTGCAGTGAGCTAAAAAACGGTGATGGATCAAGCCCTGATCTTTGGACTGGGTAAGAGTGGTCTGCTTAATTCAGACACTCTGTTCATCACCACCCCCTTTTCTGAATCATTTTGTCCACCATAAGCGTGGAAGGGTATACTCAGATGTGAGTCCCTTGCTCATTGCACCATCAGGATTCAAGCAAGCCGGGCCGACGACGGCTGAAATGCCAGAAACCGGTCCCCGGTAGCTTGTTTCCCTCCCAGTATAAGAATTGGCTTGGTAGTTTGGTTTGCCCTGTTCCCATCATGCACTGGGACAGGAACAGACTAATTTGCATGTAGCCAGGTTCTGAGCTGGGATGGTGTAGTGAGCTAAAAAACGGTGATGGATCAAGCCCTGATCTTTGGACTGGGTAAGAGTGGTCTGCTTAATTCAGACACTCTGTTCATCACCACCCCCTTTTCTGAATCATTTTGTCCACCATAAGCGTGGAAGGGTATACTCAGATGTGAGTCCCTTGCTCATTGCACCATCAGGATTCAAGCAAGCCGGGCCGACGACGGCTGAAATGCCAGAAACCGGTCCCCGGCAGCTTGTTTCCTTCCCAGTATAAGAATTGGCTTGGTAGTTTGGTTTGCCCTGTTCCCATCATGCACTGGGACAGGAACAGACTAATTTGCATGTAGCCAGGTTCTGAGCTGGGATGGTGCAGTGAGCTAAAAAACGGTGATGGATCAAGCCCTGATCTTTGGACTGGGTAAGAGTGGTCTGCTTAATTCAGACACTCTGTTCATCACCACTCCCTTTTCTGAATCATTTTGTCCACCATAAGCGTGGAAGGGTATACTCAGATGTGAGTCCCTTGCTCATTGCACCATCAGGATTCAAGCAAGCCGGGCCGACGACGGCTGAAATGCCAGAAACCGGTCCCCGGTAGCTTGTTTCCTTCCCAGTATAAGAATTGGCTTGGTAGTTTGGTTTGCCCTGTTCCCATCATGCACTGGGACAGGAACAGACTAATTTGCATGTAGCCAGGTTCTGAGCTGGGATGGTGCAGTGAGCTAAAAAACGGTGATGGATCAAGCCCTGATCTTTGGACTGGGTAAGAGTGGTCTGCTTAATTCAGACACTCTGTTCATCACCACCCCCTTTTCTGAATCATTTTGTCCACCATAAGCGTGGAAGGGTATACTCAGATGTGAGTCCCTTGCTCATTGCACCATCAGGATTCAAGCAAGCCGGGCCGACGACGGCTGAAATGCCAGAAGCCGGTCCCCGGTAGCTTGTTTCCTTCCCAGTATAAGAATTGGCTTGGAAGTTTGATTTGCCCTGTTCCCATCATGCACTGGGACAGGAACAGACTAATTTGCATGTGGCCAGGTTCTGAGCTGGGATGGTGCAGTGAGCTAAAAAACGGTGATGGATCAAGCCCTGATCTTTGGACTGGGTAAGAGTGGTCTGCTTAATTCAGACACTCTGTTCATCACCACCCCCTTTTCTGAATCATTTTGTCCACCATAAGCGTGGAAGGGTATACTCAGATGTGAGTCCCTTGCTCATTGCACCATCAGGATTCAAGCAAGCCGGGCCGACGACGGCTGAAATGCCAGAAACCGGTCCCCGGCAGCTTGTTTCCTTCCCAGTATAAGAATTGGCTTGGTAGTTTGGTTTGCCCTGTTCCCATCATGCACTGGGACAGGAACAGACTAATTTGCATGTAGCCAGGTTCTGAGCTGGGATGGTGCAGTGAGCTAAAAAACGGTGATGGATCAAGCCCTGATCTTTGGACTGGGTAAGAGTGGTCTGCTTAATTCAGACACTCTGTTCATCACCACTCCCTTTTCTGAATCATTTTGTCCACCATAAGCGTGGAAGGGTATACTCAGATGTGAGTCCCTTGCTCATTGCACCATCAGGATTCAAGCAAGCCGGGCCGACGACGGCTGAAATGCCAGAAACCGGTCCCCGGTAGCTTGTTTCCTTCCCAGTATAAGAATTGGCTTGGTAGTTTGGTTTGCCCTGTTCCCATCATGCACTGGGACAGGAACAGACTAATTTGCATGTAGCCAGGTTCTGAGCTGGGATGGTGCAGTGAGCTAAAAAACGGTGATGGATCAAGCCCTGATCTTTGGACTGGGTAAGAGTGGTCTGCTTAATTCAGACACTCTGTTCATCACCACCCCCTTTTCTGAATCATTTTGTCCACCATAAGCGTGGAAGGGTATACTCAGATGTGAGTCCCTTGCTCATTGCACCATCAGGATTCAAGCAAGCCGGGCCGACGACGGCTGAAATGCCAGAAGCCGGTCCCCGGTAGCTTGTTTCCTTCCCAGTATAAGAATTGGCTTGGTAGTTTGATTTGCCCTGTTCCCATCATGCACTGGGACAGGAACAGACTAATTTGCATGTGGCCAGGTTCTGAGCTGGGATGGTGCAGTGAGCTAAAAAACGGTGATGGATCAAGCCCTGATCTTTGGACTGGGTAAGAGTGGTCTGCTTAATTTAGACCCTCTGTTCATCACCACCCCCTTTTCTGAATCATTTGTCCACCATAAGCGTGGAAGGGTATACTCAGATGTGAGTCCCTTGCTCATTGCACCATCAGGATTCAAGCAAGCCGGGCCGACGATGGCTGAAATGCAAGAAACTGGTCCCCGGTAGCTCGTTTCCTTCCCAGTATAAGAATTGGCTTGGTAGTTTGGTTTGCCCTGTTTCCATCATGCACTGGGACAGGAACAGACTAATTTGCATGTAGCCAGGTTCTGAGCTGGGATGGTGCAGTGAGCTAAAAAACGGTGATGGATCAAGCCCTGATCTTTGGACTGGGTAAGAGTGGTCTGCTTAATTCAGACACTCTGTTCATCACCACCCCCTTTTCTGAATCATTTTGTCCACCATAAGCGTGGAAGGGTATACTCAGATGTGAGTCCCTTGCTCATTGCACCATCAGGATTCAAGCAAGCCGGGCCGACGACGGCTGAAATGCCAGAAACCGGTCCCCGGTAGCTTGTTTCCTTCCCAGTATAAGAATTGGCTTGGTAGTTTGATTTGCCCTGTTCCCATCATGCACTGGGACAGGAACAGACTAATTTGCATGTGGCCAGGTTCTGAGCTGGGATGGTGCAGTGAGCTAAAAAACGGTGATGGATCAAGCCCTGATCTTTGGACTGGGTAAGAGTGGTCTGCTTAATTCAGACACTCTGTTCATCACCACCCCCTTTTCTGAATCATTTTGTCCACCATAAACGTGGAAGGGTATACTCAGATGTGAGTCCCTTGCTCATTGCACCATCAGGATTCAAGCAACCCGGGCCGACAACGGCTGAAATGCCAGAAACCGGTCCCCGGTAGCTTGTTTACTTCCCAGTATAAGAATTGGCTTGGTAGCTTGATTTGCCCTGTTCCCATCATGCACTGGGACAGGAACAGACTAATTTGCATGTAGCCAGGTTCTGAGCTGGGATGGTGCAGTGAGCTAAAAAACGGTGATGGATCAAGCCCTGATCTTTGGACTGGGTAAGAGTGGTCTGCTTAATTCAGACACTCTGTTCATCACCACCCCCTTTTCTGAATCATTTTGTCCACCATAAGCGTGGAAGGGTATACTCAGATGTGAGTCCCTTGCTCATTGCACCATCAGGATTCAAGCAAGCCGGCCTGGCAACGGCTGAAATGCCAGAAACCGGTACCCGGTAGCTTGTTTCCTTCCCAGTATAAGAATTGGCTTGGTAGTTTGGTTTGCCCTGTTCCCATCATGCACTGGGACAGGAACAGACTAATTTGCATGTAGCCAGGTTCTGAGCTGGGATGGTGCAGTGAGCTAAAAAACGGTGATGGATCAAGCCCTGATCTTTGGACTGGGTAAGAGTGGTCTGCTTAATTCAGATACTCTGTTCATCACCACCCCCTTTTCTGAATCATTTTGTCCACCATAAGCGTGGAAGGTTACACTCAGATGTGAGTCCCTTGCTCATTGCACCATCAGGATTCAAGCAAGCCGGGCCGACGACGGCTGAAATGCCAGAAACCGGTCCCCGGTAGCTTGTTTCCTTCCCAGTATAAGAATTGGCTTAGTAGTTTGGTTTGCCCTGTTCCCATCATGCACTGGGACAGGAACAGACTAATTTGCATGTAGCCAGGTTCTGAGCAGGGATGGTGCAGTGAGCTAAAAAACGGTGATGGATGAAGCCCTGATCTTTGGACTGGGTAAGAGTGGTCTGCTTAATTCAGACACTCTGTTCATCACCACCCCCTTTTCTGAATCATTTTGTCCACCATAAGCGTGGAAGGGTATACTCAGATGTGAGTCCCTTGCTCATTGCACCATCAGGATTCAAGCAAGCCGGGCCGACGACGGCTGAAATGCCAGAAACCGGTCCCCGGTAGCTTGTTTCCTTCCCAGTATAAGAATTGGCTTGGTAGTTTGGTTAGCCCTGTTCCCATCATGCACTGGGACAGGAACAGACTAATTTGCATGTAGCCAGGTTCTGAGCTGGGATGGTGCAGTGAGCCAAAAAACGGTGATGGATCAAGCCCTGATCTTTGGACTGGGTAAGAGTGGTCTGCTTAATTCAGACACTCTGTTCATCACCACCCCCTTTTCTGAATCATTTTGTCCACCATAAGCGTGGAAGGGTATACTCAGATGTGAGTCCCTTGCTCATTGCACCATCAGGATTCAAGCAAGCCGGGCCGCTGACGGCTGAAATGCCAGAAACCGGTCCCCGGTAGCTTGTTTCCTTTCCAGTATAAGAATTGGCTTGGTAGTTTGATTTGCCCTGTTCCCATCATGCACTGGGACAGGAACAGACTAATTTGCATGTGGCCAGGTTCTGAGCTGGGATGGTGCAGTGAGCTAAAAAACGGTGATGGATCAAGCCCTGATCTTTGGACTGGGTAAGAGTGGTCTGCTTAATTCAGACACTCTGTTCATCACCACCCCCTTTTCTGAATCATTTTGTCCACCATAAACGTGGAAGGGTATACTCAGATGTGAGTCCCTTGCTCATTGCACCATCAGGATTCAAGCAAGCCGGGCCGACGACGGCTGAAATGCCAGAAACCGGTACCCGGTAGCTTGTTTCCTTCCCAGTATAAGAATTGGCTTGGTAGTTTGGTTTGCCCTGTTCCCATCATGCACTGGGACAGGAACAGACTAATTTGCATGTAGCCAGGTTCTGAGCTGGGATGGTGCAGTGAGCTAAAAAACGGTGATGGATCAAGCCCTGATCTTTGGACTGGGTAAGAGTGGTCTGCTTAATTCAGACACTCTGTTCATCACCACCCCCTTTTCTGAATCATTTTGTCCACCATAAGCGTGGAAGAATATACTCAGATGTGAGTCCCTTGCTCATTGCACCATCAGGATTCAAGCAAGCCGGGCCGACGACGGCTGAAATGCCAGAAACCGGTCCCCGGTAGCTTGTTTCCTTCCCAGTATAAGAATTGGCTTGGTAGTTTGGTTTGCCCTGTTCCCATCATGCACTGGGACAGGAACAGGAACAGACTAATTTGCATGTAGCCAGGTTCTGAGCTGGGATGGTGCAGTGAGCTAAAAAACGGTGATGGATCAAGCCCTGATCTTTGGACTGGGTAAGAGTGGTCTGCTTAATTCAGACTCTCTGTTCATCACCACCCCCTTTTCTGAATCATTTTGTCCACCATAAGCGTGGAAGGGTATACTCAGATGTGAGTCCCTTGCTCATTGCACCATCAGGATTCAAGCAAGCCGGGCCGACGATGGCTGAAATGCCAGAAACCGGTCCCCGGTAGCTTGTTTCCTTCCCAGTATAAGAATTGGCTTGGTAGTTTGGTTTGCCCTGTTCCCATCATGCACTGGGACAGGAACAGACTAATTTGCATGTAGCCAGGTTCTGAGCTGGGATGGTGCAGTGAGCTAAAAAACGGTGATGGATCAAGCCCTGATCTTTGGACTGGGTAAGAGTGGTCTGCTTAATTCAGACACTCTGTTGATCACCACCCCCATTTCTGAATCATTTTGTCCACCATAAGCGTGGAAGGGTATACTCAGATGTGAATCCCTTGCTCATTGCACCATCAGGATTCAAGCAAGCCGGGCCGACGATGGCTGAAATGCCAAAAACCGGTCCCCGGTAGCTTGTTTCCTTCCCAGTATAAGAATTGGCTTGGTAGTTTGATTTGCCCTGTTCCCATCATGCACTGGGACAGGAACAGACTAATTTGCATGTGGCCAGGTTCTGAGCTGGGATGGTGCAGTGAGCTAAAAAACGGTGATGGATCAAGCCCTGATCTTTGGACTGGGTAAGAGTGGTCTGCTTAATTCAGACACTCTGTTCATCACCACCCCCTTTTCTAAATCATTTTGTCCACCATAAGCGTGGAAGGGTATACTCAGATGTGAGTCCCTTGCTCATTGCACCATCAGGATTCAAGCAAGCCGGGCCGACGACGGCTGAAATGCCAGAAACCGGTCCTCGGTAGCTTGTTTCCTTCCCAGTATAAGAATTGGCTTGGTAGTTTGGTTTGCCCTGTTCCCATCATGCACTGGGACAGGAACAGACTAATTTGCATGTAGCCAGGTTCTGAGCTGGGATGGTGCAGTGAGCTAAAATACGGTGATGGATCAAGCCCTGATCTTTGGACTGGGTAAGAGTGGTCTGCTTAATTCAGACACTCTGTTCATCACCACCCCCTTTTCTGAATCATTTTGTCCACCATAAGCGTGGAAGGGTATTCTCAGATGTGAGTCCCTTGCTCATTGCACCATCAGGATTCAAGCAAGCCGGGCCGAAGACGGCTGAAATGCCAGAAACCGGTCCCCGGTAGCTTGTTTCCTTCCCAGTATAAGAATTGGCTTGGTAGTTTGGTTTGCCCTGTTCCCATCATGCACTGGGAAAGGAACAGACTAATTTGCATGTAGCCAGGTTCTGAGCTGGAATGGTGCAGTGAGCTAAAAAACGGTGATGGATCACGCCCTGATCTTTGCACTGGGTAAGAGTGGTCTTCTTTATTCAGACACTCTGTTCATCACCACCCCCTTTTCTGAATCATTTTGTCCACCATAAGCGTGGAAGGGTATACTCAGATGTGAGTCCCTTGCTCATTGCACCATCAGGATTCAAGCAAGCCGGGCCGACGACGGCTGAAATGCCAGAAACCGGTCCCCGGTAGCTTGTTTCCTTCCCAGTATAAGAATTGGCTTGGTAGTTTGGTTTGCCCTGTTCCCATCATGCACTGGGACAGGAACAGACTAATTTGCATGTAGCCAGGTTCTGAGCTGGGATGGTGCAGTGAGCTAAAAAACGGTGATGGATCAAGCCCTGATCTTTGGACTGGGTAAGAGTGGTCTGCTTAATTCAGACACTCTGTTCATCACCACCCCCTTTTCTGAATCACCGGCTAAGTAGGGCTGGAGTCACTGGCCTTGCCCTGGCCTGGCTCAAATCCTTTTTAGAGCACAGAACCTTTGAGGTCACTGATGGTCACGTCCGCTCCAGAGCCCTCCCCCTTCAGTGTGGGGTTCCTCAGGGCTCCTCCCTGAGCCCCACACTTTTTAATGTTTACATGTCACCTCTGGAGGAAATCGTGGCACCTTTTGGCATAAAGGTAGTTATGTTTGCCAACGACACCCAACTTGTTGTCTCTTTAAATCAGTCTGCCCAATGCCAGGAAAACCTATCCGCGTGCCTCATTAACTTCTCAAAATGGATGAGTGAATCTCTCCTCAAACTTAATGGGGAGAAATCAGAGGTTACTGCTGGGCAATCCATCCAAACTCCCCACCAAGCTCCTGTGGCCACCCTGCATGGGAACAACCCCCCCCCCCCCCCCAAAAAGAGGAAATAAAGAGCCTAGGTGTCTGGCTCGACCAGGACCCCAATTTTAAGACACAAGCTAGGAAAACCGCTGGAATCCGCTTGGGCCTCCTGCGCACTGCACGCAGGATTCTCCCCCTCATACTCTCTCAGTACAGAAAACTTTTCATTCAGGGCCTCAACATTATCACGGTTGAACTATGAAAACGTCCTATACCTGGACAATCCAAAATCGGTCATCAATAAACTCCAACTGGTCCAGAACGCAGCAGCCAGGCTGTTCACTGGCACAAAACATCGATGCTCTGCAAAACCCGCTCTTAACTCGTTACACTGGCTCCCCATCCAGGAAAGAATCTCCTTTAAAACCCTATGCATCACTCACAAAATCCTCCACAAGAAAAGCCCACCTATTTTGAGACCCCTGGTCAAACCACATAAAGCCAAGTTGAGATCCAACCTTCTCTCCTTGGCTAGTGTTCCCAGAATCAGAAGAGCACGCTCAGGGGGACGTCTCTTCTGATACATTGCCGCCAGGCTATGGAACACTCTACCCCTTAACATCCGGAGGGAAACTAATCTGTTAGTTTTCCGGAAGTTATTGAAAACCTGGTTGTTCCCCTGAATCACTCTGCTTCGGATATAGTCTAACGAGTCCAGCGCTGGGACGCCCACGGGTAGCTACGCGCTTTAGAAATCCACTTTAAATTCAAATTCAAATAGATAGATCGATAGATAGATAGATCGATAGATAGATAGATAGATAGATAGATAGATAGATAGATAGATAGATAGAGAGTGAGGGCGATAGATAGATAGATGAAGTGAGGGCGACAGATAGATAGATAGAGGGCGACAGATAGATAGATAGAGGGCGACAGATGGATAGATAGAGGGCGACAGATGGATAGATAGATAGAGGGCGACAGATAGATAGATAGAGGGCGACAGATAGATAGATAGAGGGCGACAGATAGATAGATAGAGGGCGACAGATAGATAGATAGAGGGCGACAGATGGATAGAGTGAGGGCGATAGATAGATAGATAGATAGATAGATAGATAGATAGATAGATAGATAGATAGATAGATAGATAGATAGACAGACAGACAGACAGACAGACAGACAGACAGACAGACAGACAGAGAGACAGACAGACAGACAGACAGACAGACAGACAGACAGACAGATAGATAGATAGATAGACAGATAGATAGATAGATAGATAGATAGATAGATAGATAGATAGATAGATAGATAGATAGATAGATAGATAGATAGATAGATAGATAGATAGATGGTGATAGCTAGAGTGAGGGTGATAGATAGAGTGTGTGCGATAGATGGATAGATAGATAGATAGATAGATAGATAGATAGATAGATAGATAGATAGATAGATAGATAGATAGATAGATAGATAGATAGATAGAGTGAGGCAGATAGATAGATAGAGAGTGAGGGCGATGGATAGAGTGAGGGCAATAGATAGATAGATGGGGTGAGGGCGACAGATAGATAGAGTGAGGGCGATAGATAGATAGATAGATAGATAGATAGATAGATAGATAGATAGATAGATAGATAGATAGATAGATAGATAGATAGATAGATAGATAGATAGATAGATAGATAGTGAGGGCAATAGATAGAGTGAGGGCAATAGATAGATAGATGGAGTGAGGGCGATAGATAGATAGATAGAGTGAGGGCGACAGATAGATATGTTATGTTATGTTATGTTATGTTATGTTATGTTATGTTATGTTATTTATACAGCGCGCAGCTGCCCCAGCAAAGGGGCAGATAGATAGAGTGAGGGTGACAGATGGCTAGAGTGAGGGCGACAGATAGACAGAGTGAGGGCGATAGATAGATGTGTGTGGTTGTGTGTGTGTGTGTGGTTGTGTGTGTGTGGTTGTGTGTGTGTGGGTGTGTGTGTGATTGTGTATGGTTGTATGTGTGTGTGGTTGTATGTGCGTGTGGTTGTATGTGTGTGTGGTTGTGTGTTTGGTTGTGTGTGGTTGTGTGTGTGTATGTGTGGTTTTTCTATGTGTGGTTGTTCTATGTGTGGATGTATGTGTGTGATTGTGTATGGTTGTATGTGTGTGTGGTTGTATGTGCGTGTGGTTGTATGTGTGTGTGGTTGTGTGTTTGGTTGTGTGTGGTTGTGTGTGTGTATGTGTGGTTTTTCTATGTGTGGTTGTATGTGTGGTTGGGTGTGATTGTGTGTGTGTGGTTGTGTGTGTGGTTGTGTGTGTGGTGTGTTTGTGTGTTTGTGTGTGTGTGGTTGTATGTATGTGTGTGCGTGGTTAGAGAAGGATGTATGTGGAAGAGAGCAGCATATCAGCACAGCAGAAGAGAACAGGGAGTTAAAGAAGGAGGTGAGTAGAAGAGAGCAGCAGATCAGCACAGGTGAAGAGAAAAGGGAGTTAGAGAAGGAGGCGGATAGAAGAGATCAAAAATATCATCACAGCAGAAGGCAACAAGGAGTTAGTGAATGAGGCGGGTGGAAGATAAGAGCAGATCAGCACAGGAGAAGAGAACAGGGAGTTAGGGAAGGGGGCGGGTGGAAGAGAGCAGCAGATCAACACAGGAGAACAGAACAGGGAGATAAAGAAGGAGGCAGTAGAAGAGAGTAGCAGATCAGCACCGGAGAAGAGAAGAGAACAGGGAGTTAAAGAAGGAGGTGGGGTGGAAGAGAGCAGCAGATCAGCATAGAAGAAGAGAACAGGGAGTTAAAGTAGGAGGCGGGTGGAAGAGGACAGCAGATCAGCACACGAGAAAAGAACAGAGTTAAAGAAGGAGGCGGTGTGGAAGAGAGCAGCAGATCTGCACAGTTGAAGAGAACAGGGAGTTAAAGAAGGAGGTGGGGTGGAAGAGAGCAGCAGATCAGCACAGGAGAAGAGAACAGGGAGTTAAGGAAGGAAGCTGGTGGAAGAGAACAGCATATTAGCACAGGAGAAGAGAACAGGGAGTTAAAGAAGGAGGCGGGGTGAAAGAACAGCAGATCAGCACAGGAGAAGAGAATAGGGAGTTAGAGAAGTAGGCGGATGGAAGATAGCAGAAAGATCATAACAGGAGAAGAGAACATGGAGTTAGAGAATGAGGCGGGAGGAAGAGAACAGCAGATCAGCATGGGAGAAGAGAACGGGGAGTTAGAGAAGGAGTTGGTGGAAGGGAACAGCAGATCAGCACAGGAGAAAAAAACTGAGTTAAGGAAGGAAGCGGGTGGAAGAGAACAACATATTAGCACATGAGAAGAGAACAGGGAGTTAGAGAAGGAGGCGGGTGAAAGAGAATAGCAGATCAGCACAGAAGAGAAGTGAACAGGTAGTTAAAGAAGGAGGCAGGTGGAAGAGAACAGCAGTTCAGCACAGGAGAAGAGAAGAGACCAGGGAGTTAAAGAAGGAGGTGGAGTGAATGAGATCAGCAGATCAGCACTGGAGAAGAGACCAGGGAGTTAAAGAAGGAGGTGGGTGGAAGAGAGCAGCAGATTAGCACAGGAGAAGAGAACAGGGAGTTAAAGAAGGAGGCGGGTGGAAGAGAGCAGCAGACCAGCTCTGTAGAAGAGAAGGGAACAGGGAGTTGGAGAAGGAGGTGGGTGGAAGAGAGCAGCATAACAGCACAGCAGAAGAGAACATGGAGTTAAAGAAGGAGGCGGGTGGAAGAGAGCAGCAGACCAGCACAGGAGAAGAGAACAGGGAGTTAAAGAAGGAGGTGGGGTGGAAGAGAGCAGCAGATCAGCACAGGAGAAGAGAACAGGGAGTTAAAAAGAAGGCGGGTGGAAGAGAACAGCAGATCGGCACAGGAGAAGAGAACAGGGATTTAGAGAAAGAGGCGGGTGGAAGAGAACAGCAGATCATCACAGGGGAAGAGAAGAGAAGAAGGAGTTAGAGGAGGAGGCAGAGTGGAAGAGAGCAGCAGATCAGCACGGGAATAGAGAAGACAACAGTGAGTTAGAGTAGGAGGTGGGTGGATGAGAGCAGAAGATCAGCACTGGAGAAGAGACCAAGGAGTTAAAGAAGGAGGTGGGTGGAAGAGAGCAGAGGATTAGCACAGGAGAAAAGAACAGGGAGTTAAAGAAGGAGGCGGCATGGAAGAGAGCAGCAGATCAGCACAGCAAAAGAGAACAGGGAGTTAAAGAAGGAGGCGGGTGGAAGAGAGCAGCAGATCAGCACAGGAGAAGAGAAGAGAACAGGGAGCTAGAGAAGAAGGAGGGTGGAAGAGAGCAGCAGACCAGCACAGGAGAAGATAACAGGGAGTTAAAGAAGGAGGTGGAGTGGGCGAGAGCAGCAGATCAGCACAGGAGAAGATAACAGGGAGTTAAAGAAGGAGGCAGGTGGAAGAGAACAGCAGTTCAGCACAGGAGAAGAGAAGAGACCAGGGAGTTAAAGAAGGAGGTGGAGTGAATGAGATCAGCAGATCAGCACTGGAGAAGAGACCAGGGAGTTAAAGAAGGAGGTGGGTGGAAGAGAGCAGCAGATTAGCACAGGAGAAGATAACAGGGAGTTAAAGAAGAAGGCGGGTTGAAGAGAGCAGCAGGCCAGCTCTGTAGAAGAGAAGGGAACAGGGAGTTGGAGAAGGAGGTGGGTGGAAGAGAGCAGCATAACAGCACAGCAGAAGAGAACATGGAGTTAAAGAAGGAGGCGGGTGGAAGAGAGCAGCAGACCAGCACAGGAGAAGAGAACAGGGAGTTAAAGAAGGAGGTGGGGTGGAAGAGAGCAGCAGATCAGCACAGGAGAAGAGAACAGGGAGTTAAAAAGAAGGCGGGTGGAAGAGAAGAGCAGATCGGCACAGGAGAAGAGAACAGGGATTTAGAGAAAGAGGCGGGTGGAAGAGAACAGCAGATCTTCACAGGGGAAGAGAAGAGAAGAAGGAGTTAGAGAAGGAGGCAGAGTGGAAGAGAGCAGCAGATCAGCACGGGAATAGAGAAGACAGCAGTGAGTTAGAGTAGGAGGTGGGTGGATGAGAGCAGCAGATCAACACTGGAGAAGAGACCAGGGAGTTAAAGAAGGAGGCGGCATGGAAGAGAGCAGCAGATCAGCACAGCTAAAGAAAACAGGGAGTTAAAGAAGGCGGCGGGTGGAAGAGAGCAGCAGATCAGCACAGGAGAAGAAAAGAGAACAGGGAGCTAGAGAAGAAGGCGGGTGGAAGAGAGCAGCAGACCAGTTCGGGAGAGGAGAACAGGGAGTTAAAGAAGGAGGTGGGATGGAAGAGAGCAGCAGATCAGCACAGGAGAAGAGAACAGGGAGTTATAAAGAAGGCGGTGGAAGAGAACAGCAGATCGGCACAGGAGAAGAGAACAGGGATTTAGAGAAAGAGGCGGGTGGAAGAGAACAGCAGATCAGCACAGGAGAAGAGAAGAGAACAAGGAGTTAGAGAAGGAGGCAGAGTGGAAGAGAGCAGCAGATCAGCACGGGAGTAGAGAAGAGAACAGTGAGTTAGAGAAAGAGGTGGGTGGAAGAGAGGAGCAGATCAGCACAGCAGAAGAGAACAGGGAGTTAAAGAAGGAGGTGAGGTGGAAGAGAGCAGCAGATTAGCACAGGAGAAGATAACAGGAAGTTAGAGAAGGAGGAGAGGTGGAAGAGAGCAGCAGATCAGCAGAAGAGAACAGGGAGTTAAAGAGGGAGGCGGGGTGGAAGAGAGCAGCAGATCAGCAGAGGGAGAAAAGAAGAAAACAGGGAGTTAGAGAAGGAGGTGGGTGGAAGAGAGCAGCATAACAGCACAGCAGAAGAGAACATGGAGTTAAAGAAGGAGGCGGGTGGAAGACAGCAGCAGATCAGCACAGGAGAAGAGAAGACGGAGTTAGAGAAAGAGGCGGGTGGAAGAGAACAGCAGATTAGCACAGGAGAAGAAAACACAGAACAGCACGGGAGAAGAGAACAGGGAGATAGAGAGGGAGGCGGGTTGAAGAGAGCAGCAGTTTAGCTCTGGAGAAGAGAACATGGAGTTAAAGAAGGAGGCGGGTGGAAGAGAGCAGCAGATCAGCACAGGAGAAGAGAACAGGGAGTTAGAGAAAGAGGCGGGTGGAAGAGAACAGCATATTAGCACAGGAGAAGAAAACAGGGAGTTAAAGAAGGAGGCAGGGTGAAAGAGAGCAGCAGATCAGCATAGGAGAAGAGAAGAGAACAGGGAGTTAGAGAAGGAGGCAGGGTGGAAGAGACGGAGGCGATAGAGGGAGGGAGGGCGATAGATAGAGTGAGGGAGGGCGATAGATAGATAGAGTGAGAGAGGGCGATAGATAGATAGATAGATAGATAGATAGATAGATAGATAGATAGATAGATAGATAGATAGATAGATAGATAGATAGATAGATAGATAGATAGATAGATAGATAGAGTGAGTGAATGAGTGTGATAGAGTGAGTGAGGGGGATAGAGTGAGTGAGGGGGGTAGAGTGAGTGAGAGCGGTAGAGTGAGTTAGGGAGGTAAAGTGAGTTAGGGCAGTAGAGTGAGGGCGGTAGAGTGAGGGAGGTAGAGTGAGGGCGGTAGAGTGAGGGTGGTAGAGTGAGGGCGTGAGGGTGGTAGAGTGGTAGAGTGAGGGCGTGAGGGTGGTAGAGTGAGGGGGTGAGGGAGGTAGAGTGAGGGCGTGAGGGTGGCAGAGTAAGGGCGGTAGAGTGGTAGAGTGAGGGCAGTAGAGTGGTAGAGTGAGGGCAGTAGAGTGGTAGAGTGAGTGCGGTAGAGTGGTAGAGTGAGGGCGGTAGAGTGAGGGCGTGACGGTGGTAGAGTGAGGGGGTAGAGTGAGGGCGTGAGGGCGGTAGAGTGGTAGAGTGAGGGCCGTAGAGTGGTAGAGTGAGGGGGTAGAGTGAGAGCATGAGGGCGGTAGAGTGAGGGCGGTAGAGTGGTAGAGTGAGTGCGGTAGAGTGAGGCATAAGGGTGGTAGAGTGGTAGGGTGAGGGCGGTAGAGTGAGGGCGTGAGGGAGGTAGAGTGGTAGAGTGAGGGCGGTACAGTGAGGGCTTGAGGGAGGTAGAGTGGTAGAGTGAGGGTGGTAGAGTGGTAGAGTGAGGGTGGCAGAGTGAGGGCATGAGGGCGGTAGAGTGAGGGCGTGAGGGTGGTAGAGTGGTAGAGTGAGGGCGGTAAAGTGACGGCATGAGGGGGTAGAGTGGTAGAGTGAGGGCGGTAGAGTGAGGGGGTGAGGGCGGTATAGTGGTAGAGTGAGGGCGGTAGAGTGAGAGCGTGAGGGCGGTAGAGTGGTAGAGTGAGGGCGGTAGAGTGGTAGAGTGAGGGCGGTAGAGTCGAAGGGTGAGGGCGGTAGAGTGAGGGTGGTAGAGTGAAGACATTAGAGTGAGGGCGTGAGGGTGGTAGAGTGAGGGTGATAGAGTGAGGGCATGAGGGCGGTAGAGTGGTAGAGTGAGAGCAGTAGAGTGGTAGATTGAAGGTGTAGAGTGGTATAGTGAGGGCGGTAGAGTGAGGGCGTGAGGGAGGTAGAGTGGTAGAGTGAGTGCGGTAGAGTAAGGGAGTGAGGACGGTAGAGTGAGAGTGGTAGAGTGAGGGCGTGAGGGCAGTAGAGTGGTAGAGTGAGGGCGGTAGAGTGAGGGCGGTAGAGTGAGGTCAGTAGAGTGGTAAAGTGAGGGTGGTAGAGTGAGGGCGTGAGGGCGGTAGAGTGAGGGCGGTAGAGTGGTAGAGTGAGGGCGGTAGAGTGGTAGAGTGATGGTGGTAGAGTGAGGGCGTGAGGGCCGTAGAGTGAGGGCGTGAGGCCAATAGAGTGAGGGCAGTAGAGTGGTAGAGTGAGGGCGTGAGGGTGGTAGAGTGATGGCATGAGGGTGGTAGAGTGGTAGAGTGAGGGCTGTAGAGGGAGGGCTTGAGGGCGGTGATGTGGTAGAGTGAGGGCGGTAGAGTGAGGGCGGAAGAGTGGTAGAGTGAGGGCGGTAGAGTGAGGGTGGTAGTGTGAGGGCGTCAGGGCGGTAGAGTGAGGGCGGTAGAGTGGTAGAGTGAATGCTGTAGAGTGAGGGCATGAGGGCGGTAGAGTGAAGGCAGTAGAGTGGGGCAGTAGAGTGGTAGAGGGAGGGTGGTAGAGTGAGGGCGGTAGAGTGGTAGAGTGAGGGTGGTAGAGTGAGGGCGTGAGGGCTGTAGAGTGAGGGCGGTTGAGTGGTAGAGTGAGGGCAGTAGAGTGAGGGCGGTAGAGTGGTAGAGTGAGGGTGGTAGAGGGATGTACCATGTTACAACGCATACCATTACAACTACCTACTATTACAACGCGACCATTACAACGCATACCATTACAACGCATAGCGCTTTGAGGTGCTGGATAGTGGTAAGTATAATTTACTATTCTAACTCCAGTCCCCGTGGACACTAGGGAAGGTGTTGGATAGTAAATTATACTTATTCCCTATCCTAGAGCGCCCCCCAGCGCAATGCATTGTAATGGTATGCGTTGTAAAAGTTGCGTTGTAACAGTAGGTAGTTGTAAAAGTTGCGTTGTAACAGGTGTATACCGTGGTAGAGTGAGGGCGTGAGGGCTGTAGAGTGAGGGCGGTTGAGTGGTAGAGTGAGGGCAGTAGAGTGAGGGCGGTAGAGTGGTAGAGTGAGGGCAGTAGAGTGAGGGCGTGAGTGCGGTAGAGTGAAGGCAGTAGAGTGGGGGCAGTAGAGTGGTAGAGGGAGGGTGGTAGAGTGAGGGCGGTAGATTGAGGGCGGTAGAGTGGTAGCGTGGTAGAGTGAGGGCGGTAGAGTGGTAGAGTGAGAGGGTAGAGTGAGGGCGGTAGAGTGGTAGAGTGAGGGCAGTAGAGTGAGGGCGTGAGTGCGGTAGTGTGGTAGAGTGAGGGCGGTAGAGTGGTAGAGTGAGGGCGGTAGAGTGAGGGCATGAGGGCAGTAGAGTGAGGGCAGTAGAGTGGTAGAGTGAGGGCAGTAGAGTGAGGGCAGTAGAGTGGTAGAGTGAGGGTGGTAGAGTGAGGGCGGTAGAGTGGTAGAGGGAGGGCGGTAGAGTGAGGCCGTGAGAGGCACAGTAATTAGAGGTGCCTGAAAAATTCCTGAGGCGTCAGAAGCAGACCTGTAAACAGGAAGCATTTAACCTTCCCCATGTCTTCAATTTAATAGGTTGAGTGGTGTGGCTCACTGGTTAGAGGCGGCAGACCCGAGAGCAGAGGACGGCCCGGGACCAGGGTTCAATTCCCGACGCGGCAGGGTCGTGGACCAGGGTCAGCGGACTCGATAATTCTCATCTCGGTGCCTACTCTAACCAGGGATCACACTCGGCAACTCTGGGCATTAGCTTGCCTCATCTCCACAACGGCCCCCCACATACGCCGGGGATGCCTGGTTTCACCTTGGAGATACCCAGTAGGGACCATCTCACAGAGAAAGCCAGGACGGGTTCCCCAGCGGTCTACTGCGCAGAGATACTCCTTCGGGAGTCGATTCTAGCGCATTACAAACCCACAATTAATTAATGTTGCAACAAGACAACCCTCTAAAACCTAATTATTTATGCGCTCAGCTAATTAAAAGGCGAAGGTGATTTGAGGAGCTGAGAGGGAATAATACGCTGTTCATTCATAGGTCTCCCTTTGACTGAACAAACTTAGTCTCCCCTCCCCCCTCTCCAAACGGAACAATTAGAGGCAGAGGATGCGAAGGACGACGTTTGTGATGCAGATAACGTCTTTAAGTCAGCATACTATGTAAGTGGGTAATTTCACAGGTCTTTGCTTTGAAGTTTGGCTCTGCCCTTGTTCTGCAGGAGCCTGCTATTCGGGAGTGCTGAAGTGAAGATTAAGTGTTAGTGCAGCGCGCACTTCCGAGCCACAGACCCTGAAGATCTTATCAAGGAAGCAGCATAATGGGGGGGCGAGGGGGTGCGAGCCTCACCTTGGCACAAGCCACTTATTTTTACATAACAAGTTAAGACTATGGACATCTTTCTTCTTTGGTGTGTTTGGTTCCTGTGCTGGCAGTGCACAGCCTTCATGGAAGGGAAGCGGTAACATCAGGATTGCCCTGGCTTGTCAACAGATTGTGTCTTTCATTGAATCTAAGAAGGGTGGAAACCAGTTGCGGGTTACTTTTCCAGAGACAGAACTGTAGAAATGACCCTGAATTCAGAGATAAGTTTCTATGGATATATAACTTTCTCTCCATTGTGCCAGCTCATAAACATTAAGCTGCTTTCTAGATCCAGTTATGTCACATGTGAGTCAGACAGATGAAGTGTTAAAAAGCTACATCTACGCACAACTATTCCGTTTATGGGAAACCTGCTATTCATGCATGGCATATGCATATTATGTGAGGTTTGTGAAATGTATGTTGTTGAGTGGTGTTCTGAATTTTGCGAGAGAGAGGGGAAGAAACAGAGGTAAGGAGAGAGAGAGCTGGATTAAGAACAGACCAGGAAAACAAATAAATAAAGGCTCACGAGAGCGAGGCCAGCAAGTTCGGGAGCGCATTCCTTTGAAGACTGTTGGGGGGGCGGGGGAGCGGTGGAGCACATTCCTTTAAAGTCTGATGCTGAGGATCAGACAAATGGTGGTGTGCGGAGTGGCTTCTTTTCAAGTCTGATGGCGGGGGGTGGGGGAGCAAATGGCGAGTGCGTGCCTGGCATACATGCACTGGCCATAATCCTCATTCCAAAGCCCTCTTGGAAGGATTTTCTGGTGCCCCTCTATATCTCTCGCATAGTGATTGCTTACGCATTAGCTAGGCGAGACCTAAAAAAAGAAGTGGGGGACTAACCTAGTTAGGCAGTAGGCAAGTAACATCACAGCGCACAACATCACTGCACACAACTTCACACATGCCAAACATAGGAATTGCCTTTACAGAAAGTGGCATCACAAGCCACGACTTTACAGGAAGTGACATCAGATCTAAAGCCCTCACATATATGTTTAGCAGGTCTATTGTGTGTATGTTTGAGCGCATTGCGAGGATAATAGCACAGTGAGCTATGGAAGATGATATGTGACTTCTACACCTTGCAATCCCCCAGTTTTATGTAACACATCCTGTACATTCATTTACAAATGTATATCATTTATTGTACATGTAATATGCACGTGTGGATGTAAAGTGCTCTGACACCCTGCATTGGGAGGAGTAGGGCTTTACAAGAAAAAATAGTGGTACTAAAATTATTTTAATGCCTCCTCAGGGGAAGTAATCTCTATATGAATGCAATTTGCTTTGTGTAAATACTGGGAAAGACCAACACATCTGACATTCTTACAGTGCATGTATATCTCCTAAACAGGGACTGTACAAAGTGAAAAGCTGCCTCTCTTAAGTATGTGTGAAGTGTTAAGAAGGTGCGAGCCTTTGTTTCCCCTCTGCTTCATTTGCATCAGGTGTGAGGCACCTGACTGCTCCCAGCCAGGAGACTCCAACAAAAGGAGGCCTGATGTTATGGGCCCAGCAGGAGTCTGAAATAGGAAAGCCCCCTCCCCGACTGCAGGTTATTGCAGATGGAAAGCTGCAACGTGCAGGCACTGTTGAAAGTGTCCTGGTGCTTGGAAATTACACCGGGACGAGTTCAGCCTATTATTCAGTGGTGCCCAAATTCTTGGCAGGGTGGACGGCATAAACCCTGTAAAAATAGTGGGGGGGCGCCATCCACTTGCGTGTACCCCTGACTCGTGCCCTGCTTGCACGATGGTCAGGGCCAGTGGAATTATGCAGCAAGTTAGTTGGAGGGGCCCCCGCTCCTTATTTAATCTGGAGCGCTCAGGCCTGAGTACTGTGCTGAGGGGGTCCCCTGCAGCTCGGCCCCCCCGCACTGCGGGGGCTGCGGGGGCCTGTGTTACGCCACTGAGGGGAGCACCAAACTATCCATCAGGATTGACTAAATTATGCAGCAAGAAAAGGGAAATTAAATTATGTGGCATAATGTAGTGAATCTGCTGTAAGAGAGAGCTGTTGGGAAGCAAGGAGGGGAAGAGGGTGTGCTGAGCTGGAAAGGAGGTGCATGAGAGATGTCACTAGTGTGAGGGAGAGGTGCTGGTAAGAGAGAGGGAAGAGGGTGTATGTGGGGAGCACCGGAAGTGCCTGAGAGGTGGTCACTAGTGTAAGGTAGAGGTGCTGTGAAGAGGCAGGAAAGAGGGTGTGTGTGTGAGAAGCATGGGAGGTGCTTTATTCACTGGTGTAAAGGAGAGGTGCTGGGAAGAGGGTGAGAGGGTTTGTATGAGGAATAGGGGAGGTGCATGAAGGTGGTCACTGGTGTAAGGGAGGGGAAATATCCATTACAACGCAGTCATGATATCTTACTGCTTTTTCAACACATCTGTTACAACGCAACTGCCTTTACATCGCATGCCATTACAACACATGCCATTACAATGCATGTCACTACAACGCATGACATTACAACGCATACCATTACAATGCATGCCATTACAAAGCATTATAAGGTAAGTAAGTATGATTTTTTTGTTTTAGGGTGGGTATGGGTTTTGGGGTAGATGGGAATAGTAATTTTCACCCCTACACTATCCAACACTTACCATACTGATGCACTTACTGCAGTGGGAATAGAATGTTTTACCCCTACACTATCCAACACTTATCCTAGTGTCGCCCTAAAAGTATTATGTGTTGTAATTGTATGCGTTGTAATGGTATGCGTTGTAATGGTATGTGTTGTAATGGTATGCGTTGTAATGGTAGTTTTTAAAAATGCGTGGTAATGGCATGCGTTGTAAAATCATGTGATGTAATGGTAGTAGCAATGTAAAAACCGGGTTGTAAAAGCATGTGTTGTAATTGCTTGCATTGTAACGTCATATATTCGTAAGGAAGAGGTGCGGGGAAGAGGGTGTACGTGAAGGAAAGGGGAGGTGCAGGAGAGGGGGTTACTGGTGTAAGTGAGAGGTGCTGGGAAGACGGTGAGAGGGTGTGTATGAGGAGCAGAGGAGGCGTGTGAGTCTCTGGTGTATGAGAGAGGTACTGGGAAGAGAGCAGGGGAGGTGTATGAGAGGTGTCACAGGTGTAAGGGAGAAGTGCTGGGAAGAGAGGGGGAGAGAGTGTGTGTGAGGAGCAGGGCAGGTACATGAGAGGTGTCACTGGTGTAAGAGAGAGAGGTGCTGGGAAGAGGGTGAGAGGGTGTGTGTGAAGAGGAGAGGTGCATGAGAGGTGAGTCATTGGTGTAAAGGAGAGGTGCCGGGAAGAGAGCGCAAGATTGTTGGCATAAGGAGTAGGGGAGGCACGTGAGATGTGTCATGGGTGCAAGGGAGAGGTGCTGGGAAGAAAGGGGGAAGAGGGTGTGCGTGAAGAGCACAGGGGTGTTTGAGAGGTGAATCACTGGTGTAAGGGAGAAGTGCTGGGTAGAGAGGGGAAGAGGGAGTGCAGTGGGATCTCCTGCCACAAGCACCTGATGTCACCTTCCTTGGAGACCCCACTGGCTGAGAGTACATCAAGCAAAAATCAACCCTCACCCGTTGAGGATAGATCTGGCAACAAACTAAGAACTTTGAGGCCATAAAGACATTGCATAATTTTAAACAGATTTGCTAAGTACTTCATTTCCTTGAGATAAATTTGCATCCTTCAAAAATTATTAATCTGTGGCCGGCAGTAACAGCCCCTTTGCTGAATCTGACCCAAACTCTGCTACTGTCCTGGTTGCTTTAGAGAAAAGGAATCCTTTTCTGTTCTGTGTAATTGAAGTATCATTATCCATAACCTGTTATTTAATTATTTTCTAATACATTTAATGTATTAATTATTTTTAACCTAATCCTAATACTATTAAAAAAAACTCTATTCAAAATGTTTATTTGTTTAACAGTAGTATTTTGGAGATTGTATATAGTGCTTTATCTCGCCTCAGGAGGTAAGAGGCCCTCCAATTCACACCAGTTACTCCCGCCCTTTTTGGTGTGCATGTTTCTAAAAACAAGTGAATGGTTGTATAGCTACAGAGGCGTGGGCTGCAGTTGGATGCAGTGAAGCCATTAGGCTATGATGGTGGATTCACTGAATCTTAGACTTCCCCTTCCCATTGGTAAACGGACGTCTTACAGTCTGTGTGACATCTCCAGCATACAATAAAATTAATCATAATGTTCAGTGTTGCGTGTTATCAGAATTTAATGTTTATTTTATCGAACTTAGAAGGAAAACGGACTGAGACAGCCCTGCAAGGAAATAAGATTACGACTGACTGGGTTAGGTAGATAGGAGAAGCACTCACCCTCTTAGGTCGACTGGGATGTCTCATTAGTATCGTAAGAGTGCAGTTATCAACGAAGACTCAAGGCGCTGTAAGAATTCAACATTGCTCCTTTCCCGCCCACTGCAGTGAGGACAGGAGTCCCCTGAGCTATATTGGGGGTCCGCAATGGGCGTAGCGTCACCTTGTCCTGTTATTTTTGGCACTAGGGTTGACTGCGTATGCTACGCGCCTCGAGACATCCACGTCTGCCTGTGATCACTAGCTTAGGTGATTGTGAGTCCTCAGCCCGAGGGCGCTGGGGTAGGGGGCAATAGGCAGCATCGAGAGTCACACACCCTGGACACAGAGCCTTGAAGCGCGGAAGGTCAGGGTTCTCAGTAAACGAGTCAACCAAAGACAGGCCCAGGGACAGCGCCTTGAGGTGCAAACTCTAGGAGGGAAGGGCAGCAGTCTGGTTTGTAGCGCCTAATACCGATATTTGCCCATAATTTGAAAGACAGAAAAGAGACACAAAGAGAGAGGAAGGAGAAAGCTAGTGAGTAGAGCCGCGCGTGCGCCTTTCCTGCCATACGCTTTGAATGAATTGAAAGCATATGTCAGGAAATGCGCGTAATAGACACCAATAGGCCAGGGGCGGAGCTATGCGCCTGCCTCTGGCCTATTGGCGTCTACCTTACAAAACAGCAAGCAGTGAAAGGCCAATAGCAGGCCACAAAAAGAAAATCACACGCATGAGCGTGTGGAATTTGCAGGCCTATTTTTAAACCCCTTCAAGAGGGCACTCCTGCGAACCATAAAAAGGCATGTTGCGCAAAGTGGCAGGCACCGCACGGTGCCTGCCACGTTGTGCATGCAAATGCAGGGGGGTACCATAGGTACCCCCAATGTGCACCCCCCACACTCCGGGGGTCCGCAACGGGCCCCCACATGCAGGCACCGCATGCCTTTCCATGGCGGCAACGCTGCCATGGAAAGGTACATCTCTGCCTGCATGTCGATATGGATGGCGTTGTCTTGCAGACACTGCCACCATATTAAACCCATTTTCCACCCGGTCGACCCGTCGACAGATGGAAAAGTGGTGGGCGGTCTTCCCGTCTGCCGCGATGCCCCCGCCATAATAATATGGCGGAGTCAAATAGCGGGCGGATTGCCACCGCCTGGCTGGTAGTGTCCACCACGGGTCAGGCAGTGGCAGTCTGCCCACTAGCCTAATAGACCCCCTATGACTGTCATTTACTACCTAACCTGGAGTTAGGTGTCTGCAGACACCCGTTTTACTTTACTTGCACCAGCCCCTTACTATACTAATCCGCTGTAGTCAGAACAGCACACTAGAAATGAGGTCACAGCTCACACGGTTATTGGATATTGGCGAACACTCTGACTTTCATTTCCCAAATGTATTTAGATATTTAACTTACACCAAAATATATCAGGTAAAAGTGATCCAGAAAGTGCCAGAGAGTGTTCCAATAGGTATGATTCTCACACAATCTATTTAGGAAGTATACAGGTACACCTTAAAAATAGCTATACAGAAGAAAAAATGTGTACCGCTAAACAAAACAGAAGGCCACCATTTTCTGTAACGTGTGAATTATTACTGTATACACACACATCACAACATCATTAAGGCAACGTCAGCCCATAAAAGTTGTAAAATGTGCACATGCACAAGAATAAACTTTGCACTGTGTAGTCTACGCGTCAACTTCTGTAACTCTGTGAATGTGACGTTTAGAATCAGACAAACACTGATTTGGGTTTAAAGCTCCAAAGCTGAAAGGGATTGTTACATGCCTGAAATATCTCTGTTGTGACATATCAGTAATAGGTGCATCGATACACATTCAAATTGACACAAAGAGAAGTACAACTGGTTTGCTACAGATCTCAATCAAAATATATATGTGTGAATAACGTCTTCTGATGGGCACTTTCGGACACAACCTGTGAATGTTGCATGCATGTGATGTAAAATTATAACCCATTTTGGTAGTGTGCTTGACTAAACAAACTATAGCTCTCATGTATATATTGATCATATTAGGCCACAAGCGCAAAATTTGCTCCGCCTCATAACATGATTAAAGAACAGATACGGACTAATAACTCTGTCCTCCACACATCCCAAATACACGCTAATTTCAGAAATCAGTGTTAGCGACCATTACATAACCTGCTTGGTAAAATCGTAGATGTCTAAAAAAGCATCAGGATAACAGTGTAAGAACTTAACATATGTACCTTTTATTCCAATAAGTTAAAAAATAAAATTGAATATGCCATTTGTTTATTATCACATGGTATACTTAATTCTGAGATCAATTAATCTATCCAATTAATCTACAAATATATATATTTTTTTGTACACAGTTTTATATAGCGCAAATTTGACCCAGTTGCATTACATGAGGACACATACATTTTTATTTAGGCAGGGGGTAGATTATATGATTTTCCCAGAATCACAGGATGTTCAGCGTCATTGCCGAGACTAGGACCCGGTTCCCCAGATTCAAGGTCGTCCGCCCTAGCCATTAGGCCAACTCTTCTCGTTACAAATGGAGAAGCCGATCCATAACACTAGTTATTTTCCCATTGTCCCCCTCAGCCTCCTTTCATGTTACTGAGACGTATAAATAAAGCAACGGGCAAAATAAGGATGATTGTCCAGCTTACCTATCTTGAATGCTGTGCTCTAGCTCTCAATAAAGATAGTCCAGTCCTGAAGTCCGAAGATAGAATGCAGACTTTAGAAGGTGGGTTGTTTCTTCCTCTAGAGGAAAGTTCTCGCGTGGCTGTGGAAGCACCTGCTCCATCATGCAAAGAGGAGTAGGCAGAATCCTACCACCAATTCCATTCATAATACCCTTCAGCAGTCAATATTCTTTGAGAGTTCTCAATTCTCTGCATGTCACTGAAGGCCTGGAGGGAAAGGAGAAAGTAGGAGTTGAGGAAATGCTGTCTCCATGAAAAAGCAGCTCTTATTCTTGCCCTTTTTTTGTTATACATATTTAGAGGCTAGGAAAAAGATAATATGCATGTTTGTCGTATAATTGTTGGCACTGCATTATAGAACTACTGCTGGATAATTTGTAATTTGTCTTAATAGATCAATACAATTGAAGAATTTGGTATGGACCTTTGTGAACACTTCCTGTCTTCCTACCACCATGTGACTAAGGTCAAAATCTATGTAGATGAGGCACCATGGAGGCGCTTTGAAAAGGTATGAAACTGAAACACAACGGAACTACATTTAATGGTAATGAAGCTTTAAGAGTCAGAGGCCTGCTGAAGTAGTCAGAATTAATTTTAATGCAATACCTATACTTAACCCTCGCTTCTACTTAATAATTTGGCATAAATTGATGTTGTGAATTAAAAATGGGGTGATAATATATTTTCTGAAAAGCAGTATAGTGAAGTCAATGTTCACTGTTCCATGTTTCATGTTTCTTAATACTCAATGGAACGCAACTAAAAGTGAGGATTCGATTCCCGTCTTATCTATGTTCCTAAGACATAGGATATAAAGGAAGACATTATAAATCAGTAATTTAAGGGAATTTCAGAAAAGGCCTCCTTTGTATGAATTTGCATATATGGATTTTATGTATAAACCTTTGCCTTCTACTTGATCTTTCTCACGAACACTTTCTTCCATCACTCTCTCATTCACCTTTTAGCAACTTCATTGGAAAATTAGAAAATTTTAAAAGTGAATAAATGTATCTGTGATCAAATATATAATATAACACAACAGTTTTGCACTCCGAGTGTCTGTTTTCTTTGCTTTGGATACGATTAATGTTTAAATGATCCCGTTGGGACCAATTGTTTTTTGTACCGTTATGCTATTAAGCCCTATATTTCAGTTTATTTTTTAAAAATTCATAACTCCATTTCCACTTATTGGATGTTTGTGGTTTTGGTTTTGTTTTGTTCATTGAATTAAGCTCTATTTTTCTAACCTGGTGTGGGATCTTTTTGAGGAGTGTTTTCACTGTTTTACTATTTAAAAGTTTGCACAAATAGTTTACACATTGCCTCTTAAATTAAGCCTGACTGCTTTGTGTCAAGCTACCAGTGGGTGAGCACAGGATAATTTAGGTGTGTATGTGACTTACCCTGACTAGAACTGTGGTTACTGCTTGACTATGGTTTATACCGCAGTCGACCAACAAAACCAAATTTCTAACTACAATGCTGCCACCACCCATGAATATTAAAGAGGTTGGAGGGCTCACTCCTTCATATTTATTGGTCAGGCACCCCATGGATACCGACCTTCTGTAGACACAATATTCCATCCATAGCGTGAATGGGCTTAAACCCCACGACCGGGCCTTAAGGGGCCCATCCTCAATGTATACTTACCATGTAAGTATTTGCATTTAAGCAGTGCATGTAGACCCAAAGTTTACCTCCATTTTATGGTGGGCATATATACAGATGCAAGAATTAGGCTCATGGGGGTTTATTTACAAGCTCCTTGCACCACAGGTGCTTCAGTGTTTGTGACGCACTACGGGAGCAACCTCCTGCCCTATGTTTACAAGGCATGTAAAGCCACCTTGAATCGTGTTTCCTGTCCTTGTAAATATGCCCCTTTCTCAAGCGACACTTTGGGGTTGATTCCGATTCGGGGAAAAACGCTCCGAATGGCCGTTCGGAGCGTTTTTCCCGTACAAATCATACCTTGCAACGTCCCCCGTACGTACGACGAAGTACGATTTGTACCAGGAGCAGGACTCCGTACGAATCGTACAAAGACCGTACGACTCGAATCTCTGCACGAATCTCCCTCGGAACCCGCTGTACGCGACATCTGTACGTATCGAGTCAGCTTTTTCCGACCCGGCAAGTACGATGGGTGTCGGGTACGCACCGTACGACCCTTTTTCTACAGCAGCTGAAAACAGCCGTAAAAGCAGAGTTCGCCCCGAAACAGGTTTGGAACGGCCCCCCCTGGGTACGGTGCGTACACCCCATGATCGCAGGGGTACGGTGCACACCCCTGCTATCATGGGGTGTACGCACCGTACGGTGTGTAAGTGATTGTGTGCTTTTCTGTACGAATCTCCCTTACCTGACGTGGACCGTACGAATACCCCGGTCCGGATCGTACTCGTCGGGTCGTACGGCATGTGTACGAGTCGTATGGTTACCTGTTTCAACCTTGCAATACGTACGGATCGCGACGATTTGGACGGATTGACGGAATACGGATCGTACTATGCGACTCGGACGGACGGGTACAAATCGTACAGCGATGGCTCCGGATGAAAATCGTACAGACGTTTTTTTTCCAGGATCGGAATCATCGTCCCCTTTGTGGTTAAGGGGCGTGACATGTGTGTTCGCACGCAAAACCCATGTATTCTGCCGCATTTCCAGATTTACGAGAATTTATCAACCTGGAAGGGTGGTGTATCAATGCGCAATTAGTTTTTTCCTCTTTCTAAGGGTGCTGCATTCTGCAGCACACATAGAAAGAGGAAAACACCTCTTTTTTAAATTGTTTTTGTGCAGGAAGGTAGACCTTCCTGCACAGAAACAATATCCCCGCAACGCAGGCCCCCTTGCACCATGACGCAAGAGTGCCTGCGTGCCGCATGGCAGCCGATTGTGCACCAGCGCAGGAGAATGCACAGGGATGAGTCATATTGTTGTAAATATGCCGCATCCCTCTGCTTTGAAAGTGCCGCAGTGTGGTGCAGCCAACAGGCTTGCAGTGCCGTGCTCCAGCACTTTCTTGTTAATATGGCCCTTTGTGTTTGCAAAACGTAGTTATGCTACTCCACGTAGCACAAGTGAATTAGTAACCAGGGGGCCGCACAATGGATGTACAGTCTATTGTGAATCAGTGATGTACAGTCATTGCTCCAGGCAATGTCAAACCTGCCTTTTCTTACACACATATATGTTTGTGTTCATCCGTCTGTCAACGTGCATGTGCATCTCTAGCTGAGCATGCACAAATAGAAATTATGAATCACATGCATGCACACTTTGTACAACTTTCTACGTATCAAATAGGATATTAGCACGAGAGCAAATGAAATATTCTCCTTGTAAATTTGACTCTAATTTATGGATTTTTTAGAACTCACTTTGTAAATGAAATATTTCTGTTCTTTGGCACGAAATAAGGAGGATGCAAAAACAACTTTTAGTATTGCTAAATCCTGAGAAATGCATTTTATAATAGCAATAAAAGATACTCATGCATTTAGTTCAATTATGTATTTTGTCTAATTATTTGCGTGAGCTCCAGTTAACTAATTATAACACAAACCAAATTCACAGACCAAATTCACGTGTTGTATGTTGTAGATGAGCAGATGATAAAAGGAGCAGTCATTCTATAAACCTCACCAAGAACAATAAACTGCAAGCATTAAATGCTAGGGTACATCGCAGGGGTTCTAGCATGCTGTTTGGATTTTCTGATACCATACAATTCTTTTAAAAGCATCTGTCATGATAAAACTTGTGGAAAAGATAATGAGCAAAAGGAAATTGCCCAACCCAGCATTAAATTACATCCTTTACATATATAACCCATATTTAGGTCCACTGTTAATGTGCCTAGCAATTCTCACATTTCCCTTCAACAAACTAAAATTGTGATCAGATTTTGAAAACACTAAAATGTCCCATTATTTTACGCAAACAAACAAGTTTATCTTTAGATGTGCAAGTCTTTTACACTCTCAATACAAACCCTCAGTGCAGAGTTAATTCACTAAATTGCATTCATTACAAATGGACTCAACTCCTCTGCCGGTAAAACAATTCCACAGGGTACATGGTATGTTTACGGTCGACTACCACAGTAAAACTGATGGGCTGCGAAAATATGTGTTGAGGCCTTTTGCAAGCAACATATATCTATGTGTTACCTAGCTCTGACTGGAATACTAATTTGATTATGGTAAATTATAGCCTTAACATTTTTAAAAAATAGTCTTTGCCTACTTGAAGCAAGTTACCTTCCATCATACTTCAAAACACTATATGGTCTTGGTTCTTGATAACAACCACTGAAATTAGAAGAATGGCTTCAGTTTTGGCAGGTGATTTACAGTGGTGGCGGCTACTTAGAGACTTTCCTGCAGGCCAGCCGCCACCTCTCGGTGCTCTTCAGTGGACTCCAGGAGCAGGAAGCAGGAACTAGAAAGATCACAGGCTCCCAGACTCCCTTAGCCAATCACAAAGCTGTGTTACAGCAGTGTTGTGATTGGACTGAGCGCCGTGGCTAGTCGATCAGAGAGTGACTGGGAGGCTGTGCATGTTCTCAAACCAGGCTGTGCAATACAGCCGGTGGAGAGCATGCAATGTGCGCATGACTGTTTGGTCAGCCCAAGATGGCTGGCCAAACCGTCATGCACACTTAAGAGAGAGCCCACCACTTCTCCTTCTGTTCCTGGGACCACCCAGCCCCGCCTGCCCCTAACCAGCTGAGCCACAACGGAACCATTGCTTTATCATTTTATTTTTCGTTTTTGAACTGCTGACAGAGCAGTGGGGCGACGCTGCTCTACTTTAGCAGAGGATCCACCGCTGCTGATTTATAATAGGAGCTCAGCAGAGTTTTTGGACAATTACCCTCTGACAAATTGAAGATGAATACCTTCATGGCTGTTGCCTTGTTTTCAGGCAAATCATAGCCACGGTACCTGTCCCCAGCATGCACTCTTTCGATCCAGCTCACAGAAATTCATGTCAGCTGTTTATTCCCTCCTCTCTTGAATATTGTGATTCTCTGACTCTTTTTCTCTTATGTTCTCCTCTGTTTAAATAATCTTAGCATAATTCAAGGGACGTTTGAGGCCAGCATTCCTCATTCAGCAAACTCACAATTATCCAGTTTTCGCCTATATTTTTTTATTGAATTGAAAGTAAGTGGTATATTTACAACAGAATGGCTGAGAGCGGTTTTACGCCACAATTGGTAATGCTGCGCTTCGACATTCTGAAAATGCAGGGATGCTCCAAATTTACAATAATACGGCCCACACCTGTGTTTTCCCTAGTGCTCGCACAAAATTTTGCAAGGGTGCCTGCATTGCAGGGAATGATCGTTCATGTGCAGGAAGGTATCTCTTCTTACACATAAACAATCACTAATGATGATTTGTAACTTCTATGTGTGCTGAAAAATGCTGCCCATATAGAAGTTGCAACTTGTCATTATTTAATGATTGTTTATGTGCAGGAAGGGCTACCTTCCTGCACATGAACAATCACTAATAGCGATTTGCACTTTCTATGTGTGCTGCTGAATGCAGCACACATAGAAACCACAAACATGAGGATAAATGAATTATTTCTCCTCGTTGCACCAATTTAAGACCAGGTTTTCCATGGTCTTATTTTTGGCGCTGCCCCATATTTATGCTAGCCTTGTAAATAGGAGGCAGCGTAAAAAATAATTTGGTATTGTGGCAGAACGCCCACTGCAACACCCATTGCCCACCCCTTTGACACTAAGGGGACGATTATGATCGCGGACGGACTTGCGTCCGTCCGCGATCATTGAGGAGGAGGGGACGTCCGCATGGGCTGCGGAGTCCCCACCTGTGTGATTAGGATGTGACCGCCAGGGTGGCGGTCACATCCTCTATTTTTAACATTGCGGCGGGTGCGGCTTCAAGCTGCACCCGCGGCAATGTTAAAAATGCACGCATTGCATTTGCATGCAGAAAGAGGCAGGCACCGTGCGGTGCCTGCCGCTTTCTGCATACAAATGCAGGGGGGTACCATAGGTACCCCCCATGTGCACCCCCCACCCCCCCTTCACCTAGGGGGCCCGCAACGGGCCCCCGCAGTGAAGTTACACATGCTTTTCCACGGCGGAAAAGCCGCCGCGGAAAAGCATGTTTGCAGGCACATACTAATCTGGCGGACGGTGTCTGAGAGACACCGTCACCAGATTAGTGCTTTTCCTCCGCGGTTGTAAGCCAACCGCGGAGGAAAAGTTGCGGACGGAAACCGGGACCCACCAGCCATCCTAATGTGGCGGTGGGTCTTTGGTGGGTCCGCTGCGGATTTTCCGCATCCTCCGGGCCGGCGGTGGCTTCCGCCGGCCCGGAGGATGCGGAAAATCCGCAATCATAATGAACCCCCAAGTCCTGCATGAATAGAGCCATTATTTATAAGGCGGTGTTAAGCCACATAAAGTGGCTTAAGACCACCTTGTAAACAAGGCAATGGGATTATCACCACCAGAACGTCAAAAAAACATTATTTTGGCGATAACTCCTTGTAAATATGCCCCTCAGTGTTTTCTGTACTGCCAACGATGGGGCAGTTGTGTAATATCTATATCTCTACATCCATGTTAAAGATATGGCGACGTATCTTTTAAGAAATTTACAACGTTATACTTCATTTTGTTTTATGCTATATATTATATGCATATGATGAGCCCGCGCACAAAAGCGTGAGCTGAACATAGTTGATCGGAGCTTGGAAACACATCTTCAAATAGTGGCTTAGGGATAAAACTATGCAACAGTAGGATTTTGCTTCAATAGCTGGAAATACAGTGATAGAAATGTCAATCATTTAATTTTGTTACTGTTTTGCTATCATGGTTTCTATTCATCAAAAATTCATCAGATTTGTAAAAACTTGCAATCAGATGGAAGTATCCATACGTAATCCAGAACATAGTTGAGTAAATGAACTTTTCTCTGTTATCGTTGTGAAGCACATATAAAAGTTTACCCTCAATGATGTTTCTTCATTCACAGAATGGAATTGGGCATATCCATGCCTTCATATATTCTCCCGATGGAATCCATTTCTGTGAAGTTGAGCAAAGTCAAGGAGGTAAGCATTGCATTCAGAATTTCTTTGCTCAAAGGCTGTTGATTACAGATGCAGCTTTCAAGGTCTGGAACCTCATCTTACAAGCAAACAAAAAATCTTAAATCACAATGCTGCTTGAAAGAATAGCTCATATCTGAGAAATATGGAAATGTCCTTCAGTAAGATGTGAAATCATGGATGGCACTGTATAGTTATACATCAGTCAGAATTTACATAGGGAGACTGTTTTCTATTTTGCTAATGACTTTTCATCAATTTGCGAAAAACTTTCTTTAAAAAAGTTCATCTATTTCAGCTCCTTCTTGGAACGTTTTGGGTGATCCCTCAAGTGAGGGCAGAGACAAAATGGGGGATGGTTCCAAAACACTTTTTTTCCCATGCACTTTCCATAGGAAAAATTAGATAACGAAACAGAAAAAACAGAATGACACCAAATTTGGCAGAAAGCTAGATATTTATTCGGAAAGCAAGCTTGTGATTTGGTGTAATTCTGGAGGGTGGTATAAGAGAAATTAAGGTTTCAAATGTATATGCATCTGTTGTCATGGGACTCGCGCAACAAATAGTGCAATCTGAAGAAAAATGTTGGGGCCACCATTTTAGAACTAGGCTTCAAAAGCAAACAAAACACGTAAGGGGCCATGGTAAGGGTACCCTAACCCCCTGTCCCAGAAGGACCCCTTGCAGCAAAAAAAGCAAACAAACTCTTCAGGTTCACAGCAGTCCCACAGTATTAGCCAGCGCAGAACCCCCAATGGTCCTACGGGACATTTTAAAAAAATTGCAGCCAACTGACAACTCACTGCTGAGACCAAACCCCCCCTCACCCCACCCCAGTGCACATGGCCAAAGGTTGTGTGCAGCAATAGGTTAGGCGCAGGCCATGCCCACATGCCAGGCACAGCAGCAAAACCACTGCACCATATGTGGCAAGGGGTTGGCTGCATACACATCATAATAACTTATTACTTTACATTAAGATCATAGGGCCTGTTTTACAAAGGCAACCGGAGACATTTGATATTCACAGAGGTCATTTATGAGTCGTATCTGTACATCTGCAGTCAGGCCGGAATCTCTGGCTTAGGCCTTACTCCCCACACCCGGGCCATACTCTCCGGCCCGTACCGAACCCTCTGGCTCGGGCTGGATGAAGTGTAATCAATGGGCCAGAAAGTAATTTTTACAAAAAGGAACATGAGGAACGTATGATAAAGGGTAAAGGAGGTCTTAAAAATCAGTTTGGGCAGGGGCAAGGGTGCGGCTGGACACTACATCATATCCCAGAAACGTTTGCACCTTTGCATCATGGTACATCATGGTACATGCTGTCCACAATTTGTGCTCCCATTAGTGTTCAACATTAAGGGGAGTGCAAATTGTGTGCTGACATTTCCAGTGCTGGAATTGAAAATATTTACTCCGAAAACCCATAAATTTGGGGTTAAGGTGTGGCAATAGAAAGGGGGAGGAGTCATTAGGGGTGGTTCATGATAAGCGGAGTCTAACAGTTACCCTATACATTCATTTTTTTTAAACTCTAGCACAAAGAAATGAGCGACAAAGAGAAAAATGAAGGTAAATCTGTTTTGGCTCATAAAGAGCATGCATTTTTAAATATATTTTAGAGTTAATGCACCTACTGCAGAGATGTTTGTGTGCCCAACAATTTTCAAATAAAGAAAAGATGACTCTAGTTGTAAATGCAAGATCTGTGTTTTATGTAGTCACAGTTTAACTCATATAATAGCATAAACTATTATTGTGCCTGCTGCAAAGCTTGGTGTGTAATATGCAGATGTTTATTTTACGCAGCTAAGGAAGTGGATTATTGCTTTTGGCACAGACATTCTTTTTTTATTTGAGTTCATAAGTTACAACCTTTCTAATATAGCATAGTCAGCTGTGAACCGGCATCAATGAACTGCATGCAAACTGCAAGCGTGAACTTAGAAACATAGTTTTTTTCTCAATGTGGCATTATTCAAAGGTTGCTAAAAAGGGTTCCTACGGGTGGTAATAAAGTCTTAATAGTGAAGCCTACCCCAACCACAGCATTACGTCTTAAATCAGACTTTTTCTCCCATCCATGAACTGATGCCTAACAGTAAGGGTGGTATGTAACTCCTACGCCTTGTAACACTTGTTGCCTTTTGTAACATTTCCTATACATTGATTTACACACTTGTATGATACATTCTCTCTGTATAATGTAGGCGTGTGATGCATCGCACTCTGATGCCATACTGTAAGACACATAACACTATAGAAAATATATATATATAAAGAGATATATTAGTGCTACTTAAATCATTATAAGTGTAATTACTCATACTGCATATCTCTTCTATATAGGCTTTGAACAAAGTTAAAAATCACCCTCCAAATCATAGTTTCCCTAGAGTACTTGTGAAGTAATGAGCTGTGCGACCTTTAATTACACAACGGCTCCAGATAGCTCGCAGCCAGGATGATACTTAAACACGGACAATAACTGATGACCTGATGACTTTTGTTTTGGTCACAGATGGAAGCTGATCTGAACAGAAAGCAGACAGTGTGCACGGGTTCTAATAAATGTGTCCTGGGACCAATTAATCATATTTCACGTGGTCCAGTCCAAATACCGGATCTGGCTCAATAATAGCTGTCAGATCTAGGATCCAGCTGGATTCCCCTCATTTACTGTACAGCATGCAACCAATCAATCAATCAATCATCTGTAAAGCTTTATTCTATTTCTTAGTTAAGAAAATCATAAAAGCAGATACAAAATTACATGATTATCAGTTAATACAATTTTTAAGATAATTAAATATACAATTTCAAAAATCGATTTTATACGAAGACAGCGATCCATCCTCTTAATCACGCTCAAAGTGGTCTCACATTAAAATAGTTTTCCTACATTTAAAAATATTTCATAAAAACACAATTATAGAGGTAATAAAAAGTTCATTCTCTAAAAATTGTAAGACCAGTAGTGCAGGGTGACATTGTCTAATGCAACCAACATTTAGCTTTTACGATTGTCTCATGAGCTACCCCACACTTTGCGATTGTGTGCTAATACATTTGTGATTTATATTTTTTTGGTTTAGCGAGTCCACTAACTATTCTATTGGTAGTTTAGAAGGTCTCACGATTGCTTTTTGTTTATTTATGTGACTTTGCCTAAATTGTGTGTACTAATAAAAATTCATTTTGAGTTCTGCGTGATCTATACAAATACACTTTGTGGCAGCCATTTTGAGTGTAAACCCTTTTCAGCCATGTGTTGGTTGCCATTTCCACCTGGTTAGAAGTCCAGTAATTTTAATTTTCGGAGACACAATAAGATGGATGATTTTGATTTTCCTCAGCTGCATGATAGCCATGCAGTGGACATTTGCAGCAGGCTCACCACTGGCATGTGGGAGAGGCTCCTGTGACAACTCCACGTATTCCCATCCATGCCAGGATATTGGTATGTAAGCTAATCAACCACTCTGAGAGGCAGGAGGTAAACAAACTTACACACATTATACACCTCATACATAATTAAGCCTGCTCTCTTCTTTACTATCAGCTGAGCCCATACACAATTGTCTCTCTCAAATCTTTGAATCTGTATAAGTTGATACCCCTACAATTGACTTTGTTTGCTGTTCAGATATGGAATAATAGAATGGGAATATTGTCTGTCATTTGTAACATGAGATGAGAGCGGAAGAATATCATTTATCAATGAGCTGGTTCCTCTGGGCTTTAAGATTTTCAAAAATGACCAGTTTAAAAGAGTCCGGGGGGAGGCGAGAGACTGGTTAACATAGCATATACGTCCTTAATATTGATAATAAAGCAAACCTGAATCTCATCACAGGGGACAATACTTGCATTCTCCTGCAAATTGAGCAAAAACAGGTTACATTTCTCCTCCTCCACTGTCTTCCTAAAGCACACAAACCCATTCTATGGACCTTTGTTGAAGAGGTGGGGCTATATATCTTGGAGAAGGACTTGTATATGTGGCTAGAATTCCCTATCAGGGATGACCAGAACTTGGTGTATATTTAGCAGCATATGATGTAACACTGCTGAGTAATAAACCCACAGAAGGGGTTGGGCTATTAATTAGGTGCTCTGTTCTCCACAGAGCAGCAAAAACCCTGTTCCATTCCTTTCACTTCGACTCACTACTTCTGGACACCTTTTCCCATCCAGGTTCTAAAAGTTAGTCTGTCGCAGGTCCTTGTAGCATGAGCAGAGAATGGACTTGGAAGCAGTTCCGTTTTGAAACAATGATTCCTCTTCTTGAGGAGTCATGCATCCATCTAAGATCATTGAAACAAATAAAATATTGCCTGGATTAATCCTAACAGCATTTTAGATGTTTTCAAGGAAAATTTGACCAAGGTCTTATATCAAGTACTCCCTATTCAAATTTACATACTGTCCATTTGTTCTAAGTACAGGAGAAACAATGGCTGTGGTACATACTGGCTAAGCACAAATTAGGAATTCTTCAGCCAGGTGGAAAATGGTGACAACAAGAGGCAATGGAATTTTATAACACTTTAGATGCCTCTTACAAACTGTGGATAAGAAAGTCAAACTCCCAGTCTTTCTTAAATGGAATCCTGCCTTCATCCAATCTCTTGAATTAACTATTTCAGATTATAGTGAAGTACAAGCTCCATAAGCAAGTCAGTATGCTTTGATAACCCACTTCAACTTTGCAAGGACATCTCTTTTGAGGAAAGGTTGTTAGTATTTGAGCATATATTTACCATTAAGATATCCCTTCAACCCTACATTCTCACTAAAGAGAGACATCAGGTCTACAAGCCAACAATGTATAGCATCTCAAAAAATAATATCCACAAAAGGGCAGTGCTGCAGCTATAACAAGCTGTACATCTGACTTCCCTTCTGATCGATGTTCAGCATGTATTAAGAAATTACTCGGCCCTTACCCAAGCAATGAGTTGTCCTATATGGACACAAGCATGTTACACTGGATAGCTGTTCTTTGAATTGACTTCCTGTAAAGCATATGATTACCTTTTGGGCCTTGCCCATTGTTCATACGACAGTAGACACAGCAGATTTCTGGTAGAGTTCAAGTGACATACCCATGGATATTGCCTGCATTTTACACCACTGTCTTCATTTCAGCGTCCAACAAGCAGTGCCAATTGGTCTGCCTTATCATTAAAAGCACATTTTAATTTACTGGCTTTTGTAAATGCTTTCACTGATTCTTGTATTGTACTTCCATTCATCCACCTAGAGACTCATTCTTGTATTCGCACTCTCACATACCCATATTAAAACACAAACTCAACAAGCATCTGCAATGCAATAGGTCTCATGAGAGTTAGAGATATTGGCATTGTAAATGGCAAGTTCTTGTATCTTCGTGTCTTGGTTTGGAGTGGATGTATGTTGTTTGGAGTGGAATTAATTGGCTTGAATTATTGCTATTGTTAGTTGCGGAATTGACTGGCGTGGAATTGTGTAGTATGGAGTGGATTTGTGTAGTGGAAGTATGTGACATGATGAATAGGTAGGGGTGGGAGCTGCAAAGAAGAGATAGAAAGGAAGATAGAGAGGGATAAGTAGTTTGTGCACAAAGAGTTGAATGAACTCTATATAGAGACGCAGAACGAGTGTGTGAGAAAGAGAGAACGAAGGGGAGAGCAGGCCACAGACACATAAAAAGGGAGTGCCTGTGTATGCAGAAGAACCCCTCAGAAGCAAAGGAGAGTGTGGGTTTGCGGGATGGAAATGTTGAAAAGGCAAGGGAAAGAAAATGTTCTTGAAAACCTGAAGTGAACTAATATTAGAGTGACGGGAAGAGTGTGTGAGAGAGCAAGAGCGAGGTGTGAGAGAGAGTAGGAGAGAGCAAGAGAGAGAGGGATAAGTAGGAGGGGAACCCAGAGGGTGGGGAGAGGTGGACTTTGGCACAGCACTTGGTGGAACAGGATGGTAGCATGCCTGAGCAGGCTGTATAGAGAGGAGATAGGGAATGTGAGGAAGGGAGGCAATGAGAGGGGGTAGTGGAATTGTGAGATGAGAGGTGATAGTGGCAGTGTAAGGAGAGGGTCAGTGGGGGTTGAGTAAAAGTATGCTTATTGGAATTGTGTGTCATGGTGTGAAGGGCATTTATGAGGATTGGTGGTATGTGATATAGAGTGCATTTATGTGAATGTTTTATGTTGTACTCAGATGAGTGTAAATATGTGGAGTTTTGTTGTGTGGTGCTGAGGTGGCGGTGCTGTGATGGTGTTGCACTGTACTCAGGTGTTGCTGAGTGATGTTGAGTTGGTGCTTTGCTGAGGTGATGCTGAGGTGGTGCTGCACTGATGCTGAATTGCTGCTGAGGTGGGGCTGTGCTAGTACAGTGGTGGGGCTGCACTTGGGGTGGTCCACTTATGCGGAGGTGGTGTTGTGCTGAAGATAAAGTGCTCAGGTGGTGCTGTGCTGAGTAATGGTAAGTTGGTGCTGAGTGCTGCTCAGGTGGTGTGGAGGGATGCTGCGATGGTGCTGAACTGGTGCTGAGGGATGTTGAGGTGGTGCTCAGGAGGAGCTGCACTGGAGCTGAGTGATGCTGAGGTGGTGCCTTGTGCTGACAGCTACATCATTGTATGGTCGACTGCTGAAAAGACATTGAAAAGGACTGATTGTCCGTCAGAGCAGGCTCTCTGTGGAAAATAATTGAAGATCTGCGGATTGAAAGCACATCCTTTTTGAAGAGACAGGATATGTATGTTTGTATATAAAGGTGGTTTATTAAGATAACAGAAACAGACCCCTGGGACACAACCACTCTCCAGTCCAACAGCTCCCCTTCTGCTCCCTACATTCCACTACAGCATTAGAGCAGACAGGTTGCTAAGTAGCAGCAGTGTTCCACAGCATCATATGAAATATGCAAGAGTAAATGTTAAACAGTGAGAAGAATGTAACATGTCTCCGTCCTTAGGGAAAAAAACCAAATTTACATTATGAACTTATGTAATCCTCATATCTTATAGGCATTGCACGTAAACTTCCACAGTTAGCTCTGACTATAGGAGTAGATACATTATTTGGACAAGGAACAACTTTACATGCGTCAGCATCTTGTTGAGAATTAGAGGACACAGCAACCTTGGTGTCAGAGCATGGTGACACTTTTCTGGTGTTCCACCAATTACCATCAGCTAGCTTAACACTGTTCCCTTTAACAAGAACAACCTTTTTTGGAGAAGACCATTTCGAACAACCTTTCCTAGCTTTGTCTCCCATAAACACTCTTACAAACATTCCTTGCGTGAACAAACATTTGGATTTCACAATCTTCTTAATATGACAATGACAGTAAGCTTTGTGGTACTTTTTCACTCAATATTGTACTCTATTTAGATTTACATCATGTTTACCAGCTCTGTTCATCCAAGCTGGTACAGCCAAAGAACACAGTACTCTCCCCTTGAGTAAGGAGAAAGGTGTCTCTTTTGTCACCGAATGAGGAGTGGCACGATATGACCATAACATGTCCTTGACTTGTTGCCTCCAAGACTCACCATTCATACCTGCTAATTGGACACACTCAACCAATACTCTGTCAAAGCGTTCTACGAGGCCATTTCCCCTTGAATGGTAAACATGTGTCGTAGTGTGTTTGATGCCCCACTTCACAAGGAAAGTTTCAAATTCTTCTGAGATGTATTGAGGCCCATTGTCTGTGACAATCTCGGCAGGACAACCCTCCCTTCTGAAAATATCTTCACAGAATGAAATAACACCAATGGACTTGACTTATCTAACAAAAGCTACTTCCGGCCACTTAGAGAAATAATCTACCATAACTATGGAAAATCTCTCAGACACATTCAAGGTATCAAAAGGTCCACAAATATTGATGGGCAGTTTATCCCAAGGACCCTTAGGCATAGGTGAGGAAACAATGGTGGTTTCCGGGGAGGAATGGGTTTTGTCACTACATGCACATGCTATGCAATCACGAACAAAACACTCAATTTGAATGTCCATCCTAGGCCACCAAAAAACCTCTCTAATCCTTCTTCTAATGGCAGACATTCCACCATGTCCCTCGTGCATGATTCTCAACAATCTTTCTCTCAGCTTCTCAGGTACAACCAACTTACACCCTCTTCTAAGTAAATCATCTATAATGTTCAATTCAGACCATATTAATTTAAATGAATCTAAATCTTTGTGTAGTTTCCACCCTTGTTCGTAATATAAAACACTTTTGACCTTGTTCAATGCTTCATCCTCTTCAATAGCTTTTCTCCAATCCTCCTCACTAATGTCACTGCATACATCTTTCACTTCTGCCACCATCCATTCATCATCCTCATCATCATGAATTTTATCTTATGGTAATCTTGATATGCAATCAGCATTCACATTCCTTGCACCTGTAATATATTTTATCTCAAATATATACTCCTGAAGGCGATATAACCACTTAGCGATCCTAGGGGTGGCTTCACCCGCACCTCTTGTGGAGAAAAGATCTACCAATGGTTTGTGGTCAGTGTGTAGTTGGAATTTAGTTCCCCACATAAATGTTGGAAAATATTGCACACCCCACCAGCATTCTAGAGCTTCCTCTTCAATGGTGGAATACGTGTGTTCTGCACCTCTTAATGTGCATGAAGCGAAAGCTACTTCTCTTTCATTTCCTTTGTGCACTTGAATGAGCACTGCAGCAAGACCATAATTACTGGCATCAGTGGAGATAATGGTCTGATCTGCAGCATCAAATAGCTTCAGTGTGACAGCATTAGCAATTTTTTTTTATAGAATCGAAGTTTTGTTGACCCATTTCCGACCATTCAAATTTGGCACCTTTTTTCATCAATTTTCTTAGTTCATGTACCTTATCTGAAAAGTGGTGTACAAATTTTGAGTAATATTTTGCAAAACCAAGATATGATCTAAGTTGGTCTCTATCTCTCGGAGCAGGTGCCTTATCAATGGCTTCAACTAGATTCCATTTAGGTTTCACGCCATCAAGCAATAAGGTGTGGCCTAAATACTCAATTTCACTCACGCCAGATTTACATTTTTCCAAGGCTATTGTGAGTCCAGCATCAGAAAGTTTCTTCAGAACTTCTTCTCAAATTTCAACATGTTTGATTTTAACACACCCCCACACTAAGACAATGTCTTGAAACACTACAACATTTTTTAAACCCGCTAAACGGATTGCATCACTATTTGAAATACGGCCGAAGCCGACGCCAAACCAAAGGACATGCGTACAAATTGGAAAGCACCCTCTGGAGTGATGAAAGATGTGATGTGCCTAGAATCTTCATGTAGTAATACTTGGTGATACGCGTTGGATACATCCAAAGTGGTCAAATGTTTTTAGCAGTTGCTAACATTTGATTAATATGGGGAAGAGGATGTCGGTCTATCCAAATGTTGTCATTAAAGTCTCTCAAATCAATTCACATTCTAATATTTCCATTAGGTTTTCTGGCCAAAACTATTGGACTTAACCATTCAGATGCCTCAATGGGCTCAATTACTCCTTCATTACAAAGCCTATGCAATTCATCTCTGAGTTTGTCTCTTAATGCTATTTCCAGGGTACTTTATGTACCCTGGAAATAGCATAACCCTTTCAGACGATCCGATGTTTAAATTTTTTTAAACATCCTAATTTTTTACTAAACAAATCAGGAAATGTTTTAACGCTCTTGAAAGTGTTTCCAGGTGATGTTAATAACACTTGCTGAGGATGATTTGGGTTTAACACAATATTGAGAGCTCTTGCTCTTTCCAACCTAAAAGAGATCTACCCTTGTGCACAATGTATACTTTTTCAGTGGTTTTTCTATTCAAAAAGAACATTTTTGTTTCAACATACCCCAACACAGGTAGTTTTTCAGTACAATACCCTTCAGGAATAACATCAGTAGATTGTAACTCCTCTAACTTACCACCTAAACTTTCCCAAATGGATTTGTCTATAATGGTAAATGGGGAACAAGAATCTGCCCATACATGCACATCCTGGTCCTTGATTTTAATTATGCACTTGGGAGGGGGTAGCTATCCTGTTTGTCTGCTTCATTTTTGAGGACCTGATTTGACTCAATTACCATTACTTCTACATTGTCATTATCACAATCACTGTCACACGACACGTCCTCCATTTGAGACAAATTGGTTTAATCTATCAGATTAACAGATTTTGAGCTTATGGATGGTCCAGAACTCTTGCACCATCTCGCAAAAAGCCCCAATCTTTTACACTTGTGACAGCTGCTTTTAACAGCAGGACAATAATTAGCATCAGCTGTGTGTTTTGGTTTACCACACCTGAAACAAAATTTTGATATAAATGTAGAATTTTCTTCTCCGTTTTCTGGAATAGATTTTTCTACCACTTTTTTAACACTCTTTTTATGTTATGTACAGTTTCATCCTCTTGCGCAATCTTTTTAGATACTGTATTAAGGAGCATATTATCAATCAGGGTGTTAAAATTATCGCAGTTTTAGCGGCAGAAAACTGCTGCTAAAGCGACGATAATAGGCTTGATAATATGCCCTGGAGAATTCCAATAGAAGCCCATGTTAACACCAGAACATGGGTTTCTATTGGAATTTACAAGGCCATATTATCAAGCCCATTATCGTCGCTTTAGCTGCAGTTTTCTGCTGCAAAAACTGCGATAATTTTTAACGCCCTGCTTGATAATATGCCCCTAAGTTTTTTTACATACCTAGCTACAATGTTTTGTCTAAAGAAGGATCCTTTAAACCAAGAAGCTTTTCTTGAATTTTGAGTTTCGACATTCTATTGATTATTTGATCCCTAATAAGATCATCACTCATGTCATTGAATTTAAAAGTGACAGCCAACATTCTTAAATTTGCCACATACTGCCCAATGGTTTCTCCTGGTGACTGCACCCGTGAAAAGAATGTGTCTTTCCACCACAACACTAACTTTCTTTCCAAACTTTTCTTCCAAAGCTTTTAAAGCAATTTCATATACATATATATATTGCTATCCCCTGCAGATTCACTGTCAGTATTCCCTTTTTTTTCTTTTTTTTTGGTTGTTAACAAACCTCGGGAAAAGGCTTTATACGTTTCCCACACGATTTGTTTACTTGCTGACCCGGTATTGACCCTAAAGAACTCTTCGGACTGGGTCACTAGGTCCTGTCTGACCCCTTCTTCTAGTAACAACGTCCGGCCCAATGTCCATCTCTTTTGTTGTTTTTCCTGTTTCAGATTGACCACCATTTCCACCATTGAATGGTCTGACAGAATTGCTGGAACATATGATATGGAGACAACTGCCGATGAGAGATTATTATCTAGCAGGAAAAAATCTATCCGAGAATGATGCCCATACCTTCTGCTGTAAAAAGAATAATCTCTTCCCCCCGGGTTTTTAAGTCTCCATATATCTATCAGGTTAAAATCCCTCATAATGTTCTTCAGTTCCTGACTTGTTTTTTTGGGGGGGGGGGGAAATCTCACTCTTGATGTTCTATTTAGTTCTCTATCGAATATTAAGTTGAAATCTCCCCCTAAAATTATGGGGCCTGCTGTCTCTATTAAGTTGGTTTTAAGTTTCAGCAGAGCCCCCGGAGCATCTAAATTCGGGCCATAGTAGACTGCACAAACAAAAGGGGTACTTCCTGCAAGCAGGGAAGTTATCAACCATCTGCCTGAGTTATCTGTTTCATGTTTATGTCTGGATAGACATAGTTGAACAGTAAAAACTCGGAAACAGCATATGTAAATTCAGCGTGTGGACTCGAATTAAAAATAGTTGAATAATGATTACAAACTTTGAAAATTAAGGAGTAAAAAGGATGAAAATTGTGAAAAATTGGTAAAAATTCCTGCAATGTTGCACATTAAGCTGTGCGTTTGTTCGGGGCTAGAAACAGCCCACCTTACAGTGTAGTAATTAGCCTGATCCCCATGCCTGCTCTAATAATTATGGCCACCCCCCGTGTACTGCCGCTTTGCCCCGAGGAGACAACATCCTGGACCCATCTACATCTCCCAAAGATTTGATTACATTCTTCCCTTTCCAAATGCGTCTCCTCGAGCAGACAGATATATGCCCCTGATCTAAACAAAAAATCAATAATCCTTCTTGCTTTCTTCCTATCCCTTAACCCATTAACATTCCAGCTTATTAGTTTTATACTACATATCGTATTGGCCATAATTCTCTATGATCACTCTATGCATTCTAAGCCGGTTCCCTACCTGTGTGTGATTTAATTTCAAACATATATGAGGATTATTTTTTTTTCTTTTTCCCCCTGCTACCCACCCTCCTCCCCCCTCCCCTGAGGACCCCCCCCCTTTACTCCTACGGCGATCCTGTCGCCAGTCGGGAGCTCACCAGCAGGCCCGGACTGGTCACTCCGGGCACCGGGAAATCCCCCGGTAGGCTGGACCAGGTGGGGGCCGGTTTTGAGACCGGGGGCCGGTTCTGTTGTTGGGGCCGATTTGGACCGACCGTGAGTCACGGTCAGTCCAAATCGGCCCCAACAATAGAACACAGTGACCACAATGCTCCGAAGTATGTCCGCTCATTTTCATTTCAGGCAGGCAGGCTCTTTGATCAGGTGGCAGGCCGCCGTCCTTCTCATTTTAATTTATTAAACACCACCACCTGACCATGATGAGATCACCATTGATGATGTCATGTAGACGACGTGCGTCACGTGCGCAGCGCGCGGATGTCACCGCCCTCCGTGTGTGCGCGCCCGATGATCAGGGGGAAGGGCTCTTACGCATTGGGAAAAAGTGCGTGGCTTGTGACCCTGAGGCAGGATGAGGCATCTTAGAGGCCAGAGGGAGACTGGAAAGAGAGCGGCTCAGCGGCACCCCATAATTTAATTCCCCCTGTCTTCCAGTGCCACCCGCAGGTGAGTGCTATTTGTTCCTTCCTGGCAAAATCTGAGGATTTATGGGCGGCGACGTGGCGTTGTGGCACTGTAGTGTCTGGGGCAGTGGGCCTGCATATTAAACACTTGGAGCTTCCCTTGTTTCGACAGTTAGTCAAATGTTAAGACATCAAACCCAGAAGGGGACAGGCAGTAGGATCAGGCCAAAATAGGGCTCAGAAGACTAAGGGTACAGAAGGGGACATACGGTTCGGCCCACACAAGGCGGGAGCAGCTTTGGCCCAGATTGGTCCTGAAGGTGGGCATCACACTAAGGCGCACAAAAGCCCGAAAGGGGCATCATGTTCAGGCTCTGATGAGGCCTCGAAAAGGATGGGCAAATGCTCCAGCTCATACAGGGCCCGAGAAAGCACAGGCTGTAGGTTCTGACTCGCACAAGGCTCAAGGAAGGGCAGGGTATATATGCTCTCGGGCGCACAGGGTGGTGCCAGGCTCGGGCAGGCCCACAAAGTGTCTAATAAAGGCAAGATTCAGACTCCAGCCCACACGGGCCTCGATAGGACAGGGTGCATGCTCCAGCAAACACAGGGACAAGAAGGGGTGCAGGGACCCATCTGGAACTAAAAATACATGAATAATCAAATCCATCTGACGATCAAAACAAGCACATGACTCACTGTAAGCAGTGTAATATCCTCGAGGGACGGCAGAAGAGGTACTCGAGGCATTACAACGAAAGAATCAGGGCCCTGTGCAATATCCAATGGAAAGGTAAGTGGAAGTTAAAGCATTCCATCCATAAGACAGTCCAGGACTGGGTACAAATGCAGCAAGAAGAAAATAGATCATGACAGCCCATGATGGCTTTAAAAGAGAAGATGGTACTGGTGCAGGCGGGGGAGGGGGGGGGCAGGGGGCTTGATTGGTGGAAGCTTAGCAGCGTGGCAGGTAACCATCACCTAACGCTGCCTATCGGTCACTATAGGATTTTTTTGTTCACCCTTCCCGCCAAGGGTGCTGATTCTAAGGATGCAGGAGGAGCTGCAGTACTCCCAGAATAACCTTGAATCCTGCTGTGCTTAATTTATGCCTGTGTTGCCAGTACTCTGACCAGCATTTAATTCTAAACACCAGCACTTTACTTATGACAGGCCTCCACATGGAGACACTGTCTGCCTATTTTCAGCAGAACATGTCAATTTAGCAATTCAATATAGACAAAAAAATTATTTGTGTCTAGGCCGTTGGTACTGGCACTTTGCAGCACTTGCAGGGGCAGAGGGCGGGGCAAGCTGTAGCTACATCCTAAGCAATGTCTTGGGTCCTGGCACATTAAGCACGCTTGCAGGAGTTCAAAAGTAGAATGTTCACCTAGGGTGAGTGTTGTAAATGAGGCTAGTAGGCAGATGTAAAGCTTAATACTTGTTTATTAAGCACCATAGAGAATGACTGGTGTTCCCATCAGAAAGCAGGGAGCTAACTGACAAGACAGAACATAGGAGAAGATGACATCAGGGAAAATGGAATGCAGGACTTAAAGAGATACAGAGAAACATAAGTGCAGAGAATACAACATATCCTCTTCCCTTCATATGGAGGAACACGAAAAAAAAAAACGAAAGTTGAAAGTAAGTTTAAAAAAAACATGATAAGACCATGCTCTTCGTTACAGAGAGAGACCTTATTTGCAAACAAAGTCACGTAAGTAACCTGGGGGTCTTCTCACTCTCTGGATTCTACTAGCACAAAACTCATTGATACCACTGGCGCTAGGCACGCTGGTTCTCACCGGTTCTCGCTCGGCTTTCTTATACAGTGCCACACGCCTCAAATTCCAACTCTCACCGTTAAATAAAGTGACAAATCTTTTGTGTACAGACTTGACCTTAAATGGACCCCTGAACTTCGTCAGTCCAACACCCACTCGACCAGGTTTGACTTTAACCCAATCATTCACAGCCAATTTACACGCGCCATCTGATTCACGTACAGCGTCAGGCTCACCAGGACCAGCAGGAAGATCAGCGTTCAGAAATTCTTTCATCCACGCAGCCACTAGTTTAGTACCCGCTGAACGTCCCCTCATGACAGAAAACGGGACCAGACCGGTCACACCATTTTCAGTAGTCCTGTAGGCCCAAACCAGGTCATTAACCAAACTCTTCACATCCATTCGGGAAGAAATCGCCATTTGAATGGCACCTTTAACCATTCGGTTGGCCCTCTCCACTATGCCATTTCCCTGGGGGTTGTAAAGTGAGGTCCTTGAGTGAATAATACTGCATTTTCCCAAGAAATTAGCCATCTCTAGGGAGGTGAGTTGCGTCCCATTATCAGTAATGATCCTTGTGGGGAAACCTTCCTCTCTAAAGATCTCACCCAGCACAGCAATAGTGCTGCTCGTAGTGATCTCCCTCATGAATTTGACTACCAACCACTTGGAAGAGACATCAACTACTACCAGCCCAAACCTCATATCTTGGTTCAACTGGTGGAACGGGCCAATAAAGTCGAGACAGATGGTGTGCCAAGGGCACCTGGGATCTACTATTGAGCCACAACCAGTATGGCTACCCACTTTAAGTCTCTTCTCACTTTCCAAGCAATCGGTACATCTCTCCACCCACTGCGAGATTTCGGAGTCCATTCCGGGCCACCAAAAATGTTCTCTAATTCTCCTCTTGGTAAGGGACTGCCCTAAATGACCCTCATGACCCAGCTTAAACAAGGTAAATCGCACGTCTTGTGGAGGAATGAATTTGTCATCCATTAAAATCAAGAATCCCTCATTGTCCAAGATAGACAATTGGTCCAGAACCTTCAAATAAGGACGAAGTGCGGGAGATAAGCAACTCTCTCTCCTTGGGCCCTTCGCTATCAGATCCTTGACTTCACACAACACCACATCTTTAGCCATTGAAGTGTTCCACAAACTTCTACTAATTGCCCCGGCACACATATCTACAACTTCATCCACAGCGGCAACAGAACCCTCTGAATTGAGAGATTCTACCCCTAACTTGTCTACCCTCTCCCAAGGTAGTGGAAGTCTAGAGAGTCCATCCGCTTGGCAATTCTTCCAACCGGGAATATATTCCACAGTGTACAAGTACTCTTGGATCCTGGCAGCGAGTCTAGCTAACCTGGCAGAGCCTTTGCCAGCGCCGCCAGGCGAAAGTATTTTAACCAGGGGTTTGTGATCTGTCAATAACGTAAACTTGAACCCCCACAGGTACATCCTATAATACTCGCAACCCCATGCCGCGGCTAAAGCCTCACGCTCGATTATAGAGTAATTCCTCTCGGCTGTAGTGAGTGTCCTTGAGGCAAAGGCTACCGTTTTAAGACCAGAATCGTGTACTTGAGCCAGGACGGCACCAACACCTACAGCACTTGCATCCACTGTCAGAACTGACTTACGGTTGGTGTCGAACGGTGTCAAAATGCCCGCCTCACAAATTTCCACCTTGATTCTTTTGAAACACTCATCCTGTTCCACACCCCACACAAACTTACATCCACTCCTCAACAGCACCTTGATCTTTTCGGTTTTCTCTGCAAAATCCCTTACAAACTTAGCGTAGTACTCGATGAGGCCGAGGAAAGACCTCAACTGATCTTTATCGCACGGAGATGGTGCATTTCTAATGGAGTCTAATAAGTCTCTCTTGGGTTTTACTCCGTCAACAGACAATGTATACCCAAGATATTCAACCTCCTCCACTGCAAATTTACATTTCTCTTTCTTGAGAGTCAATCCTGCCTGTTCCATCCTTTCTAAAACGGTCTTCAAGATCACATTGTGTTCTTCAACAGTCGCCCCAAATATCAGGACATCGTCCTGAAAATACACAACATTGTTCACACCTTTTAGTACAACACCCATCATCCTTTGAAATACCCCAGCTGCAGAGGCGAGTCCAAAAGGCATTCGTGTGAATTGGTATATTCCTTCGGTTGTTATGAACGCTGTAAGTGCTTTTGAGTCCTGGTGTAGTTTTATTTGATGATAGGCGCTGCGAAGGTCCAACTTGGAAAAATACTTCCCACCTTTTAGTGATAGAACCAACTCATTGATGTTCGGTAAGGGAAAGTTGTCTACTACAATGTTTTGGTTCAGGGTGCGAAGGTCCACACAAAAACGAAATTTTCCATCGGATTTGGTCGTAATAACCACGGGGGAAATCCAAGGTGACGTTTCGATCTGCTCTATCACACCCTGATCTAGCATTTCTCCTAACATCTTCTTCACTTCCTCACGTGCGATGAATGGAACCTTTCTGACTTTGTGTTGCATGGGTATGGCATCGTCCCTCAAAACAATTTTATGCACATAACCCCTTAACTCTCCTATATGCTCATCAAACAAACCATTCATCCCTTCAACTATCGAATCCGTGGTTATGCTATCTACCACCATCACTTGTTGTGCTGCTCTAGGATTTATTATTATCCCAAGGTCATACTGTTGCCCCCATCCTAAAATTGCAGGACCAGATTTGGCTACATACACCTTCCCTTCAGCTGAACGATCCTTGAATGTTATTACACACACCATAAACCCAATCACATCTATGCTTTCACCCTGTAAACCACAGGCATTAATGTCGCTAGCAGATAACTGCACATCCTTCCAATTTGCTAGGAACATATCCTTGGGAATAATGGTCCATAAGGATCCAGGGTCAACCATCAGCTGAACCTCGATTTTATCAATAAGGAACAGGGCTTTTGGTCTGAATCTCCTCCCAGGCTCACCCTCATTCACACCATCCCCACCTAAACACAATATTTTGTTCGCACCTTCAACACTAATGAAGTCTCTTACTTCATCCTTGTTTTCAACAACGGCTACTTTATCGACGTTTGTACCTCTACAGATCTTCGCAAAATGTCCTTTCCGCCCACATTTCCTACACATCTTGTCAATTGCAAAACATCTCCTAAAGTCCGAATTGTGAAAAGTACTCGCACACCTACTGCACATTCTTCCTTGGAATCTATTCCTGTCATTGCCTGAAAACGCATTGTTAAATCTTTTCTGACTACTTCCTCCCAGATCTACACTTCTCTTATTCACAACAGCAACTTCATCATGATCAACACACGAAACATCATTGCCTTGAACATTTCCTTTTGTGTTATCTTTCTTTTCCATCTCTTTCATGCATGCATTCGATTCCTCAACTACTTTTGCTATGTCAATGGCCATTTGTAGGGTTGGGTTTTTTGCTGCCCACAGTTTTTCTTGCATCTTTTTGTTTCGGCACTGTACTATCAGCTGGTCTCTTATCATTTCATCTCTTATTTCACCAAAACTACATTTTATCGACAACTCACGTAACCTAGCCACAAACTGATCTACAGACTCTTCATTCCTTTGGGGCTGAGTGTAAAATTTGTGCCTCGCCATAACAATATTTACTTCTTTTGCATATTGTTTTTTCATCCGAGCTTTGGCTTCTGTGTATACGTTAGTTATCGCCCTACCATCTTGGTTGACTGCCACAGGAAGGTATTTAAAGGAATGCTGGCCCTCCTTGCCCAAAGCACTTAACAAGAGAGCTTTCTTCCTTATTGCACTGAAATCCTTCCCATCAAGTGCCTCGATGTAATTCTCGAAAATGTCTATCCATTCATCCCATTCAATGGGTGGATCTCCTGTGGCTTGTAAAAACAATGGAGGTGCAATAATATTTAGATTCTCCATTTTTTTTTAAAAAGAAGCACAGTATTTTTAAAATAAAGAGATAGTCAAATTGGAATGAAATGTCACCTTTTAGCATGTGCTATATGTGTGCTTCTCTACTCTTTCTCTATTTGTCCACTGTAAGGAATAATATTTGTGGTAGCCTTCACTGTGCACTGCCTAAAGTCTTGTAAAAACAAATTGATTAAAAAAAAAATAGGTTCGAGTGGTAAATGAGGCTCTCACCCTTAATTTTCTCTCGCTGGCACTCGTTACAATTTGAAACAGCTTTTTTCTATCCGCTCGGTAGATTGTTTTAAGTGTCAATCTCCACTTGCGATGTGAGCGATGTCCGTTGCTAGGATACCCGATAATCCAAAATGGACGCCGGGTACGTTGCGTTGCGTGGTCGCGTCACTGCTGGAACGTTACTTGCTCGAGTCGCGTCACTGCCGGCACGTCACCTCCTCTGTTGGGTGCTTCCCTATTGACGCGGCTCAGTTAAGGACAAACAATGGCTGGAGAATCGAACGGTGAGTCACTTGCACTTCTCCGCTCGAGAAGTGTGCTCGTGTGTCTGTTCGAGAAGATTGTTTGAAAGATGCAACTCGTATATTTGTGCAGGAGTTGTCGGTTTAGACAAGGTTGAAAAAAGTCAAATACTAGGCATGGATATTGCACGAGTCACTCCGTTTTCGCCCCAGAAGTAGCGATCATATTCTCCTCAAATCCCAAACGTGCACAGGAGCTTCTCCCCTTTCTTTGAAAAAGTCAAATACTAGGCATGAATACTGCACAAGTCACTCCGTTTTCGCCCCAGAAGTAGCGCTCATATTCTCCTCAAATCTCAAACGTGCACAGGAGTTTCTCCCCTTTTTAAATACAGCTTTCCCAAACGTAGCGTTGGGTAGGGTTCCTTTTGGCTGGGTGCAGCTTTTTATGATTAAAACTCGCAAAAGTCACAACCAGACACACGGCAAAGATTTGTATATATTCTCTCAAACTCACCAGTTGCTCTGGAGGCTTTGCAGACTTCAGTTCAGAACGTAAACTATTGCAGGCTTCAATTCCAAACGTTTTTTTAAGCAGTATATCTTTCTTGTTTGTTTCAAGACTTGCGTGGCAGTATATTTCCCTTGATTGTTCCACCCAATACATCACAGCACCCACCCCTTTTTATTTTAAAGTAATGTAATTATTGAAATTACAGTGTTGTCCGCTTTAACTATAGCGGCTGCTCTTATGTAATATATCCCCTGGTCCTCTTTCACATTAGTGGCTGCGCTTATTTAATTATTTAATTACCAGCGGGCCGCTTTCACTGTAGATGCCACGCTACAGAAGCTTTTGAAAATATTTTTTTTTTCACTTTGGGTGAAAGCACCATAGTTGTTTTTACTTTGTTGGCCGCAATCCTTTGTTTATATGCTGTTCATTGTAACCTGAATATGCGAGCAGCATCTAAAAAAAGGGACGCGGCAACCATTACAGTTCTCTCTCATTTGCGAGAGTTTGAGCTCTTGGCATTAAAAATAATGCCTTTTATATATGTGTTGCTTTTAAAAAAACACAAAAAAAAGGCACGGGCATTTACAATGCCAATAGCTTAAACGCTTGCAAATGCAAGACCCATTGCATTGAAAATTCTTGTTTATTCCTATGTGTGGTGAGCATTGGTAGGATCCACCACATGTAAACTCCTAGCCTTGTGGCCTTCAGTTCAGTCTGTATGTATCGGTTGTTTTGGCACATTCATATTTTATTATGAGACAAGTTACATGTACCTTTAGAATTTTCTTGTCAAGCACTCTAATGCCCTATGACCATGGCCATGCCTGTGCTATACAAAACGACTAAAATGTGCAGGTCTTTGTTGGTCTGCCAAGAGCAATACTGCTGCAAAGCATCTCCATGTGGCGAATGGCCTGCGTGATGTGTTGATGGCATCAGGTTGTAAATCGTCTACTTCCTGGTTGTTAAGAGCACTTTCAACAATAGGTAGGGGTGTAACACAGGCCCTTGCAGTGCTGGGAGCATTCAACGTTCCAAGGGGCCACATCCCTTCAAGTGGGCCCCATTAAGCCCAATGTCAAGGAATGTCTGGGAGTTATGAGGGACGTGGAGGCCTTCATCATATTATGCAGGTGGGTCCCATCATTTTCCGCACCTGCTGACAATAGGAAACATTTATGATTCCTTAGCAGATATTCTACAGGCAAAATAAAGTTGGTCAATACTTTGTAAAAGTAAATTACTCCCTGGAAGCCCGTCCTACAACTTAAGGAGTATGCTGTTCTACAGCATCAGAGCATTCCATCTCTTTCAGTAAAAATGGACCCCTTGCTTGGAGGCGGCCTCCACCTCTTCAGAGCTGGATGAAATGCTGATGCCACAAATCTGTAATTTAAAACTCCCTCTTGGCAATTCCCAACGTCCTGTAGAAGGAAGGGTGCTAGATGAAACCAGATGAACTTGAACCCCAAGCAGACAGATCCAAGACTATAGTTCCCCTTCTTTCTCTACAATTATTCAATTTTCCAAATAGTGGTAGCAAATTGTGCAGCAATTGTTTGCGATTGGAATAGTATTCTGCAAACCGACCTATGTACAAATAGGTCAGCTCACAAAATGCTCAATTGCAGCGGCATCACAGAACAAACTGATCACAGAACGAACTGCCTAGTTAATATTCATTAGGGCAGTCACAATGTACACCACCATGCGATTGGGCACAATTACAGGGATGGTGGCCCTCAAGGGTAAGCAAACCACCATGTCTGTGATTATGCTTAAATAAAGATTTTTTTTAAGTGCAGACCCTTTAAGCAAAATCCTTTCTTCTCATAAAAAGTTTCACTGAGAGTTGGCAGTGGTCCCATGGACCACTACCTATTCTCCCTGAAACTATTCAGAATTCACAAAGAGAAAGGGATTAAAATGGGGGCTTTTCCTCCTTGTGAATCAGTTACAACCCAACTTGGGAGCAGGTAACCTTTCAATAGATTAGGGCTGTGAAATATTGATACATCAGGGTTACAATCTACTTGGAACGGACGCCAACAACATGTCTCTGCCATATAGCAATTATAAAACTATTAACGGTCGGGCTCGCTCGCTGCGCTCACTTGCAACGCGCCGGACGGGGGCTGGTCTGGCAAAATTTGCCAGGGCTGCTTTCAGTTCCCAGTCCGGCCCTGCTCACCAGACCCCTGGATGGTGACCCTTGTGGTTTATTTGACTTTGTGAATACGACAAAAGCTGAATATTTAGTTGACCAATGAAAAGGTACACAACAAAAAAATAAAAAAATAAATAAATAAAAAAAAGGATAATCTTGCTAATCGTCCTACCCTACTATAATCACCCAACCGTCTAACCGTCTAACCGACAGGTTATATTCAGATTCGGCTATTTGGCCCTTTTTCCTTTTTTTTTTCTTCTTTCTCTCCTTTTCCCGAAAAATAGAAAGAGGTCATTCATTTTTTATTTGTTTCTTCTTTTTTTCTTTTCAAATTATATTTTCCGTTTATGTATATTTTTTTTCCCTTTTTTTTTTTCTTCACTCTCGATAAACTACTTACTACCCATTAACCCCCCACTGATTCACTGTCTGTATTGACCTCAAAATTAGTAGCTTCCATCAGAGGTAGCGTTTTTAAAACATTTCTACCTTCCAATCCTAAAAATTGTTTCAGTATTGCTAATTTCCTTTTAGAAACATAATCATCACCCCCAGTGGCTTCTAAATATGTCTCAAATGTTTCTTTCCAATGTTCCCACAACATAGATGGTTGACCAGGACTTTGAAGAAAAAATGGTAGTGCAGGAATGACTTGGGATGTCATTTCTCAGAATGAAAGCTGAAAAGAAATACAATAAATAACTAAAAGCTGTAATACAGTTACAAACCCAGAAAAAAATATGTCTCTGTATATGCATATACGTTTTTATTGCTTGATAAGGTCAAAATGATACCAACTGTGGCTTGCAGGTACTTGTCAGAATAAATGATGAGCTGAATTTGCAGGTGGAGAGTACCCCTCTGAATAATGATGGATGGAAGTGTGCGTGTCCTGTAGAATTAAATTCCTTTCCAGAATTGACACGCTCGTAACGGTGTGCGTGTCACCGATGAACTCAGGGTAATGACTCAAATGTTAACACGCTAATAATGATGTGCGTATCACCGAAGAGACGACACGGCGTGTGGCCAGAGGTAAGGGTTAAACAGTAAGTTATAAAGTAGGCAAAACACTGTATGGAGAACTGGAAAGAAAAACTATTAGTTTATTTCCCCAAAGATGGCGGCACGTTTCTTACGCACGCAACGTGCGTGACGTGAGCATCGGGACGCTCCTTCAACGTCTTTCACAGTGGGAAGCTCTGTTTAAGGATGGCGTGGACTGCTCAGTGCACGGGCTTCAGAATGCAGACAGCGATCATTCAAAAGTAACCCGCGCACAGGCAGCGCACGGGTATTAGAACGTAGACTGTCAAAAGTAAGCCATTTTCCCCAAGCTTGACTCTGCTGCATGTACACACATCCACGCCAACAAAATGTCTAGGAATAAACGTGGATAAAGTTGCACATTGACACAGATCTCTCAGCGCACAGGCTCGACAGCACTCGAGCCCCTTTAACACAAAAGCTCCCCAATGCGCCAGCCACTCCAAAACATGGGCCTCACAACCGTCGTAGACTTGAAAGCTTCCTTCCTCCAAACAAAACTTCACCGTAATTGACTGTGTTCCAGTGTATCAACACGCAATGAGTTTATAAGACAGAAAAATGTCTGTTAATACACTGAAAGAACCTCAGTGACAATCTACCACAAGAGTAGCTGCCCGACTTAGAATAAGGAGCTATTCCATTATAACAAGGAAACAAGTCTTGGTCTCATAATAAGGTAGATATCGTCATAGTCACTGTAGTTAGATGGAGACTATGCGGCTTAGTATCAATAAAATACTTAAAGCTGACCCAGGGGTCACTTACTGTCCAAGAATATGTTCCTCCTTCAGTAAAATAGGTCCAAAACATTGGTGTCCTCTTTTATGAAGTAGATCCCACCCATGTCGCCAGTTTTGAAGAGACAGGACACGTATGTTTGTATAAAAAGGTGGTTTATTAAGATAACAGGAACAGACCCATGGGACACAACCACTCTCCAGTCCAACAGCTCCCCTTCTGCTCCCTACATTCCACTACAGCATTAGAGCAGACAGGTTGCTAAGTAGCAGCAGTGTTCCACAGCATCATATGAAATATGCAAGAGTAAATGTTAAACAGTGAGAAGAATGTAACACGTCTCAGTCCTTAAGGAAAAAAAACAAATTTACATTATGAACTTATGTAATCCTCATATCTTATAGGCATTGCACTACAGCATCAGAGCAGACAGGTTGCTAAGGAGCAGCAGTGTTCCACAGCATCATATGAAATATGCAAGAGTAAATGTTAAACAGAGAGAAGAATGTAACAATCCTGTCACTGAAACACCTGTCTATGTGCGCGTACAGACAAAACAAGTGGACAAAAAAGAATATGTAAATGTAAATGTAGTATAATTGTAAAGCGCACAGCTGCCCCAGCAACGGGGCGTCCCAGCGCTGTATAACGCTGTGGAACCCTTCCTGGCTCTCCCTGTGAGATGCCCCTCCTGGGCACCCCCAAGGTGAAGCCAGGCATCCCAGTATTGTTGGGGCCGTTGTGGAGATTAAGCAAGCTATTGCCCAGAGTTGCAGCGTGGGACCCATGATTAGAATAGGCACCGAGGCGAGAAATATCAAGTCCACGGACATTGAGCCCAAGACCCTGCCCGTCGGGACTTGAACCCTGGCCCCGGGCCTGATCTCTGCTGCGCGTCCGCTGCTCTAACCAGTGAGCCACACTTCTCCACTACACACGAAGGTGTGTGTGCACATACATACTTTTATCTTTCTTATCACATATAGCTATGGCCACGTTTATGTTATTGAAAGAACATATATCACCTACAGTGGAATAGCTGCTGTATACAAACGAGCTGCCCTGAGGAGAGAGCAAAAAGGGAGGTGGTTGGCAATGGAGGAGGGGTGGGGGAGATGAGAGGCTTGGAGAAGAGAGTGAGTTGAGTAGCCTGCCTAAATTTATCGCAGGACACAAACTTTATGTTAATCTACATGAAGATAATGTGTTTGCAGTGGAGAAAGCTGGATGCATAAGTACACAATATTTACAGCTGCGTGTCTGGTTGCATTTAGTACAGGATGCAAATCGTGCTGTTTGACTAAGAACACGAGTTACAGCCATCGGCTAAGCCCGTTCAAGACAATAAATACAACAAAGCTAAACCAGAAGCTGAGGTAAAAGAAACAAGAACCAGCAAAATAATAATTTAAAAAAACATAAACAAATCGTAATAGTTGTGTCAAAAGCGGCACTTCGAAGTATTAATTTGAACTGGAGTCTGGGATTTTAAACAAACTAGAGAATTGTGAGCTCATGCAGCATTAAAGAGAAAGGTAAAGGCTTCGTTTTCGCTGTAAGATATTATGGTCTCTAGGGAAAGGTGGGAAATAGATGAAGGAAATATTTCCACTTCATTCCAGTCTAGAAAAAAACTGCAGTGAAATCTTAAAGAATAATGCAGATTTCTTTTTTCTGAGCCTTCAAATTGGGAGCGGTGCAAGATTTAGAGGGGAATGGCTGGCTCCAAATTGCAGGCAATTCCCTGCAAAATATTTTGGAAAAAATAAACTTTTTAGGAACAGAGCTACTGTAGGCAATAATACATTGGGTTTTAAACATTTACAATATTCACAAAAATTAAATACCCAAGCACATGTATGCATATGCGAAGTTCCCATGTGTCTTCCTACTGCCCTACACTCGCTATAAAGGAATAAGGAGTGGACAGGCTTCCGCTTCAAAAAGGAACACTGAGCCACATTCATCAAAGTAAGGAATTGTTATCCCTAAATTTAGATTTTTAAGGAATTGCAATTAAGGAATCACAATTGCTTATGCATGTAGAAACGCAAAAAAATGTGATTCCTATACATTCCTTAATTGTGACTTGCAAATCGCAATTCGTAATTAAGGAATGTCTTCCCATTCATTCCTATGGGCCTACAGGCCCATAGGAATGAATAGGATTGCATGCGCAATTTGCGAGTTATGGGCAATTTGCCAGTACCAGATAGGTACTCGCAAATTGCGTACGCAATTTGAAGGGTGCAAGGGGGCCAAAAGTCCACCCTGATGCACCCACTAAAAACGTAGGGATTCACACAATGCATTTTTTAGCATTTTGCAAAGGAATTGCAAATTACCTTCAACTTTAAGTTGATGGTAATTTGCAATTCCAAATTGAGAAAACGCAATTTGCAAATGCATGATGCATTGCATTTAGGGAATCGCAATTTGCGATTCCCTAACTGCATTTGCAATTATGGAAATCGCAAAAAAATGTGATTTTCTTAATTATGAATTGCAAAAAGGTACATGCATCTGAAATGGGCATTTTGCCATCGCAAACGGCCGAATTTTGCGATTCACGCTGTTTGCGACCGAAAAATGGTTTGATGCATGTGCCCCACTGTTTGGTCTTCTGCACAAAAACAAATGAGGTTTCATTGTTAATTAGAAATTCGCAGTGAATGGGTAGTGTGTTGCATCAGTGAAAAATATTTTTTTTGTAGGTATAGCTTAAAAAACAATGAAAAAGAGAATCTATTAAGGCTTATGGGAAATGAACGAAGAAACCGGAAGCAACAGCACTAGGAGCAAGTGCAAAAGGAGAGAAGGATGACTTGAGAGAAACACCCAAAACTATAAATGACACAGCCACGTAAAAATAATGTGTGTAAAAGAAACGGCACACCAAGAATGAAGAAAGAACGGAATAGATTTAGAGGCAAGTGAATGGGGCTGTAGAAGAATGGGGCTGCCTGGGGAGAAGCCCAGCTTTGTATTGTAAATGAGGTTGGCAGCCCATAAACTCCCAAGGACTGAAAAGTAGGCTACAGGCCTGCTTAGTCGAGGAGTAAAGCAGGTCATGAAGGCTCCGGGCTCTCCCCGCTTCACCTGAAGATGTTGACGCCGCTGTCGTCAACCCAGCCCTGTGTATGACTGAACTAGCGCTCCGTCAACACAGTCCAACAGGAAATACACACGTGGCTCTCACCCCACCTGAGCCCTGCCGAGTTCTGACAAGTTGGCACCAAAACACGCCGCTGGAACTGACAAGCGTGTCCCTTTGTTTTCTGTCTCGATGTCTTCAGCGTGACCACCTGTGGCAATGTTAAAGGCTTATTAAAGAAATCACAACATCCGGCCTGTGCACCTCCGGGGACGCAGGCATATGTCCTGACAAGCCGCCATGTTAGAATCAGGCAAATAGTTTGCAAGTCATGATCTTATTTACGTGGTTGATGTTAATTTCATGTGCTGATTACATAAAAAGCATGCACAGGTAAAGGGCTGGGGCTAAAAAAAAAAAGCACCTCACTCGATTCCTTGGCAAATTCCGCATTATTACACAAGCAGCGATGGGTGAAAAATCACTAAGTGCAAACCCATGGTGCCTTTCAGATTCCGGTAAAACAGTTTCAAAACCTTCTGTCTGACAAAAAGAAAATACATATCTGAAAGGCTACCTCAAACAAAAGAACAATACTTCAACAAACCCAATCTCCCTTAAAAGGCAGCCCAAAACCAAACCAATATCCTACCCAAAAAATGCCCAACTGGTAGTCAACATCGAAAATTACTAAAAAAACTTACAAAATACAACCAACGGTGCGAAAGGCACGGCACAGGAGGCAGCACTAACACAACTGTGACATTAAAAGGAGGAGGGAGGTATGCTATATTTAAATGTAAGCAGCTATGGTGCCAAAGCCTAATACAGGCAAACAGTAACAGAGGATGAAACCAAGAAAAATATAGTCCCCAAAGATCAGATAAAGAACCATGGCATATTGAAACAGTACTTAGTCTATGCTGCATGGGAGGCATGGCAGAGGAAAAGGAGGGACAAAGGGGCAGGACTGACCACTAGCAAGCAAGGATTTTTAAAGGATACTGGCATAGACAAATGAAAAGCAAAGGCAAGCAATTGGTGAAGTTAGAACTCCACAAAACGTATACAGCAGGTCGCTAGGTGACAGCGCTAGCGTTATCTAGGCTCGACCTAAAAAGGATGCACAAGATAAACTAAAAGAATATACGTAGAAAAAGAAAATTTGCCACCGATTTGTGTTGGCATGCAATTTGCTTTAAGAAATTATACATAGCAGTGAGTGACCTTCTGGTAATGATATTGTTGATTTAAAAATTCAGCATGTCCGCCTGGGTAAGAAGCAACATGTTGGCCACCTGGGAAAGTTAAAACAATGATACTTTATGAACAATATTATTTCAGTATGGCATCTGGCTTAGAATTAGAAGCCATGCAAGATGTAATACACTACAAATGAAAGGCGTGGCAAGCAAGCGGTCCACACACACTTTCATGGGATCTGCGGTATGCTCTTTAACACCAAAATTAAAAAAGAAAGATATGAAAGCGGATTTATAAAGGAGAAAATGAATACATACAGAACTGGCATGTCAGCATTGGCTGTGAATCATACTCATTTTCAGGCATTTGTGCACATGTGATCAGCAAAGATGTTGTTACTCATGGGGCAATAGAGATAATGGTCAGTGGGTGGGCCTATTGCCTCATGTGGTATGCTATTATGGATGGACAGAGAGTGACTACCACAAGATAAGACAAATAGAAGAAGAGTAGTGACCCAAGATGTATATATACTTTTTTTGTTACATTTGGCCTACAAACAGATGGGTTAGTGAGTTAGCCACATCATCCACTGGCTGTCTTGGCCCCTGTCCAATGGCATTTTACCTGACTCCATGTACACAGCTCCATCAACGTGAGTGCACTTCGGTGCCAAGCTGGAGAGGTGGACAATTCCTTTATTATTAAATTATTTGTGCCCATTTTTTTTACCAATATGTTAAAAAGAACAAAGTGGCAAGCTTTCATGGATTGTTTTGATTACAGTAGGCTGGCTGACAACCAACCATGTCAGGCCCCATTTTTTTTTTAAGAATCCAATCAATCAGAAGAACTGTCTACTAATCTTTGGGATTCTTTGTAACAAAAGACACGTCTACATTCTTTAACACAGTGTAATAAGAGTCCAGCCCTAGATGTCTATTGACTTTGATGTATGTTTTTCTCCGAGCCTACCTACTGCTTTTGTCCTAACTTGTCATAATTAACAAACGAGTGCCTTTAGCCTTGATCAATGACACGTCGCCAGTCCTGCATCTTTGAGCATATGTATTTTTTGAAAACGCAAGACAGTACAAGAACATGAACTCTTTTTCAGCGGAAGCACATCATCTCTGCCCAACAAATGTTGTTCTAAAAGTTAACAACATGTAAATGGCTCCGAAGTACCTCTCTCAGTAGTGCTTCTGAAAACACATTTTCTGAAAATCAATAGTGGCGACACATGCACCGTTTGGTCACATCTAAAAACTACAGCTTTCTCAGTGACATCTGTAAAAGAATAACTCCATCCACAAGCAAACCTGGCAATTGTGTTAACATTTTGGAAATTACTTAAAACTTTCATTTTCAACAGGTCGGATCCATTTCTACCTACAACGATCTCTTAGTAGAATGTCAAGTGTTTGTATTATCCTATGTTACTCGAGCCTATGCAATGTAGAGTTGTGTACACCGTTCTTTTAGTGTTTTAGCCCTTCGTTATCTGTTACTTTTACGGTGTCAAGATATCTTACAGGTGTTGCGCAAAAATAAATATATAACATACACCGAGTTCAAAATTTGCATGGCATAACATTTGCATTTGCGGCACTGCACCTACGTGTAGGCTGCGGAAGTGTGACCCAATCATCAGGGAAAGTTAATGATGATCACCAACTGATTGTTGACCCTGCCTATCTGCCCGCTGACATGACTCTCACTGGTAACGCATTTGGGCAACTGACGAAACCATGTGTATGGCAGTAACTAATTATCCACATCAATCCTCATTCTTGACCCAGTGCAAACTAAAGCAAAACAAATCTGAATTTAGCACATTGTAACTTGCACAACTGTAATATATGTTCTCTAGCTGAATTATCGCTCCTCCAACGTGCCTTTTTAACTTTCTCAACTTTTTTCAACTATTACTTTCAGAAACCTGACTAATGTGCCCATTTCAATTTTGGTGTCTGCATTCTACTGTGTGAAGTGCCACAACAGGGGACAAACGTAGGAGCAGGGGCCATAGCCAAAATGATCAACCGTTTCTGCAGCAAATCAGTGGTCATTAAACCTTACTGCATGACCATCAACCTGGATGAGCAGCGGAAGTGACTGCTGCTCCATGTCCGACTCATATCAGAGCACACATAGTCATACCTGCCAACTTGAAGAACAATTTCACCTGGTGAGAAGGGGGCGGGTCCCTTGCTGAGAAGTACCTATGAGGCACTTTTGAACCCCACCCTGCTCCTAAGCTCCCTTCTCCCAAAAATGTAAAAGCTTGCTGAGGCTGGTGCCGATGTCCTGGGGTGTCTTTACTATTTACAGTGGTTTTCAGCTCAATGATATTGTGTGTTACACTGTGGCACCATGTGAATTGGTAGGTACAGAGACGTTTTAAGGCATGGGTGGGCTCTGGCCCAGGGCCCCAACCTTTCAGGGGGGCCCCTGATAAAGTCACCTCTGTTTTTCAGGGAATCTTTCATTGATGACCTGAATAATTCTTAAACAGATTGTTTTATATACTGTTTTCCTTTATTTTAATTTGAATGTGGGTGATGCGTTAGTCGATCACAGACATTTTGCAGAGAAATGTTATGTTAATGTTTCATGCAACATCCATAAAAAAGTTTCTTTTAGAGATGTGATATGGGAGCGGGTCACAGAGATTATTTGTAGTTGTGTTAGTGAGCTGTTGCTGTGTTACAGTATTGAAAACCCGTCACTATCCCTGAATATTAGCTGTAAACCCATTTAGAATTTGAACGAGGGTGTATCTGCAGTGTCAGTGACTAAAGAGGGATTGAAGGAGCTGAAACTGGATCATACATTTAAAGCTGTTCCAAACGGTGCACCCAAAATAAATTTAGCCTAGGGCCCCCCAAATTCATAGGATGTCCCTGGGTAGGTATGGATGCTGAACTGTCCGATGGGCAGGATGGATGCAGCAGGGCTTCAGAGCCTCTTTGCTAGCTCTAAAGCTGCATCTTCTGCAGCACCTGTAAAAATAGGAACAGTGGCATACTCGTTGATCAGCTGCAGAGATACAACAATCTTTCCTGGTCTTGGGCACCTGCCTCCTTCATGGCCTTTCAAACCAAGTGATGTAGACAACATTGCTTCTCATGCACACCGTTGTCTGGGACCACTTACTACTAGGTGGATATGGCCACTGGTGCATGGTCCCATGGTGTCAGAAAAGTGGGGGAGCTGCCTCAGCAGAGTAGGAGAGAAACAATAAATGACAGTGGCGTCTTAGACAAGTGAAGACCACTTGTGCTAATGTATTATCCTGTAATAGATCAATCTATCCTAACACCTTTACTTGTTCTGTAGCTCGTCATATGTTAGGGTTATATTTGTGCTCGTTTTTCCTTAACAGGGAGGGAGGATCTTATTTTCAAAAATGACACAGAGATGTTTCTAACTAGGCTATAACAGACGTTTCCAGGAAAATATGAAGAAAGACTCATCATTGCAACATTTCTATGAGCTAAATGAGTTACGAGATTCCCCCACCTGCGCATGTGGAGATTGGATCTTGGCTGTTAATACTAATAGTATGGCGGCCATTCTTGTGAAAACTTCAGCAAGAAACAAAAAAGGGCTTTCAATGAGCATGTGTCCCCCTATACTTCGCTATTACATTCTACATCGAAGCCCTCAACAGAGCGACTCAGGATAAGACCCTTAGCTCTCAAGAAGTGGGGTTGCAAAGCCATCCTGTAAATATTGGCAGAGAGGAAGATATGGATTCTGGTGATCAACAAGAATGCAAGCCTCATGGCAAACAATGTATAGAGCCACTGTCTATTGCATTTAAAAAGTCATACATTTATGGTCACAAAAGCGTGAGTCAAGGTTCAAAATGTAAAATGGTATGGGGCGGCAAATATTGTTTAAAGTCCATTATAAATTCAAGCGGAGGTTATACAGAGAGAAATAAGGGTGCTGCAAAGTTTTTGATGACACAGTTGAAAAAAAATAGTAGGAATCTGGAAAAAATCTTTGCTGATCACATGTGCACAAATGCCTGAAAAAGGTAAGTATAGGAAAAGATGTGGTCACCCATTGACACTCAAACACCCTCCCGTGAAAGGTAAAGGTTGCAGGGACTTAAACTTTAAAACACATTGGAAATAATGTTAAATTAAATTATTTAAAATAGTTACAATTATAAATACATATAATTTAATGTAATAACAATTATCTAAAAATAAAATATAATATATCAATGATATAATAAACTATGTTTTTATTTTATTTGAATACATTTCATTAACCTTTTTAAATGTAATCAATTAACTAACATGCATTGTTTTAATTAATGAAGAGCGACAATGTCCACTTAGGATTATTATTATTATTATTATAAAGTGTTTTGTAGCTCGCTCTGTTACTCGCGAGTATCCTGGCGCGTGATGCACCTCGCTGCAACTCTGACGATTGTTGGTGTCATCACCCACCTGAGCCCCACCAGTGAACACGAGGTTGCTAGAAACCCATGAATGTGATGCCGGGGGAGGCACAGTGACTTCCCCGACAAGCACTCTACCCAAGAAGTGCACGGCATGGTGGGCTCGGTGCTGGGGCAAGGGCCGGCTTTAGGCTCATGGTGGCCCTGTGCAGGGAGCCTAGGTGGGGGGTCCGGACGGGGCGGAGCTCAGGAAGGTGTTTTAATAATACGTCCAGAAAAGTCGTTAGATGATTATCACCCCTCGCCCTCTTGCGCTTGTCCTCTCTGCCTCGCGCTGTGCCCACTCAACGCTGCCCCCCTCCATCTCGACTATATATGTCTCGCCCCTCTCTCCCTTGCTTCTCTCCAGTTTGTTCCCGTTTCTCCTGTGCATTTAGCCCCGTTCTCTACCTGGCCTCTCTTTCTTCCATGTTCATGTTTTAATTACTCTCCTCATTGCAACCCACCCCGTCGGTTACCTTTCTCTCTTCCCCTTTCGTCCTGTTTCCCCACTTGTTTTCTTTCCACCCTTCTCATGTGTCTCCCCAGTTTCCCCTTATCCATCACTTGCCTTTTTCTCCCACGCGTCGCCTGTCCATGTCCTTCTAAATGTCTGCATCCACAGTTTCCTAGGGTTTCTTCCTCTCGCCTCACCACCAGCCTCTCCAGTTCTACCGTTACCCCATATATACAGTGCTTTAAATGGGCAGGTACTGCCCGGTATGGAGTACCAGCACTTTTCTATTTTGAAAGGGGCACTACCGGTACCGTTTTAAAAGAAAAGCAATACTTTGCATTGGAGAGTACCGGCACTTCTCACAAAACAAGCAGATACTCTGGTACCTGCACTTCTATTTTTCCTTTTCAAGCACTGCATATATTTCCCTTTGTTTTATCAAGTCTTCTGCGTATTCATCTTCTTCCCTCCCGTGACTTTCTCTCCAGTTTCATTCTGCCACAGATCCAGTCCCCCCCACCCCTATCCACGTGTCTCTTGCTCCTCCGCATGTCTCGTCTACCCAGTGTTCTCTTCTCACCCACTCCATCCTGTCTGTTTCTCTCTCCTGGTCATCCCATGCATACATCTCTGATTTCCTCCCGTTCTTTAACGTCACCCAGTCTTGTCTCTTCATCCACCTGTTCATCTTCCTAGTCCTTCTTCTCTGTTCATGCTCACCCTTCTCTCGCTCCCTCTCACTGTCCCTTTTTCGTATCTTACCCCATATCTCTCTGTCTTCTCACCTACTCGGCCCCGTTTTTAGCTTCCTGCTGTTGAGACTCTTCGAGCCACTGTTTGTAACCCTAATCTCTACTGTATTTGTACACGTGTTTCAGATACACAAGTTTAGTTAAAAAAATCCCAGTTATTTTAAAAACAGCCTGTGCGGCAACTGGCAGAACGCTTAGAAGTTAGAATGAAAATGGTGGTTAACTAAAAAACAGCAAGAGGCACACAAATACAGATGAAATATACTCCTGGGAAGAGGAGCCTGATTGGAATTGCCCAGAACGGATATACCCGCCCCTCCCTCTGCTGGCTGTCAAGTTCAAGTTTCATTGTCCGTTCGACTCGAGGCCTGCACCGTCCCACATTGCACAACAGTGCCTGTCTGTAATATTCACAGATCGATTCAAATTTGAAATTAATTGTACTGTCAGTCTATATACCTGCAGTGCTAGTCCGCTGTCGTCCGCTGCCTGAGACCTGCTCTGTATCTCCCCGTCGTTCACTTCCAAATAGGGTCGGGGAACCGACGAACCGACGAACCGGAGCCAGAGGTGTTCAATCTCTGTGAGGGTGGCCTGCGCGTTATAATGTTCTTTCTTTATTCTCGATGACGAGTGACGACACACGCACGCACTCTCTCGTCTCGTGACCAGACCACCACTCGTGACCGGGTGTGACGCCGCGTTAGCTGCGCAGCAGGTAGTGAGTTGCGCACTGCGCATAGGCAGGCCCTGGGACCCAAACTGCTGGCTGGACTCTGGGATTGGGAAAGTGAAACTAGTAACTACTAGCAGGTATTGGTAAAACAACAAAACAACGGCGCTGGCCGGCCGCTGCCATTGCTAGCCGCCAGAGGGGAGGCCCCTGGGGTTTGGCGGCCCTGTGCAGGTGCACAGTTTGCACATGCCTAGGGCCGGCCCTGCTGGGGCTTCGGAATGACTGCAGTGCGGACCACGAAGACAGCAACCCGCCTAAACATCGGGAGCTGGAGAGGGTGCCCGCGGGGTCAAACTGGGCTGCCGGCGTTGAGTGATGCAGTGGCTCTGTGGGGACCAGGTGAGAGGGCGCCCACAACCCCTGCTGCTGAAGTGAGGCATGTTGCAGGGGGCACAGTCTCAACAGACATTGCGGCATATCAGAGGTGGCAGGGATCTCCACCGCCCTCCTCCCCTACTACACACACAGGCAGCACCAGAGGAGGCACTGGTCTCCATCAAGCACAGATGTCCATGAGAGGTAAACGGAGTCAGCGGGTACTCCTGATTGGAGTGGGGGAGGGGCCAGGGGCCGTGTGGCACACATGCAGCTGAACTTTAGGCCTGACAGCCTGCATGCCTAACAATAATACGGATAGCACACAGAGGATCCATTGCCCAAAGAGGCCCTATTCAATGTTAATTTCCTGTCTATTGTTTCCGTCCATATCAGGATAAATTCGGAATCCCACAAAATGTAAGCTTTCTGTTTCCAAAGGCTCGTGTGCTCGTGTAGGGACAGAAACAATGACAGGAAATTGACATAGTACAGTACCGGGGCAGAAGTAAGACCTGTGGCAAGGACTATTCGAAGAGATTGCAAGAAACTAGAAAGCCCTGAAGAAGTCGTAGTTTAATCCCTATATGACGAAACATGTGTTGCCTGGCTAAAAGAAGACAGAAAATGAAGGAAACAACAAATATTCATTGTGTTTTTGGAATTACCTATAATTGTTTGTTTTTGTATTGCAATGTGTGCTCAGGGACATTTAGTTTTAATAGGGCTCATGGTTTTGAACCCATTGGGAGGGTGTCGGGTAAATCCCTCTTCCTTTAGAGCACTGACCCAGATTAACAGGTATTTTACGCTAGCACAGCATAGGTGAGCGGCACTTCTTCACCCTGCTTGCATTCACTTATGATGCCAATCATACAGAAGGGGGTGGAAGCTCTATCCTGGAACATTAATGCGATACTTAACCCCATTAAGCAGCACATAATTTTGTCTTATGTGAGGAAACACCAGGCAAGGATAGTGATGTTACAAGAAACCCAGCTGCTACCACAAGAAGACAAGAAAATAAGGACTAAATGGAGTAGACTATGGTACTCTAGTTTTACTTCCTTGGACCATGGAGTGATGCTGTAGTTGGATGCTACTGTCCACCTCAGAGCAACTGTTTAACTTAAGGCGGCGGATGGCCGGTATGTAGGCGTGATGGGCAAGATAGGAGGCAGATTCACTATGCTAATAAACACATATGCCCCAAATGTTGGTACACCTGATTTCTCTGAGACAGCGGTACAACTTTTGACACCATATGCTCACCACGATATGCCCTGGTTGGGAAGCTGCAGCTGTTTCATGGACAGACATTTAGACAGCTCCTGGCTCAGAACATGGACAAACTCAACCTCTTGGAGCTATAGAAGACACAGCATGGCAAGATGAGGGCGTATTCTTTCAATTCTCCCCTCATGGGACATTCTGTAGCTCTTGGAGCTATAGAAGACACAGCATGGCAAGATGAGGGCGTATTCTTTCAATTCTCCCCTCATGGGACATTCTGTAGGATAGACTACCCGTTTTCTCACCCAGAACAAATTGTGCAATTTAGGCTAACTCATTACTTGGACTGAACACTATCGGACCAGGCTCCACTAGCAATGGAGCTGCTGGACCAAGTCTATGTGGCACGAGTGCCACAGTGGAATCTACAACCTCGAGCATTACTAGACTAGGTGTTCCGCAAGGAAATTAGAGAGGCGATATATTCATATTTTGCCTTAATCATAGGTACATTGGAATCGTCTGGGGTGCTCTAGGAGGCCTTCAAGGTAACCATATGGGGGAAATACTTGGCCACAACATAGGCAGTGCACAACACCCTGGGACACACAGTCACAAAACTGGAAAGACAGATTGTAGACATCGCCAGACAGGCCCCACATAATGCAGAGGTATGGGAAATACGACACAGACTGCAGGGGGAGCGAGATGAGGCCCATGAACCCTCGGGAAACGTGACTACAAGCTGTATACAGAAATGCAACATGAGCAGGGAGGCAACCCTGGTAGGCTTTCAACTTGTCTAGTTAACAGGGAGAGAGACAGAAACGCTGTGGTATCCATCAAATATGCAAATGGGGTATCTCTGACTGTCCAAGAGTATATTGTGGCCCATTTCGCGGACTTCGCCAAGACATTATTTGCAAAAACAGGCTAGGATCATGATGTAGGCATAGCAACCAAACTCTATAAGGCACATATCCCTAAAGTAGATGAGGATGCAAGAGCCACACTGAACACACTACCTGAAGAGTCAGACATAAGATAGGCCATCAAATACATGGATACGGGTAAGACACCAGGTATAGACGGGCTTAGTGTCAGGTTTTGCCAGGCGGGCGTACATTGATCTGCCATGGCAGCCATTGCTGATTATGAACATAGAAGTCTTCCAAAAGGGCATGCTACCAGCATCACTGAGGAAAGCCAATATTGTAGTTCTGCGCAAATCAGATTGTGACTCTTACCACCCCCATTGATAATCAATGTAGATGTAAAAATGCTGTAGAAAAGACTATCTATAGTAGCTGAGAGGATAATACACACGGATCAATCAGGGTTTGAGGGTGGTCATACCACCACCACTAATATTCGGAAGGCCTGTCTTACCAGGGAACAGGTAATAAAAGGGATGTACCCATGTGCAGTGGCCTGCTTGGATGCCAACAAGGCCTTTGACACTGTCTACTGGATATTTATGAAACAAGCGTTGCACAGATACGATCTGAAAGTTGAATATTTGGAGTGTTTGACGTTGCTATACATGAACAGCAGGGCTAGAGTGAAGGTAGTCCTCATAATCTCGGATGACTGGAAGATAGAGAGGGGGACTCTTCAGGGGTGCCATCTCTCAACACGGATATTCACAGTTTCTTTAAACCACTGTCCTAAAATATACGTCCCAGACACAGAGATGCCAGGATCCATGGTGGGAGGGAAACAGGAGGCCATCTCGCTTTATGCTGATGTCGTAATGTTGACACTGAGAACCCCAACGGACACATGGGGCACGATACACAACACACTTGTAGAGGTAAGAGTCTACTCGGGGTTTCAGCTGAATGAAGATAAGTCAGTTCTCTTTCCCATCCAGACAACAGTAGCCACAGAGACAAACTTAGCCAATATAAAAGTACAGACAACACCTTTTAAGTATCTAGGAATTTACCTAAGCTCAGATATATTTGAGACATATGCCTCAAATGAGGGGGTACTCTTAGATGCCCTAGAAAAGAGTGTGCGAAAATGGCTGTGATTCCCAATGTCTCTAATGGGACGAATAGTCATAAGCAAAATGATATTGCCTACTTGAGTGCTGTATGTGTTAGAGCACATGCCAATGATCATCCCTAAATCCCTCTGTCACAAACTAGATGAGTTACTCCGGCTGTTATACTGGGGACACAAGAGAGTGTGGATCAGCCTAGAGGTTCTGTGACTCCCATGGGATAGTGGGGGACCACAGGCTCCAAACTTCAGGGTATACCCTGGGCAGCTCATATCCAACACACAATACCATGGATCCAGGGAGGGAATATAGTCACTATTGCAGGAATAAATTTCTCATAACCGGGGAGGTTCTGGTGTTACCAATAGCAACGGGTAAGTATAGATTGTCCCTACTGGAACAGATGCGCACACTGTTAAACATTTAGGACCACACAAAAAGGCGGGAAAACGATGAACACATCAACATGCAACTGTTGGCCCCCTGGTGTACTGCCATAAGTTGTGCAATACCAATATTTCTACGGCAAAGAGGGAAAGGTGGTGGGCCCACACTGTTTAGGGGACCTATTTGCAATGGCAGGATTTTTGCACTCTATGGAATGTTATGGATAGCTGCTTCATCACGTACGCTGGTCTGGCACCTGCCATAACGAAGGCAGGGTCGGGGTTCTCGCAAGAACCGCACATGCATGTCTTAGTTAGTCACTGGTCACTGCCAGACATGGGGGGAGAACGTAAGCTTACTTCACAACTGTATGTCATCCTCGTGCCACACTGGCACTGAAAACCCCATGGGAGGGGGGATATGGGTAAAGAGTTGAGTGAGTGCGATTGGGCTTCTGTGCTGGGTAATTGCAGAAGGGTGACTTGTCATGCATAATTATAAATGTGTACACAGGGATTAAATCACACCACAATGGCTGCACACATTAGACCCAGAAAAGCAGAAACACGGTCCTAGATGCCGGTCAACCCCTGGGACTTATATTCATATGTAGTGGACATGCCTGACTGCGGGAGCTTTCTGGGGAAAAGTGATTCAGGTGTTGGGAGACTTGACCAAACTATCATTGATGCTCATTGTTAGAATTGGGGGTGTCTGGTTGGCACAGGTATGCACTTGTGACAAACAGAGACCCTCTCCTCTAGTCAGGGCAAGGGACTTACTCCTCAAAATAAACCCTGCTCACCCTCTAGGTAGTGTGGCGCGAGCAGACAAGGCTAATCTTCAGGGCGTAAGTTGAGTTATGCATTTATGACCACATACAGTAATAACACAGACCCACCACAAATGGACACCAGTCTATGGATTAAGAAAATAAGTAGACTTTATGTAAATATAAATCTCTAGGTAGGCTTAATACAAGACCATAGTAACGTTTTTCTTAAAGGAGGCCACAGTACTTCGGTATCGCAAGAATTCTTTAAAGTTCTTTAGAAAGGCTTAATTTTCAAGGTTCCAATCACTTTAGAAAGTTCCACAATGCTAAGGGCATCAATCCGTTCTTTTGGTAATGCTTTTACAGAGGTGGTGCGTGTCGTAGCGCTCTTGGGCGCTTCTTTCAGGTCGAACAAGGAAGCCTCGCCTAGTCTCACGCGCCTCGCGGATCCTCTAGTCCGAGGCGCGATGCATGGTGCGAGACGTACAGCGCTGCCGGCTCACATGGAGGTACGAGTCGTTGTACTCCCGTGCGACGCATACAGCGTTTAGATGAACAGGCTTTTGCTAAATTGGGCGCGCCTTGCGGAAACTGCAGTTCGGAGCGCGGTGTACAGCACAATGCATCACAGTACCTTTCTTTTTGATGTGGGAGTTCATGGCGTACAGGGGGGGGGCCTCGGGGAGCGGGGCCAGCGATGTCGTGCGATTAAGCATCCACGGCGTACACGCCGTACCTTCGGTGCGAGTGCTGAGATTAAAGATGAGGGCAGGCACAGCACGAGGCCACCAGTACGCGATGTACGGTAAGCTCGGACTGTGCGGCGCGGCCCTCAGGGATCAGAATGCAGAGCAGGGCGGCCTGGTACGTGTCGTGCGGGAAGCCGTCCGGGGCTTGAGTCGGCAAATCTGATGCGATTCCGGCAGGAGGGGCGCGATGAGCCCAGTGCGATGCGGACACCTGGCGGGGACGGCTAGGCACCGGCGGCAGTGCCCAAGGAGGGGTCAAGGCGCACTGGGGATCACGGCTCAGGCGGGGGAAAAGCAAAAAAGGTTCCCCAGCAGACAGCGAAGGCAGGATGAGAGCCCAATGGTCCTGGGGCTCAGTTCAGGGGGCAAGCTCGCTTCCAAGTCCTTGGAGATTGTTCACAGATGCACAATTAGTTTTTAGAAAGTCTCTCTCAGTCTTTTCTCCTCTCCTTCTTGCAGCAAGAACCCACTAAAGGCCAGTCTCCCAGGTCAGAGACAGTAGTCCTCCAAGCAGCTTTTCCAGGCCATTCGCTTCGGGCAGAGGTTCTTCTTGGCGCAAACAGGATCTGATGTTTAGGAGCAGGGCTCCTACTTTTATACAGCATTTATTTTGTTCTTTCAGGCCAGGGGGTCCTTTGCCTAATCCAGTCCAGTCCCTGAGCACTTTGTTTTGCAGACTCTGGCTTCTCCTTTCAGTGAGCAGGGCAGGGACATCAGACCCTCCGCAGGAGGGGGAGCCAGCTTTGTGGTGACAAGTACAGTCCAGGAGCACTCTGTTGACAGTCTTCCCCTCTCTCTTCACAAGGTGCAGGGCAGAGTCATCAGTCGCTCCCCAGGGGGCGGAGCCAGCATTGAGGTGGCAGAGCACAGCCCTATTTAGAGTCAAGGGACACTCCCCCCACCCATCCTTGTGTAATCTCCCTATTCACCACCTGTCAGCCCCAGCCTGTTTCCTGGAATTCCCCAGCCCTGTCACTCAAAGAAACAAGACAGCAGATACACATCCTAGCAGAGGCGGGCTGAAATACTTAGGCAAGCAAAGGCTAACTTTCTAAAAGTAGCATTTGCAAACACAGGATATTAAAATAAACTTTACTAAAAAGAAGTATTTTATTATTCTGAGTTCAGGCATACTAAACTTGACTTTCTGCTATGCTCTCTGAGTCTGTTAGGATTATATAGTGTAATAATTCCAGCAGCCCATTCTGGCCTATGGAGAGCAGGTAGCCTTACAATAGTGAAAAACGAAAATGGCTGTAATTCACTATTAGGACATGCCACACACATCAGGGCTTGTCATACCTTATGCTTACAATGCACCCTGCCCTAGGGTCTACCATAGGGGTGACTAATATGAAGTTAAGGGAAGGTTTAGGGACTGGCAAGTAGGTGCACTTGCGCAGCCAGCATGACAGTACCAGACTGCACGCAGGTTCTGCAATGGCAGACCTTAGACACATTTTACTAGCCACTTCTGTGGGTGGCACAACCAGTGCTGCAGGCCCACCAGCAGCATTTGTATTTACAAGCCCTGGCATTCCTGGTGCACTTTACTGGGGACTGGTAGTAAACCAAATAAGCCAATCATGGCAACCAATAAATGTATACATTTTTCATAGGGAGAGCATATGCACTTTAGCACTGGTCAGCAGTGGTAAAGTGCCCAGAGTCATTGAACCAACAAAAACAGGTCACAGAGAATATTGGAGGAAGGCAAAAAGTTCAGGGACAACCCTGCCTAGAGGGCCAAGTCCAACACTCATGATGTAGCTATGTCTTTTGGGCCTGGTGAGCCGTTCCAAACACACAAAATACACAGAAAAGGTAGTAGAACTTGTCTAGCCGTAGCGAGGAAATGTATAGCACTAAGTTGGATGCCTGACTGATTACCTACCAAGAAACAATGGCTGTAGGAACTTGCACGATGAGTTCAAGAAGAATGCGGGGTAAGGCACAGATTGGTATACAGCGGGACTGACCAGGGGGTAGAATGGATTGGGGCATGGTGGAGATCCATTTACAGCATGGAAATAAGGAATCTGTTGTGGAGAATGGGGTGGATTCTGGAGATGAGTCAAAAGTGAATAGGCCGGATGGCTTAAGACAATGTGTGTCTGCAAGGTATCAGCGCCACCATGTGCACTATAAAGTTTAATTCATGCTGCTTGAGTGTCACGCCCTGGTTTTCAGCGAAACACCCTTGCAAAGTAATACCTCTCTATCTGGATCTGTGGTGGAAGGGGAGAGGGATGAGGGTATTATCACCTATGTATTGTTGTTTAATTACAAAAATCAGTAAAAGAAATATGAGGAAACAAATAGTTTTAATTAATTTTATACGTCACTTTTAAGATTTATTAATACATAAAAATAATTTAGGTTGGATTAATATAAGATATATTTAAATTAAGTAAATATTTAATTCATGGTAAGTTAATAGTGCTGTAGCATTTTTGTATTTGGTTTACCATTTAAAATAAATGTATAAAGATAATTTATGTTAATATTTAATCAGTTTTTAACGTCTTTATTTCGATTTTTCATCATAAAAGACACACATATACACAAAATTACTTTAAATACAATTAGTACAACAAAGTCACAAGATCATAAATATTTAAATACATATACTAACCAAATCAAAAGGAAACAAGGCAATTGAGGTGAAGACAAAACAGATCTAGTTAAAAATCTCAATTAAACATACTTATAAAGACGTCAAAGGGAGTTCTAAAACATTTGAGCATATAAAAAATGGCAGATCATCAATACTGATAAAATCATAGGCCAGAAAAACCAGTGGGGTAACACAGTATACAGGTTATTTAGGTCAAGATACTATGAGCTGACTGATTGATTTAATCCTTATCAACCAAGCCCACCCAAGGAATTTGGCCAATCCTATGGTTAGCCATTCAGATGTGTTGGTTCTCAGGATATACAGTGCTTCACTACTCACTCGGGTGTTAAGTCTAGTACATATAGGTTTCAGCCACTTATTACGTGGTTCACAATAAGCAGAACAGACAAATAAAAAGTGGCCAACTGTTTCCTTACAAACAGTACAACAGGGACAGAAACTTGACTCTAACCTCTGCCAGCCGCTAGTAAAAGCCCTCAGCGGCAGTGTACCTACACGGAACTGATGGTATAGTTTCCTATCTAATGTTTTAAGGATAACATCCCAATATACTTCTTTATTAGGTACTACTTTGTGGAGCAAGAACTGGCCAGTCAAATTCATTTTCTCAGAAAATGCCACGTGTTCCGTTTTTACCATGGACCAGAAGAGAAGTTTGAATTCATTCTTAGTAGGGAAGGTTTGAGATCCCGGCTCCGACCAAAGCAAGGGGAGACCCATTTCAGTAAGAGTGTTCTTAATTAGCTTTAGCCAAGGTATGCCACCTGCCCCTTGTTGCGTTCTCACATCCTGTAATTCACGGGCAAACATGGCCAACTCCGGGGTGGACCATATACGTCTCCATAACGCCACCATCCTATAGAGGGCCTGGTGTTTAATGGTATGTATGCCCATGTCCATCAGGAGTGGAAGAACTGGTGTTGAGGGGGGGAGACTAACTAGGTTTCGGAGGAATTTATTCTGTATCCTATCCAAGACAGACAGGTCCACACATCCCCAAATATCGGCCCCATATAATATGGCTGAACTGATTTTAGCACTGTAAATTTTAAGTGCGGGCAGTACTCTTTTAGTCAGGGAACACCGCTGCTCTTTAACTAGACAACCAGTCAGGCGGGCAAATTTCAGACAAAGCGCCGCTACTTGATCTTTCCATTGTAGCCTATAATCCAAAGTAACACCAAGATAAGTCATTACATCAACCTGCTCCAGTCTAGACCCATTCATTAAAACATGTCCCCTCAGTGGCTTTTTCTTAGTTAGGACCATGAACTTGGTTTTATTAATATTGATCTCAAGATTAATATTTAATATGATGTTTTATGATCTTTAAGTGTATTTTATACAAGTATTGTCTTCTCAGTCTTGTTGGTTTCTTACATTCCAGACTTTAGACTAAGAATTATATTTGGATCATCGTTGTTATCGAATGATCTTGGATGCGAAATTACAAATTATAAGTTAAAATTCAAATACACTTAAATTAAGTTGTTCCTGCTGCCAAATCCCCAGGTGTCAGAATCACAGAATGTTGTTTCTACTCTCACAACCCCTTGGTAATACATGGGGCATGGCTGCAGTAATCTACCTGACAACATACCACATGTATTTGTAAAGTACATATTAATTTCTTGGCACTGAAAAACATGATAATTATTACCAACACAATGTCACTCATTTTATCAGCCTCATAACAATGAAAGGCATCATGGATCTGCATAGGTCAAACACATATTCCTAGTGTGAATTCATTAGTCCACTAAGTAACCCAGGCTAGCAAGGAATAATGCCATGGGAATTATTGCCATTATTCAGAAATGTACTTTTACCATGTGTCTGTAAACCAGGCCTTAACTCTGATTCATTAGGCAGCAATCATTCACTATCATGTAAGCCAACTTACATTCAAACCTGTGCAGAAAGAGAGGTGTATTCTTCGATGGAACATAACACACAGCCCTAGCAGCAGCCAGGCATGAACCATGCTGCATGAGTCCAAAATCAATGGTTACAGACAAGAGAGAAACTTGAAGGGGACAAGTCAATCTGAAACAAGCCTGGTTGTAGTCAAAATCACTGGTTACCGAAAAGTACAAAACGTGAAGGATCTTAAACGATTGTGATAGAGTTATCTACTTACATTGTTCTATCGTCCAAAAGAGCCTTCAGCCATCTTATTTCACAGTGTTGATTTTTTTTAAATTCCAAGAACAAAAAACATAGCATCTGAAACTGGCCCTCTTCTGCTTGTGTTTTAGAACCCCCAGTCATTCATGCAGGGATTAAAGAAATGAGGCTTTTGAAGACAACACAATCTGGATTTGAAGGATTCATCAAGGACCGCTTCACAACACTTCCAGAGGTGAAGGACCGGGTGTTTTCCACAGTTGTAAACTGCACCTGGAAATACAACAGATCTCGGGGGACGGATTTTGAAGGTTCATGGTATGTATGTTTCGTATACTAAATCTCCTAATTATGATCATGGATTTTGTAATCTTCAGCACTCCTCAGCGTCAGCTTTTGTGCAGAAATGTTATCGCACATCTTAGTATCCTTCATATATAACAAATGCTGTTGACTAACTGCAACCTGAAATTGAACAATTACAACACAAGAGTTATCAACAGATGGTTGTCAAACCTTCTTTTAAAACATGGCAACATATATTACTCCAAGGGGAGCTGAGTTACGCCTTTGTTGCTGATCTCTACTCACCCACTAATCCTGAAAATAAAGGATCTAAGAATGTTGTCTGGTGTTAAGTGTGGCATTCTCTTTAAAATCTGCAATTTGTTTCGGATATGCTGTAATTTTATAAGTATTAGTGATAAACTACGTTAATAAATAATAGATATATGAATTTGGCTCTGTTCAGCAAGATGTCTCTGAAAGTCAAGTTCTCACTGCTAAAATTAGATTTGGACTGCAGGTCAATAGACTGAAACCTGCACAGGACCACCTAGCCTTTTATACTTCAAAGTCAACAAATACATACTAAATTATTCAATTTCCAAACCGGGATATCATATATGGGACAAAGTACCCCTATCACCCATTATAAGGATATTGGAAATCATAAAGGATTTCCAAGACTATTGAGAGGAACTGAAGGCTGAGTTCCTTTATAAGGGTATGGAACCACTAGTAGACTTGCAATATCCTTATCATGTATGGCAGAAAGTACTTTAGTCTTTACAATACATAGTCACGCCATCGCCATTCTCACACACTGCTTAAATACTTGCTGCATAACTCTTTCATATGAAAGAGAGACATTACTTGCAAACATGAAGATTTAAAACCGAAACTCTAATGCAAAATTAAGAAAACAACTGAAATGTGTTGGAAAAACACATTAAAATCAGTGTTGAAATGGTTAAGCTCCTTGCATGGTGTTGGACATGAATCCCTGCCCTGAGTGCCCAGGCTGCAATGAGGCCTGTATCCCTTGTGCTGATTTTTGTTGTCATGGGGGAACACAAATCATGTGTGGGTGCACCACGTCATAGGCCAGTCTCACAGATTGGGGTCTTTTTGGACTGGCTGGGGTGCCCAAAACGCTACTCTCATAATAGTGAAAGTCTAATGCCTTTGCCAGTAGTTAAAGTACAAGTATGAGAGTGCACTCCTTTCCTTAACTTTAAACAATTCTTGAAAAACCTCTTAATAAATGTGTGCAAGCAGTGAACAGTGGTTCGCCTCTACCACAGTAATTGTGAAACTGACAAAATCTGGGCACGTTTCTCGCGCTCCTCGTTGTTGCACTGCCAGAAATGGGATTCATTCCCCACGTGTATACAATTCATCTCAGTACTATTGAAATATTCCATTGAAACCTTTTTTCTCTTTTCTTAATTTATAACTTATCCAAAATAAAGAAAACATCTTAACTGACCAATACAGCAAAGCAAAATGACAAAACATTGATAAGGCCGTAAACATAAGTAAAATATCCCAACCCATGCCCTCCCCATTACAAAAACAAACTCTCATGCTAAATCGCTTGCCCCAATTGTCGCCTCCAAATGCACGACCACCCCCAAGTGCAACCCGTCCATGTACACCAAACTGAACAACATCCCACCTTCAAAACCTCACAGGAATTACTTATAACCTCCCTGATGCATTCACTGCCTATATTAATTTTATCAGCCCGTTACCTCTAGAACGCCGCAATAAGCAGCCTCTCATGATGTCTTCCAACACTATCCTCATGCAGAAAAATCCGCCCATACCGTCAATTCGATCTGCCCATCATGCTTAAATACCCGCAACACGTGATGAATTCCCTCCAATATAATACGACTAGTGAACACACCCTCACAACTCCAATTCCCATAATGCTCAAAACTAACCCACCTTACGTGGCCAAAAAATGCTATAGTGTATATCCATCCCAACCCTACTTGCATTGAAAGACTCCCAAAATATAAATAACCCTGTGAACGTGATGCGTTACAAATACATTCCATTCTAGCACATAAAATTGTTTTTGCAACTACACAATGAAATCACATAAAATTAAAACAATGACATATTCACAGACTCAAATGAAAAAATGAACTCTCCGCATTATTTAGTTAAAATAGTTCATACGATGTCCAATGTTGATGACAAAATTGCGCTCAACAGTTCAACTATCTCCGTGGTGACAAACATTCTTTTAAAGTTCAACCGTCTCCTTGGTGATGAATTAAGTTGAATAAGGATAAGTTAAAAATTAAGAAAAGGAAATAAAGGTTTCAATGGACTATTTCATGAGTACTGAGATGCATTGTATACACGTGGGGAATGAATCCCATTTCTGGCAGTGCAACAGCGAGGAGTGCGAGAAACGTGCCCAGATTTTGTCAGTTTGCCAGTAGTTAAGCAGCATGAGCTCGGTGGCGGCAGCATACGGTGTAGTGATCAGTAGGAGTGAACAGGCCTTTTTAATTGTGATGCTGGAGTGAGACATACAGGTTCACTTACTTGAAGGTCTGCTGCATTCTACTTAACTCACTCTTGTCCTACATCTGTTTGGAGCATAGTGCTGCACAGTGTGTGTTATCAATGTGTTGGGTGTATGTGTGTCTGTGAATGGTATACAATACATGTGGGATGTAGGGGTATGTGTGTGTGTTATGTGCATTTGCTGGGTGAAAGAGGTGTGGCACCGCGGCCAGGGCAACTGACTCCAGAATCTGGGGATGACGGTTCGATCCCCGGCACCGGTGGCAGATTAGCCCAGCACCATGTGACTCTGGGCAATAGCTTGCTTAATCTTCCCGCCGGCCCCCAGCGCCTAGAGACCCTTGCGGCTGATTGTGCGCTTTACAAATGTGGATTTATTATTTGTGTGTCTGTAAATGGAACAGGTTGTAAATAAATTATGCCAGGTCCTTGTAGATTTAGGTTGGTATATTCAGGAGAGATGTTACAATGTAGAGAAGCCTTCATGCTGCTCAGCCCATCCTTAAACTGACTCCCTCACTCGTCAACATTCCACAGCCACCTCACAACCCAACATTCCATCACCACGAGCACACTGGCTGAGCAGCAGGTATAACAGTACAATACATGGGGGATTCTGGGCTCCATTTTGGGAAACCCAAAGCTAACTGAAGGAACATGAGGAGGTAGAGTAACCCCCCAGACAAATTTATGGATTGAGGCATGCCTGTGAGCTGGGTGTGACACATTGGAGGACAGGAGAGCCAGTATGCAGTATCCGTTGCGCACCAGATGGATGTATGGCGTTAAAACGCATACTTTTACCACGCATACCATTACAACGCAATATTTACAACGCAGGACCCTTTACAACGCATACCTTTACAACGCATGACATTACATTGCAGATACTATTACAACGCATGCCATTACAACGTAAGTATAGGTAAGTATATCATTTTAAAATATTATTATATTATTTTTTTTTAAATGTAATTAAGAAATATTTAATTATTTTTATTTATTAAATATATTTTTTATTAATGTCAGTGTAATTTTAAAATTATATATATATACTTTTTTAAATAAATATGAAAATTACTTAAATAAATGTATTTAATTAAATTTAAGTATTTTTATAAAACTGAACCCTTAAAATACCCCTGTTCCCCAAAACCCAAACCCAGCCCTGAACCCTAAAAACACCCCTGTACCCCATAACCCAAACCCAGCCCTGAACCCTAAAATTACCCCTCTACCCCATAACCCAAACCCAGCCCTGAACCCTAAAAATACCCCTGTACCCCATAACCCAAACCCAGCCCTGAACCCTAAAAATACCCCTGTACCCCAAAACCCAAACCCAGCCCTGAACCCTAAAATTAGCCCTGTACCCCATAACCCAAACCCAGCCCTGTACCCCAAACCCCAAACTATATATAAAATTACTTTAATAATTAATTTAATTTATTTTTAATATTTTGGTAATTAAAAAAAGGTCAAATAAAATGATATACTTACCTATACTTACGTTGTAGTGGCATGCGTTGTAATAGTATCTGCGATGTAATGTCATTGCGTTGTAAAGGTGTGAGTTGTAAAGGATCCTGCGTTGTAATGGTATGCGTGGTAACAGCATGCGTGGTAAAAATCGCGTTGCAACAGTTACATACCGCACCAGATACCCGACGTTGGACGAGAACACAGCAAGCATCTTCTCGAAGAAGTGGAGACGGTGACCGGCGAAATCCCAGCAACCACAACTCTTGACTGCATTGGTCCACAACGTGCAGCCACAATGATTCGGGCACTCTGGACAGGTGGGCTCACAGCAGCAGCAGCTCTCTCGTAGCTGCGGCGGCCTACAGGATGACTCACGATGATGCAACGTTGGCAAAGGTGCAAGCGCTCAGCGGCAGCAGCTCTATCTTAGCTGTGGCAGACCACAGGACAATTCACGATGATGCAAAGTTGGCAAGGGTGAGGGCACTCAGCGTCAGCAGCTCTCTCTTAGCTGAGGTGGCCACAGTACAAATCACGATGATGCAAAGTTGGCAAAGGTGCGGGCACTCAGCGGCAGCAGCTCTCTCTTAGCTGCGGCGGCCCACAGGACAAATCACGATGATGCAAAGTTGGCAAAGGTGCGGGCACTCAGCGGCAGTAGCTCTCTTTTAGATGCTGCGGCCCACAGGACGAATCACTATCATGCAAAGGTGCGGGCACTCAGCGGCTACAGCTCTCTCTTAACTGCGGCAGCCCACACAGATTCAGCGAAGGTTACAACGGTTCAAATTAAGGCGGGCTCTCAACTACGGCAGCTCTCTCTTAGCTGCAGCGCCCACAAAGAGTTAACAAAGGTTATCAGTCCGCGTTCCTCACAGTAGAACTAGAGGCTCCGGATTACTCAACGGAAGCCTCACCTGCAAGTAGAATCCCTCGCACAAGAATTCTGATGGCTGATGGGGTGAATTCTAATATCCCTGAGACTTCAGCAGGAGGCGCTCTCAATTCAGGCCCACGGGTAGTTTCTTCAGCAAGCTTGGTGAAAGTTTCAAAGTCCTTTCCTCTGTTCACTCGGACAGAGTTTTGTTTTGACATCCCATAGGAACACACTTGAAAAAGGTTTCAGAGCAGCATTTCATACCTAAAGAGTCTTTGTTCTCTAAAATCACAAATCACTGAATCCAGCCAGAACCAGTTCGGTGGGGTCGGGGAGCACTTGGTTTGCGAGGCGACATCCTGCCCTTTGAGAATCAGGGGTCTGCTATCAGTGGGAGGTGGAGCCATCATTCACTTTGCCAGGTACGGCCCTGCTCAGATCAAAAAGTCACCCCTCCCCATACTCTGAATGCTGATCTCTCTCTCCAGCCAGGTCTGATCCAGCTGGCCCTGCTGCTTCAAAACCAGAGGACCAATACACATACTAGCATAGCCTACAGGAAAGCTTAGGCAAGAACATCCCTTGTTTTTAGAAGAGGCATTTTCGAACACGGGCTATGCAAATGATCCTTACTAAAAGATGTATCTTAATGTCCTGAGCTTAAATACATCAAATTTGAATTTCCTATCAGGCTCCTGGGGGCAGGTAGGATTATGGAATATAATACTCAGCCCGCCCATTCTGGCCTATGAGAACAGATAGCCTCATAATAGTAAACAGTGAAATGGAGGGTAACTCGCTATTAGAACATGCTACACAGACATACTTGAAAAGCTGCTCAGGTGGGTAGTGCAAATCAGCGTTGCAGGCCCACCAGTAGTATTTGGTCACCCAGCCCTGGGCACACACAGTGCACTTATACTAGGGGCTGACAGGTAAACCAAACAAGCCAATTATGGATATCCCAATTCATACAGTCATCTTTACACATGGAGCATTCGCGCTGTGACACTGATTAGCAGTGGCACAGCGCCCAGAGCATCTAAATCCAGCCAACATAAAAGATAGGAAGCAAAGAGAGGAAGGGAGACCCACACCAATAATGCCAGGTCTAACAGTACTTTTTGATTCAAAAGAGGTCACTTCGAAGGAACCAGGGCACATCTGAATAAGGAGATTGGGCTGACAAAAGAATAATAAAGAATAGGTCTGAGGCTCTGGGCTAACCTTCTGATACACATACCACTGTGGCTGACATCCCAGTGTGAACATCTAGTCACTCCCATACCTGTGTTGTTGGGTTATCAGATTTGCAATTGTTCCTGCTGTCATAGACTGCTTTCTGATGGTAGGGCACAGGAGCGGACACTTAAGCATGAAGCAGAACGCGACATAAACATCAAAGATTGGGACTCCAAATCAAATTTGGCGGTTGGAAATGCACTATACAAAGTGGACCTTGAGGCCCCCAAGTTTGTCAACTTTTAAGCCACCAGTTAGGCAAAGAAAGGAAGGTCTGCAAGACTCATGACCGTGCCCAGGACTGGCAGCCTAGGCCTGCCAGTCTCCCAGCTGAGTGCTCCTGGAGCCTAAAGCACCAGTGCCTGCCTACTTGCCAAGACCATTGTGCCCTGGTAGGAAGAGAACAGCACTGTGGGTGATCCAGGCAATTGGATCCCGGAAGTGAGGTGTGAGAAGACATCTGCTGCACTGAACAGGTCACTGCCCATGTGCAGGTTAAAGTCAGCGACTCAGGTAGCCCAGAGGATGGATGCTGTGAAATGACACATGACCGTTGCTCCACAGATTGGGTCATTGCCCAAATACAGAAGTGAAGTTGGTGACCCTTTATGCCAGGCGGAGCCACAGTGAAGATTACTACTTTGCCGATCATGCCATAGCCAGTATGCAGAGTTAACTCAGCAACTCCATATTCCAGGTGGGGCCGCTGTGAATATTACAGCCATGCTGATCGACCTGTAGCCCGTGAACGGAGTAGAGTTGGAAATCCCATACTGTAGGTAAGGCCACCATGAAGATTTTTCCTTTGTGATCATGTATGCCATGGGAATACCATGAAAAGGAAAGGAATGTGGTCTGGTTGAGACCATCACTGAGAGAAAGAGGTTGCTTTGGTGACCTCTGAGGATCCAAGCTCTAGCAGAGAACCAGGAGCATGCCAGCATCGGAAGAGCATCAAGGGCCCCAGTCACTGCCTCCACAGGACCTTGTTTGAGGAACTCAAGGACACCTAAACGCTGCCCCTCCAGGGCCTTGTGTGAAGAGTTTACCGGAGACAGCTGCTGCAGCTTCAGCAGTCACAAAGAGGTACCACTTGGAGACTCTGGTCGTGTAGGTACTGTTGGCATTCGTAAGAATGATTTGCAGGCCAGATTTTTCACTAGCTCTACCACCTCCCTCTGTCTACTACCCCTTTGTTATACCCCAAGACGTGCCCCCTACAGTGGCCCATTGCTAGACAGCTAAGTTCATGCTTTAGAGATACCAAAACATACACACATGCACAGAAGGGTCACTTTGCTAGTGCATAGGAGTACTTTTCTGAAACACCACCCTCGATTTACCAACACTGGGGCATTGGCAGTTCAGGGCATGGAGTTACTGGGTACTAGATGTAGTACCCTGAGGTCCCTTTTAAAGATGGGGAATTAGTGGTGGAATTAGTATTCCCTGGGTTATTCTCCATAAGCCTTCATTAATTTAATCTCCTCTGATGACTCTTGTACTCAAAATGTGGCTTGTAACTCCAATTAGCGAAACTACCAGCCCCATAAGTATAAAGAGAGATAATAAAGGCATAATAGTGGGAATAATATAACTACCTAAATAGCAAATTCAATGACAACGACCGCAGTTGTGGTCTAAGCCAAAAGTATGAAATGGGTTGCAGCAAGCAGTAAGTAAGGAATATTTGTTCTTAGGTGGTCCCTTTAGATAAGGTATGCTCACCCTCCTGCATACATTTACAGAAAGTTAAGAATCTTTGAGACACACAAATGACTAACTATATGATGAAAAAACATTTGACAGGATGAATGGTTCTCTGCTGTTGCAAGTGGTTCCCACGCCTCTGTAGATCTGGTGGACCCCGAAAACAGCAGAGCCTCTGAATTCTCCGCTGGGAGACCAAAGGCAGTAAGACACATATGCAACATTGTGTTTAGAAATAGTAGACCGCATGCTTGGTTAAATCGTAGGCTAACTTTGTATGATTTTAACCCTGATTTGTCCATGGGCACCCCCCTTTAAATAAAAGGTGGTACAGCTGCATTAATTGTAATACATCCCAAATTAACTTGATGCCATAGAACTCCTCAAATTTGCTTTGCATGTTTACTTATTACAATAATATTTGTATTTTTTTTTAAAATAAAAATTACAATTCTGCTTGTGTAATCTACTCTACCTAAACTAGACTCCATATCAAACTCCAGGAGTAAGACTTGACTGTTTGAACTCACTCCTCCCTTAAGTCAAAACTTGAAAAGGAAACTCTTAGCCTTTCAGTGAGCTCACATTGGTATGTGGGTTCTGAATTTTCTCGCAGAAGGGCAATACTTATTAAATGGATTACTTAGCTGCCCATGGGTTGTGCAGGCCCGGGATAAATGTACAACGCTAGTATTTTACACAACTACTTAAAACTATGTGCACAAAATTGTTTGGAAAACAGAAATGCCCACATGCATCAAACTGAATTGCATTCGTAAACGGTGCGAATCGCAAAATTCGGCCGTTTGCAAATGCAATTCATTGATATTGGATGCATTAAGCTTTTCTGCTTTTTTCGTAATTTTAGAAATTGCAATTATGTTGCGATTTCTAAAATTGCGATTGCATTTAAGAAATCGCAATTTGAGATTTCTTAAATGCAATGCATGATGATTTCAAAATTGTGAATTCGCAATTTGGAAGAGGTAAATTAGCATGAAGTTGGACTTCATGCTAATTTACCGAAAACTTTCAAACATGCACTAAATTGCATTTTTGAAAGTTGCATTTTGCACACACACATGTCCTTGGGACATGTGTATGTGTAAATTGCACTTAAGTTTAATTTCAGGGGTGCAGGGAGGGGTTCTTTGGACCACCCGGCACCCTTGAAATTGCATTTTCAATTTGCGATTCGCAAATTGAAAATCGCAAATTGTGAATGCCTTCCCATTGATTCCTATGGGCCTCTTGGCCCATAGGAATCAATGGGAATGGGATTCCTTAATTGCGATTCGCAAATTGAGAATCTCAATTAAGGAAAAATAAGAAATCGCAAAAATATTTGCGAAATTTTGATGCATTGCCGTTTTGCGAATTGTTAATTGCGATTCCTTGATTTTCGCAATTAAGGATTCGCAAACGGCAACATTGATGCATGTGGCCGAAAGTGTGTAGTTATGGTGTTCGCAAGCGAACAAAATAAAGTAGTATTTAGTGAGGAACTTACATTTTTAACTCCAATGATTCTATGTAAATGGTATATAATTTTCAGGCCAGAAATTAATTATCAATCACGTCAAATAAAGTATTAGCCAGTAAGTGCACACCATATTTTTAGGAGAGTTTTAAAATAGCATTTTAAGATAATATATTTTTTCTTAAGTATATAGTCGGTGTCAAAGTAATGAATATTTAGATTAGGAGAAATAACTTTTTCAAATAGTTTTCAGAGTCAATGAGTCCTAATCAAATTCTGTTCCATTTGCAAGGAAAACTGTCTTTGAAATTATCAAAGAGAAATTTGCAGGGCCCTATGACAGTGGAGAATACTCGCCTTCTGTGCAGAAGACCCTCTATGACATCCAAGTAATGACTCTGAGCAAAATCCCAGAGGTATGTATCTTTTGGAACAAATTTGCTTTCAATTCTGTATTTGAAAATATCTTGCATGCTTAAATACCCTCAGTTTGTTTTAAAATGTGGATTGCTCATTCCATCCACACTCCGTTTCAAAATAAATCACAGGTTTATTTAATTTATCATTTCTATTAATGATCTCTCTGGGTATGTATCTAATCCAGTGTCCCCATGTAACTCAACCCCTCAACAACCTGGAATCCCTTCATATTAATACTTTTAGATTGCTTTCTGATCACCGGCATGCTGAAATTATTGCATGATATAATGGTTAAATCTAAGTGCGAACGGTGTGTCCATGCTTACCATTTTACATAATGTATAGACGGAGGGGGGAAAAGGTTACTGTGGTGAGCTCTGAATAGGAGAATGAAATCAAGATTGATGATGTAAAGTATTGGCCTTATGCTACATCGGAGTGAAAGTCTTCTGGTAATTTAGGTCGATTTTTTAATCCATCTTGAGACAAAGGAGCAGAGGACTAGATTTTTCAGATGGGAGACCTTTATAAATGCAATGATTTTCCCCAAATATTGTTTCATGACGAGTCAATCAAGAGTTGATCATGGGGGTTTACCTCAAGCGTTGATACAGGTACATGGAAGCATCATCTTCATAGATTATCGTGAAAAACATCTGAGTAATGTCTTGTGCAGGAGTCTCAGGATTTTTAAATTTACTCCTAGAGAAGTGGCAAGTTGAGAGACATCAGCACTGGAGAGCACTGGATAGCGCTGCTTTGTATTACTTAGGTCCAAGGATGCTTACCATGAGTGGAGCATGGGCGTTACCATGCAACTACCCAAGGTTTCTCATTCTAAACCCAATTTACTAAACAAACTAAACAGGGTTTAACGTGAGAAAACTGTGCACTTTCAAAGTAGGCACAAGAAGGGAGAAATGCTTTAATTTATCCTTCCCTTTCCGACTTTGCATGTGTGCTGCACTGTGTAATACATACAAAGTGGGAAAAAGGGTCCAGTCCGTCTAAGCATAGTATTTTGGACTGGAAGGATAACCCTTCCAGTACAAAACCTATGCTACACTCAGGGAGACACTCTTGCACCCTGGCGCAAAGGTGTCTCTGTGGCGCATGGCAGCCGACTTCAGCGCCGGCGCAAGGGAGAGGATGGAGTGTGCCTTATTTAAGTAAATTGGGTGCTCTCCTCTCTCCTTTTCACGCAGCACAGCATTGCGGATGCTGCAGTGCACTACGTGAAAACATTGTAAATCTCCCGCTTAGTCGATAAGGTTGGTAACCTGCAAGATGAATGACAACTAAGGGCCTGAGAACGATCTCCCAAGAAGAAGGAAGAAGCAAATCCAATTCGGAGCCTATGTTTCAAACCCCGTTTTGAATGATCAAGTATGATGTGAAGATCTCGTCAGCTTCGACCGAATCATTTCCGAACCCGATCCTGTCAGTCCGACTTGTTTGCAGCAGAATCGTGCTGCTCAATGGAGCTGGCTTCTGAACGAGCGAGTACAATGCACAATTCGGACAGCCGTATCGAATCGGTCTCAACGAGACGAAACAGCTGTGGGAATCAGACTTTGGGAGGCTGCAGCGGGACCACTTCACCTGGGGCCCTCCAAATCTGTCCTGTGGGGGTACCCACGAGTCCCCCCTTTCCATGCATGCACAGTCTGGAGGGCACCATGGGGTCCCGCCACAGGGTGTATGCTTTTCCCCACCCACCACTTTATGCTATGGGAGCCGGTGTACGAGTTCAGTATTCAGGCTCCCATAGAGTTCAATGGGAGTACAAGTGAACCGAGTCCGTCACCATACGGGTGCATCGTACTCAATCGCTCGGACTCGCAGAGCACAATTCTCTAGGAAAGCCCTCCGGATCCGAATCATATGGAGGCCTTTCCTAGAGAATTGTGCTCAGCGAGTCCGAGTGACCGAGTATAATGCACCGGTATGGTGACGTACTCGGTTCGCTGGGACTCCCATTGAACTCTTTGGGAGCCTGTATACTGAATGCGTGTACAGGCTCCCTTAGCAAAAAGGGGTGGATGGGGAAAAGCATACACCCTGTGTAGGGCTTTCCTAGCGAGATCGTACTTGGGCCCTCAGAGTAGAAGGTGACACTCTGAATGGCTTCTGAGAATTGTCGGATGCTGGGCCACCAGACACAAAGGCCTATCAAATAGAAGAAATGCAAAGTTACCAATGTAGAGAAACTGATCTTTGTTTTTTGGTCATATAGGCAAATCCAGGTAAGCCCTACCTAATGTTGAGTGTTTGTGAGATGCACTCCACAAAAGATTTATAATCACAGAAATTCTCACATATACCGATGTGCAACTGTGTGTCCTAAGCATACCTTGGAAGTTGAGTTTGGATCTTCTGACGATGGTCACTAAGGAAGCTATTTGGGCGTTTCAGAATACAAGTGATTGTGCTGACACTTGTCTCGCAGCACATGAGACATTGGAGGTCTCTAAAAAAACAGCTATTTTGCTGTGGATACCTTTTATAGAAAAAAAGTCAGGAAGGCTTAAGCTCGGTCTACTCCAAAAATCCAAAAAAGGGCTTTGCATCAGGGAAGGAAAGCAGTAGCAGTCAAGTGGTTAATAAAATAATTTGACTTAATTGTTTTTGACTTTCGTGATATTTGCCAGAATATTATGGCTGCCTGCCTGTATTTAGTTACTAAAAAAAATTGTTTTAGACTTTCGTGATATTTGCCAGAATATTATGGCTACCTGCCTGTATTTAGTTATTAAAAAAATTGAAATGCTCTAAGTACAATTTAGTCCCAACAATACCAAGATGACATTTTTAGGCTCAGAAAGGGAAAGTATTTCAAAGAAAAGAATGGACTTTTGATGTAGGCTAGTTTGTATGCTGTGTAATGATATCCTATGTCACAGGGAAATTGTTCTACATACATTTTAAGAACGAACTAGAGTAAGCATGAAAACAGGAAAGGAAGCAATACATTAACAGGCTCTACATAAACGTAATTTATTGTTTGGTAGTTGCTGAGGAATATAATTAAAATGAGAGGAAAAATACTGAAGTATTCAGTCATGAACTTGTACCAAGAAATAAATGGCAAATGCGTAGCCATCCAGATCTTGATTGTACATGAGATAGAATTAATTCTAGAACATGATGGATAAATGTAGCAGGTGGATTCAGCTGCAGGATTTTTTATGAAGGTTTTTAGAAAATGTAGCCATTCATATGTTAAACCTTTAGCCTATTAAGCTTCAGAGATAATCAGTCGTATTTTCATTTTTGCAGATTGAAGAAGTGGAAATTATTTTGCCAAATAAACATTACTTTAGCATTGACTTGTCAAAGATGGGACTGAGAAATGACGATGAGGTAAGGATAAGATTACTTGACTTGGACCATAAGCATACCTGATTATTCTGATGGGTACACAAGAAGGATGTCAGGATGTGAATTATGTAATTACTAGTATAAGCAACAACAAACCTTCACAACCTTAGCATATGACACAGAAGTGGGGATTCTGACATTGACAAAGTTTAAAATATAACGATAAATATTTGCATTTATGTTTTCTTCATTTATTAATTTCAACTGGAATATCAGCTACTATTCAAGGCAGGGGAAACCCAATATACCCTTGTAGGCTTGGGCACTGTGTGATTAAGGTCAAAATGTGCTACAAGGGACTTATTTAGAAGAGGTTAGATTTGTTTAATGAGTTGTACATACGTAACACACTCAGGAGTATCCACAGGATAACTGTTTTAAATCAAAAATAGTAATATATTCATGGAAGGAAAAGAGAACACATAGAGCAAAAATTGTATTGTGGCACAACGTTTTTTACTAAAAAAATTGGGGAGATAAATACAGACAAATTAATTAGAGCATAAAAGTCATGAACAGAGATAAATAATATTTTTTCTACAGTTCATAACTAAAAACATCAACTCCAGATAGTAGACCAAACAACCTAAATTAATTAATAAAGAATGGTTGTGAGTTAGTGTCAAAACAACATTGAAGGAGATGATGGAGTGTCAAAACACTCCATCACTCCATCATTTGTCTGTATTTATCTCCCCAATTTTGTTGTAGTAAAAAACTTTGTGCAACAATACAATTTTTGCTCTATGTGTTCTCTTTTCCTTCCATGAATATATTTACTATTTTTGATTTAAAACAGTTATCCTGTGGATACTCCTGAGGGAATATCAGCTAAGCATTGAATGGAACAGCTATTTTTAGACACACAGGTGCAGATTCACAAAGGTAACTTACATTTTTGAGTTAGTTTACTACTTTTCGGAATTCTTACATTATGTTTAAATTCAAAACAGGGTATTAAACAATTCTATAATTAAATAACATATAGCTAATAAATATTTGTTACCATCAATTTATATTAATTTAAATGTTCTCCTATTTTAAATATATTAATTTAATACAACATTATTTCCTGTAGAGTCTTATTTGAAGTCTCTGCTTTAATTAGTTTCTCAGAGGGTGTGTTGCAGTACCAGTGGTTTTGCAATGGTAGTGCTGGACGTTTTGTTTTTGTAGTAACGTACACTGGCAGTTTGTGAACATCGAACAGTAGTAAACGTACTCAAAAGTGTTAACCAACTCACAAGTGTAAGTTACCTTTTTGAATCAGGCCCTCAAAGAGGAAAGTCTCAAACGTGTGTATAGTAAGGTGAGAACTTCCTTCCACCCATCCACAGGGCTGCCTGGACTATTCTTTAAAGATGCTGTACATAACAGCCACTTTGTTCATGATATCTTTATTCTAATCCCATGTTATGATTTTTCAAAAACTGTGGGATAGTAAACTAATAAAAACCCAATCTTCAAACTGTAGCCTTGAACTGCAGGATTTCCTCAATCACTTAATTGAAATCAAGCACAGTGCTTGCTGTAAAATGAATTATGACATATGCTGTCATACATTTCTCACTGATGTTTGCTGGGATTAAATAAAGCTCTGTAATATTTAGATAATGCTCAATTCTGAATTATCTACTCATTGCTGTAAGGCTGATTTCCCTCTTGCATCAATACCTCCCACACTCGTGAAATAGACCTCCATGCAATAACCTGCATACCCACATTGGGATCTGAGTGTGATGGAGGACAAAGTGAAGGTAAATATGTTAACTTGTTGCTTTTTGATTGATGCTTTTTGTTCACAACTTCCTGTTTTAAAATGAGCGCTGCGTGCACAAGCAACAGCACAACTTGAAAAAGGAATGCGAAGTTACTGGTGTGTTTCTTCACTGCACCCTCGCTTTGTATAAATGTGATGTGAAAAACTGTGGATCAGCAGATCTATCATCTAGACATCAATTCATAAAGCTCGTATGGCAATAATAAGGTGGGGGCTGAATACTTCCTTCTTTGGGGAATCCAAGTATCTGCTTTGCCTTCTTTATAAACACCAAAAACTGTGTGAAAGTAGTCAAGAAGGCAAACTTTTCTTTTACCCAAATGGCTTTAATCTGTCCATTTAGTCTGATTTTGCAAGCCGCGTTCTGTCACGTCAGCTGTATGTGACCCTCTTTTGTGAGTTGTTTTAAGGGTATTCTTTATCAACAGGTGCTGCTGCCTGTGGACAAACCTGCTGGTAACATCACTGCCACTTTGAGAAGAAAAACACCATCGAAGCTATGATTTAAAGATAGAAGAAGACGCCTAGACCTGCTTGCATCTCACCTCGAGAGCCCTTCTAGTTCAGGAATACATTTAAAAAATAATTTGAATTGATTTTTCTATATATATTTCAGAATTATGACACTCATTGCTTTTAGGTATTCATAGTGGCACAAAAATTGAATGTTACGGAAAATCACGAGACGGCAGCGCCTGGTACAATTCTATTCAACATTGGTTGGCTGAGTAACTGGAAATCCGAACTCTGGAGACAGTCCTAGCCTAGATTGATGATGCCCTGAAATGTATTTAACTTTTTTTAATTTGTCTTCTTATCTCTTCTCTGTTACTTTTTACCACTAGGGATCTAGAGACTTTAGCCAAAAGATTCTGCAACTGTCAGTTTTTTTTAATGCATTTACTGTAGTAAGACCCGCCCATGTTTCAGATGCCCTCAAAACCAAGACATTGAATGCAGGTTATTGGTACTAGTCTAGTTCTTATAAATATTTGGACTTATATTAGAAATATTTGGGCAGCAGATGCAATATAATGTTAAATTAAACATACTCGGAGCCAGTGAATCAAAACAATTCTCATAACTACGGATGGTATTTTATATAGCTTAAGGTAATATGCACGCATTGTAAAACTCCAGTATCCCTACAGCCATTATTTATAGAATGATTGGATGAAATATTAGATTTATCTGCAGTATGAAATAACTATGTAGAGAAGTCTACGAATATGTTGTTCAGAAAGCTTTGTGATAATTTTCTTGAATTATTTATCTTAATCTTTTTTCTGATTTTTGTTTTAATTACCAAATGCAGTACTAAATATAGGATTATGTGTCAAAATTAGATAAGATATGAAATAAACAATCAAAAACCTAGCGAGAGATGTGATACATTGCCCGCAGGATTTATTGATATATTAGCCAATTGTATTTGTTACATATACATACATTTTTACTGTAAAGTTTGCCAGAATCAAATTACGTATGACGCACTTCATTTGATATTAGCAAAGTATGTGCATAACATGAGGCCATTGTTGTGTTGGGGGCCCTAGGCCCACATGCTTCTAAATGAATGGCACAGACAGTGCTTGGTTACTAAACTGGCCACGGGCCACCAGGGCCCTTTTATTTGCAGGGTCACTCTTGATGCCTGTGGTGAATGGGTGTGGGGTGCAAGTGCGTCCAGCCGGCTAGGGAGTGGCTGGCAAACTAAGTGCCTGCTGAGATACTAGAACGTGTCCAGCACAACACTCCCTTCCTCTCCAACTTTATTAGAAACAAAACAAAAGTCCAACCTATGGAAAAAAACTGTGCACATGGGACACCACTCAGCCTCTCGGTCTTGAGAGGTAGTCACTGCGGGTCCACAGTGTACAGGTGCAAGTGTGGGGGCACCGGGGCATCTCGGCACATGTCCATAATTTAACCAGCTACCAATGGGCAGGAACGATGCATCAAAGGAATCTGGAATCTTTGGCAACCTGTCCATCAGATCAATGTTCACTTACACACTCTGGGGTGGGCTTGTGTGCTCTTGCGGTGATGCTGTTGGTGTCAGCCAACTTAACATGGTGCGTCAGTAGCGTCGTGGAGTCCCACTATAGAGTTTTCTCTGGAGGTCACCTGGGCACTATGATGACCAATCTGCCGGGACTGGAATGGCATCAATGATGTTTAGGACATTATCCTCTGAAGCCGCAGTGTCTCCCGGTAACCTCAAAACATTTTCTAGTCATTAGGACCCGGTATGAGCAGGTGGTTGGCATCAAAATTATGGGGCTCTGGACCCCAAGACAGCCATGAGCAACAGATTTGTTCTAGTCTTGGTAGACCATTCAACCCAGTACCCGCAAGCTATCCCTCTGAGGACAATGACTGCACCCTTCGTAGGAGGGAAACTGATGGGGAACTTTACCCATGTGGGGTTCCCCACAGAGGTGGGATCTGACTGGGGTACCAACCTCATGGCCATAAAGGCCATTGGGAAGGAATGTGGGGTATCCGGTAAGTTCACCACTCCTTACCCAGACCAATGGGTTGGTCGAAAGGGTCAACCGTACCCTTAAAGTCATAATTATGGGTCTACCTAAACCCATGAGGCATAAGTGGGACATTCTGCTGCAATGTCTTTTGTTCGCCAACAGGGAGGTAGCACAGAAGGTGGTTGGCTTCAGCCCTTTTGAACATCTGTGCAGGTAGCCTGTGAGAGGATCTCTCAATTTGGTTAAGGAAGGCTGAAAGCAAGCTCATAAGACGCCGTCCCAGGGTCAGGGTCGGACTGGGAACTGAAAGCAGCCCTGGCAAATTTTGTCAGACCAGCCTCCATCTGGCGCATAGCGAACCAGCCCCCGTCCGGCGTAAAACTCAAACTGTTGAGGGACTTCAAAAGTTAGCCTTGTTAACAGAGCCTACATGCATTAAGTAAACCCTACACAACATCAGAGCCTGTTTTTTTGTTGTTAAATATAACCTGCCATAAATATACCAATCCATGTTTAGTCTGGCACCATTGCTTCATTTTGAAATTGCACTTGGGAGGACAGCAGGGTGATTAGAAGACAACATGTGTGTTAAGCTTACGGTCTAGCATTTTCACATTAACTGGAGGACCTTTTCCACTCACTTTGGTTTCAAGTTCCAAGCCTATACAGTAGGACACACACTACTCAAACTTTCAACCTTCACCTACGGCCCTTCGCTTGGAATCCTGTTTCAACTACCCCAGGCCCACAGTGTAAGGCGCAGAGATCAATATTGTCTAATGCAGGCCTACCTTTCCTCAGCCAGGTTTGAACTTGCTTAGTTAATGTTTTTTCAGTGTCACAGCTCACCATTTCAACGTTAGCTAACAAATGACTTATTTTCTATGGTTAACATATCAGAGCCCATGCTATTAAATCATCAAAGCTTAACATTACAACATTCTCTATCAATGGACTTCCTTTTGCCGCTTACAGTCCTCGAGCTCATGATGCATAAATTTCAAAGCTCAAAATGTCAACATTTTCCGATAATCGATTTCCTTTCATTTGCTAATATCCCCGCTTCTATTTGCTAGGGCGATGCACATGGGCATGATGCCTCAAGTTAAACGTGGCACTTTACCTACCCTCGTACACCGTACATTCCGTTTCTAATTGTATGGGAACTAAGTTACAGTATGTGATCTGGTCGTGGCTCCACACAAGTGTTAATATTATTCACTTCACTTTTGAATCACGGACAAATAATCAGGACAGGAATTCGGTACCTGAGCCTTGTGTTTGTTTTTGCTCATTAACGACGGCGGGTTCACTCTCATTTCGGTGTGACACTGATTAGGCAAAACTTCTATTTTTGGTGAGTGTATTCAAAAATTGTGAAAAGAGGCAGCGCTTTAGAGATAAAGGAGCGCCTTCTTGCTTGCCTCATGTCACTTTATGGTCAAAACAATGTCTTAAACTGGCCAGATGACAGCGTGATACTGATATTTTGAAGCATTACATAATGCACAGCAACGGATAACGTAGGCACTTTAAGGAAGAAAGCTCGAAATGACATCATACCATAATCTCATTCTTACATCTGCATCTTTCCAGTAGATCGTGGCCTGGCCTGATCGTGGGCCGCATTCCAAGCGTAAAAACTTCAGACCACCTCACACCGACCACGCTGTCTGGTCACTACATTGGGCTTGATAAAATCAGCAAAAAGCCCGGCATTAGAATAGAATGGCCATCACTCTAGATTTAAAGAAGGCTCTTCCCAATGGCTGGTTGACCTCCGACCCGTTACTGCGCCAGACTTGCCCGTGCAGCACACGACGATACGGGCAGCTTTTGGCATGTGAGACAGGCTCACTGAAGAAGTAAGCAAGGGCAAGGCTGAATAAGGCTCTAGCTGACGAGAGGCCTCATGTAACATACAGAGCTGTGCTGTGCATATACGTCAGTGGTAATTTACCTCTGGCACTGAGTGGCCGTATATGCACAGCACAGCTCTGTATGTTACACACTGGTAACGCGGTCGGATTGGAATCATAATTTATCTCCCTCCGTCCAGACCACAACCACTGTGCAACGCCCGGCCCGCAAACCGTTTGTGAATACGATAATCATTCATGAGTCAATTGATTTGGTACTGGGGCCAGGGCGGAAACACTTAGTTACTCACTGCTGTTGGTGGTGGGCTGGTGGCAGACACAGGGGGGCTACTTTGGTGGGCTAGCCAGTACCAGCAATAATTAAATTAAGGCAGCTCGGGTGACGGACGGTCTCTGCTCCTCTCGGCTGCAACCTGTAGTGCAGTTATTGTTAATTGTCCAATGCGCATGCGGGAACATCTCACAGCCGCACCCTAGAGGCGCGCAGACGCACCGGAGGGAGGAGGAGGCACACGCTGTGCACAGGCACCTCCTCCTCCTCCTGAAAAGTTTGTTTAGGTTGCACTTGCAGTGCAAACGAAACGGTCACCTCACCGGTCAATCAGGCTTGCTGTTGGCGCCACGAGTCACACGACACAACACCTGGTGACTTCCTCTCTGAAGTGAGAGTGACGCTGTGACGCCGACGGTCGGACCGAAAATCGGCCCCCAGACACAAAACCGGCCCCCTGATCCAAAACCGGCCCCCACCCCCTCCAGCCTACCGGGGGATTGCCCGGTGCCCGAAAGCACCAGTCCGGCCCTGCCCAGGGTGTAGTTAGTTACAAGGTGGTGTTCCACAATCAGACAGCCTGCTTCTGGAAAGTCACAGAGGTGAATCAGTAGCTACCCAGGAAGACATAAAATGCTGGTATGGCAAGAATACCACTTCTGGTTGAGTTTCAACCTGGTCAGAAAGTGTGGGTAGTGGATCCATTGGAGCACAGGGCCCTGCAATACCATTGGTCTGGGCCTTATGAGGTGAAGGAGTGCAAGAGTGATGTCACCTACCTGGTGGACCTCAAGATTCCTTGGAACCAATTGAGGGACCTGCATATGAAACGCCTCAAGCTCCGCTTTGAGATGTCTGAGATTACACTGCTTCTGGTTATGGTAATGGGGTGGAAGAGGGAAGTGACCTCTTCCTGACCTCCTATCTTCCAAGGAGCAGTATGGGTCAGTAGAGTGTGTCAGCTTTTCCCTTACACTGACCCTAGATCAACAGAAAGACTGCCACAAGTTGCAGGGGCAGTATGCCGCTTTGTTCCCCCTTACCTCAGGACATACTACATGATGTACCCATGATATTGATACTTGGGACAGCACACCTGTTAAGAATAAAATCCATAGGTTGTCTGATAAGGTGAAAGCTAGCATAAGGAGAAAGTCTCCAAGATGCTGGTGTTAGGACTTATTGGAGCTCAACCACTGTTTGGTCCAGCCAAGTGGCTTAGTTCCCAAGCCTGCCACTCCAGGTATCACACCTAAACATAGGTCCTGTCTAGACTACTGCGGGGTCAATGCAGTCACTAGGACTGACACAAACGTGGTCCTGGCAGGGTTGGAGCACTTCAGTACCACCTACCTAGATGACATTATGGTCTTCAACTCTAGTTGGGAGGACCACCTGACCCACCTCCAGAAAGCGCTTAAGCCTGACTATCACTGCCAGTAAGAGGCAGATAGGACAGGGTTCTGTGGTCTCCTCGAGAAACCAAGGAGGGGATGGCAAGGTTCATCCCTTGCAGTCCGAAATTGACACAATTCTGGCTTGGGAGCCCCTGAAGACCCAGAAAGAAGTGAAAGCCTTCTTAGGCCTCACTGGGTATTACAGGAGATTCATCAAGGGATATGGCACCATTGTTGCCCGCTTGACAGAGCTGACCTCCAAGAAGGAGCCATGTAAGTGGATCTGGACAGAGGCATTCCAGAAAGCTTTTGACACCCTGAAAAAGCCATGTGCACAGCACCTGTGCTCAAGGCCCCTGATTTCTCTAAGAGTTTGTTGTGCAGATCTATGCTTCAGAGCATGGAATAGGGGCTATGATCTCACAGCTAAATGAAGAGGGACTGGATCATGCTCTAGCCTTCATCAGCTTAATCAGTAGGATGCTACTTCCCAGGGAACAGAGGTGGATTCCAATAGAAAGGAAACTCTTTTGCTGTGGCATGGGCACTGAAAATGCTAAGGCCATACCTGTTTGGCACTCATTTCGTGGATCAGACAGACCACAGGACCCTCAGATGGTTAATGCAGATGAGGGTTGAAAATCCCAAACAGTTGAGGTGGTCCATCTCCCTGCAGGGAATGGACTTTATGATGGAACACCATCCTGGAACAGACCATGCCAATGCTGATTGTCTCTCCAATTTCGTCTGCCTTAGGAAGTAGTATCCCCAATTGGTTGGGTATGTCTCCCCACCTTCGGCTGGGGGGACACGTGTTAGACCTGGCAGCCTTGGCGTGGTTTCTTCAGACTTTTTACCTTTTAACCTCCTGTTTTGCTAACTTTGTTTTTGCTGGCTTTAGGATTCCTAGCAGTTTACCACTGCTAACCAGGGCTAGAGTGCACGTGCTCTGCACTATAAACAGGGTAACATTGGCTTATCCACAATTGGCATATTTCATTTACTCATGAGTTCCTAGGAAAGTGCACTATATGTGCCCAGAGCCTGTAACTTAAAGCTTATTAGTTGGCAGGTTAACTTATTATGGGGCTTGCAGCACTGACTGTGTCATCCACTGCAGCAGCTCTTTAAACATATTTCAGGCCACTTCAGAGTCTGTGTGTGCAGTTTTAAACTGCCATTTTGACCTCACACGTTCACCTGCTTGCTAGGACGAACCTCCCTATTCATTCAATTTAAGTCAACCCTAAGGTAGGCCCGAGGCAGCCCTGAGGACAGGAAACAGTGTATTTATAAAGAGGGACATGTACTTTAAGGTTTTACATGCCCAGGTAGTGAAAAACTCTTACATTCATTTCTCACTACTGAAAGGCCTATCTCTCTCATAGGTTAACATTTAGATTGCCTTACTACAATTGATTATAATTTCTAAGAGCGAAAACATAGGAATTTCGAGTTTAGTGTCTCTGAACTCACAATTTTAAACTACAACTTATGGTGAAGTTGAATTTTAAATTGCAAGTCTGTGAGGATGCGCAGTCCTTGTAGGCCCGATAGAACATTTTACCTATTATTTCTCTCCCTCTTACCTTCTATGTTGTCAGCCCGCCGCCGAGGACTGCTATCCCTTTAAGTCCTTCAGCTTTCCAGATCATGAGATGGCGTCATATGACTTCGAGCCCTTCAAGATGGAAGACGCCAGAGGAGGAGGCCGTTCTTTCAGACCCAGCGAGACCAACAGGCAAGAGGAGAAGCTTGTATAGACCTTCGTTGTGAGGCCCTGGAAGGAACCCGGACACTGACAAGACCAGGAGGAAGACACTGGACGCGCTGAAGACCGCCCGAGTCCCGACGTGAACGAGGGAGGAACAGAGGGGCAGCCAGACCCTACCTGGCAACGCGGAAACTCCCACCAGGGCCCCGGAGGGTCATGGCTTTACAAGGTACGGGGCGCCTTGGTTTCAATTGGGGGCGCGTAAGTGAGGAACCGAAGGGAGGAGGTGTAAAGGAGGGAAATCCCTGACACCGTAACTGGGCTCCCTTACAAAAAGACGTCCTCTGCACAAAAGTCACTGGTGACGGTAGCGGTGAAAGCCTCCCTGCACCCCTTGCTCCCCGCGACATTTGTAGAAGGAAAACATCTTCCTTACGGTTTACTTTTCTTTTCTTATTTTCTTTGCATGCTCCTGTCCACTAACGAGTTGCTGAAGCCAAGCCAACCCTTGCACTGGATTACAACCAGGATCCTGACTCCACCAGTAAAGGAAATTAAGGGCAGGGCTACAACTCCAAGAATTCTTTGGGTTACATATACTATTAAATACACCCAAGTAACTGATACTACCCCTTTGTCCTGGTCTGCTTCTCCACCGCGCCACAAAGTCTGAAAATGCCACTGTTAGAAAGTTGGTGTTTTCTTACTTAAACAATTCTTTGCCTCTGCCTGTCTGTGAATACACATCTGGTTTGGGTGACAGTTGGGCTTTGTGCATTTCCTCTTGGCAGTAACACTCAAAGGGAGCTAGGGTGTGACATTGCCATCCTGATGGGCCATCACCAGGCTGGTGGACCTTCCTGTGCTAGACTGGGAGGGAGGAACTGTCACTTGCACCTGAAAATGGCTGTTTCTGTCCCTGCACACAGAGCTGTGACCCCCCGTGTAGTGAGTCTGGAACAAGAGCAGGAGAGAAAAGGACCTTGTGTAGTTCAAAGGCCTCTTTAAAGTTCCCCCACTTCAAAGGCACAAATGGATATTAGTACTGGGCCCCTGATTTCCCAATTCAAAACACTGCTGCAACTAAGGCCATTACTTTGCTACCTGCTTTGCTGCGTTGGCCTGCTGAATGCTGCTTCTTGCCTGGGAGTGAAAACGACTGGACCTGCTCTTTACATCCTTGAACCCACGTTCTCCAAGGGCATGCTGATTTGCCTCCTGTTTTGAAGTCTCAAGGCCATCAAAGAATTCATTAGAGTCTGCTTCAGCTGCTGGACTCTGCCAACGGGTGAGTCCTGCCATGTCAAGAGGTGCCAATCCAGTTCCGGGCTGTGAAAATGAATTCTGCAGCTGTTTTTCAGCAAAAATCACAAAAGGTTGCCATTTACCAGTTTTTACTTCAATATTCACTCAAAGAGGTTTTGTCCAGTAACCCTTCTATCCGCTATCACCAGTCTGTAATATCAATATCACAATTTGGATGTCATCCTATGTCCCAGGCATGACAGCTGCTGTGCCGTTTGTGCGGAGGGCGGTTGCCGCCATTTTTTACACAATCCCTACTTCCGGAAGGACGCGGTCTAGTCGTCCGCCGGAAGGAAGGTATTTAGGCAGACTCTTGGCGGTCACGCAGCGGACTGTGAGTAGCCCTGCTGGTGCCGCAATTCTCGAGGGATCTTGCTTTTAAAGTGTGTATATATTTTAACCTGTGGCATTTATAACTTGTGACGCTATTCTGGGGCATTTTGTATTCTGCTAATTGAAGCGGGGAAAAATCTCTAAATGCAACTTGTACCTGGGGCTCTTTAAAAAACTCATCCATTGCTCTGTACTTCTCCTGGAACCGACCCTGGTCCGCCGCGGCTATGCCGTTTGTGCGGAGGGCGGTTCTGCCATTTTTTACACAATCCCTACTTCCGGAAGGAATCGGTCTAGTCATCCACCGGAAGGAAGGTATTTAGCCACACATGCACAAAATGCCTAAGGCAAGACTGTCTGCGCCCGTCCGTGCCTGGCCCGTGCCGAGTGCACGGGATGCTGTCAGTTTGCAGAAAAACAGGATATTGTACTCTAAGGAGGAACTATATGCCATCAATCAATCTAGGGAGGGATGCGAGGTATGCCCTCTTAATGCTAACTGTAGATGTTGTAGCTGTGGTTTTGCCTTTTCGACCTCAAACACAATTCACACTGCTACATCATCTACGTTAGAGGGCAGCCGACGATCTAAGATTTTAATGCAGGTAGGGCTTGTCAATGCCCGTTCACTGGGGAAACACAGGTATGAAATAGCCCAAGTAATTGATGACATGAGGCTGGACATGCTCTTCATTACAGAAACTTGGGCAGATGTGGCCTCAGATCCCGATTTTTTTACCGCCACCCCAGCTGGATACAGTTTTGTAAAGATGGATAGGCCTTTTGGCAGGAGAGGAGGAGAAGTAGCAATTATTTTTAGAGATCGCTACACTGTTACGGTCCATCCTGTTCAGCTCTCTGGTTGTGAAGCATTACACTTCACGGCCAAACTTAGCGCCAACCTTTCATTTAAGGGTATTCTTGTGTACCGGCCACCTGGGGCTAAAACTACGTTCTTAAACAATCTCGATGAAATGCTTGAAACAGTGTTAGTTAACAAGGAATTTACCATTCTGGGCGATTTTAATTTTTATTTAGGACCCTGCAAATAAAGAGACCGCTGTGCTCCTGGACACCCTGGGTGCAGCAGGGCTGGCTCAACTGGTTGGTGTTCCCACTCATGATGCGGGGCACACGCTGGATGGGATTTTCTCTTCTTGTTACGGACTTAAAGTTAAAGAAGGGATTCCACTTCCCTGGTCGGATCACTCACTTATTAGCTTCACCCTCCCCATAACCTTTTGCCGGCAGGATAATAAGGCTATGCTTCAGGTAGCCCCCTGTAGAGCCTGGAGTAGAGTGGATAAAACTGCTCTCCGAACTAGACTGGTTCGTTCTGTTCCCCGAGATTCTGCCAATGTGGACATAGCAGTTAATAATTATAATAGCTGGCTATCCAATGCCATTAACGTAGCGGTTCCTATTAAGCACTTTTCTGGCAACCGGGCGGCGCCAACCGCACCCTGGTTCTCTGACCTCCTTTGCAATGAAAAACAGAAATGCTGTTTTATGGAACGTCGCTGGTGTTTGAATTATCTCGACTCTGACAAACAGATTTACAGGACAACCCTCAGGTCCTTTAAAGCATTAGTGATCACTGAGAAAAGCAAATATTTTAAATCTCAGATTGATTCAGCGAAATATTCATCTAAAGAACTGTTTGCAGTCATAAACAAGCTAACGGTTCCCAAGGCATTGAATAAACTGGGCAGTCAACAGTTTGTGGATGATATGGCATCCAATGTCAAAAGCAAAGTACGGGATATTGTCTGCAATTTTAAAAACAGCTTAGGTGCTCAGTCGGCCCCTAGCATGCAGGCAGCAGTTGCCGGCACAAGCAAGTTTTTCGAGTTTTCCCCTGTGGCGATTGATACAGTGAGCCGTTATATTCTGGCTTCTAAATCAGGCTCCCCATCGGACCCGTGTTCATCAGCTTTTCTGATGGACCTAGCAGACCTGGTGAGTCATGTGTTGACAGACATCTTCAATAGGATGTTTTCCTCAGGTAGCTTTCCTTCTAGTTGGAAGGAGACCTCGGTTCTCCCGCTTCTTAAGAAACCAACTTTAGATGCCTCAATGACATCGAATTATCGCCCCATTGCACGCCTTCCACTTCCAGCCAAAATTGTGGAAAAAATTATGAACGTCCAATTGACGCAGTTTATTGATGACAATGGTCTGTTGGACCATTCTCAGTTTGGCTTCCGCAAGGAACATAGTACAGAGACAGCACTCATTAAGGCAACCGAAGAAATTAGAGCGGTTATGGACGGTGGAGACACGGCGGCACTGATCCTACTCGATCTCTCTGCCACGTTCGACACCGTTGATCATACTCTCCTGATTCACTGTTTAAAAACTTTAGGTGTGGATGGCATAGCGATGGCCCTGCTGGCCTCCTTTCTGCAGGAAAGGAGATCAAAGGTGTCACTCATTAACATAATCTGCAGATGACTCTCAGATTGTGGTTTCAGCCCATAAAAAACAGAGCTCTCCTGCTGTGCAATTTCATAACTGCATGGCCGCCATTAACATCTGGATGAGTAGTCACTGCCTCAAACTAAACTCCGAGAAGACGGAAGTGTTGATTTTTGACAATCTACAACCTTCCTGGGGCAATCTTTGGTAGCCGGTAGAAATGGGCTCGCCGCCCATTCCAACGGCAAAAACAAAAAATCTGGGCATTTTGATTGCTAATAGACTGACGTTCATTCAACATACCAATGCCATCGAGTCTGCCTCTTACTTTCTGATAAAAAAAATCAAAGAGGTACTTCTTTACATCCCTGAGGAAACTGAAAAAGTGGTCATCACCTCCCTTGTAGAGTCCAAGTTGGATTATTGTAACAGGCTTTATTTGAATGCCCAGAAGCAGTGCCTGAGAAAACTTCAGGCAGTTCAAAATTCAGCGGCTCGCCTTTTGCTGAGCCTCCCTCGGCATAAATCCTTCTCAGAAGAGATTTGGAAGCTGCATTGGCTTCCAGTGGTGCAACGATCAAATTTAAGGCGCTTTGTGTGGCCTTTAAAGCCCTGACACAGAAGGGTCCATTGTTCCTACAGGAATGTTTTGTGTGGTACCAGCCAGGCAGATCACTCCGCTCTACGGGTGCAAAACTACTAACAGTGCCAAAAATTCGGACTCTGCATTGGGGAGGATGGAGTTTCCAGCACGGCACGTCCAAGCTGTGGAATCTGCTGCCACCTGAGATTAGGAAGGCTAGCTCTCTTACGAGCTTTAGAAAAAACATGAAAACCTGGTTGTTTCAGTGAGGGGTGTCGGTTGGGGTCTTCTCACGGTTCTAGCGCAGAGACACCATTTTTGGTATTTGCGCGCTTTATAAATATCATTATCATTATCATTATGTTACAAGAGGTCACCTATGTATACAGCACCTGGTCTTTGCATTTCCCTGGCCTAGTCTCCTGTTACTGTGCTCCTCACCCCAAATGAAATATTGCTTGCTCTTTCTCACAGAAGAGGCCCTCATGCACCTAATTGACTGCCCCAACCCACTTCAGTAACATGCCATTGATTATCTTGCTTTGCCACTCTCCAATTTCAAACCTTTACCTGGCTGCCCATGTCTAGTTCACTCCTACGTTCTGCATTCTCCCTTGCGTGACCTTCTTAAACCACTCTCACTCCCAGGGCTTTTCCAGGCCCCACCTATCCAGTCTCATTATCCATACACTCTGCTACGTGGTCCCCTTCCCAGTTCTGACGTATCCAATTGCCCTTTGCTCCTCCTCCTCATGGAATCCATTTTGCACTTTAATCCTCTCCATCCACGTCCAAGTGAGATTATTTTTCCAACAATCTAACCTGTCTAATCCCCTTGTCACATTCCCTCTCCCCAAACTTTTTTCCCCAACCCTTTTGTTCTTTCTCCTACTGAACCCCTCTTGTCTGTTGTGGTAGTACATTCTAGCAGTTCAGCAGTAGAATAAGAGATAAACGTTTCTCTTGCAGTCAACTGCTGATCCACAACCTCTCACCATGGAGATATGGGGCATTTCTTGACTAACATGAGAGTTATTTCAGGAAACATGTATAGTCAGTCATATATGTTGGTGATATATATGTGATGCACTGTCCTTTTATCATATTTTAGGCTATTGTTTGTGAGCTAGAACACATCTAGAAGAACACTATTATGATAAAATGCACTTGAATCATAAATGCTCCATTGTGGTTGGCTCATTGAGTCATCACTTTGACACCAGGCCTTAAGAGAGCAGACGTCAGTGTCCTTGGAATATGAATATGTGAAAAATGTATTTTTAAAAATAGCCCTGAAACATGCCATACTGAAGTAACTTTCCTGGTTTACTTTGAGATCTACCTGTTTTACTTTAAAGAGACACTATTGAATGTTGTATAGTTTTCATTTTATGCATAGAGCGCACAATGGCTACTTTCTTCAACCCGCTTTCTTGCACAATGGCTTATGACACACACATCAAGCTGAGGTATGGGAAAGGGGGTCATTCAATTCCAATCTGTCTGGAATATGATATGCAGAACACCTAATTACATTTCATGGTCCTTCCAACCCCATTCAGGGCACTTCATAGATCGCCACTTTTTAATCATTCAGAGACAAAATTCTGAGGCTTTGTGTCACGTATCCTCTGAAAATATGAAATGTGAGGAATATTTGGTCTGCATCTACAGGGAGTTTTCTTAGGAAGAGAGAAGAGCCAATCAGGGAGATGACGGCTGTCACCATCAAACCCAAATGTACATCAGCAACACAACACATGACAGAACTTTGTATCCAGAATAAGTGTCTGTTAGTGGAAATGCTTTGAATGTCTGTAAATATGGTACTTATTATGTGGGCCTTGGCACACATGCTGCTAAATGAGTGGCAGAGACACTAAGTGCTTGGTTACTAAACTGCCCATGAGCACGTGCACCCAGGCCGTTTTATTTGCAGGGTGTCGGCCCTCGTGACGCCTGTGGTGGATGCTTGTGGGGTGTAAGTGTGTCCAGCCATCTAGGGAGTTACCGGCAAACTGTGTACCTGCTGAGACCCTATAACATGTCCAGCATGTTACTACAGTCATCACATAATAGCGAAACAAGCATGAGCTACACTGCAGTCTCATATATTTTAGCTTTTCATTAGAGTCAGTTTGTAGGAGCAATTTCAACATGAAGAGTGCAATCTGTTATGTTGCATCTCACGGTACCATGTGGAATAGTCCACTGGTATTGCAATATCACAGGGGTGAGAGGCCATCTCTCCCTGAGTATGTGAATTGTTTAGATTAGTCTGCGTACAGCGGAACGTGAATAATAAATGGTTATGGGCACTGTCTCTGCGTCATAGCAGACATGCGCCAACCGAGCACACAACTAAACAACAAAACAGGAGTGCCAATACTGATACTCTATTTGATATCTTATTTTATCAACTAAAAGAAGTCGCCTGATCAAAGATGGGAGATTCTATTCAATAGCTGTTTTATTATACAAAATGAAATTTAGAAAGTACATTTATTTTAACTTTCGATATGTACTGTCAAAGGACAGAGCATTTTCTATACAAAGTGAGGAAAGAAATGAAGAAATTGGACACAAAACAGGGCAATAAAATCAACCATACATTCATAAGTCAATCATATCACAGTCATACCACAAACATGCACACATTCATACTGCAATACTTAACCTAAATTGAATAAAGAATAAACCGATAGGTTAAGTATTAGGTCTGCTGTATAAATACAAATATAAGTATTTATAGTGATTTATACAATACACTCATTAATTTGCATTTGAATCCAATGAATTATAGAAATCAGACAAGGAATGGGTGTATAATTCGTGGCACCTAGTGTGGCAACAGATCAACACTAGGGCAGTGGACAAGGGGGAGCAGACGCTGGACAAAAGGAGGCCTACGCGTTTCAAATCCCTAGGATTTTGGAGGGATTCTCATCAGGGCCAGATCACTCTGAGAAAGAAAAGAAAAGAGAACCTGTGTACACAGTTTTTTTTAAAAAGAGGGGGCAGAACCACAGCGAGCACTACAACACCCAGAATGACCTCTGCTTACCAAAAGGGAACATGTATCCAATGGAGCAGATCGAAGAGTGGAAAAATAGGAGTCACCTATAAACATAAATCCAAAGACAAACAAAGAGAAAACAGGAAAGGATATGTCAGCTCCTGTGTGTATTATCAGATGCCATGTCAACTAATACAGTGTGGAAATGTTTTTAAAACAGATACTTCTGAGATGGATGATATTGTGTCCTAGATCGTAGATTGGGCAGGGGGATGGCTGACCTGCGAAAAGATACACTTCATTAGTGCAAGACCGTGATGGGGACGAGCGTTTTTGAAGAGGCAAACGGAGAGACCTCTTACCCGAAGTTCAAGTCGGACGCGCTGAGAAGAGAGATCGTTTTTCTTGCTTGGTCGCTAAGTAGGTCGAGGGTGATTTCCTGGTATCCAGGCCAGAAAGAGGGTGGAAGGAATATTAGTATCGGGAGCGATTCGGAGATTTTGAAGAATGCGGGTGAAAGACCTGAATCGGCTTACCGGGATCGGCAGTCTATGTCAGCGTGACATGATCCAACAGCGTTTCAGGCGGCACTGCTTCCTAGCGCATGCGCTGAGCATGTCGATTGGGAATACGAGATCTTCATTAAGAGCGGAGAGCTGATTACTTGGGCATGCGCATGGATGGTAACTAGTGTCCAACGTTGCACGAAAGGTGAACAGAGGTGGAACTACGTGCGCTATAGATCCACGGGGTCAATTATGATATTGGTACCTTTATTGGAAGGGAATGCTGCTTGGTTGGGCAGTTGTTCCAGTGGTCAACAGTAATCAAGTCAGATAATATATTACTCAAAAAGGGGGGTGGTCTGTTCTGAGACTAAAGGTGATATAAAAGTGCGTGTGCACTTTGGGTGTATTAATATAGAGACATCTGATTATATAATGGATTTTATGCAGGTATGAGTTAACTTGCAGTGATGGAAATAATACTGGGATCCAAAAGTTTGTATATTTCGGATAATTCGTTTAGTCCCCTTACGGCTATATCGAACTTCACAATTAGATATGCTTCACGTTTAGAGAGTTTCTGGTCCAAGTCCCCGCCACGTGGGTCTTTTTCCACGCGGGAGATGACGGTCCATTTGAGGTCATTTATGCAATGTTTGCAACGAATCCAATGATTAACCAAAGGTGCATTTTCTACTTGATTTTTTATTCTTGATTTGTGTTGGACAATTCTATGGCGGATTTCTTGGTTAGTCTTTCCGATGTACAGGAGTCCACATGGGCATAACACTCCATACAATACGAACTTAGACTTACAGTTGCTAAAGGTCTCATGTTTCCACGAGATGCCATGATGTTGAAATAACGATCCCTCTATGGTCAGTTCACAACACAAGCATGTACCACATTTGTGGTGGCCGACGATGCTGCTCTTACTACATGATTTGCAATACTGTTCTCTTTTTTGAACGCGAACAGCGGTGGTGCATGTAAACTTTCATCCAAGTTTTTTATTAGGTGCCAATTTTGACCAATGATTTTTTTAAGGTTATTGGCATTGGGACAGTAGGTGGTTACACAAACCTGTTGTTTAAGCTTGGATTTGGTTTTTCGTTCAAGAAGACTTTCTCTGGGTATCCATCTCACCCTTTTCATTGAATTGCGGACCAGTTTTTTTGGGTAACCGCGGTCACACAATTTGGACACTAGATTTTCTGAGTGGAATTTGTAGTCTTCAGTGAAAGAGCACACAAAGCATTGCTGTCTGTGTCTTAATTAGCAACCAATATGGCCATGAAATCAAAGGCCGACATCACACATTTGCATGCTTGTAACTAGCGTGTTGCTGCAAGGCAGCGATTAAGGTTCAAATACAACATTGGTGACGAGTGTGGTTTGATGAGGAGCTCATGCGAGGGCTCCGCATGTGTTACACTCTGTGCGTAGTGCTCGTGCCGCGGTGACCTCCCCGCTCGATGTCACGCTGGGTGAGCATGCGACCAAATGTGAAGGGAGTATCACCGCGTGGGAAGTAAAAAAGGCTTCGCAACAGTGGCTGCACACCTGGTGAGGCGTGTCCGCAAGCTGCGTCTGGCCACATCAATGATTAAGTCCCTGAGAGCTGAAGGAGTCTGTCGAGTGGAAAGGGAGGCTCAGTGAGTAGCGCTGGTGTGGGTGACACCACCACGAGGTGTGGAAGGAGTGTGTGTGGAATTGTGCAGTGCACGTACCATGTGCTCAGAGGACAGTGAGGTAATCAGACGCCCCAGTCATCATAGCTCAGTTCCCTACAATGGAACCCTTCATTGTGAAGGGGGCCCCCTCGGCTCAAGCCCTAAAATGGAAGGAGTGGGTAGAGCGAGTGCAGCTGTTTATTGGGGTCACCCAAGTGGAGGATGAGCAGAAAAGGTAGATGATATCACATCTGGGTGGAAAGGATGTATACAAAATAGCCAAGACGGCCAATGAAGCAGTGCCTAAAACCCACCTCACACTAATTGCTGCTTTGAATGCCCATTTCAAACCGATCGCTAACCAGGACTACGAACGGTTTATTTTCAGGAAAGCCAGACAGCAACATGAGGAACCGCTAGATGTGTTTCATGCAAGGCATTAAGAGTTAGTGGCCACGTGTGGATTTCGTGATGAGGTGGAAGAGATCAGAGGCCAGATCATTCAGGGGTGTGCATCTGCGAAGCTAAGAGAATATATACTAGAAGAATCAGGACAACCATTGGCAGAGATACTTACACTGGGGAGAACCAAAGAACTGTCAAAGGCGCGGGCGGCACACATGGAAGTGGCCTTGCAGGCCCCGTCAAAACAGAACCGGTGAATGCCGTTACGTCCAATGCCGGAGTCAGATCCAAAAAACCTCTCGAAAACAGACCACGCGCATGTGGATACTGCAGAGGTCCCTTTCAAAGACAGTCAGTGTGTCCTGCTAAAGGAAAAAGGTGCACAGCGTGTGGCAAGATGAATCATTTCATGAATGTATGCAGATCGAACAGAAGGCGAGCGATGACTCTCCAGGTGAATATGATTCCTGAAGCTCCAATGCCTAGCAGCGACATGGGCGAGGATGCCCAAGAAGAACACAGCGTCCAATCGGTATTCACAGTGGGATCAGCATCCACATCCTGGAGTTCAGTACCACAGTGTGAGATTAAAGTGTGGAACCATGTGACGACAGCCATGGTAGACACAGGGGCTACCATTAACATCATGTCTCAAGAAACAAATAAGAAATGAGACAACTACCAGCTCTGACACCGGCCACAATCACAGTGTTTGCTTTTGGACAGTCCAAGCCTCTGGCAATCAAAGGCAAGTTCAAAACCACCTTGGAATATGATCAGAACAAAGTGGACACAGTGATGTATGTCACAGAGAAAGGACGTGGGATGCTGTAGGGTTTTAAGTCGGCAGAGGCCCTAGGGATAGTCAAATTCGTTTTTGGAACCCCTCAAGAAGGGGTGAGCCAAATACTGCAAGAATTCCCCAAGGTATTTGAAGTAATTTGGTGCCTCAAGGACAAACAAGTACACCTCCATATAGATCCTTCCGTCCACGCTGTGGCCCTTCGACACCAGTGAGTGGCATTCCAGCTGAGGCCATTGGTCGAGAGGGAACTACAGAAACTTGAAGATGCTGGAATCATAGAGAAAGTGAAAGGCCCAACTCCCTGGGTGTCACCTATTTTTGTGGCCCGAAAACCCAAACAACCAGGCGCAGTCTGAATCTGTGTGAGCATGAGAATGCCAAATGTAGCAATCAAACAAGAGCGGCAACTCTCACTGACAACTGATGATCTCATAGGGGAACTGAGCCAGGCTTGGTGGTTTTCGAAGTTGGATCTGAGGGCTGGGTACCATCAACTAGTCCTCGATGAACAATCCCAGTACATGACGACTTTTTGACACATGTCGGATTGAGGCGTTACCGAAGATTATGTTTTGGGATATTGAGTGCCACTGAGATGTTTCAGAACATCATTCGAGAGTTGCTGGCTGAACTACCTGGAGTTGTCAACGTGAGTGATGACATTTTGAACCATGCGAAGTCAATCGCTGAACACAACAGCCGACTGAGAAAAGTACTCCAAAGAATTCAAGACTTGGGTCTAACACTCCACAAGGAAAAATGCGAGTTTCTCCAACACAAACAACAGTTCTTTGGGTATACATTCTCCGCGGAGGGGATCACACCAGATCCTGAGAAGGTCAGAGACATTAAATAAGTTCCCGCTACAACTAATGTGACGGAAATGAGCAGCTTCCTGGACATGATCAATTATTGTGGTCCCTTCATCAAAGACCTATCGTCATTGACAACACCGTTGAGAGAACTGAGCAAGGCCGTTGTCCCCTGGGTATGGTGCCCTGAACAGCAGCCTGCTTTTTAAAAACTAAGGAAGCTTTGTCAAGCTCTACCACTTTGAGATATTTTGATCCGCAAATACAGACTCAAGTCCCAGTTGATGCTGGGCCAAAGGGACTCGGAGCTGTTCTTTTGCAATGGAAGACAGATGAAGATGAGTGGGCTCCCGTGGCGTTTGTGAGCCGATACCTGACAGACACTGAACAACGGTACTCCCAGATAGAGAAGGAGGCTATTGTCGTTCATTGGGGGTGCCAACACTTCCATTTGTATGTCTACGGGAAACCATTCTTAGTCACTACCCATCACAAGCCACTCATCCCACTATTTACTGGCACCGCGTTCAAACCACCACCTCATATTGAGAAATGGATGCTGCAATCGCAGGACTACCATTGCAAGATTGAGTATCAACCGGAGTCCAGCAACCCTGCAGATTATCTATCCCGAGATCCTCATGCTGCCACGCGAAGTGAAATGAAGGAAGCGGAAGAAACTGAAGAATATGTGAGATATGTATTTGACCGATCACGTCCCATTCCCTTCTCCATAAATGACTTGTGTCATGCCATCAGTTAAGATGCCTGTCTGCAGAAGGTGTTGGAAGTCATAAGAAGAAACAAAAGGCGTCAGCTTCAGGACTTCGAGACAAGACTTACCCCGGAAGCCAGAAAGGTGATTGAAAGTCTATACCTGGTAAGGACAGAGCTCAGTGTCGACCCAAATGGATGCCTCCTTCGGGGGTCACCGGCTGATGATTCCTGACTACCTGGTGGACCGCGTGGTTGGGCTGGCCCATGCCGGCCATCAAGGGATGGTGGAGACAAAAGGCAGGTTGCAGACAAATGTTTGGTTTCCTTTCATGGATAGCAAAGTCGAGGAAGTAGTGAAGTCTTGCAGGTGGTGTCAAGCGACTAGTGAACCGAATTCTCCAGCACCCATCATAATAAAGCCACGCCCGGAGGGCCTCTGGATGCTCGTGAGTATGGATTGTGGTAGCCTCCCTGATGGAAAACACTCCATGGTTGTCATAGAGGACAACTCAAAGTATCCGGAGGCTGAAGTGCTATCATTGTTAAGTGCCAGAGAGGTAATTCCCAAACTAGAAAAGGTAATGGCGACCCATGGGTTGATTAAAGAAATCAGAACGGACAATGGCTCACCTTTTCAAGGTCAGGAGTTCGCAGCCTATCTGACCTCTCAAGGAATGAAAAGTCACCCCGAAGTGGCCCCAGGCAACTGGAGAAGCTGAACGTTTTAGGAGGACATTGGATAAGGTCATACGCATTGTTGTCGTTAATGGAGACCTGGTTGAGCAGGCAATCTATTCGTTCCTACGTGACGACAGGCAAACGCCCCACATGACTACTGGGCATGCTCTGGGACATCTGTCCATGGGGAGGGTTGTGACTGACTCCATTCCTCATCACCCCCAATGAACTCGTGAAGAGATTAATGACAGTACTGCGGAGGGCCAGCAAAGGCGTGCCAATGATCAGGTTAGCACCAGAAGGCGAGCCAAGCCGTCGACCCTCAGAGTGGGAGACATGGATCCTAGTTCAAAACAGACATAGGGGAAGCAAGTTTCAGCTACCTTTTGAGAAGGACTCATGGTGAATCGTTCACATTCAAGGTACCAAGGTCACTGCCAAGAAGGGTCTGGAACGGATTACCCAAAATGTCTAATTTTTCAAGAAGCACCATGAGACCCCGGACAACACACAGGAACCAGGCATCTCTGAGGGTGAGGAGCATCAATGGGAGGTCTGGACAGGGAGTGAATATCTCCTGCCTAGTTCCAGAGGCACAGATCGGTCCCCCAGGCCATCTGAGGGGCCCTCAAGAAAAGAGGGGCCATCAGTGCCCGCCCTGGAAGTGCCACTAACTGTTTCGAGGGATGTGGTCCTGTGCCAAGGTGAATGCTCTCACTACAATCTGCGAAGTAACCCGGCATCTTCTCCAGATTTTCACTGCTGAACTGACATTAATGTGGACTAGAAAGACTTTGGTAGGTCGCGAGTAGTTGAATTGTAGTCTCTTCCTGATAATGTGTTACAGTCCTGCAAGGTGGTCTTCTGTTTTAGTTTGTCTGTTATTTAGGAGGAATGTTATGTTGCATCTCGTGATACCATGTGAACCAGTCCACTGGTATTGGGATATCACAGGGGTGAATTGTTTAGTTTAGTCCACATACAGCAGAACATGAATAATAAATGGCTGTGGGCGCGGGCTCGGCATCAGAGCAGCCACGCGCCAGCCGAGCACACAAAAGCATTGGTGTCCGTGTCTTAATTAGCACCCGGTGCGGCCACGCAATCAAAGGCCCCGACATCGCGCATTCGCCTGCTTGTAATTAGCGCGTTGCACCGAGGCACGATTGAGGTTCAAACACAACATAATCCCCAAAAATGTGGTAAATCTGCAAGCGTGAAAGTGCTCCTGTGAACGATTGAAGATTTAGAACTTTTTGGAATATACAAAAATTTCCAGGTTTCCGGGGTACTTGTGGAAAAGCAACGCAACGTTTTTCAGAGCCTCCATTTCTCCAATGAGATCTCTAAATAGTGTTCATAATTAGGGCAACTCTAAGAATAAAAAGTACATGCAAACATAATTTGCCATTAATACCACGAAAATACCCAGGTGGAGACCCTAAAACCGGATTATTAATTGAATATAGCTATAATGAATATCACAAAAATACTTATTTGTTGGTGGGGAGTAAGTCATTAGGCAGATTCCTTCCAAACTAATGAAAGTTCAAATATATTGACAATACAAACTACAGTGCATTTTAAAGATCTAATTCAAATGTTACCTTTATTACAAAAGATTTTTAAAAATCACACTGAGTGAAAATGCCAAAGCGTATTTTGCATCATCTGGCAGAAATAAATAAAACCGATCAAATAGCGATTATAAAGTAGCATTAACATTGGTCTTTTGTATCGCAGCAAACACTTTTTTTTATGGCATTACATGGTCGCTAATTCAGGGCTGAACATAATAACAATAAAGGAAAGGTATATACATTTTATATGAGAAAGACTATAAACTGGAAAAAAAAACCTTCTGTAACAAACAATGTATTCCCGACAACGTTGTTTATTGTTAAAAACATTGGTTGCTGGTGTTAAACTTATCTGTCGGCACTATTTGTAATGCAAAGATCATGAAACCTACTGAAACCAAAGGAGACCAATTCTGAAAAAACATTTGTCGTCATTTTGAATTTGCTTTAATGCTTTTGAGAAGAAAGCCAAGGATGCCAACGCGTGCACTCATACACATAAAGGCCACATAGTGGGAGTAAAGAAAAAAAGTTGAAGGACCATCAACAGAACTGGTCAGTGAACTGCTGATCCTGGATGTGCTCCAACCTAAGGGACTGTAAACGCTGTTCTCAGTCGAAAAGACACATAGTCATAGTCATAAAGTTTTATTAAGGGCACATATCACCCAAAGAGTCTCAGGGCGATGCAGCGATAGCTGAAGACAAAGATAAAACAGCTGAAAACGGGAAAAAAGTGAGCAGTCAGGGCAGCTGAAAATGGGGCGAAAAGGTGAGCGGTCAGAACAGCCACATTTTAAGCTTCTTTCGGAACTGTTTGTGATCCAAAATAGTGCAAAGTTGCAGTGGGAGTTTGTTCCACAGGCGGGGGGTGCTAGATTGGAAAATGAGTGACCACCATACCTGGTGGTCTGAACCCTGAGCGGGGTGAGAAGATGTTTAGTTCCAGACCTCAGGTATCTATGAGGGAGATACCAGTTTAGTTTTTTGGCCAGAATATTTGGTGCATTCTCAAGCAGGGTCTTGTGTACCAGACATCTGATCAAAGAGGAACTAGGTCCACCGCCAAAACCAGGATGTGCCACAAGGGTAATCCTCACCTGGATTATTAATTCCCACAATTCTAGAGTTACAGGTGCCTTTCTTCAGGCAGCCAATGTGAAAGGACCTCTAAGTTACAATAATGTTAACATTATCTTAAAATCTCCTCATTTGTTGATACCCCACTACTATTATATGAGTGTCATCTTTCAAAATGTTATAAGTCAGAGCCTCCTGTGGGGGGCTCATTTGTGCACTGAATATAAATCCCTGCTCTTAAATCTAAATTGGGGCGGGGTTGGTGGGCAGGCTTTGAAGGATGTGATGAACAATTTTTTATGGCATTGATACATTTTCTATCCTGGAATGTCAATGGCCTGTGCACTAGGAACAGGTGAGATAAAATCCTACAATATCTAAGAGACTCGCCAGCGCAGGTCATTGCCATCCAGGAGTCACACCTATTAAAGCCAGAGACTGTTGACATATTTAAAAAACAGAAGTGGGTGGACACTTCTGTATGTACCAATCAGACAGCTAATATTAGAGGGGTGATAATTCTATTTAAAAAACAAGCCAAGGCACAAGTAGTGGAATGCAGGGAGGACTCAAGCGGTAGGTGGCTTATAATAAAAACTCTATTAGGGGACATGCCTCTTACCTTGGTAGCTTACTATGGGCCCAATCAGGACGATCCCTTGTGTCTAGATATCATATGTACTCTAAAGAAACGACAGTTCCCATTTCTTAAGTTTTAAAGAGGTGTCAAAACCTCTGAGGGATTTTCTACCAACAAGTTAAGGATGAGCCATATAGTGTATCCAGAGTTGCAAAGAGATTGACAAATTTACAAATAAACCCTTAAAAACAAAATGAAATGTGTCTGTTTCATTTTTGTTTTTAAGGTTTTAATGTTTCCAATGAATAAATGTGAATTATTCTGTTTTTAATTAAATGGTCGGTCAAATCACTAAATAAAGAAAACTTTATAAGAAATATTCCTGTGAGTGTGCATACTCTCATCAGTTCACCATTGCGTAATAATCTTGTATGTATTGCTTGTGTTTTTGGTTTTTAATAATATTAGACAGATTGCTTTTGAAAATTGTTATATTTGTAAATGTGTCAATCTCTTTGCAACTCTGGATACACTATATGGCACATCCTTAACTTGTTGGTAGAAAATCCCTCAGAGGTTTTGACACCTCTTTAAAACTTAAGAAAAGGGAACTGTCGTTTCTTTAGAGTACCTAATAACCCTATCCCTTTTCTTCGAAAGGGTTTCTCCTTTAACATTTCTTTACTAGATATCATATGTAACCATCTGTTTGATTTCCCTGACCCTATTATTTGGATGGGGGATTTCAATATCGTCCTAGACCCAAGGCTAGATAAATCCCCTAAGTTTCGAGACTCTTACTAATATCTTGAACCAGCTTGGTCTATCAGATATTTGGAGGGAGCGTGCAGGAGACCAACCCGGGGTTTCATTCATCAATTTAAAATACCATCATAAATCTAGAATCAATTATGCTCTGTTTAGCTACTCTTTAAAAGATCTGGTCAAAAATATCGTGTACCTTCCATCTCATCTGTCGGACCATTCGGTATTAGTTTTCAGTTTATCGTTCATGCAAAAACATCAAGTTAGGTCGTGGTCTTTTGATCGTAGTATCTTATAAGCAGAGGATGAGGTAAACTTTCTCAATCACAAGACCACCCAGTTCCTTGACACAAATCTAGATACAGCTAATCTCTCAGTGGTCTGGGACACCTTGAAAGCCTTTTGGAGAGGCTGTATCACTAATCAAGCTTCCTTCAGGAAAAAGAAATTCCGAAATGTTGTCAAGGGGCTGGAAGAAGATCTGGCTAAAATACAATCAAAATTGAGTACACAAGCTGGAATATTTTCGGAGTCAGACCTACAAGAGCGTGATTTACTCAAAAAACAACTAGAGAGCATTCTCCCGGAGAGAATTGCCCGCAGGTGGGAAGTAAGCAAAATCTCCCACTTCGAGTTCGGTGAAAGTGCTGGAAAACTACTCGGGTGGAAAACTACATCAGATCAGGTCCGAAATCATATTAAACAGATTCGGGTGGCGGGGGAGCCCCAGATGTGGGAATCTAACTTAGACATAGGTGTGGCTTTTCAGGAATTTTTTCAGACAATCTATAAAAATGGCACCATTGAGGATCCAGTGAAAAGGAAAAAATGGCTTGAAGGTATCTCCCTACCAAGCCTCACTATTGATCAACAGGCTGGTTTAGATAAGGAAATTACTGAAAAGGAAGATAGAGATGCAATCAAGTATTCAAAATCTGGAAAGGCTTCAGAGCCTGATGGCCTTCAAGGAGAGCTGTATCGGGCTCTTATAGATTCTATAACCAGTCTTGATGAAGCTTTTCAATAGTATACTCGTGAGGGGAGAAGTTCCTCCTAGGTCTTGCAGTGAAGCCACAGTTGTCTTAATATTAAAACCTGGGAAATCTTCTTCTGACTGTGGCTCATATCGCCCAATTTCACTCCTTAACTGAGACTATAAAATCTTCACCTCTATACTATCTAAAAGATTGGGGGGAGTAGTTGGCAACATCATTCACGACAATCAAAAGGGCTTTATTCAGGGACGTCAATTGGCAGACCTTACCTATGATCTAATTGGTGCCATTGACATTGCATCTACCTTTACCCTCCCACTGGCAGCCTTAACATTAGATGCGACTAAAGCCTTCAATAGGGTCTATTGGCCATATCTTTCGGAGGTGATGAATAAGTTTAACATAGGAAGAGGCTTTTGTCGGGTCATAGATTTACTGTATAAAACTCCTAGGGCCAGACTACTTGTTAATGGAGTTTTGACTGACCCTGTTACGATCACTAGGGGCACGCGACAGGGCTGCCCCCTCTCTTCGCTCCTGTTTAATCTCTATATAGTGCCATTTTCTCAGGCACTCAAAGATGATAATAATATTGTCCCGTTTAAATTTGGAGAGTGGGAGAGGAAGGTGGCCATGTATGCGGATGATATCTTGATTTATACAGCCGACCTTGATACAGCTTTTCCCACGATCATTGCACGTGCGGAGGAGTTTGGGGCAATATCGGGGTATGAAATGAATGCAAATAAGACTGAGACTATGGTCTGGAATATGCAGCATTCACATCACGATATTGCTACCACCATAAGGTACCTGGGTATTGAAATAACTCAGAAAGTTGAAAAGATCCCAGAAGTTAACCTTGATTGCATCTTTAAAGAATGCCAAAAACAGATGAACTCGTGGGTGCACCTTCCCTTAACAATTTTGGAAAGAACCAACTTAGTTAAGATGTCTATTCTCCCCAAGATAACATTTCTTTTTAACTCAATCCCATTGGTTTTTGACACAAATCAATTAGCAAAATGACAAAGTGAACTAAACTCGTTCATCTGGAAGCACAAAGCCACTAGGGTAGCCAGGAAAAAACTTAGGCGGAAAAGGGAAAAAGGTGGTTTAGCATTGCCCGACTTGCAATACTACGCTTGGGCATTTCAGCTGTCTCACTCGTGAATGTTGCTGAAAATGCCAACTAGCACCACGGTGGGTGAGATGTTTCGGGCGATGCTAAAGGGGTCTGACTTGCCAGAAACAGGTTTTTTGTTCAAATTTGGAGACCAACATTTTTTTTAAAAGATTAAACTTAAGACTCTTCAGTCAATAACCAGAATTTGGTCAGCTAATAAAAGAAGAGTTGGACTGGGCTACTACTCAAATAGGGCACCATTATGGGATTCCCCGGGCACTCCTGCATGTCTTGGAGATACTCTGAGTAAGCCCCTTAGAGACTCAGGGCTTCTGACGTGGGGCGACTTGCTGAAGGGGCCAGTATTACTTTCTTGGGAAGAGCTTCGGGAGAGAGTGGGACGGGGCTTATCTAGATTTAAATATTTTCAACTGAATAGCTGGCTTCGGTCACAGATAAAAAGCAAAGTCCCCCTTGGGATAGATAGTAATCTAGAAAACCAACTTGTAGGTAAGCCGGGAGGGAGAAGAGAGGTTTCATTATGGTATTGGGCTATTACAGAGGAAGCAGATGGCAAATTTGACCTAGCAGATGGATTATGGGGAGAGCAGTTGGATCTGTTGTGGATGGATTCATTTAACACTCTTTATAGAGTAGTTAAACCTGCTTGGCTCAGGCGCAACCACATCTTTACAGTCCATAGAGCTTATCTTTCTCCGTATAAACTCTCGAAATTTCAGCCTGGCAAACTGTGTAATAAATGTGGCTTCCCAGAGGCATCGGATGTTCACATGTTTAAAGACTGCCCCTCTCTATCTGAGTTTCGGGACAAAGTCAAAACATCTATGGAATCTATTTTGAAAGTCCCTTTGACCTTGAGCTCAAAATTATTCATTTTCGGCCTTGATGACAATATTGTGGGCCCTGCAAAGTTGTTGCTCTTCTACGCAATACTACTGGCAAGGAGGCAAATATGCAAGTATTGGGTAGAATCAACAGCACCAACTCATTCAGAATGGCTGACGTCGCTGTACGAGGTCTCTAAGGTTGATATGGCCAGAACCTGTAATAAGAAGAATTTGGCATTTTGGGAGTTGTTGAAAACTTGGAGGAGGTAGGAGTCGGGGTTTTTTTCCCCCCGGGTCCTATGATTATGCCTTTAATGCTCCTTGGACTTCCAAAAGGGTCCCCCAGGCACATGGTCCGGCAGGGTTGTGAAAACCTAGATGTAGTATAAACCTTTTTCCCACGAGCCCCCGTTGAATAATCGAGTGTCTCAGGTTGAGGGCAGTTAACAACGAGTATACCCAGACATGAAACGAAAGATGGAGGTCATTTTCTGTTTTTTTCTTTTTTCTCGTTAAGTGGGGTCACGGCAAATGAGGACAAAAAAAAAAAAATTAACGTTATCTTCTTCCTGGATTCCACACAGATGGTGCAGAATCAGTGCCGAACCTGATTCGGAAAAATTAACCACATGCATCTGCTATATCAGAATTCTTGCTAAAGGTAGACTACAGAACCTTATAGCTCTGGATGACAACTTGGACTGGCTAAATGAATGGAGACCAGTAAAAAGATCAACAACAAAAACTACCAGGCTGAGAAACTGAGGCTGTCGTAGAAGGAATTAAAGTAACTCCTGAAACATAAGAAAGAGGAGCTTCTTAAACAGACCTGCTCACCACTGAATTTAACTTGATGCATGCTAAAGGGTGGACATTGGAAGAAGGAACATCCCTGGAATGATCAGTGGGGCATGACTGAATGTGGCAAGGGAATGATACTGGAACTGCAAGTATACAGTGTGTTAAGGCAATTGGAGAGGTTCACAGCGGTCTCAGAAATTTATAATGAGAAAAGTACTTCAGTGGGTAAGAAAGGCTTGCTGCGAGAGAAATCATAGAGAGAAATATAAAATATTGGCTTCAAAATATAATCTTAAAATGTCAGGGAACTGGAAACAAGAGAGTCAAGTAAGCATTAGATGTAATGCAGGATGCAGGGTATTAAGGACACTGCAATAGTTTCTCTACACCAGTCAGGGCAACAGATGAGCTGCAAATTTGGAATCTGGGAAGTTCTAGGCTTATGGCATGGGCGTGCATGGAGGCAAAGGGTAGAGATTACAACATACAGTTGTAGGTATATGGTTCTACAGTAACAGTAAGGGTAGAAAGTGCAATCGCTGAGAAGTTAGTAGGCGAGGATCTTTCTTAGGCAGAGAAAGAAAGACATAGGATGTATAGCAAACATTTTAATTCATATCCTAGAATGTGAATGTGATAAAACACAAGATTAAGAGGTGAGTAGTATGAAATTTCCACCCTAGACATAATCCAGATGTTATCTTCATTCAGAAGACACACTTAATTGGCAAAAAAGTTTAATTAATCAGCAAGGGGCAGGTTTACTTATCTAGTCCAAGTGGGATTTAATTCTGAATCACCCGGTGTCCTTTTATTGCTGAGAAAATCATAGTCATTGAAAATAGAACATACATGGTCAAAACCACAGAGACGTATGGTTGGGGCCACATTGATCTGGGATAGGGAACACATTATTGTGCTGTCATTATAGCGTTCCCAGGTCTACAAGTAACATTCTGGATATGATAAGGAATAAACCAGTAAAGTCCGCAAACTGAGCAATTTTAATAAGGTGTGACATAGGTCTGGTGATGTCACTCGAAATGGACAGGAAGGGGGTCAGGCAAGGGACAGCAGGGGAACTCAAGCAGCTGTGTATGTTTGCAAGGTTCTCAACCTTTAGACATATGGAAAGAAATTAACCAGTGTACTCGGGAATAATCCTTCCACTCAGTGGCAAATTTGTTTTTCAGAATAGATTACTACTCAACTTCCTCGACGGACAGCAGATCACTGTCACATGACATGTGGCTAGTACTACAGAGGAGAGAGAAAGGCTGCAATAAGAGGTGGTTACTGAATGGCTAAGAAATTAAAGGGATTTAAATAGTGGACAAAATATGGGTAACCGCGGAAAACTATTTTGTAGAAAATACTTGATCAGTCGACTTGGCAATGACTCTTTGGCAGGCATACAAGGCAGGTACAAGGGGAGAGGCTATTTACAGAATAGTAGGACATTTTCCTGGGTCGGATCTGAGGTAGCATATTCAGCTGAAAAAGCAACTTGTTGGTCAGACTATTTGCAGACTATTTGCAAGTATTCCATTTATCACTTTTTGTGTGTTTGATTTAATGCTCTAAGTGTCCATCGGTATGCGTGGACGAGGGTTCCATGCTCAATATGCTACTGGAACCAAGCTGCACCCGACTGAAGAGGCACAACTAAACAAAAGTCTGTCTGGACCGGAAACAAGCATCCTGGGACCGGTTTCTGGCTAACAAGCCGTCATCAGCCAGGCTAGCTTGAATCCAGTGCCAAAGTGAGCAAGGGACCCAAGTCTGGGCATAACCTGTCTACTTAGGGCAAACAAAGCAAAACCAAAGGGGATGATGGACGGAGTGTTGAACATTGCAAGCACTCACCCCCAGTCGACTGATCTCGGTTTAATCCATCATCATTCTTTAGCTCACTCCGCCACCCCAGTTCAGACATGGCCATATGCAAATCAGTCTGACCCTGTGCCTACTGGGAACAGTCCAGCCCAAACTGCCAATGCATGTCTTCCCTGGACCGGAAAATAGCATCCAGGGATCGGAGTGCTTGTAATGTTCAACACTCCGTCCATCATCCTGTTTGGATTTGCTTTGTTCGCCCTAAGTTGGCAGGGTATACCCAGATGTGGGGCGCTTGCTCACTTTGCCACTGGATTCAAGCTAGCCTGGCTGATGATGGCTCTGATTAGCCAGAAACCGGTCCCAGGATGCTTGTTTCCTGTCCAGGGAAGACATGGCTGGGCAGTTTGGGCTGGACTGTTCCCATGAGGCACAGGGTCAGACCGATTTGCATATGGCCATGTCTGAACTTGGGTGGTGGAGTGAGTCAAAGAATGAGACTTAACCTTTGTACCAGCTAGAATTGACATTGGTGTAGCACAGAGCACCTGTAGTGTATTCTGCGCTCCGTGAAAAAAACGGATCGTTTTTGCTGATTTTTACCGAATTTTAAAACTGTATATTTTTCATTTGTAATTGCACTCAGCATACTCTGAGCACATTTGCACGCATTTTCGCTCATTTCTCACAGTGATAGCTGCCGTTAGACCTTCAAACCGGGGTCAGGCTTTCCTGCACTCGGCGACCATCTTGAGTGGGGACTAGAGTGGTGGGAGCGCTCTAGTGTACCAGATACAAGGAAAAAGCGGTGTACCGCGTTAGCGGTCGCGTTTGCGGGGGCGCCGTCCCTGCGCCGGAGTGTCGCCTGAGTCAGCCCGTCTGCACCCGTCAGCGTCCCGGAGGCGCTCAGGAGCGAGTTCGGTTTTGACATTTAGTTCTCGGCTTCATGTACACTAGAGATGACCTTCTGTCTTACAATGTACACACGGCTCCATGCCAGCGAGCTATCCCCTACTCTGCTGGAGATATTACTACGTGCCCCACGTGTGGGTGGGTGCCGGTCCCTATTAATTCCTGTTCGGGCGAGCTCCCTCTATTAGGTAGTAAATGCGCGTTGTTAAACACCAGGTCCCTTCCTCAGCACGCTCTTGACATCCATAATCTCTTAACACAAAATGACTTAGATTGTCTCTTTCTTACAGAAACATGGCTCAGTGAGGGTTCGGAACCTGATCTGGCTATTGCCATCCCTCCTTCATATGCTATTTTCCGACGAGATAGATGCAAGGGAAGGGGAGGTGGAGTGGCACTTATCATTAGGAGGCACATCCCTTGCACCATCTTGTCGACGGATGATTTGCCTGGCTGTGAAACCCTTGCCTTCTCTCTGGCCCTATCCCCCCATCAATCTTGTTTGGGGCTTTTGCTTTATAGACCACCTGGTCCTCTTGGCTCCTTCACGGAGGATTTGCTATCGATCATTTCCACACTGAGTCTTAGGGCAAAACATTGCCTAATACTCGGGGACTTTAACATCCACATGGATAAGGGTGAGGATCCTGAAGTGCAAAAATTCTTGGATATGACGTCGTCAGTGGGACTTCATATGTACCTGCAGTCACCTACACATGAGAAGGGGCATACTCTAGATCAAATCTTTTCAACCGTTCCGGTGGCCCTTTCCTCCCTTGCCCCAGTACTCTGGTCGGACCATTTCCTAGCGGACTTCACGTTAGTACATCAGCCAGGGGCCGCTAGCATTTCGCAGCGGCTAGCTGCGCGCAGCTCTAGAGCTTTCCACAAAGTCACCCCGGCCATGCTCACCCAGGCTTTAGAAACGCATCCCTGTGCTTTCACAGGTAGTTTGGAGGACGATGTGGTGTGTTTTAAGAACTGGCTCACTGCACGTTTGGAAGCCTTGGCACCATCTCGCCAGGCTAGATCTGAACTGGCAAGAGCATCAGCCCCGTGGTTCTCTGCTGCCGTGGTGGCTAAGAGAAGGCATTGTAAGAGGCTGGAGAGAATTTGGAGGAGGCACTATGATACATCTGCTAAGCAGTCCTACAGACTAGCAGTGAAAGAATATCACATGGAGATCGTTTCAGAGAAAAAATCCTTTTTAGCTAAAAGGATCGATGAAGCAGATAGCTCCTGCAAAGAGATTTTTAAGATTGTTAAAGAATTCACATCTCCCTCCTGCTGTACTCCTGCATCTGCTTTCTCGGAACCTTGGATCATGGAGCTTGCAGCATTTTTTACTAATAAAATCTGCACTATTCAGTCAGCTTTGCAAGGAACTCAGAACATCTCGAGTATGGGCTCAGCGATCGACGGCCCCTCCTACCCTTGGCTATGCCCAACGGCAACGCATATGGGCCCCACCCTGCACTGTTTCCCCCCTTTAGAGCCTCAGGCTTCGCTTGACCTTCTGTCTAGCCTGAAATCTGGATCTCCACTGGACCCTTGTCCCGCCAAGTGTCTTGCGACCCTGGCGCCTGCCCTTAACCCGATTATCAACCCTCTCATTAATGCTTCTCTGAATTTGGGCAAAGTCCCCTCCTCCTGGAAACAGGCCCTAGTTCTTCCCCTCATTAAAAAACCGAATGCAGATGCCAAACTGCATTCGAACTACAGGCCAATCTCGCTACTTCCTGCCCTGGCCAAGGTTACTGAAAAATATGTGCACACCACCCTTACCAACTTTTTAGAGGGTAACTCCCTATTACATCAGTCACAGTCTGGTTTTAGATCCAACCTGAGCACCGAAACTGCTCTTCTTGAGGTAACCGAGGCTGTGAAAGAAACCCTCAACAGGGGTGGAAAGGCCCTGCTTATCATGCTTGATTTGTCGGCGGCCTTCGACACCGTTCCCCACGACCTCCTCCTAACTAGACTCTGGGAGATTGGGATGCGGGGAACGGTGTTCGCATGGTTTCAGTCTTTCTTGGCCGACCGGAGACAAACGATCTGGGCTCCCCCTTTCTCCGCCCTGATGCCGCAGCTTGAAGTTGGGGTCCCGCAGGGCGCCATACTTAGTCCCTCCCTCTTTAATGTCTTCCTTACACCTCTGGCGGCACGGGTGGAGGAGCTAGGGGCCCAGATCATATCCTATGCGGATGATACACAACTCCTGTTCACTTGTGACAGGGGATGTGACTTCGATGGAGCAGCTATTCGGAAGTGTTTGGAGTTTGTGTTTGAATGGTTCGGGAAAAATGGCCTCAAATGCAACTCCGACAAATCCGAAATACTGTTCTTTGGCTGTTCTGCAGACCCAAGATGGAAGCAATGGTGGCCTTCGGCCATGTTTCCCCCTGCCAGCGATTCGGCCACAGCTAAGAATTTGGGTATGATGGTTGATAACACTCTTTCCTTCAAGGCCCAGGTTGTTGGCTTGACTGGGAAGTGCTTTGCCATCTTAAGGATGTTGCGTAAGTTTTTGCCCTATCTATCATTTGAGCATAAGAAGATCACGGTGCAAGCACTAATAGGCTCGCGACTAGACTACGCCAACATCCTTTATTTAGGACTGCCTGAATATCTGCTGACTCGTCTGCAGATAGTTCAAAATTCTGCAGCCAGGGCAATCTTTGGTCTAACTAGAAGAGCCAGGGCCAGCAATCTCCTTGTCTCTCTGCATTGGCTGCCGATTCGTAAGCGCATCTTTTTCAAGACCTTAATTACAGCTTTTAGGGCGCTTCACAATTTCGGCGCGGAATATCTGCAGAGAAGGGTCTATTTCTATCTCCCATCTAGACCTCTGAGATCTGCGGCCCAGGCCAAGGCTATCGTCCCAACAGTGAAGCGTGCTCGCTGTGGAGGCCGTTCCTTTAGTTACCTTGCACCCCGTCTCTGTAACACACTGCCTCTGAGGTTGAGGACGTGCACCGATCTCTCTGTTTTTAGGAAGGGACTTAAAACTTATCTTTTTGCCCTGTAATTACTGTTATGGTTAATCTTGGTGCCGTTATGACGTTATGTTAGTTGCTGGTATTTTGGTGTGATGATCTTTAGCGCCGGGATGCTCTTTGGAGCAGCTGAGCGCTCTACAAAACAAATAGTAACATAACATAACATAACATAACAATGATGATGGATTAAACCCAGATCAGTTGGGTGGGGGTGAGTGCTTGCAATGTTCAACACTCCGTCCATCATCCCCTTTGGTTTTGCTGTAATAAAATTGTATCTCTTTCAAAGAGCTATCTAATCCTAGCAATAAAATTATATAAAGCGGATGGCCTCATTACCGCAAAGAGTGTTCTCCTTAGACTAAATGTTCCTTATGTAGACAATTTTCTCCTACATACGAAATTAAACAAATTTGCCTTTTTCACTGGCAGGAGGTCTGCCTTTTTCTACTGTTGTTTTGTAGGTGATCAGGGTGCATTTTAATGTGTGTATAACTCTAAGGGCGTTGTTATGAGTGGGGGATATTACACCCAGAGCTGTAACACTGTGTGGATTTCCACCGCTCAAAATGTCCAGTAGACTAGTAACTCCAGGTTTATACTTATTGATCCAAGATTTCCAGGCCTGGAAGCATTAGGCATATTTCACCTGGCACAGGTGTTCACCTGTTGAAACTATTTAAGTGGGAAGTGCATGGGCTGTTGGCAAGAGCACAGCCCAGACACTGCCTGAACCCTACAGTACCATAGGAGAAGCAAACAACCCTCCCCCAAGTCAGGACTTGACGGCCTGCCCTCCATTCATCCCCCCATCTCCGAAAGAAGCGAGGCCAATGCAGGGGCACGTGCAGCCATATGCCGAGCCCAGGACACCAACTCTGGCCATGGCGACAGAGGCCCCACATTCTACTTCTCCAACCCCCACAACTCTGCACTTCAACACGAGCTCAGCTAAACAGCAGTGCCTTGGGCTGCATGTCACCCTTCCCACTACGGCACTGATCACAGACAGCCTCAGATGTATGGCACTGCCCGAGCTCCTTCCACAGGCAAGCACTGCCCCGGGTCACTGGCAGTGCATGGGGCTGTGTGCCCCACTCTGCCGTATAGAGCATAATACAGGGAAACATACAGCACTTCAAGTGCGAATATGCTTGAGCCATGCCTCCCCCTAAATAATCACAGCAGGGAGGTTCAAAGCAAAGTGTAGTGGAGAGAGGGGCGAATCTGTACTGCCAGGATGTGATACTGAGACATAGGTCCAAAGAAATCCTGAAGAATAGGTTTTTATAGCCTACGCCCTGCCAGAACTCGTCAATAGTGCTGATCTGTTACACTGCTGGGATCTGGTTGGCTATCCACAAACACGATGGATCTAGTAAGTATTTCACTGATGGACGTCACAACCTTTTCACAACTTCATATCATATCGTCACAAATTTAGAACCATCTAATTACCAGCTAATGAGGACAGAGTCAGAGTAAGAGCAAACCTTCACTCTTCGATGGATAACATTGCAAGTGCCATGCTGTTTCCTTACTTTTGTAATTCACACCAAGCTTTTACTACTTCACATTAGTTATGCTGTTCCTGTTTGGTTTGGTACGTTTTTGCTTGACTCGACTGTGACCCAAAAATCTGTGGAGTGAAAAATCCCTTGCTGTTTGCTAACCATTTCTATAATAAGCCTTCAGGTCAAGCTGTATCTCATTTGCACAACCCCAGAAAACTAGATCCAACAGGAGGTAAGTTTATTTCACACTTCCTGAAACTCACTGACAACCAAGCAAAGAATGCCATGCAGGTTAGCAGTAGGGCTACCGAAATGGGAATGACAAACAAGAGAAACACAGACACTAGGTGGCATATTTACAAGGAAATGGAAGTGTGCAGAGCTGCGGCAAGATGTTCAGCGCCTCGCATCCCCACTTGTAAAATACAGGACTATGCAACATTGACAACAATAGGGCACACCCCTGTATTTTACCTAGCGCAGGCGCTAAATTTAGCTGCCTGAGGCCACACAGACACCCTTGCACCGTAGTGCACATAAACAATCGTTACTGGCGGTTTGCTCTTTATATGTGTGCTGCAGAATAAATCCTGGTAAATTTGAGGCAGCGTCAAAAAGCAATGGATGTTGCGGTGGAACGCCAACTGTAACACCCATTGCATGCCCCTTTCACACAGAAAAACTGCATGAAAGGGTTCCATATTTACAAAAGCAGTGTTAAGCCACAAAAAGTGGCTTAACACTACTTTGTAACTATGGAGCAGAGCACTATACCACGGGAACGTGGGCAAAAGTGACGGTCCTGTGGCACAATCCCCTTGTAATTATGCCATTGGATATCTGCAGTCTGTGTTTTTCCTGCTAGGCTATTTTCATCACTATGTTTCAAGTCTCTATTCATAATACGATTTGAGATACATCTATATACGTTGTGAGAACCTCTGCATTTTCAATTCTCAATGGGTGGTTGAAGGTCCAGGTCTTCCTAGAGCTAAAATACAAATGAAATCTCTGTAGCCAATGCAGGGAAATACCTGTTTCCATATTGATAACCATCTTCTGTTATTCACAAATTAAGCCTGTGCTCTGAATGATTCTTCTTCTAACAGGTTCCGCAGCTGTAACACAATAAGTACACATTACTATTGTACTTTTCCTCCTGGAAACTATCACTTTCCCATCACTGCCTATACATTATACCTTGCGGTAGTAAAAAAAAAATACAAACAATTATGTGCAAGTTGAGACTTCTTATGCCTCTCGCTTAATTATAGAATTCATATTCCTTGGATGATGGCTCCAGTAATAATGTGCAAATATTAAAATCTAAATCCTTCAACGAAACGCCTACTATTCTGTCTCCAGCAAGTCTATGAATACACCCAAGTGTAGCGCTTTAAATTCCAAATGCTGGCTGCAGCAACTAAGTAATTGCACCGCAAAGAGCACTCTGAAACACTAGGATTAAACCCAGATCTGTGACTGGGGGTGAGTGTCTGAAAAGTTTCAGCACTCCGTCCATCTTCTCCTGGTGTTTGCTTTGTGTGCTCTAAGTTGGCAGGGTATGCTCGGACAGGGTCCCTTGCTTACTTTGCCACTGGATTCAAACTAGCCTGGCTGATGATGGGTGTTACCATGGTGCTTGTTTCCAGTCCAGGGAAGACCTGGAGTGGCAGTTCGAGCTGGACTGTTTCAATGAGGCTCAGGGTCAAGTCTGATTTGCATATGGCTGGGTCTAAACTGGGGTGGCAAAGTGACCTAAAGCATGATGATGGATTAAACCCAGATCTGTGACAGGGGGTGAGTGTCTGAAAAGTTTCAGTGCTCCGTCCATTAACTCCTTGTGTTTGCTTTGATCACCCTAAGTTGGCAGGGTATGCCCAGATGTGGGTCCCTTGCTCACTTTGCCACTAGATTCAAGCTAGCCTCCAGGGAAGACTTGGCTTGACATTCGGGCTGGACTGTTCCCATGAGGCACAGAGTCAAGTCTGATTTGCATATGGCTTGGTCTGAACTAGGGTGGTGAAGTGAGCTAAAGAATGATGATGGATTAAACCCAGTTCTGTGACTAGGGGTGTCTGAAAAGTTTCAGCACTCCGTCCATCATCCCCTTGTGTTTACTGCATCTGTAATAAGGGATTCCCTCATTGCCATTGGGCACGCTCGCATGCCAATGAGGGGAAGCCCTCTGATGATAGCGCTGGTGCTTTATGTTCACCAGCACTATCAGTATTACAGAATGAGCAACACAAGCATCTGCAGCCCTTCTGTAATACCACAGTGACCCAGGCGCATAAAGTGTACGCTAACTCCCGTTGTACCCTTGGGGCATTTGAATAATACGGCTCCAGGAGAGTTATACTCCATAAATCAAAGAGGGTTGCCACCATTGAAAGTCTGGGAGAGTACTGTGATGCCCTGGGTCTGGTTGCCTGTAATGACTCACCTAAGTGCTTCACATAGTGTGAAAATCGCAGCTGGGAAGCCTCACGTCAAACTCCGCCCACACTGTGCGCACCTCTTCATTTTTTAACTGCACACCCGGAGATTTCAGAGGAATATATCTCCTCACTTGTGAAGGATATAGAGGTGAGTGTGGTCCACAGATCGATAGTACGCACCCTCTCCACCCTCAGTGGGACTGACATTTCATCAACAGGTATCTAGGTTTATCTAAAAAACTAAAAAAGTTGGGAAAAACTGCTTAGGACTTTTGCGAGCGCACAAACTGCTGTCATCATCCAGGCTTCCATCATGTCTATGCCAGTTCACTCTACCCGGGGGTCAATAAGGCCGAAATCCTCCACCTGCAGAAGGTTAAAAATGCAGCTGCTGGAACTCTTCTTGGCCTCCTAGAACTTGCCCTACGACCAACGCCATCTGTCGACTACATTGGTTGACGGTGGCAAGGCTCATCAAGTTCAAGTCCCTCTGCATTGCCTTCAAAATCATGAACTCCTCCCCAAATATCTTTGCGAACTTGCTCTCACCGTACTCCGCTACTCGCCTACTTTGTTCTAGGGGCCAGCATCTGGCGGTTGTCCCTCAGGTGAGGAGGTTGCATGCAGAAGGGTACTTCTTCGGCACCCTGGTTGCAAATCTGTGGAATTCCCTTCCTGCACTAATCCATAGCATTGGCAACTATCGGGTAATCCGCAAGGCCATTAAAACTTACCTTTTTCCTTTGCTTTAGGCCTTGCCTTTGTTAGTAGCTTCCCATCTTCCGTCTGTTACTGCTGGCACGCCCCTTTGCTGGGGCAGCTGGGGGCTGTACAAAACTTGTAACATAGCATCTGGATAATGTCTTTAGAATTGTTTAAGTAAACAAACGTGGAGCATAAAGATAAAAGTTTGGTTCCAAAATCTCTCCACAGGGCTACGACCCTTGTTGTCCCCTAAACCCTGCAATGATATTGTAAAAATGAATGCATCTTAAATCTTGTGCATTTCATATTCATTTTCAGCATTCATCTGAAGAAGTCCAGGATTTGGCGCAAGGTGGACAGAACAGAATTGTATCCAGGCAACGTGAAACACTTGATACATTCCCATTGACTGTAGCGATTTTAATTGCACAGTTACAGTATTCACACTTTGTTCAATTGTGAATGAACACACTTTTGTTCCATTATAAATGGAAAAAGAAAATCGGGTTGCAACTTGAAGTATTTTTCAAATGTAGATTCTTTGTGAATAACCTGATTTTTCACTCAGAGAATATGTAAGTTGTTTAATGTTTTTTGGTCAGCATATAACTTTTAGCTACCCTTGTGTTTTTTAAAGTCGCTTGGGAAGACTTTTAAATTCTTTGAAGTTCAGTTAAAGATTCCAGTAGGAACTGGTGTACATTAATGTAAATTTAATGGCAATATTCTAGGCTGATGTCCATACATACAAAGAAAATTTGACATTCCTGCAGCAGAATACTCAGCATTGTTGTAAGCTAATTCTGCTAACCACAATGTGTTACTCCAATCTTGTACTTGCAATGTTTGATACATATGATACTGTCCAAATCAGTGAGTCAATTGTTGAACTTATTAGAAAAGGCCTACCCAGGTAATGCAGCAAAATATTTCATTTTAGTCAAATGTTCAGCAATTACAAGAATGACAGCACAATTTTGTAATCCTATAAGGCCCATGGACAGTTTATGATGCAGTCTGGGAGAAACAATACTGGCTTCTAAAGACTCATTGATTCTGTGTGTGGGCCCATTCTTTGCTCAGAAATAAAACATGTCTAGCAATATTGCTTAATATCTGGAGGCAATGTTGGTCACTAATAAATTCGTTTATCATTTGCTATTGTATTCATTATTCCACGGTGCCAGGAAGTCCTACAGTTATCAAGCCAACTCATAGTTTGGTGTTCTAATTGTAAAGAAGGTAAATACAAATTCTTCCCTTCATACAACAATCCATCTTTCTCACTTTTAGCTTACGAATGTATGAGTCAAACTTCTTTATCAATAGCCTGTAACTCTGTACATGTTCCGATCAGAAAGACTAGAACATCAATCAAAGCAATGGAATGGTTATTATAGGTTTAATCTAGCAATGGAGGTTCACTAATATTGGAACATTGGAATCTTGAGATGATATATCCACTGAGAAAGGACGGCCCCACCCCAAGACTCTGACCTACCTGTTAATTCGCTGCTCCGGTCTGCAATACTTCCTGGTCCCAATGACGTCCACAGAAGCTGGAGCAGAGAGCAAACAGTGAAGACGAACTATCGTTCATCCCCACAGGAAAGAAGCAAGGATGGAAGGACGAGGAACCAATGAGAAGACTTCATGGGAGGAGAAAAGGAGCCGAGGAGGAAGCAGAATGGAGACCCTTTGAACGTGAGTCATGCGAAGGAGACATTTCCAGAGGAAGGAGAGCTTACCGGAAGAAACGAAGAGCCACGACAAATGGAGGGCAAGACTGCAGAATCTCCTGGCGAGTGATGGTCCCCCAGAGTGGATGCACAGGAGCCGCCTCAACTCAGAAGAGTTGCGGCAGAGACAGTACGTGATGCAAGGGAGGGCACCCTTGGGGAGGTTGGGAGAAAGGTTGGTGATTAGCAGGTAGTGTAGTTTCTTTCTGTTGTGTTTGGGGTTTTTCTTGGCTCCTTCTGATGGTACAGCATTATTATTGGTTGCCACCCCCCCCCCCATGCACGTTCATATCAATTACCCTCTCTGCCATAGCCCAGACAGAGAGAGAGAGAAGGGAATGGTTACTATTTTCTTTGTTTACCTTGCCCACAGTGTCACTCACCCAAATACTTACGGGGTTGCACCGTCTACAAGGGAGGGAAAAGAGCCCTAGCGATAAATCCCAGGAACTAACAGGGAACCAGGATTAGGTCAAAAGAAGACAAGAATTATCATTGATTTTTTCTTTCTCATTTTTTCTTTTCCTACGCTACGTGGTGGCAGGATTTATACCAACCTTCCGCAAATAAACCCATACTCTTGTTCTTCTGCTCCTCTTCACAAGCTTCCCGGGACCCCTCTAGAGAGCCGGAACACCTAGAAGAAAGATGAAGCAGAAGGACAGAGTGACTGGGACGTCATCAGTGGTTCCACTTAGTTCATCAACTGAAATAAAACTTCTGTTCCCGCCCATCCCTCCGACAGGTGGTGTCAGAAGTGGGATCGGGGGGAATGGAGGCCATTGTGACCAAGACGGCAGAAGGGCAGGAGAGACTTGAGAAAATTATGGCAAAATTCCTGGCAGTTGCGGAGGAAGATCGGGAAAAACTACATAAGGTAATAACTGAGCAAAGCCAAACACAGGATTCCGTAATAGGGATACTGTCTCATGCACGGTGCCAATCAAACAGCCACATGACTCTACCCTCTGCTGTAATGCAGAAGTATGTTCCCGGTGAAGATCCTGGCTTTTTCTTCTCCAATTTCTAGAGAATGGTCAGGGTGGCCACATGGCCTAAAAACAAGTGGGGACAGTATCTGAGCCTGCTTCTTGCAGGGGACTTCCAGAAGGCCTATCAGGCGGCCAATCCCCTTGGAACCACCCCATAGGATGAAGTTAAAAGGAGTATACTGGAATGGATGGGGGTGGAAAAGGAAACTTATAGAATCTGGCAAAGACAGATCAGAGAGGGCCCGCAGGAAACCCCCATGGCCCTATACTATAGAGTGAGAGACATGGCTGAGAGATGGTTAGAACCTTTAACGTCTTCCAAAGAAGAGATCCTAGAAAAAGTCTATTTAAAGCAATTCCTTAATTCTTTACACCCTGCCATACAACGATGGGTCCGCCAATATACACACCTCAACCTGGAGAGGGCCGCGGAGATAGCCAATGAGTTCAATAGAGCCCAAGAGTTGCAGGAATGGCAGGAAAAAGGATCATGGAAATACACAGGAGGAGCCCCACTGAGACCGCCCAAACCTCTTTCCAACACAAGAAAACCAGAGACCGTAACCCTGCTGCCGGGACCCTTACCCATACCTCTCCAGCCCCCTCCCACTTCAGGTTCCCAGTGTTTTCAATGGAGGGCTTTTGAGCATATAGCCCGTTCAAGTCCCCAGAAAGAAGAACTTATGGATGTGGGGTCCGCCAGAGCCCTCTATTGTGCAACCTCAGAAGACACCTTCCCATATCATCGACAGATGACAGTCAACGGGGAACGTCAAAAAGCCCTGATTAACACTGGATGTCGGCAGAGCGTCATGAGACCCCAAGCAGTCCCAGGAGGAATCCAGCATATGATGGGGGTCGTTCACATACAGTGCATCTATGGGGACAGCAAAATGTATCCTGTGGCAGAGGTATCAGTACAACATCAACCCACCACCCCCCTGTAACCTTCCGGGTAGGACTGATCCCAAGACTGCCCGAACCCTTAGTTCTGGGCAATGATTACCCTCATATGGATAGCTTACTTAGTGAGAACTGTAAAGAAGATACCGACTAGATAGAAACAGCGCCCTTTTTGTGAGTGCCTGATTCTGATTGGGACGAAGGGAAGGCCCGAAAAAGCCGCAAACAGAGGAGAACAGAGAAGATAAACTAGACCCTTGCTGTTTTGACCAATTCTGGATATGATTTGTGGGAACCCGATAGGAACTTCTCCTCGACCCAACAAGGAGACCCCACACTCTGAGAAGCAAGTAGGTCCCCAGTTTTTTTATCCAATGTGGTTTACAATATAGAAAGGGGGGAAAAACCATGCCAACCCAGCTTTTAGTTCCCCATCCATTCAGGGAAACGGTACTGTTTTAGCACATAGCCATCTCTTGGGGGGACATTTTGGGCTGAAACAGAAAAGGCAATCCTCAACAGCTTCTACTGGCCAGGGATTTACCAGCAGGTTTGAAAGTTCTGTAAGGAATGTCCCATCTGTCAGAAAAATAGTCAGTACATTCTACTGCGTGCCTCTCTACGACTGTTACCTATAATAGACAAACCTTTCACCAGGGTAGGGATGGAAATTCTTGGACCCCTCCACCCATCCGGCAGCGGGTATAGGTGTGTGTTAGTCCTGGTGGACTACGCCACACGATTCCCGGAGGCTGTGGCTCTATGACATCCCAACACAACCAAGGTGGCCAAGGCTATGATTTCCATCTTCTTCAGTGGGAGGTTCCAAAAGAAATCATCACAGACCAGGGATCCCCTTTTACATCCAAACTAATGTGACAGGCCTGCCAGCAACTTCATATGAAGCAGATTTACACCGCTGCATGTCATCCACAAATGAATGGCCTAGTAGTGCAGTATAACGCAACATTGAAAACTACCCTAAAAAGTTCTTAAACCTAGAACCACGAAAGTGGAAAGATATACTTCCCTTGGCATTGTTCGCTATCTGTTGTGGTCAACAAAAGAGCTTGGGATATTCTCCCTTTGAACTACTGTGTAGAAGACAAACCCACACTTTAGTGGATATGGCCAAGGAAGGGTGGGAAGAAGAAAACAAGCATTGGCATAGCCAAAAGGTCTCGCATTTGGGACCTTATAAGTATTTAATTCAGCAGCACAATATCCTTGGTGCAACATCAACTGTTGCATGGCTAAACACTTATAATGTCCGAAAAAAGAGACCTATTGGCTATGCCAATGCTTGTTAGATGAAGGAAAGGGTAAAAGATATAAGTGTTCAATGGCCTTTCCCTAATTGTACTACTGCAGACTATCTGAAGAAATAGTGTTCAGGGGAGAGAAGCGTATGGGTTGAAATCTGAAAGCTTGTATTTCGACGAAAAACAGTGGGAAACTTTGTAAATAGGGGAAAGTAAGCGTATGTAATCTGTAGGCACAAGTCTACGTACCCAGAGTGTTCAGTGAATCGGGTCCAAATAACCGCTCCTCGTCTTTAAAAATACAGCTAAGAATTAATTTAATAATTTTCTGGGGCAGAAAAAGGGAGTGGACAACAAAGTAGCTAAAGTTTACGACGGATTTATTTTTTGTTATGTATATGCTAAAATTGACGGTGGTTTCTCGTTCCAAACCCTTTTCAAGTCCATTGCAATCCATAATGTGGAAATTGGAGTTGTGAGTGAAAAGTGGAAATGTTTTCCGTTTTCTCTAAAACTGCTTCATTGTAATAATTGGCAAAATATTTTAGAAAATAGTACATAACAAACGGTATACGTGCAAATAAAATTTTGACACCTGGGTACGCAGCTCGGGCAGTCTCCTGAGCGCCTTGCATGGTTCTGTGCCACACTTGCCTCTCCCGACAGATGACAGTAGTTTCTGGGGAAATGTCGAGAACAGACTGAGTAAGCTACGCCAAGATGACCTCCTGATCGTAGCGGGGGACCTTAATCAAGTACAAGACCAAGCCATAGACAGGCATGAAGAATCTAAGCGCTAAGCTCAAACTTAGAGACCCCTAGAGACTGCAACACCCAGACGCCAGGGACTAGACCTTCTATTCGCACCCACATAACTCATACAGCAGGATTGACTACATCCTAATGTCAGCCTCACACACACACCTTATCGTTCACACAGAAATCACCCCAAGATCAATATCAGACCACTCACATATCAGCTTAACACTTAGTGGGCGCCATAACGAACACATAAGCCGCAGGTGGAGATTCAACAGCGACATCCTCAAAAACAATGCCAATGTAGCCGAAATAGAAGAGACCATAGTAGAATACCTAGACTTCATTGATAACCCAGGCACGGACAGAGACATCCTCTGGGACGTCATGAAAGCCACAGTCAGGGTCAAAATACTCACCATCAAATCCAGAATGAACAGGGAAAGAAATAAAAAAATATTAGAACTTGAAGGGCAGATTAAAGAGCTGGAAATGAGCCATAACACCAAACTAACAGACAAGAACAACACTCACAGACCTAACAAGGAAGAAATACGAACTCAACAGGATACTAAGTGAGAGGGCGGGAGCTTGGTTAAACAAATATAAAGCAATAAACCTATGCACAGCGAACAAAGCGGGGAAGGCGCTAGCCTCATACCTCAAAAGCAAACAGAGGCAACAAACGATTGCAGCAATAACAGACACCAACAAGAACTCACAAACGTCAAACAAAGTAATCCTCAAGGTCTTTAAAGACTTCTACGAGGGCCTTTACAGGAAGGACAAAAGCCTTAAGGCAGACGGGGGAGCCAGTCTTCTAGACAAGCTTACCCTACCCGTGCTGACAGGCCTACAAAGGGCATCCCTAGAACAAGACATAACGGGGCAGAGATAGAAAAAGCAGTAGCGGCCCTAAAAGATAACAAAGCCCCGGGACCGGACGGGTACACAGCAGGGTTCTATAAGCATTTCCTCCCACTGATCAAGCCCACAATGGTAGAGTTCTACACGCACTGTATCCAAAAGGGGAAGATGACTAACTCAATGGCAGAGGCCAACATAATAGTCATCCCAAAAGAGGGCAAAGATCCGCAACACCCTCAAAACTACCGCCCTATTTCCCTAATGAACGTTGACTGCAAGATCTATGCAAAGATCCTAGCAGCGAGACTTAACGCACAACTCCCAAACCTAATCCATAACTCTCACGTAGGCTACCTCAAAAAAAGGATGTCCCATGATAACACAAGACTTTTATGCCACTTAATAAACCACGCCTCCAATAACAATGACCCAGAAGTCATGATCGCACTAGACGCTGAAAAGGCTTTTGATAGAGTGTCGTTGCCTTTCCTCAACCAGTGCATGCAAAAGTTCGGGCTGGGAGAGAACTATAGAAGGATGGTGATGGCGCTTTATCACAAGCAGAAAGCCTGCGTGGTTATCAACGGGGGCGCCTCAGAGCCGCTCACCCTAGGTAGGGGGACAAGACAAGGCTGTCCACTCTCCCCAACTCTTTTCCTGCTCACCCTAGAACCACTACTCTTCATGATCAGGAATAACAATGGAATAAAAGGAATTCCAATCATGTGGAACACAGTTAAACTAGCTGCATATGCGGACAACATTCTCATTATAACAGAAAACCCGGGTCCTCAATAGCAGCCCTAATGACCACCATTGAGGAGTATGCACAGGTAGTGGGCTACAAACTTAACAGGGACAAGTCTGAATGCAAACCCCTAAATGTGCACACTACTAGAGCAGTCCTAGGTGACTCAGGGTTGGCTTGGCAAAAACAATTCCTGAAATACCTTGGTCTTTACTTCGGGGGGGACCTTAAGTCAACACTCGACTACAATGTAAAGATAATACTAAACAAGCTGAAAGAAAAATTAGAATCATGGTCACCAACATTTATCAGCTGGTGGAGCAGGGTGGAAACAATAAAAATGATGCTAACACCCATGGTCAACTATCTGCTCAGCATGCTGCCATTGGTAACCACAGAGGAGTTCCACAAAAAACTGGACACTCTTATAAATAAATTCCTTTGTAGAGGCAAGAAACCCAGAATAAGCCTGCAGAAACTAAGATTACACAAAACCCTAGGAGGTCTCAACCTCACCAACTTCAAGACATTCCAAACAGCATGCCTAGCCAAACAAGGGGTACACTGGCCCGCGCCAGAGCAAGAGTATACGCCGGCATAGCTGACACTAGAGAGAGCACTACTAAAAGGCTTCGACCCACTAGCCCTGCTTACAGCTAACAAACATCCCGAGGCCAACAACACTATACTCAAAAACACAAAGAACGCGCTCCTCAAAGTCGACAAAAGAATGGAGAGTAGCATTAAAAACACAAGATGGGAATCCATTTGGTTCAACACTAAAATAAAATACAAAGACAAGATACTTAACATTAACTCCTGGTATGAACAAGGCTTCTCCACCCGGAGCCAACTAGAAAACCTCAATACCCCGCACACTGTCGACACCCTAAAACGCCTGCACAACTTACCAGACATTGAATTTTATAGCTTTCTAAGAATAAAGGCGGCGATCACGAGAGCAGATCTCAACAAGGAGGTTCCATCGATTCTCCAATACATGTCGAATCTAAACAAAGCCGGCCACCAAACATCGTACCTATACAAACTCTTGCGCCCAGTAACAAAGAGACTAAACGCCAAAACACTAGAATACTGGGGAAACCTACAAACTAGACAATTCAACGAGAAAGAAAGGACTTGCCTCTGGTCATCAGCAACCAAAAATAAAGTCACCCCAACCTCAGCACAAACTAAATACTGGCTCCTACACAAAGCGTACTGACCCCGTCCCGTTTAGCAGCTGTCGGAATACGCAATAACGAGTTATGCTGGAACTGCCAGAAAGAAAAAGGAGATTTGTCACACCTTGTCTTCTACTGCCCCAAAGTCAAAATATTCTGGGGTAAAATTAGAGACTTCATAAACAGCATAACGGGACACTCAGTACAACCAGACTTCCTAGGGATAGCCGCCGCCTTCATGGCCCCCGAAATTCAGTCCAAAAACGACAGCGATCTGATTGACCTTCTGCTCACGGCGGCCGTTAAAACCATACTAAGGAATTGGAAAGACACCAGGAGGGCTTCCTTCAAAAGTTGGTTCAACTGGATCACCTTCCTAAGAGGGGCAGACAACATAACCTCTAAACAGTCACCCAACACCACCTCGAAGGGCGAGATGTAGTACTCCCTAGACAGCTACCTGAGCTCGCACAAACCGCCTTAGGTACGCCGTCAGGGCTCAGTACCCCCACATCCAGCCTCCTCATATCGCAAACTCGGGAAGTCTGGGCGGCTAACAACCATGTGACCTATCCTGTCCTCTTTTTCCTTTCTTTCCTTTCCCACCTTTGTTTCCTTTCCAACGGGGGCAATGCATAAGACCACCAATGGCAGCTTACGCCGAGTTAACGATTAACCAGCTATTTGTTACAGACCGCCACCAGGTCAACGATATGCCGAATGTAACCCCACCGGCGTACGATGACACCAGTATTGCCTTCCATATGTCTGCATTGTATATCTGTACTGTATAAAACATCTTTTTCTAATAAAATCCTTTGAAATTAGATAATAAAAATAAAAAAAGAGCGGTGTTTCTCCCAAATGAGAACAAAATGGATTTTTTCCTTTGGTGGGGAGGGGTTGTTTTTCTTGCCTCTAACTTGTCAGGCTGTCAATTATGCAGGAGCCTTAGAAATGCCTAATTATACCATTGGCACAGACAGTGTCCCATCCATGAGAGTGCTCCAGATTCAGGATGTTTTAAGAAATATTGTGCTCGCGTTAAAGAGCGAAGGGGTGTCTTTGTGTTTTTTTAATGTATTTGTATCTCAAACAGAAATGCTGATAGGAGATGTTACAGTCCGAACTTTGAGTTTCACAATTACTGCTTGACAGAACAGATTAAGGCGCAAAGGGGTGAAGCGTAGAGAGAATACAAAATAAATGTAAATGTAAATGTGTGTATACTAGTAAAGCGCACTACCTAGAAGGTATCTTGGCGCTGTATACCGCTGTCGAACCCTTCCTGGCTTTCCCTGTGAGATGCCCCTTACTGGGCACCTCCAAGGTGAGGCCAGGCATCCTAGCGCTTTCTGGGCCGTTGTGGAGATTAAGCAAGCTATTGCCCAGAGTTGCAGAGTCGGACCCATGATTAGAGTAGGCACATAGGCGAGAATTATCGAGTCCGTGGACATTGAGACCAAGACCCTGCCGCATCGGGAATTGATCCAAGGTCCCGGGCCTGATCTCTGCTTCAGAGTCTGCCGCTCTAATCGGTGAGCTACACTTCTCCACACAATAGTGATCCGGGTGCACTTTGACCAATTGATGTCTGTGGGGGAAGGAATGATTTGATACCGTTTACTAAAAAGAAAAGAAAATTAATCGAGGGAGCTCATTGCCTAAACTTTAATGACACCAACATTGTTTTCCTGTTCCCTCTCAACTTGGCTCCTGCCTCGTAATCTGACTCCTGCGTTTACGTGTAAAGGGGTGAAGCGGAGCCTGTGCAGACTTTCCAGCCAATCAACTGCATGAGAGCTGTGGTTAGGAAAAAAATCTCAGTCTTGCCGATGTACTTTTGTTTTTCGCTAAAACAGAAATTCGAAGCATATGATTTGAAACTGCAGTAAGATGACAGCCCAAACCAGAATGGAACTGAGTTGGTAAACTGAGAAGCAGGGTGAGCAGCAGAAGTACAGTGTTTATGGCATACTTAGAGAGCAGTGTTTAAAACCCACACATGCCCTTCCCCCATGTGTCAGTCCTACACCTATTTTGAGAGCGTTTGTACACGAATTAGCTTTGAATGTCTTTCGGACATTTTGTCATATTGCGATGTTCAGAACGGGGATTTTTGAAGGATTTGAGGTTTGAAAAGTGCGTGCCATTTGTGAGCAAAGGCGTATACTAATCTCAAAACGCAAATGTATATTCAGATTGCAAAACATATTTAATCATGATGAATGCCTTAAGAGACTCAAAAGGTATATTGGGGTCACTTCTTTCTTTTTTGTTGTGCAATGACAAGTTTACATTCTCGATAACATTCAGAACGTGTTTTTTTCTTCAGTGTCAGTTGTGAAAAGAGGTAAAACAAGCATGCGAGTGGTAAGCGTGCACGCGCCACAGTGAGCAATCTCTTTTCAATTATCCCACCAATGTCTGGGCACGATAATTGAAAATAGATGTGGCCTATGCGGGTAACCGCAAGCAATAGGCCGTGAGCGGAGCAAAGGCGGGACATGCACCTGCATTTGCCCAATTGAGTGCTGTCTTTCTTAAAAAGACACAAGCAAAGCCAAATAGCCTGGCAGAAAAACAAAAGCACACGCACGAGCGTGTGGTGAGCTTTCTGAGGCCCGTTACTGAAAGTCGAGCAAGCAGCGCGCATGGCTCAACCTAAAGACGAGTTCAAACCCCTTTTAGACTACGTAACCGTGTACAAACCCAGTTAAACCAAGTAAGACACATCATAAGAACAAACCTTGAACAGGCCCAACTATTCCAGAAGAAACAATAGAACAAAAATGCAAAAGAAAGATCTCTGACCGTAGGGGACATGGTGCTCCTTATGATGCCCACTTCCAAATATAAACTGCTAGGGCAATGGCAGGGGCCTTTTAGAGTCATAGAAACAGTGACTCCCCATAACATACAAACTAGAAATGGATCCGGTCAGACAACATACTCAGGTCACTTGTTAGAGAAATGGGAGGCGTCAAATCCTGTATTAATGGGAACCACCTTATCCCTAGCTCAATAAAGCATTGATGTGGAACTGCCTAGCCCACAAAACAGGAATTAAGGGACCGCTTACACCCTTTTCAGAAAGTGTTCTCCCTAACACCTGGAAAGACCTCCCTTACAGAACGCGAAATACACAACCTGCCAGGGAAAAAAGTGAGGTTAAGCCCTTATCGTATCCCAGAATCACGATGGGAAGCGATAGAAAAAGAAACCCAACAAATGTTGCTACTAGGGGTCATAGAACCATCTAAAAGAGAGTGGAACTCCCCCATAGTAATTGTTCCAAAACATGATGGTTTCTTCCTTTCCTGTATCAATTTTCGGGAAATCAATAAAATATCCCGATTCGATACTTACCCCCTCCCAAGAGTTGACGAGATGCTAGAGAGATTAGGCAAAGCACAGTACATAAGTATGTTGGACTTATGCAAAGGGTACTGGCAAGTGCCTTTACGAGAACAGGACCGAGAAAAAAACCCTTTCTCTACGCCTGGGAGATTATATCAATTCAAGGTACTCTCCTTCCGATTGCACTGGGCCATGGCAACATTTCAAAGGCTCATGAATGTGGTGTTGCAACCCTGTGAGGCTTTCACAGCTGCCTATATAGATGACATAATCATCTATAGTTCCTCCTGGATCGAACATCTAGACCATTTCACCAAAGTAATTCAGGCCTTAGACGAAAGTGGTTTAACCTTCAACCCAGCCAAAAGCCGTCTAGGTGCCAGGTCCATGAAATACTTGGGGTATCGCCTCGGGGAAGGGTACATCATACCCCACGAAGAAAAGATAGCTGCTATTTCTCAAATACCATGCCCAAATCCAGAAAAGATATCCGGGCCTTTTGGGGTTTATTGGGGTATTATAAAAGGTTTATCCCAAACTTCTCTCACATAGCCGCACCCTTGAATTATCTCCTGATAAAGAATGTACGGACTGAGAAGCTACTTCGCAAACCATCCCATATAGAATCACGAGCCTCCCACCTGCTGAAAGAGACCATTACATCAAAACCTTTTTTTTTGAGCCCCAACTATCATAAACCCTTCTTATTGCAAACCGATGCCTTTGAAAGTGGACTTGGGGCTGTATTGTCTCAGAAAGATTACCAAAACCAAGAAAGGCCCATTATTAAAAAATTTGCAGTAAGCTCTACGCCCGAAAAACCAAATATGAAGATATAGAGTGTAGTGCAGTTCCTATATTCCCAATAGGGTCTGCGCATTGGAAGTATTGTGTAGCATAGGTTTAGTTGTTTTTGCCAAGAATCTACCCAAGATTTCTCTAGGTTTTAGTCAGCTCCATACCTTCGTTTAGAATGAAGGAGGTCTGGTATCTCTGTCTCAGGACTCGATTTCCCAACACCCGCAGGGGAGCTTGGAAACATCAGTGCGTCAGCTGGAGAGTCTGCTTCCTTTGGCACTTGCTGTAGCGAGCTGCATCGGGCAAGTAGATAGTCGAACTGCTCCAAACCACTGTAGTTTGCCATAGCAAGTGAAGGTATATTTATACCTTGAAGGTGTTTAGGAATGCCACCGTTTGGTCCTAAAGTCGGGCATATAAACGTCAGGAAAGAACCCCTAGGGAATAGTTGTTCTTTGCAAAGTACATGAGTTCTTGGACGAATCAATATTCAAGCAAGGGGACATTCCCTAACTGCTTATGCCGATTTTCCAAGAAATCGTTGTGACGTTTGGTACGGATGGAAGCAGCCATGCCTGTATTTGGGTTGCATGGTCTATGCCTAAATAAGGGATTGATTTCTATGCCTATGTAAGGGCAAGTGAATTGTACCTATATAAGGGCATGAATCGGGAAAATTCACTCGGAGCTCTAAACGCCACACAACAAGAGAAGGAAGCATTGGCCATCAAGTGGGCCATTGAATCACTGCGATACTACCTGGAGGGTAGGGAATTCATACTGTACACAGACCATGCCCCATTAGGATGGCTAGCACAAAACAAATGACATAACAACAGAATAGTAAGATGGTTCCTAACATTGCAACCCTTCTGTTTCACTATTGTACATAGAAAAGAAAAGGAACAAGCAAAGGCCTTTACCTGTCAAGGTACCCCCTCGAACATTTCCTTGCAGACAAGAAAGTTAGGGAAGGGGATGAGAGAGGGCGGCCCGCCGCCCCTCTCTCCCCCAAGACTCTGGCCCACCCGTTTATTCACCGCTCTTGTCTGCACTACTTCCTGGTCCCAATGACGTCCACAGGGGCTGGAGCAGAGAGCAAACATTGAAGACGGACTATCGTTTATCCCCACAGGAAGGAAACAAGGACAGGAGGACGAGGAACCTATCAGAAGACTCAGGGGGAGGAGAAAAGGAGCCAAGGAAGAAGCAGAACGGAGACCCTTCAAACGTGAGGCGTGCGACTGAGACATCTCCAGAGGAAGAAGAGATGACCGGAGGAAACAAAGAGCCACGAGAAATGGACGGAGAGACCGAGAGATCTCACGACGAGGGGTGTGAAGAGTGGTGGTCCCCTGGAGTGGATGTGCAGGAGCCGCCCCAACTCAGGAGAGTTGCGGCAGAGGCGGGCGCAAGGCAGGGTGCACTTGGGGAGGTTGGGAGAAAGGTTGGGGACTAGCGGGTAGTCTACTTTCTTTCTGTTGTGTTTGGGGGTTTCTTGGTTCCCTCTGATTGTACAGCATTATTATTAGTCCACCCCACATTCATATCTATTCCCCTATCTTCCATAGCCCAGAGAGAGAGAGAGAGAGAGAGAGAGAAGGAAATGGTTTCTATATTCTTTGTTTACGTCGCCCACAGTGTCACTCACCTACAATACTTACAAGGTTGCACCATCTACAAGGGAGGGAAAAGAGCCCTAGCGATAAATCCCGGTTACTAACAGGGTACCAGGATCCGGGCACAAGAAGACAAGAATTATAATTTTTTTCTTTCTTTTTCATTTTGTTTTTTCCCTACGCTACTTTCCACCTGGGTGTGGTGGTGGGATTTATAACAACCTTCCGCAAATAATCCCCATTTACTTACCCATCCTCTTGTTCTTCTGCTCCTCTTCACAATCTTCCCAGGACCCCCCCCACCCCGAGAGCCAGAACACCTAGAAGACGAAGTAGAAGGACAGAGTGACTGAGACGCCATCAGTGGTTCCACTAAGTTCATTTACTGAAATAAGCCTACCTCAATATAACACCTATACGGCCTCCTCGCTTCTGGTTCCACCCATCCCTCCGACACCCACATTGGCTTGAAGAGAAAAATCCAAGTAAAAAAACATGGTCATATCCAGCACAATTTGCAGATGCTGATGGTGCGGTAGCCAGTAGAGTAACAGCAGCAGGAAAGCCCGATCCCAGTAATTCAAGAGCTGAAGCATCCATGCTGACTGGAGATAATAGCTCTGTTAGCTCTGCCATCTTTAGAGTGGTTTATCTCCCAATGTTTTGCCTTTTACTTTTCATTTTTGCTGGTTCTTTTTGTTGGCCTTAGGACTTTGAGCAGTTTACCACTGTTAACCAGTGCCAGAGTGCATGTGTTTTTCATACAAACAAGATGAAATTGGTATATACCTGATTGGCATACTTTTTGTACTGGTAAGTTCCTTGTAAAGCGGTGTACCCAGGGCATGTACTTCAAATGCTACTACTGTGCTACAGCACTGATTGTGCCAACCACAGATCTAGCCTTTTAAACCTGTTGCAGGCCTGCCACTGCAGTGCTTGTGTTTGCAGTTTACTGCCACTTCGACTTGGCATTTAAAACTACTTGCCGAGCCTTAAACTCCCATTTTATTACATATCAGCCACCCCTAAGGTAGGCCTTCAGTGTCCCTATGGGCATGGTGCTGTGTAAGTAAAGGGTAGGACATATACCTTTATGTTTTGCCTATCCTAGTTGTGACAAACAACCAACTTCATTTGTCACTACTGTGAAGGCTACCCCTCTCATATGCCAGCATTGGGAATTCCTTAAAATACTTTTTGCTGTAATTCCTCATCAGAAGGGAGGAGCTTTTTCATGTTTGATATATTTGGATTGATAATGATAAATTCTACTAACCAGTGAAGTTGGATTTGACCTTATTGTCTTAGAAATGCCACTTTTAGAAAATGGGCATTTCTCTGTACTTACTGCTCCTTGTGCCTGGCAGCCTGTCTTCAATACATGTGTGGGTTGAGTTTCAACTACACTTTGTGCATGCCCTCTTGACAGCCATAAGCACAGGAAGGTGAGGCTCATCTGCATTCGGAGCACCCAGCTGTATTCTGGTGGGTCTTCCTGGGCAGAGTAGAATGGGAGACACTTGCACTTACACTTCAATAAGTAGTGTCCTGTCCACACACAAAGCACTGATGTTGTATCTCCATGGTTAGCCTGTCATACAGGAACGGGTTCAAAGGGATCATTGTGCACATCAGAGTGTTCCCTTGAAGTCATTCCCCAACATAAAAGTCACTTTTGGGTAGAAGTACTGATCTCTGACCCCACCTATAATCAGACACTTTTGGATCTTGAACTGAACCTTTGTCAGAAGGACTGCTGTACTGCTTAAAGGACTCCGCTGGACTGTTTGTACTGATGCCTGTTGCCCCCTGAATCTGCTGGAAGGACTCTACCTTCCCTTCAAGTGATCGCCAAGGACTTGCTGGCTTGCCTCCTGTTTTCTGAAGTTTTAGGAACGCAAAATAATTCCTACTATTCTGCTGGTGCTGCAGGACTCTTCCTTCTGTGAGACCTACCCTTGTCAGAGGTATACTCTCCAAACTCTGGAATTCAGAAGTAGGTACTGCAGCTGTTTTCATCAAAAACGGAGGGATTGCATCAACTGTGTGAGAAATTCCTTTGCATCTCCCTTTGACAAGCAGCAGCTGCCAGACAACAGAAGTTCTACAGCATGCGCGGCTTGACGAAAACGCATGGTCTTCACTTCAGCTAAACTTAACCACAATGCAGCAACCACATGGAAAAGATCAATGCATGGAGCCTCTACGTTGACGCTTTGCTCCATCCAAGGTACTTTCTTAGCGGGCCTTCCGTGGATCCTGTACCCGGCCTGCTCTCCATCGCGGTCAGCCTTAACTTTGGATTGGCACTGATCCCTCTTGACCTCAAGTAATCTTTTGACCGCTAGTGACTTCTAAGCACTATTTTGATGTAATCTTTAAAAAATCATATCTCAACTGCTACTGATTGGATGTTGGTCATTCTGGTCTTATTGTGCTCAGCTAAATGTTCTCTATTTGTCAAATCTGCAGGTAGCCTTGTTGTGTTGTGTTCATTGTGTTACTCTGTGTGTGTGTGTGTGTGTTGCAGAATTACTAACAAATTGCCTTTGTAGATAAGCCTGACTGTTATGTGCCAAGCTACACGCGGGTGAGCGCAGGTTATCTTATTGTGTATCTAGCTTACCCTCACTAGAGTAGTGATTCTCGCCTGCCTGGGCATCCCTCAGCCAAACCGTAATCCCATTTCTAACAAAAGCTCATAGAGCACATAATGCAGCAATGGCTATCTCATAGAACAGCACTGAAGGTGAGCCCTCTAAGGATGAACCTGCAGACCCATATCAGTATATCGAAACAATTGCATTGCAAGACCCAAGCTTACTACCCACTCGAAAGGGCAAAGCAGACAGTGGAACAAAGGTTGCATTCAGTGTAATCATACATGTTTAAAGGACAAGGACAATTCCCTTTCAATTCCTGAAGTAAAGATACTCCAAAGTGAATTCCATGCACTCCCAGCACAGCTGAATGTGTGGTGAGTCGATCCCTATTTGGGGTCAAGGTGGAACATCTATTGTTGAGCAAAAACAAATAGGACCAAAGTATGAATAAGCAATAATAGCACAAGCGGTATGCCCTCATATACACTGGAAACTAAAGAGTCTAAAAAGGTCAGAATCACTCCGAATACAGTCTGGAATGTATTTACAAAGCCAGATCCAATCGCTTAAAAAAGGTGTTCCACTCCAGCAGTATTTGAAGTATTTAATATTCAGTGTTCATAAGGAGGAATGCTGTAACCATTGCTGGCAAAACTACCCTACGCTATAGGTGGTAACTACTACTGAATGTTGAGACTGCATGTATCAGGGGTCTAGTCTGCTTGCTTTGAAACCCAATGAGGAGTTTAAAAAATTGCATTACAACCATTAATGTCAACTGACCACAGTAGCCACCCACCTGAACCTGAAAGTGAAGAGTTATATGTACCATTCTGTATCATAGCATTGAGCTGTTCTTCTGTATAATTTGCAGTGTTCGTCAATTTTCATAGATGGAAGGCTAGGTGTGTTTAGTTCTTTAATTTTAGCCAAACCTAGGCTTTCGCTGCACTGTTTTGTTCAGAAAGATAATTTGTCCTGGGATCAGACAAGCTCTATATAAACTATCAATGCCCTGGACTTGCCAGTGTCATGTTCCCCAAGTTGATTTCAAATTAATGTTTTCTTTCCAATATTCATAGCCTTTTACATTCAACTGGGAAATAAATAAATCTGAATAAATTAATTTTGTTTGGGTCAGCATATTTTTCTGAGCTAGGGAAGGGGTAAGCTTTTAATGATCGGAAACTGGGTCTGGAGTGTTTTGACCAGCAAACATTTTCAAATATGTTTTTGATCTACTCACTGTTTGCATGCTTTTGACAGTATCTCCATTCCATTAATCTGAAATAGAGGCTGGAGTAATGATCTCACCCACAGCGACTGTAAACAGATAAGGAATCTGTAATTTTCTATAGAGGAAAAAAACACCAAATGGGACCTTATCCCAAACAATTCCATCGGGGACAGGAGATGTAGAATTGTTTACAAAAGACATGTCTCTTTGCACTTTATGTGAAAAAGAATGAGAATTCAGTACCTGAGCTTCCAGTCCTACAGCAGAGCGTTCTGAAAGGTAATGTCCATTCAGAAGCAAAAAGAAAATTATAAGAAATCCAATCCAAATGAATAGAAAAAGAAGTGAAATGGAAATCCAAATATAGGGCTATGGAGGAATCAGATAAGTATTTCCACCAAAGAAGAAATGCACGCACACCATGCAGTGAAGTATGCAAGGAATCTAAAGAAAAGCAATCAATATAAGCAAAGTATCCAGAGGCACTCTGTGCAAAAACAGGGACCTCAGATGCTAAAGGAGAAATGGTAGACACCTCCAAAGGTAGTTGGTAATAAAGAACTTTGTTGTTAGAAGTAGCTGAAGAAAACTGTAAACATCAGCGTTTGCAGTCCTCAGCTGGAGAGTAGCAATATTTGAATTATTTAATGCTCAAAGAGGGATTTCCTGTAAGGTAGTGAGAGGAGAAAGGTATCACACCAGGAGCTCTTGAGGCCTACTTTCTGTGTAGGACTGGCCACATGGTGTATATTGCTTTAGTCAAATCTATTGAAACAAAGTGTTTGTTTCTACAACCAGCAAGCAGTGGCAAAATTGCAGTTTTAGTAACTTGAATGCAAAGGACTGGCACCGGTGCACGGTATGATGGACCAAATTCTTTTCTGCCTGTAATCTTCTCTCAGACTAGATTCCCAACTCTAGCAATCCAGCCAGACGTTGCTGGTTGCTCCTCCACTTCGTGAGTGGCAGAACATTTGAAACATTTGGAAAATTAATTTGAGTGCTTATCCCAGAATTCTCGTAGTTCCTGTAAGAAAGTGAAATGTTCATTGATTTCAAAAGGCGTATCTGCCACCACTGTGCCAGGGTTGTCAAAATGTGGAGTATAAATCTAGATGTCAAAAAGCACTTCATAGGGGGTCCAGCCATCCAAGGATCGCCTAGGTAGATTATTTAAAGCTCTCTAGACTCCATACAAGTGAAGGATCCAACTAGGACCTGAACATAATACTCTATCTGTTAAGTACTGCTTTAAGTCACGGTTCTTCCTTTCCACTATCAAATTTCTCTCAGGATGATAGGGGGATGAATAATACACAGCAACACACTGGTCCATGGTCCGAATGGAATGCTGCCATTGTATATGTCCCGATAAAGACTGTTTGAGTGTTAGATGATCGCTGTAGCCACACACATAGGATTCTAGAACATGAACCACCAGCCTTTGTAACACATGAGAGGTGTCTGTGGTGGGTGCGCTATGGTGGAATATTTAATTTTCTGACAAATGTTACAGCTAGGGACATGTGGTTTAGTCTGTTTATATAGACCATGTCACCAATAGCACTTCGGTAGTAAGGAAACTGTAGTCCCAGCACCTGCATGGGCAGATGCTAATCCTTCATGAGAATCGATGATTAATTCTAGCCTGCAGTCCTGGTTGGGTTTAACTCGATCACCCACATCGGGAATGTGAGCAAATTGTATGTTTTGGGCACCTAATAGGAGTATTTTGCTGGATTTGTATTAGGTAATGGAGTGATGCTGCTTGAAGCTGTGACAGGAACCATTATTTCATTATCCACCGTCATGTGTGAAAGAGTAATTGCAGGTACAATAGTGGTCTGAACTGCTGCTTTGACAGCTTCATCAGCCAGTGAATTCCCTGCAATATGTACTCCAAAATGCTGATAACTCAATGTATGAATTACATGAGCCTGTGGCAAACAATCTTTAAGATTTGCGATCGTTACCCAAAGCAATTTATGCTTGAATAGGTGTTTCCTTTAGAATCTCTAAATCCATTCAAGCACCAATAATGTAAGTTTTCATTAAAGGACTGGACACAGTAATGCACAAGTTACTACTTGTGTAACGATATATCTGTAAGAGACATTAGTTAGTGATAGATTCCTTACCTTAGAATATCCCCAGGCGTCAGACTGGATCCGGAAACTTTTGCGTAGCAATACCCCTGCGCGCCGGTAGGCGTCGTCTGCGGCTCCGCGTCCGTCGTCGGCGTCGTGAGCGCCGGGATGACGTCGTCGGAGTACTTAGACGGCGCCCATGCGCGCTGACGTCAGTTCTGATAACACAGCTTTTCCGCGCCAGATACGCAGAGCCATGATAGAACTAACACTGGTGCCATGAAACTAGGGCCCTGAAAGGGGATGACCTTAACCCTAGATATCGGTTCGCAGAACGGGGAGGATGGGTGGGCGGTAAGGAATCTATCACTAACTAATGTCTCTTACAGATATATCGTTACACAAGTAGTAACTTGTGCATCTGAAAGAGACACGTTAGTGATAGATTCCTTACCTTAGAATAGATACCCCAGCAATACCAACCCCGGTGGTGGGTCTGCGAACCAATATCACACCAGAAAGTCCTGGAGGACGGAACGGCCAAAGAAGCCATCCCTCCGGACTTGACTGTCCAGGCAGTAGTGTCTTGCGAACGTGTGCAGCGAGGCCCACGTAGCTGCCTGGCAAATGTCCTGCAGGGGGACACCGCGGCCCAGGGCAGTTGTCGTTGCCGTGGCCCGAGTGGAGTGAGCCCGCAATCCAGCTGGGGGCTCCTTCCTCGCCATGGAGTAACATGCTTGGATACACAAGATGATCCACCTAGAGATGGTCCTCTTGTGCACAGCCTTTCCCTTCTTCGCGCCCACGTAACCAACGAAGAGTTGGTCATCCACCCGGAATTGGCGTGTGCGATCTAGGTAGTAGGAGAGCGCACGTTTTGGATCCAGACGGTGGAGCCTCTCCTCCTCTTTCGAGGGATGCGGAGGCGGAAAGAAGGTGGGCAAAGTGATGGACTGCCCGATGTGGAAGGCCGTGACAACCTTGGGCAGAAAGGAAGGTCGTGTACGTAACACCACCTTATCAGGATGAAAAGACAGGAAAGGTGGAGAAGAAGAAAGAGCCTGGAGCTCACTCACCCTCCTGGCAGAGGTGATGGCAACCAGGAAGGCCGTCTTTAGAGTAAGGAGACGAAGAGGGCAGGTATGAAGCGGCTCAAAGGGAGCACACATCAGATAGGTGAGAACCAGATTCAAGTCGCACTGGGGCATCACGAAGGGAACAGGAGGGAACATGTGCGTGATGCCCTTCAGAAATCTACTCACAATAGGGGACTTGAATAAAGAAGGCTGATCTGGTAGCCTCAAGAAGGCTGATAGAGCAGAAAGGTACCCTTTAAGAGTGCCCAGAGCAGAGCCCTGCTGGGCAAGGGAAAGAAGAAAGAGCAGCACTTCCGAAAGGGGTGCAGAGAGAGGATCCACAGCCTTTGCTGTGCACCATGCCACAAATCTGTTCCACCGGCAGGCGTATACCGACTTTGTGGAGGGACGCCTGGCTGCCAGAATGATATCACAGACTTCGGGAGGCAAGTCAAATGGCCTCAACTGCCGCCGCTCAATCTCCAAGCTTGTAGGTGGAGACTGGACAGGTTCGGGTGCAGGACCGTCCCCTGCTGCTGCGACAGAAGGTCCTCCCGAAGAGGCAGACGAATCGGGGGATCGACTGACATGCTGAGTAGCTCGGGATACCAGTATCTTCGTGCCCAGTCCGGAGCCACAAGGACGACCTGGGCCCGGTCGCGCCTGATCTTCTTCAGCACTCTGGGCAGAAGTGGTATAGGCGGAAAGGCGTACAACAGACCGCAGCTCCACTCGCGACGAAAAGCGTCTCCGAGCGAGTGCCGCCTTGGAAATTCCAACGCGCAAAACTGCTGACATTGCGCGTTCTCTTCTGTGGCGAATAGATCTAACCAAGGCTCTCCCCACTGTCGAAAGAGACCTTGCGCCACGTCCGAGTTCAGACGCCATTCGTGATCCATCATGCACCGGCGGCTGAGTTCGTCCGCCCTGGCATTCAGAGAGCCTGCCAGGTGTTGAACCACCAGGGTCACGCCCTGATGTTCCAGCCACTGCCAGAGGCGCAGAGCCTCCTGGCAGAGGGTCCACGACCCCACACCGCCCTGTTTGTTGCAGTACCACATGGCGGTGGTGTTGTCGGTGAACACTTGCACTACGCTCCCCCTGACAGAGGGGAGGAATGCCTTCAGTGCAAGACGAATCGCCCGCAGCTCCAGAAGGTTGATGTGGAGCCGGGACTCTGCCGGAGACCAGAGGCCTCTGATCTCCGCCTCTCCCACGTGGCCTCCCCAGCCCTGGAGGGACGCGTCCGTCACAACTACGTGCTCTGGCTGGGGTAGGGAGAGGGGTCTGCCACTGACCCAGTCGCGGTCCGTGAGCCACCACTGCAGTTGCTTTGCAGTGCCCTCTGAGATCAGGACATGATCGGACAGGTTGCCCTGATGCTGGGCCCACTGAAACTTCAGGTCCCACTGCAGAGCCCGCATCCGCCACCTGGCGTGACGCACCAGAGGATGCAGGAGGCCATCAGCCCCAGAAGCCGCAGCGTCAACCTGACCGAGACCCGGGATAACGGCCTGAAGACAGGAATCAGAGCCTGAATATCCCGAACCCGCTGTTCGGGTGGGTAAACCCGAAACTGCGCCGAGTCGAGAACCGCTCCGATGAAGAGGAGCTTTTGAGAGGGACACAGGTGTGACTTCGGCACATTGATGGAGAACCCCAGCAAGTGCAGGAGGTCGGCCGTAGTCTGGAGGTGGCTGACGACTGTCTGGGGCGAGCCCGCCTTCAACAACCAGTCGTCGAGGTAGGGGAAGACTGATACCCCCTGCCTGCGCAGATGGGCTGCGACCACCGCCATCACCTTCGTGAACACCCGTGGGGCGCTGGCAAGGCCGAAGGGGAGCACGGTAAACTGAAAGTGCTCTTGCCCTACCATGAACCGTAGGTAACGCCGGTGGGCCGGCAGGACGGGGATGTGGAAATAGGCGTCCTGCAAGTCCAACGCTACCATCCAGTCTCCCGGGTCCAGGGCAGCCAGGACCTGAGCCAAAGTGAGCATCTTGAACTTCTCCGTCCGGAGGAAGCCGTTGACGTTCCGCAGATCCAAGATAGGGCGTAGGCCCCCTTTGCCCTTCTTGGGTACCAGAAAGTAGTGGGAGTAACAACCACGTCCTACTTCTGGCCCAGGAACACGCTCGATGGCCCTCTTGGCCAAGAGGGCCGAAACCTCCTCTTGCAGAAGTTGCAAGTGATCCCCCGACACACGGTGGTATTGAGGTGGCATGGATGGAGGGGAAGACTCGAAGGGGAGGGAGAAACCCCTTCGGACAATTTGCAGCACCCACCTGTCCGAAGTGACTGTATGCCAGTGGGAGAGGTGATGGCGAACCCTGCCTCCCACAGGCGTCACATGGGCCTGAAAACTCGGACTAGGAAGGTTTTGAGGCGGGGGCTGCTGAGGGAGGTGTGGACTGGCCTCGCCTGTGGCCCCGACCACCGCCACGGCGGTTCCCACGTCCGCCACCGCGTTGCTGAACATTCTGCGGCGCGTGGCTGACGGTCCGTGGTGGGGCGCCCCTTCCGTGGCCACGAAAGGAGCGAAAGGCACCCGATTGCTGGCGTGGGGCCGTAAGGCCCAAGGACTTGGCCGTGGCCCTGGAGTCCTTGAAACGTTCCAGCGCATGGTCTGCCTTGTCGCCGAAGAGGCGACGGCCATCAAACGGCATGTCCAGGAGGGTGGCCTGGACATCGGCCGAGAAGTTGGCGGACCTCAACCAGGCGTGGCGTCGAACCGCCACCGTCGTTGCCATCGCCCTGCCCAGTGAGTCCGTGGTATCCAGCCCACACCGGATAGAAAAGCGTGCCGCATCTCGGCCGTCCGCAAGGGTTTGGCTGAGTTTAGCCCTGACCTCCTCAGGGCATTGTGGCAGCACCTCCGCAACCGTGTCCCACAGAATGTGGGTGTAGCGGCCCAAGAGACAGTTGGTGTTCACAGACCGTAGCCCTAGGCTCACAGACGAGAAGACCTTCTTCCCGAACTGCTCATATCTCTTGGATTCCCTGTCGGGCGGGGCCGATGGGAATGCGGTTTGGGAGTTAGAGGCCTGGATGACCAGGCTCTCGGGGGTGGGATGGGTGGACAAAAAGCATGGGTCGCCCGGTGCCGGGCGGTAGCGTCTGGCCACGTTCCTGTCCACAGGGGGGCCTGTGGCGGGCTTGGACCAAGTGCCCAGAAGAACGTCACACAAGGCCTCATTGAACGGCAGGAGGGGCTCCGCGGAGCCGGACTGCTGTTTGAGGACCTCAGTGAGGAGATTAGTCCTCACGGCCGCGACGGGGAGCTGAAGGTTTAAGGCCTTAGCTGCCTTCGTCAACACTACGCAGTAAGCAGAACCCGTCTCCGAAGCCACAGTCGGGGGCGACGTAAATCCAGTGTCTGGCGAGGTGTCAATACCACTGGCCTCCCCAAGCTCATATGTCCAGTCCTGATGTGACTGGCAATCACGTGCCAGAGGGTCCTCGGACCCCTCCCATTGCTCCTCGTCACCTGGCTCCTGGAGACCAGGATTAGCAGCCAGGGCCTCCTCGTGGAGATAGAAGTCTCCAAAGGCCGACGGAATCGGCGCCCAGCGGCGCCCCTCCGACTCCTGAGTAGGATCGTAGGAAACATTGGGGGCGGCAACCACATCGGCTACCGGGGACGACACCTGAAGGGACGGCGCCGGCGAGGTCGTAAGGTCGACCGGCGAGGTCCCAGATCCGGAGCCGGATCCAGTGAGGTCGCGCGGCGCCGGGACCGAAGTCGCCAGCGGCGCCGGGGCCGAAGCACCCGACGTCGTCGGGGCCGAAGCGCCCGACCCGGAAGGACCTCCAGACGGAGCCGATCGGCCCAAAGGCGCCACGGGAACCGACTGAGGAGGGAGGGCCCTCATGGCCATGAGGTACCTCTCGACCTCCTCCTGCGACGCGCCGTGCCCAGGGACCCGAAGGTGTGGGGCAGGCGGCGACGCTTGCGACTCCCGCGGAGCCGCGTGGGCGGTGTCGCCCGAGTCCCCGGCCGCATCGAGCGAGCGTCGGGGCGGGTCGGAGGACCGATGGTGTCGCTCCGACCTCTCATGCCTCTTACCTGAGGACTTGGAACCAGACGATCGGTGTCCACTTCCGGAACGTCGATGACTCCGACCTCGCGACCTGTCCCTCGACCTCCCGTGGGACCGGGACCGGGACCTGGAGTGGCGCGGGGCCGAGTGCCTCAGCTCGAGACGCTTGCGGGACCGCTCCCGCCTAGCCTTCGACGTCAGGGCCCGGCAGTCGGCGCAGGTTCGTCGAGGCCTAAGCACTTCAGGCACCGGCGATGGGGGTCCGTGACCGACATGAGTCGGCCGCACTTCGAACAAGGCTTGAACCCGGGCATCCCTGGCACCGATAGTCGAGACAGTCGACTAAGAGAAGATCAAAAAGGATCAAAATTTTTCAGTCAAAAAGTGACTGGGGGTAGAGCTTCTTCCGGATCTGCGCTAGCTGGCGCGGAAAAAAGAAGAACTGACGTCAGCGCGCATGGGCGCCGTCTAAGTACTCCGACGACGTCATCCCGGCGCTCACGACGATGACGACGGACGCGGAGCCGCAGACGACGCCTACCGGCGCGCAGGGGTATTGCTACGCAAAAGTTTCCGGATCCAGTCTGACGCCTGGGGATATTCTAAGGTAAGGAATCTATCACTAACGTGTCTCTTTCAGATATGAATCAAACACTAAGAGGGTGGGACATTCAGGATCAGTATTTTCTAGTGCCAGAATTAAAGCTTTTAATTGAAGCCAGCTGAGATGTACAACTCCCTAAGTATAGTGTAAATGTATTTTGTTGATTGAATTCTCAATTTTTCATGACACCATGTACTGCTGCACAAGCAGATAAATGTTGTTAAGTGACAATCATGGGCTGAGTTAAACTATCCTTATATAGTATGCAATCATACTGATCAAAAAGCAAAATATCACTTGGCATAGGGTATTCTTGTTCATACTGGAGCAATATTTGTGTTTGTAAGGTACAGTAAAAGACACAGTCAGCATCAATAGCTTTTAATGAGGTGGCCACATGTATCCACCTTGGATGTAAGGCTTTTGCATCAGGAATGCTTGCCTTGGTAACACCCTCTGAGGCTGGAACATGAGAAACCACAATTATGCATTTCTCCTGTGCCAACAGTCTTTCCTTTATAACAGTTGTCTGAACTGCAGTCGGTATTTATTCTGTCGATGCAAAATGCACTTCAGCTTTGGAGAATAAATGTGAATTATAAGCAATCGGTACAGTATCACCATTGTTAAAGGTGACATAAGCATAGCCAGTGGATCCCAAAATTATGTGGATCACCAAGTTAGTTGTGTTGACACAAGTGTGTAAGTGTCTGGATGAAAGCATGCCAGTTTCCATTTCTCACAGAATCTGTGCGTGTTCTGATGTCCAATGTGCTCCGGAGAAGTCAGGATGAATCCATACATACAACGGTTTAACCCATTGTGCGTTGTCTGTTATGTATGTTCGATCAACGTTGAGAAAGCCTAACAGTGATTGTAGCGTTTTAAGGTATTTGGTTGTTGCTCAAGGCTACATTTCTCCAAGAAATGTGGTGCAAGGCTTTTGCCTTCATTTAACAACTTGTATCCGAAAACTAGGACATTGAGAAAAGCAATCTTTGTTTTTGAAAATTGAATTTATAGACATGTTCAGCAAATCCAAAAATAATGCGATCTACTCTGGCTAAGTGTGTGTTTAAGTCATCATCGTAGGACAATAGTTCTGAATCAATTTCATGTACACTCGATGTTACTCAGTTACAAAACAGACCTGGACTGTTTTTATACCCTGAGAAGTCAGCTGTATTTTCTCTGGACTCCTAGAGCAGTAAACGCCTTTTACTTCTCTGCTTTCACATGCTATATTTTGGCAGAAAAATCCATTGGAAATGTCCAAAGTGGTTCTATATTTTTTGTGAACTATGCGCCAGATGTACAAAGCATTTTTGTGGTCGCAAATGGGCCGATTCACTGAATAGGCCAGTTTGGGAACATAAAAACTGCTATTTCACATGTGCAAAGCCCTATCTTTGATTCGGTGACCTTTTACCAATTCTAAAATTGGGTTTGCGATTTGGTATTAGGGAGAGGCGAGCTTAGTATCTCCCATCCTGATACCAAATTGCAGTGGTAAGTGTGAATGTTTTTTGACCGAAATGCAAAACATTCAAATTTTCCCACCTACTTTAAGTAGGTGGTAACCCATTCACAAATGGAAAGGAGTCCCCAAGGGACTCCTTCACCTTTGTGAATGTTTGTAAAAACATTTTTTAAGAGTAGGCTGTGGTCTCATGGACCACGTCCTACTCTTAAAAATGCAAAGAAAACTTTAAATTTTTCTTTGTGAAATGCATCCTGCTTTCCTTTAAGAAAAATGGGCTTCATTTTTTTGATTACTTTATTGAAAAGCAATCATAGGCATGGCGGTCTGCTAACCCCACCAGGCCACCATCCCTGTGATTTTAGTGATTCCTTAAAGGTCACAAACTGAGACCTAGTTCATTAATAGTCATGAGTTAGGTCAATTTGCTACCCACTGGGAATCACAAAATGTGTAAGACACATTTGTACATTAGTGTTTGTAATTACCAAATATCGAATCGCAAAAATTTGCTATTTGGTCATCACAAAGAGAATTGTTAGTACATGTGGCGCCAAATTGTTCATTAGTGCTGCACTATGTGAATTTTTAATTGCAAAGGTGCATGTATGACTGTTTACATGTCAGTGACTAGGACTAAGCAATAGGAATTATCTGATTTAGCTACCAGAAATAGCGGATTGTTCATTGCTAAAATAACAAGGCAGTACTATGCCTCTCTACTCAAATTGTAGTAAAAAATTCCCTGACCAGGAGTTTTGCTTCATGGTTAATTTTATATTTTGGTTGCACTTCAGTGCTGGACCTTATGGGTCTAAGGTGATATGGCGAGTCCTTATCCCAGCCTACATGATTGTGGTATAAGGCTGGGGCTTCTGCAAGAGTGCATTTTGCAGCATACACTTGTTTGACAACTTCAGGAAAAAGAACAGATAAGGAAGGTGTAATTACATATTCCTCTTGTGGGACTTTTCTAGCCAACTCAGGTGGCCAATCCACTTCAGCCAAGAGATTGTCATAGGAGGTTGTTAATTTTTCCCAGAATAATACTTTAATACTTTAATAGTACGTGGTATGTCACCCTTAATTTGGATGTCCAAATCATAAAGTCTGTCACAAGGGCTGAACCGCTGATCTGGTGTATCTAACAGAATACATTCATTAGTTGCTATCATAACCAGAAACTGCTGATGATTCTGTAGAACTATTGTGACCTCTGCTGCGAAGTCTAGCAGTGTTAATGCCCACTTCTAACTCTAAAGGAGCGTCATCAATATGTGTGGATTATTGAGTGAAAATACCTGCCACTTTCTTCTTTTTTGAATTAGGATTTTGGTTGTTGAATTTCTCTTCCTTTTTGTTATGAAGATGACAGATGTGCATTGTGAGTCCTTTCTAGGTTTGACATACTATTTGTGCCTGTGTTCTAGTCATCTCCTGCTCTACAAGTGTTATGTTGGGTGACTTCTGAAACAAACAAGAAGGACGTGTATCAGTGTACTGATATCTTTCAAGCTGTATAAGTGTAAAATGGTTATGCAAATAATAATGTTTTTCAGCTGGCTCCGGTTGTGGAGATCAGCTCACTTTAATTGTTGTATCTTAATTTTTTGTTTGTTCCAGCATTTTAAAGAAGACGCTGGTCCCTACTTGGCATTATCTTTTTCAGAATTGCCTTTAAGCCGAGGCTTAATAGTTCTGGCTCCCAAATTATCTTGACCTATACATGCCTAGGCTTCAGCTCCAACCAGTCCAACCCATCCATTACTGCCCTATCTCCAACATCCCAACTTTGTCCAGACTCTCGTGAACTCTGTGTGAACTCACAGCTTCTCAATAACATTAAGCAATTCCAACTTCTTGATCAATGTCAATCTGGTTTCCAACCCAATCATAGCACCAAAACTGCCCTGTTCCACATTGTTGACGATGTCCTATGTTCACTCTATAAGAATGAATCTTGCCTACTAATCCTACTTGACCTGCCAGCGATATTTGACACTGAGATCAGTCTCTAGTGTCACTTGGTGTACCCCAAAGCTCTACTCTCTCCTGACATTGTTTAACCTATATATGGAGCTCCTAAGATAAATTCTCAAACTTGCCCATATCTCCTACCACATGTTGCAGACGACACTCAATGCTGCATGAAAATTGTCACTCCCAAAGACATTATATCCTCAATAACACCTTGACCAAAACACAACATTGGCTGACTCGTTATCCCCTCAAACTCAATGCCCAGAATACTTTTTGATCTCACCGCAAATATCAAACACTGGATCCCACATCTTACAGCCTTAAACTGTACACCACACAAAATTGACTCTTCTACTTCCCTCGGCGTAACCTTAGACAAAGCCCTCTCCATGCAAAATCACATCAGTGCTGCCACTCGAAGAGCTAGCCATCAATTGCATATACTAAGGAATTAAAATCTTTCCTTCCCTTGGTTAACCTCGAAACAGCGTTCCAAGTCCATGTGTTATCGAAATGCTATTATGGTTGTGCTACCCGTGTGGGCATCGTGAAAATTACACTTGCACCACTAAACACTACTTTGAATGCGGCAGCATGGCTCATCGTCGGATCAAAAAAAAGTGACCATATCACCTCTGGCCTCCAGTCACAGAAATGGCTACCCTATAAGGTTAGGATCCATATCAAAATTGCATGCATGATAAATAAAGTGCTACACCACAATACACTCTCCTATGTGTCCCAGAAACTGACACCATCGGAAATAGAAGCTCTAGAATCACAAGCTCCATACTACCTAAGTAACAAAAATTAGAAAAAGAAAACCTTCAAAGAATTCTTCTACGGAATTGCCCCAAAATCTGGAACTCTCTCCCTCTTGAGATCAGATGTAACCAGAAGTAGAAAAACAGAACTTAATTTAAAAAGTAAAACAAGACTAAAACAGCATAAATCCAATAAAAAGAACTTGCTATATGAATTTTTAAATTATATACTGTAAAATAGCGCTTAGAAGCAATAAGCTCTTACTATGGATATCTGGTCGCGCCGGATTGGGACAAAGTCAAATGTTTAGGCCGACCATGATGGAGCACGGGCTGGATACAGAGACCCAGTGACTCCTGGTGAACAAAAGTAACTTTATCGTGGCTGCATCGATGTCTAAGATGTTGGTCGCTGCTGAAGCGATGCATCGGTGGCGGCGATGCACCGTTGTGGTCCACACAGCAGAGATGATACATAGACTATGATGAGTGAAGAGCTGCAATGCGATGTGGAGATTGCGTGTTGTAGTCGTTGATGAAATAGCTGGAGGTGCGGAGACTTTGTGCAGTGTGGCTTCCAAAGGTGATGCGTCAGAGCTGATATACGCAGCAGATGCAATGCGCTGGTTCTGGTCACGCAACCGGAGTGATGCATGGGTTACAATCCATGAAACAGGAGCGTTGCACCAGTTCCGATCCATGCAACAGGAATGATGCACCAGTTCGGATCCATGCAACAGAGGCAACACACTGGTTATGATTCAAACAAAGGTGCAGATGCGCAAGTTAGACAGAGGATGCGTGGGTTTCGCTGAAGCAAGTCCCTCAGGGTCCAGGATTGGGGTGCTACCACTTGGAAGGGCAGAGTCACAGATGGCAGAGTCCAAGTGGAGAAGCAGGTAAGTTGTAAGTCTTTTATGTTCCTGAGACTTAAGCCAGCTGGCAGTCTTTCAGCAGCAACGGGGTCCTCCTTCCTCACAGTCTTCACAGGGCCAGAAGTGTACTGAAGCGGTGGTGTCAGAGGTGCAGCACTTCTACCCAGTGGTGCCTTTGAAGTGTGGGAGACTTCAAAGACAGTCCTTTGAAATAGACAGAAGTCCTACCTTCCTGCCCTGGTTCCAGACTCACTACAGGGCATATGCAGCCCTCTGCTTGGGGACAGGACACAGCCTAATTAGGTGTAGGTGAGGCTAAGTCCGGCTCCTGCATCTCACACTGCCAAAATGGCCCATCAAGTAACATTTAAGCTCCCATTCTGTGTGGCTGTCTAGGGGGAATACACTAAGCCCATATATCACCCTCCCAAGATGTGTATCAGAAGCAGGCAGCAGACACTAAATTGCTAAAGTAAAAAAAATGCCAGCTTTCTGAAAGTGGCACTTTCAGAATTGTAATTTAAAATCTAACTTCACCATAAGCTATTGTTTTAAACTTTGATTCCAGAGACACCAAACCTGGAAAGTCTATCTCTTCACAATTGGGAATTACACTTAAACAATGTAATAAGGTAATCCCAAAGTTATCCTATGGAAGCGATAGGCCTGGCAGTAGTCAAAAATTACTTTGAGACGTTTTCACTACCAAGACAAGTAAAACTTAAAAGTACATGTCCTGCCTTTTAAATACACTGCACCCTGTTTTCTGGGCTATCCAAGGCCTACCCAAAGGGTGATATATGTATACAAATTAAAGGTATTGGCATGAGAAGAAGTTTATCTTGCCAGGTCAAAAGTACAGCATAGACTGCCGCACAGGCTCTGTAATAACTTAAGTGGGTGGCACAATAAGTGATGCAGTACCACTAGTAGCATTTAATTTACAGGCCCTGGGAACATGTAGTTCACTTTACTAGGGGCTGTTAGTAAATTAAATATTACGATTAGGGATGAGCCAATATTACCATGTATAAGCGAGAGAGCACAATCACATTAGAATGGAGCAGTGGTAAAGTGCACAGAGTCCTCAAGCAAGCAAAAACGAGGTCCGGCAAGTGGAGAAGGTAGGCAAAAAGTGTGCGGGGGGAGACCATGTCTAACATTTGCACTCTTGGTCCACACTGGTAACCTGCGTGAGCCGTTGGTGTACTGCATCCCCTTTAATATTACTTAAAGTAACTGAGGAAACTGTGTCACAGTTGCCAATTAATTTCATCCCCAAATCAGGGCTAGGGCAGTCTGGTAATCATTTAGAATCTGTTGTAGCACTTAGTTCAACATATCATCATGTGGGCTGCGGGTCGGCACAAGGTATCTTTCGACGGTGGCCTGGGTATATCTGACCTGTACCTATACTATCTTGTATCACACATGGTGCAGATTAGTGACTGGTTCACTGGAGGGTGGGTGGGATACCGGCTGGCAATATGCTCATTGGGTATAGATGGTTTGCTCAACCTCCTCTATGGGGCGCGATTACCGGGTAAGTTGCCTTCCTGTATACGGGTATCCCTCAGTTGCTGGAGGACGGCTATTCGTCTCATCAGTCATCCCTGACCCCTCTATGGAGCGGACCATGGCTTGGCCAGATTTTGTCAGTGGAGGGTTTCCTGCCAGTAGATCACAATGGTATTACGTACATGAGAGATGTGTACTCACTGTCTAATTTGCAGTTCTTTGGATATCACCGAATGTGTCATGCCTTGCTGGCTCAGGAGATCCCGGGCAAAGCCCTACTGCAATATAATCCACTAGAGGAGAAAATCTTCTAGGGAGGGTTAGGCAAAGGGGTTACTTCTCTGTTATATTGTTCCCTAGTAATTCATGCTCTGGACGGTCTTGAGAAGGCGAGGTAGAGGTGGGCATTTTGGGTAGGGGGCCTAGATGAGGTCGACTGGAGCAAGGCTTGCATGGCACCTAGGGAGCCGACGATTTTGTTGGAGCTGCGAATGGTGCAGTTCAATTACTTACACGCAAAATAACTCACACTGAAATGCTTACTACATGTATGCTCAGATGTGTTGCACAATTCCCGCGGCAGACTTTTTTCATGATGCTTGGGAGTGCCCGGCACTGAGACCTTTTTGGAATGACGTGGGTCAAATACTCTCTGCTGTCTGAGGCTGTCCACTGGAGTTGATGCCCTGTGTTGTGTTACCAGGGCTCATGGAGTCTGAGTCTGGAAGCAAAAAAAGATGCAGACTGTTAAAGGTTGCCGTACAGGATTGAACTGGTGTGCACACCAGGAGAAGTTGATTTTTGAGGCCGGCGGTTGTCCAAAGAAGTGTGAATGGAAATGGTGGGACTACTATGGCATAACAATATGACAAAGCACTGTTAAACACTATTGTTGTTCGAGCCTGTTACCATGCCGTACCTGTAAACGGCAATTGTATATTGCAACATGAAATTAATGACAGCGAAACGCGAGATCCAGGCAATTAAACTATAGGATAAATGACAGCCATCTTGCAGAATGTCGCAATTTCGCAGTTTATTCAAGTACTTTACATAATCAAACATAACATCAAAAAGTATTTAGAACAACACCAGAAGACGTCAATTAAAAATCTGATCCAAAAATCAGTATTCAAAGCACTTTCACCATTTTTACAGGAAAAACTATAAATATAAATAAGACAATAAAAACGAAATTAAAAAACAAAAGCAGCCATCTTTAGATAGGTCTACTGTTAAAACTTGAATGCAGCATCCATGATGACACGCGGGATTTGGTCTTGAGCAGTGTCTCCTACTCAATAAAAATATCTACGTATCAAACTTTTTCACATATTGCGATATGCTCAAATCTACTTTAATCATATAAAATGACTTGCATTGAAACAAATGTTAAATAATATATTACTTTGTTCAGTAGAAATATTAGCAGAAGCTTACTGTGCTTATAATTTCTGGAAAAAATTTAAAAGGTGAAAAAAGTGTCAGAGGTCTAGTCATTGAACTTCTTTTTCAGGCTTTTAAGTAAGCCTCTGTCTAAAATCATCCCATTTCTGTTGAAGACATTCCAATCCGGTGCTTCTTCGTCTTAGTCATCAATTTTCTTGATGATTGGATGGAGGCCCAGAAAGGAAATGCCTCACGTCCAGAAAGTATGTGAAAATGTCCCACAGATCATTTCAAGCATATTGCCTAACCTATCCAATAGGATATAAATGCTAATTTGGTTTCAATGTGCTATACATATATTTGCTCTAGTAACGTTCTTGTTCCATCGTTAAGAAACCAAATCACTTTTGTATCATTTCATGACCTTGATGGGTCTGCGTATTAGGGCGAAGTGTTCTTTAAATGTTGTGTCTGCAAAGATTTCACGTGATATTCATAGATTTTGAGAGCCGGTCCCAGTTTTAATGAAAGTCCAGTCAAGACATCATTTCTAGTCATGAGGAGCAGAGACTTACCATCGATTTCCTACAAAAGAAGGAAAGAAGCAACGTTTATTTAAGCAGCAGACAGAATCAGACAGTTAATGAGCAGCACAAACTGCCAACAATGGCACCCATTTTTTCCTCATAGCATATACCTCCTAATGGTAACAATATATCCAGATTTCAAACAAAATATCAGCCATGAAGGGTCAATAAGCGTGCTCTTTCTTTCTTATTACAAACTGTGTAGGTGGCATAATTCCATGTGTGAAAGAAGAAACACGAATTACCAAATACCATGTGAAACTATAACCACAAGCTACTATATTTTATTATTAATTTGGGATCAATGTATCTGGGCAGTAAAAGCTTTTATTAGTGCAAAAGGGAAGCCATACATTTTTACAAAATGTGTCCAATGTGAGTAGTTGGATTGCACCATTAATTAAACAAGCATTTACAATGCAATAGGTCTCGCATTTGCGAGAGTTTATGCTATTGCCATTGTAAATGGCAATGCCTTTTATTTATTTGTTTAAAAAACCAACACATTAATAAAAGGCATTGTAATCTACAATGCCAATAACTCAAACTCTAGTAAATGCGACACCTGCAGCATTGCAAATGCTTGTTTAATTTGCTGGTAACTTTGGCGAGGCTTGACAAAGCAACAGAAACCCTGGCAGACAATTTGGTTTTGCACTGTAGCCACTATTAAAACCATGCTCAACCTTGTCTTGTCTTAAACTTTAGTTTTTTTCAGGAAATGTCATTGATTTCTAAGGATGTATGTTGGATCTTATGGTACTGGTTTGATAACTATCAAGTGTCCTGAAATCCATTGCCCCTAAATTTCGAAGACGGTGACAGTACCTCAAAGCATTGTAGGCCAAGAAGGACCAGGACAGCTAAACATGCTCCAGCACCCTATTCAGAAGCAGAGGGGGTGCTACTGCAGCTATCACAAGGACCCTTCACCTCATTTAGTTTTCAATGTGGTATAGAGGACAACTGCCCCGGTGCCCAGTTCACAATTGCAAACGTTGTTGCAGGACAGCAAGTACCCACTGAAAATGTGGGAGAAAATAAATGTACCTCACTGCCTTTGAGCACAGCGGTGGACTAACCCATAACACCACTGCCCTTGGAAAGGACCATGTTTACCCTACCCCCTCCTCCTTTTAGGAGCAGATAGCACTGAAGAGGCTACACAGTTATGGAAGTTGCTTGAACACATGGGTTTTCAACTCCGGAGAAGGTAGGATCCTGGTGATCTGGGCTTGGATTCGAGTCCTGAGTCTGCATATCATAACTATGCAGGCAGTGATCAAACATCTACATCTCCTACTCCAGGAACTCAGCATGAGCAATAACACAAATGCCATTAATAATTACGCGAGCTGTGAAGTGCCAATACCAAGTATTTTTTTCTGTACAACATACCTGCCTTCCTTTATTCTTTACAACCCACACGTCTACTTCTTCCTCAAATTCTAGCAAGCACCCCAACCTGCCTTCACTTTCCTCCCACTCTGCTCATTCTTAATATCATTTCCCAAACTTTTGTCCTAGATTTCTGTTTTTCTGCCCCCTGTTCTTCATTTGAACTTGCACAAAGCTCACTGGTGGCTTCTATGAAGATTACACCGTTTCAAGCGCTACAGGACATCCATAATGGTTTGGAGTTTACTGCGCTTTGAATCCTCTCATTCCAATCAATCTGCCTTGTTTCCCGGGCTTCTCTATTTCAATCATGCCCCTCCATTTTCTCCACATTAAGTTTGTCGAGTCCAGGCCTTCATTCCCGCAAGATGGTCTCAAGGGCACCCTGGGGGGCGCTGGGCATAATTTGGGTGTGGGGGTGATTGTCCCTCCTCAGATGACACTGCGCAGCGCGGCTCTAGGCGCTGCTTGGGTGAGGGCAGTTCTCTGGCTATTTTCTTTTCCTGACTACAATCACAAGCCGCCAGAGGGAGCTCCGATGCGATTAGCCCAGCAGTCAATAGATTCATCTAAACCCACCAGTCACTAGATTAATCTCACCAAAAGTGAGGTTAAAATGGCCGGCCCTCATATGACTGAGGAAGGTGCCCAGTGAGTCCCGAGAACTTCACTTCGACCTGCTGAAGGAAAAGAAGATCTATTAACACAATCACACAATTACTTTTGTAGCACTGAGTCCCGAGAACTTCACTTCGACCTGCTGAAAAAAAAGAAAATCTATTAACACAATCACACAACTACTTATGTAGCACTGAGTCCCGAGAACTTCACTTCGACCTGCTGAAAAAAAAGAAAATCTATTAACACAACCACAAAACTACTGTTGTAGCAGTGAGTCCCGAGAACTTCACTTCGACCTCCTGAAGGAAAAGAAAATCTATTAACACAATCACACAACTACTGTTGTAGCAGTGAGTCCCGAGAACTTCACTTCGACCTCCTGAAGGAAAAGAAAATCTATTAACACAATCACACAACTACTGTTGTACCTGTGGAAAATACCGAGAACTGCCTCCGAGTCAATCACTGGTTTCAAACTGTCATCGGAACAGCAGTCTGCAGAGAACTGCCCTCACCCAAGCAGCGCCTAGAGCCGCGCTGCGCAGTGTCATCTGTAAGGAGCTAGAGTTCCAACCATGGGGAAGAGACAGGGCAGGAGGGCGCGCAGCTGCCCTCAAAGAGAGCCCTGCCCCTTCAGGAGACTGACGAGGGACAATCACCCCCACACCCAAATTATGCCCAGCGCCCCCCAGGGTGCCATTGAGACCATCTTGCGGGAACTGGAGATGTTGTATTCTGTGATTAAAGTCGTAAGAGATGTGGCGCTAGCCCTGCAGACTGTGTACTCTGTTGGCAGGCATCTCTTTGAAATGTACAGATGGGGGCAGCAATGAGCTTCAGAGGGTCTGCTGGTCGGCAACACAGAACAGATCACACCCACCTTCTTGCCGCGACTGAGGCCCTACATTTCTGTGATTAAAGCCCTAGCAGGTGGGGTGCAAGCAATCTCAGGACCCTGTACAGAGTCACAGGCTCTGCTTGCTGGAAACTTTGTGAAATATACAGATCGTGGCCACAATAAACATCAGTGGTGTCTGCTGGCTGGCTATAAAGTGCGCCCCGTACAGCAGCACTGGCCTTTGACAAACTACTTTTTTGTGTCATAATTTTTAAGCACTTCAATGTTAACTTTCATCTCGGGGATGGGTCAAGGCGAATGAATTCCAGCGAAGCACGTCTACTTATGAAAAACGAACAGAATGTAATTTTGACACTGAATTGTATTTTGCGCCGGTCCTGAATGTCTCAAAGAAAGTGTGTGCGACTTATTTAACTGTCTTTGAATAAACGCGAGATTCATGGCAAAATTGACATTTTTTTCCCACGAGACTTGAAATGTTGCCTTCAATTTTTACAGGTCGCATACTGCAATGTGGAGAAAGAAGCCGTTCCTGGGCTCATTTGCATACCCATAATGCCATGGTGTGCAACTGCTACTTTGGGCTGGGTTATTCTGTTTAATTGTGCTACTGCTCGTGCAGTGATATGTTTGTAAGTTGGGGATGGAAAGCACAGAGTCCACGGATAGTGGGCCTTTCTCTGCAAAGTCACCCTTGGTGTAAAATATTTCCACATGAGACCTTTATATAGCGCGTCGTAGTGAAAACTTTTTGTTTGCCAGCATTACATTATAGCGTCTGGCGTTTCCTCTCGCAGTTGTCCAGGGACAACACTGCGCGATTCGAGGCTGCCGCAGCATCTGAGGGGGGCTCCTTCAGAGCAACAGCAAAGGGCGCCGGCCGATAGAGGGAGCTCAGTCTCCGGCTACACTACAATCACAAGCCGCCAGAGGGAGCTCCGATGCGATTAGCCCAGCACCCACACCCACCAGTCACTAGATTAATTTCACCATAAGCGAGGTTAAATGACTTAGGAGAACTTCACATCGAGTGTTTCCGAGCGTCAGTCTGTACAAGAAATAAAGATTATTTCAAGTTACCTTGGCGGGGCTTGCTGGGCTTGCTTGTGTGCTTCCCAGAGAGACAGGAGATGGGGAAGCGCGCGCGGCCGGCGCCGATCGCTTTCCAGAGCGTGCTCGTGACATCTCCTGTCTCCTGGGAAGCAGACCCGACAGCAATAGTATCGCGCCTGCGCGATGGCATATGGCTTCGCCATATGCATCGCAGGCGCGAGACCTAAAAAAACTGGTATATCTTTCACCCTATAACTTCATACAGTAATTGATTCCAATCCTGTCTCAGGCTCGCTCAGAAACACTATCCTTCCGTTACCTTGCTCGTGCAGCGTGTGTTGCGTGCTTGCGCTCGTTCGAGCCCTTGAACGTTTGGTGGTTCCTCCAGCCGGGCTTGAACCTTGCCAGCCTTAGCTGTAAACCTGTGCCTGCCCGCTGCACCCACTCCACCTTCTTTTGTCTTCCTCCCCTTTGTGCCCTTGCGCCAACCTCTTCCCTACTGCCCCCTACCATGGTAAGCTATTAGGTCACCAGCAATCCGCTCACAGGTGCCGGCCGAGCCGTTTTTCGCAGTCAGCAGCTGGGTCAGATTTGCCCTACAGAGTGGGAGCCAGTAGCTTTGGGGGTCCGGGAAGCTCTCCTGGGTTTTTCTTGCTTCCTACTCTGGCCTCCTGACAAAAACCTCTTTAACAACTGGTCTAGGGCATCAGTGGTAGCAGCAAGGGAGCTTGGATGGAAGGAATGAGGCAATTTGCACTTCTTAGAGCCCCTCCGACTCCGTGAATGGCTACGTGTATGCCTCTTGCACCGGGCTCAGGTAAAGAGGAGTGAGGTGTTCCTTGAGGAAGAGTTTGTAGAAAGCTTGGGGGTTGGGTTTGTGGTCAGGGTCAGATGGGGTGTCCGGGATGGCACAGGGGTGCAGGTAGGTGCTTTGATATGGGCGTGGGTGCAATGTGTGGCAGACGGGAGACACACCTGAAGCCACCAGGTTTCACCCAACACGTCTGCAGAGGTTAGGCGGTGATCTCTGTGCCTTTAGGGTTCAATAGCGCGGACGTAAACTGGGCTATAGGCTCTTTTAATCACTCCCAGCAAGAGATACATGCCCATGGACAAGTCAGGAGAATCGTCAGACAGCTGATAAAAACATGCTCTCAAAAGGAGGTTTTGAATGCTAATTAAAACTTTTGGCTTGTGAAGTCTGACAATATCACCAGAGCCACCAATGTAGGATCTACAATAGATGAGGACAGAATACCTCAAGCTCCCATATTGGTGCTATCCACCTTAGATCAGGGTTCAGTCTACTGACTCTATACATCTGTCTCAAGAATCACCACAATTAACAACACCAAAAGAAAGACAAAAACATCCATAAATCTATTAAAGAGTGCTTTTCAATTGATGTCTCCCAGTCAGTAGTCTCTGTGAGTACTAAGAAAATACCCAACATCACCCAATCCAAGACCCTAATGGACAAAGCCTCTAACTTAGAGGTTATTGCCTCAGGTCTTAATTTTTCAAGTATAATTCCATCAAAATTTTGCATTCCTACCAAAACAATTACAACAGTGGCCATAGTCAGTGTTTCTCCAACCAATGTAATCTCACACATTAACCAATCAGAAACAGACTCTATATATGAAGAGGATCCAATGGATGAGGGAAAGAGTAATACGGAGGGTGACACAGACTAGGCATTCCCAATAAATTAATCTTCTATATTACATAAATAACACAACTCACTTGCAAGATCTCTGGATAATACAGCTTTATTGGAGGAGCTACCTGAACTAAATAGCCCCCTGCTCCCAGATCTGTATTCTAGTTCACGGCTTCACCATCATCGTAATAACTCAATTTCAGACAACATCTCAACGCCACCAGTATACCAAGTCCAGCAGGCTATGGGAACGACACTTTCCAAAATGGCAAAAACTATAGGACAGCAATCCAATGCATTGACAGGGCAAACATTACAATTGAAAAAGATCAAAGAAGAGCTAAATACATTTAGCTCTATTTGTTTAGTACTTCAAAAGGCAGAGAGAATTATACAGAACTGAGACTCCCACTTGAGCAACCTGGCAAGCTCGACGACAATCGATCTTCAGCAGCTTTTGCCAATGAAGCTATTTTCTAAAAAAGTGCCTCTTCTTCAGGATTTGATTACTCCCTACTGCTGATGTGTCAATTTTGGTATCATCCAACTGAGAGCTACTACAAAATCTGAGGAACTCTCTTAAAATCCAGATCCAACTCAGATCAAAGGCCAGTTTAACATGAAAATTGTGATAGTGTGAGTTTACTGGATGACTCCACAACAACTGACGGCAAAGCTGTGGCACATAGAAATGCAGCATAAATGCAATTTCAACATTATGTCAGTAAAAAGTTCAGAGGGCGGAGCTAGCCGGCGTCGATGGTGGACACGTGAGCCTTCGGCTCCTCGCCTAAGCCCCTGTAAAATCTTGCTAACTCATCCTGCACAGTGTCCAGACTTCTGCATTTAGCTCTATTCCTCCACCTGAGACCCCTGGTCACTAACGGTAGGGTCGGTGGCCCTGGAAAGCTACGATCTCCGGGCGGAGAGCAGTGCCGCCTCGGCGGTCGCGGACTGGGCCTGAAGCCGCGGACTATCCTGGAGAGCGGGCCGAGCGACGTCATCCGACGTGCGGCTGCAGCAAACCCCCGTGACCGGAGTCTCGGTCCTACGGGGAGAGACCCGATACTTGTGCGGACTGGCGCTGATACACCCTCTTCTCCTTGGCCGCTGCCCCCCGTCTTGGACCCTCGTCCCCAAAAGGAGTGGCTCCTCGGCAGCGCAGTAGCTGTTTCGGATGTCGCCAAACGGCGGCCTTGCTCCGGCGGAGTCAGAGTGAGTACGCAGCCGGACCAGAGTACGCCGACGGACCTGCGGGCCTCCCCCCCTTCGTGCTGTGTGTTAAGGGACGGCGCGGACGCAGCGGCGACGGCCAGTGTAAGAAGAGTTCCCGCTGGAGCAGTGCGAAAACGGAGTGATTCTCCTGCGGGCGCCATTTTGGGACCCTCGTGACGGTGAACCTGGCCTAGCGGTCCTCGCTACTGGCGGTAGCAGTGCGCCTCCCCTGAGTTCATCGGCCACTGCCTCTGCCCCCGGAAGAGGAGCGAGGAGCCCACTGCTCCCTGGTCTATCCCCCAACCAGGACTGCCATGGGGAAGAACGACTCTACGCAGGCTAAGCTCTCCTTTGATCGGCGGCGGCCTAAAGGGACGGAGACGCCGGCAACCGAGGCGCCCCCAAAGGGTGCCACAGCGACTGGCCCGGCGGGCTCAGAACTACGAGACATGCTTATGTCCATGGTGAAGGGGATACAGGACAGTATTGCGTCTGTTGGCACCAAAATTGACGCATTGTCATATCGTATGGACCGCATGGCGGAGCGCGTCGACAAACACGCTGAGCGCCTGGACATGGCGGAACGGCGGCTCACTGAGGCGGAGGAGGCACAAACTGAATGGGACAAAGATAGGAAGCAATTCGGCAGGCTCCTCCAGGTCATACAGGACAAGTCTGAGGACTTAGAGGCGAGGTCGCGCAGATCTAATATCCGCATCACGGGTGTGGCGGAAACCACCCAAATCGGTAAAATGGAACTCTTTGTCGAGAAACTTTTAAAAGTCTTGCTGGGTGAGGAGGCCTTTTCGCCCATGTTCATTGTCGAAAGGGCGCACCGCACTCTGGGCCCACAGCCGAAGCCGGGCGCCCCCCCTCGCCCTATCATAGCGAAACTTCTAAACTACCGAGACAGGGACACGGCGCTGCGCCTGGCGAGAGACAAAGGCAAGCTGCAACATAAGGGCATGGACATCTCCCTCTACCCGGATTTCACTGCCAAGGTCCAGGAGGAAAGGAGACAATTCGCACCGTACAAGAAGCAGCTGCGTGCCCTTGGCTTAGATTACGCTATGTTATATCCAGCCAAGCTCCGAATTACCAAACAGGGGCATTCTCACTTCTTTACGGACCCCAGAGATCTTCAGAAGTCCCTGAAAGAATGGACTAGAGAACGCAAGGAAGCCCAGAAGCACCACGATGAAGACTCCGGCTCCGCTTTTCACATGGATGAGCAGGACTGATTAGGAGTCCGTAGGGTACTCTATCTTGCTTCCAACGGAGTGGGGTTGCTCCTCACTCGGAGACGCTGAGCCCCCCCAATGGGGCGGTAAGTGGCGGATTGAATGATAATGGCAGCCCCAATGGTGTGGTACGAGGAACGAGTTCTACGGACACCCGGCTGGGTGCCGCCTGACAGTTTTGTTTCTTGTGGATGGGCGCTGCCAGGGGGAGGGGGGCACGATCTAATGCTGAGCCGGTACTAGCTGGCGGTATGCCTTGAGGGGGTAGGTGGGGTGGCGGGGCACTTTGGGGTGATTTGCTAATGACACTGAATTACCCGCTGGGGCAGGCCTGTGGGACGAACTTGATTTGTGTAGCTGAGCAGTAGGAGGTACTGCTCCTGACAGGCGTTCTCTGCCCCGGCGCTTTTGGCTGTTTGGCTTCACTGCGAGCCAGTTTCAAGACTACCTTGATTTTGTTAATTTTGGGTTGATGGGGGGTGGTATTGGGGCCTGTCTGACCTGGTTGGGGGTGGTAGGCTGTGGGTGGGTGGGGAGGTGGGAGACCAAATTGGGGGGGGCAGCTGAGGGATGTTCTTGTTTCCTTGTTTGCGGGAGGTTGCATGTTAAATCAAGTGAGGTGCTGCCTGAGGTTGTGCTTGGATCGAAATGCTTTTTGGTATACGTGGCGACTGGCTGCCTGTGCATTTTAATGACGTGGAACCGATATAATGTGTCGCCGGTAGTTGTACCCAGCTATGGAACTCGAGCTGCCGATATTGCTGACTGCTCTCCAGATAACCTGTTGCTGATATGTCTAATAATGCTGTAAGAAACACTACACATACCCCACATACTCTGAAGATGATGTCTTGGAATGTCCGGGGCCTGAACGACTACCGTAAACTGCGGAAGGTCCTTAGCTACTTACATAGACACCATGACGATCTGGCCCTTCTGCAGGAAACTCACTTGCCCATTAACAGCAGGATGTTGCAGGCTCATGGGCTTGTGGGTAACGCAGTGGCAGCAGGATTTACAACACACTCCCGGGGGTCCTAACCTGGGTCAGCCCAACCTCACAACTGAAATTGGTCCCTGTGGTAGCAGACGCTGGGGGTCGGTTTGTTCTTGCTAGGTGTGTGGGTAAGGGGATTGACTGGTTGATTGTCAACGTTTATGGCCCTAACTACGATAACCCAGACTTAAAGCCAGGCTGGAAGGTATAGACTCATCAAAACCTTGAAATGCTTCCCGACTAGGGGCAATAGAACATGGACCCTGGCCCTCAACTGCAGGGGCATACTCCAGTTCTATGCCAATCTGAACCCATTTGGATCCCTCTGTCCGTACTCTCAGGGCTCACTAAGCTAACACTTGGGGAACCCTTCTCCTCACCTGTGGACACCATCTGTGCAGCACCTAACCAAAGCTTGCTCACAGGTTTGCCCCAACAGAAAGTACCCACATGGCCAACACATTGGTGTGGCCCTGTCCACCCTCGGGGGTGTGACTTCTGTCTACCTCTCAGGAGCAACTCTCTTCAGCAGGACAGCAAGCCACAGTAGCCACTGGCAGCTGTCAGTGATGAGAGCCAGACCACAGGCCTTTTATGGTTCTCCAACCTCTGTGGCATCAGAGAGTGGGGGCAGTAGCCTCAGGTACCTGGCACCCTTGGTCCACTCTCCCTCCTGTAAGGTCTGGTATGACATCCTGACACCCCCTGTACCCGGTGGCTGGACAGGAGACTGGGGTGGGCTTTCCCACATCCGGTCCTCCTCCTTGGGGCTCTGCACCCTCCCACCTGGAGCAGTACCCCCTTCCAGAATTGTCAGAGCACCTGTGGTGGGTGTCCTGCACAATTCGCCCACCAATTCAGGGGTTCTATCCTGCAAGTGGGATTCCAGCTAAGGGTCTGTACCCTTAGACTGGGGCCCTGCACCCTCCCACCTGGATTAGTGCCCCAGAAGACAAAAAGGTAGGGATGCTGTTAGCAAATGCCTTTCCCTCTAGGTCAGGCAACACTTTAACCTGGCTTCCCAACCTAGGGACTAAACACTACGGCTGAGCACCCGCCTGGTACACCAGGACTTCCTGGAGAGCACCCATGCCCACCCCAAGGGTAACACATGACTCGTGTTGTGTGAAAGGCTGCCTGGCGCAGATCTCCAGACCCCTGTCCATCTGAGATAAATGAAGATTGTACTTGGTATGGTGGGTATTTTATGATGGCTCCAGGAACCCATCAGAGGGGGGATTGATGGAGCAGATTTTTCGCAAAAAGAAACCTGCACAGTTGAACACCCCCGTAATATGTACTAACAGCGTGCAGTGTAATACTAATACACAAAATACGATGAAACATATGGGAAACTGCTTTGCACACGCATGCACTAATGTAAAATAAAGCATGAAAGTACTAAACTGTATTTACATTGCGCTTTGAAAGTGCATGACAAGGCTGCATCTTGCATTATGTTTTAAAATAAAAAATAATTCTGCTCTTACCTAAAGCTTTGCTAGGAAATATACTAACATGGGATAGTGCAAAGATGGGTGGTAAACAGTGAAAAGAGCTTTTTTATGTAATTAATGAAAGTTTATGTTCCATTTGCCATAATGAGCCGTATGGGCCTCCATTATTCGTAAAGTGGCCTGATAGATGAGAGGCTAGAGAGGGAGCAAGAATGACCTGACAAAGCAGACAGAAGAGCTGAGCGCAGCAGAGGATGAATAAAAGTTCAAGGTTGTTCAGCTCGAAGTGCATTGTTCGCCTGCCAAAAGATGAGACTGAGCGTGGGACTTAAGACCTTGTCCACGGACAAAGCTGAAAACTATATGTGAAAATAATGAAATGTTTCAAGTACTGGAATGACTGAATGAGTCAAACCTTATATCATAGAATAATGAGCATGTAGAAATTCTGAATGGGAACCTAGTGGTGTGACAGACCACTTCCTAAATCCACAATGAGCTATCAAATTTCATGAAATGTTTCAACTGATGTGGGACGGACATGTAGGTTTTAGGTATAACTGGGGTGCCTTTACTGCGTGTGGTTAGACTAGACTTGAGAGGAGAGAGATCAGAGGGGTGATGCGTCGCTGTTCATCGGTTTGCAGAGAGGCCTAGCTGTTCCTGTCCCTGTCCTGTTTCTTGGCACCGAAGTCTTTATTCCCTGACTCTATTTCTGGGGACCCCCACTACCTCCATGGCCAGAGTGTGGTATTTCACTGATCTCTGGGTTAGTATTTATCCTTCTGACTCGTACATTGCATAATCATTTGCAAATGTAATTTTATCTCTGAAACTTATGTCTCTTCAACTATCCCCTCCGACATATGTATGTTGTTTCACATTATTTTGCTGAAACTGATGTCTCTTAATCTATCCACTCCTTCATGTGCATATCGAATGTTGAAGATGAGCATGACATTGTTTGCATTGCTGATGTTTTTCACTCACTCTTGTGAATTTTTTATTGTTTTCAATTGTAACCGTATGCAATGAGCATTTATACTGACAAATTATTTGAGATAAACTTTATTATCTTACTGAGAGTCTGTGATTATTTAGCTGACTAAATAGTTAGTTAGATAGTCCTATTATTACCATCAACTTCTCAACCAATTTGTTCATCGACCAGAGGAAAGAGAGTTAATATACAGGTTTAGTTATGTATTTAGAAATGTTAAATATAAACCTGTGAAGAAACCAAATTTCTAAACGTCATTAAAACTTGACCCCCAGCACGTCAGGGATTTGGGGAAATGTGTATTGGGCCATTGTATGTGATGTTATCGAGTATTGATCCCTGATTAATTGGTGAGTGCTAGATCACTGCCTAGAGGGAAAACATATCTGAAGCTTAGTTTTAAGAGAGCAAACTGTAGACCAATTTATGAGGCAATTAGATACTGTTTTTCCACGAAAGACAATCAATTCATTGGGAGGCTTGTACATTTTCTGGATCTTGTACATCGCTGTCTTGAATAGTTTTTGCACATTTAATTTATGGTTGTAAATTTATAGTGGTAAATCGCTGTTGTATCTTTAGTATTTAAGATGGCTTTTATTTGTTTTTATGATTGTATTTGACAGCTTATTATAACTTTGCAACAAATATTTGATTTGAAAAAAAAAAGATTCCAACCTTATTTTATTTGTTAAGCAATAAAGAGACAAGAAAGAGCTTCTAAGTGATGAATGAGGAGTATGATTAGAAATATGGAGGAGAAGCTGTCACCAGTGTCTTAAGGAGCAGAAGATTTTTAGGTTGTCATTTTCTGCTAAGCAATTCTGATGTTTGGTGGTATTGTAACAAAAGTGTTTCCTACCTGTGCTAACATGGTTTGAACTGATCAAAAGACAGTTCACTAGTGGTTACAACAATCTGGCAAAGTTTCAAGTGTTTTTATTACTTGACGAGGAGAAGCTCCATTAACAGCCCAAAGAGTCGGGTTCCAGACATAAAACGTTACAAATGGCTTTAGAGGCAGCTAGAGTGGATACTGAAGGACAGGGGTCATTTGCACAAGAAGAACAAGCTCCTTACCTTCAGTAACCCTCTCTGGTAGAAATGCTATCTACCTGCAGATTCCTCAGCTTTTTAATATTCCCCAAGAAGTCAGTTTGGATCGAACATGTGTTTCTTGCTCTAACTCACCTTTTTAAGGAGGAAAATCTTGACAGTACCCCTTCGAGTTGATAGGTAGTGTCATGCATCTCCATGGTGATGTTGCTCCACTCCAGTAGTGACGCATGGGCCTCCATATAAGTACCACCTAGGCATGGTGACGTCATTTCCTTTCGGTGAGGATGAGGAGCCCAGACATCAGATTGATCATGACAAGTGTGCAGATCCCCAATTGTTAGATGAAAAAGTCCAGTTTACGGATTGGGGAGGTGGGAAGGTTGGTGAAGAATATGTGGTTAGATAGAGTCTACTAAACTTTCTTCTAATAGATGCTGCTAATGATAGATTCTACACCTTTTCAATAGATATACAAACTGTTCCTCCCAGGAGGTGGAAACCAAAAAGTCTCTCACGACCATGTGGGTCAAGTGCCATTCTCGACTGACCTGACTGTCCACACAGTAGTGCTTTGGGAACGTATGGAGGGGCGCCCACATAGCAACCTTCAAAAATATCCAGAACAGGAACCTCAGAAGCCAAAGCAGTAGTAGCAGCCTTCGCTATGGTAGAATGAGCCTGCAAACCTTCACTGTGGTCACAGTGTAGCAGATCTTAATGCAGAGTACAATCCAGCAAGAGAGAGTCCTCTTCTGCACAGTCTTACCGCTCTTTGATCCAGTGAATCCAACAAAGAGCCAGTCGTCCACCCGGTGTTCTCTGTTGTGATCATGGTAGAAGCTTAGAGTCCTTTCAGGATCCAGCCAGTGGAGTCTCTCCTCCTCCTTAAAAAGGTTGAGTTAGAGCAAGAAACATCAGGAGGGCTATGTTTTGCCAGACAATGTGAAATGGAGTAACTACCATCACAAGAAAGGTTTGTAAGGAATATGCTACTTACCAGTATGCATCAGTTCTTGGCATAGAGGGCTGCAGAGTGGTACATTATGAATAGATCGCCATCTGGTGTTGGGCTCGGATGATTGCACTTTGTTTTTCTCTTGGAGAGTCTTTTGTATCTTGGTGACTCCTCCCTTAGTTGGTAGTGCGCATGGGCATCGGCTCCATCCTTAGATTGTTTTGCCATAGTAGGGTTAGATGGAGTAGTGTAGTAGAATACAGATAAGAATGCCCATGTAAGTGTATCTAAATAAGAATAATGTTGGAACAGACACAGGTTTCCGGGGAGGCTGGGAGGGCATGTACCACTCTGCAGCCCTCTATGCCAAGAACAGATGCATACTGGTAAGTAGCATATTCCGTTCGAGGCATATGGGCTGCAGATGGTACATTATGAATAGACTATACAGCAGTTCTCTCCCTAGCGGTGGTCGCCAGTGTCTGTTGCAACTGTCTGAAATAAAGTTTTTAATACTGCTTGTCCCACTCTAGCTTGTTGTGTTGTGTGCACATCTACACAATAGTGTTTTGTGAAGGTGTGTGGTGTAACCCAGGTAGCTGCTTTGCATATGTCATCTAGTGGGATGTTTCCCAAAAATGCCATAGATGCCCCTAGTTTACGTGTAGAGTGAGCTCTAGGAGGAACAGTTAATGTTCTCTTTGCTTTTAAGTAGCATATTTGAATGCATTTTACAATCCATCTGGCAATGCCCGCCTTAGAGATGGGATTGCCTTTGTGTGTTGGAGAAAACGCAACAAATAGCTGTTTTGTCTTTCTGAAAGTTTGTGTTCTTTCTATATAGTACAATATGGCCCTTCTAACATCTAATGTATGTAGGGCTCTTTCTGCTACTGTTTGTGGTTTTGGAAAGAAAACCGGTAATTCCACTGACTGATTGATGTGGAATGCTGAAATTACTTTTGGTAAGAATTTTGGGTTTGTTCTAAGAACCACCTTATTTTGGTGTAACTGCATAAATGGTTCTTGAATTGTAAAAGCCTGCAGTTCACTTACTCTTCTAAGTGACGTGATAGCTATGAGGAAGGCCACCTTCCATGTGAGGAATTGTATTTCACACCTATGCATAGGTTCAAAGGGTGGCCCCATCAGTCTGGTAAGTACTATGTTGAGATTCCAGACTGGGGAAGGTGGTCTTCTTGGTGGAATGACTCTTTTGAGTCCTTCCATGAAAGCTTTAATTGCTGGTACTTTAAACAGGGAAAGATGTTGTCTGTTTTGTAGGTACGCCGCTATAGCTGCGAGATGAACTAGAGGTATATGCTAAGTTACATTGCTGTAAGTGTAGTAAATAGCAAATGATTTGTTTAGTGGATGCGTCCAGAGGGTTGATTTGCTTACTGTTACAGTGTATAGCAAACCTTTTCCATTTTGCTGCGTAGCATGCTCTGGTGGTAGGACGTCTTGCTTGTTTAATGATTTCCATACATTCTGGTGGTAGATCTAAATATCCAAACTCTATGACCTCAGGAGCCAGATCGCTAGGTTCAGTTGTTTGGGATCTGGGTGCATTATTTCTCCATGGTTCTGTGTAAGATGCATGGGTAATAATCTTAGCTTTTGATGTGGTACTTGTGAGAGTTGTAGCAGTGTGGTGAACCACGGCTGTCTTGCCCACGTGGGTGCCACTAGTATCATTGTCATTGAGTGTTGCTGCAGCTTCCGAACCAGTAACGGAATTAGTGGTAGAGGAGGGAACGCGTACGCAAATTTGTTGGACCAATTTATCCATAGTGCGTTGCCCTGGGACCGTTGGTGTGGGTACCTGGATGCAAATTTTTTGCATTTTGCGTTCTGATGATTGGCAAACAGATCTATCTCTGGTTGCCCCCATTTTTGGAAGAATGGCTGCAGTATTTGGTCGTGCAGCTCCCATTCGTGTACTTGTTCTGACTGTCTGCTTAGGATGTCTGCTATCTGATTTTGAACTCCTGGTAGGTGTTCTGCTAACAGATAGATCTTTTGAGGAATGGCCCATCTCCAAATGTCCTGTGCTAGTTTGGATAGTTGGAGAGAGTGTGTCCCCCCCTGTTTTTGAATATAATACATTGCAGTCATGTTGTCTGTTCTGATCAGGACTGCCTTGCCTGTTATTTGCATTTGGAAAGCTTTTAGTGCTAGAAACACTGCTAATAGTTCCAGGTAGTTGATGTGCAGTTTCTTTTGCTGCACACTCCACTTCCCCTGCACTGTGTATTTGTCCATATGCGCTCCCCATCCTGAGAGCGATGCGTCCGCTATTATTATTACTTGTGGAATTGGCTCTAGGAACGACCGTCCCTTGGAAATGTTTTCTGTGTTCCACCACTTCAGAGAGCGGTACGTCCGTTCGTTTACCAACACCAGATCTGTAATCTGACCTTGAGCCTGATTCCACTGTGTCGCTAGACACTCCTGTAGTGGACGCATTTGAAGTCTGGCATGTGGTATTAGCAGTATGCATGAGGACATCATGCCTAATAGTTGCATAAACACTTGTGCTGGTAGTGAGTGTTGTGGTTGAAATCTTTGTATTAACCCGACCATTGTTTGTATCCTGACTGGGTTGGGGTATGCTATTGCTTTTTCTGTGTCTACTGTAGCCCCCAGGTATTGTTGAATCTGGTTTGGTTGCAGGTGCGATTTTTTGTAGTTCACCGTGAACCCTAGGTGGTGCAGCAATTGAATTGTCTTCTGTGTGTTGCGAAGACATTCTTCTTTTGACTTGGCCTTTATTAGCCAATCGTCAAAGTATGGGAAGACATGTATTTGTTGTCTTCTTAGGTGTGCTGCCACCACAGCTAGACATTTTGTGAAAACTCTTGGTGCTGTTGTGACACCGAACGGAAGGACTTTGAACTGATAGTGTTGTCCTTCTAACACAAATCTTAGGTATTTTCTGTGGGCTTTGTGAATTGGGATATGAAAGTAAGCGTCTTTTAGATCCAGTGTAGAAAGAAAGTCCCCTTTCTTCAGTAAAGGGAGTACTTGTTGGAGCGTGACCATGTGGAAATGCTCCGAATTTATGTAAGCATTGAGAGGTCCGAGGTCTAATATTGGTCTTAGGGACCCGTCCTTTTTGGGGATCAGGAAGTATAGAGAGTATACTCCTGTTCCTTGTTGATCTTTTGGGACCTTCTCTATTGCATGCTTTTGTAGAAGTGCTAGAACTTCTTCTCTTAACAATGTCAGATGATCTTGACTCATTGGACGCTGTTTGGGGGGGATGTTTGGTGGGGTAGCTGTGAGTTCTAGGCAATAACCATGTTGGATAATTTGTCTCACCCACTTGTCTGATGTGATGTCTTCCCAGACAGGTAGGAACTGTGATAGACGTCCCCCGACCGGTGTTATGTGGTCTGGGGGGAGTTCTATGAAGTCACTGTTTTGGTGTTGAGGCGTTGCGGTTGTTATTATTTCCGCGGCCTCTACCCTTGTTGTTGTTACCTCTGTAACTGCCTCTTGAATTACCTCTGGGTGATGTTGGTGTGAAAGAGGTGGATTGCTGATTTGTTCCTGTATTCTTTGAGCCCCCTCTATAGGTGGATCTACGAAAGGAATCTCTGTGTGTTGGCTGTTGCAATGCTCCCATTGACTTAGCCGTTTCTGTATCTTTCTTCATTTTTTCTAAGGTCTCGTCTGTGCTTGAACCAAACAGTGTCTTTTGATCAAATGGTTTGTTCAGTAGGGCCGTTTGTACTTCTTGTTTGAATCCTGAGATTCTAAGCCATGCATGTCTTCTTAGCATGACACTGGTGTTAATAGATCTTGCTGCAGTGTCTGCTGCGTCTAGTGCGCATTTAATGGAGGTATTAGTTATTATTTTTCCTTCCTGTATTAATTGATCTGCCTTTTTCTGATGTTCTTTGGGGAGATGTGTAATAAGTTTCTCTAACTCATCATAATGTGCCCTGTCATAACGTGCGAGTAGTGCTTGTGTATTGGCTATACGCCAGCTATTAGCTGCCTGTGATGCTACTCTTTTGCCTGATGCATCTATTAACTTTGACTCTTTATCTGGTGGAGGAGCCTCTCCTGTAGATAATGAGTTTGCTCTTTTACGAGCGTTTGAGACTACCAGCGAGTCTAGAGGTACATGCCCTTTAATAAATATTGGGTCCTTTGGAGCCGCTTTATATTTGTTATCAATTCTTGGGTTTAACACCCTGGCTCTCACTGGGTTTTCGAATATTTCCTCTGTGTGACTAAGAAGACCCTTCAACATAGGAAGAGTACCTGATGTTCTCTGTGCATTAGGTAGAGTCTCTAACAAGAAATCCTCTATTTGAGGTTCTGTATGCATATCTAGTTTGTGATATTTTGCTGCCCTATTAATGAGCTGCACAAACCCTGTGTTATCATCAGGTGGTGAAGGCTTTGAGGGATATAGCTCTGGGTCGTTGTCCTCATCTGACCCTACATCATAGTTTTCCCATGGGTCCTCCTCATCTGGGATAGTTTCGTCATCCTCTTGAGGTTCTCCCTCCCCTAGATCACTGTCTACATCTGACTGAGGTGTAGCTGGTCTTGGTGTGGAAGGTGTAGGAATATTTGTCCTATTGTGAGGAATAGGAGAGGAGGGTGTGACTTTAGGTCGAGGAGAAGCAGGAGGAGTTATATTTGTCCCCATTGTTCTCTTTTTTGAAGGAAGAGGTTTATCTTCTGACTGTTCACTCTTTCTCTTCTTCGTGACCACTTTCCCAGTTTGCGGATCAATAAACAAGATCTTTTGTTTGGGATCTGTCTGTTGCTCCTGAATCGGTACCGAAGGTCCTGGTTCCGAGAGGTGCTTTTGTTTTCGATCGTCAGATCTTGTTGTTTTCGACACCGAATGTCTGCTCGATTCCGACTTTCTGGGTATCGAGTGTATCTTGGACGATAAATCATATTTATGCTTCGACATGGAATGTTTCGATACCGAGCTTTCCCTTGTATGTAGCCTCGGTGCCGAAGTCGATGTCGCCCTTTTCTCGGATCCGACATGGTGGGGGTCCGAGTGTTTCGGTTTCATTTTCAGTTTCGTTGCCGTGCCCGAGGGCAGGGCGTCGGAAACTTTTTTCTGCGGTTTGACCGGGCCCGAGGGCGGGGTCGTTACCGCACGGGGTCGGTTTTTCGGTAAGGGGACGTCGTCACTCACGGTTTGTTGCTCGATGAGTTCTTCAACCTCCGACTGGTCCCCTTCCGACCCCGACTGGTCCTCTTCTTCCTCGATTTGCTCGTCTCCGAACAGCTCCGGGATCGCCTCCGCCTGCATTCTGGAAACCTCGTGTCTTCGAGCTCGACGATTTCTAATCGTTAGCTTGGAGGAGAATGCTGCACAGGCTTCGCAGTCCCTGGATTCGTGTTCAGGCGATAGACAGAGGTTGCACACCTCGTGTAGGTCCTTGTGTGGGAACTTAGCACCACACGTTGGACATTTTTTGAATGGAGTCCTTTCCATGGACTCCGGGCTTGACTGCGTCGAGAAAGGCCTCCTGTTCTTCGACGTAGATCCAAGTTTTTCTCTTCGATTTTGAATTTGCAACGCGTCGGAATGGAAATGAAACGCGTTCGATAACAATACCGTCGAATTGGAAAGGGAATACGCGCCGATAAATCACTTTCTTCTGAAGTTGATCTGGAGCGTCTCGATCCTCATCCGAACCCGATGGCGGAAAAAAACAATCTAAGGATGGAGCCGATGCCCATGCGCACTACCAACTAAGGGAGGAGTCACCAAGATACAAAAGACTCTCCAAGAGAAAAACAAAGTGCAATCATCCGAGCCCAACACCAGATGGCGATCTATTCATAATGTACCATCTGCAGCCCATATGCCTCGAACAAACAGTTTATCTGGTTAGAACGTGACTTATATTGGACTGAAGGAGAGGGATTGTAGCTTGCTCACCAGCCACACTGAGGTTATGGTGAGAAAAAAAAAACGTTTTGAGGAAAGCAGCCTTAGAGCACAGCTGTGCAGAGGATCAAAGGGAGCACACATGAGGAATGTGAGAAGCAAATTGAAATCCCACTAGGGTATCGCAATGAAAAACAGGGAAACAAATGTTGTAATACCCTTAAGAAAACACATTACAACATGCGACTTAAATAATGAGAGCTGATCCGGCAAACGTAGAAAGGCTGAAAGTGCTGACAGGTGTTTACGTTAACAGTGCTCAAAGCAAAGGCATGCAACCAACAACACTTCTGACAGCTTGGCATTGGGTGGATCAATCTGTTTAGCAGTGCACCAGGCGCATACTTAGCCAAATGGCTGGCATATACAGATTTGGTTGATGGACACCCAGCTGCCAAGATGACATTAACAACTTCGGAAGAAAGATCGAACGCACTCAACTGTCGCCGCTCAATCTCCAAGCATGGAGTTGAAGGTTAAGCAAGTACGGTTAAAGGATCCTGCTCTGCTGCTGCTGCTGCGACAGGAGATCATCCTGATTGGGCAGCCTGATCGGCAGCCTGATCGGACGACAGATGCGGATGCCTAGGAGTTCAGGATACCATACTCTCTGTCCCCAATACGGGGCACTAGGATGACTTGGGCCTGGTCATTATTGATCGTCTTCAAAACTCGGGGCAGGAGGGGTATCAGTAGAAAGGAGTGCAGGAGTCCTGAGTTTCACTCTATATGGAACACTTCTCCAAGAAAGCATTTCCACTCGAAACTCCAATGAGGAAGAGCGCTGACTGAGTGTTCTCGGCAGTGGCGAAGAGCAACGGCTATTCATAGAAGAGACCTTGCACCACCTCTGAATGCAACTGTCATTTGTTATCCACAAGCCATTGATTGCTGAGTTTGTCAACTCTGATGTGCAAGGAACCCACCAAGTAGTGTGCCTTCAGCAAAATTCCTGGTGGTCTAGCAATGTCCAGAGGTACAGAGCCTCCGGGCACAGGATCCATGATCCCACTCTGCCCTGCTTGTTGAAATACCACATGGCGGTGGTATTTTCTGTAAGCATCTGCACCAGCGTCCCTTTGATGTATGGCAGGAAGTCTTTTAACCCCAAAAGATGGCTTACACCTCCAAAAAGACTGATAAGGATCCAAGTCTCCACCAGAGACTAGAAGCCTCTGATCTCCACCTCTCTCATGTTGCCACCCCAACCAGAAGCGATGCTTCAGTAACCGCTGTCATCTCTGGATGGGGAAAGGAGAGGGTCTGCCACTGACCCAGTAACAGTGCTGGACCCACCACTGCAGATCTTTTGCGGTCTCCTTTGAAATCTGGACCTAGTGCTGTGCCCATTAAGACTGTAGATCCCACCGGGTGTGCTTGACTAGCAGGATGCAGGAGGTCAACAGTTCCACAGTCATCTGGGCTTCCCACTGACCCAATAACAGTCCAACAGCCACCTCTACAGATATTTTGCGGCCATCTTTAAAATATAGACCTGGTCTGACAGATCCCCCTAGCGATGTGCCCACTGAGACTTCAGATCACATCGCATAGCCTATATATGCCACTGGGTATGCTTGACCAGCAGGTCCAGGAGGCCATCAGTCCGAGAGTCATCTTCATTGAAATCCAGGACAGAAGTGGAAACATCAGGATCACAGCCAAAACATCCTTTATTCTCCTGTGTGTGCTGGGGGATTGGATTTAGACGTGAAACTGCACCATGTCCTGAATGGCTCTGATGAAAGGGAGCATCTGCGAAGGAGTCAGGTGTGATTTCAGCATGCTGATATTGACCCCAAACAATGTTAGAAGGTTCAGCATAGTCTGGAGGTGGGTGGCCACTGCCTAAGGCAAGCTCGATTTTAACAGCCAGTGTTCGAGTTAGGGGAAGGCTGGAACCCCTTACCCTCCTAAGGTGTTTTGTTAACCCCGCCATTATTTTAGTGAACATCTGAGGGGTTCTGGTGAGGCCAAATGGTAGCACAACAAGCTGAAAAAGCTCCTGGCCCACTGTGAATCACAGATTGCATTTGTGGGCATGCAGGAGAGATGCGGAAAAAAGCGTCCTGCAGGCCAACTCTACCATTCAGGGGCATATTTATCAAGGTTTTGCATCGCCCTTGCGCCACGCAAAGAGATGCAAGGACAACGCAAAACCTAAATGAGATTTAATCAAGTCATGCAAGGCCACTTTCCGTAGTCCTGCATGGCTTGATAAGTCTAGAGTAACACAAATTGCTGCCTTGTGTGAGCCTGTCTCAGAAAAACATATCATGGGTGGAGCGTGGGAGTTCCCACACATTCACCCATGGATTCTGACACATTCCCATATTTACCAACAGTGGTAGACTTAAATGCATCAGAATTGTACACCTCCCGACCTCTGAAAATGACTTGGAGGATTGTTTTTGTGCTGGAAAGTGTCCCTTTCTGCACAAAAACAATCCTGCCTCAACACAGGAACCCTTGCAACATGACACAAGGGTGCCTGTGCTGGCGCTAGACAGCCAAAAGTGTGCCAGCACATTCCTGCCCTTTTAGGCAATGAAGCGCAGCACGGTGGCTTGCCATTGATTGCCCAAATTATTGATAAATATGGTGCCCACTTTCCAAAGTCAAGGGCAGACAAGACCTAGACCAGGGTGAGTATTTTGAATTTCTTGCTCTGCAGGAAGACATTGAAAGGGCAGAGCTCTAAAACATGACGCAGTCCTCATTCGGCCCCAGGAATTAGTGGGAACAACAACCGACTTTCGGTGCCGGTCCTTCCTATATGGCTCCTTTGGCCAAAAGAGCCTGTATTTCCTGCTTCAACAGGGACAGGTGTTCTTTGATCAGCCGTTTTGAGGATATTGAAAGGTGCAGCAGGGTTTCAAGGAAAGGTAGGGAATAGCCTGGCTGGAAAATGTACAGGGCCTACTAGTCCGAAGTTATCCTTTTCCATCCTGATAGAAAGTGTTGGATCCTACCTCTGACTGGGTGGATGTGCATGCACTACTTTCTCAAAATAGAAACTGAAACTCCTTTCGCCAATTGAAATGTGATGCCTTTCTTCAAACATACCAGTTTGACACCTAAAAAAGAACAAAGGAACGCTGATCATTATCAGAATAAAAACATAAGAACACTGAAATATGGTTAAGCCATTGGCTCAAAAGTATAAAATAATTGTCTACCAATCTCACTGACCGGAAAACACTTTCAGCCTCATTAATGTGGAACTGGCATAGGGTAGCACTGCAAGTCTTCTTGCTGCACTGCCCTATGCCAATGGGGAAAGGCAGGAATGCACCATATTTATGAAACACAATGCATTTCTGCCCTTTCCCACTGCACTGTCGCACAATTTGCTGCCTAGCACCAACGTAGGTACTGTAGCACCATGATGCAAAGTTGCCTCCGGTTCCGGCAGGATTGTTTTTGGGCAATGAGGGGTACCTTTCTGGACAAATAGAATCCCAAGGGGCATTTTCCTCTTTCCATGTGTGCTGCAAAATGCAGCACACATAGAAAGAGGTAAAAATCAGGAGAAATAAAAATATTTGCCTGATCTAGGGAGGCGTAAGGTTTTAGCCCTGCCCCAGGTTTACATGATAAAGTAAATCTGGGGCAGCAAGCTTTCATTTTTCAAAAGGGAGCTTGTACAGCTGGCCGAAACCGCCTGCAGCACAAGCTCTCATTGAAAAATGGAAGTTTGTAAACATCCCTAGACCGTGTGGCAGGCACCAGGTGCAGGGATCTTTAGGCTATGGTGCCCCCCTTGCCCATATGTTGAGGGTCAGGGAGGGAGGGGGGCCCTGCCAGGGTCCCCCAAAGTCAGTTTTTGACAGTTAATCCATGCGGGAAAGGCCGACATGGACTGGCATTCAGAAACCGACATCTTAATGCCGACTGCAGAAACACCATCCTTATGAGCGTTTCCAACTTGCCGAAGGGCCCGATGAGCCCGTCGGAACCGCATCAGATTCCCCTGCCGGTTTAAACTCCGAACGACATCATCATAATATGTTGATCGGACATTAAACCTACCATGTCGGTTGGAGGCCTCTGACCAGCAGTCGGAGGCCTCTGACCAGCAGTCGGAGGCTTTCTGACCGACATCGTAATCAGGCCCAATATGTGAAATATACACAATGTTTTGCTATATTTTTGGGAAACATTTTATACTGGACCATTAGTATATCTTTTGTTGATGAAAATTTAAAAGGAAGTACCCAGAAGGGGAGGGTAACTTCCTGTTTGAGAAAGGCTGGTATGCTGAAACGTGTCTGTTAGACTTGGCATCTTTGGTGTGGTTTCCCTGACTTTTTGCCTCTACCTCCTGTATTTTTGATGCTGTGCTGGAATTTGTTTTTGCTGGCTTAGATGCTTTGGGCACTTTGCCACTGCTGATCAGTGTCAAAGTGCAAATGCTCCCTGTGTAAATTGTTGTTACAATTGGTTCTCCCTGATTGGCATATTTTATTTACTGCTAAGTCCCTAGTGCACTGAAGTGTGCCAGGGCCTGTCGATCAAATGCTACTAGTGGGCCTGCAGCACTGATTGTGCCACCCACATGGGCAGCTCTGAAAAGGTAACTAAGGCCTGCCATTTCAGTGTCTGTGCGCAGTTGTTAACTGCCATGTCAACTTGGCAAGTGCACCCACTTGCCAGGCCCTAACCGTCAGTTTTTCCTACATGTTACACACCCCTATGGTAGACCTAAGGTACCCCTATGGTAGGCCTAAGGTACCCCCCAGGGCAGGGTGCAGTGTATGTGAAATGTCGGCCATGTACTGGTGTGTGCGACATGTCCTGATAGGGAAATACTGCCAATTTTGTTTTTCACTATTGAAAAGCTATCTTGCCCCATTGGATAGAATGGGAGTGTATTTATAGCATCTTATAAATATAACTTCCCATTGGGACAAGATGGAGAAATAAAGTTTAGGCTCTCTGAACTCAGAAATTAATAACACATCTGTTAGTAAAGATGTGTTTTAAATTGTATTTCAAAATTTCACTTTTAGAAAGTAGGCAGTTTCTTATTTAGCCTCTGCCTATTTGTGTATTGGCTGTCTGGTTTTGGAGTGACAGGTGCTGGGGATGTGCATTCACTTTAGTCAGTCAATGAGAGGATTGGGGGGGGGGTGGAGGTGTGCCTGGCCATTCCCGAATGACTCAGAGCTGGGCTGAATAGACCCTGGCTGAATTTAAAGTAGTGGGAGGAGTTTTCCTTGCACCCAAATTGTGCCCGTCTCACTTGCACAATGCTTTCTCCACCCCATGTGATCATACTGCACCAGTGAGGACAGAATTGGTTTGGATTGGGCTCAGAGACACTTGGACAAAGAGAACAAAGACATTTTGTGGTATAAGTATTAAACCTAAAATCCCACAACTTTAGACTACTTCTGGAATGAAGAGAAACCTTTGCCAAAGAGAAGAGCTGGAGAAACTGATAAGAAGTACTGCCCTTTTGCTATGTCCTGTCTGGAGTTGGGCTGCAGTAGCTGTTCCTGCCAAGGAAAGAAGAAGGACTTTTCTGTGTGCTCTGTTCCCCTGCTTGAGGAAGATCTGCAAGGGCTTGAGTAGAGCTTGCCTCCTGTTCTGAAGTCTCAGGGGCACAAAGACTTCCCCCCCAGCTCCCCTGAAATTCCTTGCTGTGAGTACTGACCTGCCAAGAGGTGCCTGTCACTGTGTCGGGCCTTTGGAGGTTGTTCCTGCTGTTGGGAGGGGGAAAAGCAACGCAACTACAAGAAAATTGACGCATCGTTTTTTTTTCTGATGCAGCACCGCTGTGCGAGAAGAATCCACGCATCGCCAAAACCGACACAGCACCTGTCGCCGCTGCAAGAACCTACGCTTCGAGGGATCGTGGCTGAAGAAACTGATGCAGCGCCGCACAACGCCAAAGCATCGATTGTCGACACATCCTTCAGTCCAAAGCATAGTACCTGTGCAGCAAGTTTTCCCTACGCATCCCCCGGATCAGAATCTACTTGGAATCGACGCATCACTTACCCCAAAAGATCGGACTCATCATTCTCCTGCGTACAGCAGAACTGTTTGATCACCTCCCCATGGTCTCAGGAACTGACCCATCTCTTTGTGTTCTCAACGCTTCCCATCTCTGTGGCTGTTTGGCCTTGTGAATTCTGTTACAATTATAAGGATTGCATATGGTTGTGTCTAAACTGGGATGATGAAGTGAGCCCAAGAACGATGATGGATTGAACCCAGATCTGTGACTGGGGGTGAGTGCCAGAAAAGTTTCAGCGCTCCGTCCATCATCTCTTTGTGTTTGATTTGTATAAATATAAACAGATAAGAATGCCATTCCATGAGGATGAAAATTGTAATATATGCATACTGACATAGGCTAAGTCAACACAAATGCTTGTTTTTATAGAGGTTGAAATAAAACAATTGTTATGCTAGACTCAAATAATATAAACATAATTTGTATTTACAAACATATTGCAAAATTTCACATACTACCCTTGGCTTGTGCATGTAAATATGTATTATTAAATCATATCAGGAGGGAGGAGGGAGTTGTGATCCATTTGGCTTCCTTTGCTTTAAATATCATGCACATGTAGAATGGGTCGGATAAGCGGTATATCTTGATTCTCACGTGTATGCATAAACATGGGGTTAGTCGATATGCATCCTCCACCCGGAGGTTCTTACCCAAGGTTAAAAGCAGTAGTGATCAGTGATACGGGTGGTGCAGGTTTAATATACCTGGACAGCCAGATTGTCAATTTTATTCGGTCTGGATTTGGGTAGCCCTAAAGCGATTCTTCAGAGTTGTTCGTCTGGTGAATTATTAGGATTCATACGCACTTGATAATGAGTGGTTTAAAATGGTCGACATGTTTCTGCCCTATGTTGCCTAGTCAGGTCATGCGGGCTTTCTTCAGGACCGAGGTGAAAAGTGAATAGAGACAGTGAGTGTCTCTTTGTGAATGTGCTTGTTATAATAGAGATTTTCTAATTATAATCAAATAGTGAAAATAAAGCGACCTATTTTTCCTTTATATCAATAAGGTCTTGTTGTACCTGTAGGAGAAAGATATGAAAAATTTATATGTATAGGGGTAGGGGTTTGTAAAAAGACACACAATGCAGTTCATTACTGCTACATTACCATTTTTTTCTGATGCAACTGGAAAATGGCAATACTTTATAAAAACACACACACCATGGCAGTTAGCGCTCTCTCATCTCTGTTCAGCTTTATCATTGTGATATAAGGCTCCTGTCGTGTGGCCAAATTTTCCCTTCTCATTTTTTTCATGCATATCGTGACATAGGTGTTTATTCCCTGTGAGCGTGACGTACCCAGTGCTATTCTGGCAAACATTCTCACATTAATGTTCTTGTTGATTCTAACAGCTATTTGTGCAACGCGGTGTTGTATTTTACACATATAATCCTGTTTTAAAAAATACGAGTGTTCCATTTTGAGAAAAACGGGTTATGTCGGGTGATGCAGCTTAGCACATACCTCTCGTGAGTTTGTATCACACATCAATGGCCAGTCAGGGGGTCAAGGGTGCCTACTGTAGGGATAGACATGTGTTAGTTAGGAAGGGGAAATAATACTTTACGGTTTTCGTAGCTGCCGGGAGTCTCCGCTCTCAATACCTGCGACTTCGTTCTTTCTGCAGAACTTGTGCTGACACTGCCTCTCTGTGCCCGGATATGCTCTCGTGCTTCCGAGGGTCATTTAAAGAGAAATTAGGTGTTTCTAGTAGAAAGACTCACCCGGTTAGTCTCGAGTCTTTCTTTTTTTGTCTTCAAAATAAATTACGTTAATTACGAGTGTTTTTGAAATTCTCGGGCTACTCGGCTTACTCGTTATAGGACGCGGCATGGTCCCAGTTAAACCGATATGTATTTTCACATGTATCTCTATCTTCAAGATAAGCCACGGCTCCATAATTAACATGTGTCTGTGGCAATGAGCTTATCAAAACTCATAGGGGAATTTTTCCTATCGCTTGGTCCCATTGTGAATATTGTGAATGTCTAGATTACTACTTGTAGTCCTTAAGTGTATGACTCTGTCATGCTTGTGAACTATGGGACAGATATTTAGATGATTATAAAAAAAGAAAAGAAAACGGGTCTCGTAAATAACGAATCTTTTTATTAAGGTAGTCTTCTCCCATCCAAAAATGTTAGGCTCATCATTCACGAAGGAGAGGATTACTTGTTGAGGCTCAGCCAAGGGATGTTGTCATTCAGTCCCGCTGAGTCCGTCTTCAGTCTATGTATCCATCTCTGCTCTTTCTCAAAAAGGATTCTTTCAGCATTGTGATCCTTTGCGTGAAGTGTCTCTAAAACAATCCATTTCAGTTCTTCTGTTGTATGTCCTGCCTCTAGATAGTGGTTGGACATTTTAGTGGTGATTTTTTTGCACTTTACATTGCTGCGATGCTTGCAGATTCTTTGCTTGATTTTTCTGCAGGTCATGCCAATATAACGCATGTTACATGGACATGTTATCATGTAAATTACGTAGCTGGTGTTACAATTAGTGTGGTTCTTTATAATCCATTTTAAATTGGGTAGAAGTTGTATTTCTTTCACACTTCTCGTCAGGCTGCATAATGAGCAAGAACCGCAAGGAAAATGTCCTCTTACTGGTGAATTGCCCAATAGGTCAAGGGGTTCTTTTTGTTTTGTGGACGGTGGTCTAGTATGGACCAACATATCCTTCAGGTTACGTGTACTTTTATTAGAGAACATGGTTTTTGGCCATGTCAACGTGGCCGAGGTAAGGATCTTCCAGTTCTTGTTTATTATTTTCTTGATATTGTCAGTCACAGGGCTGCAGGTAGTGACACATGTCACCAGGTCCTCTTGTGGAGCTCTTTCTACTATCTCGAGGAGATTGCTTCTATTTTGGTTCCTGGCTCTTTTCTTGCATTTGTTGATCAATTTCCTAGGGTAATCTCGTTCCTTGAGTTTCTTGCACAGGTCATTTGCCTGGGTTTTGCACTTTTCTGTCTTGCTACAGTTTCTACGTAGTCTCAAAAATTGACTGTAAGGGAGATTCTCCCTTAGAGGGTGTGGATGGAAACTGTTAAAAGACAGTAAACTATATTTGCAGTCGGTTTGAAGAATGTCTTGGATTGTAGGGTGTTACCCTCCACAAAGACGGTGATGTCTAGAAAGTCCAGACTCTGTTTGTCTGCAATGTAAGTAAACTTTAGCCACTCATCTCTGGTGTTTCTCCATGAGTGGAAGTTTTTGAGACTTTTCATGTCTCCTTCCCATATGAGAATAATGTTGTCTATATATCGCCTCCAGAATAGTATTTTCTGTCGGTAGGGATTCATTGTTGACGTATGTTTCCTCAAAGGTACTGACGTAGAGCCCTGCCACACTAGGGGCAAATGTGCTGCCCATCGATGTTCAGTGCAAAAACTACAGTTGATGAACAGAATGTAGAACAATGTCTTACATTCACCCCAGTACAAAGATCTGGGCCTAAATCCATCGTTTTTTTGCACTCCACACCACCCTAGGTCAGACAATGGCTATATGCAAATCAGCCTTGACCCTGTGCCTCATGGGAACAGTCCAGCCCGAACTACCAAGCCATGTCTTTCCTAGACCGGAATCAAGCATCCAAGGACCGGTTTCTGGCTATCAGCCTTCTTCAGCCTGGATAGCTGGACTCCAGTGATGTGGAGAGCCTGGGACTCACGTCTGAGCATACCCAGCCCACTCGGGGTGAAAATTGCAAAAACTACAGTTGATGGACAGAATGTAGAACAATGTCTTACATTCACCCCAGTGCAAAGAACTGGGCCTAAATCCATTGTTTTTTGCACTCCACACCACCCTAGGTCAGACAATGGCTATATGCAAATCAGCCTTGACCCTGTGCCTCATGGGAACAGTCCAGCCCGAACTACCAAGCCATGTCTTTCCTAGACCGGAATCAAGCATCCAAGGATCGGTTTCTGGCTATCAGCCTTCTTCAGCCTGGATAGCTTGACTCCAGTGATGTGGAGAGCCTGGGACTCACGTCAAGTCAAGTCAAGTTTAAATTTGTATAGCGCACTACTCACCCAGAGGGTCTCAAGGCGCTTGAGGGAGGGGGGAGCTTACTTATCAAATAACCAAGTTTTAAGTTGTTTTCTGAAGGAGAGGTGGTTCTGTGTGAGGCGGAGGTGGGTGTGGAGGGAATTCCAGGTCTTGGCTGCTAAGTAGGAGAAGGATCTTCCTCCCATGGTGGATCTCTGGATGCGTGGAATTGTGGTGAGGGCCTGATTGGACGAACGAAATTGGCGGGTGGAGGTGTAGAAGGACAGGCGCGTGTTGAGGTATTCGGGTCCTAGGTCGTAGAGGGCTTTGTGAGCGTGGGTGAGGAGACAGAACGTGATTCTTTTGTCGACGGGGAGCCAGTGGAGGTCTTTCAGGTGCCCGGAGATGTGAGCTTGGCGGGGGATGTCTAGGATGAGTCTGGCTGAGGCGTTTGGATGCGTTGGAGTTTTTTCTGTAATTTGGCTGTTGTTCCGGCGTAAAGGGTGTTTGCGTAGTCTAGTCGGCTAGTGACCAGTGCGTGGGTGACCGTCTTTCTTGTTTCGGTGGGGATCCAGCGGAAGATTTTGTTGAGCATACGTAGGATTTTGAAGCAAGATGATGAGACGGCGTTGACTTGTCTGGTCATTGAGAGGGAGGAGTCCAGGATGAAGCCCAGGTTACGTGCGTGGTCCGTTGGTTTCGGTGCGGATCCCAGGGCCGGTGGCCACCATGAGTCATCCCAGGTGGAGGGGGATGATCTTAAGTTGAGGACTTCTGTTTTGTCTGAGTTTAGTTTTAAAAGGCTGTTCTTCATCCACTCGGCTACTTCTTTCATTCCTTCGTGCAAGTTGGTTTTGGCGATGTTTGGGTTTTTAGTGAGGGATAGGATCAGCTGGGTGTCATCTGCGTAGGAGATAACGTTGAGGTTTTGTTGGCGCGCAATGGATGCGAGGGGACTCATGTATACGTTGAAGAGGGTGGGACTGAGTGAGGATCCTTGGGGTACGCCGCAGATGACTTTGGTGGCCTCTGATCTAAAAGGGGGGAGGCGGACTCTCTGGGTTCTTCCGGCGAGGAACAAGATTATCCAGTCCAATGCTTTTCCTTGTATTCCGACGTTGCTGAGGCGTTGAATAAGGGTGTTATGACAGACTGTGTCGAAGGCAGCGGAGAGGTCAAGTAGGATGAGGGCGGCTGTTTCTCCGTTGTCCAGTAGAGTTCGAATGTCATCTGTTGCTGCGATGAGGTCGGTCTAGGTGCTGTGTTTGGCTCGGAAGCCGGACTGTGAGGGGTCGAAGAATTTGTTGGATTCGAGGAAGGCGGCGAGTTGACTGTTGACGGCTTTCTCAATGACTTTGGCCGGGAACGGGAGGAGCGAAATGGGGCGGTAGTTCTTAAGTTCAGTGGGGTCTGCTGTAGGTTTCTTCAAGAGGGCGCTGAGTTCGGAGCGTTTTCAGCTTTCCGGGAAGGTGGCGGAGTTGAGGGAGCAGTTGATGACGTCGCGGAGATAGGGTGCGATGATGGAGTCTGCTTTGTTGAAAATGTGGTGGGGACACGGGTCGATTGGCGATCCCGAGTGAATGGAGTTCATCAGGCGGATGGTGTCTTCAGTGGAGATTGGGTTTCAGGCGTGGAGGTTGTTGGAGGGGGTTTTTAGTTCGGAGGTAGGTGGGGTGGGCTGGTCTCCAAAGCTGTTGTGTATGTCAGCGATTTTGTTGTGGAAGAATGAGGCTAGAGAGTCGCAGAGGTCTTGGGATGGAGTGATGTCGTTGGTGCCGGCGGTGGGGTTGGTAAACTCTTTGACGATGTTGAAAAGTTCCTTGCTGTTGTGGGCGTTGTTGTCGAGTCGATCCTTGAATGCTGATTTCTTGGTGGATCGGATCAGTTGGTGGTGTTTGCGGGTGGCGTTTTTGAAGGTGGTCAGGTTGTCATTGGTTGGGTTTTTTCTCCAGGCTTTCTCAAGGGTGCAGCAGATTTTCTTGGATTTCTTAAGGTCATCGTTAAACCAGGGACGCTGCCATGCTTGACTTGATGGTTTTTCAGGGGTGCTAATTTGTTGGCACTGTGGGTAATCCATTGTGTGAGGTTGGTGGCTGCTTGGTTTGGGTCCGTTGATTTGGCAGGAGGGTTTTGGTGAAGTGATATTGTTGGACCCGGCCCATTAGGCAGGTTCACCCCTAGACTTTTTGCGTTTTCCTAGCCTATTTATGGAACCTGGTGTTGGTGATTTTAGGCCTCTGCGCACTTTTTCACTGTGGTACAGTGTAAAGTGCTTGAGCTCTCTGTGAATGAATGGTGAGTGACCTGCCCTCCCATAGGAATGAATGGGGAATCTGTATGCCCATGGTAGTTCCTGATGCGTGGGGAGTGCAGGGGCGAGTTTGGTATGAGAGAACTCGTGAGAATGAATGCTGCAAAATGATGTATGCAGCATGGCTGTGTCTAGTCTAGAAGTCCTACTTTTGGAAGTTGGCATATTTGTGCACGTTGGTGCTAGCGTGTGATTGGCTGGTGAGCCTGGCCCAGAGTGCATGGGCCTGCTTGTGGATTGACTGTCTGGTTTGAGGATGACAGGGGCTGGAGAGCCCAGGAGGTTGTCTGAGTCAGCCCATGGATGAAAGGCAGCATCTGCTGCCAGGGAAGTGGGAGGAGATGGCACCTGATAGTGAAGGGCTGTTCCTGTGTAACTACAAAGCTGGCTCCACCTCCCGCTGGGCGACTGACACCTCTGTCCCTGATACTGAAGGGGACTTCCCTCTAAACCAGTCCAGCTGGTTCTCACACTGCCTGCTTCAAAGGACTTCAAAGAACTTCAAAGGTTTTGCACTGTATAAAAAGGGGTTGTATCCCCTTCCAAATTGTTCTTGTTTTCAACTTGAATCTGCCAGGGGCATGCTGCTGCTGGGGCTCAGGGGAATCCCTGGGCTCTGCTCAGCTCCTGGACATCTGATGGACTGCTGGGGGACTCTTCCTGGCTGTCCCCCTGCCTGGCTGCATCTCTAAGGACTTTTGCTGGACTTTGTTCTGCCCTGGAGACCTTAACCTGTGACGCTGGGACCCTTCTGGTTATAGGGGTCCTTTCCAGGGGCCTGTGGGTCCTGCCAGTGTCCCCAGCGCGATGGAAGCGCTTTATTTTGGTCCCATAGCGCTTGGAGCGCTTTATTTTCCCCAAGCGCTCGAGAGCGCTCTTATCTGGACTTCCTAGCGCTTTGGGAGCGCTTTATTGCCCCATAGCGCTTTAGAGCGCTTTATTTTGATTATAGAGCTGAGGAGCGCTTTATCCGCCCTGGCGAGTGCCCACCTCGCCTATTTTTAAATTCCATTTAACCTCGGCTGCCCACGCCGTGATTGCTGCTGCCCGGGGGCCTGAAGGTGACCAGAGGCTGCGGGGAGAATCACGAAGGGGCCGCGACCTGATTGGTTGCTGCCTGGAGGCTCGTCGAAGAAGACGCGCTGTGATTGGCCGCTGCTGTGGGCCTGTTCTGGTGAGCTGCGCATCCATTGGAGGAAGTGCCGCCGCGTCATCGAAAGCTGTCCCGGGAGCCGCGCTGTGAGTGGCTGACCCCCGGGTGCTGCTGGAGGCTCGTCCCAGGGCCCGCGACGGGATTGGCTGGCTAGGCAGAAGATGAGGCCGGCCCGGGGAAGAAGGACGAGTGATGGCGGCTGGTCGGCAGGGCTCCCGTGAGCGGAGGGAGCCCTGCAGCGAGAGGAGCGGCCTGCAGACACGAGCGGAGGGGGCGCGAGGCACATTGCCGGTGCCTGCCCCCACCGCGAGGCTTCCCGACTGGAGGGAGAGCCAGAGGAGGAGAACCGGCGAGCGCCTGACCGACCGGTGAGTGGGGCCGGAGAAGGGGAGGGGCGCCGGGACACGTTGTCGGTGTCCGCCCCGCCCCCCCGGTAGCGCGAGCTCGCGCTTCATGTCAGAGGGAAGCCATGAGGGCTTCATGGGCGGCCCCAGTTGGCAGTGGGTCGCCCCAACGCGAGTCAAGCCATGAGGGCTTCAAGGGCGGCCCCGGTTGGCAGTGGGTCGCCCCAACGTGTATGAGTCCAGAGAGGCTCTAGGGGGCCATTTCTTTTTGATTTACGAGCCCTGCGAGGCTCGAGGGCCCTTTTGTCGAAAAGACACAGAGTCAGGGCAGCCCCAGTTGGCAGCGGGTCGCCCCAACGTTGTCCAGAGCCAGGAGAAGGCTCGAGGGGGCCTTGTTTGCAGAGCCTGAGGGCTCCAACGTTTGGCCACAGTGTTTGTTTTAGAGCCTGTGTGGCTCCAGCATGGCGCAGTTTGCGCCCACGGGTCAGTGAGGACCCTGTCGCAGTTTATTTTATTGCGATGCCCAGGTGCCCAGCACTTTGTGGGCACCTGCCACGTTTAGGCTTTTTGTACTTTGGACTGGCGCTGCATGGCAGCGCGCCCTGACATTGGACACAGGGCATCCTTGCCCCAACAAGGCCAGTTGGCCTAGGGACTGCCACAGGTAGTGGCTTATGTAGTGTTGGCGCAATGTGATTTCTATGTTTTCTAATAGTTATTGCTTGTGTGAGTTTTTGCGCTATTGATTCATTAGGCACCTCTGAATGTTTATGCATTATGTGTCTTCCTTTCCATGCGCTGCACCTCTGAATGTTTAGTCATCATGTGTCTTCTTGCGCTGCACCCCTGAATGTATTTTATTGCATCATGTGCCCTATTCTTAACACCTCTGAATGTGTTACTGCATCATGTGTCTTCCTTTCCATGCGCTGCACCTCTGAATGTTTAGTCATCATGTGTCTTCTTGCGCTGCACCCCTGAATGTATTTTATTGCATCATGTGCTCTATTCTTAACACCTCTGAATGTTTAGTCATCATGTGTTTCTCCTTATTACTCCTCTGAGTGTGTTCATGCATCATGGGTAAGGTGTTCTGGTTTATGCCCCTAAATGTGGTTATTCTTAGGTGGTTGTCTTTTCTACTCCTCTGAATGTAGGTTTATTGCATCATGAGTAATGTATTCTTTCTTAGACCCCTAATGCTGTGTGATACTTAGGTGGTTCTTCTTTCTTAGTACAGGTGGTCCTAGTAAGGTCCTGGTTCCTGTTACCAGTGGTTACTGGTTGTTATCTTTGTGATTACCATTTTATGTTTTATTATTTCTTATTCTAGAAGTGCTATATCTGACTATGACAGTGGCCCTTGTGGCCCTGTCTTGTGTACATAATCCCTGTGAATATTGCCCGTGCCAGTTGGCACCATGTATATGTGTGATTTTATCTGATGTGTTTTTACAATACAAAAGTTATTTTTATAATAACCTTGTGTGGAGTCTCTTCTGTGGTGTGCCTAGTATGTTGTTGCTGTTGTGCGCTGGCGCAAATGCTTTACACATTGCCTCCGAGTTTAGCCTTACTGCTTGTGCCAAGCTACCAAGGGGGTGAGCAGAGGTTATCTTGGCGTGTGACTTCCTTGCCCTGACTAGAATGGTGGTTTCTGCCTGGCTTTGGCGTCAGCCTTAGCCTACCAGAAATAGCCAGTTCTAACATTGGTGGTCAGCGGTGCGGATTTTGGACATGTGTTTGCGCAGTGCCATAGCGACAACTGGCTACATTACAAAACTCTACAATTGTTTTTTCAGATAGTCACATGTTTGGGATTATTGTTTTTGATTTTTTTCCTCAAGAGTGTCATTTTCAAATGTGTTTCTGCGCTTTATGTTTAGTGGCAGATGAGAGAAAGTGACAGGGCGGGACGCCATTAGAGGGGGGAGGTTCCCATAGATTAGGAATCCCTTGCTGGGTCCCGTGTCCAATCCCAAATCCTGTCCCTGTGTGGGTAGATGGAAGAGAGGGAGTGTGAGGAGAAATGACTAGCTCAGGAGGGTGGTTGTTCCCTGAGTGTAGTGTGTGTGTCTGGATTCCCCAGTGTGGTAGGATCCAGTGGTGGCAGCTTTAATGTGTCCAGTGTGTTAATTCCCATTCCCCGCTCCCAGAGTTTGGTACCTGTGTCACGTGTGGTCAGGTTGAGTGATCAGGGGTGGTAGTAACTGCCTTACCAGTCCGAGGGGGGGGTTTGTGCGAATGAGTGATGTGCTGAACTGGAGGAGTTGGTGTGAGTTTTCTTTTTGTTAAAAAGCTTGCATGAGAGGTGTACCTCTGGTGGTGTGCAGGAGGTCCTGCAGAGGCACTGGACAAGAAGGTGGATGTCTGGCGGTGTGCTAGATGTCTTGCAGAGGCATTAGGGAGTGGTTCCAAAAGGAGTGGTTTGTGTATCTGATGATCCTGTGAAGGGGAAGAGGTTACTGTGTAACCCAGCTAGGTCCCAGTAGTATGGTAGGGGTGTAGGGGCTCACGCCCTGTCTCAGTGGAGGCAGAGTGAGTGTAGGACGGTGTGTCCCGCGTTGGCCTGAAACCCTATCTCAGGGCCTGGAGGGTTCCTTAAGGGAGCGCCAGGTCAGGGGCCTAAGCTGTACATAGGTCATTTGAGGAGGATCTTCCTGTGTCTAGCGGACGGGGAGTGTCTGTAACCAGAACTCCGGCGGTCCTAGTGTTGGGCAGTACCGCTCCTAAGTGGAGGGTGCAGAAGTCCTGGCTCGCTGAGCATTTGACCGTCTAGAGTGCTTGACCATTTGTGGGGCCTCTGGAGGTCGTTCCCCGAGGAGGGGGGAAAGCCGGGTTGGGGTGTGGCCTGACCTGATAGGGAGTACTGGAGGAGAGTGTGTCGCTGATACGCCGCTGGCGTGTGCTCTGTCTAGCCTGAGACATACTGGAACTGGAAGGGGGTGCAGAGGGACGGTGTCCTTACTTCTGACCCCGGTGTAACCTGAGGGTTTAGATCTTAGGTTGGGAGATTAGGAAACTTCTAGGTCAAGAGGAATCTCTACCAAAGTGGATCAGCTGAAGAGACTGAGGGGGCTGCCCTTGCTGTGTGTTCTGGGGCTCACCTGCAGTTTGTTGTTTCCACCAAGGTAGAGGAAAGGGGGCTTTGCTGTGTGCTGTGTCCCCCCACCTGCTTGAAGAGGAACTGTGCTGTGTGCTTTGTACCTCAGAAGTGAAATAGTTTCCAGGTGGTAGACCAGTGATGGAGTGAGGTCCTGATCTGGTAGGAGAATTGTGTTCTGGTGAGTGCTTCTCTGTGAGGGTGCGGAAACCCAGAAGTAGAGGTAGGGTGGGGCATTCTCTCCCGTGACCTCTGGTCAGCCTGAGGGTATGGTCCCTAGGTTGTTGGATCAGTGGTAGTTGTAGCTACACTGAGAGAGAGAGTGGAGAATGGCTATTGTATGTCAGGGGTTACTACCCCCCACTCTGTGGATTAGTTAGGACCTGTGATTTGGATGGCCTATGGCCTGGTCTTGGCTGTGGATGACTAGTGTGTACCAGTGGGGTACCCTAGTTGAGTCAGAGAGTTATTATTTGGAGGAAACCATGTAGGTTCAGAGTGGCGCAAAACTGGACGGTGTCCCTGCTGTGCGAGGCCGTGTCCGTGGTTTTGTCGCCCAAAGCAGTGAAGCCCATCAGTGGTGTGATTGGTCTACCCTGCGTTTTGGCTGGAAGGGGGTTGTGTTGGACCCGGCCCATTAGGCAGGTTCACCCCTAGACTTTTTGCGTTTTCCTAGCCTATTTATGGAACCTGGTGTTGGTGATTTTAGGCCTCTGCGCACTTTTTCACTGTGGTACAGTGTAAAGTGCTTGAGCTCTCTGTGAATGAATGGTGAGTGACCTGCCCTCCCATAGGAATGAATGGGGAATCTGTATGCCCATGGTAGTTCCTGATGCGTGGGGAGTGCAGGGGCGAGTTTGGTATGAGAGAACTCGTGAGAATGAATGCTGCAAAATGATGTATGCAGCATGGCTGTGTCTAGTCTAGAAGTCCTACTTTTGGAAGTTGGCATATTTGTGCACGTTGGTGCTAGCGTGTGATTGGCTGGTGAGCCTGGCCCAGAGTGCATGGGCCTGCTTGTGGATTGACTGTCTGGTTTGAGGATGACAGGGGCTGGAGAGCCCAGGAGGTTGTCTGAGTCAGCCCATGGATGAAAGGCAGCATCTGCTGCCAGGGAAGTGGGAGGAGATGGCACCTGATAGTGAAGGGCTGTTCCTGTGTAACTACAAAGCTGGCACCACCTCCCGCTGGGCGACTGACACCTCTGTCCCTGATACTGAAGGGGACTTCCCTCTAAACCAGTCCAGCTGGTTCTCACACTGCCTGCTTCAAAGGACTTCAAAGAACTTCAAAGGTTTTGCACTGTATAAAAAGGGGTTGTATCCCCTTCCAAATTGTTCTTGTTTTCAACTTGAATCTGCCAGGGGCATGCTGCTGCTGGGGCTCAGGGGAATCCCTGGGCTCTGCTCAGCTCCTGGACATCTGATGGACTGCTGGGGGACTCTTCCTGGCTGTCCCCCTGCCTGGCTGCATCTCTAAGGACTTTTGCTGGACTTTGTTCTGCCCTGGAGACCTTAACCTGTGACGCTGGGACCCTTCTGGTTATAGGGGTCCTTTCCAGGGGCCTGTGGGTCCTGCCAGTGTCCCCAGCGCGATGGAAGCGCTTTATTTTTGTCCCATAGCGCTTGGAGCTCTTTATTTTCCCCAAGCGCTCGAGAGCGCTCTTATCTGGACTTCCTAGCGCTTTGGGAGCGCTTTATTGCCCCATAGCGCTTTAGAGCGCTTTATTTTGATTATAGAGCTGAGGAGCGCTTTGTCCGCCCTGGCGAGTGCCCACCTCGCTTATTTTTAAATTCCATTTAACCTCGGCTGCCCACGCCGTGATTGCTGCTGCCCGGGGGCCTGAAGGTGACCAGAGGCTGCGGGGAGAATCACGAAGGGGCCGCGACCTGATTGGTTGCTGCCTGGAGGCTCGTCGAAGAAGACGCGCTGTGATTGGCCGCTGCTGTGGGCCTGTTCTGGTGAGCTGCGCATCCATTGGAGGAAGTGCCGCCGCGTCATCGAAAGCTGTCCCGGGAGCCGCGCTGTGAGTGGCTGACCCCCGGGTGCTGCTGGAGGCTCGTCCCAGGGCCCGCGACGGGATTGGCTGGCTAGGCAGAAGATGAGGCCGGCCCGGGGAAGAAGGACGAGTGATGGCGGCTGGTCGGCAGGGCTCCCGTGAGCGGAGGGAGCCCTGCAGCGAGAGGAGCGGCCTGCAGACACGAGCGGAGGGGGCGCGAGGCACATTGCCGGTGCCTGCCCCCACCGCGAGGCTTCCCGACTGGAGGGAGAGCCAGAGGAGGAGAACCGGCGAGCGCCTGACCGACCGGTGAGTGGGGCCGGAGAAGGGGAGGGGCGCCGGGACACGTTGTCGGTGTCCGCCCCCCGGTAGCGCGAGCTCGCGCTTCATGTCAGAGGGAAGCCATGAGGGCTTCATGGGCGGCCCCAGTTGGCAGTGGGTCGCCCCAACGCGAGTCAAGCCATGAGGGCTTCAAGGGCGGCCCCGGTTGGCAGTGGGTCGCCCCAACGTGTATGAGTCCAGAGAGGCTCTAGGGGGCCATTTCTTTTTGATTTACGAGCCCTGCGAGGCTCGAGGGCCCTTTTGTCGAAAAGACACAGAGTCAGGGCGGCCCCAGTTGGCAGCGGGTCGCCCCAACGTTGTCCAGAGCCAGGAGAAGGCTCGAGGGGGCCTTGTTTGCAGAGCCTGAGGGCTCCAACGTTTGGCCACAGTGTTTGTTTTAGAGCCTGTGTGGCTCCAGCATGGCGCAGTTTGCGCCCACGGGTCAGTGAGGACCCTGTCGCAGTTTATTTTATTGCGATCCCCAGGTGCCCAGCACTTTGTGGGCACCTGCCACGTTTAGGCTTTTTGTACTTTGGACTGGCGCTGCATGGCAGCGCGCCCTGACATTGGACACAGGGCATCCTTGCCCCAACAAGGCCAGTTGGCCTAGGGACTGCCACAGGTAGTGGCTTATGGAGTGTTGGCGCAATGTGATTTCTATGTTTTCTAATAGTTATTGCTTGTGTGAGTTTTTGCGCTATTGATTTATTAGGCACCTCTGAATGTTTATGTATTATGTGTCTTCCTTTCCATGCGCTGCACCTCTGAATGTTTAGTCATCATGTGTCTTCTTGCGCTGCACCCCTGAATGTATTTTATTGCATCATGTGCCCTATTCTTAACACCTCTGAATGTGTTACTGCATCATGTGTCTTCCTTTCCATGCGCTGCACCTCTGAATGTTTAGTCATCATGTGTCTTCTTGCGCTGCACCCCTGAATGTATTTTATTGCATCATGTGCTCTATTCTTAACACCTCTGAATGTTTAGTCATCATGTGTTTCTCCTTATTACTCCTCTGAATGTGTTCATGCATCATGGGTAAGGTGTTCTGGTTTATGCCCCTAAATGTGGTTATTCTTAGGTGGTTGTCTTTTCTACTCCTCTGAATGTAGGTTTATTGCATCATGAGTAATGTATTCTTTCGTAGACCCCTAATGCTGTGTGATACTTAGGTGGTTCTTCTTTCTTAGTACAGGTGGTCCTAGTAAGGTCCTGGTTCCTGTTACCAGTGGTTACTGGTTGTTATCTTTGTGATTACCATTTTATGTTTTATTATTTCTTATTCTAGAAGTGCTATATCTGACTATGACAGTGGCCCTTGTGGCCCTGTCTTGTGTACATAATCCCTGTGAATATTGCCCGTGCCAGTTGGCACCATGTATATGTGTGATTTTATCTGATGTGTTTTTACAATACAAAAGTTATTTTTATAATAACCTTGTGTGGAGTCTCTTCTGTGGTGTGCCTAGTATGTTGTTGCTGTTGTGCGCTGGCGCAAATGCTTTACACATTGCCTCCGAGTTTAGCCTTACTGCTTGTGCCAAGCTACCAAGGGGGTGAGCAGAGGTTATCTTGGCGTGTGACTTCCTTGCCCTGACTAGAATGGTGGTTTCTGCCTGGCTTTGGCGTCAGCCTTAGCCTACCAGAAATAGCCAGTTCTAACAGATATGAATAGCTGGTCGGTGGTAATTTTATTCCAGTTTCTCCGGAGAATTGGTTGTGGGTGGTTGTGGGTCGTAGTCTTTTTGTAGTTGAAGTGAACGCAGCTGTGGTCTGTCCAATGGAGAGCAGTGGTGTGATTGAAGGAGATGTGCTTGCTGGAGGTGAAGATTGGGTCGAGCGTGTGTCCGGCAATGTGGGTAGGGGTGTCAACAAGTTGTTTGAGTCCGAGGTTGGCGAGGTTGTCCAACAGGGTGGTGGTGTTGCTGTCGTTGTTCTTTTCCAGGTGGAAGTTGAGGTCTCCCAATAGGATGTAGTCCTCGGAGGGGAGGGTGTGAGGGCTGATGAAGTCAGTGATGTCTTCGCTGAATTGTGTGCGGGGTCCGGGTGGTCTATAGATAAGGGTGCCTCTGAGTGTGGTCTTGGGGTCGATGTGAATCTGGAAGTGAAGGTGTTCGGCGGTTATGAGGTTGTCATCAGAACTGGTCGTGATGCGGATGGCGTTCTTATGGATGATGGCGATGCCTCCTCCTATTTGGTTGATGTGGTCCTTTCGGATGATCTTGTAGTTTTCCGGGATGGCTATGGCGATGTCGGGCGCTGAAGAGGCGTTCATCCAGGTTTCTGTAAGAAAGGCGACGTCCGGCGATGTGGTGTCGAGTAGGTTCCAAAGTTCAATGGCGTGTCTGTGGACCGAGCGGGTGTTGAGTAAGATGCACTTCAAGTGGTTATTGTCGGAGCTCTGTTTTGAGTGAGTGGATTTGGTGTGGGTCCTGATGCAGTCGAACTTGCAGGAGTGGCAGGTGAAAGGTCCATGGGTGAGTCCTGGAGCAGCTTGGTAGCAGTCGGGGAGATGGCCGGAGTTGAGTGCTGAGAGGGTGGCGGAGTCGTACGTAATGCGGGCGAAGAGGGGTTTGCGGGGGCCAGAGGGTATGGCCCTGGGCGCGGACGGGCGTAGACGGGCTTACCTTTGGCGCACCTTCGGCACGCATGGGGCGCGACCGCTGCGCGTAAACGCTGCGCGCGTATGCATCTGTCATAAGTGGATAGTGGAGGGGGGTGGGGCGAGGGAGGAGCAGGCGGGAGAGGGGTGGAGAGCCGGGCTGGGCGGCACCACAACAAACAACAAAATTGCAGCATGCCAACAGCGAAACAGGACGAGATTGGGGCAGCACAGTCAGGCAACAATCATTAGAGCAGGCAAAGCGAGTGGCACAGCAAACAATAGTGGCACAGTAAATCACAAATCACAGTCTGACACTAAAGCGCTACGATGATTCAATACCCAGCAGTACGAGCAAGTCTGGCAATAAGCGCTACTATGACTCAATATTCGGCAGTGCGAGCAAGTCTGGCAATGAGCGCTACTATGACTAAACAATATTATAGCAGTGCGAGCAATGCGTGGCAATCAAAGCGCTACGATAACAACGTGAGGATGAGCAGGGAGCAGCGAGGGGAGCGACTGCTTCTGAGAGGCTCAGGACGGTCACAGCGCTATAGCTGGAAAGGTAAAGCTTGACTCTCTGTAGGAGGGAGGAGCAGCTGGGAGGCGGGAGCGGGGTGGAGAGCCGGGCTGGGAGGCACCACAACAAACAACAAAATGGCAGCACGCCAACAGCGAAATAGGACGAGATTGGGGCAGCACAGTCAGGCAACAATCATTAGAGCAGACAAAGCAATGGCACAGCAAACAATAGTGGCACTGTAAATCACAAATCACCGTCTGACACTAAAGCGCTACGATGATTCAATACCCAGCAGTGCGAGCAAGTCTGGCAATGAGCGCTACTATGACTAAACAATATTATAGCAGTGCGAGCAATGCGTGGCAATCAAAGCACTACGATACCACGTGAGGATGAGCAGGGAGCAGTGAGGGGAGCGACCGCTTCTGAGAGGCTCAGGACGGTCACGTCTGACTAAACCCAGCCCACTCAGGGTGAAAATTGCAAAAACTACAGTTGATGGACAGAATGTAGAACAATGCCTTACATTCAACCCAGTACAACGATCTGGGCCTAAATCCATCGTTTTTTTGCACTCCACACCACCCTAGGTCAGACAATGGCTATATGCAAATCAGCCTTGACCCTGTGCCTCATGGAAACAGTCCAGCCCGAACTACCAAGCCATGTCTTTCCTAGACCGGAATCAAGCATCCAAGGACCGGTTTCTGGCAATCAGCCTTCTTCAGCCTGGATAGCTTGACTCCAGTGATGTGGAGAGCCTGGGACTCACGTCTGAGCATACCCAGCCCACTCGGGGTGAAAATTGCAAAAACTACAGTTGATGGACAGAATGTAGAACAATGTCTTACATTCACCCCAGTGCAAAGATCTGGGCCTAAATCCATTGTTTTTTGCACTCCACACCACCCTAGGTCAGACAATGGCTATATGCAAATCAGCCTTGACCCTGTGCCTCATGGGAACAGTCCAGCCCGAACTACCAAGCCATGTCTTTCCTAGACCGGAATCAAGCATCCAAGGACCGGTTTCTGGCTATCAGCCTTCTTCAGCCTGGATAGCTTGACTCCAGTGATGTGGAGAGCCTGGGACTCACGTCAAGTCAAGTCAAGTTTAAATTTGTATAGCGCACTACTCACCCAGAGGGTCTCAAGGCGCTTGAGGGAGGGGGGGAGCTTACTTATCACATAACCAAGTTTTAAGTTGTTTTCTGAAGGAGAGGTGGTTCTGTGTGAGGCGGAGGTGGGTGTGGAGGGAATTCCAGGTCTTGGCTGCTAAGTAGGAGAAGGATCTTCCTCCCATGGTGGATCTCTGGATGCGTGGAATTGTGGTGAGGGCCTGATTGGACGAACGAAGTTGGCGGTTGGAGGTGTAAAAGGACAGGCGCGTGTTGAGGTATTCGGGTCCTAGGTCGTAGAGGGCTTTGTGAGCGTGGGTGAGGAGACGGAACGTGATTCTTTTGTCGACGGGGAGCCAGTGGAGGTCTTTCAGGTGCCCGGCGGTGTGAGCTTGGTGGGGATGTCTAGGATAAGTCTGGCTGAGGCGTTTGGATGCGTTGGAGTTTTTTCTGTAATTTGGCTGTGGTTCCGGCGTAAAGGGTGTTTGCGTAGTCTAGTCGGCTAGTGACCAGTGCGTGGGTGACCGTCTTTCTTGTTTCGGTGGGGATCCAGCGGAAGATTTTGTTGAGCATACGTAGGATTTTGAAGCAAGATGATGAGACGGCGTTGACTTGTCTGGTCATTGAGAGGGAGGAGTCCATGATGAAGCCCAGGTTACGTGCGTGGTCCGTTGGTTTCGGTGCGGATCCCAGGGCCGGTGGCCACCATGAGTCATCCCAGGTGGAGGGGGATGATCCTAGGATGAGGACTTCTGTTTTGTCTGAGTTTAGTTTTAAACGGCTGTTCTTCATCCACTCGGCTACTTCTTTCATTCCTTCGTGCAAGTTGGTTTTGGCGATGTTTGGGTCTTTGGTGAGGGATAGGATCAGCTGGGTGTCATCTGCGTAGGAGATAATGTTGAGGTTGTTTTGGCGCGCAATGGACGCGAGGGGACTCATGTATACGTTGAAGAGGGTGGGACTGAGTGAGGATCCTTGGGGTACGCCGCAAATGACTTTGGTGGCCTCTGATCTAAAAGGGGGGAGGCGGACTCTCTGGGTTCTTCCGGCGAGGAACGAGATTATCCAGTCCAATGCTTTTCCTTGTAATCCGACGTTGCTGAGGCGTTGAATAAGGGTGTTATGACAGACTGTGTCGAAGGCAGCGGAGAGGTCAAGTAGGATGAGGGCGGCTGTTTCTCCGTTGTCCAGTAGAGTTCGAATGTCATCTGTTGCTGCGATGAGGTCGGTCTAGGTGCTGTGTTTGGCTCGGAAGCCGGACTGTGAGGGGTCGAGGAATTTGTTGGATTCGAGGAAGGCGGCGAGTTGACTGTTGACGGCTTTCTCAATGACTTTGGCCGGGAATGGGAGGAGCGAAATGGGGCGGTAGTTCTTAAGTTCAGTGGGGTCTGCTGTAGGTTTCTTCAAGAGGGCGCTGAGTTCGGCGCGTTTTCAGCTTTCCGGGAAGGTGGCGGAGTTGAGGGAGCAGTTGATGACGTCTCGGAGATGGGGTGCGATAATGGAGTCTGCTTTGTTGAAAATGTGGTGGGGACACGGGTCGGTTGGCGATCCCGAGTGAATGGAGTTCATCAGGCGGATGGTGTCTTCAGTGGAGATTGGGTTCCAGGCGTGGAGGTTGTTGGAGGGGGTTTTTAGTTCGGAGGTAGGTGGGGTGGGCTGGTCTCCAAAGCTATTGTGTATGTCAGCGATTTTGTTGTGGAAGAATGAGGCTAGAGAGCCGCAGAGGTCTTGGGATGGAGTGATGTCGTTGGTGCCGACGGTGGGGTTGGTAAACTCTTTGACGATGTTGAAAAGTTCCTTGCTGTTGTGGGCGTTGTTGTCGAGTCGATCCTTGAATGCTGATTTCTTGGTGGATCGGATCAGTTGGTGGTGTTTGCGGGTGGCGTTTTTGAAGGTGGTCAGGTTGTCATTGGTTGGGTTTTTTCGCCAGGCTTTCTCGAGGGTGCGACAGATTTTCTTGGATTTCTTAAGGTCATCATTAAACCAGGGACGCTGCCATGCTTGACTTGATGGTTTTTCAGGGGTGCTAATTCGTTGGCACTGTGGGTAATCCATTGTGTGAGGTTGGTGGCTGCTTGGTTTGGGTCCGTTGATTTGGCAGGAGGGTTTTGGTGAAGTGATATGAATAGCTGGTCGGTGGTAATTTTATTCTAGTTTCTCCGGAGAATTGGTTGTGGGTGGTTGTGGGTCGTAGTCTTTTTGTAGTTGAAGTGAACGCAGCTGTGGTCCGTCCAATGGAGAGCAGTGGTGTGATTGAAGGAGATGTGCTTGCTGGAGGTGAAGATTGGGTCGAGCGTGTGTCCGGCAAGGTGGGTAGGGGTGTCAACAAGTTGTTTGAGTCCGAGGTTGGCGAGGTTGTCCAACAGGGTGGTGGTGTTGCTGTCGTTGTTCTTTTCCAGGTGGAAGTTGAGGTCTCCCAATAGGATGTAGTCCTCGGAGGGGAGGGTTTGAGGGCTGATGAAGTCAGTGATGTCTTCGCTGAATTGTGTGCGGGGTCCGGGTGGCCTATAGATAAGGGTGCCTCTGAGTGTGGTCTTGGGGTCGATGTGAATCTGGAAGTGAAGGTGTTCGGCGGTTATGAGGTTGTCATCAGAACAGGTCGTGATGCCGATGGTGTTCTTATGGATGATGGCGATGCCTCCTCCTATTTGGTTGATGCGGTCCTTTCGGATGATCTTGTAGTTTGCCGGGATGGCTATGGCGATGTCGGGCGCTGAAGAGGCGTTCACCAGGTTTCTGTAAGAAAGGCGACGTCTGGCGATGTGGTGTCGAGTAGGTTCCAAAGTTCAATGGCGTGTCTGTGGACCGAGCGGGTGTTGAGTAAGATGCACTTCAGGTGGTGATTGTCGGAGCTCTGTTTTGAGTGAGTGGATTTGGTGTGGGTCCTGATGCAGTCGAACTTGCAGGAGTGGCAGGTGTAAGGTCCATGGGTGAGTCCTGGAGCAGCTTGGTAGCAGTCGGGGAGATGGCGTGGAGTTGAGTGCTGAGAGGGTGGCGGAGTCGTGCGTAATGCGGGTGAAGAGGGGTTTGCGGGGGCCAGAGGGTATGGCCCTGGGCGCGGTCCAGGCGCGAACGGGCGTAGACGGGCTTACCTTTGGCGCACCTTCGGCACGCATGGGGCGCGACCGCTGCGCGTAAACGCTGCGCGCGTATGCATCTGTCATAAGTGGATAGTGGAGGGGGGTGGGGCGAGGGAGGAGCAGGCGGGAGAGGGGTGGAGAGCCGGGCTGGGAGGCACCACAACAAACAACTAAATGGCAGCACGCCAACAGCGAAACAGGACGAGATTGGGCCAGCACAGTCAGGCAACAATCATTAGAGCAGGCAAAGCGAGTGGCACAGCAAACAATAGTGGTACAGTAAATCACAAATCACGGTCTGACACTAAAGCGCTACGATGATTCAATACCCAGCAGTACGAGCAAGTCTGGCAATAAGCGCTACTATGACTCAATATTCGGCAGTGCGAGCAAGTCTGGCAATGAGCGCTACTATGACTAAACAATATTATAGCAGTGTGAGCAATGCGTGGCAATCAAAGCGCTACGATACTAACGTGAGGATGAGCAGGGAGCAGCGAGCAGCGAGGGGAGCGACTGCTTCTGAGAGGCTCAGGACGGTCACAGCGCTATAGCTGGAAAGGTAAAGCTTCACTCTCTGTAGGAGGGAGGAGCAGCTGGGAGCGGGGTGGAGAGCCGGGCTGGGAGGCACCACAACAAACAACAAAATGGCAGCACGCCAACAGCGAAATAGGACGAGATTGGGGCAGCACAGTCAGGCAACAATCATTAGAGCAGGCAAAGCAATGGCACAGCAAACAATAGTGGCACTGTAAATCACAAATCACGGTCTGACACTAAAGCGCTACGATAATTCAATACCCAGCAGTGCGAGCAAGTCTGGCAATAAGCGCTACTATGACTCAATATTCGGCAGTGCGAGCAAGTCTGGCAATGAGCGCTACTATGACTAAACAATATTATAGCAGTGCGAGCAATGCGTGGCAATCAAAGCACTACGATACCACGTGAGGATGAGCAGGGAGCAGTGAGGGGAGCGACCGCTTCTGAGAGGCTCAGGACGGTCACGTCTGACCATACCCAGCCCACTCAGGGTGAAAATTGCAAAACTACAGTTGATGGACAGAATGTAGAACAATGCCTTACATTCACCCCAGTACAACGATCTGGGCCTAAATCCATCGTTTTTTTGCACTCCACACCACCCTAGGTCAGACAATGGCTATATGCAAATCAGCCTTGACCCTGTGCCTCATGGGAACAGTCCAGCTCGAACTACCAAGCCATGTCTTTCCTAGACCGGAATCAAGCATCCAAGGACCGGTTTCTGGCTATCAGCCTTCTTCAGCCTGGATAGCTTGACTCCAGTGATGTGGAGAGCCTGGGACTCACGTCTGAGCATACCCAGCCCACTCGGGGTGAAAATTGCAAAAACTACAGTTGATGGACAGAATGTAGAACAATGTCTTACATTCACCACAGTGCAAAGATCTGGGCCTAAATCCATCTTTTTTTGCACTCCACACCACCCTAGGTCAGACAATGGCTATATGCAAATCAGCCTTGACCCTGTGCCTCATGGGAACAGTCCAGCCCGAACTACCAAGCCATGTCTTTCCTAGACCCGAATCAAGCCTCCAAGGTCCGGTTTCTGGCTATCAGCCTTCTTTAGCCTGGATAGCTTGACTCCAGTGATGTGGAGAGCCTGGGACTCACGTCTGAGCATACCCAGCCCACTCGGGGTTAAATTTGCAAAAACTACCGTTGATGAACAGAATGTAGAACAATGTCTTACATTCACCCCAGTACAAAGATCTGGGCCTAAATCCGTCGTTTTTTTGCACTCCACACCACCCTAGGTCAGACAATGGCTATATGCAAATCAGCCTTGACCCTGTGCCTCATGGGAACAGTCCAGCCCGAACTACCAAGCCATGTCTTTCCTAGACCGGAATCAAGAATCCAAGGACCGGTTTCTGGCTATCAGCCTTCTTCTGCCTGAATAGCTTGACTCCAGTGATGTGGAGAGCCTGGGACTCACGTCTGAGCATACACAGCCCACTCGGGGTGAAAATTGCAAAAACTACCGTTGATGGACAGAATGTAGAACAATGTCTTACATTCACCCCAGTGCAAAGATCTGGGCCTAAATCCATTGTTTTTTGCACTCCACACCACCCTAGGTCAGACAATGGCTATATGCAAATCAGCCTTGACCCTGTGCCTCATGGAAACCATCCAGCCCGAACTACCAAGCCATGTCTTTCCTAGACCGGAATCAAGCATCCAAGGACCGGTTTCTGGCTATCAGCCTTCTTCAGCCTGGATAGCTTGACTCCAGTGATGTGGAGAGCCTGGGACTCACGTCTGAGCCTACCCAGCCGACTCGGGGTGAAAATTGCAAAAACTACAGTTGATGGACAGAATGTAGAACAATGTCTTACATTCACCCCAGTACAAAGATCTGGGCCTAAATCCATCGTTTATTTGCACTTCACACCACCCTAGGTCAGACAATGGCTATATGCAAATCAGCCTTGACCCTGTGCCTCATGGGAACAGTCCAGCCCGAACTACCAAGGCATGTCTTTCCTAGACCGGAATCAAGCATCCAAGGACCGGTTTCTGGCTATCAGCCTTCTTCAGCCAGGATAGCTTGACTCCAGTGATGTGGGGAGCCTGGGACTTACGTCTGAGCATACCCAGCCCACTCGGGGTGAAAATTGCAAAAACTACAGTTGATGGACAGAATGTAGAACAATGTCTTACATTCACCCCAGTACAAAGATCCGGGCCCAAATCCATCTTTTTTTTGCACTCCACACCACACTAGGTCAGACAATGGCTATATGCAAATTAGCCTTGACCCTGTGCCTCATGGGAACAGTCCAGCCCGAACTACCATGCCATGTCTTTCCTAGACCGGAATCAAGCATCCAAGGACTGGTTTCTGGCTATCAGCCTTCTTCAGCCTGGATAGCTTGACTCCAGTGATGTGGAGAGCCTGGAACTCACTTTTGAGCATACCCAGCCCACTCGGGGTTAAAATTGCAAAAACTACTGTTGATGAACAGAATGTAGAACAATGTCTTACATTCACCCCAGTACAAAGATCTGGGCCTAAATCCATTGTTTATTTGCACTTCACACCACCCTAGGTCAGACAATGGCTATATGCAAATCAGCCTTGACCCTGTGCCTCATGGGAACAGTCCAGCCCGAACTACCAAGGCATGTCTTTCCTAGACCGGAATCAAGCATCCAAGGACCGGTTTCTGGCTATCAGCCTTCTTCAGCCAGGATAGCTTGACTCCAGTGATGTGGGGAGCCTGGGACTTACGTCTGAGCATACCCAGCCCACTCGGGGTGAAAATTGCAAAAACTACAGTTGATGGACAGAATGTAGAACAATGTCTTACATTCACCCCAGTACAAAGATCCGGGCCTAAATCCATCTTTTTTTTGCACTCCACACCACACTAGGTCAGACAATGGCTATATGCAAATTAGCCTTGACCCTGTGCCTCATGGGAACAGTCCAGCCCGAACGACCATGCCATGTCTTTCCTAGACCGGAATCAAGCATCCAAGGACTGGTTTCTGGCTATCAGCCTTCTTCAGCCTGGATAGCTTGACTCCAGTGATGTGGAGAGCCTGGAACTCACTTTTGAGCATACCCAGCCCACTCGGGGTTAAAATTGCAAAAACTACTGTTGATGAACAGAATGTAGAACAATGTCTTACATTCACCCCAGTACAAAGATCTGGGCCTAAATCCATCGTTTTTTGGTACTCCACACCACCCTAGGTCAGACAATGGCTATATGCAAATCAGCCTTGACCCTGTGCCTCATGGGAACAGTCCAGCCCGAACTACCAAGCCATGTCTTTCCTAGACCCGAATCAAGCCTCCAAGGTCCGGTTTCTGGCTATCAGCCTTCTTCAGCCTGGATAGCTTGACTCCAGTGATGTGGAGAGCCTGGGACTCACGTCTGAGCATACCCAGCCCACTCGGGGTGAAAATTGCAAAAACTACAGTTGATGGACAGAATGTAGAACAATGTCTTACATTCACCACAGTGCAAAGATCTGGGCCTAAATCCATCTTTTTTTGCACTCCACACCACCCTAGGTCAGACAATGGCTATATGCAAATCAGCCTTGACCCTGTGCCTCATGGGAACAGTCCAGCCCGAACTACCAAGCCATGTCTTTCCTAGACCCGAATCAAGCCTCCAAGGTCCGGTTTCTGGCTATCAGCCTTCTTTAGCCTGGATAGCTTGACTCCAGTGATGTGGAGAGCCTGGGACTCACGTCTGAGCATACCCAGCCCACTCGGGGTTAAATTTGCAAAAACTACCGTTGATGAACAGAATGTAGAACAATGTCTTACATTCACCCCAGTACAAAGATCTGGGCCTAAATCCGTCGTTTTTTTGCACTCCACACCACCCTAGGTCAGACAATGGCTATATGCAAATCAGCCTTGACCCTGTGCCTCATGGGAACAGTCCAGCCCGAACTACCAAGCCATGTCTTTCCTAGACCGGAATCAAGAATCCAAGGACCGGTTTCTGGCTATCAGCCTTCTTCTGCCTGAATAGCTTGACTCCAGTGATGTGGAGAGCCTGGGACTCACGTCTGAGCATACACAGCCCACTCGGGGTGAAAATTGCAAAAACTACCGTTGATGGACAGAATGTAGAACAATGTCTTACATTCACCCCAGTGCAAAGATCTGGGCCTAAATCCATTGTTTTTTGCACTCCACACCACCCTAGGTCAGACAATGGCTATATGCAAATCAGCCTTGACCCTGTGCCTCATGGAAACCATCCAGCCCGAACTACCAAGCCATGTCTTTCCTAGACCGGAATCAAGCATCCAAGGACCGGTTTCTGGCTATCAGCCTTCTTCAGCCTGGATAGCTTGACTCCAGTGATGTGGAGAGCCTGGGACTCACGTCTGAGCCTACCCAGCCGACTCGGGGTGAAAATTGCAAAAACTACAGTTGATGGACAGAATGTAGAACAATGTCTTACATTCACCCCAGTACAAAGATCTGGGCCTAAATCCATCGTTTATTTGCACTTCACACCACCCTAGGTCAGACAATGGCTATATGCAAATCAGCCTTGACCCTGTGCCTCATGGGAACAGTCCAGCCCGAACTACCAAGGCATGTCTTTCCTAGACCGGAATCAAGCATCCAAGGACCGGTTTCTGGCTATCAGCCTTCTTCAGCCAGGATAGCTTGACTCCAGTGATGTGGGGAGCCTGGGACTTACGTCTGAGCATACCCAGCCCACTCGGGGTGAAAATTGCAAAAACTACAGTTGATGGACAGAATGTAGAACAATGTCTTACATTCACCCCAGTACAAAGATCCGGGCCCAAATCCATCTTTTTTTTGCACTCCACACCACACTAGGTCAGACAATGGCTATATGCAAATTAGCCTTGACCCTGTGCCTCATGGGAACAGTCCAGCCCGAACTACCATGCCATGTCTTTCCTAGACCGGAATCAAGCATCCAAGGACTGGTTTCTGGCTATCAGCCTTCTTCAGCCTGGATAGCTTGACTCCAGTGATGTGGAGAGCCTGGAACTCACTTTTGAGCATACCCAGCCCACTCGGGGTTAAAATTGCAAAAACTACTGTTGATGAACAGAATGTAGAACAATGTCTTACATTCACCCCAGTACAAAGATCTGGGCCTAAATCCATTGTTTATTTGCACTTCACACCACCCTAGGTCAGACAATGGCTATATGCAAATCAGCCTTGACCCTGTGCCTCATGGGAACAGTCCAGCCCGAACTACCAAGGCATGTCTTTCCTAGACCGGAATCAAGCATCCAAGGACCGGTTTCTGGCTATCAGCCTTCTTCAGCCAGGATAGCTTGACTCCAGTGATGTGGGGAGCCTGGGACTTACGTCTGAGCATACCCAGCCCACTCGGGGTGAAAATTGCAAAAACTACAGTTGATGGACAGAATGTAGAACAATGTCTTACATTCACCCCAGTACAAAGATCCGGGCCTAAATCCATCTTTTTTTTGCACTCCACACCACACTAGGTCAGACAATGGCTATATGCAAATTAGCCTTGACCCTGTGCCTCATGGGAACAGTCCAGCCCGAACGACCATGCCATGTCTTTCCTAGACCGGAATCAAGCATCCAAGGACTGGTTTCTGGCTATCAGCCTTCTTCAGCCTGGATAGCTTGACTCCAGTGATGTGGAGAGCCTGGAACTCACTTTTGAGCATACCCAGCCCACTCGGGGTTAAAATTGCAAAAACTACTGTTGATGAACAGAATGTAGAACAATGTCTTACATTCACCCCAGTACAAAGATCTGGGCCTAAATCCATCGTTTTTTGGTACTCCACACCACCCTAGGTCAGACAATGGCTATATGCAAATCAGCCTTGACCCTGTGCCTCATGGGACCAGTCCAGCCCGAACTACCAAGCCATGTCTTACCTAGACCGGAATCAAGAATCCAAGGACCGGTTTCTGGCTATCAGCCTTTTTCAGCCTGGATAGCTTGACTCCAGTGATGTGGAGAGCCTGGGACTCACGTCTGAGCATACCCAGCCCACTCGGGGTGAAAATTGCAAAAACTACAGTTGATGGACAGAATGTAGAACAATGTCTTGCATTCACCCCAGTGCAAAGATCTGGGCCTAAATCCATTGTTTTTTGCACTCCACACCACCCTAGGCCAGACAATGGCTATATGCAAATCAGCCTTGACCCTGTGCCTCATGGAAACAGTCCAGCCCGAACTACCAAGCCATGTCTTTCCTAGACCGGAATCAAGCATCCAAGGACCGGTTTCTGGCAATCAGCCTTCTTCAGCCTGAATAGCTTGACTCCAGTGATGTGGAGAGCCTGGGACTCACGTCTGAGCATACCCAGCCCACTCGGGGTGAAAATTGCAAAAACTACAGTTGATGGACAGAATGTAGAACAATGTCTTACATTCACCCCAGTACAAAGATCTGGGCCTAAATCCATCGTTGTTTTGCACTCCACACCACCCTAGGTCAGACAATGGCTATATGCAAATCAGCCTTGACCCTGTGCCTCATGGGAACAGTCCAGCCCGAACTACCAAGGCATGTCTTTTCTAGACCGGAATCAAGCATCCAAGGACCGGTTTCTGGCTATCAGCCTTCTTCAGCCTGGATAGCTTGACTCCAGTGATGTGGGGAGCCTGGGACTCACGTCTGAGCATACCCAGCCCACTCGGGGTGAAAATTGCAAAAACTACAGTTGATGGACAGAATGTAGAACAATGTCTTACATTCACCCCTGTACAAAGATCCGGGCCTAAATCCATCTTTTTTTCTGCACTCCACACCACACTAGGTCAGACAATGGCTATATGCAAATCAGCCTTGACCCTGTGCCTCATGGGAACAGTCCAGCCCGAACTACCAAGCCATGTCTTTCCTAGACCGGAATCAAGCATCCAAAGACCGGTTTCTGGCTATCAGCCTTCTTCAGCCAGGATAGCTTGACTCCAGTGATGTGGAGAGCCTGGGACTCACTTCTGAGCATACCCAGCCCACTCGGGGTTAAAATTGCAAAAACTACTGTTGATGGACAGAATGTAGAACAATGTCTTTCATTCACCCCAGTACAAAGATCAGGGCCTAAATCCATCGTTTTTTTGCACTCCACACCACCCTAGGTCAGACAATGGCTATATGCAAATCAGCCTTGACCCTGTGCCTCATGGGAACAGTCCAGCCCGAACTACCAAGCCATGTCTTTCCTAGACCAGAATCAAGCATCCAAGGACCGGTTTCTGGCTATCAGCCTTCTTCAGCCTGGATAGCTTGACTCCAGTGATGTGGATAGCCTGGGACTCACGTCTGAGCATACCCAGCCCACTCGGGGTAAAAATTGCAAAAACTACAGTTGATGGACAGAATGTAGAACAATGTCTTACATTCACCCCAGTACAAAGATCTGGGCCTAAATATATCGTTTTTTGTAAATAGTTTTCCGTAAGTGCAAGTCTACAGCACTCAAGTATGAAATGTCTCGGTGTCTTGTGGGGCCAGTCTGTGTTGAAGACCATTGTTTCCAAAGTATCCATGGTTTTCTGTTGTGGTAGGCTAGTGTAAAGACTTTCAACATCCTGTGAGTAGACTACATGTTTTAGGAGATTTAGGAGATCCCTCGTGTCTTTTAAATAGGTTGATGTCTTCTAAGTTAGTGGTTTTAAATACTGATCCGCGAATTGTGAAAGTGGTTCTAGAACTGACCCAATTCCGGAGACAACTGGTCATCCGGGAAGTGGTATCCGTGCTTTATGTGTCTTTGGTAAAGAATAAAAGTACGGTATTTTGGGTGTTTTTATCTCCAAATATTCTGCCTCTTTTTTTGAGATCCAATTGTGGGTTTCTGCTTCTTCTACCATAAGGGCAATCATCCTCTGTAGTCTTGGTGTTGGGTCCGCAGTAATGACTTCATAGAATTTTCGATCAGAGAGGATGTCCATACATTGTTTGTCATAGCCTTCTTTTGTCAAAAGGACTATCCCCGCCCTTGTCAGCCGGTTTGATAATAATTTGACCGTCATTCCTCAGCTCATTTAGAGCTTGTTGTTCTGCTCTGGTCACATTCTGAAATGGTTTTTTAGTGTTCTGACTCAATCCATCTACCTCTTTCATAATGGCTTATTCGAATGTTAAAATTTCTATGGGTATTTGAGAATTCAGTGGACAAAATTTGGGCTTGTTCCTCAGGGTGGTATCTCCATCTGAGTGGGGATCTCTTGGTTTTTGAAAAATGCTTTTAAATTTCAATATACGACAAAATTCAGCAAGTTCGCATTTTGTTTTAAAGATATCAAGGTTTGGTGTTGGGACATACCCCAAGGTCTTGCTCAGGATATTTTCTTGATTTTCTGTTAAGATCTTATCTGTTAGGTTCACGACAAGGGTGTTGTGCCTGACCCTGACTTCGCTCTGGTAACACTCCTGGTTTGAACTTGTCGTGTCTGGTCTGACCAGGTTACTCCTCTCCGTCTCGACCTCTGAACCACCGGGCCTCTCCCTAAAAAAGGAAGCCTTTGTTGGTAATTTTGTACCTTGTTGGTGTTACATATGTGGATTCATAGGGGGGGCCTTGGAAATACGGGTACACCCACCCTTGAAAATGTGGATTGTATGGTTGGAATGGCATCCCTTGTGTATTTATTTGGTAGTGTGGATTTTGCCACATATTACGTCCTCAGCGATTGCCTCTCCTGTATTGTTGTTTTCCTCTTCCGTAAGGGGGAATTCATCTCCACTCAAGTCAGATCCCTCTGTAGATGATCCACTATGGGAATCATAGTTGGAAGCGTTGTCATTTGCTTTGTAATCCCTACTACTGTATGGGTGAACGCGGTCAAGTGAGAATCTTTTAAGTTCTTTAGCCAGTTTTTGTAGTTTTGTTTGGGTAAGGTATTCCTGGGTTTTCGTTCATTTCTTTGTTTATCTCTTCTACTTTTTTCTTGTAGACATTTATATGCACCATGTTGTTGAGATTGGTTACTATGATTTGGATTTTTACAGTCAGTTTGTCTGTTAATCTCGTTGCCGTTTTCATAACCAGGACTAAGTAGTCCGTTGTGCATTTCCACGAAATGGCTGACCAATCTTTCCTAAATGCTAGATCTTTCAAAAAAATGCGGGGTGCATAGGTCACCCAGAGTCCTCTGGGTGCCGCATTTACTCTAAGATATTCGGTCATGATAATTCCGTGGACTGCTGTCCTGACTTGTTCTCTTTTGACTTCAGTCAGTTCATCGCAATCATTTGTGTTGGCCAGAGTTTGAGTGAGGTCACTATCCACGAAGAGTGCTGGTCTCGCAAGTATTGCATCGATTTCCTCAGTTGAATAGCTTAGGCCTAGATTTTCTGCCATAGTTATCCATGTTACTTTTCAGTAGATGAATTCTGCCGAGGAATTGCTCCACACCACTGGAGTCAAGCTATAATGGCTGAAGACGGCTGATAGTCAGAAACAGGCCCTAGAATGCTTGATTCCGATCCAGGAAAGACATGGCTTGGACTGTTCCCATGAGGCACAGGGTAAAGGCTGATTTGCATATGGCTATGTCTGAACTGGGGTGGTGTGGAGTGCAAAACAACGATGGATTTAGGCCTAGATCTCTGTACTGGGGAGAATGTATAACATTGTTCTGCATTCTGACAATCAACTGTTATTTTTGCATTTGTCACCCCGAGTGGGATGGGTATGCTCAGACGTGAGTCCCATGCTCTCCACATCACTGGAGTCAAGCTATTCTGGCTGAAGACGGCTGATAGCCAGAAACCAGTCCTAGGATCCTTGATTCCGGTCCAGGAAAGACATGGCTTGGAAGTTCGGGCTGGACTGTTCCCACGAGGGCATGTCTGAACTGGGGTGGTGTGGAGTGCATAAAAATGATGGATTTAGGCCCAGATCTCTGTACTGGGGTGAATGTATGACATTGTTCTGCATTCTGTTCATCAACTGTTATTTTTGCATTTGTCACCCCGAGTGGGATGGGTATGCTCAGACGTGAGTACCATGCTCTCCACACCACTGGAGTCAAGCTATCCTGGCTAAAGACGGCTGATAGCCAGAAACCGGTCCTAGGATGCTTGATTCCGGTCCAGGAAAGACATGGCTTGGCAGTTCAGACTGGACTGTTCCCATGAGGCACAGGGTCAAGGCTGATTTGCATATGGCCATGTCTGAACTGGGGTGGTGTGGAGTGCAAAAAAACGATGGATTTAGGCCCAGATCTCTGTACTGGGGTGAATGTATGACATTGTTCTGCATTCGGTCCATCAACTGATATTTTTGCATTTGTCACCCCGAGTGGGATGGGTATGTTCAGACGTGAGTCCCATGCTCTCCACACCACTGGAGTCAAGCTATCCTGGCTGAAGACGGCTGATAGCCAGAAACCGGTCCTAGGATGCTTGATTCCTGTCCAGGAAAGACATGGGGGTAGATGTATCAAGCTTCTTTCCTGACGAAAACGCTGCAATTCGCAAAATAGCAGCGTTTGCGACAAGAAAAACGGAAAATGAGATGTATCATGCAAAAAGTTAGCAATATTAAGGAATCGCAAATTTTGCGATTCCTTATCATTGCGCAAGCATTTAAGAAATCGCAAATTGCGATTTTTTAAATGCTATGTATGAAACATTTCATTTTAGGGAATTTTGGCTAAGAAATTGCAAATTACCAGCTACTTGTAGTTGGTGGTAATTTGCGAATTCTTTTACAAATGCACTTTATGCAATTTGTAAAGGTGCCATGTGACGCTCATACATGCCCTTAGGTCATGTATGTGCGCCATATGCGCACACATGTCATTTTCAGGAGTGCAGCAGGCTGTCCTTGAGACACCCCTGCACCCTTGAAATTATTCTCAATTTGTGATTAGCAAATAGCGAATCGCAAATAAGGAATATTAAGAAATCGCTAAAAATGTGCGAGTTTCTACATACATGCCATTTTGCAATTCCCAAATAGCGATTCCTTAAAAATCGCTATTTGGAAATCGCAAAAGGGTATGTTGATACATCTAGCCCATGGCTTGGCAGTTTGGGCTGGACTGTTCCCATGAGGCACAGGTTCAAGGCTGATTTGCATATGGCCATGTCTGAACTGGGGTGGTGTGGAGTGCAAAACAACGATGGGTTTAAGCCCAGATCTCTGTACTGGGGTGAATGTATGAGATTGTTCTGCATTATGTCCATCAACTGTTATTTTTGCATTTGTCACCCCGAGTGGGATGGGTATGCTCAGGGGTGAGTCCCATGCTCTCCACACCACTGGCGTCAAGCTATCCTGGCTGAAGACGGCTGATAGCCGGAAACAGGTCCTAGAATGCTTGATTCCGGTCCAGGAAAGACATGGCTTGGCAGTTCAGGCTGGACTGTTCCCATGAGGCACAGGGTCAAGGCTGATTTGCATATGGCCATGTCTGAACAGGGGTTGTGTGGAGTGCAAATAAACTATGGATTTAGGCCCAGATCTCTGTACTGGGGTGAATGTATGACATTGTTCTGCATTCTGTCCATCAACTGTTATTTTTGCATTTGTCAGCCCGAGTGGGATGGGTATGCTCAGATGTGAGTCCCATGCTCTTCACACCACTGGAGTCAAGCTATTCTGGCTGAAGACAGCTGATAGCCAGAAACCAGTCCTAGGATCTTTGATTCCGGTCCAGGAAAGACATGGCTTGGCAGTTCGGGCTTACTGTTCTCATGAGGGCATGTCTGAACTGGGGTGGTGTGGAGTGCCAAAAAACGATGGATTTAGGCCCAGATCTCTGTACTGGGGTGAATGTATGACATTTTTCTGCATTCTGTCCATCAACTGTTATTTTTGCATTTGTCACCCCGAGTGGGATGGGTATGCTCAGACGTGAGTACCATGCTCTCCACACCACTGGAGTCAAGCTATCCTGGCTGAAGACGGCTGATAGTCAGAAACCGGTCCTAGGATGCTTGATTCTGGTCCAGGAAAGACATGGCTTGGCAGTTCGGACTGGACTGTTCCCATGAGGCACAGGGTCAAGGCTGATTTGCATATGGCCATGTCGGAACTGGGGTGGTGTGGAGTGCAAAAAAACGATGGATTTAGGCCCAGATCTCTGGAATGGGGTGAATGTATGACATTGTTCTGCATTCTGTTAATCAAATGTTATTTTTGCATTACACGTATAATAGAAGTTAACACAACTGACTGTGATAAGAGTGGGAGGAGGGCCAAAGCCCAATTAACTATTGAAAAAAGTAAACTGGTATTTTGTGTTGTCTACGGGTCAAATTGTGATGAGGCGTACGTATTTGATCAACTGAATATGGAACTGTTGCAATGGTCAGGAGAATTGTTTATCATGGGGGACTTTAATTGCATAATGAATTATCAGATTGACACTACAAGGGTTAATTCCTTTCAACGAATGCGGAGAACACGGGCCGCCATTCTCGAGCTAGGGCGTTTGCATAATTTAAAAGACGTTTGGCGTCATGCCTTTCCAACTGCGCCCGGCTACACATATTATTCGGCTCCTCGTCGGCTCTGTTCCCGCATTGACATGGTCTGGGCTTCTAATAGAATAGCAAGTACTAGTACCATCGAACTCTGTCCTAGAATTAATTCTGATCACAACCCAATATTACTATCATTTGATATTGAACAGAAATACACAGCACCTCGACATTTCTCCTTCCCTAGGCATTTATTTTCTAATACTCTATTTATTTCACAACTGAAGGTGCACATCTCTGATTTTATTAAGCTTAATCTTGATTCTACTACATGTCTTATGGTATGGGATTCTTGCAAGGCAAGCATACGTGGGTTTACTCAGCAATTTCTTCTTCATTAGAACTCAGAAAACCGCAAGAAAGACATAACCTTGGTAAATGACATTCTATCAGCAGAGTTATTATTGGCAGATGCCCTTCGCCTACGGACCATTAGCACAACTGAATTAGAACTGCGTCTGGGACAACTTAAGTCAGCCATTAAAACCACCTTCTGGGAAAAAAGCAGCATAAAACTGCATAAAAATCAAATCACACAATATGAAAGTGGAGATAAAGTTGGGAAACTACTAGCTTTTAAAATAGCTGAGGAGAAAGCTAATACCTTGATTAAAAATCTGAAGGGCATTAATGACACTATAATCGATCAACCACTGCAAATACTAGAAGAATTTGTAACATTCTATAAAAAATGATATACTCCTGAGATTTTCCCTTCAGCAACATCTATCCAGAATTATCTGGATCATTTCCTCGTTAGACCTAATTCCCTTGGGATGGACTCACTCTCTGCTCAAATCAGTCAGCTTGAGATTAGACAAGCAATTTTCTCTTTGCCATCTGGGAAGGCGTCCGGTGAGGACACTATCCCAGTGGAAATATACAAGCTGTGTGCTGAGGAACTTATACCACTCTTTTTTCAAGTTATCAATTTCATAGGGGATAGTAGAAAAGCCCCGAACTCCTGGAATAGGGTAAAATTAGTTTTTTTTTTTTTAAAAAAAAAGGGAAACCACCGGATGATTGCGGCTCTTATCGCCCTATCTCTTTAATTAATGCAGACGCTAAAATTTTTGCAAAGGTGCTGGCCATCCGTCTAGCACCTTTTATACCCAAAATAGTCAGCCCACACCAACATGGGTTTGTCATAGGCAGGGATACTACAGCACACATCACTATGGCGGTAACTGCCTTTGATATAGCGGAAAAGGAAACCTCCCCACTCGGTATGATCATGTTAGACGCAGAAAAGGCATTTGACCGAGTGGGGTGTGAGTACTTGTGGCTAGTCATGGGTGGGTTTGGTTTCGGGGGTAAATTCCTGAATTGGGCACAATCTTTATATGATAAGCCTAAAGCCACAATCAACTATGCTGGCTTGACGTCGGCTCCTTTTTTTATTACTCGTGGAACTCGCCAAGGGTGTCCCCTATCACCTCTTTTATTTGCATTATCAATAGAGCCATTTCTCCAAACACTACAACTTCAATCTGATATCATTCCTTTTAAATTTGGCCCGCATACACTAAAAATCACAGCTTATGCTGACAATATTGCTATCTACTCAACTGATATCGTAAAAGCTATGCAAGGTATTAAGGTAGAAGCTACCAGATTCGGGGACGTATCCGGATATAAATTAAACATAAATAAAACCCAAATAATTGGCAACTACAAACCGGGGAGTGCAATTATTGGATTATGTCAAACGGCCACCTATCTAGGGGTTAGGATCACTGCTCAAGTCAAGAATATAACGAAAATAAATTATGATGAATTAGTTAAAACTACTAAAGCTTTATTAAAAAAAATGGCATAAACTACCCTTAAATATCATAGGCAGAATTAATCTGATACGTATGATAATACTACCAAAATTCCTTTACTTATTCCGCTCTATTCCTTTGGCTTTAGGTAACTTATTCTTTAGAAACCTGGAAGGTATCTTCAGTAGTTTTATATGGGGATATCATAAATCCCGCAGATCTATGACTCTTTTTAAAGGGACTATAGAAGCAGGAGGGCTGAACTTTCCGGATTTTAAATTATACTTTTGGTCCGCTTATGTTGGACGTATGAGATACTTAATTAATTCGGAAGGATCAGACAATCAACCATACTTTTTAACGTTTATGTTCGATAAGGATGCTAAGTTTTTTCTTTGGAGGATCAACGACCCTAATTATTTTAAAAGAGTACGGTTCAAGACCGCAAGAGATTTGGTAAAAACCTGGCGCAATATACAGGCTTTTTGTAATTTGACTTTCTTTCACCCTAATTTAATTTTATGGGGAAATCCGGGCTTACCCGGGATATTCAACGATGGAGCCGCCAATATATGGCGAGCGCATGGAATAAAAACACTCGGAGACTTATATGGCGCACAAGGGCTGTTGAGCTTTGAGAGCCTTAAAACACTATATAATGTTTCTGATACCATGCAATACAAGTATATGCAAATATATGATTTCCTGACTCGAAAAATGCAGCTTCAGAGTATCTCAGAGCCCACTGTTATCTGGGAGAGCCTGTATTCTCAAAAGAATAAGTCCCTAATAAGTCACTGTTATAAACGTTTTATTACATACAGAGTTAGTGATTGTAGTATCTTGGTGGAGAAATGGAATTGGATGCTAGGGAGTAATATTAGTTCAGCAGCTATCAACAGATCTTTGGGCAATATCCATAAAGTCGTTCTTTCCTCAAGTTTAAGATTGCAACAATTTAAGACAACTTGCATGCTTTATCATACCCCTGAAAGAATTTCTAAATGGGCTTCTAACAGTAGCTATACTGATAGAACTAAATGCCCTAAATGTTCGTTGGCTGCGGTAGACTTGGTGCATATGTTGTATACTTGCCCTAAGATATCTGAATTCTGGACATCGGTTGAGAATGTAATGAAATTAAAATTAGGATGTACATTTTCCCTGGATCCGGCTTTAGTTCTGCTTGATGTTAATATCGCGAACACTCCACATAAGTCTATAATTACAATCATGCTATCATGCGCAAAACTTATAATCGCCCGAGCTTGGATTTCCCCTACACCCCCACACTTCATGGAATGGTGGTCATTACTTAATGAGATTCACTGTATGGAATCTACTCTGGCTAGGATTAGAGGCAATAAGGCCTTGGTTAAATTTGATAAGATTTGGGGGTCTGTTATTTGCTGAAACGAATACTTACACAAGACCTACTTAGCACATGAATATCGATTTATAATATTTGCCTGCAACATGAATTACACTTTATGTGTCTGGGTCTAATGAGAATTCATTTATTATGATATGTTTATCCTGTCCATGATCTGAAATTCTTTTTTCCTTTTCTTCTTCTTTTTCTCATTGTTAACTTCTTGATATGGGTGTTTTTGATTACATTTCTTTCCTGTGCTGCTAATAAAAAATGTTAAAAAAAAAAAGATCCATAGTGCTCAAAAGTTCCAAAAGCCAGTTCTAAAGTTGAAAATGATCCGGTACACTTGCTTTGGCGTAAAAACAACATAATGAGTGTGGCTAAGTAGAATAATTGTAAAAAATAGCCTTAAATGTACAGGACCATTAGCCAGTACAGAAGTAGAGTGTTGTTCATTTATCTAAACAAATAACCCGTATAGGCAGTTTACCATTCAGAGCCTTATTTAGACCCTGGGGCTTGTCAAAGCAGCACTAAGTGCAGTGCATATGTACAGCTGAGTGCAAACTGTGGTCGCTTTGGCTGTGCGCTTGCTTTTACTACCCTTTTACCTAATGTTAGAAGCGATCGAAAGCTTTGTGGTTATTACAAAGGTAAATGGGAGCAAATACCCTTTATGAATTCACCCCTCTTTTTTTTGCAGACTACTGAAACTTAGGTGCACTTTCTCGCTGGAGAGACAGCAAAGTCTCTAAGTGTGCCTCGCAATTTTTGCACAAAATTTGAAGGACGTAAAATATCTAACCGATAAGAATTTAAGATGTTGACATTTACATTTCAATTGCAATATAATTGTGTAACACAGGCTATAGGACGAGTGTTTGCTCAAACCTACAGGATAAGACTAATCTAAATGTGTAAAAAAATGTGCCTAAAGTTACTATTTTAAGCAGGTGTGAAGTTAAAAAAATGATTTCAAAATGTGCCTATTGGAAAAAATATCGTTGCTATGACAACATTCCTTGCTTTCACGCACTCATCGTTTCCTCCTAGGTAAAGACTGCCTGGCAGCCACTCAGTGCATCATTCTTGTCATAACTTTCCATCAGATTCATAACAATTGCCCTTTTGATCAATGCCTTTTTTGGAAAATATATTTTATAGCATAAAACACAAAGCATGCAGGAAAAAGTGAACGGATAGGATACAATTCTTGGCATGCCAAATCTCTCTTAGGGATGTACGGTCTGCAGTGTAAAGCTGCATGGCTTTAACCCTTTAAGTGCTGCTGTCGGCCAACGGTCGTCACGAGCACTACCTTGCCAGTGCTGCGCACGACCGTTGGCCGACGGGTCAGCATTCGTTATTCGAACGTTCAGCACTGGGCGCTGAACGTTCGACGCTCGGAAGGTGTTAATAACTAGTTTTAATGGAAGTAATGCACGTATCTGTATAATAATATTTTTTTTTAAATTCCACTTAACTAAAGATCCGGAAATTTCTGTTCTTCAAACACCAAACTATGGGGTATATTTACAAGCCCCTTGCGTCGCTGGTGCATCACTTTTTTTGACGCACCAGCGGCCCAGTGTGATGCTCCATATTTGCAAGGCCACATAAAGCCACACTGCATGGCTATTCGTGGCTTGGTAAATATGACCCCTTTTCACCCTGAATTCTAGAAACAAAGGTTCTTAGCTTATTTGGGGATAAGGCAATACTGTACAGAACACAATAGGCTACTATACGTTTGAACTTCCTTGCCCAGCCGGACAAGGAATTTATTTATCAACAAATATCAAATATGGTTATAATACATTTCTACAACAGTAGCGTGACACAATCCTGTGCCGTACCAAGAGGAAAAAGGAAATAGAAAAAGAGTGAAAGGGGTGTTTTCAGGCAAAAGAAAGGAGCAGGCAGGGCAATGTTATAAGTAAAGGATAGTGACAGTGTCGCCTGGAGTAGCACATGCAAAACCACATATAAATTATTTACATGTATGCCAACTCATGGGTGTCGACGTTTCGATCCCTTTGCTCAGTTACATAAAGGGGATCATCTTCAGGACTTATATAATAGGGTTTGCCTGAATTTGGGAGCGCCTGTTAGAGAAACAATGAAAGACAAGCAAGAAAAGAAATTATCAGGCGGGAATCCCGGAGGGCGGTCACGCCATGCCGTTCATAACATTTACAAGATTCGGAGTCGCAGTGTGTGCAAGGTGATGGTGACAGTGCTGGCCTTTTAGTTAAGGTTCAACATTCACATACAATTGTCCTCGGAATCGCAGTGACATTGGTGTTGTGGGTAAAGGATTAGGGATTGTGCAGAACATGTGATTAAAAAGTGCTCGAGGCTCAGTGATCTGGTGATTGAGCAGGGCAGCGTGCGTCTATGATAATCCTGGGATAGGCATCTATGCAAATCTAGTGGGCTGGTGGTGACTTAGGCATTGCCTGGGACATATCTCTTAATGAGAGGTGAGGGATGGCAAACTTGGTTATTAGATATTGGCGATTACGCCAGGGCTGGTTTGCAGCAAGACAGCCAGGTAAAAAGTTTCTGTTAATAAAGAAGTTTTATCATGGGAGAGCATGTCATTTAATATGTATTAGCCGGTGCACAATAATTGTATGTGCAAAGGTGGCGTACCTTAGACAATCGAACAGTTGCACTGGTAGTGCGGTGGGTGCAGAAGGGTCGTCAGCTTTCTTGTAATCCCCTTTTCACACAGCACTATGAGTTACAGGGGCGTGCCATGGGTGTTCCTATGCAACGCCCATGGATTCTACTGTATTCCCCGATTTACAACATTTCGGAAACCTGGGAAAGTGTCAGAATCCTATGCTTCCCCAGGGAAGGCGTAAGAAGGAGCAACAAGGAGAAATACTTATATTTCTCCTTGTTTTTCCTCTTTGTATGCGTGCTGCATTCTTTAGCACACATAAAAAAAGAGGAAAACACTTCACATGATTGTTTTTGTGCAGGAAGATGTGCCGTCCTGCACAAAAACTCTCCTCAAAAACGCAGACACCTATGCACCATGGTGCAAGGGTGCCTGTTTTGGCGTAAGGCAGTCAATTGTGCGCCAGTGCAGGGAAAAGCACAGGGATTCAACATATTGTTGTAAATATGACGCATCCCTGTGCTTTGAAAAAGATGCAGTGCAGGCAAATGGCTTGCGGTGCCACACTGCGTCACTTTCTTATAAATAAGGCCCATGGAGTCTATACATCACATATGATATAATGCTCCACAACTGATGCCCTCTTGGTGCCAAGTGACTAACATAGAGAAGCTATAATACCCAAAACTAGTGTGCTTGTGGCAGGAGAAGCATTCCTCCTCTCAGGATAAAGGATGAGATTATATTCCCACGGCTCCAGGCCATGCACTCTAAGTGTAAATCGTGCACAGATTCTTTTGGAGCACGGTTGTACATTAGCTTGAGGTCCTACATCACCACCAAAGCTAGAAAATAAGTGACAGTTAAACACTGGGACCAGAGTAAAATAAAGAATGCTCTGTGACATAAATGTGCAGGGTGTAGTCTAAATAGGATAATAACTGGAACAACTATGCACCGCTGCAGTATTATGCTACTCTTGTACACTTGGACACATATGTGAATACATAAAAAAGCCGCTTTATGCCAGGCTGGAGGACACCTTTACAGTCCAATTACCTCAGCTGTAAGAATGAATAGATGGAGAGGGCTGCATCTGCACTGGCAGGATTAGGACATTTGCTTGCAGGGGAGGGGGGCACGGCTTAGCAGTTTGGGCCAGATTGGCTTACAAAGGTTGGCACCTTCCTGTCATGGCAGAGGCGAGCTAAAATGGCTCATGTTGGCTTCTAGCGCCAAGATTGTCTGCGTTTTCACTGCGCTGGGAGATCGGAGCGCAGACTGGAGCGCTGACTGCCACTGCCGTGCCGGGGCCAGTATGGGGAGAGCGGTGGATGGTCCGGGTCGGATTGGTGGCAGGAGCAGAGGAAACGCGGTGAACGGAGAGCGGAGTCTCGGGAGTGAGGCTTCCGCGATCGGAGAGGAGCGGCTGACCAGAGGCTGGGGTCTGAACACCGAACCCGCGAAAGCGGTGAGGAGACCAGCTGCACAATGGCTCCACAGGGGTGAGCGGTGCGAGGCGTCTCCCCCTGCGGATTTCGCGCATAATGGTAGGGTCCAGGAGCGTGATATAGAGGGAGCATCAGGGCAGGTGTCAGTGCGTAGTTTCTGAAGAGATTAGGCGCAGGTAGTTAGAGAAGGGGTTTATTCTTTCTTTAGCAAAATCCCACCCACCCATCCTCTAAAAAAAAAAAAAAAAGATATACATATATATATATATTTATATATATAGAGGGTTTGCCACTTCAGGATGCGTTTCCCATAACAGATGGCTTTAGGCATAAAATTCCCAGGGAGGAGGAGTCTAGAGCGGGCTCCTCCAGTTATTAGTTAGATAGGGGGAATTATACAGAAAAATGGAGGGGAAAAATGGAAAGAAAATGTTGGGGAAGTTATGATGAGTTCAATACAAGAAAAGAGATTATTTGATGGTTTCGGTATAAAGTATAAATTTATAATGAAATGAAATAAATAAATAAAGAAATGGTTTCGGTTCAACTGCCAAATTTACATGTTTGATGGTCTGTTGGGACATTTATGAATATACATATCCTGAATGAAGTGGCCTTTTCTGCTATGAGAAAGCGAGTGGTCTCAATTTGTGGGCGACAACGGTTGTGGAGGATAGCAGGGCAGAAGAACCTAACCGCATCGCACGGACGAGTGCTAGATATGGTGCGTTGCATTGGGAGCCATGCGGTGTTGAGAACGGCCGCCCGCTGCGGTAAGGCAACCGCTGCGGCTTCTGTGGGAGCGAGTGGGCCGACATTACTGTGGGCATAGGATAGCATGTAGTGAGCCCTGGGCTGCGAGAAAGGCGATTCCTGCAGTTCTCGGAGATATTGCAGCGCGAGGTGGTGGAACTGCGCTGCAGTCTGGGATTGGGAGTTTTTTAACACACGTGGACTTAGCAAGAATGATTCAGTCCACAGGACACACCGAAGGTGGCATTGAGCGTTGCGGAGTACGGGGTAACAGAGCACTGCATGAAAAGAGACCCAAAGGAAAGTGGTGGCTGACCAGAGCTACATAGATGGAGCAACTGAGGTGTGGTGGTGTCAGGAACAATAGCAAACCGGGGTAACTACAACTGCCTCTCCAACACCCCAAGCAGGTGAAGCATTGTGGAAGGTTGACGGGGCGGAAAGTGCAGGTTGGAGGCAGGTTGAGTAGAGTGCCCACACATTTTCAGCATACCTCAGACAGATTGGATTGCTAAATTAATACCAAGGAGCCTCTGCTTGATTCTGCCAGGCTTGCACTTTTGCACTTTTTTCCACGTCCCTGCCAGCCGCCTCGCGGTCTGAGTCTCCAGTGCAGGAGCGCTATTTCAGACGCGGGAGACGCCGAGCGGGCCAAGGCCGGGCCAAGATGGGCCCGTCTGAGCCCGTCAGTGACCGACAGAGGCTGGGGCACCCCTCTAAGGTGGGTGGGCTGCTATTCAGTGATTTCTAGGACTGTTGGGGGTTTGTGAGATCTATAAGATACTTAGTCATGGGTAAAAGAAAGTCGGGACCTATACGGAGTACAAAAGGGGGTGGTGATGGACGGAGCATCTGAATCAAACACTCACACCCAGTCAAAAGATCTGGGTTTAATCCATCACCGTTCTTTAGCCCACTCACGTCTGAGCATACCCGACCAACCTTATGGCGGCCAAAAGCGGTACAAAAAGGGGTGGTGATGAGGCACAGGGTCAGACTAATTTGCATATAGCCATGTCTGAACTGGGGTGGCAGAGTGGGCTAAAGAACAGTGATGGATTAAACCCAGATCTTTTGACTGGGTGTGAGTGTTTGATTGATTCAGATGCTCTGTCCATCACCACCCCCTTTTGTACCGCTTTTGGCCGCCATAAGTGTGGCAGGTATGCTCAGACGTGAGTCCCTTGCTCACTTTGCCACTGGATTCAAGCAAGCCGGGCTGAAGATTGCTGGAATGCCAGAAACCGGTCCTCGGAAGCTTGTTTTCGGTCCAGGGAAGACATGGCTTGGCAGTTCGAGCTGGACTGTTCCCATGAGGCACAGGGTCAGACTGATTTGCATATAGCCATGTCTGAACTGGGGTGGCAGAGTGGGCTAAAGAACGGTGATGGATTAAACCCAGATCTTTTGACTGGGTGTGAGTGTTTGATTGATTCAGATGCTCCGTCCATCACCACCGCCTTTTGTACCTCTTTTGGCCGCCATAAGTGTGGCAGGGTATGCTCAGACGTGAGTCCCTTGCTCACTTTGCCACTGGATTCAAGCAAGCCGGGCTGAAGATTGCTGGAATGCCAGAAACCGGTCCTCGGAAGCTTGTTTTCGGTCCAGGGAAGACATGGCTTGGCAGTTCGAGCTGGACTGTTCCCATGAGGCACAGGGTCAGACTGATTTGCATATAGCCATGTCTGAACTGGGGTGGCAGAGTGGGCTAAAGAACGGTGATGGATTAAACCCAGATCTTTTGACTGGGTGTGAGTGTTTGATTGATTCAGATGCTCCGTCCATCACCACCGCCTTTTGTACCTCTTTTGGCCGCCATAAGTGTGGCAGGGTATGCTCAGACGTGAGTCCCTTGCTCACTTTGCCACTGGATTCAAGCAAGCCGGGCTGAAGATTGCTGGAATGCCAGAAACCGGTCCTCGGAAGCTTGTTTTCGGTCCAGGGAAGACATGGCTTGGCAGTTCGAGCTGGACTGTTCCCATGAGGCACAGGGTCAGACTGATTTGCATATAGCCATGTCTGAACTGGGGTGGCAGAGTGGGCTAAAGAACGGTGATGGATTAAACCCAGATCTTTTGACTGTGTGTGAGTGTTTGATTGATTCAGATGCTCCGTCCATCACCACCCCCTTTTGTACCGCCTATACGGAGTACAGCAGGTTCGCTGGGTGGACAACAATCACTATTGACTTATTTGACTGGTGCGATGGGGGCCATTGAGGAACAAATCCACACAGTAGAAGAGACTCTTACCCAAGGACGGTTGGACTTTTGTGTGGAAAGTAACATTGGAGAGAGCTCATCGATTAATTCTAATATGTGTGGGGGGCACAAAACGGTTGTAACCAGGTGACCTCAGATCTTTTATATGAGAGTGATCTAGAAGAGGTTCCACAACCAGCCAAAAACGTTGTAAGAATCCGAAAATGAGGGAGGATGCACAGGAGGCAATTAATATTGAGAAAAGCCTGGTGACACAGGGTAAAAAGCCACTTCCCAGAAGAAAGAAGACCTTGGGTAATCACTCGAAAACAGCAGGAGCATGTGCTACCGCCTGTGTTGGGGGAGCGAGTGCTAGGAAGCACACTGCAGGACAAAGTCTGGAATTAGACCACATAGCGGGGAAAATGGATAATTTACATAGCTTTGTGGTAGAAGCCCTAAGGAAACTAGAAGACAGAGTTGCCAAGATAGAGGGGTGTTTGAGAGGTGATATTATAGCTACCACAGGAGGGGTGAATATTATACAGAAGGATAACCCCTGACTAGGTACGCTTCCAGTCCCCGAGACCCTTGTTAGGACTTCAACCACAGACAGCTCGAACTCAGTTATTGTGCATGATATTACTCGTATGCCCTCCCAAAGATCTAATGGCACTGGCAATTATTTCCCTCCCCATAGTATTCCTAATCAGCCCTCAGTAGAGCAGCATGGCACTAATAGCAGAGCCGGGGACGTCTATTTGGGCACACACCTCCGCCTGAAAATCCAGCAACTACATACCTTGACCTACCACCAGCAGCTACACCTTATGTATTAATATTGGCAAATGCCCCCCTTTTGCGTGAGGCAGAATACGAAACATGGGAGAGCCTTAAAAATAAATCACTACAATGGCTGGTCAAAAAAAGGTCTTTCTGACCCATTGTTTAAACATTTCAAAATGGCAAGACGGGTTTCTTGGGTGAGTAAGGGCCAAAAGAGCCTTCAGGGAGATTGTATTGTCCTAACCCTTGGCGACCCCATGCTTGTGCATGCAATACTTATGAGGATAGGTAATTATATGTCTTAATCATATGGGACTCAATGTCTTACCCCTCGGTGCTTTTTATTTGCCCCCTATGGAGAAGTTCTTTAAAAAATATGCTAGGTACCCGACTGTTGATGGTAGGAGATCAACCGAAGTCCTGCTCCATAATCGTTTTGCTTTGTTATCCACTCTGGAAGACATTGATTAACCAAGAACGCAACACATAGGGGGGGCTGACCAAGTGAGGAGGGAACTTCCTTTGCCTGTGGGTGTCCCTGTACGAGGGTTGGGGAGTGGTCGACCTACTCCATGTGAGAGTCGGATAGTTAGAAATCTGTCCTCGGTATATCTTACCGAGGCCATGGAGCAAACTAATAATCATTCCAACTTTGTTGGTAATTCTGAACCCAGTCTTGATATTCTATCATCATCTAGGATGACGGGGAGATTCCTAGTGGAAAAATGTGCCCTTGTGACCTAGGAGGGGGAAAAGCTGAGGTACATACTAATGAGGCCTGCAAAATACTTTATTGGAACATCGCAGGCCTGTCCAACAAAGTTAATATCCCTGAATAGTTAACTTTTGTAGAACATTTTTCCATAATTTGTCTACAAGAAACCTGGTCAGACAAGGAATACCACATTATTGCCTTCGGATCCTTTTTTACACCGGCAGTTAGCAGTGGGCACGGGCGTAGTAAAGGGGGCCTGTGTACATACATCTCCAACATGGCAGGGGTATGTAATATGAAACTTATAAGTGAGTGTAACTACTATCAAATGTTATTACTAAACAAGATAGGTGGTCATGGTTTAGTGTTAATTAATTTTTATAATAATATTCCCAAACGTCAGACTATAAGTGTACTCAAGAACTAAAGTAATATCTTGGGTAGCTTGGATGACAAAATGTCTGGTGATATGTGTATTATTTGGGGTGGTGATTTTAATTGTTTCCTGTGCCAGTATAGCCAATGGGATATATGTGGTCTAGGTAAAGAGGAGGAAGATCCATCTGCCCATTTTTCTCACTGTGTATTGGAGGACCTGTTAAATGACATTTTGTTTCGGTTTGACCTGGGATATGCAAATGAATTGTGTACTTTAACTGTACCTTTTACGCCTACGTTCAACGGTAGGGGATGTAACTCTATAATTGACTACATCCTAGTATCAAGTAGATACCAATGCAAAGTTCAGTCCTTTACAACACATGACTTCTTAATGAGTGATCATTATCCTGTTAGCATGACATTTGAATTGGAGGGGACAGATAGAATCAATAGTCAAGAGAAGACAAACTATGACTTTAAGATCAATCTTGCTAGTAGTAATGGGTACTCCCTCAAGTGGGCAAAAGTGGATCCTGTGGTCTTTATACATAATCTGATAAACATTACCCGGGATGATTTTGAATTCTGTCTGACTGAGGGTAATGAGGATAAAGAGGTTTTAAATGCTTTCCATAATATTTCAGGTGAGGCTCGAAAGTTACTGACAAGGGAGCAAAAACAGAGTTCGAATATGCCAAAGAGATGGTTTGATAAAAATTGTAGCAAAGGCCATACCCTCTTGAATAAGGCTTTGCATAGCCCTAACAGATCTAAAGAGGAAATAAGACAGGCAAGATATTCCTATCGACAGGCCTTAAAAAGGAGAAAGATTCAATTGAAGACAGAAGCATGGGAGACGTTACATGAGGCTTGTGTGAGAAAAGATAACTACACCTTCTGGAAAGCAGTCAATGCCACATTCTTTACACAGAGGGATACTGATAAAATAGATATCGCTATTTCCGAGGATAAGTGGGTCGAATTCTTTGCGGGTCTCAATAATGATGATCCTATGGGACAAAATGAGACAGCCTCATTGGTAGCGATCACCAACGATAGTGTGGAGAAGGTAGTATTCCCCATAGATATTAGCATCTCTATTGAGGAGGTCACTAAGGCCTTAAAAGAGAGTGCCTCTGGTAAGCGCCAGGACCGGATGGCGTCCCTGTGGACGTGTATAAACGCAATATTGAATTATGGGCCCCTCTACTTACAAATGTTTTAAACAGATGTAGTCGTTATGGTTTTATCTCCACATGGTCAGATGCTATAGTGATCCTGATTTTTAAAAAGGGAGACAGAAACGAACCAAGTTGCTACCGCCCTATCTCCCTGCTACACTCTCTTCTGAAAGTAGTGGGGAGGGTGATTCTTAATAGACTACAATCTTGGGCAGAAGGGACAGGTCTCCTATCAAACCTACAATATGGCTTCCGAGCACGGTTGGGTACGGTTTAACAAGGTCTGAATTTAACGTTGATTATAAGGAAATACACGGTTGCTAAGGAGGGGAAACTTTTTCTCTCATTCGTTGACTTAAGTTCAGCGTTCGATTGTGTTAATTATGAAACATTGTGGAGAGTTCTTAAAGATATGGAAATTGACCCATCCTTACTTATATTTATTAAAGAACTGTATAGGGAGGCTGGAGCCAGGGTCCGCTATGGAAGGCAGGGGGAATGCTCGGCCAAATTTCATATAAAAAAGGGAGTGAGGCAAGGTTGCATTCTTGCACCCTTCCTCTTCTCTTTATATATAAACAGCTTTGAAAAATATTTGATTGAGCATCGACAGGACTACCCGAATATTAAGAACACACCAGTCCCCATTTTATTCTTTGCAGACGACGCTGTTATTATGGCACGGACACAGGTGGGGTTACAACGAAAAGTCACCAACTTTGTTAATTTTATGCATGACAGGGGTTTAAGAGTTAATATTAGTAAAACCTTTACTAGGATTTGTGGGAAAAAATCAAAGAAAAAATGTGACATCTTTATTAACAACAGTAGTGTAGAAAGTACATATAAGTACTCCTCTCTGGGTATCACGTTTGATTGGTCTGGGTCCTGGACTGCGGCAATGCAGGCAAGAAAACTGATGTTCATTAGAGCCCTTGGCGCAGTCACTAATTTCTCAGGGAAACTAGGCTGTAGACCTGTCCCAGAGCTGCTAGCTATTTACAAAGCAAAATGTATGCCCACAGAGACTTATGGCGCAGGTATCTGGGGGCTTGTAGAGGTTGATCAGATTCAACGTTGTGAAAATGCGTTTATACGTTATCTCTTGGCAGTTCCTGGCTCCACTGCTAATTTTAATTGCCACATGGAACTTGGTCTCCCTTACCTTACCGATATTATCAATTTAAACCCGTTTTTACTCTGGCATAAGGTATGGTCAACAACTGAGACTGGTTTTAATCCTGATTTAATTGAAGATTGCCTTAGATTAGAGAAGGTGGCTAAAAGTTACATGGATCAGTCATATTTAAAAAATGGCGCCTGACATTGGCCACCCTGAATATTATGATGCGCCAGAGATCATGGAAACAATCTCTAGAAAATCTCTAAAAGCTGTTTGCCTGACTCACCTGGAGAATAAACGCTGGCTTAAAGAAAGAGAGTAACAAACTGTTATGGAGAACCAACTCATGTTAACATGTCGGGGCATACAACCTTATCTCACCCAGATTCAGGGAAGTTTCTGTCAGATGCTCTTAACCCATTTCCATTTTGGGGGTTTTCACAGATTGATAAAGTTCCCAAATGTTAATGACTGGTCAAGAAATCTACCCGTATGCCCTTGTGATGATATTTCTAGTCAAACAACCTTGCACAGTGTGCTATTTTGTAAAATGTATACCCGACCTAGGAAAATCTTTTTTCAACCAGTTTTGAGGTAAATGGGCTTAAGACATTTTAAAATAGCATTTTTAAAGCTACAGATCGTAGAAAATCAATTGATTCTATTGGCAGTCTCCTCTTTTTTTAGAGTCTGTTATTACATTTAGAAACACAATGTAATTATCAAATTGTCATGTTACCTATGTTGTCTATAGAATTGTGATATTTTTTAATGTGAAACTATAGCAAAATGAATTTATCTTTTTAATCTGTGCTTTTATGATTTTCAAGTTTGTAAATTCGAATAAAGCTGAATTTGAATTTGACTCATGTTGGGGCACTTGGTATGGGCAAAACCATAAACCGTCTCAAATCTGGACACCATTAACAATGCTTGTGACTAGACAAGGCTCATAGTATTCCATTGTTGAGGTATGCAAAAGAGCAATTTGTACTGTTAGGAAGGCCTGGCTTATTTTATAGCCCACAAACCTCCACATTTATCTCTAGAAGCAAGTGAAGACAGATTTTCTGACTGCCTGTAGGCATCAAAGAGAAGGTAGAAAGGTGGGGAAGAAAACAGTGTCTGACTACATTCCATTAATGACCACGGACTCAATTGAACCTTACTTACATTTACCTCTTTAGCAACAAGAGAGATTTTATCGGATAAGGTTCAAATTCAATATAGTCCATTTTCTGGTTTCCTATCCCAGCAAAGCATTTCATAAATCTGACCTCTGCCTTATCCTTGTGAATACAGCTCTGTCCAGTCTACACTTCATTATTTTTTTAAGGTCTCGCCTGAGCCAGCGCATGCGCTGGTCGAGACATTTAGTGAGTGGGTTTTTTGAAATGCGACAACAAGCTGTAGCTTGTGGCCTAAAGCTTTCTGACAATTGCGTGGACGCGCACAGCTGCCATCTGGCTTTCCTGGTGATTAGGCGCCATATGGCTTTCCTCTTGCTTGCTCTCCAGACCAGTGCATGCCCCTCCCCAGATCATGCACCTAACATGAGGGAGAAGTATGCCACAACTGTTCTGTGTTGAGCTTAATCAGTTCCAATTAAGCTCGGGGCACCAGTATTTTTTCTCGACTTTCCCTTCTGTGCTTGCAGAGATGGCCGTCATTGAGGTAAAGACAACAACACTCAAATGCCTGTTATTGAGATTCTGTTTTTCTCCTATCATGTCTTCCCCAGAAAGGGAACTACTTCTTTACAGATCCTATCTTCCTTAAAAAAAATGCAGGATCATCAATTCTCTTCATGCGTCCCACAGAGGATATTCAGCCTCCATTTAGAGGTAACATACACTGTTTTGTGAGTTATACTCAGGACATTTTTGAATTGCCATTAGAGAGGAACATAATACATACCTTACGAATATTGTGGCTTGCGTAACATTTTCTACTTTGCAACACAAGAGGGCGCCAGTCACAAACATTCAAGTTGCCTACGATCCTCCTTTTCTTAAAAAAAAAATATGTCACATACACTTTCTTATTTGCGTGTACTAGCAAGCAGGTTCTTGTTCCCTGGGTCTGTTGAGAGCAGATACATGGAGTCTGCTCTCTCGGCTCACTCACATCAAATCTCTAGCTGTATTAGTTCCCATAAACTTCTCCAAACACATTTATCAACCTTCAGAAAGCGTTAAAAAATACAATAATAATGCAACATTTAGCACCAAGAATCCACTTAGTGATGTATGTGTGCACAAGAAAAATGTTCCATTGATGGTTATTTTAATTATGTTAGATGCTTAAATTATTCCTCAATTTCCCAACACGTTTTATAAGTTACTTTTCAAGTTACACTTCAGACACCCCCTTATCATTTTATATACAATAAACCTTAGTCATCGATAATCAACCCCTTATACAGGTGTAACTCAGCATTGTCCCAATGCATGCACAGTTATTCATATATAGACTACTGTTAAAAGGTTATTGTGGACTGAACTCAGAGCTTCTGGGCCAACATCAGTTTTATGACTGGTAATGCAAATTACATTCTGCTTCACCAGTGGTCCTCTTGGCGGCAGAACCACTCATTATGCCTACCATTAAAAATTTCACGTGTCCCATTATTGCATTGCACCTGCATCATTGTACTGTAGTTCTGTGCCTATTCCGAGTGTCCTTGCCTTTATTGCATACCACATTGTGCAAAAAATGCTGTGGTATAGCCTGATAATGTAACCTCTCATAGAGGTCCTAAGCATCCAATGGTATTTTGTCAGCCATGACCCCTCAAGAGATGAAATAAATTGGTGAGTTTATTCAGAGGTTAGGCTGTATTCTGTTTGAGTGATTTATTAGAATTCTAAAAATGTGGCACAGATCCCGACTTCATGGGCATATATTGGGCTCCCTGACTTAAATATCCAATCACATTATTTACTCCAGTACATATTCTTTTTGCATTTGTAGAATCTGTCAAGAGGCAAGAGCAATGGTGGGCTAGGGCCACATTAAGCCGTCAAAGCCAATGCCTTAAGCTGCGGACCGGCATGTAGCTAAACTGATCAGATGTAACAATGTGCGTAGAAGCTGTATGAGTTGGGTGGCCAGAAGGGTAGCAAAGATCTCAACTTCCCCATTGATGAGGCATACTGGATGATAGTCGGTGAATGCTGGGGTGGGAAGCTATATTTTGGAAATCACAACTGTCATGGCATTGTCTATCTATGCAGGAAAAGCACCCAACTCTTCAACCTCTTTATGGTGGGCTAGAAGCTAAGGGGTCAGGACATCACTAAACACCTTGTAGTATTCCTCGAAAAACCCATCAGGACCGGGACGCTTCCCAGGAGTTACCTCCAACAAGTCTCCCCCAACCTCCTTGGCCAAAAAGAGTTTGTTTAATACTTTGAACTTGGTCGAAGAGAGGCGGGGAGAGAAACATTTCTGAGGAACTGAGCAGCGAAGCATTGGCGTAACGAAACTTGAGGGGGCCCCCCTGCAAGGTACATGGAGGGGGCCCCCATGCTCCGGATCCATTCAAGCCTGCTGCCCATGCACAGTGCCGGAGGGGCCACCTGGAGCTCAGGGGGCACCCCTGCAACGCGGGGCTGCGGGGGCTATCGTTACGCCACTTACCCATAGAGGATCTGTAGCTGTATAGATAATCTGATGGGTCACACTTCAAATCAACCCAGCTTCCCTAGTAGAATGGCCATGTAACAGTAGAAGACACATATTAAAGAAAGTTCCAGTCCTAAAACAGCAAAAAAACGCACAATTTAGGATGCTTCTTTGAATGCCAACTTGTGACAGTACCTACAAGCTTTATCAGAATTTCACAAAAGGGTAACGTTACTAGTTGATTCCCTGTCACAAAGCACACAATGCACCTGTAGTGTGTACAGATCATTGTTTTCAGGGTCAATTGATGTGATAAAAAAAACGCTAGGAATTGCTTAGGTTGGTAAATCAAACATCAAAGGTGGAAAACTGCATTCCTGTTGACATAGAGTGACCTTACAAAAATGTATCGAAGGCCTGCGCCATCTTTAAACAAGCAGTATGTGATGCCGGCTGTAAGAGCGCTAGAGGACTTAACCAGGCTCATGGGCACAGCTATCATAAGTGGAGCCGGTGCAGTGGAACTAGTGCCCAGGGGCGTGAAGGGCCCACTGCACTGTACAATGGATGCATTTGACTACTCAACCTGTAAGCAGGAGGATGGTTTTCCTTCCGTGCATAAGGGCTGTGTGCACCCTTGCTACGCACTGACCACCGGTGTCATTTATGCAGCAGCTTGAGTGAAATCTCCTGGCAGTTGCTAATCTATTTTCTTAATTGAGTCATGTCTTGGTATGCAGGACATTCAAAGATCCCAGACACGGCAGCTGATGAACATCACAAGACCGATAAATTACACCTGTCTTTTAAAATGAAAGCAGGACAAATAAATCCAAGGTGCATAACTATTAATTTTAAAAGCATTTAATTAGAGATGTGTTTTGCAAACAAAAAACATAAAACAAGTGGTCCTACTGAGCGTGGTTGTTAGCACTTAATCTTCAAACTAACAAAAACCATTGTCGCCTGTCACGTGGTCTATCTGTCTGCATGCTTATTTCTGGTAACTGACACAATCCATTCATCAACAGAGCGGTGTTTAATGTGTAAAATATTAAGTGCAGGTGCTCAATTTTTTAGGAGGCCACACCCACTTTTCTAGCTCCGTCCACATCCTCCAGCGGCTCCACCCACTTCCTTTCTTGTTTCCACTCACATCCACAAGCCTCAACACATCATAGCCACATCCTCACATCTTGAGTTCCACAAGAAGCTGAAGACCTGGCTCTTCACATAAGTACCTTGGGAACCTCCCACCTACACAGCTGCCCAAGTGCTTGGATACCCTCTTGGGTGATTAGTGTGATACACAAATCAATATATCATAACAAAATGTAACATATGGGAATCCTATGACAACAACTTAAAAGTGAACTCAAATTAGAGAATGTGTGTAAATCTCAAAGTGCAGCTTTAGGAAAGGTCATTAGAGGACTTGAGGCAGCTTTGCAAACTAAAGACAATGTGCTTGTACTGTGCTGTTTAAAAGATAGGAAGGGGTGAAGGAAGGAATACATTAAGCAAGGCAGCAACAAATGCAGGCAGGGAGGGGAGTACTGGAGTGAGGACATATGAGTAACGGATGAAAGAAGGAGGAAATCAGAAAAGAATGTGAAAGGAAGAAATGAAGGAATAGAGGGAGAAAGGAAGTGAATGATGTAAGATGGAAGAATAGAAAGAAGAAAGGAAAGGAGCAAGATAAGCATAAGGAAGAGTTGATGATAAGAAAGGAGGAAATTAACAAAGAAGAGGTGAAAGAGGGAGGAGGAAAAAAAGAAAGTAAGGAAAGAATGGAGAACGAAGGAATAAACGCACCAAGGGAGGAAGGATGGGGATTGAATGAGGGTGTAAGGAAGGAAGAATGGAATGAGGGTGTACGGAAGCAGGAAGCAAGAAGCAAGAGGGGGAAGGAGGCATGGCTGGAGGTGCAGAGGAAAAGAAAAAGGGAAAAGAAAAAGATGAGACGAAGGAAAGAAAGGAGGTCAGGGGAATAGATAACAGTGTGAAAGGTACTGGGTCAAGGAGGGACAGAGAGAATTATGACAGTGTGATATTGCAAAGAAATTGAAAAGCATCCCAGCTGTATCTCTTATGCACTATGTGTTTTCTTTTTTTTGTTCTTTTGTGGGATGAACTCTGTACAAGAAGATGATTGGGAGTTATCCAAATTTATAACTATAAGGGTGCAGTATCTATTTTATTGTTCTTGCACTTTTATGACCCTAGTGGCTGAAACAAAGGTAATAAATGGAATGGAAATGGAATGGGACAGCAAAAGATTGAAATATATTTATGTCCTTAACATACCATGAATGTTTGTAAAGCACATATTCACCAAAGGGGGCCTAGACACCAAATTTAAAATTTTGTTATCCAGCTCATAGGCACAAATGTTATCGACCTAAAAAAGATGAAAGACTGAATTGCACACCAAGATTTCAGCTCATGACCCTGAGAACAAACACCGATTCCTGGAGTGGATATAAAAAAATGCGCAAGAAGGAAAAACATAAAAGGGAGAGTGATGAAGGCGGAGAGGTCTGAAGGCAAAGATAGATACGGTAGACAAAGAATGTGAAGAGAAGTGAGGAAAGCAGAGCGAGGGAGTGCAAGACTGGAGTGGAACATGATGAGAATGAAAAAAGGAAAGAGGAAAAAGGGAAAAAGAACAGACAGCGGGGGGCGTGGAAAGAGAGTTCAAGGAAAAGATGAGAAGGTGAAAAATGAAAAGCAGTTAATGAGGGAAGTTGGCGATTAAGAGGAAACGTGGATGTAGGGCAGAAAGTGAAAGACTAATGGAGAGAAGGGAAGGAGTAAGGTGTGAAGGGGAGGAAGAAAAGCAGATACTGATGAAGAGCAAGAAAACCGTACACCTCTCCTTTATTAAATACAGAGTAATTAATTATCTAGGGCCCGATTCACAGAAGTAACTTAAGACAAAATCCTAAACTAACTACCATTTTGGTATTCACAAAAGGCATTTGGAGTCCTAAAGTTAGGAGTCCTAACTTCACTACTCCTAAACTGAGAAAAATCCTAACTTTAAGACTTTCGGTATTCACAGAAGGCATTTAGGAGTCCTAAAGTTTGGACTCCTACCTTCTATGAATACCAAAATGAGTAAGTGCCTTCTGTGAATACCAACATGAGTAAGTGCCTTCTGTGAATACCAACATGAGTAAGTGCCTTCTATAAATACCAAAATGGTAGTAAGTTTAGGATTTTGTCTTAAGTTAGTTCTGTGAATCGGGCCCGTAAAGTTGAGGGGTGACAGGGCTTTATCGTTATTGACCTGTCTCATCAATGTATAGCTGTGCTGTCCAAGACACACAATAGCGATTTAGGACACCATATCACTGAGTGGCAAGCTTGGGGGCGCACCATTTGCCCATGCACTGTGAAAGCATGTGCCATTGTTAGTTTTAAGGACTTGTTCTTTCAGAGTGTATGTGAACATGGCGGTCCCCCCACCTCCTCAAGCTTAGTGTACACGCCACCAAAAGCGATAGTTGCACCAAACTCCAGGAGCGCTGAAGCCGGCGCTGCCAAAACGTTCACTTAGAAACTCATCAATTAAACCACTCACATTGACTTGAGTATTGAAGAATACATCACAAAAACTCCATGTGAAGATAGAAACGTCATTTTTTTAAATTACGGCTTCCTTTTACAATTTGTCCACTTCAGGCTTGTTTGCACAGGTCTGCCTGTAGTGTATCCTAAACATTCTACATTTCAACAAGTGTGCACCAAATCATTTGCACAACATGAATGACTCTACAGTCCTCTATAGGCAACAGTGGTGGAAGAACGAAAAAGTCATATATGACTCTTTCAATTTAGCTCCTAAATGATAATTCATTTTTTTTCAAAACAATTAACCCTTTCCATCTCATAATAAACCAATTGCATACAGTGAAGTGGGTCAGGGGTGGCATTTTACCATAATGAGATTTAACAAAGGAGATGGACAATGGTTTCCTCAGCATACTATTGATCATTTTGCTTTAATCATCCGGAATGTATGTTTGGATCAATCAGTTTAAGCGGTTGTGTTCATTCATCTAGTAATTGAATTGAATTTAGTGGAAATTAAATAAAAGGAGACACTTGCAGAGACAATGAAGTAAGTATATGAAATTCAAACACACAAATACATTCCTGCTATTAACTAACCTGTTTCAGACCACTAACAACCGCATTTTAAATCACGTAGCACATACACTTGTGATTCTGGATGATGGGTATCATTTTTAAAAGCTTTCTTTGGTTAGGGTTCTCGTTAGCCAGTCTTTTTAATTTGGTAAAGTCAAAAGCAACTTGTAGATTAGAAACGGCCTTCTTTTCAGATATCTGCTTTTTCTTTCATCTATTGCTTCTAACAAATATGGACTTTTTGTATCCTACAGCTGAGCCAGTGCGAACTACCTGTCGCAAAGTAAAGAAAACAATACAAAAATGCACAAAGTCCTCATTTTCAAGGCAAACACAGTACCGACACTTCTCATCTCTGGAGCAATCCATGTAATGGGAGAGTGCCACCACATCTCATTAACAAAGATGTACTCTTAGACAGTGAGTACCTGCACTTCCGCATTTCTATTTAAAGTACTGGTGGTACCGGTAGTAAAAGGAGAGCATGGTGAGATGAGAGATGTGCAACAAGAAACACTTTTACGGGTGACAGCACTACCATTGAGTTTGAGGCATACTCACTAAGTGACCCGTCACTGGGGCATTTTCCTAAAGTCCCCGGCTAAGGTTTAACATTGTATGCATTATTTAGTTATGTTTTTTCACAGAAGTTCCCCTATTTGGCCTTTCCCTTCCTCACCCAGAGTCCACAACATGGTCTAAGTGTCCCCCGACAGAGGCCTACCCTGCTGTTGGTGAAGTGGGACATCCAAAGACAGAGTATCCTCATTTGAGGGCAAGGGCCCTCCCAGTGCCAAAAATTATTTGCTCCACTTACGACTTACCTGATCCTTCAGAGGTCATGTGCTAGTGACATTGTGTTGCATCACGTTGTGCTGTGACAGGTTCAGCGTGCCCTTCTATGCCTGCTGCCCACAGCTGCTCCCTGTAATGCTGCCACGGCCTGGGCCACGCAATTAGAGTGCTGGCAGTTTCTAAGTGCAGAGCAGCACTTGCACACCGTGGTTAGTGGTGGGTCATGAGCACTTTGAATGCAGAATTACAGACAGTTGCTGGTGAGTGCAATAAAAATGCATGCTACGCACTCTTTTTAAAAAAATTTATTTCAGAAAGGCATGGAAGCAAAATAGATCTACGGAGTGTTTCGTAGCATCCTGCTATCAAACCCAAACTATGTGACTCAAGCGCAGCCTCTGGCAACCATCGGTTGGATTTTAAAAGTCACTAAATCTGAAGTGCAGGCCTCCAGCACGAAAGACAGAAGTTTAATAGAATGTGCCTTAATGCCGGATATGTATTTTTTTTGTGCACCTCCTGTTGCTTTTAAGAAGCAAGTAAATCCAAACTATGAAAATCATACCTGTATTGATCTCGGGCACTCGTTAAAATTCACTCCTGGCTTTTGTATGTTGAACGGTATTGTAAAACATTTGACCTGCAGTCCTTGCCCCAGTTCAGTGAAAAGCCCACTCTCAGCCATTCTCCAACGGAAATTAAACAATGTTCCTTGTGGAAGGCAGGCACGATCTGCTGACGTGACGTGACATCACTAACGCAATGATCACGCTCTTTCAATGTGCCTGGACCAGGTTGGGCCTCCCTATGAGGACATACCAGGAAGCAACAGCTGAAGAACGTGGTTTACCAGGCCATCTGCTGGAGCCGGAGAAGAAAAATCGTATAGACCAGGCCCGGTGAAATAAAATAAGTGCCGGTGCTGCTGAGCACCGGAACAAATTAATCACTGCAGCAGAGTCTCTTTGATAAGGAAATCCCTATCTTCGTGGATAGATTACACACGCTGAACAGTTAGCAGGAACTCCGAAGTGTGAACAGCTTTAATAGTGTTTCTCACCACTTCTCATTATACGTGAAAGCAAAGCACTTACATGCAAGAGCTACATATTTGTTCACAATGAAAGAAACTCTAATTATTTTTACATTTTATTATCGTATGTGACCAGCAGCTCTTGCATTCTGGTATAGAAACAGAATAAAGTAACCAATATATCACCTGAAGCAAAATTGTGTCCTAAATTTTGTTTACATAAATACAGCCCCATTAGAGTTATTTATTTAAAAAAAATCCACACCCTGGGACAGTAAACAATATTTACAAGACCAAATTTGTGTCAGACGATATTTTTGCTAGCAATAGTTTCACATTTCAGTGTTTGTGACAGCGAAGATGCTAAGCTGGTGGAGGGCTTGTCTGACTTGGACCCTTGCATCACCAGTCCCAAAGGACATCACTAAGGCAGGATGGCGTGGCTGGAAATTCTGCTTTGTTAATTACTTCCCGGCCTGAGAATGTCACCCTCATTAGTTCATGCAGGGTGCAGGGGTGGGAACAAGCTCCATTTAGAAGTCGCCATAGCATGAAAATATCAGTAGGAACCCACACTTTGCTCGAGTTCCTGCGAGCTCCGAGCGTCTGCAGCATGTCTGTGGTGGCGAGGATGATTGAGGAGCCGAGATGCCTCCTGCGCTCTGTACATACTTGCCCAGAGGCCACGATACAACATTGTTTCCCCTCTCAGCTGCTGGGGGAAGGAGGCAATCTGCATAACATGACGACGGGACGGAAGAAAAGTGAACGCATTTTCTTTTGTCTCTCCTAGGGCGGACGGGGTCATTTTCCTTGAGTACTGTGCTGAGGGGCCCCCCTGCAGCTGGGGGCCCCCCGCAATGCGTGGGCTGCGGGGGCCTATGTTACGCCCCTGCAGCGAAGGCCGTGTCTCTCCCAGGGGCAGCGGCGTATAAGTGAAGATAATAGCGGGCAAATGTAAGTGTAATCTCAGGGAGGGTACCGAAGGAGTTACCACATTCGTCGATGATTTTCAGCACAATTCTGTTTACTTGTTGGTGGGATACTAGCCAATATAGCTGCTTCCCATTCTTGTCTCCCCATTCGTAAACCCTTGCCATCGTGGAACGCCAAAGATGTTTGGCAACTACCATGGACTGGAGGCGAATTTCTTCATGTACAAAATGTAATTGGCAGATGGTATCGCCACAGGGATCCGTCTAGAAATTTTTCTCTAGCTGAAGGACATGCGCCTCCAACTGAGTGATGTGAAGGGTGGGGTTGTGCTCCTGTACGCAGATACGCCCCTTAGCAATCCCTTGCATAGTGGTCTTACTGGCAGCTCCGAGGGTGCCAACAGCTCCCACTGAGCCCTCATTATTTTGGAAGTACGTTTGCAGTTCTTCATTTAAGGCTTGGACATGTGTGATCCTGGAGGTATTAAGCGTTGCTTGTAATAATATCAATACATCATTTGTCGTTATTTAGGGGGAAAATCAAGGTATCAAAAGATAGTCATTGTAAAAGTCTCTTAAATCTATACTACTATTATAAAGAGAGAACAGACACCTTTTGGCAAGGTAAACTCGGGAACCACAGCGCCAATCCACACACCCAATACATTGTTGTAATCCTCAGGGTGTGTAGATGGACATAGGCTGTATAAAACAAAAAAAAACGTAAATTAAAAAATTTAAAGTTTAAAAACAAAGTAGTCCCCTAAAACAAGTGCCGGCCGCGACGTAGCGCTAACCGTGACCTACACCTGCGTGATGACAACAGGCGGGGAGGAGCGGTGGCGAGCGGCGACTTGCGGCGAGGAGTGACGTGCGGCGAGGAGTGGCGCGGCGCCTCAGGTAAGGCGAGGCGGGAGCCGGTCTGGGCAATGTTGGTGCGGGCGGGGGCCCGGGAGTGGGGGCTAAGTCCGGAGCGGAGGTAAGGCAGAGGCGGGAGGCGGGAGGCAGGCGGGAGGCGGGAGGCGGGCAGCGGTATACGTAATGTCGGGGCGGGGGGCCGGCTGGGATGCGGGGGCCCGGCCGGGACTAAGCAAATGCACAAAATGCAGCCTGCAGCCCCCTTCTGCCCCCGGGCAACGCCGGGGCGGGCTGCTAGTTAGTGTATAAAGGTCTATCAAAGGGATGAGAATGCCAAACTGAGAGTGTAAGTGACATCGCCATTTCAAGCCAAGAGCAATGACCATAGCATCAATAATATAATTATTGCCACTTGTGATAATAAGCTAAAAAAATCCACAATTTGTTGGAGAACCCTCTATTAGTAAAGCGGATTAGAGTTCTGAAGCCTCATGCGATTACTCTCACGGTGGTGTTCAATCTAAAGAATGCAGCAGCTTCAAAGTGTTTTAACACATTTTGCACCTAGACATGTTATAACACACATTGCATAGTTTGCAGGTTGACTTTATTAATGAGCTGTTTCTCTAATGGCCATTAATTAAAAAGCATTAACAAATGTAACAGATTGTGCCTTGTACAAACCTCGCTCTAAATTCAGGCATTGGGAAAGACATATCTGTCCTAGATTTTGGATAGAGGGTTGCCTCCTAATCACTATTTTACATCTTAGATATGTTGACTTGCACTAGTTCGTCTCATATTTGAAACTGCTTGAACATTAATGACTTAACAATTATTCAGACTATTGATTGGCAAAACCAAATAATGGTGCACCGTACTAGGGTCTGACAAGTAAATCAAATAACCCAATCATGGACTCACTAATCAATACATCAATTTAATATAGGGAGTACTTGCACTGTGGCACTCAATAGCAGTGGTACAATGCCCAAAGCATGTAACCAGCAAAACAGATCAAAAACAGAGGAGGCAATCAGTACAAAATGGAAGGTATACTCACACCAAAGGTACCAGGTCTAACAGTAACTATAGTTCAACAGTGGCAAAATATGTAACAATTTTATTTTGTAGAAAAATTTGCTTGGGAGGCAATATTTGATTATAGACAAATTTCTGAAAAATGCTGATTATAAACGATTAAAAGATGGGCTTTTCCCTTTTTCGGCCTTATCTGATATTAGACGAGTGGTTAAAATACGAGATGCATTTACGAAAGGAGCAAGAATTAGCTAGAAAACAGAAAGGTGTAGAAACAGGTCAATACCCAGCATAGAGAGTAGATGCTCCGGTGGATGAGGTTGCACCTGTTAGTAGTACAGTTGCTATAAAACCTATGTGTGAAGCAGCACAACTTTATGTTCCTCCTAAGGGTGCGGGAACAAATGATGTTAAAACTTTGGATGATGAAAAGGGATACTTTATATATAATTTGGTTTACACTACTTGGAGTAGAGCTGAGGTGATGGCTCCTAAAGCTGCTTTGCCCGACCCCCGGAAAAAAATCCTGCTGCCTTCTATGAGGAGGTGGAAGGAGCCATTAGCTCTTGCACTATGACCTTGGCAGATATTGATATGTTCTTTGGGCTTATTTTGCCTCTTGATATGTGGAGAACAATACGTAAAATAGATGATAATGTAGCATATGGTGATGTCTGGGAACATTTAGAAGAAATAGATGCGGAAAGGGAGCCTGCGCAGAAACCTCAGATGGAGATATTAGATCTTCCTAAAGCTATTTTGACTAAGTTAAATACTCTCATACTCCCTAAGAAAATAGATTGGACCACGTTAGCGTCTTGTAAACAGAAAAAGGATGAGGATGAGTTAGTTTCTGATTTCCTTTCAAGATTTGAAGAGACATTCCATGATTTTAGTTGTAAGTCATTGACCGATGATACGGGTAGGCATTTGTTTGATAAATTTGTCGCTAACATGTTACCGGAAATAGCTAGTCGCTTAAAAGCCAGCGAGAGTTCTTGGACCACGTCTTCCCCAGTTTCCCTTTTGACTATGGCCAATATTATGAGCGACAGGAACAGGAAGTGAAAGGCAGGGAGGATAAGAAGGTTAAAGAATTAAGACAAAAGTTATGTTAGCTCAAGTATATGGTCCACCATTTAGGGGAGGTGGAAGAGGCGAGCGTGCAATGTATACACCTGGGTTTCCCCCTCTTCCTTGAGCAAATTTGTCCCAAGATCAGTGTAAAGAGACTGGGCATTGGCGTCCGGAGTGCCTTCTTTTGCGAGGTCAACAGTATCAGTGGGGAAGGGGCAGTATAAGAGGGCGCCCAGGGAATTCAGGAAGTAGGGGAGGTACAGGAGCTCGCCCCAGATTTGTAGCAGTTGAACAAGGACCGAATTACTCTAATACTTTTGATAGACAAAACCAATATCAAATGTCTGATTATTCTGCTGATGCCCTTGCAGATTCAGATTATGCATAGGGATGCTTAGGATGGGGTAAGGAACAAGTTGAGGTGCCAGTGTATCAAATGGGTTCTTATGTTCATGCAAACGTCTTCCGATCTACTGATTGGTTTCTGGTTGATACAGGAGCTACCCATAGTACTCTGTCTAAAAATGGTTCCTGGGGCTCCACATTCCGGCACAATGATAACAATGATAGGATTTGATGGGACACCTACACCAGGCTTTTACCACGCGTGCCATTACAACGCTGTTTTTACAACGCAAGTCGTTACAACGACTTGCACTGTAAGCGCTGGATAGTGGAATGGTTTAATTTTCTATTCCAACTCTAGCCCACGTTACAGTAGGGAAGGTGTTGGAATAGAAAATTAAACTATTCCCTATCCAACAGCGCCCTCCAGCGCAAGTCGTTGTAATAGCAGCGTTGTAATGGTAGCGCGTAGTAATACCCGCTTTGTAAAGGCTGTTCCCCCCTACACCTAGCCCATTTTCATAGCCACTTGAATTTGGACTTGACAAATTCACTGCAGCATGTCCATTTTTGCTTTCCCCTAACACGCAGACAACAATGTGGGTATCAATATGCTTAAATATTTTCGTGCTACAAAACGTTGTTCTCCGGAAGATGTGCCTGTTATTTTAACCTGTTTACCGCAGCAGACATTCCGCCGCGGTGCGGGCGTTCTGAAGGTTGGGCGGGGCTGCACCAGGGAGGGAGTGCTTGCGTCGGCCGTTGGCCAATGCAAGCACGGAATGGGTTAAATAACAATTATTCACTGGTTGAGAGAGCCTGTCTTATCAATGAGGATGCCGCTCTGGCGTACGTACCTCGTGTGAAGAAGGAACACTGTTCCAAGAATTATTGTTGCAATTTCTTGCCTCCCATCATCACAAAGTCTCTAGAAAGAAATTGCAATTTTGTAGACAGCAGGTTATCTATTTAGGTCACTTCCTGTCTAAGGAGGGATGTTCACTCACTCCAGACCGCATTCAGACCATTCCACTCAGAAGGATGTTCATGCACTGATTGGCCTCACTTCTTTTTGTAGGCAGTTTTTCGCACATTATTAAACCTTTGTTGGCCCTTTTGACTAAAGACACTCCGATGCCCTTCCCATGGACTGCTGAGTGCCAGAGCGCCTTCCAACAGTTACACCAAGCCCTTTGTTCTGCACCAGTATTAGATACCCCAGACATGTTGATGAGTGACTATTTGTTCCAGTTAACTAACAGCTTGTCTTCTATTTATCAGCAGGCACGGGAAGCTCTTCCTTCGCTGACTGATCATCGCAACAATTTGGTCACCGAAAAAGAATGAGCTGTGTCGCCTGAAAGACCTGAGGAAGTCTTCCCAGACCCCACGATCCCTGGTACATCTAGATATCTGCTTCGATCCAGGAAGAAAGACATTTCATCGCAGAAAGAGACTGTTTGAACCACTGTCCTGGGTAGTTAAAGACTGACTACAAAGAGGGGTAGCCTATTAGTGACTACTCGTCTCAACGTTAGTGAAGAAACCTGCCCAGGACCTTAGGGCATCATCTATTTTGCTGTTTGCCGATGAAAATGAGCGCGCCTAAGGAGATCGCTGCGACGACGTGCAACGGCTGTACAATCTGCATCCTTGGTCTGACTTAGACTGCTGCCATCATCGCTCCTGAAATGTGGGTAGTGGAGGAAGTAATGCCTGGAGCCTCCTTATCTAACATTACTGATTCATCACTTGCTGCAAAAGAGCACCATCATTTTTATTTGCCGCAACATGAACAGGGATACCGGCAAAATCTGAGAAACAATTCATTTCTTCAAATGTTGCATCAGAAATACCAGCTAAGCAATGCTACTAACAGTTGGGTTTGTAGCAAAATTCCTCCTCATCAGAACATAAAAGGAATCCCGTGGTCACTGCTGTCATTCTCTCACAATGGCTCATGCCCAGCTTGGTTCAAACTTCTATATGCCTCTAATGAACAACGTCTGTTACCTCAACGAAGATGGAGACCCACAAGCAAAAGGGACTGCTTTAGAAATGGAAGAATATTGTAAAAGAAGTGCAGCAACAAACTATGTGTATTCAAATTCTAGATCGGCGAAAGGAAATGGACCCCTTGTTATCTCTGTTGCCATGTCCACTGGCCCCCTTTGTGTACAAAGTACAGGCGATGTGCCAGTGGGCCACAGTAACTGTACTACAGTGTTGCAGATGTCTACGAGAGGCCGAATCAGCTTCCTTGCATCACGTCACACTTATTTTGTTTGTGGAACTAAGGCATACTACCTCCTACATCCACCCTGGTCTGGTACCTGTTACATAGCCTTCCTTCTACCACTTATGTTTTTAGCTCCCCCAACCTACCATAAAGATTGGCAATTGTTCAATCACTATGCTGGTAGTAGGGGAAAACATGCAATCGATGTCTCTGTAGTCGACTAGACAGAGACCACATGGGAACAATATCGAAAGTGGAACATGCTGTATCATCGGATCCAGCTGTTGTGTCTTGACAACAAACAATTCACCTTTTGTATATGTGGTCCTCTCGAAACTAACAAAATAGCTACTGAGATACATCAAGATTCAGGAACATGGACTTCGGCTGGATGGTTCTGGAGTGTATTTTCTGTATGGACCTTAAAAATATTATCGGCCTTGTTCACAACTATTGCAATTCTCTTCTCTTGTTGTTTATGTATCCAATGCAGGCCGATGCTTTCTTTTTCTCTGTATTCCCACTTGTACTACATGTCTACCATTTAAAACGGATGTCCAAAATGTAAATGCCCGTTGAGCAATAGATCAAGAAGTCAGTACCTTCAACAGCCAATTTTCAAGGTAGGGAAAGACTGGAAATCGTCAACTCCGCAGATGAGCTGAAACCACTGACACCCCGTTCATGAACACTTGAGGGGTGCAGGCAAGGCCGAAGGGGAGCACAGCAAACTGAAAGTGCTCTTGGTCTACCGAGAACCACAAGTAACACCAGTGGGCAGTCAGTGCGGGAATGTTGAAGTATCCATCCTGCAAGTTTAACACTACCATCCAGTCTTCCTGGGTCCAGAGCAGACAGGACTTATGAAAGCATTGTGGATAGGACGAATGTCTCCGTCCCTCTTGGGCACGAGAAGGTAGCTGGAATAGAAACCACAACCTACTTGATGCCAGCACCTGCTCTATGGCTACCTTGGCTAAGAGAGTTGGCACTTCCTGATGGAGCAGGCACAGGTGGGTGGAGCAGTAGTCACAAAAGGGGGTAGTAACCCATTTGGACATGCTGCAAAACAGTCTGATGTTAATGACCTCCAGTGGTGCAGGTGATGGCGTATCTTGCCCCCCACTGTGCGCCAATAATGGTCAAAGGGCAAACCAAAGGGGGTTTTGGAGGCTGTGGCTGCCAGAGGGTGGTTAACTGGCCCGACTTCTGGCTATCTATCTCACGTGGTCTGTGGGAACCGCATCCTCTGCCACAAAAAATTTGTGAAACTTGCCAGTGGCCACAAACGGAGTGGAAGGCGGACTGGGGTTGGCGAGAGGTTATAGACAGGCCCAAGGCCCTGCTGCTGCCCGGCTGTCTTTAACAAGTTCCGAGTCCACCTTCACTCCAAACAAATGGGCGCTATCAAAAGGCTTGTCCATGTGTGAGGCCTGAACTTCTCCGAAAAGTCAGTGGTTCTCCACCAGGTGTGTCACCTAAGGACCACAGACGAAAAATGTACTCTGCCCAGCATATCTGTCATGTCCAGCCCACATTGCACGGCAAACTTGGCTGCATCCCCCCTATCAGCGACTGCTTTAGAGAGTATGGTTCAGGTCTCTCCAACACCATAGGCAGCACTTGTGCAACTGAATCGCAGATCGTATGGGAATATCTGCACAAGATGTATGTGATGTTCACCAACTACAGTGCTAGGCTGGCAGATGAGAACATTCTCTTCCCGAAGTAATCCAGCCTCTTATATTCCCCATCCAGTGGAATCGTAGGCAACACGTTGACTTTGATTTTGGAGATGGAAGCCAAGACCACCAAGCTCTACAGGGTAGAATGCTGAGTGAGATAACTGGAGTCCCCAGGGTGTGGCAATGCCAGAGGGTAATTGTACTGTGTGCACAAGAGCCCCTCTGCAGGGCTTGACCAGACCCTAAGCAGGACGTCAGGGAGAGATTCTTTGAAAGGGCGAAGTGATTTGGATGGGGTGACTTCCAGTTGAAGAACCTGTGTAAAGACATTTGGCTTGACTGTCACTGATGGCAATTGAAAGTCCAAGATCTCAGATGACCTCCTCACCACCATAGTGAATGAGACACCCTCCTCTATAGCAATGCTAGCGGAAGAGACCAGGCTAGTGTCTCATGAGGTTTTTAGCCCACTGGCATCCACCAAATCCTTATACTAGGTACCCTGAGGATCTTCTAAGGGCTAGAAAACATAAGGGCCCACAGACCCCTCCCAATCATCACCCAGTCCAGACCTGTTGTATCAATAAGGCACATGCTTTAACATGGGGAGACTGCTCGGATGAGTGCCAGAACCGTCCATTCGACGTGTCGGAGTCGAGAGTGATGATGGGGCAGGTCTACTGCTGGGCATCAGTAGTCACTGGATCCCTGGGGCCCGACTGGCACATAGGGCAAGCACACTGGTAGAAAACCAGAAGGGTTCCCTTTCGATCCCTTAGGTGCTCCAGAGGGTATGTGACACCCAAAAATGAGGTGTATTGCATCATTAAATTATTTTAGCTGGGCGGGCGTCACTCCAGTTCCCAGGGAGGCGCAGAGAAAAAGCAGGCACCATCTCCAACACAGAGATAGGTCTTGAGCTCCAATGGCCCCATGACTCATTCAAAGACTTTCATGGCGAAGACAAAGTCCTCTTTAACAGCTTTATTTTCTTGTGGGACTTTCTTGATTTTCCCACAACAACGATCAGTGGTGTGGCTCCACAAATGATATGGGGACCTTCCTCGTGACCGAGATCTAGAACATCGAGAGGATGGTCAGCATTGGCTGGTCGAGGAGCTTGAGGGAATGCTCCCTCAGCGATTTTGGATACTGGTGTGACATCCTCGAACGTCTTGGCATCATGATTGCACTCCAAACACCAAAGGTAAACCAAATGCGGGTCCATCACCAACATCTGGCAGTAAGAGGCGCACATGGTTCTAAACTTGCTTTTTTAATGGACATAGTCACACCAGGAGACAAAAACTTGAAGAAATATCAGAAACAGCTCGAAAAAAAGTTCAATCAAAAAATGACTTTGGATAGTTCTCTCCAGATCTGTTCTGACTGGTGCAGATAGAAAAGAACTCTAGTCAGCACCCTTGGGTGGTGCCTAAATAGGCACCGCACACATCATTCCCGGCGCAGACGACGACACTACACGGAGCTGAAGGACACCACCTACCAGGCGTGCAGGAGTACTGCTCATCAAAGGTTTCCATATCCAGTTTGAGGCCTAGGAATATTCTAAGAAGGGAAATGGAATCCCTATACCCTGACGCCCAGGACATATTGTTTGGGGTCAAGGGCAACACATTTTTATGTGTATTTTGTCCTTGAGAAAAGTAGGCCAAGCACCCTGCAGCACAAATCCTTTGGCTGCCAGTGGGCAGCACCACATTATGGATCAGGGAAGGGCACTATCTGCAGTTAAGGTAATATTTTTGTCCATATGTGAATGCTGTTCAAACTTGTATTTATGGTTCGTTAATTGAAAGTCTTTATTATTAGGGTGAGCGCACTACGTAAATGTTGTAAGCTCTGACTGCACTACTGACAATGGTTCCAGTATAAAAATGTGTACACACATTTTCCAAGTTTAGCAATATGAGGCTCTATCTAATGCTCCCAGAATGCTCTCTGATCTGATGCAAATAATTGCAGAAGCTTGAAAGCAAGGCTGATGATTCTTTGCTTTCAAAATAAAATGTTCGTAAAAAAATAAACTTTCTATGCAGAATCATTTAGTAACATGTGTTGGTGCATGCTAGTATTTCCTAAAAATATACATAATGGAAAATCAGTGTAACCAGTTTCAATAAGATTATGGGAAACAAAAATAAACAAGCATTAGCAAAGTCAGTAAATCTGAACTCGGTGGTCAGCCTTTTAGTTTTGTTAATGTGTGACTTGTTTTGTCATGGTTTTTGTAAAACCTTATTGTTGTGGGAGCTGCCGGGCCCTCGCGATTATAACAAACATTGGCAAAAGCAAAAATTGGTTTTGGTCTCAAAAAGCATACACTGCCACACTAGTGACTGGCACTGAACAAAACTACTTAGTGTGCCGATATGCTCCTTGTTGTAGAACGGAATGCTGTCACTCACAGTGAAGCCAGTTGATACAGAGAGAGAGACAGAATTTTAATAAACGCAAAAAGGTCATGGCTAGACTAAATTAAGGGCCCAATTACTAAAGGAAGTCTCAAAAATCTCACCCATCGTATATGTCCTTGCATTAAGTGCAGCTATATGGCTTTTGTGAATTCCCAAAAATTTACAAATGTAGGACACGAAATAGTACTCCTACAAAATATTTGTGAACTGCATTTTAGCATGAGCAGATATGCATGTGTAGATTTGCTCATGCGAAAATCTGAGTGTTTGCAAATTCACTTTCCATCCACCCACATTTTTCCCAACTCTGGAAGAAGGCTTATGTCTGCTTTCGTAAGGAGTAAATTTCCAACATTTCTCAGTATGGGAAAATATTAGGGAAGAGTTGATGAAAACCCTTAAAACATGCAAGTTAGTAGGTTTCCACAGATTCAAAAGGGCATTCTAACCCTGGAACTATTGCTTACCACTACCTTCAGCCCCAGTATGTAGATCTGAGGAAACGTGGCAACATAAGAGCCAGCTTCCAGTAATTACTCATTGGGGGTACCCAGATACCAATAAGGATTCAGTGGGTGTCCCCGGGTTTCAGTAATGATCAAGTGGAGGTCCACAGAAGTCAAAAGTTTAAGAATCGCTGTTTTACAGTTAGGAATCTGTGGCTAGAAGTCTCTATCAGGCAATACATGTTCAGAGACTAGAGGTAGCTCACATGTTAGAAACTACCAGTAGACAACATTTATTGCTAAACTCACACTTAGGGTCTTACTATAAGTTTGGGAGTAGTCCTGCGGCTCGTCACGGCAGCGTTCCACAGGAGAACCGTTAAGCCCGCAGTGCAACTGCCTGACGGATTACGACAGTAATCCTTGGCGGGTAGTGCTGCGGCGGTGTCATGGCGATACCTGTCTAAGACTCATTGGAAAGCTTTACATATGTACCGCTGTGACACCACTGAAGCACGTTCCTGCACGGTATGAAATGTACCATGTCCTGCATTCCATACCGTGCAAGAACTGGGGGTGAATTTCCAGAAGGGGGCACAACATTTGCCTCCCTGAATGTACCCCAGGCCCTGGAGTGGCAGGGGACCCTGTTAGTTGCCTCACCGCCACCCTTGTCATGGCAGGCTCACCACCATGGAATGGGTGGTTGGGAGGCAACCCGTAACAGCCGCACCGCCAGCATATTACTCCGCCTAACCGCCACGCCACAGGATCCTGGATCCCTGGCATTAGCAGCGGTCCTGTGGTGGTCCGACTGCCACACATGTAATACTGCGGGCGTCCCCGCAGTGTAGCAGTGGCCGGACTTCCACAAACGCTTGGTGGTCCTATGGTCCGCCAAACTCGTCATAAGGCCCTAAGTAACTCTATTGTAATCCATGATGCCCTTTGATTAAGACACTAGAATGATTGTGTGCAGAGTTTCTCAGAGATGTTGAAAAAGTATATAAATGGTTTGCAGGTAGGCATTTTCTACACTATCTGCCTGCTAGTGTCAAAGGAGGTCTTCTATCCAAGATTGTCTGAGAGGTAGAGAAGGCCTAGAATCCACTCTGGCAATTCAATTTCCAACAGCAGAATAAAAAAAGGTGCACAGCAGATCGATCGAAAGGGAGTGGGATCCCAAAAAAGTAACAAACAAAAAAATCTAAAACAACAAACTAAATGAGTGGGGACACGGATGATTTTCCACTGAGAAGACGAGAAAGACATGTCCAGTGAACTTTTTGGTCACTGCTTTGAGGTTTCTTATGCTGCTTACCTGGCATCTGTTGTATGCCCTTTCCCCTTCGCTACTGTGATGGTACGCCGTGCACTTTGGAAGAAAGAAACACCTGAAGGAACTTTCGCTTACTATTATTCTTTTTACTCATATGTTAGTAGCCTCATAGTCTTGCCCAATATTAGGCCTGACAGAAATTTAAATTACGCGGTCATGATTTTGGTGATTTTGTGAATTTGCATTAAGTGTAATTATGCAAAGTTAGAGGTATAATTAAAGACCGCGAACAACAAAAATTGCACTATTGCGTTTAGGGGCGTAAGGTGACATTTTGGAGTTCCTGTGAGGATTGCATTGCTGTACTGAAGTTAAGAAAGAACAAGTAATTTCACTACTAAAGATCGTCTGGGGAATAAAAGGTTTGATTTTCTTGAGATGTCTACAGCTTTAAGCTGCTTTTGTGAGATTTAGACGCCATCATGAAGACTGAGCAGATGGCATACGGTTTTGCGTGGTGTAGGAGCTGGCTCCGTATATACCAAAGTGAGGTATAGTGTGTACAGAGTCCAGTGGAACCCCAAAGGTAGGCAGAGGTAAAAGTAGATAGCACCTTACTCTCTATTTGTGGTAGTGTGGGCGAGCAGTAAGGTTCTATCAGAGAACAGTGTTAAGCATTTGTTTTACACACTCAGGCAGCAAATGATGTCACTCACTCAAAGACTTAACTCAAGACCAATTTGTTTGTATCAAAAATATTATTAAGTTATTTTATTTCTAGAACCAAGCCAATCCTGGTGCAGGTAAGTTAAATAACACTTTGCAAAATCTTATGCACTGTTTTACAATTGAATGCAGGTTCAAATGCAGTTGATTAAAGTACAGGTAAGTCAATATTTCCAAATTACTGTTCAATTACTTTTCAGATTACTTTATACAGTACTTATTTGATTACTTTTCATATTACTTTGGCTAATCAGTGTGATATGCCTCGATATCACACTTAGACATTCCTAGACAAAAGGTAAATAAATCACCTTTAGTACATTTGAAGTTTTGTCAATGTTCCATACAACCCAACTCCACACTTAAAACAATATTCAAGAAAAGCAGTCAATGCAATCCTATGGAAAGAAACTGAGTTATCGGTTTACAGGTAAGTACAAGTTTGTGGGAGTTGGTATTCTGGGGTAAGAATCATGGTTCCCCCAGGGTCAAGGATGCACCCTTTAAACACCCTCAGTGGCACTAGGGCGGCTGGGTACAGAGTGCTGAGGCCCAATCTTAGCCAATGGGGGATAATGGCCCTCCGGTTGGTGGTTGCTCACGAGCCGGCCACAGGGTTGTGGGAGCAAAGCTCCTGGTGTTAGGTTCAGGCCAAAGGGGGAACCGAGTTATCACCCAAAAGTACACTTGCAGCGGCGCAGGGGCGGCTGAGTGCAGGGTGCTGTTTTGGCGTTGTGTGCCTTGCTGTTTACAATGGGGATTCTCTGCTTGCAACAAAGACTGCAGGCTCGGGGATGAAGATCTTCTGTAGGTGACCACCGGTTGGAGAGGTAATTTGGGATTCTTGTGGATGCTGGGACACCATCAGTTGGACCACCCAAGGCAATGGGATTGTGGGTGCAGGGGTGTCTTTAGGCGACGAGTTTTCCTTCCCAGCTCCGGTCAAGTCGGAGGGATCCCCCAGAGAGAGGCAGCAGGCTTCGCTTGGAGATTCGAGGCAGGTCAGAGATCACCATGCTTGCCGGGGAGACCTCCTTGTGGTGTTGGGTCCCTCGGGCCGCAATCGTCGGCTGCAGAGTGGTGCAGACTCACGGATTTGGCCGGAGCCAGAGTCTGTGGGTGAGCAAATCCGGTGCTCATTGAAGACAAAGCCTTTTTTGTGGAAGGCAGGGCAGGTCCTCGGGGTTCTTGAGGTTGCTGACTGTAGGACACACCAGGGTTTTGCGGTCAGTCAGTGGGCGTCCTCCTCCTCTTAGTTTCCGCACTGCTCTTCAGACCCAATTCAGCGTATATAAATTCATGCACACATTTAAATTGAGACACTTCTTTGAAAATATTGTGGAATAACTGGATGAGTCACAAATGGATACACTATTGGGTTTTCACAATAAAAGCACATTTATAGCACCCATTAGTCACAAGGTCCTGGACGCCTTTGAAGCAGCCATATTAAAAGATCTGGATACTATCTTCAAAAACCAAGGTCCAAAACAACAACTATTACACAAAAGGAAAAACAAGCATTGAATCAAATAGCTTCTAATTTCAAAATAACCATTCGCTAAGCAGATAAGGGAGGAGCACTGGTGGTTATGAACATGGATTACTATCTTGAAAATGTAAATGTTCACGTACAGGATGACAATACGTACATGAAATTATCATTCAACCCAACCAAGGAGTTTAAAAAAATCCTTAACATTTTTTTCGACATAGCAATAGAAAACGGCACTATAGGAAACAACAAAAACATCTATTTGACAAAAACTAATCCAGCTTTACCTTACATATACATGATTCCAAAAATCCACTAACACCCAACAAAACCACCATTCAGACCAATAGTATCAACCATTAATTCAATTCATGAACCCATAGGAAAATACTTGGATAAACATTTACAGCCCATGGTTCAAGTTATGTCCACATATGTAAAGGACTCCACCGATTTTTTAAACATTTTGGAGGAAGCAAACCAAACTATACAAACCACTTGATTCTTTGCAAAATCAATGTGAAATCTTTGCATATGTCAATTCCACACAATATGGGCATACAAGGAGTGGAATCTTTCCTAATGAACAATGAGCTGACTACATTGGCTGCCCATGGAAGCCCGCATCCAGTTCAAGGCCCTCATATTTGCCTTTAAAATCTTGAAGAATGAAGGTCCAGAGCTCCTCCGTTCGTTGTTGACCCCCTATAATCCCAAACGGAATCTCCGGTCCATGGGGCAACACCTAGCCTTGATACCCCACACAAAGTTCTGTCACATCGGAGGGCGCTCTTTCAAACTACTGGGGGACAAGTTATGGAACTCCCTCCCTCTCCACATCCGATGCATTGATAATATGTTAGCTTTCCGCAGATCGATCAAAACCCATCTCTTTCCCTCCCTGTAGATCCCATCTCTCGTCTTCAGTTGGTTGTGTTATGGTTTTAGCGCCGGGACGCCCCGTTGCTGGGGCAGCTGTTTGCGCTTTACAAAACTGCTAACATAACATAACATAACATAAAGAGGAAGACCTCAAAATATTTCTTATGGAATTATTACATTGCACACTATTCCATAGCTATTTCGAATGGCAGGGTGATTTTTATATCCAATCCTCAGGCACATCCATCGGAAATTGTGCCGCTCCGGTGTATGCAATTGTATTCATGTACAGATTTGAACTGGATTATATACTCAAATCAGCGAGAATGGATCGACAACTTAATCATGTATAAAAGATACATTGACAACATTTTTATACTATGGAGAGGATCACAACAGGATCTAACAGAAGCGATTAACAAACTAGATACTGTTAATGAAAGAATCGGCTTTTCATTTACAATTGGCAAGGAACAGATTACATTTTTGTATTTCTTAATCAGTAACCAACAGGGACATCTGACAACAAGTGTATACCCCAAACCTACGTCACCGTAATAACCTACTTCATTTCACCAGTTTCCATCAACCATCTTTAAAAAAACACTTACCATTCTCACAACTATTAAGACTGAAAAGAATGTCATCAACCGATGAACAATACAATGAAAGCATGATTACAACAATTAAACAATTCCGACAATAAGGCTACCCTGACCACATCTTACAAGAGGCAATCAACAAGGCACATGAAGAAACACAAGGCATTTTGCTAACTAGCAAAAACGTAAAAGAAGATGAACACAAAATGGTTTTTGTGACAGAATTTTCTACTCGAAGTTTTAGGATCAAAAATTCAATATTAAAATATTGGCCAATGGAAACAGACATCAACCCAGGTTTGCATACTTACACACACGAAACCTCAAAGAAATATTAAACAAAAAAGAAGTGAAAAGAGACCAAAGTTACAGTGGAACTTTACCTTGCTTGAATTGTGAAAATTGTAATGCGATTATAAAAGGGAGTACCATACCTCATCCCACCCGAGGTACTACCATCAAATTGAAAGTAACAGTAACATGTAACAGTAACAACGTGGCTTACATGTTGAAATGCCCTTGTAGATATGCTCACGTGGGAAAGACAGAAAGGAAAATAAAAACATGTTTAAATGAACAGAAAAGCAATATCCGCATGAAGAATCCCAAATGCACGGTTGTCACCCATTTCAACACCCACAATCACACCATGAGTCAATTACGATTTTTGATCTTGGAACAAGTACCTATTCAACCAGGAAGAGACAATACACAATGTTTATTACAGAGAGAAACATTTTGGATTAATCACATGAATACCATTAACCCAAGAGGTCTAAATGAACATATGGAGGTTGTTTTTTATAACTATGAGAATGGACTAACATATTATTACCAACATACTGTAATACAAAACACAGATGTGCATGAAATTATAAGCATTTCAACACCCAGATGTACCTATCAGGATGAGGATAACATTAATTTATATTTCAGGGTTTAAATACAAAAAACAACTTATAAGCATTCATCTGGTGCACCACTTTGCTAACCGAAGGGGCAGTACAAAATGCTATAGCGAAGTTTTACCCAACTTAACTTTTACAGGTTACGCACATTATAGAAATGTTCACTATGAATTACACAAGTATTCAGTATTTTTATTTTTGGTCGGGAACATCATAAAGATTACACCATAAAACAGATTGTCAAATACAGACATTATATGACGTTTTCAAATGATAGAAAGACAATGTCCCACTTTGGGTTTCACATTTTTTCGCATATCTATTACAGTTCTCTTTTCATTTTGAAGTAATAACACACATTGGCAAAAAAAGCGCAATGCATGATTACACTTTTGGAGCACTCGTATTAATATTCGGGTACCAGAGCACTCATCAAAACACACGTAAAACGAAATCACATGAGCACACGTACTATTTAAAAAAGAAAACATATCACCCAGCACTGAAATTACACCATGAATTTATTCACGAAGGAGTGAAGAACTCTCTACAAACAGGGCACTCGTGTTTCATAATTGATTGAGCTAAAATTGACACTTGCTAAATAGATACTCACTTTCGAAACACGCGATTTATTCACACAGAAACAAATGACATTCAGCATATCCAAAAACATGGTACATAGCATGTTATTGACGTTTGTGAGATCATACCGATTAAATACACATGGGCAAAACTCTGTATTAACATCACTTCATTAACCGCTTAAAGTATGGTGGTCCAAACCTCAGCATGATTATGTACATAACACATTGATTATATAATTGAGTACTGAGCAGGACTAATCTCATGTTTATTCTTTGTTTTCAGAATAAGTACCCTGATGAAGGGTAAAGCCCAACATGCATTGGGCATAACGTTGTTATTTATGTATTAATGGATGTTACTGAATGAAGTAAACCCATGAACTAAGAACAAAAAAATGAAAGAAAAGTAATAATTTTGAATCACGGAACAATAAAGAATTGAGAATTTAGAAAATTCTTTTGAATAACTTTATTTGACATAAAACAACCAAGTGCGATTCTCTGGTTGCAACAAAGACTGCAGGCTCAGGGACGACGATCTTCTGGAAGTGACCAATGGTTGGAGAGGTAAGCTGGGATGCCTGGGGAAGCTGAGACACCGTTGGTTGGGCCACCCAAGGCCATGGGACCTGGGGTGCAGGGGTGTCTTTAGGAGTCGGGTCTTCCTTACCAGCTCCGGTCACGGTTGGGGGATCCTCCAGAAAGAGACTGCAGGCTTCGCTTGGAGATTTCGAGGCAGGTCAGAGATCACCAGACCTCCTTGTGGTATTTGGCCACTTGAACTTAAGCCATAGGGGTCGGGTGCAGAGTGGTGCAGGCTCGTGGATTTGGCCAGAGCCAGAGTCTGTGGGTGAGCAAATCCGGTGCTCATGGGAGACAAAATCTTTTTTGTGGAAGGCAGGGCCCGTCCTCAGGTTTCTTGAGGTTGCTGGTTGCAGCACACTTCAGGGTTTTGCTGGAGCAGGTTCAAGGTGGGGACCGGCCGGTAGGGCTAGGGGCAAGTCAGTGGGCGTTCTCCTTTTCTTAGTTTCAGCACGGCTCTTTGGTCCTTCTTAGATGGTTCTTGTCTGAGGAGGCAAGGTTCAGGGTAGCCCCTAAATACTAGATTTAGGGGTGTTACGCGTAGGTAAAGGTTGAGACCAATGGGTTCCTTCCTTGGGGTGGATACACCCCCTATTATGCCACCCTCTGGTTGGCTGGGTCCCCCCATCTGCGAGATGGCGGGGACTGAGAGTTGTGCTTCACCTTGCCTCCCCCACCTAAGGGGTGAGGTTGCAAAGGTGGACACACCTCCCTTCCTCACTTGGTTTCCCCGCCGATTCTCCTGCCCAAAGAAGGTTTCAGAACCAGTGGGGGCCAGTTGCTGGAAGCAGCAAAAGGCCTGGGGAAGCTCACGAATGCAGCAAGCCTTTGAAGCTTCCCCTTCGTGGAGGCTTGGTACCTCGTCCCAGGATTTACATTGCTTCAGACACCCGAGAGCAGCAGGCTCTTGACCCAGGGGTCCAGAAACATGTCTGGTGGTGGCAGCCGGAAAGCAGCCACTCAGCCTGGACAATAGTGTTAGGTTGTTTTTCAGGGGGCATCTCTAAGATGCCCTCTTTGTGCATTTTTCATTAACTCCCACACTGGCATCAGTGTGGGTTTAATGTGCTGAGAAGTTTGATACCAAACATCCCAGTCCTCAGTAAAGCCATTATGGTGGTGTGGAGTTTGTAAAGACAAATTCCCAGTATCATATACTCTTAATGGCATTACTTGACTTACAATGTCAAGGAATTGGTGTAGACACTGTAGGGGTACAGGGCTCATGCACCTGTACCATCACCGCTGGTATAGTGCACCCAGCTAGAGCGGTGGCTGACCTATTCCAAGACAGCGGGTTGTAGGCATGGCACACAGGGATGTGTGCCATGTCGACTCTTGACTTTGTTCTGCACCAAAACACGCAGCCTGCAATAGCAGTGGTGAGAATGTGTAAAGGTACATGGCCTCAAAGGGTGGCACAATACGTGCGGCAGTCCATAGAGGCCTTCCCTGGCCACAGTGCCCTTGATACCTGTGGTACTATTTACAAGGGACTGACCTGTGGCCAAAGAGTGCCAATTGGGTTTTGTTTTCAATGCAGGTTAGGGAAAGAACATAGTCCCTGGGTACCTGTTTGGCAGGTACCCAGAGCACACTCAAAGTACATCAGCAGTTTAGCAAAAAGTGGGGGCAACCATGCGAAAATAGGACACGTTCTTACAAGTGGTGAAAACTTTTAAGTATAGTTTAAGGCTTATTCACTATAAATATGTGCATCGCCTCTACTATACACCAGCGCAGTTGCATCGCATACAACTTCGGGATAATGACGGACGTGACCGCTATGGCAGAGAGGGTGCGGATTTCAAACACGTAGCCTGGGACTGCCCGCCCATCCAACGCTTCTGGTCCGAGATACTGAAGGCGCTAGACCACACGACAGGACTACATTTCCGCATAGACCCCCTGACTGCACTATTGGGATACACTGACTCCTTGCCGCCAAAGTGGGGGGATACACTTCTCTTGCACTCCTTATTGCCAGGAGAAGGATTGCCTGTAGGTGGGAAAGAGAGAGGGCGCCAAAATGCAAGGACTGGCTCCAAGACCTTATCTACTGTCAAGAGCAATTACATACTTATGCGGACCTTATGCGGACTTACTTATGCGGACCCTGCCGGGGTTATCTCACAGGGGAATACCAGGACGGGTTCCCTAAGCAAGCGCCGGGAAACCCTTTGTGGGTAGCTGTGCGCTATATAAGCTCAAATACATTTACATTTACCTCCAACCCCCCTCTTCCCGCCCAAGGGATATCTGGGGCCCTTACAAACATATCTATCGGAGCACACTACCGCCACTGAAACTACGACCCCCCCCAGCACTGCTCTAAAGCAGACCTAGGAAATGATGTGAAGGGAACCCCCACCTTAGTAAACACACACTATATACTGGAGACGATAGGTCATCACGAGACACCACCTCACACCCCAAGGATCAGAATGCGTCAACAAATTAGACATGCATACTTTGCTCACAGTACAATAGTGGAAATGTTATTTTAACAGTTATTGTTTGTTCTTACATGACTGCAGATAATCTACTGCCCTCAATGCACATTGATCCAACTAATGCGGCCTACCCGATGTGTTTGTAGGCGACTTGCTGTGTACTCCCCCTTTTGTTATATTATCTCCAGACACGACACATCGCAATGCCGGCCCTACTAGGGATGTAGGCAGTATGCTGTGGATTACATCTCTGTACCTTTAATAAAGGTTTTCAAAACTTTTTTTTAAAAAGAAATTCAAAAAAGTATCGCTTAAGGCTTGTTGAACTAATTCCATACATTTTGATCGCTAGTGTGTTATAGGGTCATCCTCCACAAAGATTACCTTTAACTTTAAATGCGCAGCTGCTGCTACCGGGCGGGGGTGGTTTTGGGTTGGAAGGTTGGGGGGGGGTGGCGAATTACATTTAAAACGGACTTACCTTCAATGGCCGGCTGCCGCCTCTCCTCCGTCCTCGTTCTCTTTCTCTTCCTGTCCCAGCCAGCAGCAGGAAGAACCTGGGCAGACAGGTTTCCCTGAGGCAATCACAACGCTACAATGCATCAGCGGTCAGACTGGAACAGGGAGCCTGTGCATGTTCCTGAGCAGGCTGTGTACTGCAGCCTAGTAGGAACATGCAAAGTGCGCATAAACTGTTTGGTCCGTTCAAGAGGGCTGTTCATACGCACTTAGGGAGTGCACACGACTCCTCCCCTACTCTGGCCAGGCCCGCCCTGCCCCGCCACTGACTGCAATAGGGAAAATAAAATGATAAAGATACATTATTATCATTTTGTTTTTCCTTTTCAGCAGCAGGGCAGAAGTCCGGCGGAGGAGCCGCCACTGCGCCGGTGCATTATTATTAAGGCTCCCGGTTTTCCATTTAAACTGATTTTTACATATAAATACAGACGGAAAACATTTTGTTTTTTGTCTGTATTTATATATCAAAACTGGACAAATTCTCCTCCTGCCTCTGTGCTCCTCTGTAAAGTCCGAGTCAGAGGTGCAAAGGGGCGGCCAAACTGCTGCCCTGAAACTGCTCTAGAGACGGGTGAAACTGGAAGGGCAGAGCCTGCAAAGACACCCCAGCACCCCTCACAGTGGTAGTTCACGCAAGATAATTATTGAAGCAGTGGAAGCAGCTAATGTCCATTTAGAGGTGTGAAAACACCCCAGGACACCGGCTGCAGATCCAGCAACCTTTTGTTTTTAGTTGCATGGGAGGGTGAAGGAGGCAATACTAAATTAAGCACAACAAGCTCTCACTTGGATTTTGCTCTAAATTACCCCAGCTACAACCCGGGGTTAAAATGGAGTGCAGAACAAGTACAATACAAACGGCTTTCAACCTCGAAAATAATGTTCACCATCGCGGCTTACAGGTGAGAGGAGTGGCCTTGGAAGGAGAGGGCTGGGATTAGGCGTGGATTTGAGCCATCACTGACAAAGCATGCATGGGAGGGGGCAGGGTGAGGAGTGTCAGTGGGTCTCTGAGGCTGCACTGCCTGCCCATTCAAAACACATAGGATCCTGAGATCACCTGCAATGCCTGGTGAGGCTGCAAAACCTGTAAAGACTTAAAATCATGCCGATCCTCCACGCATGAACTTGAAAGAGTCTCCCTCTCACCTTGTGTTCACAGTGTGATACCAGCTGTTTATTAAATGGCTGTACGAACAGTGCCAATACCACACCAGGGCCCAATGCGAGTTGGCAGGTATGGCAATAAGAAATACCACAATCTTTGCTGAAATTATTCGAGCAAAAATGGTGGGTAAGGGACAGCAACATGGCAATTTACAACCAATTTATCCCAAAAACTCTTATCAACGTCCAATACTTGATATATAAACATACATCAACGTATAGATGATTCCACATACATCTCACACCATGAACTCAATTCTCCTTTCCTTAGTGCATAATACAGTTATCATATGAGTTAGCTCCTCTGCCTTAAATGAAGCAGACAAAGTCTACACCTGCCAGAAAGCAGTGATTTGTTTGATGTAAATATCAAACCAACAACTGGATAACTGGTGTTCTGCATGCACAGGGCTTTCTGGAAATCCTAGATCTGAACAAAAAGAAACAGGTAAAAAAAAAATACAGACTCTGACTTGCATTATTAATCCAGATCTGAAAAGGAGACTGGAAATAAATCACCATGTAACTGGTCACCTGACACGCAAGCCAAACAAATAGCCATTTTTTAAAAATACAATCAAAATTAAATTACATTTTATAAACACATTGAAAGAGAGATGTTATTGAAGAGAAACTATTTTAAGCAGGCGTGATTAATATGCAGAACCTTTGTGTGGTCCCCCAGCATGAAGGGAGCCTGTGGTTAAAGTGGGCTGATCCATTCCCCAGTGCTGACTGCTGTGAGGGGCAGAAGCAAAATGTAAATGACCATTCAGAAGGCCAATGGATGAAGCCTGCTGACCAAAAAGCCCCTCCCTCTATGTATATTCTGCATGATGGTTTTCGATAGCCGTACTCACTCGAAATGGCCAAAGCAGTCTCGAAGTAGAGTCCCAAATCAGCTGTTTTGAATTTTACCCCGTTGACGTATCAAGGACACAGTTTATTTTTCAAGAGTGGCCACTAGAGGGCGCGTGAGGCTTGAGTTTGATCGCTGAGACTGACGAGTGCTTAGCTGGTTTATTTTCCCTGGCTGCACATATGGTGGGAAATTATCATTTTATAGTCACTGTTATGAGCTGCTCAACAAAATGACAGCGGAGCTATGCTGTATTTTTAATTGTTTTACTAAAATGTTCACAAGGTTAAGATAAACCACCTTTCACAACTGCCAATTACTTGCGCAAGTGCTTGAAACGTGAGTAATTGATCAACTGTTCTGGCAGCTCTTATTTTAGGGGCAATCAGTTCAGACGGGTGTTCACATTCTTTCCTTTCCCTGCTTATAAACTTTTGGTGAGTGTGATGACGTTGTGTGGGGTGGGAGCAGCGGTGTGACCTTGCTTGTTTTTGGGACCTCTGGTCACCCCACCGCCGCACGGCTCCCCCTGTGCCTCCGTGACCCCTCCTGCTGCCTGGAGCCCGCCGCTGGCTTGCCCCTGCCCCTGGGACTGGTATTGTGATCGTAATTGTGCTGCTGTAATTGTGTTGCTGTATTTGTGTTTCTGTCGCCGTATTCTGTCGCTGTATTTTTATTTTGAATTTAGTGGTTTTCTGGCTTCCCCTTGACCACCCCCCCGCCCCACGCTCCCCGCCGCTGCTCCCCCGCCCATTTTTCCTACTGTAATCCCTTTCCTTCTCTCGCCCATTGCCCGCCCCTCTACCGCCTCCCAGCTTCTGCTCCCTCCCACTTGTCCTCTTATGGAGGAAGCCGCGCAGCAGTGGCTATGACCTGACCTCTGGTCACCCCACACTCCCCACAGCTCCCCCTGTGCCTCCGTGCCCCCCTCCTGCTGCCTGGAGCCCGCCGCTGGTGTGCCCCTGCCCCTGGGACTGGTATTGTGATCGTAATTGTGCTGCTCTAATTGTGCTGCTGTATTTGTGTTTCTGTCGCCGTATTCTGTCGCCGTATTTTTATTTTGTATTTAGTGGTTTTATGGCTTCCCCTTGACCCCCCCACCTCACGCTCCCCACCAGTGCTCCCCCTCCTGTTTTTCCTTCTGTAATCCCTTCCCTTCCCTTGCCAATTGCCCGCCCCGCTCCCGCCCCCCAGCTGCTCCTCCCTCCGAGTTATCCTCTTATGGAGGAACCAGCACGGCAGCGCAGTGGGCGCGTGCTGTGGGCGCGCCAAAGGCAAGCCCGTCTACTCCCGTCCACGCCTGGACTGCGCCTAGCGCCAGGACTTCTGCCCCTCGTCGAGGCGAGCATACCCATCAGACTTACGACACCTCCACCCTCTGCGCACTCAACGCCGGCCGGAACCCCGCCTGCCACCGAGCCACCCCGAAACGCACCCACGGACCCTTCACCTGCCAAGCCTGCAAATTTACATGCCTCCGAACCTGCACCGCACCCGCCAAGCCAAGCACCAGCAACGATCACCTCAAGTGCATCCTGCTCAACACCCGCTCCGTCCACAGGCAGGCCGTCGAACTCTGGAAAGTCCTCGACACAACATCACCAGACGTCGCCTTCCTCACAGAAACCTGGATGAACGCCTCCTCAGCCCCTGACATGGCCATAGCCATCCCGGAGGGCTATAAGATCACCCGGAGGGACCGCGTCAATCAAACCAGAGGAGGCATCGCCATCGTCCACAGAAACACCATCCGCATCACGACCAACTCCGACGGCACCCTCACCGCTGCCGAGCACCTTCACTTCCAGGTACACACCGACCCTAAGACCACCCTCAGAGGCACTCTCATCTACATACCCCCGGGACCAAGCACTCAATTCAGCAAAGCCATTGCAGACTTCGTCAGCCTGCACGTCCTCACCTCATCTGACTACATCCTCCTAGGGGACCTCAACTTCCACCTGGAGAACAACAATGACAGCAACATCGATGCCCTGCTGGACAACCTCGCCAACCTCGGACTCAAGCAACTGGTGAACACCCTCACCCACTACGCCGGCCACACGCTTGACCCCATCTTCTCCTCCAGCAAGCACATCTCCTTCAGCAACTCCACCGGACTACACTGGACAGATCACAGCTGCGTCCACTTCAACTTCAGGAGAACCACGTCCTTCCACCACCCGCAACAGGTCCCCCGCAGAAGCTGGAGCAAGATCACCGCCAACCAGCTCACCACCTCCCTCAGCCGGAACCCTCCCACCAACACGACGGAACCCAACAAAGCAGCCCACAACCTCACACAGTGGCTCACCAACTGCGCCAATGACCTGGCACCACTGAAGAACACTCCCAGCAGACCCGGCAGCAAGAAAACCTTGTGGTTCGCCAACGACCTCAAACACTCCAAGAAAACCTGCCGCACCCTCGAGAAAGCCTGGCGCGGCGACCAGACAGTAGAAAACATGACAGCCTTCAAGGACGCCACCCGCAAACATCACCAGCTGATCCGCACCACCAAAAGGACAACATTCAAAGAACGACTGGACAACAATACCCACAACAGCAAGGAGCTCTTCAGCATCGTTAAAGCGCTCTCCAGCCCCAGCGCCTGCAACAACGACATCACACCCTCGCAAGACCTCTGCGACTCACTCGCCTCGTTCTTCCACCGCAAGATCGCCGACATACACAACAGCTTCGGCGAACAGACCACGCACCCTACCACCGAACCAGCGCCCCCACCACCACCCTCTGCTCCTGGACCCCGGTCAGCACCGAAGACACCACCCGCATGATGAACACAATCCACTCCGGCTCCCCAACTGACCCCTGTCCACACCACATCTTCAACAAAGCAGACTCCATCATCGCACCCCAACTCCGGGACAGCATCAACAGCTCCTTCGCTTCCGCCACCTTCCCGGAGAGCTGGAAACACGCCAAGCTCAGCGCCCTCCTGAAGAAATCCACTGTGGACCCCACAGACCTCAAGAACTTCCGCCCCATCTCGCTCCTCCCTTTTCTGGCCAAAGTCATCGAGAAGACCGTCAACAAACAACTCTCCGCCTTCCTCGAGACTATCGGATCCCTCGACCCCTCGCAGTCCGGCTTCCGAGCAAACCACAGCACCGAAACCGCCCTCATCGCAGCTACCGACGACATCAGGTCCCTGCTCGACAACGGGGATACAGCTTCCCTCATCCTCCTGGACCTCTCAGCAGCCTTCGACACCGTATGCCACCGCACCCTGATAAGGCGCCGCAGCAACTCGGGAAAACCAAGGAACGGCCTTGGAATGGATCATCTCGTTCCGCGCCGGAAGAACCCAGAGAGTCCGCCTCCCCCCTTCCGATCCGCGGCCACCGAAGTCATTTGCGGCGTTCCTCAAGAATCATCGCTCAGCCCCACCCTCTTCAACGTCTACACGAGCCCTCTCACAGCCATCGCGCACCAGTACAACCTTAACATCATCTCCTACGCTGACGACACCCAGCTGATCCTCTCCCTCACCAACAACCCTGTCACCGCCAGAGCCAACCTCCAGGAAGGAATGACAGACGTCACAGAATGGATGAAGCTCAGCCGTCTGAACCTGAACTCAGACAAGACTGAAGTCCTCATCCTAAGATCATCCCCCAAGTCCACGGACCATGCACGCAACCTGAGCTTCATCCTGGACTCATCTCTCACGATGACCAAGCAAGTCAATGCCATCTCGTCATCCTGTTTCAACACCCTGGGCATGCTCCGAAAGATCTTCCGGTGGATCCCCACTGACACCAGGAAGACTGTCACCCAATCCCTCGTCACCAGCCGACTGGACTAGGGGAACACCCTCTACGCTGGGACCACAGCTAAACTCCAGAAAAGACTCCAGCGCATACAGAACGCCTCTCCACGACTCATCCTGGACATCCCCCGTCACAGCCACATCTCTGACCATCTGAGAGACCTGCACTGGCTCCCCGTCAGCAAGAGGATCACGTTCAGACTCTTCACCCACGCACACAAGGCTCTCCTCTCCACGATATGGGCCCCAAATACCTCAACAGCAGCCTCACATTCTACACACCCACCCGCCAGCTCCGTTCCGCCAGCCTCGCTCTCGCCGCGGTCCCACGAATTCGCAAAGCCATCGCCAGAGGAAGATCCTTCTCCTACCTGGCGGCCAAAACATGAAACTCCCTCCCCACCCCCCTACGGCTGACCCAGGACCATCTCTCCTTCAGGAAACAACTCAAGACCTGGCTGTTCGAGCAGTAGCGACCCCCCTCCCTCCCTGCGCTTTGAGACCCTAACGGGTGAGTAGCGCGCTTTACAAATTATTTGATTGATTGATTGATTGAGTCATTCATATTTTTGCATTATTCTGCGGCCGTTGTCCCGCGTGCTGTGATACATGCTATAGGTGTATTTGTTGCAAGCTTTGTTTCAGTTGCCCTTTTACCTTAAAGACCATTTTTTAAATCTTGCAAGCCCAAGACTGATAAGTTACAACCATTTTTGTGCGTTACAATGGAATATTTAATTATGGATGATAATAGCACAGTAGGAAAGTGCAAGATATTATTATGTCCTCTGAGCACAATTAATGAGGAAATAGTCTCTGCAAGCAGTGCGGATCGTGATGCAGATGCATTTGTATGGGGAAATGGGCAGCAATGTTTATTGTAATAGTAACTGTAGAAATAAAAAACCTATTTTAAATGATAGGGCAAAGATGTTGTATGTATCTTAGCAAAAATCTGGAAGCAAAATTCCTGATGGATAAAAATTAGGATTACAAGTGTAACAATGTTGAAGAAAACTCAGTGCCCGTGAGAAGAAAGGAGAACCCAAATGGAAATGTCACTAAATGTAAGGCAAGCAAGCACCTAATAGATATTCTCCACATGTTTATGTAAAAGGAGTACATAGAGAATGAATGTAATCCCACCAGCGTCTTCACATTTTAAAAGCATTAATTATTGTGGTGCTTAGGATACTTGAACACAGATCAAAAGCAGTAAATGACATGTAAATGTCAACATCCCATAAAGCACCAACAGGAGAGAGTAAACAACCACAAAAAAGACAAGAGGGAGGGGTGGAGGAGTGCACGGGTGCGCTCGCTAAGCAGCAGCTGTTTGCTCTTTTTTAAAGCACACACTCGTGCTTGTGGCGCGCCGCTGCGCACTCCGCAACTGTATGCCGCCACAAGCACGAGTATGTGCTTGGAAAAAGAGCTGTACGACGGCTAAAGGTCTCGTATGCAGCGCATTCGAGCTGCGTAGACGAGACCTAAAAACAGCTATAACAACCTAGTGCAAGTGTGCATGTCAATTAAATAAATGTGGAAAAATACTAGCTTTAGCGTTTTTTTCCCTTGCGTCAAAAATAAATGAGGATAAATACAGATAAAATGACCAAAAAATGAATATGGATAAATACAGACGGAAATATTTAAAAAATAAATACCATAAAACCAGGAGCCCTAGTTATTATCATGCCTCAGGTTACCAGTGCATTTCGGGAATAGGGCACATTTGTAAAAGAGAATGTAAGGGAGAAAAACCTTAAAAATAAAGATAACAGGTTTTAAAATAATCAATATTACATTAAAAGGAGCCAGCTTCTTGGAGGCCATAGCATAACGTATGGAACTTAGAAAAAACTGTATATCAGTGCAGGTCTTAATGATATTATCTAAGATACTGGGTTATTACTAAAACAAAATGTAAGTTATAAGTTGTTTTATAAGCAAAAAACAGTCTTTAAAGCATTGCGTTACAAAAAATAAGCAGAAAGTGCTGTTGTCGGTAAATGGGCGGAGAGTGCCATCATGTGGCCATCTAGAAAGCTTTCACATTCCTTTATCATGAATTTCGTAAGAGGCTCAAAAGTTTAGTGCAGCATTTCCTATTGAGTCAAAAGTATTAACAAAACTCTACACACAAATAAAATTACGATATGTTTTTCTGCGTCGAATTTACCTGGTCTTGAAAAGCGCAGGCTTGTTCTTCGAACCCTGCAGTCCTGAAGTAATTGTAAACATCTGCAACAGCCCAGTCAACCAGGTCAGGCGGCCTCCTGTTCTCTACCGAGCTACAAAACACAACCCAGGAAAAGCGTCACTTCAAGGTGCTCAACCCCTTTTTGTCAGCAGTGAGCATAGCCAGATCAGAGTAGTAATTTATATAAAATACACAACCTGCTGCTTTTCTAACAAACGTCATAGCTAATCTACTACTTTCACGAATTCATTGACATTTTCATATAAATTAGATGTCTGATTCATTTGATGTATTTATGGCAAATATTCAAGTTAAACAGAAATAATTTTGGCTAGAGTAAAGGCTGATATAATGGATGGCGTTAGGAGGGAGAGAGTGCTAAACAGAAGCAAAAATTAACAGAAGGCGGGTTGGGAGCAAAAAAAAAAAAACATGGCAAAAACAAAAAAAAACATGGCAGCACGTTGGCAGGAAGCCCAACGAGAGGAAGACTTGAGCTGGCACCACGGGGCAGTACCTGTGCATAATACCCTTGGTAGACAATAAAACAAGCATTGGTAAAGCGAAAAGGCCACTGACTTTGCCCATTTTTTTTGTCATTTCAGGTCTTTAAGTGGGATGAAAAAACTGGGGGATCTCTCAAAGGGGCGTGGGCAATGTAATTAAGGGCGTGGCTTAACCCCTTCGATGCTCATGACGGAACGGTTCCGTCATGAGCATCGGTTGAGCTGTGCTAATGACGGAACCGTTCCGTCATGACCACACCCAATTCTGAGGATGCAGCACCGGGGGAAAATCTCCGTAGCAGCGATGAGGTTAAAACGCATACGCTAAAAATCTGTGCTTAGCATAGTGTGCCTATCGACTTGTATTTTGCTGTTTCTATCATTGCATCCGAATATATGATACAAAAAGTCAGGACTATTGGCTTTGTCAATGGTTGTTATTTGCATAAGATAAATAAGCAGCAACTATGGATTGTATATAACATTGAAAAAGCTTCCACTTAAAGCCCTGGTGACACCACAACAATGTCGCTGCTCCTGAGTTTCAAAAAGAGAAGGGAAATTTAGAGAGAAATTACTCACTTTAAAGGATTGCCCTTCCCCAACAACGCTCACCTGGCATGACGACATGCCGTAACTTCCCCACTAATGAGAAGTGAGCAGTGTGAGCACGCTCACATCAATGTGCCTGCTGTCACTGCAGTCCGGAAAAAAACGGGCCGCCTGTGCCAGGGCACAAAACAGAGCCCGATAGAGACCTGTTTCGAGGTGCCTTTTAAAAAACTGACGGTGCTCAGCACAGGTGAGACCCAGCGTAACAGGCAGTAGTATACCCCCACGATACAGAAAAGGGGGTGGTGATGAACAGAGTGTCTGAATTAAGCAGACCACTCTTACCCAGTCCAAAGATCAGGGCTTGATCCATCACCGTTATTTATCTCACTGCACCATCCCAGCTCAGAACCTGGCTATATGCAAATCAGTCTGTCCCTGGCCCAGTGCATCATGGGAACAGGGCAGACTAAACTACCAAGCCAATTCTTCACCAGAAAGGAGACAAGCTACCGGGGACCGGTTTCTGGCATTTCAGCCGTCTTCGGCCCGGCTTGCTTGAATCCTGATGGTGCAGTGAGAAAGGGACTCATGTCTGAGTATACCCTGCCACACCTATAGTGGCCAAAAACGATACAGAAAAGGGGGTGGTGATGAACAGAGTATCTGAATTAAGCAGACCACTCTTACCCAGTCCAAAGATCAGGGCTTGATCCATCACCGTTATTTATCTCACTGCACCATCCCAGCTCAGAACCTGGCTATATGCAAATCAGTCTGTCCCTGGCCCAGTGCATCATGGGAACAGGGCAGACTAAACTACCAAGCCAATTCTTCACCAGAAAGGAGACAAGCTACCGGGGACCGGTTTCTGGCATTTCAGCCGTCTTCGGCCCGGCTTGCTTGAATCCTGATGGTGCAGTGAGAAAGGGACTCATGTCTGAGTATACCCTGCCACACCTATAGTGGCCAAAAACGATACAGAAAAGGGGGTGGTGATGAACAGAGTGTCTGAATTAAGCAGACCACTCTTACCCAGTCCAAAGATCAGGGCTTGATCCATCACCGTTATTTATCTCACTGCACCATCCCAGCTCAGAACCTGGCTATATGCAAATCAGTCTGTCCCTGGCCCAGTGCATCATGGGAACAGGGCAGACTAAACTACCAAGCCAATTCTTCACCACAAAGGAGACAAGCTACCGGGGACCGGTTTCTGGCATTTCAGCCGTCTTCGGCCCGGCTTGCTTGAATCCTGATGGTGCAGTGAGAAAGGGACTCATGTCTGAGTATACCCTGCCACACCTATAGTGGCCAAAAACGATACAGAAAAGGGGGTGATGATGAACAGAGTGTCTGAATTAAGCAGACCACTCTTACCCAGTCCAAAGATCAGGGCTTGATCCATCACCGTTATTTATCTCACTGCACCATCCCAGCTCAGAACCTGGCTATATGCAAATCAGTCTGTCAATGGCCCAGTGCATCATGGGAACAGGGCAGACTAAACTACCAAGCCAATTCTTCACCAGAAAGGAGACAAGCTACCGGGGACCGGTTTCTGGCATTTCAGCCGTCTTCGGCCCGGCTTGCTTGAATCCTGATGGTGCAGTGAGAAAGGGACTCATGTCTGAGTATACCCTGCCACACCTATAGTGGCCAAAAACGATACAGAAAAGGGGGTGGTGATGAACAGAGTGTCTGAATTAAGCAGACCACTCTTACCCAGTCCAAAGATCAGGGCTTGATCCATCACCGGTATTTATCTCACTGCACCATCCCAGCTCAGAACCTGGCTATATGCAAATCAGTCTGTCCCTGGCCCAGTGCATCATGGGAACAGGGCAGACTAAACTACCAAGCCAATTCTTCACCAGAAAGGAGACAAGCTACCGGGGACCGGTTTCTGGCATTTCAGCCGTCTTCGGCCCGGCTTGCTTGAATCCTGATGGTGCAGTGAGAAAGGGACTCATGTCTGAGTATACCCTGCCACACCTATAGTGGCCAAAAACGATACAGAAAAGGGGGTGGTGATGAACAGAGTGTCTGAATTAAGCAGACCACTCTTACCCAGTCCAAAGATCAGGGCTTGATCCATCACCGTTATTTATCTCACTGCACCATCCCAGCTCAGAACCTGGCTATATGCAAATCAGTCTGTCCCTGGCCCAGTGCATCATGGGAACAGGGCAGACTAAACTACCAAGCCAATTCTTCACCAGAAAGGAGCTCATTGCACCATCAGGATTCAAGCAAACCGGGCCGAAGACGGCTGTAATGCCAGAAACCGGTCCCCGGGAGCTTGTTTCCTTCCCAGTGTAAGAATTGGCTTTTGTAGTTTGGTTTGCCCTGTTCCCATCATGCACTGGGACAGGAACAGACTAATTTGCATACAGCCAGGTTCTGAAACTGGGATGGTGCAGTGAGCTAAAAAACGGTGTTGGATCTAGCCCTGATCTCTTGACTGGGTGAGAGCTTTCTGCTTAATTCAGAGACTCTGTCCCTCACCACCCCTTGTTGTAAATATTTTTGTCCACCCTAAGCCTGGAAGGGTATTCTCAGATGTGAGACCCTTGCTCATTGCACCATCAGGATTCAAGCAAACCGGGCCGAAGACGGCTGTAATGCCAGAAACCGGTCCCCGGGAGCTTGTTTCCTTCCCAGTGTAAGAATTGGCTTTTGTAGTTTGGTTTGCCCTGTTCCCATCATGCACTGGGACAGGAACAGACTAATTTGCATACAGCCAGGTTCTGAAACTGGGATGGTGCAGTGAGCTAAAAAACGGTGTTGGATCTAGTCCTGATCTCTTGACTGGGTGAGAGCTTTCTGCTTAATTCAGAGACTCTGTCCCTCACCACCCCTTGTTGTAAATATGTAGTATACCCCCAGGCCGGAGTATACCGAGTTAAAACGGCCGATGCTAGATTATACAAGGGTATATTATGGCCTGGGCCAATTTATACGCTGGGGTATATCATGGCCTAGGCCAAACCATACCACTCTTTGCCAAATTATACTCTCATGATATCAATAGTGTTGAGCAATATACACATGAATAACTAAATATTTCAACATTTTATTTAAAACTGTAAACACACAGAATTTGATTGCTTCAACCAGAAAAACTTTAATCAGAAAAAATAATAAACTTCCACAAAAATCAAAGGTTAGTACCATACTTCTCAGTAGTATTAACACAATAAAATAAAAGCAAATATCTAACATCTAAAAGCACATATCTAGCACATAACTAATACTCTATAATGCTCACTGTAGATATCAGCGGAAGTTCTTTGTCGGATATCGGCGGAAGTTCGTTGTCGGCTGTTCTCTGTATTAATAATTGCCATAGAACAATTAATTATAATTAAAATGTTTAATTATATTAAAAGTTTTGGTTCTCTGCCTCATCTTTCAGAAGGGGCATATTCTGGCCTGGTGGGGTATGGTCTGGCCCAGTCTACTTGAAACCCCGGGTATAGTTTAGCCTAGGACACTTTATCCCCCAGGGTATACTCTGGCATGTGTCAAACTATACCCGGGTTTAATCTGGCCTGGTGGGGTATGGTCTGCCTCAGTCTATTTGAAACCCCCGGGCATAGTTTAGCCGAGGACACTTTATCCCCCGGGTATACTCTGGCCTGGGCCAAACCATACCCGGGTTTAAACTGGGCAGGGGTATTTTTGGCCTGCTATACCGGCCCACTTAAAACCCAGGTCATATTATACAGTAGCGCTAGCTTCCGTGCAGTATAACTGAAAATGAAATTAAAAAGTGCTATAACGTGGACAACGATAGCTGTGTCATACAGCTCTTTTACATTACTTTCAGCCATTTGCAACATAGCTAAACAACATTATCAAAGCCAATAAATCTCACATAGGCAAAACCTGTTGACTTTGCCAATGCTTGTTGTGTCCTTGATATCAGTTCCCATGCTTTTTCTTTAGCAAACAGATTGCTGCTTAAACGGTTTCGAAGGGACCACTGAATAAGGCAATTTCACTCTAGGGAGACCTGCTCTCTTGACAAACTAAGGCTTGCAAGCATTTATGGCTGGTCAATATATAGAAAATCAAATGCAGTAAATATTAAGTAAACAAAAATCAAAAACGGATAAATTAACCATTTTTTTTAAAGATAAACATCATTAAGGATAAAATGGAGAACAAGTGGTACCTAAGATGCCCTACTGTGTTTTAAAAAGTGAAACCAGCAGGACAGGGATGCTATGTCAATGCAAAAGGGATGAAAATCCCAGGGACCCTTGCTGGGAACAGGACACTAGGGAGACAGGAGCTCGATAACACACAGTGCTGTGCCAATATGGGAAGCCCAAATTACATGTTGGTGGGGGACTGGGTGCAATGCTGGATAAGAAGTGGTTGCAACAAAAAGGGTATTCCCTGGTCGGAGAACCCATAGCAACCAGGCGGCTGTTACTGCACGGGGAGCAAAGTGGTCCGAAACAACCTGTAGATCTGGAAAAGACACGGACACCATTGTTAAAGGTGAGTTTGGTATTTCATGTGGCATATCAAACAGTGGTTCTGTTGGATTCAAATGTATGCCAAATCAAAAAGTCTGTGGTTGCACAAAGGCTCATAAAATAGACTCAAATATCGAGATGAATCTAAAAAACATATCGGCCAACCAAAGCAGTTGATGAGAAATTGTCATACATTAATCATAACTGCATGACAATGAATCAATTAGTACATACGGTGCTCCACAAGTGTTAGGTGCAAAAAGTGTTTGTGAAGTTTAACACAAAGTAAAACTGTACATTAACATAAAATCCCAATTCTTTTAGCGAGCCTGGCAGTTATGTCAGAATGTCATACTCTCTCTTTAATGGGCTGACAGTCATAAGTTCACAAATGCCCAACAAGGAGAAATTACAATGCAGGTTACAAAGGGAGCAATCGCCCAGGACCCCCACCTTCAAAGAGCCCCCACGGGAAAGTTAACGTTCCTTCTATTTCACATCTGTCTATGCAGGTTAGAATCGTCGATATTTTGACCCTCAAAGAACGTGTAATTCCATTACATCTAACAGGGGCTTCGTCAAGACAGGGTATAAACATCCTCTATGCTAAAATACATAATGCCAGGCCTGATGTAAAAATAATAGATGATCCGCGATTCATGGATGTGACTCACCTAGAGTCGAAAAAAGACATTCATGTGGAAACCACAGCTCATCCCTCAAATGTAAATTGGTGATAGGTTCCACTGGGCTCAGAAAATTATGGCAGAATATGCTTGTCTCGTATAAGGAACCCCACGTGAAGGACTCCTAATAAAATAATGTTTGCCAATAGTATTGTGATAACAACAGATGCCTAAACAAGGGAGTTAAACATATATACAAACTCACCTAAATAGAAAACCAGAAGCATATATGTTAAATATATTGCATCCCGGGTGGGATTCACTAAATAAAATCATGAGTGAGGAAGAATTAATTGCTAAAAACGTAATCATCTATCCAATATGATAAAGACATGAATGAGGTCATAAAGACCTACCTCCTAATCATAGATATGCTGCCGCTCAGTGAGAATCTGCATATTCCGCGCAACATCTTTAATTCAATAAATAATGGAGAGGCGGCACACTGAAGACTAGGTGCACGCTTCCCACAGGGGACAAAAGCCTCCTACCAAGATGGCGGCTAAAAGGTCAATGTTCTATATTCTGCCCTGCCGCTCATCCGCTTTCTTTTGAATACAATGTAACAAGCCAGAAACAGTACAGGCAACATGTTACTTCAAACAGAAGCCTCTTATTCCAATCATGCGGCTAAATCAGTGGTTTACGATGGAAGACTAGTGTAAGATGTTGTTTGGCTTTAGCTTAATTGCCCTTGAATGAACACAACAAAAACATACACAAATAGTATAGTAGCCTGAAGAAAACCGCTTTCGTTCCAAATATAATCAGTTTTAAGGTAAAATAAGATTTTTCAAACTTGGGAGAAATATACAATTGCTCCGGTTCCATATATTGTCAGAAACTTTGATCGAATAAAAAGACTATGTTAATTTCTGTCAAATACTGGAAATCACAGGATATTATCTTCAATAATCCCCGGTTACTCACCGGTAATATTCATTACTCCGAGTCCTGGTCTTCCCATCCCATTCTTTAACAGTGAGCAGCTAGTCTGCCCCCCAGAAACCTAAAACTTAGCAGAGCTTTTCAGCACTTCCCCCAAAATGGCGCCACCAATCTGGTGAGGATAAAGGGGGAAGTGCGTCATAGAACATCCTGAGGATACCAAAGAAAACCCAGAAAGGAGAACAATCTCCAAAGACAAAAACCAGGGGGGGAGGGAAAGGCTCAGGAATGGGACAGGAAGACCAGGACTCGGAGTAATGAATATTACCGGTGAGTAACCGGGCATCACCTCCTCGTCCTGTCTTCCCATCCCATTCCTTAACAGTGAGCCCATACCCAAGCACACAGTGATTGTAGGAATAAAAACCATAAATTGAAGCAAAACAGGTCAAGCTACCCAAATAAAAGCAGTACAAAACAAAAATTATGTACAGCAGACAAAACATGAGAGCCAAAGGCCGCCGAGTCCGCCAACCCCAACGGAAGACGGAAAGAGAAAAAGGAATGAGGAGAGGCCCAAGTGGCAGTAACACAAATGCCACGCAAGGAGGCACCCAAGAACATGGTCCATGAAGAGGACACATCCAGGGAAGTCCAACCCTGTACCCAAGAAGGGAGAGGACAGGGAGCCGATCCACAAGCGGAAAGCACAGAACAAAACACCCAACGCGACAAGGCGGACAAGGAATCCTATATATAGAACCGGAGATATGCAATTTCAAATTGTTAGGTAGATATAGAGCCTAAAAGCACAAAGCGCCACTTGCGGTCATCTGGACATGCTAGACCAAGGGAAAGTCACATGCTCAGGATGACTGCGATGGAGTGCCTGCTGAATACAAGGAGCAGGTTAGTCCAACGAAAGAAGTTACCTTCTCAAAATCTGGCACAAAGAGTTCCATTTGCCGTGAGGGAGACTGCAAAAAGCAGAAGAGAGTCCTTATTGGTCGTCGCGGTAGCGCGAAGAGCAGGCTTGGCGTCGTGCAGATCAGGAACTCGCTCCAGTAAAGGCCAGCAGTGCTCAGGCAGGTCCAGCTGCAGCTCCATGCAAAGAGAACTCTAGAGATTGTTGTGTCCCAGTAACTCAGACAGGAGGTCAGCCAACTGATGCTTGGAGTCACGGAGGATAGCCTGGGATGAAGGGAGCAGGTTTAGTCATCCTTCTCATAGACCAGGTTAGTCCTCAAGCTGCAGAGTAGCACTCTGGGTGTCAAGGCAGTCCTCTGAGTGCATCAGGGCAGTTATCTGGGAAACGAGGCAGGCCTCAAGCAGCAGGGCAGTCCTCTGGAGAACTAGGGGTGAGTGAAAACTGTGTATTAAAAGGTACCTGGCTCTAAAGGACAACATTTATTTAATATACCTTTGGAGCTGGTACTATTTAAAAGGTGAGTAGGAGGTATCCCGCTTTAATGAGCGATTCCTCCTGTGTTTGTAAACATGTTTCGAAGCTCACAGGCTTCTTCTTAAGGACAAAAAACAGATCCCTTCTATTCTCACTACGCTATCGAATCAATGTCGTACAGTAGGAAAATCGGTGAAGTGATAAATATATACAAGTGATTATATTTAGTGAAAAATGCACATAGTAATGCACAAGATACAGTACCCATAAGGTATTCTATGTGATAATTTGTTTTTGTGGAGACATTGCCCTTGAGCCTTTAGAACGGGTGGGAAGGGTACCTACAATCAGATTTGATTCCAGGAAATCCCTTGCTTCGATAACACTGTCACGCGGCTCTGTCGACCCTTGACCCTTCCACTCACAATTCTCTACACTTCACATAGTACTGAAGATCAGTGCTCCCACGTAGTCGTAGGAAGTAGCACGCCCCGTCCCGCAGTGGGACGGGAAGACCCCCATGATGAAGCGTGACACCAAAGGCCCTTTTGGTGTGTGAGGGGTATTTAAACAAACACTATGTGCTTCCAACCACTGTAGGAAACACACATGACCGTGAGTACACTCTTCTTGTAAAATTTTCTTTGGGGTGAATCCATATGTTTTTGGAACGATTCTAGAGGAGGACGTATCCATCTCTATTGCCCTCTAAGGACACTACCTCTTCACTCCCTCTATTGTTTATATAGTCACTGAAAGAGATGACCAATGATTTAAACATCAAACATCACAACGCTCCCCACAGCAATTGATTTAAACACACATTTTTTCCTGAAACGTAATATGAAAAGAGCATATATTTTCAGTCCCAGGCTATAGTCATCACATCAACACACAGTTGAATATAAGGCTATTTGCTATACTTGGTTGGGAACCAATCCTATTGTTATTTCATACCGATGTATGGGCAGATTAAAAAAGCTTCAGTTACTTCCCAAATATCCTCATGGCTCACTATATAAATTCAACACTTATTTTCCACATTCCTCAACAACTTTGTTTCTCCTACAACTCATGGAGCTCATTCCTTTTCATCTATTAATGTGGCTGTCACTGCCACACTGTCCTCTGCTGGGAAAACATCTACTAAAAGACTAAAAAAGGATGCCCCTTCTTATACTTAACCTCTTCCTTCAATTTCAATAGATATTTTATTGGAGGAGATCAAAGCCTTGCGTCCCTACATGGAGGAATCTAATGCAAAACTCAAGCATTTGGATGACAGATGGTCTCAGAAGAAAGAGAGGCTTGTAATAGCTGAACAACACATTTCCATCTTCAATACTACTACTCTTATGGTCAATCATCTACCATCTCATTTCCACACTCCAAAAACAGGTTGAAGATGTGTAAAATAGAAATAGGAAGAACAACCTACGTATTTATGGACTGCCAGTTGGCTCTGCAGGCTCTGACTCCATTATGTTCTTCAAAATATTTCTTCCTAAGGTACTACATCTACAGGAGTCATCTCCTCTCAATATACAATGGGTTCACAGAATGGGTCGATCCCAACCATTGTTTCCACTTCCAAGACTCCCCGAGGCACATACAAACTTACTTAATGTTCTCTGAACAGTCAAAGTGATGAAAAAGGTTTCAGGGTCCGGCAACAACCTTTACTTTTCAAAGCTTGACCTAAAAACACTGCAGACAGACGTAATTAATTTTTATCTAGGAGACTTGCTCTTTGCTCTCTGATCGCCCGCTTTGGTCTTTTCCATCCATGCCTCTTCAACGTTTCTTAGAATAATAAGACTTCCACTTATGGGGACCCTTCTAAGTTGAAAACATTTCTTCAAGAATATAAAGTTGAAACTATGGATTTCTCTAGATTCACTAGATTTTGCTTGCCGCTTTGATTAATAGTTATTATTCAATGTTGATTTTGATGTGATGCACTGAAATTATTCTGCTTTGCATGTATTACTCTACATGGTTCTGTTATGTACCTTATAAAATATTCCATTTACTGTTATCTCTCTTTTCACAGGTCTTATTTCCCCATCCTGAATATGTGCTGTTCCTCTTTTGTTTCATGAGTCTCCCACCTGCCCTCCTTTCGGAGCTCGAATGTGTTATCTTTCCCACGTGGCTTTAGCACCGCTCATCCTTTCTATAAGTACATTTGTAAATGTGTACCTTTCCCTCCTTGCACTTTGTTTTTATGAACTCTTCTGCTTACCTAATTTTATCTCACACTCTTCATTCATTACAGCATTTTTATATATGTTCTGGATGTCTTCCACTTTCTTTTTTCACTATTTGTTACCTTATAAAACATTCTTCATTTTCCTTCTCTTCATATTATCAGCTTTACTACATATTACCTTCTCTGTATGCCTCTAAAAATTGTTTCTTGGTACGTCAAGGGAGTGGGTACACCGAATAAAAAACAGCGTTTTTAACACAACATTTGCATCTTAATGTTGATAACGCTGACATACAGAAATCTCATCTTACTGAGTCTTAATCTTTGAAACTGAAAAGAGGATGAGTTGGCAATGTCTTCTTTTCTCCAGGTAATGGTAAGAAGAATTATGTTGCTACTCGAAGCCATAAATCTTTCACTGTCCACTTGCTTTCTCAGGAAAATGATACAGAGGGTCGATGGCTACATGCTCATTTGTTAATTGATAATATCCTAGTATCTATCTTTAATTTATATGGTTCAACAAGTACAGATAGCCAAATTTGGTACGATGTCACTCAAAAAATTCTGCAGTGTCCAGAGAATAGTGTTATTGTTGCAGGTGACTAATCGGATTGTTGATCCTTTTAATAATAGACACTCAGAATCTACATATGTACCTAATCAAACTCCAAAGTTTTTTGTTCAAGGCCTTAAACAATGTTCACTAATTGATGCTTGGAGTCTCTTTATCCCAATTTGCAAGAATATACTTATTTTTCCCCAGTACATCAAAACCAATCAACAATTGGTTACATTTTCATTTCACATACTTTATCTCAAACTCTACATTCCGCTGACATAGGTGCCATTTTATTATCAGATCCTGCACGTGTTGTTATTCGACTAGACATTTTACAAACACTGTTAAACCTAACAGATGGAGATTTAATAAATAACTTTTTCTAGATACCTCCTTCAGTTCTATTTTTTTTTCCTTCTTTTCACCTGAACTTATTCAATTTAATCTCTCTGATAATCGGGTTTCCTCTGTATTTGGGATGCCTTTAAAGCTTCGACTAGGATTTTATCATATTTGTTTTAAAGAAAAGCTCTACAAATAATCTCATAAATACCTTTACAAAAATGTAACAATTGGTGCACACATTTTACACCTCTAAATCAAAACAATGTTTACATGAACTTATTAATGACAAACTTCAGATGAATAAACTCTCCACGGATAAAGCTCCACAATACCTTCTTAAATCTTGTGCCAATACACCTTGGTGTTCCGAACAAGTCAGGAAAGCTACTAGCCTTTTTTTCTTAATTAGGAAAAACAGAAACAAAATTGATTCCATAATATATAGTCATTCAAATCTACTGCACGAAGATCCAGAAATGTTAGGACAATTTGTCCAATTTTACAAAACACTATATACCCCTGATCATATTCCCTCTGATCTCGACAACACAACTTACCTCTCATCAATACATACATCTTTGGATAATCACTTAGATTTTTCAGATTTAGAGATAGACATTAATTTGTTATAACTTCAGACAGCCTTATCCTCCCTTATACCCAATAAAGCTCCTGTACCTGATGGCTCTACTGTTTATTCACAATTTTTTCCAAATTGTGTCTCCCTCAACTATCTTGTCTTAGTGCCACTTCTTCATAAAGGTAAACCACCGGGATAATTTTTAGACTCCCTTATCTATTTCTTTCCAAAAGATGAAAGGGATCAACAATCCTGTAGGGATTATAGTCCCATCTCTCTCATCAATATAGACTTTAAAAAAAATTCAAATGCCTTAGCTCTTCATCTAGAATCTTTTTACACAATCTTCTTGGAAAAGAACAATCCACCTATCTGATAATACACATCTACTGTTTGATGCTACATCTAAATCTTCAAGTCCTTCTTATCCTTTGGCAGCAATTATTTTGGATGCTGAGAAGGCTTTTGATCATGCAAATTGGTATTTTATTTTTCACACATTAAATGGTGTGGATTTTGGCTGAAAATTATCACCCTCATCTCACTTCTATGCACTTCACCCTATGCGGCTATTTTTGCTAATGGACTTACCTCCCACTATTTTACTTTAGGTAGAGATGTCCATCGAGTTTGCCACCTTTCAGCTTTTCTCTTTAATTTAGCTTTGGAACCTTTTATCTCTAAATTCGGACAAAACCCAATCTTGAGGGGGTTTCAATGGAATAATCAACAGATCAAAAATGGCAGTTTCTGCTGAGAACACTGTTCTATTTATTTCACAACCTCAAACGTCAATTCTTATTTTTTACATGAAGTAGCTCCTTATTCTTTGGTCTACGGATACATACAAAATCACAACAAATGTGAAATATTACCTTTTAATAAATACTCTTTTACAAGATTTTTCAGTCACTAGGAATACAACAAAAATCAAATATTTAGGTTTATGGTTCTCCCAATCACTAAAATCTTCTATTTTTTTAAGCCTAGAGGATTATATTGATAAATTAACAAATGTAATAATGGTTAGCATCCTTTAAATGTCTCCCTGTTGGGTTGCCTTGACACAATAAAAATGATGCTGTTTTCCATTGTTCTATATTCTATCTCTAACATTCCATCTTCTATCCCATCTAAATTCTTTAAACTCATCAACTCTATAATTTCCTCTTTTTTGCAGAATGGAAAAAAACCTTAGAAATCTTTTGTGAAACTGTAACGTCCCAAGACAGATGGCAGAGTTACTATTCCTGATTTCCATAAATATAATTCAGCATTCACGTTGAAACAATCTATTTACTGGGTTGTAGACTCATCTGAACATTATCCACAATGGGTGTAGCTGGATTTTCTTTTATCATTCCCCTTATACTTTTTGCAGAAATTTGGCACTCTCCTGAAAACCTCAAACCTTTTTCACACTTAGGTTCTGATTCTGATGCGGGTTGGAAATCTTCCTGACCAAATCGGTTTGGAAATGGTGTCCGACCCACTCGGATCGGGAGAGTCCAACCGATGGAGCAGGATGTATCCGGATGCTTCCAGATACGATTTGGTTGGACTCCCATTGACTTCAATGGGAGCATATGTTCCTAACCGCATCATAATTGGGCACTGGGTCGGGAAGACATGTTCCTGATCCGATTTGGAAGGAACAAATGCCATTAGGAGACCTTCCTAACCGCATTAAAATCAGGCCCTAGGTGGGAATGCTTTCCTAACCGCATCAGAATCAGGCCCTTATTGTTAAACATCTTTGTTCATTAAGAGACCCTTTGATGGTATATAAACCAATTGATACTCCTTCTTTTCTTGAATCTCCTATTTAGCATAATGCCCTAATACTTCATAATATTAAACCCATCTAATGGAAGGCTTGGTGGAAAAATTGACTAATATGGGACAAATAACTCTTAGTTCATAATTAATTCCTGACTTTGTACAAGCTTAAAATCTTTTAGATTTACCTTCTTTCTTTCAAAATATATGTTGTTTATTACAATCCATAATAATGGAAGTCTCTACTCATTTTCACTACTGTGCTAATACCTCTCAACTGCCCAGCTCCCCACTAAGCACATTTCTCATACTTCCCAAGGGCTTCTTTCATTTATCGTCTTTTATGTAACACACCCATCAATAGATGTAAATAAGATATTGAATTGGCTTGGGGACATGAATTGGGAGTATATTTGCCCATTACTACCTGGAGACGAATCAGGATGAAATTATGGAAAATGTCTTGTGCTGCTAATGCCACTAAAATCTGTCTTACATTGACGACATACTTTTCTTTCCCCCTTCCATTCTCCATCACATATACTCAGACGGCATCGATAGCTGTTGGTCCTGCCACTCACGACCTGCTGACTTATTAACTACTACTCAACTGTCTCCTAGTAATAGACCTCTTGTTAGCAATGGCAGTTCATCAGATCACCAACAACTGGAAAGATTTTACTCACATATCTTTTCAAGCCTGGTTGTATGCAGTTTGCTATAATCACATATTTGATACTGCATATACTCACCCTCTCTCACTTGCTCTTTAACATTCTGTCTTTATGGTCTCCCATCACAAATTTCTTAAACAACCATACAAAGTCTTCTTTTCAACAACAACCTATCGTTGAGGAAGTTCTTCACCCTTTCCCTTCCCAACTTCCTTTTGTCTGCTCTAACTGACTTTACCACTGGCTTAAAAAAAGTAAAAAAAAAAACAAAATTAATACAGGCTTAAAATACTTCATATTTTTATCTGATTGTTTGATAATTTGAACATTGTATGAACGTATGCTTTGATTATCCACATTTTCTGCCCCCCCAACATTTCCTTTCTTGAAGATACCTTTTATATTGTTTTTAATTGCATCATCTTGTTGTGCTGGTTACATTCTAATAAAATCATTTTAAACTAAAGAAGTAGTAGGTCAAATTGAGACCTACTGTGATTTGGAATTCTGTGAACCAACCTATTAGAGCATAGAGCAATTCGCAAACTTCCTTTCCAGTCACGAAAATAGTGTGCATAATTTGCAACCACTATTTGTGAATGGAAAATGCTAAAGGAAACCTGTACATCAGTCCCATGGTCACATGTGGGAGCATGTCAATGCCTTCAGCTGTTCATTGGGCAGTGTGGTATTATATTTAAAGAATAATGCGCTATGAAGGAAAATATACTAAGATAGATTATATGACGAACAATTATACACCATCATGGCATTTTATGCAAATTTCAGAATAGATTTAATCATGTTCCCAAAAGTAACAAAACATATTATATGAAGGTTGAACATGTAATAAGAAAAAAGAGAGTAATGAGGGGGCAAATAATGATAAAAAATTAGCTGGCTTAATCGAAAAGGGACAATGCTGCAATATTCTTAAAGGTACAGTGCATGGTGTGATAGACCGATTCCGGATAAACTTAGTAACAGTACAGGTTCATCAGCAGCATAAACTTAAAATATTTCCATAGCTGCAAAGTTATGACATTTTGGCTAAATAATACTTATATCCAGACAGTGGGTGAAAGCCTGTGTCATCTCAGTGTGTCACAAAGAAGTACAAATGAATTAGGATACAATTTTTTAAATTTGACGAAAATAAGGAGGATTATTGGAAACAGTTGAAACTTATCAAATTGGGGGATTTAGATAAGGACAATCAACTCACCCTCAAATGCCAAACTATAACAAAGTCTACCTACAAAATTTTAAATGCACCATATACAATATTCACAACAATTTACACAGATTTACAAAATGTACATCATTAGACATAAGACAACCAATTCAAATTAGCAAAAATGCTGTTTGGCATCAATACTACGTGGTCTACGTGTTTCGATTGGTCTAAATAGTGGCACACTGTCAGCATGCTCCCTAATGGCAGCCCTATGGAGGGGGAAAACGGGGTCCCATGGCCCCTAGACATCCCTTTGCAAGGGGATCTCTAATCCCCTTCATAAATGTGGGCAGTTGCTGCTTGCACGGTGAAAACACAGAGCAGCTTGACAGCAGTCGCTCCATTTTTCACAGGAATGCGCTGCCTCTAGGGCAGCGCGAGTTAATGGCTGCAGTGAGGGAGGCGTTTTCATGGTAATAGAACGCATTTTCACTATTTTCACTCGGCGCAAACATTGAAAATGCCCAATCACCATAATACGGCCCCATGGAAACAATTTCTTCAACAATATATTTAGTGGATTTCACGGTATACAAAAGAATTGCAAATTATTCTTTTACTAAATGCTTTTGATTTTCCTTATTAATGTTTTTAAATACCTGTAGAATACAGACATGTGCAGGCAAAATGGGGGATGAGTCGGTCTATTCCCACCGTATTCACACTTGACTTTAGCACAAAAATACCACAACCTAAATGAAAATACAATTTGACTTGGTCAATAGAGAGGCCTATTCATAAAGGTGTTGCTAAGAGTTAGCTTGACCGTCTTACTACTAAATTCTAGGAGTAAGTCATGTGTACTCCTGGTTTACTCTTGGAATTCAAGAGGACATCAGGAATACTACAAAGGTAAGTTACAGCAGGCTGCAGGTTAGTGGGCTGCTTTCAGAGCTGAATGTGCTGCCAAGACCCAACAATAAAAGCACTGAAGGCCTGTTCTCTCTGTGGCCTCCTTAAGTGTCGGTGTAGGGCTGGGGTGAATTTTTTGGCCAAGGCTAATTCTGGTTCCTAGTTCAGCCTTGATTACAGTCCGCAGTCTGTCTTGGCGATTGGGAGTAAACAGTGCATAATGGGAGCAAGATAAGAGAGGAGCTGTCTGCCTTGGCCAAACATGGTTCAACACAACCTTCCCTCGCTGTTAAAAAAAACTCCAGGTATCCTGTTAAGTGATACAATCTAAACATTTTTCATTTTAGAAATGTATGCAGATGCTAGCAACTATATCTTCCTTCCACGCCCTGGAAGATTTCAAGAGGATTCTCCTTGAAGAAAAAATACATTACAGTCAACAAGCAACAGGTTCACCAGCCTTCTCAAAGTCCCCACATTCATGCACAGTCTAATGTTAGTTAAGTTGCACTATAAAACAATGAACCAATATAAATAGTAGCTGTATTCATTTTAAATAACAGGGTTTAATTCTGGTTAGAGACTGCTTTAGCTGTTGACAGCTCATGTAATCATAAAAAGAGTACAACAGAGTAGCATAGAGTCAGGGACTTTGGCTCCCCTGTTTTGCTTGTCAGCATTTTCATACTCACTACTAGAGTCCACTATTTCCTCCTGCATCTCGTCCCCCAACTTCATCGTGCTAGGGGACTTAAACTTACATTTTGAGGACAACACAGACAAAACGGCTGGAGACCTCACCTCAGAATTAAAAGCACTTGATCTCCATTTAATTAATTCAGAGGCTACGCACATTAAAGGTCATCTTTTGGACCCTCTCTTCACTAATCTTCCAAAAATTGAGGTTCGACCTGCGATCCCTCTCCCCTGGACTGACCATTTTCTCCTCCCATTCACCTGGCAAACTCCAGTAATAAAGGCCCACACACCAACTCCTAGAGAACGCGATAGAATATGGTCTAAAATATCATTTGAGCGCTGGACACAGGAGCTAACCCGCTCCGCTCCTTTGCCACTCCTTGATCCGGTAAAAGCAGACGAAAACTTTACTAGCTGGCTCACTTCCACTCTGGATATAATCGCCCCGAAACAAGATCTAAAAAAGAAAAATAACTCCTTTGAATCGCCATGGTTCTCACAAGAACTCAGGAACCTACGAAAAACATGTAAAATCCATGAGAGAAAGTGGAGAAAAAAGTGGGACCCCCTTATCAAGGAAGAGTACAGAACTGCAATAAGGACCTACAAAGCAGCGCGGAAAGCAGCCCAAGCTTCATTCTTTGACAAAAAAATCAAAGCTGCATCTAGCTCATCCCGAGAGACTTACAAAATAGTCAAAGAACTTCGTGAAATACCCACTCCCCCTCTCTTCAACAACCCTCAGTTGCCAGATGCAACCAAATAGCGGGCTTCTTCCAAAACAAGATCACCAACATTTTGCAGTCACTTCCGCCCAAAACAGACAGCAACCCCCCTGCTGCCCCCCCCTACCCTGAGACCAACCCTCGACAGCTTTAACCAACTGTCCAACGAGGACTTTTTGAAAGCCCTCTCAGACCTGAAAAGTGGCTCCCCCAACGACCCTGCTCCTATTCGAATCCTAAAACAAGTCGGACCTACTATATCTCACCTAGCCACTAACCTGATTAACACCTCGCTGGGCCAAGGAGTGGTTCCCCCCAGCTGGAAGCATGCCATGGTCAAGGCATTACAGAAAAAACTAGGACATGACCCATCAGACCTTTCCAACCTTCGACCGATCTCTCTCCTACCTGGCTTGAGCAAAATCGCAGAGAAGGCAGTTAACCAGCAATTGTCAGCCTTCCTCGAATCCAATAATCTTCTCCGACCCTCACAAACAGGCTTCCGTCCAGGCCAGGGAACCGAGACAGCCCTCCTGAAAGTGGTAGAGGAGGCCAGATGCATCTTGGATTCAGGGGGATCAGTTTTACTGCTCCTCCTGGATCTAAGCGCTGCATTCGATACGGTGGACCACAAGATCCTAATCCAGCGACTATCTGAGCTAGGAGTGAGAAGCACGGCACTCTGTTGGCTCTCATCCTTCCTAGGAAACCGTACCTTCCAGGTCTGTGAAGGGAACGTCCGATCAGATATCCTTTCCCTCCAGTGTGGGGTCCCCCAGGGCTCTTCACTGAGCCCTACACTGTTTAATACATATATGGCCCCCCTGGAGGATGTGGTCACCCCATTTGGGATAAAAGCCGTCACCTACGCTGATGACACCCAAATGATCGTATCATTTTCACTCGAGGAAGAAAAAATCTAAAACCTCCATGACTGCCTAGAAGGTATACACGCCTGGATGTCTAACTCAAGGCTTAAGCTCAACGGCTCAAAGACCGAGCTTATGCTCCTGGGTCATCAACCACCATCCCTCCCCACTGCTATGTGGCCTTCATGCCTAGGACCCATCCCCCAGCCTAAGACTGAAATTAAAAGTCTAGGCTTCTGGCTGGAACAGAATCTCTCCATGACAACACAAGCAAAAAAAACAGCCGGCACCTGTGTTGGTCTTCTCCGATCAACTAGGAAGATTCTTCCACTACTCCCTGCAACCTCTCAAAAAATGCTCATGCAAGGTCTAATACTATCAAGATTAGACTACTGCAATGCCCTTTTTCTGGCCGCCCCTGAAGCTACGCTCAATGTCCTGCAGCGAACGCAAAATGCCGCTGCAAGGATACTCACTGGTACCCCCCGCAGAGTTTCAGCCAAACCTGCCCTAAAGGCATTGCACTGGCTGCCGATCCGCGAAAGGGTCGAATTCAAATCCTTATGTACCACTCACAGAGCCATGCAAAACCAAGGACCCCCAATGCTGAAATCTATGCTCTGCCCATACATACCTAACAGACCCTTACGATCAGCGCAAGGCAACCTGGCTAAGGTCAACCGAACTAAAAGAGCTCGCACTGGTGGACGCCGTTTCTCGGTGGTCGCCGCAACCCTCTGGAACTCTCTCCCAATCCAACTCCGGTCTGAACCTAATCACATGAAATTTCGAAAGCTTCTCAAAACCCACCTCTTCCCGCAATAACCTCTTCCCTTCCCCCTCAGCCTCTATCCTCAGTGGTCTGTCTGCAATCTCAGCGCTGGGACGCTCCCGGGCAGCCATGCGCTATACAAATCCCAAATTCATTCATTCATTCATTCATTCATTCATTCATTCATAGCACTTCAACATCTGATTGGCCAGTTGTGTAACTCAGCACACGTAGACACTTGTATATCTGCTTTTGTTTTGGCTTAAACATTATCTGCCTAGCGAGGAATAGTGATTATGAAGCTTGGGATAGCTCCAGGCACCTGGAACAGAGAGACTCTCTACCATGATGACACAATGGTTTAGGGAAATATTTTCAATAGAGTTTCTTCTATTAGTTCATGAAGGTATTTCTCTCATCTAAGATGGATGCTGCATCCAATGTGATGATGCGTGTTAGCCAGAATACCACCACTGTAGGGAAGACCACAGGAGTGTTTAGCCATGTTTGCCACCACAGAGAGGGTACAACAGGTCATGACAGTCTGTGCCTTTCCAATACCGATGACGGCTACCTGTGACACAGAGGCGCGGTGACTGTATATGACACAGAGGCTGTTAATGGACACTCCAGACACAGTTTACCCTAGTCCTTTCTTCCATCCTTCATCTAATGGCTTGTAAATTCTTTTATGATGCCCTTTTTCATCTTCTGCAATGATTCCAGGCCAGGATGCCTATGGCAGCAGTAACATAAGCAGAATATGCTCCATCTTAAAAGGGAACTCCGTACATCTTCTTTACCCCCACCTCTCTTTCGGCCCCAGCACAAAGCCATGTCAGGGAGCTGCCAAGTCCTGGTAAGGTGGCAGTGGACTTCAGGAAGACAGGCTAAGGCATGCCTGCCATTCAGTCTGCCTGGTAGTTTCCTTCTATAGCAGTCTCCCTCATCAAGGAGGCATGCCCATGGCTGGGACTGCCGTCCTGCTGGACCCATTCCTAAGGTTCTAGCATTCACACCGGGCCCCAGAGCCACACATTCTCTCGATGAGCTGGCGCACTCTGCATTCAACCCCAACCCTAAATGAGAGGAAAGGAAGAAACCAGCACACGACAGCAACAAAATAAAGCACCAATCATCTTGCCAAGAAAGGGATTATCAGCTCATCAGCAATGCGCTGTGCAGCGTCCCAGTTGTGATTTCAACCGAATCAAAACTGAAGAGGACACTTCCCTTTTGCCACAACATCTCGTGAGCTGGTCAATCTTTTCCCTCTAACTCTCTCAAACAATCTATGATTAAGGCAAGCATTCAAGATTGAAAACAGGCTACTTGTAGACTTATGCGCAGTGCTGCCAGTGAACACAGCTCTCAATGCACACATCTGCTTCTAAGGCTTCATGTGCAGAAAGCTACAGTCAGGTGTGCTGTGCACAGCACTACCAGTGTTCATGGCTGTCAGTATTCGTGCCCTACCTGTGCCCTAGGATAGTGGCTTGCAAAATGGGGAGCTGGCAGCACAGAGAGTTAGCAGAGTGGAAGAAGGCATCCATGCTGCTGCCACCAAAGGGCTGACAGTTGCAGGACTAGTACCAACACACTTTACAAAGCCCACCGATGCACAGATTCTTGCACTTGGCGGAGTAATTGCAGAATCGTTCACCAAAGCATTTAAAACATTTTTGGATGTGACAGTGCTCGTTTAGACTACCATTAGTTTCGCCTCTTTAATATTTAAAGCAAATAGTTTATTGTATACTAATTTTCCTTATGTAATCTAACATCCGGTGAACTTAATGTTGCCATGAGTATGACCTGGCCCTTCTCTCTGGCGGTTTAAAGCTGGCAGGACAAGGCCTGGGAAAAACCTCAGCGGGAAGTGGACTTAACAGAGGGTAGACTCAAGGGACATATTAATAAAGTAACGCTGTCAGATGACACTGCTTTTGCCTCTGCAGTTTTTCAACTGTTCAGGAAGTTGCAAAACAGCGGCAAACAAATGCAAAAACTCAAATCTGCCATCTCTCAAATGCACAAACATTCACACTGAACATTTCAACATATAGATGGTACAAATAGGAAAATAGGATGCTCGCTTTGCTGCGATAGTAAACAACACATTTATTTGGCAGCAATTACATTCCTAGGAAGAGTAAGTATATCGTTGTATAGCAACAGTGAGGGGAGTATAATGGATTTAATAGTTCATTTATCAGATGTAAACTGTGATAGGGTGTAGTAATCCGGGACACAAGTAAATCGTGCAACTTGTTTATTGAACAATCTCGTACAGCTTGGTAAACCGGTACAAGCATAAGTAAAGCACAGCATCATCTGACCCCCAACATTCTATACACTTAATTTAAAACCTTGAACATACCAACCATTCTAATTCTGCATTCTGCATTCATTATTACACTATGATAAAACCAATACCACACATTCCTCCCCTTTAATAATAAAAACAACAATACATGATACATACAATAATATGCTCTACATAGATAAATACCGTACATAAAATGCCCTGAATATTAAGGATAATAACTATACTACATGCTACAAACATAATACTCTAAATTTCTAGTTTTTTTAAAAATGTTTGACAAAGCAGCCTGCTCTCAAACCCTTCTGATTGTCATCTCTCCCAGTATAATTTTCAGGATTGCTTGCACTCCTCAACTCATTATGCAACTCACTCTGACCCTTTTTCCTTCTCACAAAATTGTCTCTCTCTTCTTGCGTATCCTGATTCACAACTTCTTCATTCTTCATCTGAATCCATATTTATCTATCAATATTTGTAATTCCCGTCACTTTCACTATGATCACCTTTTTCCGTACTCTTTTCATCGAACTTGGCCATCGCTAAAAGACTCATAGGATCAGTACTGCCATGATTCCACTCCACAGTAATGTTCATCAACTTCACGATTTGTTTAGCACTGCTGACCTTACATTTTTCCTTAGCAACTTAGAAGACTTCACTTGTACCCATTGTCCAACCACCACTTCTACAAACACAATGCTTGGTATTGAAATAGGTCTTATTCTTCTCATGGGCTGTTGAAACGCACCTTTTTACTCCTTCTCCATCCCATGTTACTTTCTTCCCTCTCTTCATCCAGCCAGGATTAGCTCTGGAATACAGTACACAACCTCTCATTAGTCCAAACTGACGTTCTCCTACAGAATTATGAATAGTCACTCTATATGTCCATACCACTTTTAAGTCACTTTCCCAGTCTTACTTTCCTTGACTAGCAAGCATCATAATACCACAATAACTCTATTAAATCTCTCCACAAGACCATTACCTCTTTGATCGATAGGCAGCCGTGAATTCTGTGTAACACTAGCAAACTCCATGACATTATTCATTCCCTCAAACTTGAGGACCATTGTCTGTGAGTAAGGATATAGAAAAATCCTCATGACATAATGATATAACTTTGCATCTCATTTTGCATTTTGAGTTCACTTTATCACCTCTCACCACAAATATGTCTTCCACTCCTAACTCATCTGACTTCCCAATACCACTTCATTTCATCAAGAAGATCAGCCTTCGTACAGTTTCCCCAAACATTCCCAATTTGCTCTTTGACCAAATTAAACATATCACCCCCATCATGCGCCTTCATCTACTTCTCTTTTTGCTGACTTTTGACTTAATTATTTGTAAAAATCCCTGCGACACCCACATCATTCCAAGGACCATCATCCCACTCCCTGAGAGGCAGTGACAATCTGCTCAAGGAGTCTGCAGCTACATATTTTTTTCAGGCACATACTGAACCTCATAATGAAAATCCTGCAGGTGCATAGACAATCTTGCAATCTGTGCCGAAGCTTTGGATAAGTCTTCAATGGTTAACAGCTTTGTGAAAGGCCTATGGTCCCTTCCTACAATGAATGTCCTTCCCCATAGGAATTTGCAAAAAATGCCCCAGCACCAATATTTATGCTAAGGTTTCTCCCTCTATTACAAAGTATTTCTCCTCTGTGGATAATAGCAATCTGGATGCAAAAGCTATAACTACTTAACCACCATGATTGCTTTTTCAGGAAAGCACACTTCCTAAACCTTTCCCACTAGCATCCCTGGTATCAGAAGTGGGGTAGAAACCTTTCAAAGTGGTTGCTCTGTTGATTGCCTGTTTAATCTCTAAGAAGGATTTCTGACATTGAACGGACTCCTCAAATCTGCTTTTGTTCTTAAGCAACAGTGTGCCATTCATGCGTCTTTTTTTCAGGAACTTTTCAACAAACAGAAAAAAACTCTGCCAAACCTAAAACAAGCAAAGCTCATCCTTGTTTTAATATGAAGGCACATTTTTGATGGCTTCCACCAGTTTTTTGGGGGGATTTATTCTTTTATCATTAATGTCATGCACAAGATACTTGACTGCCTACTCTGCAAATTTAAACTTGCTCATTTCAGTAGTTAACCCTTTTTTTCTGAGGACGTTCACACCTGTCCCAGGATTTCATCATGGTGCTACCTGTTTTTTCCAATGATCAAAATATCATCTTGAAAATGTTTTACCTCCCGGATATACCAAATCGATTGCATCATGAACCTTTGGAAAAATGCTGTTGCTGATGTAAGGCCAAATGGCATGCATCGCAATTGGTAGCAGCTAAATCTCGTGTAAAACGCAGTAAGATGTATACTCTCAGGCTCCAAAATCACCTGAAGATATGTAGTGGAAAGGTCCAAATTTTGAGAACCACTTAGCATCTCTGGTTAGCGACAACATTTCATCAATCCTTGGCAATGGGAATTGGTCCACATTTTTTGTTGTTATTAAGCACCCATAAATCAACACACAGACGTACCTTGCCGTTTGTACATCTAGCTACTACCAATGGAGAAATCCATTCAGATGCCTCCACTGGTTCAATAATACAGGCTTCTATTAGTTCATCCAGCTCCAACTTCACCTCTTCCCTGTCTATAAATGGAATATTGCACGCCTTATGAATTTTTAGATTAGCATTGCATTGTGCTTTAGCATAATTTGGTGAGCAAAAACCCTCAATTTACCTATTTATTTCCCACTGAACACTGATGGAAATTCTTCCAAAACCCACTCTCAGGTGTCCTCTCCCTTACAAGCAACTAGCACTTGTTCAGGATCAAAAATGATATTGAATTTTCTTTGGTCTTTCTATTCTGTAGGGAACTGGGCCTTTGTTGCAGTTACCCACCCCAACACTTTTGCCCCCTTTTGAGCTACTAGATGCTGGTTTTTGACTCTGACAGTAAAACAAGGTCTGCTAACCAGACCTCAGTGTCAGCGCTCCTTCCCTAAAACATGCTAAAGTCCTATTGTGCTACAATTGGCAGATGACTTTAGCACCCCTGTAAGTCCCTAGTACATGGCACTCCAGATACCTAGGGCAGGGGTACTAAAGAGAGTCCCTAAGGACTGCAGCATAGCTTATGTCATCCTAAGGGACCCACATACAAATTCAACACAAACTGTCAGTGCAACATGCGTTACATGGTTCAAAACAAGAGTGAAAACACAACATGATACACTCATTTGTGTCATGCAAAAGTCAATGCATCTAATATATGTAAGTCACCCCTACTGCAGGCCTTGAACCCTAAGGCAGGGTGCATTTTATTTTATGCAAGGACGCATCTGCATGAGCGGATATACCACTTTGATGTCTAGTTCTATAACTAGATATTGCACATGAGCAGGAAAGACATCCTGAGGTATGTACTGGGCACTGGTAAAAACGAGTTCCCTAGCTACATAATAGCTTCACTGAAACACAGGGTGTTTGGTATCATAAAACTGGTATTATTAAACCCACACTGATTCCACACTGATTCCAGTGATGGATTTATTAATACATGCACCCAGAGAGTACCTTAGAGGTACCCCATGAAACCCATCAGCCCTCTAGTGTGCTAGCTGACGAGTTCAGTCCAGCCAGCCGCCACAGACAAGTTTCTGAACCCCAGGAGTGAGAGCCTTTGCTCTCAGGAGGTCAGGAGCAATACCTGCTCTAAAGAGAGGTGTTATCACCTCCTCCTCCAAAAAGGCTGATAGAATTAGCATTTAAAGGCAGGGGGCTTCAAAGAACCCACTGCCCTTGGTATGCAAATCTGTCTTCCCTCACAGGGGAAGATGCTGACCCCCACTGCCTAGGCCATCTGGTGCAAGGGCAGGTGGATATTAGCTATGCAGGAGACGCTGCACTCTCAGGTCGGACACACCACTAGGGTGAAGTGAACGCCACTTTTAGGATTACATCATCTTGTGTGTGATGGAGGTAGGAATTGTGGGAGAGGGTGATGCCCACTTCATAAATGAAGTAGTCTTCTAGGGGGCGTATTGACCCCAGGGATAAATAGCCCATTGGCTATTACCCATCACGCCCGTTTACGCTCCTAAATTGTATATACCAGATCTTCATATTTCAATGGATCAAGAGAAGGAGTGGACAGAGGAAAGTGCTGGCACGAGAACCGAGGAGCAACAATTGACACAGAGCCAACCTTGCTAGCCCAACTGCTGTCACGAACAATCGTGGAAGAAGCAAATTCATCCTGCCACTTTGCAGTCTCCAAGAAACCCAGAGGGCTGCCAGTGGTTACCCGATTGCCTGAAGAAACTCCCTTGGAGTAGAGGAGCTACTCTACTGCAGCCGCAGGCACCAAAGACGCACAGTGCAGTCCACCAAGTTGCCGCTCCCCAGCCAGCCTGAAACAGCAGCCTCCCCTCAGAAAGAGGACCCTGTGTGCCTGATGGTCAGATTTGTCTTCCCACTGAGTGAGAGGACAGCTGGCCGAACCATAGTCACACAGAACCGATACCCGGGGTGGTGGACCCATTGCAGCAGCCAAGGCTTGTTGGGCCCAGTCCAAACACCAACACAGAGGAAGACTGACCAAGACATTGAGGGACTTCAGCGACAGTGAGACCCACTTTGTGAGTAGCCCAGTTGTCGTATTTGCCCTTCTTCTGCAAAACAAAGACCAAGACGTGAGTGTGACTGCCGCAACCCGACGTCTCAAAGCACTTATGCATCTGCGTCTTAGAAGCCGATTCCAAGGAGAGTGACGGTGCCATCGGGGTCCTCAGATTGCCTTGACTGGACTTTCATTCGCCGCCTGCAGCCTTTTTGCAGGCCCCCTCCAACCGCAAGAGACTCCTGCAACAGAATCCAACATCAAAAGATACAACTGCACTCGAGCCCCACAGCTTGTGGAGAAGTGGACTGACGAGTCCCTACATGCTGGAGCATTCCAAGGGTCAAACCTCCCTGTAAGATCCCCAGTTCCAACTTTCAGCCTCTTTGTAACCGGACCGCTTCCATTAAAGTGAATAGAACACCCAACGCTGTGACACACCTCTGCACCCCAATGCCCCAGAGCTTCTCAACGTGACCTGTTGGTGTGACTTTGGACCTTGCCTCACACTCACCTTAAGTCCTGAAGAACAGTCCTGAAAGTTGTTGTCAAGTGCCCGAATACAATGCATGTTTTGTTACGTAGTTGCTAGAGTCATTGTCGACCTCTTTAAGTTAGCCTGAGCCCGGTAGCCATGATGCTGCTTTTGCGCATGACACCACATGTCTTTCTTTTTACACAGCACAGTTTATGCCTTTCACATGAGAACTCTCTGCGGTGCTTGTTCTCTGCCTATTCCTGGAGTTTAGTCTGAACATTGTGAGCAAGGTCGATAAACACTGAATCTTGGTATTCTGTTTTGGTCAGGCCCTAGCAATTAGACAAAACATAACACTGCAGCTGTTTTTGCTGGAAGTGTGTACTTTGATATTATGGGGATAAACGCTTAGGTAACACACTTGGAGAGGAACCTTTCCAGGGAGAAGAGCAAAACACACCTGTGATGTAGAAATTTATGGCTTGAGGTATGGGGTCTGCTAACAAAGGACAGAGATCTTCTATTTTATAATAATACTTCTGCTTACCAAGGGGAGGGTGGTTAGGCCTTATAGTCCTTTATCCACCGTCTTTATAAAATGACATCTCCCTTTATGATATATGGTCTTGTTGTAATGCTAACTGTGTTGATATTATGCATTTTGCTGTTGATTGTGGCATGGTTACTGCATGTTAGAGCACATTAGTTAAAATAAATATTTTAAACTATTTTCGTGTCTCTGTGAGATCTTATTGAGGACAAGTACGAGAGTGTGAGCAAAAAGGTGTTTCTTGTTACTGCGTTTCCTGAGAGATACGCGAGTGTTGTTCTCTGGGTTGTCTAATCATTGGCTTCTCCGTTTGTGAGTAGGGAGAGCGAGTGTGACACTATAGCTAGTCGGTCCTGGGCTTGTGGGCACTAAGGCGGTAGGAAGGCTTAGCCCCAATACACTGAGGTTTCATTTTCATGCGCATAGTTTTGTGTATGAGCAGAATCTCCGCAACATGGCACCACCGACGTTTGGTCTGGTACTTATATGCAAGACCCCTGAGTAGCGCTTGTGCTTGTCCACAATACCCTCTCACCAATTTCCGGAGACGTCGGTTGTGCGACGGGTTAACCTCCTATATTAGAGATTATAGGTTTTCAAGCTTGGATTTTAAAAGGTTTTGTTTTTTCGTCTTTAAAATACAGTTTTGCGCTACTGTTTTACTTCTTTTCCTCTCTATTCAGATAATGGCGATTGACATCGTGGCTCATAATCGCGCATCACTGACTGCTCATTGATGCAACATGGAGTCCCAGTTGCTGGAGCAAACATTATCTTTGTGGTTGAAGCAAACGCAGCTTTTCGCTTCGAGGTTTTTTTTTTCTTGGGTTCATTTCCCGCCGGTAGATTGGAATGATAATTTCTTTCTTAAATATGAACCTGGTGCGGTTCCCCAGGATTATAGACCTTATCCGACACTAGAGGTTCCGTTGTCAGCTTGGAGCACACCATCTGGTTCAATGGTGCCCTACCTCACCCTGTTACAATGGTCCTTTTAGGCCCTTTATCAGTCGAAGGAGCCACATGGCCCGTGTTGGCTGTTTTTACACCACACCCAACAACATTTGTGTTCAAATGTACCACAGAGAAATCTCTAGAGTCACAACTATATGTGTACACCTTGAACTGACCTATGTGGTTTTACTGCGTCGAATTACTGCGTGTCTAGCTCTCCCAAATCCAAACAAGCATTTACAATGCAATGGTCTCGGCATTGTTAAAGTTAGAGCTATTGGCATTGCTCATGACATTATTTTTATTTATGTTTTGGTTTTTAAAACATAAATAAATGGCATTTTCATTTACAATGCCAATCGCTTAATCGCTCGCATATGAGAGATCTATTGCCTTTGCACCGACACAGAGCCACACATACAAAGCCACCCACATGCACATACAGAGCCACCCACACAGTAATTCACACACAGCCACCCACACACACACACAGCCACCTACACACACAGAGACACCCTCACACAGACAGGGCCACCCACACACAGAGCCACCTACAAAAAAAACATTGGCATAGCCAATAGGTCTAGCCTTTGGGACCTTATAAGTGTTTAGCCATGCAATGGGTGATGTTGTTGCACCAAGTATATTGTGCTGCATAACTAATTGCATATAAGGTCCCAAAAGTGAGACCTATTGGCTATACCAATGCTTGTTACAATTTGTCATGCCATACAGCACACAATACCATGCATGCATCTTATGCTGAAAATCATAACCAATGTTCTTTCAACCGTGAATGACAAATAGAGCAGTTACTTAATTGTCTACCTTAAACACACTTTGGGCACCACAAAAAGGACTCTAAAGTGCTATGTAAATGCATAGACAATGCATTAACACTAAGATCACAAATTGGATCTAGATATATGCAAATCATTATTTAAGCTGCTCCAATCTGAACAGTCCAGCCCAAACTGCCAAGCCAGGTCCTCCCTGAAACAGAACTCAAGCAACCTAGGACAGGTTTCGACCTAGTATGGGCTTGTCAGTTGAGGCTGGACAGTTCCCACTGGAGCAGGGTCATGAATGATTTGCACATAACTAGGTCCAAACGGAGGTGGCATGATGTGCAAAATAACAATGGAATGGGATGTGACCCTGAGAAAGTACCAATGGCTGAAATTGATTCAAGCATTCCATCTTTTTGCATATTTTCATATTTTAAAATTATCGTTGGCAAAGCCAATAGGTTTTGGCTTTGAGACCTATTGGTAAAGCCAATTTGCCTAAGCACAAAAAAACTGAAGTGCCGGAAAACTACATAGCAATGGGGAGTGGGTGGGCAGGCAGACGAAGAAGCAATGGAGAGTGGGAGGGTAGGAGGTTCGTCAAAGGAAAGGTGGGCACAAAGCAGCAACAGAAGGATAGGCGGGAAAAGCAAAATGAGTGAGGGTGGGCAGGCAGGCACTAAACCACAACAGAGGAATGGTGAGGAGGCATGAAGCGTCAAAAGAGGAAGGCTGGGCTGGTACTAAACAGCAACAGATTATGAAGCACAAACTGAGGGAGGGTGGAAGTCTACTACTGCGTGCCACCGGAGGAGGGTGGGCAGGCACTAAGCACCAGCGGCAACAGAGGAAAGGTAGGCAGGGAAAAAGCAACAATGGCAGTGCAGGGAAAGAGAGAAGGTCTGAAGACACTATGCAATAGTGGCAGCTGAGGGAAGGTCGGTAGGCAAAAATGCACCAGCAGCAACAGAGGGAGTGTGAGAAGACACTATGCAACAGCTGCAAGGAAGGGAGGGTGTGTGGGGGAAAGCAGTAAGGGGGCAGTTAGAAGCTTCAGGGAAGGAAGGGGGACAGCACAGCAGCAAAAGACATGAATGTGGAACGTGAAATTAAAACACATGGGTGGGGAGCATGCAGAACACAGGAGAGGAAATAACTTGAAGCACTGTGGGTGGGAAGAGAAGCACACTACGGAAACAGCTGAAAAACACATGCACTCTCATGGAGTGTTTCAAGACAAGGAAAAAGTACGTTCCTGAAAAGTGGACACTAATACAGGCATCAAAGGAACAATTAGAGAGATGGTACACTACCATGACGTGACAGACATTCAGGCGAAGGACCCAGGCCCACTCTTATCTGATAAGTAGACAGGATACAACCGTCATATGACAGTCACGGAAACAGAAGACGCCACCAGGTGACAGCAGGCGCGAGATCGAGATACAGGTAGCAACTCCCACCAGGAGATAGAAGTTGTGAGATATATATATATATATATATCAGGAAACCCCGCCGGGGTACAGCGGGTATAGTATACAAGCCAGGATGTCCCAGCAGGTGTGACATGGATACAAGACAGGAGACCCCCAGTAAGCGATAGATAGAGGATATGACATATACAAAAATGAAGCCCTTCATAAGATGAAAGCAAGCGTGACAGACCGACCGACATGGACATTATGGAGAGGCAGACGAAAACGTCATTTGACAGAGACAGAATTGCGCACACTTGAATTAATGGACAGATACATACACATTGGTGCATGTGCAGAAACAGGGAAACCGGGAGGCGGTTGTAGACAGATTAAAAGATGAAGGCAGACTCGTTGACAAAGATAGACTATTAAATACAGAAGTAGGGTTGTCAGAGGCAGGGCAGACATTGCAGTGTGTCTTGATGAAGCTGACAGAAGAGATCACACTGTTGTCACACACTGAAAGCGAAAGAGGCTGAGATAAGCTGGTCCGAGGACAGGGATTTAACCCACAGCTGGAGAAGGACCGATGGAGAGGGCAGAGGGTGCCCTTCAACAGGCACAGAATGTCATGGTGCCAGCAGAGGCACCAGCTGCTACACATATACTCCTCTGATCTGGGCACTGCCTATCCTGGCACAGCCACGTGTGAGTCCCGTGCCATGACAGCTCCATGCACACGTGCTAGTGGAACAGAGACCACCCCCCTCTGTACCCACTCAAAGATACCTTTCTGAAATCACAAGCATACTTCAAATGCAAAAGAGAGCCGCCGCGTGCACACAGAGCTAGGCCCTGCACAGAAGCTAGCCGTGTACAGATATTTAGACGGGGAAAGGAGCAGAAAGGCTGTCACTGAAGAAATGGGGAGGCAGGTACAGCGAAGACACAGGGATGCACCCGGTGTGTGCAGAGGCAAGAGGGGTGCAAACGGATAGTGCAGAGAGGAGGCAGAGCACATCAAGTCATGCACGCAGTGTGAAAACGGAGGCAGACAAAATACACGAACACAGGCAGGATACATAAAAGCATGCCGACTCATGGTAGAGAGACGGGGAATCTCAGAGAATAACGGAAGCAGCTGGACAGGGCAGTAGGAAAGCAGGCAGACATGAAAGTAAGTAGTTAGGTAGGTTGTCAACTAATGTCTGTCTGTCTAATGGTTGTATCAAGCGACAGGCAGAAGACTTTGCACATTAGTGCAAAGTCAGTGACTGGGAGTCATGTCTGCAGAGGGGCATACTTCCAGGATAGGCTGAAGGGTTCCCATGGGCCTGCATTGGGTGGTCTGTAGACAGGGAAAGAGACAGTTGTTTGAAGATGGACCCTGTGGTATGAGGTTAGTATGGGCGGGGGAGTGGCTGGCCCAGCCAGAGAGGAGGCGCCTGCAGACAGGATGATTAGACATTGCACAGTTGCATCAGTACCCCAGCAAGGGTGTCACTTCTAGGGACCTGGGGGGGAGGGATGGGGGGCGCTTGTTAACGGGACACAGACTGCCTTAGATTGCAGTACAGAAAACAGACAGAAAACAGACAGGCCTTCTGCAAGCAGACGGGGAGTTTGGGAATGGGGGAGCTCCAAGAGACACTTCCTAAAAACACTACAAAAAGAGAGAGAATCACTCAAAATTCTATACAACCCTTCAACGCTTTATCAAAATAAAATACATTAAAATGTCCAAACATTGATTACACTGATAGCACACACACACAATGACACACATATGCAGGGGCAGACCCTGCTACAGGGGCAGACCCTGCTGCAGGAGCACGCACTCATCAACCACACAGGGACAGACACCACTGCAGGCCACAAACACCCATCATGCACACACATCGGGGGCAGACACCACTGCAGGCCGCACGCACTCATCACACACACACAGGCCCGACCCGCCAGTGGCCCACATCTTCCCTCAGACGTGCTCCGCAATGTCTGCCCAGCTCCCGTAGGCCGCTGGGGAACCACGGCACTGAAGCAGCCGATTCAGATGCAGCGCTAGTCTGCCCAGCCCCCGCAGTGTCCAGGAGTAGAACAGGCCAGCCCCAGCCACCGTGGCGGACAGTCGATCAGCAGGCGCTCGGGCGGGGGCAGCGGAGATTTGCAACCTCGTACTCCTCCACTCGAGCAACTCCAATTCTAGCAGAGGGAGACAGGCTCAATCTTCTTCTTTCGCCATCTCGAGTCACCCAAGCTCTCCGGTGTTCACCTCGATGGCCGGCGGCATAGGTGGGCCCGGTACCAGATCGGGGCAGGAGGGCACAAGTGGTCTCTGGTCCTACAGCCACGCCAAGATGCCCATTGCCACACCAAGAGCAGAGATCCGGGTATGAGGAGGGGGAAGGCGCCGAGGCTAGGGACATGGAGCTGCGCAAGAGCCAGCGTGCTTGCCGCATCGGAGTCTGAGGAGAGACCGAGGGAGCGGGGTCCAGGGAGCAGCGGGCAGCGGAGACATTGGGGCACCGAGGACGGAGCAGCTGACAGACCGGGCACCATGAGTTCGCCCTTCCCTCTGTCCCAGACGCGCGGCTCTCCGTCAGCCTGGCCCCCGCTCGAACCGTGCGCCTGGTGATGCTGGGGCAGAGCGCCGTGGGAAAGACAGGTAACCCGCTGCCTGTCAGCTGCGTGCGTTCATTGTGTGTGTTGAGCCGAGGCAGCATGGCCGCTGGAGAGGGAGGGAGGGGTGGGTGCCCAGGGGAGCGACGGAGGAGAGCTGGGGCAGAGGGAGGGGGGGCGAGAGTGCGACAGAGGAGGGCAGAGGGAAGGGGGGGAGGCGAGCGGAGCCGAGCAGCTTCTGAAATCAGAAGGGAAGGAAGGCGAGCAGCTCCGGAAACACCACCACGTTTCTCTGAGGCAAGGCGGAAACACACAGCCATTTTCGGATTTGGGGGCCGTGTTTTTGCAGTTGAGTGACGGATGACGTCACTGATTAAAAACTGCAAAAAAGCATGCCCCCGAATCTGCTAGAGACGGGGCCTGAACCGAGTGACGGCCCTTTCCTCCAATGGCTGGCCAGCATTTACAAGGCCAGCCAATGGAGAAGAGGGGCGGGTTCAAGCCCCCATACTTGACAACATAGAATCTTTGGCTCCGCCCACTGCTTACAGCACTGCGGACGAGGCCTCGACCTAAAAAAGGGTGTTTAAAACCAACACACTTGAAATCAGTAGCAATGGCAACACATTATGTAATTCTGTTGTATCTGCCTCGTCATTAGGGCCAGTGTGTGTTACTTAGCCCTATTCTTCTACAGAGAACATTTTCATACATTTCCCGATACTCATGCTTAGACAAGCGTATCACTAATTCCCCTCTTCTCAAGTTCCCAGGTTCCGTTCTCTGTCTATCTTAGCGCCAGGAAACCAATCGGTGGCAGCGTGCTCAATAAATACTTTTTAACATAACATAACAACATAACAGTGCAGTTTGCGGAGATAAACTGAAGTATAACAAACAGTTGTATTGTTGCCCAGTACACAACTTAACTATTTTATTGCAACTTTAGCACTTGGTCTAGTCTCTTAGAAATATCGGATAAGAGGCTTTTGGGGATCCCTGCATATCTAAGGTCAATTTAATATTATTGGACAGCACTGCCAATTGGTCTCTTCAGAGATGATAGTCCACAATATATAACAACCTGAGTAGAGTATTGGGAGTCTGAACTGGTGTACATAAGGTAGGCCTGTCCAAACAGGTGAGTTCTTGGCGGAATCTGACAAGGGCATTTTTGGGAAGAATATCTGGGGAACTTTGCTACACAGGGAAAAGCTGTGAGCATGCTGTATTCAGTGACCAAATCTTTAATGTTTAATGACTGTGCGTATCTGTTCAGAGGAGCAAAACATATGTTTCTTGTAGGCTGCAACAGCACCATCCCTTTATTACAACTTTAGAGTACCCAGCTTGGCAAGCCCTTGTGCAATAGGTAAGAAGTCTTGAATTCAGCCCGTTACTTTATGGTAATTACAAGGAGGGTCATCGGGGTATTAAAGACCTGCTCAGACAATTCATGAAGCTTGCTTTTGAACTTACCAGAGTGTAGTTACTGTGTTAGCTTCATCGTGGGCAGCCTCTGATGAAGCATTTACCCTTATCCAGAAGGAAAAGGAAGACAGTGCACATGAGCATAATGCATTGAGGCCAGAGTATCAGGAGGAAGCAAGATTTCAGTAATGATGGTAAAAAGCATTGTTGTTGCAATTGCTAACCTGTAGGACAAAATACAGGTCTATCACTAGGATGACTTAAAAGTTACAGACTTTTTGGTGGGGCTATCTAGGACAGCCAATCGAACTGTGGTGGGATAATAAATTCCCAACTACAGGGCCAAAATTAGAAACAAATTCCAACTAGTTGATGTCTCTTTGTGCGCTTCATTCCTCTTTCGAAACTAGCTTCTGGGGGGGAGGGGGGCGTGGCTAGCAGCCAAGCACGGCGGCTGCATAGCGTAGGAGCTCTCTCTGAAGCATCAAGGCTCTTTTCAATAATCCGCACTTACTATCCGTGTACAGCCCTCTTGAAGGAGCGGATCCCGAGTTCCGGGGACAAACGGCATTGTTCGGCCCGACCCCGGTAAAAATCGGGAGTCTGGAACTGGTTCAGCCGTGCATCATAGGAGTGAGGCCTACTATATTTCTGCAGCACCGGCCTAAAGTTGGTAGCAAGCCCCGGCGGAAGTGCGGCCTGGCCGGCGATGGACGATCATCATCCCCTACATCGCCGGAAGCGTGACCGATGGCTGTGGCGCTTCCGTGTTAACACCTGCGGCGGCCCGAGGAGTGCTCCGGACGCCGTGTGCCTTGCGGACCGGGAGCTTCATCGGGGCACGCCTGGGACCGCTGACGTCGCGTTTTTGCGGCCTTCTGAAGCCCGGCCACCGGCCCCACACATCACTCCGGGAGTGTAAGCCCAGTGAGGGAGGAAGACTCGGACACAAATCCCCCGGCAGAGGAGAGACTGCTCCGACCTGGCGGGTCAGCCGCAGGAGCAGGTGAGGTACGGATGCGCCGACAGTTGCCAGAAGCACTCGAGGCCGCGAGGTAGACATTACAAGTGCCAGTACCGGCAAAAGTGAACCAGTGGAGAGGGGCGAGCACCACCATTTGGCAATCGGAGTAGACGCCACGGGCAGGGACGGTAGCAGGCACGCCGCATAACTGTGCGGGAGGCGGTGAAAGGCTTCGCAGAGAGACTGAGAGGGCCACAAGCACAACAGCGGCTATACAGAGGGCAGTGGACCAGTGAGTTGCCATGAGGCGGAGGGCAGCCGGGCAGCATTTGAGGCGCTGTATGAGTGGCCTGATGGAGTGAGGTGGTAACAACAGAGCAGGCTGCTGCAGAGGTTGGGGACATGGGATAACGGCACGACCAGCCGCAGGTCTCTTCTTGAACCCCCCGTCACCTCCGTTAGTGGCGTGGCGGTTGGTTGAACAGCTTGCCAGTAAATGTTGCTGGAAGAACCAGCGGAGTGAACACAGTGGCAGACACCCAGAGGGGGCGCAGTGAGAGATTCCAGCCCCGCTGACCGGACAATTGAAGCTAAAGCCGGCCCTACATCTCAAGCAGAGACACAGATACCCGCAGCAGAGTGAAGTGGCTGGGAAGTGTTACACTGCGGCGCAGAACGCTCCCTGAATAACAAGTGCCCAGCGCCCTGGGTGGGGTGAATATTTGCCCTCCAGACACGCCTGAGTGGTGGCGGGGAAACCTACGTGTGGGCGAAGACTATACGTAGCCACTGACAAGGGCTGCCCGACACCGCTTCCTGGTTAGCCAAGTCTAACCACGACTAACGTCAACGGGAGTGTAATCCCCGCATAGCCACTTACCTCACGTGGAGCTACTAGCCACAAAGCCACCGGCATAATCATTGACGCATACACTGCCCTGCCGAATACCCCACACAGCAACCAAATAACACCAAGAATCATGGCGGGCAGAGGGCCCAAAAACATATCGACGCAGGCCAAGCTGGATAAATACACCTACGAGAAGCACAACCAGCCGCACACGGAGGGGCACAACTCCATGGGTAAGGGTCAAGAGACAGAAGGGGGCAAGAAAATAACACTGGAAGATATCATGAAGACTCTTTCTAACGTGCAGACCGCGGTGGGCTCCATCTCTACTGATGTCAACTTTCTGCGCGCGGACCTACATAAAATGTCAGAGAGAGTGGCGCAGGTGGAAGTGGTCACTAAATCACTCTTTGAAGACACGTCAGAACTGCAGATAGCCATGGAACGCATGGAGGCTGCGACCAAACAACTGCAGGCGAAGCTGGATGATCAGGAGGGGCGTTCTCGGCGGAACAACGTAAGAATCCTGGGCATTCCGGAGACAGAAGGGAAGAGGCCGATGGACCTCTACGTCGAAGACCTTATTAAAACTAAACTACAGCCCAAAGGTCTGTCGCAGTTCTTCTCGGTGGAGAGGGCTCGTAGAGTACCCGGCGTAGCATCGAAGCCGGGTGCAGCCCCGCAACCGGTCCTAGCTCGGCTATTTAACTTTCGAGACAGGGATGCAATATTGCAGGCAGCAAGAGTGTCACCGCCCATCAAAATCCAGAAATCAACACTGGCCTTCTTCCCGGACTATACGCAGAGGTGGCCCGGCACCGTAAGACCTTCTTCGAGGTCAAGAAGGCTCTGAGGGCGACAGAACTGCCGTATTCAATGCTGTTTCTGGCAAAATTACGAGTTGTGGCCGATGGGAAGACCTGGTTCTTCGACACGCCGGTGGTAGCACAAGACTGGCTCGACGGATGGAGACAAGTAGAGGGACCACGCTGTTCCAACAGGAGACATCGAGGTCGACGTAACGAATCCCACACAGACGCTCGAGCGGACGACCCGACGAACCTGGATAGGACATCCGTCGTGGGATCGGAAGATGGTGGGACTCAGCCGGAATCCTAACAGTTTGCCACTCCACGACGACCAAGAGAACATTTCGGATGCCGGGGAGAAGACCCTGGGACCTAAGACTGGGTGAAGCTGAGTAAGGTGGGCAGAGCCGATGCCGTTGAGAGACTCTTTACCCCTACGAGCAAGTAAGATGGTTGGGACTGGGGTTAAGCACTCTGCGAAGTTGGGGAAGCGGGCGGTGTTATGTCCGTGGAGCAGGGAGGCAGGGAGGGGGGGAAAGGGGGAGTTTTCGTTTTGGTCCTAGTTTTGTTGGTTCTGGTTCAAGATGCACACACTATAGCTCACCATGTCTCGACCTGCACATACAGATCCATGGGTGGCGAAGGTCAAATGTCACCACAGTCAATGCGGCAACTAGAAACGCTCCTGAAAGCCCATGATGACTCAACAGTCCCACACGATAGTCACTGAAGACATGTCACACTCTGTGGCGGTGCCCCCCCTTTGACTATTCACATGGAATGTTAGGGGACTAGAGGACAAGATAAAGAGAGGGCTGGTCCTCCAAGCAATCAAACGCCAAAGCCCAGCGCTAGTGTTATTACAAGAGACACATCTCACGGGGACAGCATATCGTGCACTCGATAGGCGAGGCTACAAAATGGCGGTACACGCGGAGTTCACCGCGGGTTCCCGAGGGACAGGTATACTGGTAAAAAAAAAACTCCCCCTTTATTGTAATACAACACAAGACGGACGATCAAGGCCGCTTGTGTTGTATTACAATTTGTTCGTCTATGTTCCGCCAGCGCTCCACTCCATAGCGTTGTCTGCACTACGGGAGTTTCTACTGAATCTCCCAACGGGGGATACGATAATAGGAGGAGACTTCAACGCAATTGTAGATCCAGCGCTGGACACGTTTCCCGTCAGGTCGCGAACACAGGGCCCCTCGGCTTTCCCAGGCTTCGTGGAGGCATTGGGACTGGCAGATGCCTGGCGCCATATCCACCCCACAGTGAAACAATACACTTTTCACTATCCGGTACATAATAGTCTGTCCTGCATAGACTACTTTCTGTTCCTAGGGGATAGGATGAGGGACATAGACACCATAGACATACTACCGAGAGGAATTTCTGACCACTCTCCTGTGTTGCTATCCCTCTCCACTACAGAAAAGAAACGAGCGAGAATCTACCCCATATATCCCAATTATTTAACGATTTCCAAGATCAAAAAAGACCTTAAGTCTGCGACCAAGTACTACTTTGCAGAAAACACAACATCATTGTCCTCGCCCTCGGTCCTATGGGAAGCATATAAGACGGTCCTGCGTGGGCAAGCGATAGCATCAATCTCGGGACACAAGCAAGCGTGTCGTCGGGAGCTCTCGGAGCTAGAACTAGCGCTCCAAGAGGCAAACGTGGCTCACATGACAGACCCCACGACAGACTCTGCACACACGCTAAGACTGCGCCAGCAACACTATCAGGACCACCTCAAGTGGCTGGACAAGAGTGGAGGGGGTAATAGAGACATACAACACCTACACACCCGAGAGGGGCAGCTGCAGTCACACCCAGAGGATATAGTACACGCCCTGGAACGGCATTTCCAGGACGTTTATACCACAGAAGAGGTGATCACGACACAGGCAGCAATGGCTTCCCTCGATACCATAGACATCCCCACGCTTCCGCCAGAGGCTGTCCAGGAACTTGAGGCGGATCTGACGGAAGACGAAATTCGGCGCGCAATCCAGACGGTTCAATCTGGAAAGGCTCTGGGACCCAACGGGATACCCATTGAATGGTATAAAATCATGTCCGAGGTCCTTAGTAAGCCCCTATTAGCAATGTATGTAGAGAGCCTGGCGGCGGCAGAACTCCCGCTGGACCAACGGCCCATGACGATCGTAGCTATACCAAAGCCGGGCAAACCACCGGCGGAATGCTCCTCCTATCGCCCCATATCCCTTCTAAACCTGGAAGCAAAAATTCTGGCGAAGCTGCTGGCCAACAGACTGGTCAACCACCTGCAACTGTTAATCCACCCGGACCAATCGGGCTTTATGCCTCATAGGAGTACAGCCCTTAATCTCAGACGGGTCCACGGGGTGATGGCGCAAGCACATTTCTTGCCGGAGGCGGCGGTGGTGATCCTTTCGTTAGATGCCAAGATGGCGTTTGATCTGGTGGAGTGGGAAAATCTGTTTGCAGTCCTGGCCCGTATGGGCCTCGGCCCTAAATACATCTCCTGGATCCGACTCCTCTACACTAATCCAGTAGCTCAGGTTACCGCCAACGGTCATATCTCACAGGCATTCCCGCTGGCACGGGGAACACGGCAGAGCTGCCCCCTGTCCCCCTTGCTCTTTGCCTTAGTATTGGAGCCGTTGGCAATATTGATCAGAACGACACCGTTGCTGAAAGGAATTGGATGGGTGGAAGGCTAGGAGGACCGTGTGTCACTCTATGCTGACGACATGTTGATTTATTTAACGAATCCCGAAAGTGGCGTCCCAGCGCTTTTATCACTCTGTGACACGCACGGGAAGACGTCGGGTTATACGTTGAATTGGTCAAAGTCAGTGCTATATGTGCTGAAGGGACCGGGACCTGTGCTGGTACCGGACTGCCCGCTCACGCTGACATCGGACTCCTTTAAATATTTGGGCATCCACATCACCAATAACGCCACAGAATTCTTTGACAAGAGCCTGAAGCCGCCCCTGGAATGTCTCTGAGCGGACATGAAGCACTGGGTGACCCTGCCATTGACCCTCCTTGGACGCGCGGCCCTGTACAAAATGATGGCGCTTCCAAGATTCTTATACGCCCTGGAAAACACACCATACCCGATAGCACCGCGATATTTTAAACAAGTCACAGGGCTGGTTTTCAATTTGCTGTGGAGTAATGGTCCGGCGCGCATTGCACGTGATAAATTAACCAGAAATTGGTACGAGGGGGGTATAGCAAAATCATAAACCAGTGGATCCACGCACCGAGAGATGACCCAGCATATAGAGCTGACTGGGCACAGCTAGGAACGGACTGCATGCTGTCCGTACTGTACAATAAACAACAGGTCTCGCGACTGATGGGACCCACAAAACACACGACCACCTTGTAGCACGCAGCGCTATACTGTCAAGCTAAGTATATGCAGGTTAGTATAACATCACTATTCTTCAAGTCTTAAAACCTTTTCAGGTAATTAAGAGAAGTGTGAAATCGTGGTTGGATTGCCAACTCTCAATTGATGGACATGTGTTTGACCAGATCCATTAGGAGAGGTTGAAAGCCTTGCTACCTGTATAGTTTTTTAGTTATGGTGCTTGTATTCTACTCTCTTGTGGGTGTGCTCAGACAGGATAGAGGGTGAATGGAGGGTTTTATGTGATTTCAAGGGGTGTGGTGTGTGATTTCCTGTCTTTGGTAGCACTAATCCTGTTCTGTGCCATTCATGAAACCCCACTAAGACCGTAATATAAGTTCAAGCCTTCATTCGGATCCCTGTGCAACAGGGGTTTGCACGAGGATTGGAATTTGGAGCTTTGTGATAATTCTCATAGGCTTGCAGGTATTCCCTGATAGTATCAATCTGGTAAGTCAAAGGTCCCAAAACACGTCAAAACACAAACACTTGCCTCTGTTAAATACGGATTCTCATTTTCAAGTTAAAAACTCAGACTAGGAAGTATTTACCAGACATGGTAAATACCTCACCCCCAAAGTAATAGCAGTTACCAGGTGTGGTAAATACTCCACTCTGCCCTAGCAATTTGTAATGAGGGCCTATGTATGTTAGAGAATTCTTGGTGTCTATTGGTGAGTAATTCAGAGTACATCTATGGAGACTTTCTGCTGTGGTGTGTGTACATTACATTTTCAATAATTGGACATGTGACACCCCCTCCTTATTCGGCATATTTGAGCGCTTCCGCGGTGCCTAGACACTTGGCCTCCACCACCGTTTAATACACAACCCGCGCTTGGCAGGACCTGGCGCAGCGGCTTCAGTGCCCCCTATTATAAACACCTTTGGCGCCTCTACGGGGACGACACAATATTCCTGTTACACAGGAGGGGGGGTGCTGTAGGATGTTAGGGAAGTTCTCTCGGCTCACTTGGGGTCAACTGTATACACACGGGACTTATTGCACCAGTGATGAATTCTTTGGCGCCGTCTCCCCCACCCCACTGGAACGCTTTTACTATGTGCGAATTAGGCAGGACGTTCGGGCCATTACGCCTTGCTTCCCACTCGAACCGCCCATCCTGGCACCCCTGCACGTACTGTTACAGCAAGAAACCCCAGAACATGTCGTTTCACGGCTATATTCCACCACACAGAAGGAATGTGAGAGGAACCCCGCCCTGGCCCGGGTCAGATGGAAGGAGGACATGGGACACACCCTCACGGACGAACAATGGTCATTCTGCTGCCGGCAGACCGGGGACATCTTGGCTAATAGCAGATTGCGACTCATACATTTTAAATACTTGCATCAACTTCATTACACAGCTGTCCGACTTCACCGCCTTCGGTTGTGAGATAATGACCTGTGTGACCGATGAGGGGCGGAGGGATCGGGATTTGGACACCTGGCCTGGGACTGCCCACTGATCGGGACATATTGGAGGGAGGTCCTTAGCGCATTGGATGAGATGACAGGGACACACGTGCCTGATACCCCCCTTGTGGTGCTCTTACGGTACACGGAGCAATTGCCTGTTAAGATCCGAAAATACGCATTGCTGGCCCTCTTGTTATCAAAAAGAAGTATCGCATGCCGCTGGGGGAGAGGAAGTGCTCCCAAATTTAAAGAGTGGTTGAACGATCTCACACACTTTCAGGAGCAGCTACATATTTACGCAGAACTTATGCCACATACATCTCGCCCAAGGGACATTTGGGGCCCTTTGCAAACTTACCTCCTGAAACACACAGACACTGAAGACACACACCCAGGCCAGGTCTCGAAGGAGGAGGGCGGACAGGCTGTGGCGGGACACTTAGAAGAGGTAGAATCATGACTTGATGGAGGAGGCGGTTTGTCTGGCGCTGGACACTTTGTCGTTGGGGGAGCAGAGATGATTTGAGATGCTGATATATGACAGGGGATCGGGGTAGGGGTGGTCAACTCGGATGATTATTGATGGCAAGAAATCTATGGTTTTTCCCACTGTTGGGATCTTTATGCTTGGTAGAGACCTTTATAGATGACTGAATAACATGCATGCTCCCCTTACGCGGCCGGCCCGATGGGTTGTAGGCGGCTTGCTGTGCTTCTTCCCATGCCCTCTATGTCGTGGACTTGATTGAGATGCAGTGCCGGCCCGTTGGGATGTAGGCACCCTGCTGTGTCAACTATGCAACTAGTCAATAAAGGTCTTGTTGAACCCCCCCCAAAAAAAAATCAATAATTAATGCTGTGTAATTCTGCTGAAAGTAATTATTCCCTTGATACTGCAACTGCTTTTACAATACCAAGCTGAATTTGTCTCAGTACGACCTACAACATACATTCTTGGTTTACTAATACCTGTTATTCATTATGTTAATCTGGAATAATCATTAGCAGCAAGTATGCCAGATGCTGAGAAGGTATTCATTGGGTAACTTTTCCTCTTCTAAATTATAAAAGATTTGAGTATTGGGAATTAATTGATCCCCCTTTTATGCAATGTTCCAGTGGCCCATAAACATGTCATTATTTAATAAAGATTTTACAAAGTGCTTTAAACTTTCCAGAGTATTCTCAGCTCTCAAGAGGGGCTACAAAGACAAATATGAAAATAGTACCCGTCCAAATGATCAAGTTAGCTGACTGATCAAACAGCCTGCTGATATTAGCCTGCCTATGCAAGTTGTCAGAGCCTATAAATGTGCAGATTACAGTCATATAATTGCCCTTCAACGATGAAGGACTAAGGCATCTGATCTGGTAGGAGCATGAGCAATATTGCAGTACTAGAACATAGTCAAGTTACTCAATGGCTACTGAGTTGTTAATTAAAGGCCTGGATGAAGAGGGAGGTGTTCAGGGATTTTTAGAAGTAAGCAGCTTCATGGGTAAGCTGAGAGCTTACAGGCAGGACCAATGTCATTGGAATCAAGAATCTCTGATAGTCTTACGTTTCAGGATGAAGACATGAACTTTTGAAGGATAGTTCAGACGGCGTGACAACAGATGAGCTATCTTATACGGTTTTGAAATAGTGTGCAAAGACACGTGGGTTAGCGGTAACCTGTTAAATATATTTTCACAATCCAAAGTATAAAAGTATCAAATAAACTTGCAGACAAACGGAGGCTAATTCATAGAAGGGACATTTATTGGCTTAAATTTATTTTGGAGAAAGAGGCCAATGAAATAAGATATATTAGTTTGCTTCCAGGTCCTGCCTACAGTGAACGTTTACAGCCTGTCATAGATAGGGTTCCCTATGGAAATTAATATATCCTAATATGTCTGGTAGGGTGTTGTCTAATATTTATGCGATATCATCAGCTGAGAGCAGCAAATTAGAGAACGTAAAACATCAATGAGAAAAGTGTGTCTTAAAAGTGAGACTGATAATGACTAATAGTAATTTGTTTGTGTTAACTCAAACGAGATTGCACTGGGCTGTAGCTATAAGCTGATACATTTTACATTCAGTAATCAAGGTTAATAAACTCCTGTTAAACTCCAAACTGAATGTATAGAGTTTACTCTTAGATTGCCAAATCAGTTATCAGATGTGGTATGCCAACCATACAATATGCCAACCGTAGTAATCCATATATTCTGAATAGAAGTATTTAAGAATTCAGAGGGCATTAGAGACCCCTCAGCCAGATATCAGATGACTGATCTACTGAATGATACTTTGAAGATATATAGAAGCTTCATATTCTCATCAAAGACATTGGAAAGACGTGTTTTTGAATCGAGGATCAATGTCCCATTCCTATCAAAATGCAATTCACTTTTGATCAAGGCCGTGGGGCCGGAACGCGTCTGCGTCGTAAACTGAATAAGGCATACTGCTGCATACATACAGTTATGAGCAACAGTCTTCAAGTTTTCAAATCTGTGCGGTTGGATGTGCAGTCACGGAGTGCTCCCACCACAGGATAGATAGATAGATAGATAGATAGATAGATAGATAGATAGATAGATAGATAGATAGATAGATAGATAGATAGATAGATAGATAGATAGATAGATAGATAGATAGATAGACACGTGTCTTCCGTTCTTCACTCCAAGGCTTGCAACATAATATTATTCATTTAATAAAGCAGCTGAGGGACAAAACAGCTTCTTTTTTTGGCAACTGGAAATTAAGTGATATTGTGAAATACTGTAATTAATTTCAAATGAATTTCAATGTGAATTGTTTGTAAACTGTATGTGGGTATGATTTTTCCATAGAAATGGAGAATTGATAAGTGTGATTACGATAGATGAGCTTTGTATTAGTAACAATGTTAATATTTGAAAATAATGCCAGTATGTATGGGTTTGAGAAAAAGAAGGAATTGTTTGCAAATACAGAAGGGTGTTTCATACACTAATAGTGAAAATGTACTGGTTTAGCACTTTCAATATGACATCTATGGAAACAAATGGGAATTACATCTTTTCTTTTTTCCAACTGATGCAAAGATGAAAAACCAGCATCGTAAACCAGGTTTAAATGCTGAAACATGTCGATGCAGTTTTGTTCCTTATCAGAGTAATTAAAATAATATTTTGTTGCAACAAAAAAAAGCACTGCTTTGTTCCTCAGCTGCTTTCTTAAATAAATAATATGTTGCTGCAAGCTGTACAGCCCTGGTCCTTACTTGAAGGAGTGAGGAGGTAGGAGAGATTGCGTGCTGTAGCGGCAGCACAACACTGTGAACCACTGGCATTCGGGCGCCCGTCGGCACCCACTGGTTATTCAGAGAATATAAATAAATAAATATCCATATATATTACCCAATGGCGGTTGCCACTGAGTAGTTACTATTAGGATCATGTTTCCATGGGAAATGCATTTTTTGTGTTGCTAATAACTTTGGAGCTGTTAGAAATGGTATCTCTGGTTGGCTAAGGCTTGCACCAAAACCAGGCAGAGACCACCACACTACTCAGGGCAAGGGAGTTACACGCCAAGATAACCCCTGCTCACCCCCTTGGTAGCTTGGCACAAGCAGTCAGGCTTATCCGGGGGGCAATGTGTAAAGCATTTGAGCAACACACACACACAGCAGCAACATACTAGGTACATCACAAAAGGAACTCCACACAAGGTTATATATAAAAATAGCCTTTGTATTACCATAAATACATTAGATCATAATCACACAGATACACTAACTGGCACTGAGCAGTATTTACAGGGGATTATTTACACATGACAGGGCCACGTGGGCCACTGTCAGAATCATCACTTAGTAGAAATTGTAAATGTAGAACATAGCATAATTGTAGCACAAAATAACAATTGTAGAACACAACCAGTAACCACTGGTAAAAGGTAGGAACACACTACGCAAAACTAATCCCCTTAGGCATAGGTCACGCAGTGAAACATAAATGGACTAGCATAAATTATACTAGGCAAAACAACCTACCAATCATGAAACACATTTAGAGGTATCCAACAGGCTTAAAGGCATTGCACATTATGCATAAATCACATTAGGCATAGACAGTGTACCCCAAGCGAGGGCACAACACATGAAGACTATCCACAGGCCAACTGGCCTTCCATGGGGCTCAAACGCCCTTTGTCCAACATTCAGGGCTATCTGCACAAAGCAGCCAAAGCAATGAAGTAAAAGAACAAGCCTAAATGTGACAACTGCCCACTAAGTGCTGGGCAGCTGGGGAAATGAGCACGGGCACCAGTGTGCCTCCTGAGCCTCACTCGGGGACCCTTAAATATCAAATGGCCCCAAGTACCACTCTCGGACTGAAGAGTAAATATGCCCACAAGAACAATCCACACAGGCACCACTGTGGGAGCCCCATTCAGGGGACTCCTGAAAAACACTTGCCCTCAACGTTGGAGTCCCGCTCTGGGACTCAGGGAGGACAATCCAAACTTTCTCCCAAACGCTGGAGCAGCTGCCCTATGACAAGTGGGGCAGCTGCAAGCACTGACAATGTGCTCCGAACTCGCCCCCCCAGATGCACCAGACAGCCCCACTCACCGGGACAGTTAGGCTGCTGGAGGTTTGGGCTTCTCTGGGCTCTCGGGCCCCTCCTGATGCTGCTTACGACCCTGCAGCCACGCGCGGGGCTCTCACCATGGTCACCCGCCTCCATACAGGCTGCTGCTCTTCTTTCTGGCCCGGACTTTGGTTCCTGCTTACGTCCCAGCGCGGGGAAGGCTCCCACCTGGGTTCTCAGTCTCCTCCTTCTTACGGCCGCACTCTCCTCTAACCGCGGTGGGAGCAGGCACCGACAATGTGCCTCGTTCCCCCTACACTTCTCCTGGGATGACAGAGATTTTCCTGAGGAGCCTCCGAGGCTCCAGGGACTTGGGCATCACGCGGGGCTCTCCTCTGACACCGGAGCTCCGCCTGCACCTCCAGTCACTCTCTGCTCCTCCCTGGGCACCACGGAGCTCTCCCTCGTTCTCTGGGGGGGGGGCCCGGTTGCAGACACTGTCTTTGTCCTTGCGGCCTTCTTCTGTTTACAGGAGCACGGGGTGGGCTCCCGTCCGCTTCCTGTTTGCTCTCTTTTACTTCCGTGTCGCAGCGGGCAGCACGGCGGCCCTCAATGTTACTCCTGGCGGCTGCCGGCTGCAATACAAGGTAGGCTCCCGTTCTTTTCCACGCACAAGGTCCTTGGCGTGGTGGGCACCCCGTCTCTCATGTGGGGTGTGATGTGGCTGCGGCGAGGGATGTCGAGGATCAGGTGTGCAGAGGCTCTCTGGATGCGTTGTAGCCATTTCAGGAGTTTGGCCGAGGCTCCTGGGTAGAGGGCGTTTCCATAGTCGAATCTACTGCTGACGAGGGCCTGGGTGACTGTTCTCCTCATTTCAGTGGGTATCCACTTGTAGATCCTGCGGAGCATTCAGAGGGTGTTGAAGCAGGAGGAAGAGACGGCGTTAACCTGTTTAGTCATGGATAGGGTGGAGTCGAGGATGACCCCTAGGTTGCGTGCGTGGTCAGTGGGTGTTGGGACTACTCCCAGTGCTGTTGGCCCCCAGGAGTCGTCCCAGGCCGAAGGGGTGGATCCTAAGATGAGGACCTCCATCTTGTCAGAGTTCAGCATCAGTCGGCTGTTCCTCATCCATTCGGCGACGGCTTATATTCCTTCTTGGAAGTTGGTTTTGGCGGTGTGGGGGTCTTTGGTGAGGGAGAGGATCAGCTGGGTGTCGCCGGCATAGGAGATGATGTTGAGGTTGTGCAGTCAGACGATGTGGGCGAGTGGTGCCATGTAGATGTTGAACAGTGTTGGGCTGAGGGATGAGCCCTGGGGTACGCCGCAGATGATCTCGGTGGTTTCAGAGCAGAAGGGGGGAAGGCGGACGCTCTGTGTTCTGCCGGAGAGGAAGGAGGTGGTCCAGTCCAGGGCATTCTCTTGTATCCCAGCGTTGTGGAGGCGTGTTCGTAGTGTGTGGTGGCAGACCGCGTTGAAGGCGGCTGACAGGTCCAGAAGGATGAGGGCCGCTGTTTCTCCGTTGTCTAGCAGGGTCCTGATGTCATCAGTGGCGGCGATGAGGGCAGTTTCGGTGCTGTGGTTGCTGCGGAACCCAGACTGGGAAGGGTCCAGGATGCTGTTCTCCTCGAGGTAGCAGGTCAGTTGTTTGTTGACGGTCTTCTCGATGACCTTCGCTGGGAACGGGAGCAGGGAGATGGACCGGAAGTTCTTGAGGTCCTTGGGGTCCGCTTTGGGTTTCTCGAGTAAGGTGTTGATCTCGGTGTGCTTCCAGCTCTCTGGGAAGGTTACTGTGGATGACTTTCCGGAGATGGGGTGTGATGGCTGTGTAGGCTTTGTTGAAGATGTGGTGTGGGCATGGGTCTGACAGAGATCCAGAGTGGATGGTGTTCATGATCTTGATGGTGTCGTCGTCTTTAATGTTGGTCCACAAGAACAGGCGGTTGGTGTGGTTGGTGGTCATGGGGGCAGGGGTCTTGGTGTTTGTCGGGGCGGTCGTGGAGTTGAAGCTGTCATGGATGTTTGCAATCTTGCGGTGGAAGAAGGTGACAGCGAGTCGCACAGGTCTTGCGAAGGTGGGACGTCGTCGGTGTTTGAGCCGGGGTTGTAGAGTTCCTTCACGATGTTGAATAGCTCTTTGCTGTTGCATACTTTGTTGTTTAAGCGGTCTTTGAAGGATGTCCTTTTGGAGGATCTGATGAGTAAATAGTGTCTGTGGGTGGCGTCCTTGTGGGCTGTGTAGCTGCCTGTGTTCGTTCACGGAGCCAATTCTCCTCCACTTTTTAGCAGGTTTGCTTGGAGGCCTGGTGGTCTTCAGTGAACCAGCTGGCTTTCTTGCAGGTGTGACTGTTGGAGGGCTTCTTGAACGGGGCGAGGGTGTTGGCGCAGTCGTTGATCCACTGGTTAAGGTTACGGGCGGCGGTGTCAGGTCGGCTGGGGGGCTCTGGGCGAGGGTAAGCTGGTCTTCGGTGACTTTGCTCCAGCAGCAGCGAGGCATCTGTTGGGTGCGGTGGTCGGCGATGGGCTTCTTGAAGGTAAAGTGAATGCAGCAATGGTTGGTCCAGTGTAGTTTGGTGGTTTGGTGGTGTAGTTGAAGGAGACATGGGGGCTTGCGGAGAAGATAGGGTCAAGCATGCGGCCGGCAGAGTGGGTGGGTGTTGTGACGAGTTGTCTGAGTCCGAGATTGGCTAGGTTGTCGATCAGGGTGGTGGAGTTGGTGTGGTTGTTGTTTTCGAGGTGGTAGTTCAGGTCACTGAGGAGGATGTGCTGACAAAGTTGGCGATGGAGTTGCTGAACTGTGGTCGGGGTCTGGGGGTCTGTAGACAAGGGTTCCTCTGAGGTTGGTGTTGGGGTCGGTGTGGATCTGGAAGTACATGTGTTCGGCAGTGCTGAGGGTGTCGTCGGTGTTGTTCGAGACTCTGAAGTTGTTCCTGTGGACGATGGAGATTCCTCCTCCTACTCGTTTGGTGCAGTCCCTGCGGATGATCTTGTAGCCTTCCAGGACGACTATGGCGATATCAGGTGCCGAGGCAGGGTTCAGCCAGGTGGAAGGCGACATCTGGGGAGGTTGAGTCGAGTAGGTCCCAGAGTTCAACGGTGTGTTTGCGGGCGGAGCGGGTGTTGAGGATGATGCATCTGAGGTAGTTGGGTTCTTTCCTGGTCGGTGGCTTGGCAGGACAGATGCTGGTGAAGCTGCAGTTCCGGTAGGTGAAAGGTCCGTGGGTGCGCTTTGGGGCGGCCAGGAAGCAGGTGTGTGATCGTCCGGTGTGAAGTCATCGTAGCAGTGTCGGGCGTCGTGGCGGTTGCGGGGGCCAGGGGTTTTGGCGCTGGGCGCAGTCCAGGTGCGGACTTCGGGGCACCAGCGGCACTCTCCTCCATAAAAGGGGAGTTGGAAGGGAGGAGCAGCTGGGAGGCAGGAGCCGGGAGGCGAATGGGTGAGCAGGGGGCAGGGCTGCAGGGACGCAGCGCTGGGAAGAGCGGGAAAAAGAAGGGTGACAGACGGCGGAGGACACAGAAGGCAAGCAGGGCACAGAAACAAGCGGGGGGAAAGAATAAAATAAGGCAATCAGCAACAGGACAAGCACAAATGAAATTAGGCAATCAGCAACTAGACAAGTACAGTCAAAGAAGTCCAAAGCAGTACAGCAGAATGAGAAAGCACCAGTACAACCTGAGGCAGTACTGCGGCGTGGGGAGCGACCTGCCTGCGAGCAGGGTCAAAGACGCTAAGTGGCTTTTGCTGGGAATGTCAGTAGAGGAAAATAATCTGGTACTAATGAGGTGAAATATTTACCCTGACAACGTTACCTTGTGTTAAAAAGACAAAATAATGAAGTAATGCTAACCACACAATGGGGTGCAATATGCCGCATAATTTACCTTTTCATTCTGCATAATTTAGTCAAACTTGCTGCATAATGTGGTCCTCTTCTGCTGAATAATTCAAGTGGCTCTGCCTAAAGCTTCATGGAGGCAAAGATTTATTCTTTTTGAGATGTAATGTAAGGGTCTTATCAGGTGATATCTGGAATTGGGGAGACACTTACAAAAATGTCTGCATTAGATACAGTTTGATTACTAATTAGTGAAGAGAATATTTTGTAAGAACTTATTTTATCTCAATTAAGGCATCATTTTGAAGCAGCATCCTAGCTTAGACTATGTCATATTGTTTTAAAATAATGACTTACATATTCACAGTGCTTTTTGCTACAAGCTGGGACCTTAGAGCACTATAAACGTTGCCACTGGAATTATGCAGCAGGAGAAGGCCTAATTATGCAGCAGGGTTGACTAAATTCTGCAGCAAGCAAAGGCAAATTATGTTGCATAATGCTGCATATTTTGTGATAGCATTACTGCACAATTTTGCAATGTTTTCACTTTGTAACACTGTTTTGGCTTTTATTGCCCCTCTTAAGTACCACATTATCACCCACATATAGCAATAAGCAACAAAAAGGTGACCAGTCAACCTTTAGAAAGGGCCATTCACTGCGAGGGTAACATGGGTTGCTGCATTTTTTGTACCTTTTGAACCGTTTGAGCTAGAAACAATTTTTTTCTTAAATTTGCAAATGATGCAGCAGATGATGGATTATGTGGCAAATGCAGGAAATCCATAACTATACGCAAAATGCAAAAACCGCACAATTGCATAACTCCAATGGCCCTGGCTATAAATACAAAGGTCCGTATTCCTCTGCACCAACTAGTTTTAACTATGTGTCGCTCAGCTTTAACACACACAGATATCGGCAGGGATGGTAGTCACTAACTGAGGTTTCATAACCTGAAAGAGTGCATCTATCAACAGTTAGTTTAACTTGCATTTATTATCCAACTAAGCCGTTATTGCATTATTTTAGAACAACGTGGACAACCCCTGTTAAGGATCCCGAGAAGACTGGAATAGGTAGGATCGGCAGGTGGTCAATCTTGATGAATGTTTGACTACAGGAGTCTGCCCCTTTCTGGGACCCCTTAAAGCTACCCAATCTACGTAGCTAATGTTTAAAGAGCCAGTGGGTCTGTAAGTACGGCCACACCACAGGATGCACAGCACACCTTAGAGCGTGTGCTACAAACAATTCATAATACTTTTTGGGAAGGCTGAAACATGTCGACTAACACTTAAAGGGATAACGAAGAGCAATTTTTACCTTCATACTATCCCACACTGTTTTTTTACTCTGTCCCAGGACCCCAGGAATCAAAACATTTCAGTAAGGGAATCCCAGAGACATTTTTAAAATCACCACTCTGAGCACACTTCACATATAAAAAAAATCAAAACCTGCTTCGCTGTAACATAGACGTCGAAGCACAGCTGGGTTGCATTCGGCTGCCCAGCTGGGAACCCAATGATGAAGCATGCCACCAACTAGGTTGGTGGGTGAGGGTTCTTCTTAAAAACCAATGGGTTTTTCTGAATTCCGACACTCAGAACTGAGTCTTCCTGGCACAAGGATTCATTAGTGTGTTCGTCCACGTTGTTCTAGACTATTAATTAGGGGAAATGGATGTCCCCCATTGTCCTTCGTCACTCTCTTTTTGCTACTTCCATTACATTATTTTATACACATTTGCATGACTGTGAAAACACAAAACACTTTTTAGTTTTTTTAGCAACCTCTTTGACCCTGCCAGCACACCAGCGGCGCAACTAGACCTGAACTTCAGGGGGCTAACACTCCCAGCCAGAGCTCGCCCTAGCACTGGTCACACACAGTGCAATAGTCTTTTTGGCGCCCCTCACTCATTTCCTCCATCTCCATGAATTCCCTCACTACCACTCACCACCAATGCACCTCATCTCTCTATATCACCTTTCAGACCAACATTTCAATTTTTTATAGCGCTGTGATCTGCATGGTACACGTTCTTTGTAGCAGGCATATTAACCCTCTGTGCTGTGTGGGTGGCAGAAGTGCCCATATGAGTGCATGGTGAGCGATGAGACAGTGTGAGAGTAGCGTAAGAGAAGTGACTGCAGTGTGAGTGAGGTGAATATATGATTTTGGGTGCAGATCTAAGTGCAGAGTGGGAGGAATGAATGCTTGGTTAGTGAGGGGGACAGGTGAGTGAAGTGTCACACGAGTGCATGGTGAGTAGTGTGCTCATGTGACTGGAGGGTGAGATACAGGGTGAACAGCACAAGTGCATTGTGAGTGCAGAGTGAATGCTGTGAGTGCAGGGTGAGCATGAAAGTGAAAGGGGAGACTGAGGAGTGAGTTGTTGAATACAGGGTGCATTCCCAGATACTTGAAGTAAATCAGCATGTTAGTGACGGCGGCATAGCATTTCAGATATAAATTAAACTATTGCTATTATGGAATTAATCAGGGTTCAAGGGTGGAAGAAATAAATAATGTGCTGATCCTGCAACACATTTCCAGTCTTATGATTATGGTTGCCAGCTCATTATTTTGATGTCGCTGACATTACAAAAATAAACCTAAAGCCGTATTTTCAGCACTTATCTGTGCCTACTCCGAACAGCATATATAAATAAAAAGCACGTCTTATTGTGTTCTAGGGCAGCTTGAATGATTCATGACTGATGATTAAAGGGAACAAAGACAGAAAAGTGACATTACAAAAAAACATACTTTCTTATTTATAACCCTATTTAGTGTCAAGAGAGGTCTTTGCCGGCTCTTTAAACAACACATGGCTGGCAATTTTATTTTGGCAACCCTACTTTATATTCCTTTTCATGAAATGCATTCTCACACTAACAAATGTAAAATACAAATGTAAGGAATAGGCAGAGTTGGGGCCCAGGGAGTACTGGAACCAGAAAAAACTAAGACCCAGTAACCAGTTTACAGAGGTATGTAAATATGCAAATGGGCTTTAAAGACCTGTGAAAAAACCCAGGAGTGCCGGAGATAAGACTCCAGACACTGCCCAGTCAAGTCCACAGCAGCAGACTCACTGACCTTCGGCCCCGCTGCACTCTCACTTTCACTTCAAGGGCTTCGGAGTAAATTAAGACACCCTGGAAATGGAGCACATAAAATGTGCCGCGCTTTCAGGCCATCTTTATTTACATGTGCTTGCAGAGGCATTTGCACCGCACTTGGAAACTGCCCCACAGTTTTAAGACCTCTGCTCTAACAAAACTATAACTCACATCCTTGCCATGCACAGCTCATTACCACACATATTACATCACTCATGACCTCATCATTGAAAATATCACTGCAATATTTGCAGTTACATTTTGAGATGTCATCAGTGATGTCACTGACCATGCCATGAATTATGTAATATGATGTAATATGTGACGTCTTGAGCAGTGCATTGCGGGGGTGCGAGTTATAGTTAGAAATTCCACCGTTATAGTTAGTTCAGCTAAGGTTTGTATGAGTGAAATGTCGAGCTAACTATAACGTCCCTGAAACCTATGTTTTTTTCAGTGAATTTCAAAGGTTTATAAATACTCATTTCTAACTACAATGCCCCTGAAACCTATATTGTTTTTAAGTAAATTTTAAAAAGACGTCCATACTTTTTGTAGTGAGAAACTTACTGTAACAGTAGTCTGTTATAAGTTATAATTTAACAATGTTTAAACCTTAATTAGCAGTAATTAACATATAAGTGTGGAAAAAGTGTGACGTAGCAGCTATGATACCTGACTTCGAACAACAGCGTTGACAGTTCGATTCTCAGCTCCAGCAGCATGTTAGCCCACAACTATGTCACTGTGGGCAACACCTTGCTTAATCTTCCTGATGCCCCCGAGGCCAACACACCTTTCCGGGGGTAGCTCTACGCTTTACAATTTAATTTAAAACCATAATGATGACAAATATTAGCACATATTTTATTTCTTCTATTGTGAACGATATTTTTTTATGCAGAAAACCATTTCTTCTATTTAGAATTACGGCAATTAATAGAAGTTTTTAGTCATGAGAATGGAAAAGACACGGTTTGTCAGGTAACAGTTTTTAAGCTGGCCAACGTATGTACATATTAAAGACCTTATACGTGTTAGGATCGAAATCGAAACCTTTACCACTTCACATTTGGTAACTTTTCCCAACAAATGCACAAGTTAAACAGTTAAAACGTGAGCATGAGTGAACTGTAAAACGTGACATCTAAATGGGCAGAGCCGCATTTTCCTTCTGTAGACTACTTAATAACCAAAAAGTATATAAACCACACCCGTTGTTCGATTAGTTTTGTTTTTGGGAGTTATTTACCCGTGTCCATTATGTGATGCAGGTTCCCTTTTCTAGTGTCGGATTCTTGTTTTGCGGCAACAAAACATATTCAAAAGTTGTAAGTTGTTTGATTATGACATAGTAGATATTTATAATACATAACTATTTGTGAATATTTAAACATTTGTAATTAGAAAAAAGTGTTATTGCTTGTTTTTGCCTTTTTTCTGTTACGTCAGCAGCTTGTTTTCAGAAACAGACAGAATACAGCAAACATTGCTCCTTTTATGGCTCATTTGAAGTCATATACTGAGGCTTTGTATATTATAATATTGACACTGTACTTGACCTCAGAGGTGTTGGTGACCCGTCGGCGCAAAGACTGAACATTTATACGCAACGTCACCAGCTTCTGGTTGTCAGTCTGTTTACCCCCTAGAGATCATATACTGTGAATATGTATATTATAATATTAACAGTCATTGTAATCTCAGAGGAGTTCATGACCCGTTGGCGCAACATTAGAGATTTATACGTAACATCACCAGCTTCTGGTTGTTAGTCTGTTTCCCCCTTGGGATCATATACTGTGAATATGTATATTATAATATTCACAGTCATTATAATCTCAGAGGAGTTTATGACCAGTCACAGCGAGATGAAAGATTTCGAAGTCCCGGGGAAAAGAAGCTCTGAACATATTCACCGTTGAAAAGTATTTTGTTATTGATCTTGTTTTGTATTCATAACTTTATTTTCCTTTTCCTTTTTGTGTGACAACAGTGTCACTCTTTATATTGTAATAGACTGTCATATTGTCACAGAAGAGAAATTGGAGATTTGTCGGCGCCAGGAGTAAACCATCTGAAATACAGCTTACTGACCTTTATAACTTACTTGATCAGATATTTTTTCAGTGAGAATATGTTTCAAAATTGCACTCTAAAAAAAGATAGTTAGCAAAGATACTTTCTTAGTAAATACCTTTGATAAATCCAACATTTCTGAATGATATTTTGTAATTTCTTTTTTTCTCAGTTGCGGTTCCTATTCACCTTCTCCCTATAGGATATATAGGACCAGTAGTGTTTATTATTATAGTACTATCCTATATATTCTAAAAAGAGTACGTGATTTGTTAGCGGAGCAGTGAGTGTCCTCTGAGCACTTCAACAGAAAGTACCTAAATTCTACAGAAATTGTAAAAAAATGATAAAACGTACATTTCTATGTAATATGAAGTCATTTGTGTTAAACTGTTTTTTACTTATTATTGTTGTTCTGACCTGAGAAGTAGCGCAGGAGTGTTTCTTGTAGCACTTCTTTTCTACTTTATCTAAAAGTAACACATGCCCTCTTATATTATCCAGAGCATGGGGCAACACTTATACAAACTATAGCAGAAAAAAAAGGGAGGGTGTGCCCACGCTTAAGTGATATTTTATGAATTGCATTTATGTCACCCCTTTGATATATACAGCGTCCGTTTCCGAAGTAAGTTTTATTTGTAATTGCTTAATAAAACTGTTTGAAACCTAGACTAAAATATTTGCTGCGCAACCACACCTCCCCGTCAGTAAAGTAAACACCACATTATAAGTAAATAGTGTTCCTGGGAGGTATCCCACACGCAAACTTTAAAAAGAAGACCGCAATACACTGTTATTTTTCTGTCGTGATTTGTACACCCAATGCCAATTATATAAATGGCCCTTAAAATATATAAACAACTATTTTTACCTTCACAATCCCTGTCCACCACCTTGTGACCACTGTATAGAGTTAATAGTGTTCCTCCCCTCCCCTACTACTTTGTTTTCCCTTACTCCTTTGAAGTGTGTCACAAAATGTCTGACAACAGTGAACCGCTCCCACCCAATAAGGAGCAAACTTGTACTCCGAAAACATTTTTGTCAATAAACTGTCCATGATGTTCCGCAGAAGGGGAGGGAATGCCTGTCATCACTTCTACTTTTAATGCTTCACAGCCAATGAACATTAAGCTTAGGAAGGTCCTACTTGGAATACGTTACCCAAAGTCCCTGATACTCTGCAGAGGGGGAAGGAATCGCTGACAACAGTTCTACTTTCAGTGGTTTACAGCCAATCAACATTAAGCTTGGGAAGGTCCTCAATGGAACACGTCAGCCAATCAGATGTCCCTCATACTCCGCAGAGGGTAAGGAAAAGGCTGGCAACACTTCTACTTTCAATGGTTTGCAGCTAATGAACATTAAGCTTGTTGTTGGTACACCTCAGGCAATTAAACATTAATTTTGTTCCGCGCACAGGGACAGAACACGCCCTCCCACATATTTTTAAATTTCCTGCAATAAAGTGACACTATCCGTGATAAAAGTGAACACCGCATTATAAGTAAACATTACTTTGCACTATATTAAAGGAAGGCCGCAATACTGCGCATTGTTGTTTTCCCGATATGATTTCCACAACCTATTGAACATTAATGCAATACCGCGCATCGTTGTTTTGCGAAAGTGATTTCCACGGCCTACGCAACATTCACACTACCTGTGTGTGCAGCCTACACACTGCTTGTCGCAATGTGGCGCACTATTTTCCCAACGGGCTTTCTGGAGCCTACGCAACCTTGCCGCAATACCGCGCACCGTTGTCTTGCGAACGTGATTTCCATAGCCAATGTAACATTCAAACTCCCTGCCTCTGCACTGTACAGACTGCTTAAAGTAACTCCACAGTGTTCCTACTATACCTCCTTGTACAATTTTTCTTTTTTCCCCTACGCCTTTCAACTGAGTCAAAAAATGGATGCCAACACTTCCTAGTTTCAACCGTTCACAGCCAATGAGCCACAAGCTTGTGCTCGTAACCCCTCAGCCAATCAGAATCCTCAAATATCAATATCTGTAAAATGTGGTATTTCTCAAAAACTACTGAACGGATTTACATCATTTAAACAAAAATGTGCTTTCTGGACCAAGACCTTTCTCCCTGCCAAATTTGGCGTAATTCCGCTCAGCAGTTTGACCTGTAGCCTTGTCCAAAGTTTCCTATGGAAATTGCATTGAGAAAACACGTTTTGGGACCCCCCTTTTTTCTCAGCCCCCCTTGACCAATCACCCCCAAATTTTTAAGATACAAGTTGATCAAAAAAGAGACACTTTTTGGAAAATGTTATAAAGATTCGTCAAACGATGCCAAAGTTATAAGTCCTATGGAAACGTGGTCCTAACTATAACTACATACTGGCGACCGATATATATATATATATATATATATATATTCACTGAAAAAAACATAGGTTTCAGGCCTGATATAGTTAGGAATTAGCATTTAAAAAACCTTTGAAATTCACTGAAAAAAACATTGATTTTAGGGGTGTTATAGTTAGCTGGACATTTCACTTGTACAAAACCATTGAAATTCCTCCGATATAGTTAGTTGTACGAACTATAACTCGTGCGCCCGTAATCCACTGCTGATGATGTCACATATTACATCAGTCATGACATGGTCAGTGACATCACTGATCACATAACTGATGACATCTCAAATGACATCACTGATGACATCACTGTTGACATAATTCATGTGACAATCTGATACATCTCATCATACACTAGTATAACCTTTCAACACTCATTATAAAATATGGAGTACCAAATTTTAAACAATTGTCACACCAATACAAGTTTCTAAAAACCCACTCAGTGATTACTACATCTACACACACATCTAAACCCTTACCTACAGATTCACTAATACATGCTAACAAAGATCAATAGAACACTATTAAATATACTTATACACCTATATCGATATTACACACCAGCACACATCATATTGACTTATGCAGTCATCCTACTCACTTATGCAAATAATTGATCATATTTTCATTTACTCAGCTACACACTTATACAAACACCACTTTAATTATTCAGATAGTAACTCAGATAGTAACTCATACTTAGTGTGTTATAAAATCCCTATTGCATGTATAAAGTTTTCGATACAGTCACTCATACAATCACTGAGTTTTATGTATACGTATTTATATGCGACAACTGTCACATACACTACCTTTTATATTTCTAGTTTGTTGGACATGTATCATTGAGAAATATATTTACTCATCATCACACCGATAAGGACATTCACTCATCCAAACAACTGTTTCCACCTACATTCTTAACCTCATATACCTACTAAATCAACTATTTACACATCTTTGGACAGTCACACACTTCCCACCCAACTACACACACATTCACTATCCCATACAAATACTCACTTAACTAATTAATAAGTAATATAGACTTTCAAATAGCTGGTAACCAACGTATGTAGTAGTTTACGCAACAAGAGATAGTGATATAGATATTCACACTGTTTAATCACTATCCCATATATTTAGAGAAACCGGGCGGGCCTGCCACTGATAGTGGCAGGGGTCCGATGCGACTTTTGCGGTTTGGATGTATACAAAAACCCTGCCCGCCCCCCTTTCGGCATTTATGGTAATGGTCGATCTAACCTCTTGAAGACCGGGCTTGTATCACGGCGTTCACTGACATCGGGACTACAGTTGCTTAGACGGGTGACGAGCCTGGACAAACCTCGCATTCCCAGCAAGTTCCACACAGCTGCAAACGGTGAGTGAAACCCCGGATTTAAAAGTCAGGCAAGGTCTGAGACTGTCTGACAAATAGAGGGGCAAGCGGAAGAGAAACAAGCCGCGATTATTTTTTCAGGGGGTTTCAATCTCGTTCACAACTAGCGCGTAGACACACACATATCGTGTCTGGTTAAAACATTTATTATTATTCAAAATATGGCTTCAAACAGGAACGTTAAAAGAAATGAAGCGGCAAATAAAATGTTTTCAGGTCAAAGCTCAGGGGCGCCTGTTAACAGCACCAGCCAAGTGACGGATGCAGGAGGGGCACAAAGCAAACAGGAATTATGGAATAAACTGTAGAAACTTCTGAAGGTTGAACAGAATAAATGGTGGGAGGCGACAACACTCCAGAAATATATCAAGGCCAGTAGAGTACTGTGTGGCCTACGCATTTACACAACTCCCACCTTCAATGAGCCTGATCCAGACCTTGTGGAGGAGTGGGCAAACAATAGCCATGAATGCTCTTTGATAATTCTTACATTACTTGTCAAGTATTCTTCCAAAGAATGCAATAAACTGGCAGTGGAAATTGATGAACTAACAGCCAAACTGAAATCACTTTATGATAATAATAGTGAATTCGGTCAAAATGGAGGCTAAACTTGAAAGAATTGAGAAGGATATTTGTGAGAAAAAAGAAAAGAAATTCACAAGAGACCGAGTTGACTACGAACGCGGCTAAGTACTAACTTTCGCTAGGAAATATGACCACCTGCGAGGTAAATCAAACGAGAAAACAGTAAAAACCACTGCAGTATCCAATATTGAGTTAGAGTCAGCTGGATCTACCACGGGTGAACAGCAAGATGAAGGAAACAACACACCCAGTGAGGCTCAACAACCGAAGAGCCCTAGGTTGCTAAGCCCAAAAGAACAAATTTTAAAGGAATTCACATTGGTAGCACAAGGAAGAATAGCTGCCCAGAACAAAGCCAATGCCGGAGGACAAAGAGGATGCGGTCGAGGTGGCAGAGGCGCAGGAAGGCCAAATGTGACAATCAAAAACAAAGTATCAAGCCCAGTGGGATCCAGAACGAGGGGCCAGAGAAAGGAGAAATGAAAGATTTGAAGACAGTTATTAATTTGTCAACACGAGAACTCAGTAAAGCTGAAACTGAGGTACTTTCTTTTGGTTTATCTTTCTGTCCATCCTCCTCATTTGACTATACTCAAAGCAGAATAGACGTGTTTTACTTTACACGTAAATTAAGACTTAGGAAGTGGTTTGCCACCAAGGTCACAACGGGCCCAGAGGAAACAGAGAGAACCCAGTAACATTGCTATTGAAGTTGCTGAGATGTTGCATCTTCTACATGACCTAGGCGGCAATCTAAACATTATTGAAAATCCTATTCTGAACTTAATTAATGAAAATATAAGACTCGATTTGAATTACCAGAGTGGTTTCAAACCAAAATCTGTTTTTCTCTCCCAGATTACCAACAAAGCAATTGACATCTTTGAAAAAAGGTGTCATGAAGGAGTTTGTGAAAATGTCTAAAAAGTCCCATTTTGTTAGAGCCAACTTTACCAAAGCTCAATTTGATGCCATAGACAACCTGAGTAAGGATAACACTATCATCATCAGATAAAGGGGGGAATGTTGTTGTTTTACCCTGAGAGATGTATATTAATGAGGGTCTCTCCCAGTTGAGTGATACCAATAAATACGAAAGGAGTAATAAACAAACATATAATGCTAACACGACCAAATATCAGGAACAACTCTTAGATTGGAAAGATAGGGACCTGATTGAGCTTGATGAATTTAATTTTCTTAAATGTAAACATTCTAAAATACCGGGCCTCTATTTGCTCCCCAAATTGCACAATAATATGACAAAACCGCCAGGAAGACCTATTGTTTCTTCAAGGGGCAGTTGCTGGGAAAACACGTCAAGGTATGTTGACTTTTTTCTGCAGCCATTGGTGCAGGAACTACCATCTTAACTTAAAGACTCTGGAGATTTTTTGTGCAAAATTGAGGGCATAGGATGGAAACCAGAATGGTTATTAATGACACTTGATGTCAATAGCCTCTATACATGCATTCCCCACCAACTAGGGATTGAGGCTTGCAGACATTTTTTGAGAAATCGGTCCATATCACATCTGTTTCATACGGAGATGGTATTGGACATGGCATTAATGTGTCTAACACAAAACTTTTTTGTATTTAATGGGGATGCTTACCACCAGCTACTTGGGACTGCGATGGGCACCTGCTTCGCCGCCGGGTTGTACCTGGGCTGGTGGGAGGAGCAGGTAGTCCGGCAGTTCCCACAGTATTGCACACAGGTCATCAAATGGCTCCGCTATATAGATGACATTTTTGTAATCTGGGATGGAACTGCTGAAGAAGCTAAAAGGTTTGTGGATGTCATGAACACCAATGCTTTTAATCTCTCATTCACCAGTCACATTGATGACACTATGGTTGACTTTCTTGATTTGAAAATAAGAGTTGAGGGCAATATACTTACCACCACTTTGTTTAGAAAAGAAACTGCGGGAAACCGCCTCTTACATGCCCAAAGCTGTCACCCTAGCAAACTCATTAACTCTATACCAATGGGCAAATTACTCCGCGCCAAACGTAACTGCTCCAAAGAGAATCACTTTGTCAAAGAAGCGCTCGTTATGGGCAATCGGTTCAGACAGAGAGGAAATAGCAGTAAATGTATTGACTCAGCCATCGAGTCAGTTAATTCAAGGGATAGAAAAAGCCTCATCAGTGAGAAAATCAAAAATACAGATCCATCTGGACAAGAAACCTCCAGGTTTATTACAGAATACCATCGACAATCCTGGAATGTTAAGAGAGCCATTGGGAAATTTTGGGATGTCCTGAAACTAGACAAGACATAGCAAAGGGAATCAGTGAACACCCCCAAATTACTTATCGCAGACCGAGATCCTTAAAAGATATGATCTGCAAAACACTTATTCCTACTGCAGTCAAGAAAAATCCGGTAAGGGGCTTTTATGTTTGCGGAAAGTGCAAGGCTTGTAGATATAGCAAGAATGTTAGAGAAGTTAAACTCTCTAAAAATTCTGAAACATTTCAAATTCTCAAACATGTCACATGTCAAACTGATCAGGTTGTGTATGCACTTAAATGTCCGTGCCAATTATACTACATTGGCAGCACTATACATCCAGCAAAAAAGCGAGGGCTGGAACATCTACGAGCCATTGCAATAGGTGACAAACAATACCCTATAGCCAGACATTTCGCAACACACCACAAAAGCAGCACCTGCATGCTGTCATTCTGTGTTCTTGAAACTGTCCCCGCAAGAGAGAGAGGGGGAGACAGAGTACAAGAACTTAGAAGGTTGGAATCTAAATTAATCATCAAGTATCATACCATGCAACCTGAGGGTCATAATCTTGATGAAGAACTGTCTGTACACCTTGGCTAAGGACACATCCTCTTCTAGAGTATCAGAGCTTTCCCCGCTTCTTTCCTGTTTTTAACTGTTGTATGTGAGATGTATGTTGTTTTAGATGATGATTACACAGTCACTTTGTCAGATGTTATTTTTCCTTTAATCTTTGCAGATCCTTGGGAAGTCCTAATAGGAGAATTCTATAACATGCCTTTGGCACCAGTAAACTGAAGCACGAATGACAGTTGGGGTATGACTGTGGCACTACTCCAAGCATAAGACTCCTGAATTGTTGGGGTATGACTGTACCATCATGAATAATGAACTGTTTGCCCACTGGGGCTGGATTTACCACGGCTTTGCAATAATAGGCAAGAAACAATATGCAGGTCATCGTGGCCGTGTTTACATCATGAGAGTATTCGATGTATTTTCAAATGCCCACTTGGGCCATCAAATATGTGTTTAACAATGTATTTTGCATACCGTACTGACTGGGCCTTTATAAATTGCCATGTTGTACATTTTGCAGTTGATCATGCTACAATATCATTATTATTATTTTCTGGCGACATTTATTTTGGGGCGATATTTGCTTGGTTGAAAATCATTTCTTGGAGTATGAATTTTATCACTCACTGAATTGAAATGACTTAATTTCTTTAATTCTCATTTCTTACTGCCAGAAGTGTGTTTTCTAGCTCCGTAATATAGCCTCTTAGGTGCTGCGCCTATTCCAACGGCCGACGGCACCACTGCCTCAGGAGTGCTGCCGTCGGCCGTTGGCCGTTCGAACCTCACCTGCGCAATGGAACGTTCAGCACTGGAGCTGGACGTTCCATAGCTGCTAAGAGGATAAGGACTTCAGCTAGTCTGTTATTTATGTTTATAATGTGAAAATCATGTGACTTGTACTTAATGATATCACAACAATGCACTCGCGAGAAAGTAGGCTTGCCCTTCGAAACGTGTCGAGTGGAGCGTCTTTGAAAATAAAAGTGCTTTATTGAACTTTGTGGCCCGGACAGTCCTTTTGTTTTAACAATAGAAAAGGTGAAGCGTTGGATTTGTTTGGGGACTCGCAATCCCGTCTGCGTCCACCGCTGATAGTGGCAGGGGTCCGATGCGACTTTTGCGGTTTGGATGGACATCACCCTGTGAGTGTGTTTCCTAATCGTTTGAGAGACTTAAAATGATATACTAAGCTACAGCTTAAGTTAAATTCTTTCTGTACTAGTAATTAGTCCTACTATTTCTAATGTATCTCATCTGAGTATCTGTGGCACTGTATCAGTGTGACTGGATGTCTGAGTGGCTGTGTGAGTGGATGTATGGTTGAGAAAGTGAGTGTGTGAGTGGCTGTGAGGGTGGGTTAGGAGCTGTGTGAGTGGCTGCAAAGGTGTCTGAATGGGTGTGTGAGTGGCTGTATGGGTGCGTGAGTATGTGTTTGAGTGTATGTATAGGTAAGTGAGTGGGTGTGAGTGGCTGTATTGGAGAGTGAATGTCTATGTTCGTGGCTGTAAGGGTAAGGGAGTGGGTGTGTGTTTGTGGTTATATGGATGTGTGAGTAGTTCTGTGGGTGTGTGAGTGTGTAACTGCTTGTATGGGTGAGTGAGTGGCTGTGTCAGTGGTTGTATGATTAAGTGAGTCTGGGCGAGAAGATGTTTTGGTGAGTTAAGTCAGTGTGAGTGCCCGAATGGGTGAGTGTGTGGGTACCAGTATGGGTGAGAAGTTGTCTGTGTAATTTTTTGTATGGGTTATTAAGGGGGTGTGTGAGTGGCTGAAGGGTGTATGAGTGGGTGTGTATTTGCATGTCAGTATAACTGGATGTGTGAATGCCTGTTTTGGTGAGTGAGTGAACACGTGAGTGGCTGCATGGGTGAATTAGTGGGTGTGTGAGTGGATGTGTGAGTGGCTCTAGGGACTGACTGTTTATGTGAATACTGGTACGGGTGTGTAAAATGGTATGTGAGGGCTTGTGTAGGAGTAGGTGTATGAGAGGTTGTATGGAGGTATGTCTGGGTGTATGAGTGGTTGATGTCATCAGTGATGTCTTTTGAGATGTCATCAGTGATAACACTGACCATGTCATGAATGATGTAATATGTGAGGTCATAAGCAGTCCAATATGGGGGTGTAAGTTAAAGTCCCTATAACCTTTGTTTTTCAAAGAATTTCTAAGGTTTTATTTAATTCTATTTTCTAACTATGACGTCCCTGTAACCTTTGTTTTTTTTCAGTGAATTTCTATGCTTTTTTAAATTCTATTTTCTAATTATAATGTTCCTGTCACCTTTGTTTTTTTTTAAGTGAATTTGTGCATTTCTTAAAATGTTATTTCCTAAATGTAACCATTAACCTTTGTCACTGAGTGTGTGAGTGAGTAGAGTACATTAGTGTCTCAGCGGTTGTATGAATAGCTTTGTAAGTGAGTGTGAAAGAGTATGAGTGGAGCTATAAGTAAGTATATGAGTGTTTGAGTGGGTCTGTGGGTGAGTGAGTCTCTGAGTAAGACCGAGTGGTTGAGAGTATGAATGATTATGTGAGTGGGTGCATGAGTGTCTGGACTGTGTTTGTGAGTAAGTGTACGTGTCTGAGTTTGTCTGTGAGTGGGTGAAAGAGTGAATGGGTCTGTGAGTGGCTGTGAGAGTGTCTGAGTTGTACTGTGAGTGGGTGTATGAGTGTCTGATGGGCTCTGCTTGTTATCTGACTTTTTCTGCTCACTTCTGACCTTTATTTTGCCACTTTCTCCAACCTGCTAATTTTTATTGTTCCTCTTTCTGCTAGTTTCTGACCTGTATTTTGCCTCGTTCGGCTCGTTTCTGACCTTTAGCTGGTCTCTTTCTGCTAGTTTCCTACCTTTATTTTGCCACTTTCTGCTTGTTTATGACCCTTGTTTTGCATCTTGCTTCTCTTTTATGACCACTATTTTGCCTCTTCCTGCTCATTTAAGACCTCTATTGTACCTCTTTGGGCTTGTTTCTGACCTTTATTCTGCCTCTTGCTGCTTATTTCTGACCTCTATTCAGGCTCTTTCTGATCTCTATTGTGTCCATTTTTCACCTTTATAATGCCACTTTCTGCTTGTAGCCGACCTTTATTCTGCCTCTCTCTGCTCTTTTCTCACCTTTATTTTGCCTCTTTCTGCTCATTGCTGACCTTTATTTTGCCTCTTTCTGCTTGATTCTGACCTTCATTCTGTCTCTTTGTGCTTGATTCTGACATTTATTTCGCCTTTTTCTCCTCTTTTTCCCCCAGGACCGCGGGGGGAATGTCAAGTTCCCCCGCAGTCCTAGCCAGCCCTCCGCTTCATGTGGGAGCTGGCATTGCTCTAACAGACAGGTAGCTGAACATGCAGCTCTCGGTCTGTGAGAGCAATCCTTTCGTCTGTTTCGCTTCCCACTTGACAGGACAGGTAAAAAGACGAACATTCTGCTCTCAACAAGTGGGAGTGGTTTCACAGCTCTTGCTTGCTGAAAGCAGAGTTCATCTTTGCTCTGAAATAGTGGGAGCTATCAAAGCTCTTGTCAGTTTAAAGCAAATAGCTATGTCCAGGGTGCCCCGCCCCCGACACATAGAAGGAGCCGGCCCAGGGGTTGGCCTCAGGGCGCAGACCCTCTCCTTCTGTATTGACGGGCTGATCCCCGGGCTGTATACGGAGTAGGGCCTCCTCCCAGTTTTATTAATTTAATAGGCCCCGTGGAGGTGTTGGTCCTCAGAGCCCGGAGAGACGCTGCTGATCCCCTTTAATACTATTTTTTTGCCCCAGGCAGGTGGTGGTCCCTGGAGCTACAAGCAAACCCCGAGGAGGGGGATCCACGTGTCGCCCCTCCATTTCTAAAGCTGAAGCCCTGGGGAGGTGGTTGTCCCCTCGACTCCATGATCCTTCGGAGAGGTGCCCCGTGCCCCCACCTCTTTTTTTTAAATGCCCCTGGGACTTGGCCCACCCGGGGCTCATTTCAAAAGAAGCGCAGTAAACCACACTAAGTTTTTTTCCAATTTTGACACAAATCTACTGTGATTTCACAGCAAAATTTAAACAAACATGAGTTCCCTTTGGGACCCCACTACCACATCTTGGGGGTAAGGGTATTTCCTCTGTGCCCCCTTTATATTTTAAAGGTTTTGTAGTGGGTCTACACTGAAGCAGAGTCCCAAGATTGCTTGCCCACACTTCCTGGTTGAAGTGTTGGCAGCCAATCAGATTACAGCATGGGACTGTCAAATCAGCGTCCCTAGATATACAAATTTAGAATTAGGTTAAAATCTCTAAAACTACTGAAGATACTTAGACCAAAGTACCGAAAAGGCTCTACTCGGTATGTAACTGTTACCACAGATTTTTTACAACGCATTCCATTACCACTGATTTTTTACAACGCTGGCCATTTTACAACGGATACCTTTACAACGCAATACACTACAACGCATACCATTACAACGTAGGTATAATTATAGGTAAGTTTATCTTTTTTTAAAAACATTTATTAGTGGTATTTTGTTATGGGGTACAGGGGTATTTTTAGGTTTTAGGGCTGGGTTTGGGTTTTGGGGTACAGGGGTATTTTAGGTTTTAGGGCTGGGTTTGGGTTTTGGGGTACAGGGGTATTTTTAGGTTTTAGGGCTGGGTTTGGGTTTTGGGGTACAGGGGTATTTTTAGGTTTTAGGGCTGAGTTTGGGTTTTAGGGTACAGGGGTATTTTTAGGTTTTAGGGCTGGGTTTGGGGTACAGGGGTATTTTTAGGTTTTAGGGCTGGGTTTGGGGGTACAGGGGTATTTTTAGGTTTTAGGGCTGGGTTTGGGTTTTGGGGTACAGGGGTATTTTTAGGTTTTAGGACTGGGTTTGGGTTTTGGGGTACAGGGGTATTTTTAGGTTTTAGGGCTGAGTTTGGGTTTTGGGGTACAGGGGTATTTTTAGGTTTTAGGGCTGGGTTTGTGTTTTGGGTACAGGGGTATTTTTAGGTTTTAGGGCTGGGTTTGGGTTTTGAGGTACAGGGGTATTTTTAGGTTTTAGGGCTGGGTTTGGGTTTTGGGATACAGGGGTATTTTTAGGTTTTAGGGCTGGGTTTGGGTTTTGGGGTACAGGGGTATTTTTAGGTTTTAGGGCTGGGTTTGGGTTTTGGGGTACATGGGTATTTTTAGGCTTTAGGGCTGGATTTGGGTATTGAGGTACAGGGGTATTTTTAGGTTTTAGGGCTGGGTTTGGGTTTTGGGGTACAGGGGTATTTTTAGGTTTTAGGGCTGGGTTTTGGGGTACAGGGGAATTTTAAGGTTTTAGGGCTGAGTTTGTGTTTTGGGGTACAGGGGTAATTTTAGGTTTTAGGGCTGGGTTTGGGTTTTGGGGTACAGGGGTATTTTTAGGTTTTAGGGCTGGGTTTGGGTTTTGGGGTACAGGGGTATTTTTAATATATATTTACAAATAATAAAATTAAAATTAATTTTATTAATTACATTATTTAATAATTAAATAATAAATAATTAAATTAAATAATACAAAAATAATTATTTACATTATATATTAATATTATATACTTACCTATACTTACGTTGTAATGGTATGCGTTGTAATAGTATCTGCGTTGTAGTGTATTGCGTTGTAAAGGTTTCCGTTGTAAAATGACCTGCGTTGTAAAAAATCCGTGGTAATGGTATGCGTGCTAAAAGTACGCGTGGTAACATCATACATCCCTCTACTCTGGACCAAGATCTACCTTTCTGCCAAATTTGGTGTAATTCTGTTCAGCGGTTCGAGCTGTAGTCGTGTCTAAAGCCCCTATGTGAATTAACATGGGGAAAACATGTTTTGGGACCACACTTGACAGATCACACCGAAACTTACAAGACAGCAACTGAAGTGACTAGCAAATTTGTTTCATCAACAGCGCCAAAGTTATTAGCAAAATAAAATAACTTTTTGTGGAAACTAGGTCCGAACTATAACTATCTACTGGCAACCGCCCGAAGATAATATATATATATTTGGTTGTTGATTTTGGGAACCTACTTGGCAGTTGTGAGGCAGAGGCACTGAACGTAGGGCTATTATCTTTACTTCAATCTGAGTATGTTTTTAAAACGAAGGTCTGACTGTTTCAAACAGGGGTACCATTAACTGAAGTCTTATGTGCAATTTCTTTTTAAAAGTGTGGGTGGTGTTGCCATGGAGAGAAACTTCTATTGGGAGCTTGAACTCCAGTAAGTGTGTGATATGATCATACAATGTTAGGCTGGTGCTGGCTGAAGTAAGTGGGTGTGTGTGTGTGTGTGTGTGCGCGTGTGCATATGTGTGAGAGAGAGAGAGAGAGAGAGAGAGGGGGGGAGAAAGAGAGAGAGAGAGAGAGAGAGAGTGCGCGAAGAAAATGGGCCGAAGACTGGAAAGTAGTTCTTACCAACAGGTCTCATGAAAAAAAGCGTGTACGTAATCCAAGGCCCATTTTGAAAACATGTAACAGTGGTCTCATACAGATTATGAGCTAGGCCCATGGCTATTGGAATAATATCCCATTCTAGTGATGTTCAACCTGTACTCCATTATGGCACCGAGTAAGAGAGTTGGGTCCTTGTAGTAAAAAGATGACAGATGAACCATCAGTATCCGATTTCAGTTGCACAATTGAAAGGTTTGCACCTTGACGCTAGTCTGATGACTTAAGGTGAATGGGAATCAAATCATGACATTTTAGTTGCAGTTTAAAATGGCAGAGCAGGCGGAGTAGCTGTTACGATCCTCCTTTCAGTCCCCAGAATGCAAACACAGCTCTGATCTCCTACAGACCGTTTATTAGCACAGGAGTCAGATTAAACAGCACCAACAAAATCCAGCCGCAAGTAACTGCCACACTAAAAACTCTAAGGCAAAAGAGTTCCCGGCATGACTCATTAAGGTTCTTTATGATATCACAGTATTTCACACAGGGGCTTATTTACAGGCCCCTATCGCCACCATAATGTCACTTTAAGTGACGTTGTGGTGGCAATAGGGGCTTCCCTTATTTACAAGGCAGCATTAAGCCACTTAACATGGCTTAACTCAGCTGTGTAAATACGAAACCCTTTCACGCAGTAATAGCTTGAAAATGGGTGGTGCGGTGGGAAACACCTATTACTTTTGACAGTGCCCCCTATTCACAAGCGTGGGGTAAATAGGAGCCAAAATGAAGACCAGGGAAAACCTGGTCTTAAACAGGCAAAACATTGAGAAATGCTTTATTTCTCCTCGTTTCTGCTGTTCCATGTGTGCTGCGTTGTGCAGCACACACAGAAACAGCAAAATGTCAATGATTGTTCATTTGCAGGAAGGTCTCCGTTCCTCCACAAAAAAAATTTATTTTAAAAATGCTGTTTTGCAACTTCTATGTGTGCTGCATTTAGCAGCACACATAGATGTTACAAAACAGCATTTGAAGATAGTTTATGTGCACATAAACAATCTACCGCTCAACACAGGTACCCTTGCACTTTGGTGCAAGGGTGCCTGAATTGGTGCTAGGCAGTTTAAGTTAGCGCCAGGGGAAATGCAGGGCTGCACCATATTCTAGTAAATTTGGTGCAGCCCTGCGTTTCTAAAGCAACAAAGCGTGTTGTTAACCTTCTTGGCTTAATGGCACGCTTCTCTACTTTATTGTAAATATTACCCATAGTATGCTAGCTAATACAGGAGATAGAAAGCTTTAGATGACAATCACAAAAACTTGCCGGAAAAGTTACTGACTCAAGACTAAAAAGTGGAATCTGTTCTGTAATAAACACGGTTTACAAGGATTTCATATGTCCACAGCAATGGGAAATACGTTCTCCCTACGAGTCAGTATGGTAGTTATTATTAACATGTAGCTTTAGTGCACTGAAATTGTTCACGGCTCAGGGGACATCCTTCCACTGGTGAAATGTTATAATCCTACTTGAGTCAGGCTATCAAAATCCACATAAGATTCATGGCATGAGAAAGAGAAGAAGGAACAATTCTAAGAACATAAGTTATTATAAAGCTAAATAGAGTTCTAAATAGAGATTTTAAACCGTGCTACTCACAGAATGAGTTTACTGCATTTCAACTGCGGTATTAGTTCTAGGAAAGCTATTCAAGACATTTTTGTCGTGTTTAATGGGTATTGACTCATCAGTAGTACTCACCCTAAACCCTAAAATTACACTTGCTACCCCAAAACCCCTTCCCACCCTAAACCCTAAAACTACCCTTGCCACCCCAAAACCTCTACCTACCCTAAACCCTAAAACAACCTTTGCAACCCCAAAACCCATTCCCACCCTAAACCCTAAAATTACCCCTGCCACTCCAAAACCCATACCCACCTAAACCCTAAAATTAGCCGTGCCACCCAAAAAACCCATACCCACCCTGAACCCTAAAATTACCCTTGCCACCCCAAAACCCACACCCAACCTAAACACTAAAATTACCCATGCCACCCCAAAACGCATACCCACCCTAACCCCTAAAATTACCCTTGCCAACCAAAAAACCCATAGCCACCCTAAACCCTAAAATTACCCTTGCCAACCAAAAAACCCATAGCCACCCTGAACCCTAAAATTACCCATGGCAAGATCTCGGGAGTCTGGGGTAACGTACCTGAGGGTTTGACTCTGCTAGGGGGCGACTGGAACAATATAATGGGGCCACTGGACTGACAACACAGTACAGACAGCCCACTACTACCGGGCCCCACAAAATTGCATACACTGGTCTCCACCCTCGGTTGGGCTGATGTCTGGCGAGAATATCACCCCGCAGAACATAGCTACACATATTTGTCCGCAGTACATGGGTTGCAGTCCCGTTTAGACTATATCTTTGTCCCTCAGGTGTTTCTTCACTGATTTTCACAAGTAATGCATCTGCCCCGTGGGTTCTCCGACCACTCTCTGGTCACCATGCAGTTCCACACATGTTCCCGGAAACCCCCTTCCACTGGCGCATGTCTCCCTGGCATCTGCGGTGCCCTGATTATCAGGACATGCTTCACACGGCGATCACCACCTTCCTGAGGATAATGGTCCCACTGCCCCTTCTCGGTGTATCTTATGGGAGGCCCTAAAGCCAACATTCCGGGGTACTGAAATTAGTTATGGCGCCAAAGAAAAACGTGCATGGTGGAAACAACTAGAGGCTTTAGAGTTGCGCCAGACGACACTGGCTTCGCAGCTTAAATTGGACCCAAGCCCTACTATACGGCGAAACCTGATGCAGGTGCAACAGGAACTACGTCAATATCTCATGGGTGAGGCCAAGGAGATCTGGGAGGCATCACAACATGGGGTGTATCAATTGGGTGACTAGTCCAGTAGGATGCTCCATCGGCTCTGCCAAGCAGATACTTCCCCAGCTGTCGTACCCATCATTCACGGCGTCGATGGGTCCTTGTATATGTCACCGGAGGGCGTTGCTTGGGAATTCGCGACTCTATGCACGACATGAACAGATCTCGACCGAACTCATTGCGGAGTTTCTCTCTGACATTGCGCTGCAGCGGCTCCCTGATCATCTCTGCTAGCAAATAGAGGCCCCAATTACAGCAGATGACCTGACTGGTGCCCTCAACGAACTTGACCCCAAGCGAGCCCCTGGACCTATTGGATTTACTATGAAATTCCTACAGTGGAACATGCACCTCTTGGTGCCCCATTTGTTGGCGGCCATCCAGGAGGCCAAGGAACGGGGTTTTGACTGGTCACGGTCGAGATCTGACAGCATTGTGTTATACGCGGTTATATACGCGGTTAAAGCGGATCCCTGGTATTCTGGGTCCCGCATATTAGAAATCTTCAGAGTGTTCGGAGGAACTACAGGCTTACACACAAGTCCCACCAAATCTATACTATTCCCGGTGTGTGGATACCAGGGTCGCGATACATGGTCCTCACAACTCCCCGGGCAACGGATGGTTTCAAATATCTCTGCATTTTCGTGTCCCCGTGCCCCAAAGTCTCCTGGGCGAATTAAAATCACTCCACTGTTAGCAAGCCTCAATGGCGAAATGGCAATTTGGTCTTCTCTCCCCCTCTCCCTATATGGGCGCGGAGCCTTTTTTAAGATGGTGTCATTGCCCTGCATTTGGTTCTCACAAGTTGCCGCCATACAAAATAAATTCCTCTGGAGTACCGGTGCAGTTAGAGTTGCTCTCCGCAACTGTGCGCAATCTACATACTGTGGAGGGATTGCAGCAGCAGACATTTACTCATATTATGTAGCGTCTCACATCCTCGTGGTGAATGAATGGTGGTATAACTCCCCCACGGATCAGGTATATTCAATAGTGCACGCAGCGATGGAGCGGGTTCCCCTCCTTTATTTATGATAGAGTACCGCACCCCTGGAGTTTATGCTGCCGGCTGGTGAAGTTGTGATACAGCTGTGGCGGGCTAAAATCCAACAGATGGGCTGGAATGGGAAACTTACCCAGAAAACTCCCCTATGGCAGGGTACATACCTTCGCTCAGTGGCCGCCCTGAAGGGGTTCCGTGATGGGACCTTGCGGGGATCTCGACCCTTGGGGATGTGTTATGGAGCACCACATTAAAATCAATATTTTATTAAATGGTAACCAGTAAGGAATAAGGGCGCTCAGCTAATCCTGGGAGAGTGAAATTTGAAAGTAACAGTACACTGTGGTGCTCCAGGAGGATAATGCGTGGCCGGTTACCACAGCCACATAAATCCACTTAGTGGAAATAGCAATAGAAAGAGCCCCTCCGTGCACACTAAAAGTCTTAGACAAGTGTCCACTCTAATCCGCCTTCATATCAGTGATGTTTCAGTTGGAGCAATCGGAAAATAATTTTCCAAGTTTTAGATCTTCCAAATAGGTTTATTTACATGTTCAATGTTCAAAAATCCAACGCATAACACAGCTCCAAATAACAGCCAACACGTGTTTCGTCTTGCTAAATATAGCAATCAACTTCTTCAGGGCTGCAACCCAAATAACAATATATAAATATATAGCTAGAATGTTATTTAAAAGTACTGAACACATTAATAGAATTGATAGAGTTCCACACCCATAGCCACAATCCGTGTTAGATGGAAAATTTATAAGGAAAGAACCAAATTCCAAGAAAAACTCTTCACCCAATGTAAGGGCTCCTGAATTATACGATTTAACAGTTGGAGTGCAACATGGTCTACCAACCTTGTATTCCACTTATGTATCAGTGAAATATTCTTCATTAATAACCATCAATAAAGTTTGGATAATCAAAGTCAGTCTTCCAATTCCTATATTGAAAACAGTCATTTCTCTAAATATATTGATCCAATGCTTATACCAAAGTTCAAATATAAAACAAATGTGAATAGGTATAATCCACCACAACATAATGCTAACATCCCATCCAGTAAAAGCGTAAATTGCAATGTTGTAATGTCTGCTAGCCAATTCCACTCGAGCTATTAACCAGTTAACGTTCTATGTCTGAACAAACTTCCAGATACAAGTATCACAAATCTCATTCATATAACTAATAAATGATACAGTAGTCAGAAACCCTACACGCTGACACCACGCGTGTGTTAACATGTTAGCCCCACTTAGCGCTCCCTCTCACCTCAATATGGTCCATGTCTCTAGAACTCCAAACTTCATAAATAGCGTTAGTATCCACAATAACATCCAAATATAAGGATTCTGTGAGTAAAACATTAATCTGTTCATAAAGTTAACCCCCAATCACAGGAACGTCACTCCCGATATTAATAAACTCACCAAAAGTAAATAGCAGCTCCCCCCCAAGTAACTCAGCGTGCTACTTGTGCGCCATCTTAAAACAGTCTTAAATACTCTTCGTCCATAAGCGCCATCTTAAGCTAGTCAACCATACAGTTACTTTGTTCTACTGAGTAATGTCTATTAATCTGTTACGGCATAACGAGTTCATTCTTACATAAGAAAATAATATTAAACCATTTATATTCACAAAAAGAAACCAAGAATTACAATCTATGTACTTTAAAGTAAATACGCGTAGTATCGCGATACCTCATTTAACTCCCGTTCCGTAGTACGTTACCACATACCCAAAATCGTAATAGAACTACAAATGAAAAAACGTAGCAGTTTCACACAATAATGGACTGTCGTAATCGTCCTAATGTCACTAAATAATTCATAAAGCACGCACCCTTCCCCGCAGGGAAAACGTCAATACAGCCAAGAAACGTTAGTGTGGGAGTCGCCAACTATTTACACAACAATACTTTAATACGAAACCCTTCTCAGATAGACATCAGTATTGTCTAAATGAACTAAATTAGTAAACCGGTTGTTATCAAGAAAGCTATAAGAGCAAAATAGAAAGTTTGCATGTTAAATCAGGTATAAAGAGATTAGTAAAATAATGACATAAATATAGTTGGTGAAGAACAAAGAATTACACAGGAAAGTTAGAGTGAGCTAAAGTTATCAGACAGAGAGAGAGAAGAAGATTTTAACCATTTAACTATGCACATCCTCAATACAGCTGGTTAAAGCCAATAGTTACAATACATCATTTCTTTCCCAATATACAGTCCTGGTTCTAACATATATAATTTGTACTCAATGTCCAATAATAAATCCTTGTTAAAAAAACAATGTACACAATATAAATTGTTAATATTCCAATACTTGATAAACCTCCAAGTTATTGATCCATTACTGGGTATTTCACTAACGACATATACTCATAAATACAGAAGTTGACAAAAAGGCAGTATATGTTCATTCTATACATGAAAGATAGTGTGGTCACAGTATATAACTAGTCTTGCCCCAGGTAGTATTGAAATTCGTTATCGGTATTCATACCCTGTTCCACGGAATTTGTCATCCTTGAAACTGTCTGAATACATGATCTCACTCCTTAAGAAATGAATGGGGTTTTGTCCTACAACTCGAGCTGATTGGTATATGATCAAGATTGATTTATACAAATTTGTGCGGCGATTAAAGCTGAAAAAATTATTTGTTAATGTACCAGAGAAAGAGAAACATGTGAGAATTAAAGATGTGAGCAATCTGACTATACAGAATATGAAAGATACGCAATTACTTATGTCTTTGACTGAGAAAGAAGATGATCCAGTGACGATTACCCAGTTACTTGATGATTTTGAAGTCACCTGTTTCCAGAGTGAAGGGAGTGGGTTGCGCCTAAGGTCCAAGTGGACACCACAGTTGGCGACGGGCAATAATATTGATGCATTTTACAGATCAGTGAGTTGTGATTTGGATAGGACAATTGACAGATGTGGCAAGAATAAATGTTATTTGAAAGGTGATAACTTGACCAAAGGAGAAAGATGAGCCCTGAAACAATTAGGGAGGAATCATGATGTTACTATTCGCATGGCGGATAAAGGAGGCAATATTGTCCTTATGGACACCAAAGATTACAAAGAGGAGGTTTACTCGCAACTTGATAACGAGATCTATTATGAAACACTTACAGGTAATCCTCTGGTGGCATTGACCAAGGATATTAATCAGCAACTTAAGATGTGGTATGAACAGTCATTACTTGATTACGATGAGTACACATATTTACAAGTTGTAGCACCAAGATCACCATGTCTTTACACCTTACCTAAGGTGCATAAATGTAGGGACAAACTTCCTGGGAGACCGATCATTTCGGGTAGAGGAGGACCAACTGAGAGGTTATCCCAGTATATTGATACATTTCTTCAGATTTATGTACATAACTTGCCTTCTTTTAAAGAAGATACAAAGCATGTGCTCAATATTATGAGTGACATTACCTGGGAGCCGGGCATGATTATAGTGACACTCGACGTGGTGTCACTATATACCAACATAGATCACGCAATAGGCTTATCAGCTATTGAGTATTTCTTGAACACGAGATCTGCTGAATACTTTGACCATATTCAAATGATTTTAAGGATGGCAGAATTGGTCTTGAAAAACAATGTTTTTTTATTTGACGGTAAATGGTATAAACAACGCCTTGGGACAGCTATGGGATCCAGGTTCGCTCCGTCTTTTGCCAACCTATTTATGGGTTGGTTTGAGGCGGAGCGGATCTGGGGCCATAGGGAGCAGGACTGGATTGAATATATCCATTACTGGGGATGTTTCATAGACAATTGTTTGCTTATTTGGACGGGCTCTGTTGACCAACTTAAAGGTTTTGTTGACTATTTGAATGACAATGACCTTAACTTGCGCTTTACTACACAGTATGATTGTGAACACATTACTTTTCTGGATATTGAACTATTTGTAATGGGAGACAGACTAAGAAGCAAGATGTATAGGAAGGCTACTAGCTGCAACGCATTGTTGCATGCGAGCAGCTGCCATCCTAACAGCCAAATTACAGCGATTCTCTATTGAGAAATGGTGCGTGCCAGGAGGAATTGTACGGAGGACTCAGATTTCAGACATAATCTGGCGGATATGTCATCTAGATTTCTTCAGAGGGGTTATAATCAAGGAGTGATTAAGAAAGCTGTAACTAGAGCAAGTAGTTTAAGACGTACAGATACATTGAAAACTAAGACAGATAATACCAAAAGACACCAACAGGGTACAGTGAGTATGATTACCCACTACAGCTCTGATAGTAGTAAACTGTACTCAATTTTGAATAAGCACTGGTATTTGTTAAGATCAGATAATGACTTACTGCAGTTTATTACCAAGAAACAAGGTTTTACATACAGGAGGGGTATGACACTGGCTAATATGGTCAGCCCCAGTTACCCAGTACAACCAGAAAAAGGGACATGGTTGCCTAAAAAATTGAAAAGCTTCTACACGTGTGGTAGATGTAGCTCTTGTAGATGGGCAATGAACAAAGTTACTGTTTTTAATTACAATGATACGGGCACACACACTATTAATATGTTTATTAATTGCGATAAGTCATATGTGATTTATGTGATAGTGTGTTCCTGCGGAATGATTTATGTAGGAAGCACTGTAACCATCTGTATTGAGGATGTGCAGAGTTAAGTGGTTAAAATCTTCTTCTCTCTCTCTGTCTGATACCTTTAGCTCACTCTCCCTTTTACTGTGTAATTCTTTGTTCTTCACCAACTATATTTATGTCATTATTTTACTAATCTCTTTATACCTGATTTAACATGCGAACTTTCTATTTTGCTCTTATAGCTTTGTTGATAACAACCGGGTTACTAATTTAGTTCATTTAGACAATACTGATGTCTATGTGAGAAGGGTTTCGTATTAAAGGATGGTTGTGTAATTAGTTGGCGACTCCCATACTAACGTTTCTTGGATGTATTGACGTTTTCCCTGCGGGGAAGGGTGCGTGCTTTATGAATTATTTAGTGACATTAGGACGATTATGACAGTCCATTTTTGCGTGAAACTGCTCCGTTTTTTCATTTGTAGTTCTATTACGATTTTGGGTATGTGGTAACGCACTATGGAAGGGGAGGTTAATGAGGTATCGCAATACTACGCGTATTTACTTAAAAGTACATAGATTGTAATTCTTGGTTTCTTTTTGTGAATATAAATGGTTTAACATTATTGTCTTATGTAAGAATGAACTTGTTATGCCGTAACAGATTAATAGACATTACTCAGTAGAACAAAGTAACTGTATGGTTGACTAGCTTAAGATGGCGCATATGGATGAAGAGTATTGAAGACCGTTCTAAGATGGCACCCAAGTAGCACGCCGAGTTACTTGCGGGAGAGCTTCCGTTTACTTTCGGTGAGTTTATTATTATCGGGAGTGACGTTCCTGTGATTGGGGGATAACTTTATGAACAGATTATTCTTACTTTAATGTTTTACTTACAGAATCCTTATACTTGGATGATATTGTGGATACTAACTCTATTTATGAAGTTTTGAGTTCTAGAGACATGGACTATATTGAGGTGAGAGGGAGCGCTAAGTAGGGCTAATATGTTAGCACACGCGTGGTGTCAGCGTGTAGGGTTTCTGACTACTGTATCATTTATTAGTTATATGAGAGAGATTTGTGATACTTGTATCTGGAAGTTTGTTCAGACATAAAACGTTAACTGGTTAATAGCTCGGTTGGAATTGGCTAGCAGGCATGACAACAATGCAATTTACGCTTTTACTGAATGGGATGTTAGCATTATGTTGTGGTGGATTATACCTATTCACATTTGTTTTATATTTGAACTTTGGTATAAGGATTGCATCAATATATTTAGAGAAATGACTGTTTTCATTATAGGAATTGGAAGACTGACTTTGACTATCCAAACTTTATTGATGGTTATTAATGAAGAATATTTCACTGATAAATAAGTGGAATACAAGGTTGGTAGGCCATGTTGCACTCCAACTGTTAAATCGTATAATTTAGGAGCACTTACATTGGGTGAAGAGTTTTTCTTGGAACTTGGTTCTTTCATTATAAATTTATCATCTAACACGGATTGTGTTTTCAGTACTTTTAAATAACATCCTAGCTATATACTTATATATTGTTATTTGGGTTGCAGCCCTGAAGAAGTCGATTGCTATATTTAGCAAGACGAAACACATGTTGGCTGTTATTTGAAGCTGTGTTATGCGTTGGATTTTTGAACATTGAACTTGTAAATAAACCTATTTGGAAGATCTAAAACTTGGAAGATTATTTATCCGATTGCTCCAACTCAAACATCACGAATATGAAGACGGATTAGAGTGGACACTTGTCTAAGACTTTTAGTGTGCTCGGAGGGGCTCTTTCTTTTACCACATTGAAATCCTTTCAACAATTACAGACAAACTTCAACCTCCATAGGACACAATTTAAAAAATGTCTTCAACATCGACATGCACTCACCCCCCTGATTCGCAACTGGAGACCCTCCCGGAATTTCACCCCATGGAGGGCCGCCTGCTGATGGGCGATCTTGGCCTCCACAAGATCAGGCAAATATATCAGACTCTGATGACTCAAACACCAACTACCCTCAACAAGACACGACTTGCGTGGCAGGACGACATCCCAAACCTGACTGATGATGCCAGGGCGTTAGCCATCGCTAGCCCAAGGGGTTCGGCGGTCTCCACGCGCTATCGCCTAATACAGTTTAAATACCTCCACTGGGTGAATATACCCAGACTCGACTCTGGCGAATGGGAGTCATTCAATCCCCTTTATGTCTGAGGTGTGACTGGGAGGAGGGGACATTTCTGCAGACGGTACGGAGCTTCACGGTGTTGCAACCCTTATGGAGCAGGATTCAGTCCTGCCTGAATGAGGTGCTGTCGTGGGAGCTTTCACTTGACCAGCGACTCTTCCTCTTACATAGCACTGACGACATTGGGGGGGAATCGGTACAAGCAGCACTTATTGTTTCTGGCTCTTACCATTGCCAAGAGGGACATAGCTCAACTATGGAAGGCATCAACTTCCTCGACCATGGGTAAATGGAAGACCGAGTTAGACAGATGTATGGGGGCCAAGATAGCTGTTTTCCTTGCCCGGGGATGCCCTGCAAAACACCGGAAGACCTGGACCCGATGGGCGACATATCGAGGAATCAAACTTCACTCTCTGCCGGATACGGACCTCTGAGTATCGCCACTTGATCTTTGTTACTCACTATTATCTTCTTCACCTTGACTGGCCAATACAGCCCCATTTTTATGTGAATATTGATGCCGCTATGCGGAATGTACTAGTATGGAGATCGGGAACTATCTGCATATTGTTTTATTGCTTTCGTTGTTTCACCTGCATGTTTGGCGGGTGTTGATTAATGGTAGAAATTTGGTTATTTGTGCGAACATCATCCTTTCTCTCCTACAGGTCATTGTGAGGCTAGTGCCCCTCCTCTCGAAGAATAACCCAATAAAATCTGTTGTTAAAAAAATAATTACCCATGGCAAACAAAAACCCGACCCACCCTAAACCCTAAAATTACCCATGCTACCACAAAACCCATACCCACCCTAAACCCTAAAATTACCCTTGCCACTAGAAACCCCATAGCCACCCTAAACCCTAAAATCACTCAGGCCACCCTAAACCCTAAAATTACTCTTGCCATGCCCAAACTCTACCCACAGTTAACCCTAAAATTACCCTTGCCACCCAAAAACCCATGACAACCTTAAACCCTAAAATTGCCCATTCCACCCTAAAACCCATAGCCACATAAACCCTAAAATTACCCATGCCACCCCAAAACCCTTAAATTACCCATGCCACCTCTAAACCCATAACCAACCTAAAATTACTCTTGCCACTCCAAAACCCATACCCACCCTAAACCCTAATATTACCAATAGGACCCCAAAACCCATACTAGCCTAATACTTACATCTGAAAAGCATATTCCATTACCATTCATGCCTTTACAACAAAATTTGTTTTAAAGGGATGCGTTGTAAAGGCCTACGCATTTTAAAAAATTGCGCTGTGATGGTCATGCATTCTTACAATGCATGCGTTGTAACGCATTGCAATGGCATGCGGGGTAACAGCTGAGATGTAAAGGCTATTTTCTATGGTTTTGTTCTCATTCAGAGAAAGGGTCTCAGTTAGTTCTTTCTCGAATCATATACCCAGATATTTTATTGAGGTATTTTGCCATTTTTCGCCTGTATTCTTCTGTGGGATGAAAGGAGTACAATGAACATCAAGGGGAAATACTTCATTTTTTCCTTAATTGAGAGCGTAACCTGTTTAAGGCGAAATGTGGACTAGCATATAGTGAACACTATATAAGGAACATATCCTATGCATATTGCAAGCAAATATACACAGACAAAGTCGAACAAATAATGTTAGTTTCTGTGTATCACCGATGAACTGCACAGCAAAGAAAAATTAATGAAGTTGCTGCATGGAGCTAGCCATGTAATGGTCAATTTTCTGATTATTACTTCTGCATTCAGGTTTGTAGTTTCCTCTTGAAATAGTGGTTTGGTTTTAAAATATCTCCAAAATAACATAGTTTATTGGTTAATCAGACAACATTGTATCGCCACACTATACATACATTTTCAACAGAGTTCAGTAGCTTGATCTCCTCTGACCCCAATGCATTTATTCCACCAGTGTGTTGAGTGACCGGAGTGAACCCCTATCTAGCACATAAAAGCAAAACAGACAATGCTTTGCTTCAGCTCATAGCATCTGTTCACTCCCTGAGTACAGCGGTGTCATGAGAAAGAACTCCTGCCAACTCAGAGTGCATGAAGGGTATTCCCCTTCCTTCAGATGGGGGGGGGGGGGGGGGCATAACGGCAAGAGCTTCCGGCTTCAGAGATGGGGAACCAGGTTCGAGTCTTAAGTGGCTCAACATCCTGTGATTCTGAGCGAATCACTCAATCTCCCTGTACCTACCAACAATGGATGTATCCTTAACTTGCGCAAGCGCTGGTGTTGATGATTAAGTGCCGTGCTTAGAACTGTAAACCGCCGGCTGAAATTAAGCACTGGTATCAAGAGGGAGTTGGTTCTGTTTTAGCTGGTTTAGTTATTCATTTGTATCCATGCAGGAGCATCAAATAAAGAAAATCAGAGGTTTCAGAGGTTAGAGAAAAAAGCTTTTACAAAGCCTGCTGGCTGAAAGGCCAAGAATACCTACAAACCAACAGAAGCAGGTGCTCTGTAATGTCCCTTGCCCTAACCTTGGGACTGGTTAGTATCGCTCAAGAAACATTTCAGATCAACTGAAAGATGCAAAGTGGCCGAATTGTTGGACTACTGGACAGGCAGCATACCATTCTTGAATCTAGAGTGCCGGACAGGTCTTTAAACACAATGAAACTGGAAATCGATGCGTACAGTCCTGATCATGCAAAGTTCAGCTTGTTCCTCATACCCAGCCCCTGTGCTTCCCTTCCTGTGTGTGTATCAAGGACGTGTGCATGTACAGTAAATAGTAACAGAACGTCATGTACTTTGCAAGTGGCTGGTTCAGTAGCATCCAGACCATTTCGGATTTGTCCTGGTTCCACCTGACCCCAGTATGAAGTTGAAATGTACTGCCTGCATTTCTAAGCTGAAAGGGCAGTCGCTGAAAGGGTAGTCACTGAAGTGGGGCGGGGTGAACACTGGATTGACCTTAGAAATTCAATGTTAACTGTTTAAGCAGGGGAATTGCTGGTTAGTTTCTGCCAAGCACGGCCATGTACTTCACGGTGGTGAAATGGGGAGTGCCAGCAGATTCAGTTGCCAAATGGATGAGAGAGTCTCTGGGGAGGGTCTGGCCTTTTATCTTCTCTATGAGGGACTTGTTAAGGAAGGCTAATGAGAGTAAAGTTCGGAGCTTCACACTTATTGTGCTCATGTTATACGTTCTCCTACTTGGAGACAGTCTCAACAATACATGCTGGGAAAGCCATCAGCCTATGCAAAATCTGTGTCGGCCCTGCAGCAAGAAAATGTCAAAAAGAACCACATCAAAGAGGTTCCAGGACTTCAGATAGTGGATCTACATCCCCTTTCTGGATCTCGTGAAAAATAAAAGTGGGGCCCAAATGTCCTACTTCGCTCCTCTTCTAGGTTTCTTCAGTAACCAAGGATGGAGGTACTCTGCAGAATTACCATGGGCTGGTTTCACTGACAGCCAGTTTCCTGGGGGTGATGAGATATCACCATCTCCCTGAAACATGAAAGCCTGCCTGACTACTGAAAGGGAATAAGAAGCAGCTTGTATTTAAGGAGTACAGCGACCACCACAAAAGAAGATCAGAGGAAACCAGCCGTGAGAACTGGGCCTATCTGACCATCATGCCTTCGCCAGTGCTGCTGCAGTTTCCATCTGCCTTATACTAAGAGAAGACGGCAGGGCCACTCGGACAAATCTCTGCTACTGCAATTGCTCACAGAGTGGTTTTGAAGACTGCAAACCGAGCTTGAAGAGCCAGAGTGTGCTTCACCTCAGTCAACAGTGAAACCTGAACAAAACATTGACCGAGAACTCAGCTAACAGACTTTTGTATTAATTTGTTCAGATTACTGCAACTCGCTTGAGTGCTCACGCAAAACATACAGACTGACCTATGGGTTCCCGAAATCAGGAAAGCTGCTCCCTTTCATCACAGTGAGCTTGCCCCCATGACTAAATCTAAATCTTCTGTTTGTCTGGTAACTTTCGTAGCATCCCTTGAATTGCTTCCACACAGTGCTTCATATTCCTCATGTATAGTATTGAGTGAAGGAGTGATGAAAGTACCTCTTTTTTTGTAAAAGAAAAGCACTGGGTTGGACATTCACTTGCTACCATGTTACCGCGAGAGTCAAGTGGGGTAGTGGTATACGAGTTTGCAAAGCCATAATAGGACGTACCCTCGGCACCGGAGGCAAATGCCACCAACCGCCTCGGTTGAGACCGAATAGCTCTTTGTTGTAACTTGGGATATGTGTTCATCCTTACCCTCTCCCGGTTCCCCCCCTCCTTAATGCAGAATGTTGGTATCTCCCATGTGACAGCCAGGCGCTCACTGTGGAATGTTGACACAGTGACCCGAGCTATGTGTTTGACAAGCTGACGGCAGTCTGTGGTATTTCACAAGACAATAAAGAACTCCAGTTAAAGTTATCTGTGTCACGCTTTACTACATTTTCCTGGCGACGAGGAGGAGGAAACTGAGCCAGGGACAGTGACTGCCGTTTCCCTGGAATTGTGAAGTGCTTGTCAACAAGGAGAACATTATCAAGGAGCCTGTGATCAAAGTACAACTGGAGTGTGACCGCTATGCAGGAGGACGTGGGAGCAGAGAAAATAAACAAGTAAGGCGACTCTGCAGCGCTGTCCCAGCAAGGTGTATATCTCATGAATAAAGCCCGCGTGTTCAGGCTCTGCTCGGGTGCCTCATCGGGCATCGTATGCTTGAAAGTGACAGTGTCACGAGCGTGAAGGCGAAGCGAAACTGCTGGGGTTAAAGGATTATAACCACATTCGGGTGTCTTATCGGGCATCGCGATCTCCGTTTTGGCAGGGGAATCTGAGTCACAGCTGAGGGTAGGAGTGTTGCCGCCAAGTCGCGCATGTAATGTGAGGGCAGCGACACGACCGGAGTATTCGAGGCGGATTTGTGAGGAAACAGAAAAGATATCCCTGGACGCTCAGAGCTGAAATCCACTCGCTCTCTGTCAGAAGACGAGCGGAGTTTTCTCCTCACGGCACCAGCCCCAGCGCGCTCAGTCACGAGCGCTCTAGCGTAACGCTGAAGCGGAAACCCAGCAACAGATTCCTGACTGACAGCGCTCCCGCTGTTTGGCAAAATCAAGCAGCGTACTCACCGTTGGTCCTCCTGAAAGCTCGGAGGGGACTCGGCTCTGGGTGCGCACACCGTCTCTCGGCGGGAAAGTCGACCAGACTGTCCGGATAGTTGTTTCTTTGAGGGGCAGGTTCAGGAAGCCACAGCCCAGCCGGGTGTGTACATTTTTCTGACAGGAACAACGCTGAGGGAAAGCCTCAGCACAGGAAGTTCCCGCCAGCCAAGGGAAAGTAGCAGTTCCATTGGAGAGTGATAGTATACCTGTAGAGGCAGAAAGTGGACTGCACGAACATGGGTTCAATGTGAATGTCTTGCATTTTTCATGAATTGTGTTTTACACTGAGAAAAAAAAAAAAAAGGGGAAGTGTTCAATATTTGCATGTGGGTTCACCTCAGTAGCAAAGCAAGAGAGTAGAGCTGTTCCTGATATTTATGGTAGTAGTTCCATTGGGAAATACATTTATCAATAATATTTGTGAAGTTTTATGGCCATGGCAGGAGCAGGAATGAGCCAACCTCCCCCCTTCCTCAATGAGTTAGGTGAACCAGTCATTCCCTGGAGAAGGTGGGAAGGAATATTCAAATCCTACCTAATAGCAATCGGAGGTAGCAACTAACCTAACATACGCAAACAACATATATTGCTACACAATTTAGGTACACATGGAAGGAAAATATATGAAGACATTACAGGAAGATTGATTGAGGATGAGGAAGAGGTGGTGGAGGAAGGTGTCAACGTGTATGAAAGCACTCTGAGAGAATTAGCGGCTCACTTTAAGGAGAAAATAAACGTAGTGATGGAAAGGCATAAGTTCTTCAAGAGAGTTCAGAAGAGGGAGGAGAAGGTGAGCAATTATATAGCAGTGTTAAGAGGGTTGTCAGCCACATGCGAGTTTGGTCAGCTCACAGACTCTTTAATAAGAGACCAACTTGTGAGGTGCACCAATGACACAAAGATACAAGAGGAATTACTTACTAAAAACCCCAATCTGGAGGAGGCAATAAACATAGCCAAGGGCTTAGAACACACAGCAAGCTGCATGAGGGAAATGAAGGTTTCAGAGGGCTCTAACAGAGAGAGGGCTGAAGGAAAATCTAGTACAGAGAGTGAAACAGTTTGCAAAGTAGGTGACAAGGGTAAAGAGCTCACTCGCAGCAAGCCCAGTTGGTCAGTGTGTTATAAATGTGGAAGTCCCAACCACTTAGCCAATAACTGGAAATGTCCGGCAAGGAATGTACAGTGCCGAAAGTGCAACCGGTGGGGCCATTTTTCTAAAGTGTGTAAGGCCCCGGGGAAGGCAGTACATGTCATTGAGGAGACACCCCAGGAAGAGGAAAGGGAAAAGTCTTATGTTTTTCAAGTGGGGGATGAGGACAATAATGATGAGGTGTATCCAAAATGTGATGTTTTACTTGATGGGGTCAAGTTTTGTATGTTCGCCGATTCATGCTCCTCATATACACTAGTAGATAAGAAAGTGTTTGATGACAAATTTGCCAACCACCCTGTAAAATTGCTACCACCTGATATCAGTCCCAAGGGTTACAACGAAGGGAAGATTCCTCTGGAGGGCATGGCGACCATGAGAATCTCCTTTAAGGATAGGCACACGGTAGGGAAGGTATATGTTTCCACAAAAGGTTCTACCCTATTGAGCTGGAGACATCAGAAGCAGTTGGGGATTACTCTTGACCCAAACAATAGAGAGCAGGTGTTGTTGATTGAACCAGAAGGAATATCCGAGGACCTCACCAATGAGTTCAGAGAAGTGTTCAGTGATAGATTGGGTGTATTCAAGAACTACATGCACAAGATAGTGTTAAAGGAGGGGGCTGTGCCAGTAGTGCACAAGACCTGGTCCATACCTTTGCGCATGAGGGAGCCCCTCCAGCAGGAACTCAAGAGACTAGTCAGTGAAGGGGTCATCACAGAAATTGAGAGTTCTGCATGGCTAGCACCGATTGTCATCATGGCCAAAGATAAAGGGAACAGCATAAGACTCTGTGTGGACCTAAGAGACTTGAATGCAAACATCCTTGTGGACAGGTTTCCCCTTCCCAGGATAGGGGAGATGCTAAGCACCATAAAGGGGGCCAAGTATTTCAGTGTGCTGGATCTATCATCGGCCTATTATCAAATCAAACTCCATCCGGACTCCCAACTTCTTACTGCATTCACCACCCCATTTGGAAATTTCAAGTTTCAGAGAATGCCATTCGGATTGGCATCAGCCGCAGCTGCCTTCCAAAGGGTTATGCAACACGCATTAAAAGACTGCAGGAACACCGTCTGCTTCCAAGACGACATACTTATCTATGGAAGTGGTGAAGAAGAACACAACAAAATGGCTAGAAGAGTTTTGAAAAAATTGAAAGAGGTAGGCTTCACCACGAAACCCTCCAAATGCAAACTGGGAGTAAGCTCGGTAGACTACCTGGGACACACATTATCCGAAGACGGCATCAAGCCAAAACATGACTTAGTGAAGGCAGTGGAGGATGCTCCAGCTCCCAAGAGTAAGGAGGACATATTGTCTTTTCTAGGCCTGGCAGAATATATGGCCAAATTCATCAAGGACTTTGCGATGGTTTCACAGCCGTTGAGAGACCTTATAAAGAAGGACAGTGTGTTTGAATGGGGTAAAGAACAAGAGATGTCCATGAAGAGTATTAAGAAAGCCATCATCGAAGCTCCGTATATAGGGAAGTTTGATCCCAATGGTGTAACCATCATCTCCACAGATGCGAGCAACAGAGGCATTGGTGCAACCCTGGCACAGAAAGAAGGCAGCAAGATAAATGTGATAGCCTTCGCATCTAGAACCCTCACCTTATCAGAGAAGAATTACTCAACCGTAGAGAAGGAGGCTCTAGCTGTGTATTGGGCCGTACGCCACTACAAATTTTTCATTTGGGGTATCCCGTTTGAAATACAGACGGACCACAAACCGTTGGTTTCCCTTTTCACCAAAAAGGACATGGAAAGCATGACGCCAAGGATAGCAAAATGGGCAGTGGGCCTACAAGCCTATAACTTCACCGTATCCTACATTCCGGGGCAACAGAACAGAGTTGCAGACTTCTTGTCGAGAGCGCCCACAGAAGGAGAAGAAGAAGAAGAGGAGAAGGGTAGCTCGATCCTGGAGATGCGAATAGCAGCAGTAGAAAAAGTGTCCTGGGAAACACAAATGGAACGAGATGAAGTTTTGAAAAAAGTGAGGAGGTTTATTTTGGAAGGATGGCCAAAGAAATGCAAGGATGTGGAGTCAGAGATCCAGCCATATTGGAATGTGAGAGAGGAGCTATCGGTGGAAGGGGATCTTGTACTGAAATCAGGAAAATTAGTCCCTCCAGAAGCCCTAAGAAACCAAGTAGTGGAACTGGCCCACGAAGGACATCTTGGGAGAAGCTTGTGCAAGGCCCGACTTCGTGCAGACTACTGGTTTCCAACAATGGACAGAGAGATGGAGGACAAGGTGCATGATTGTTACGCGTGTGCCTTGAGCGATAAAACCAAAATCACGAGAAAAGCACCACTGGCACCTGTGGAAGTTCCAGAAGTGCCGTGGAGCAAGTTAGGATTTGACATAGCAGGTCCCATCCATGGCAGAGGACCGCAAGACTGTTATTTATTGGTCCTAGTAGACTACTTCTCAAGCTGGATAACCTGCAAGTCAGTCCACAGCGTGAGCACAAAGGTGATTGTTGATTTCCTTAAAGAGGTGTTCACCCTAGAAGGCATACCCTCAACTCTGGTCACAGACAATGGCGTCCAACTGGTGTCAGAAGAGATGAAAGATTTCCTCAAAGACTGCTCCGTGAATCACATTCGTACGCCACTGTATTGTCCCAAAGCTAACGGAAAGGTGGAGAGAGTCAACCGGATGTTGAAGGAATGCATACAGTTGGCCAACCGTGCAGGGGAGAACATGGAGGAAGCCATAAGGGACATGCTGTGGGCATACCACACCACGCCAAAATCCACCACTGGAAGCACGCCCTTTGAGTTACTGAGGGGAAGAAAAGCAGGCACCAAACTCACTCCAGGTTGGATGGGGAGAAAACAGACAACGGAAATCGAGCACGGAGAAGTCAAGAGAAAGATAGAAGCCAGCCAACGTAAATACAAGGAATGGTATGACAAGAAGTGGGGAGTGAAGGAAAGAAAATTTCAGGAAGGTCAAGGAGTCTATGTGAAGAAACCCGAGAGACTATGGAGAGGGGGCGACAAGTTCTATGCCTCCAAGACCATCCGCAGGCCCAATAGAAACTCTGTGGTCCTGGAAGATGGGAGGTTATGGAGCCATGATCGAGTGGTTCCGGCAGAAGGGAAAGAACAGAGGACAGGAATGAGAAGGGCAGGAAGTAACGAAGTCAGAGAAAACATAAGACAAGACAGAAGGAGTGATAGACCCAGAACCTCTCCCCAGTGGCACAAACAGTACATAATGAGATAGACACATACATGCAGGCTCAGTCTTTCATTTGCTTTTATGTATTTTTCTAGAGCACATTTTCAATTTCCCTTAAGGGGGATGATGTGTTGTAACTTGGGATATGTGTTCATCCTTACCCTCTCCCGGTTCCCCCCCTCCTTAATGCAGAATGTTGGTATCTCCCATGTGACAGCCAGGCGCTCACTGTGGAATGTTGACACAGTGACCCGAGCTATGTGTTTGACAAGCTGACGGCAGTCTGTGGTATTTCACAAGACAATAAAGAACTCCAGTTAAAGTTATCTGTGTCACGCTTTACTACACTCTTCCTACCTGTAACCCATTAAATCTCCTGAGAACGCTCTGACAACTTATCTTTAGCAGCTGGACTTGGTATAAGCGATAATCATATCACTAATATTGTCTAATGAAAAAGCCTTCATTAGCAGCCCTCCTCAGTTTAGCCTATATCCTCAACCCATCATATTTCACCATGGGATGGTCCTAAGAGCCTCTGAAATTTTAAGTAAGACCTAACTGCTCATAAAAACACTTGTGTTGTGCATTATGTACTTCATTTTCATTCTCAATTTTTCAACATTAGGGACCATATGTGCTTTCCTAACAGGGCTATGTAAAATCTTGCAACCAGGAATCCTAAAAGAAAACGGTATTTTTATCACAGACCACTGGGGATTCCATTATGTCCCTGATGAAGATATCTTTGCACCATGTTCAAGTCTGACTCCAGACTGTTTACTGGGCTGCCAAAGAATTTGCTTAGATAATGCCAAAGAATTTGCTTAGATAATGCCACTTAACGTGGGCAATTCAACAACAAATGTTTCTATGTCCCAGCCAGATCATGTAAGTTCTAAAACCCTACATTTAACCCAAATCCTGAAGCCATGATTAGTTATATCCCCAGAGAGATCTAGAGTTTTCCACAATGTGACTGGTCCTTTAAGCTTACATTTTCAGCCTCTTCGGGCATGAACCTGCCAAAAGTATGCTAGCACTAGAAACTAATGTCTATTAAAAATGTGAGGCTCTAGAACTTAGCCAAAACCCATGGGGTACCTTCAATTGAGTCATTTGACTAAATATTACAGAAATAAATAGTCCCTGAATCATATAAGCATGTTTATAAGATTGAGCCAATCCACCAGAGAGGTATTAAACTCCAGGCCACTAATTCCTTCTGTATTGTTCTAAATAGGGCCATAGTGTTTAATCTATACAGTCCTGTGACCAATTACAGATGTTGCTCTCAAGGAATTTCTAGCAGCATATCTTCACAGGAATTCAGGTGTCACCTCTGTTTTTGATGCGTTGATCCTATAGCCATAGACCTTTGAGTATTCGTCTATAATACTAAATACCTACTTCAAATGTTCAGACTCTGCATATTAATATTACTAGAGGGCAACACCATCAGTACAGGGCTGATTTTAGAAAATCCAATCAATTCAGGAACCCTGTGAACCAGGAGGTTTCTCCAAATTTTCCTGCCAAGGGGCTATACATAAAGAATGAACAGTAAAGAGGATAAGAAGAATCCCCTGCCTGGGGCCTCTCTCTATGTAATACAGCAAGAGGCCTTGCCTTTCAAAACCAGATTGCAAATTATCAATCAACGGGATTTATAAAGTGCGGCAAATCACCCATCAGGGTCTCAAGGCGCTGGAAGTTACCCCTCCATACAAAGATTGTAGCAATAAAGAGAACTGTGATGAAAGAAAATCCCAGTTCACCAGATCAAAAGCGTTTTCTGTGCCTAGCAATGAAAGAGCTATGGGGGGTTGGTTGTTTCAGAACAGTCAATAACCACAATTATAGAGAGTGTTGATACATTTTCTAGAATCTGTCAAGAATATGGTCCAAGATTTGGATTCTCTAAACCTTCTGTCAGTGCAGAGATAATCCACACACCATCATAAAACAGAGAACACAGTGAACTGTAACTCATACAATCCTCTGAGTAGTACATGAGGAAGGTGTGTGTAGGCAACAATCAGTATGGTAAGACTTAAGAAGTATTGTTTACCATGAACAGACACACTCAAGAATTTACACTAGGAGTTTACTATATGCTTCTTTCTTTCTCTCTCTCTCTCTCTCTCTCTCTCTCTCTCTCCCTCTCTCTCACTAACTAAGCTAATATTAGCACCAAAAGAATCACTGATGACATTTGAGATGTCATCAGACCGTCCTGCTGCCTCCAGAAGCAGATCGCTCCCCCACCTCCTCTCGTGGTATCGTACCTGATTGGGGATTACTGCCTTGCTATTAATTATATTGAAATACTTAGCTACGCTGCGCTCTGCAAAGCTGCTGTACCTGATTGGGGATTACTGCCTTGCTATTAATTATATTGAAATACTTAGCCACGCTGCGCTCTGCAAAGCTGCTGTGCCTTGCTATCTACTTAAATTATATTGGTATTGTGGGGTGCTTCGTTATTTTCCCTGTACAGCGCTCTGTTGCTCTAACTGGTACAGCGCTATCCTCTGCTGGCCTGAACTATTGTTGGGAACCCTCGCAGCATTTGTTTTCCTGAGCGCCATTTCGTGTTTACTTTCGGCCCGTCCCAGACCCTCCCTGCACCTCGCTCCCGCCTCCCAGCCGCCCCTCCCACCCACAGAGATACAGGCTGCGCTCGCCCTCGTAGAGAGCTGTGACCGCCCTGCTGCCTCCAGAAGCGGATCGCTCCCCCACCTCCTCTCGTGGTATCGTACCTGATTGGGGATTACTGCCTTGCTATTAATTATATTGAAATACTTAGCTACGCTGCGCTCTGCAAAGCTGCTGTACCTGATTGGGGATTACTGCCTTGCTATTAATTATATTGAAATACTTAGCCACGCTGCGCTCTGCAAAGCTGCTGTGCCTTGCTATCTACTTAAATTATATTGGTATTGTGGGGTGCTTCGTTATTTTCCCTGTACAGCGCTCTGTTGCTCTAACTGGTACAGTGCTATCCTCTGCTGGCCTGAACTATTGTTGGGAACCCTCGCAGCATTTGTTTTCCTGAGCGCCATTTCGTGTTTACTTTCGGCCCGTCCCAGACCCTCCCTGCACCTCGCTCCCGCCTCCCAGCCGCCCCTCCCACCCACAGAGATACAGGCTGCGCTCGCCCTCGTAAAGAGCTGTGACCGCCCTGCTGCCTCCAGAAGCGGATCGCTCCCCCACCTCCTCTCGTGGTATCGTACCTGATTGGGGATTACTGCCTTGCTATTAATTATATTGAAATACTTAGCTACGCTGCGCTCTGCAAAGCTGCTGTACCTGATTGGGGATTACTGCCTTGCTATTAATTATATTGAAATACTTAGCCACGCTGCGCTCTGCAAAGCTGCTGTGCCTTGCTATCTACTTAAATTATATTGGTATTGTGGGGTGCTTCGTTATTTTCCCTGTACAGCGCTCTGTTGCTCTAACTGGTACAGTGCTATCCTCTGCTGGCCTGAACTATTGTTGGGAACCCTCGCAGCATTTGTTTTCCTGAGCGCCATTTCGTGTTTACTTTCGGCCCGTCCCAGACCCTCCCTGCACCTCGCTCCCGCCTCCCAGCCGCCCCTCCCACGCTCCGCCCCCTCCACTATCCATTTAAGACGGATGTTCCAACGCGCTGCGGCCACGCGCTGCGGTCGCGCCGAAGGTGCGCCAAAGGTAAGCCCGTCTACGCCCGTCCGCGCCAAGCCCGCGCCCAGCGCCAGACCCCCTGGTTCCCTTATGTCCCAGCCCACCCGCATTACTTTTGATTCCTCCTCCCTCCTTGCACTAAACCCCGGCCGACTCCCCAACTGCGCCCTAGCCGCTCCTGGACACACCCATGGGCCCTTCTCATGCATCTCCTGCAAGTTTGACTGCACAAAAACCGATTCCTCTTCCACTAACACCAAACCTAGATCTGACGCCAACTACCTAAAATGCATCCTACTCAACACCCGATCGGTCCAGAGCCACGTCATCAACCTTTGGAACCTACTTGACACCATCTCTCCGGACGTCGCTCTCCTAACAGAAACTTGGATGAACGCCTCTTCTGCCCCAGACATCACCATAGCCATCCCGGAAGGCTACAAGATCATCCGAAAAGATCGCCCCAAACAAACAGGAGGAGGCATCGCCATCGTCCATAGGAACTCCATCCGCATCTCAACCAGCTCAGACGACAACCTCTCTAGCGCCGAACACCTTCACTTCCAGATCCACACCGACCCCAAGACCACACTCAGAGGCACCCTCCTCTACAGGCCACCAGGACCCCGTGCACAATTCACTGAAGACATCACTGATTTTATCACCCCACACGCCCTCTCATCTGAGGACTACATTCTATTGGGAGACCTCAATTTTCACCTGGAAAAGAGCAACGACAACAACACCACCACCCTCTTGGACAATCTCGCCAACCTCGGACTCAAACAACTCGTTAATAACCCCACACACCACGCAGGACACACTCTCGACCCTATCTTCACCTCCAGCAAACATATTTCCTTAAGTCACAACACAGTTCTCCAATGGACAGACCACAGCTGCGTTCACTTTATTTACAATAAAACCACAACCCACAACCTTCCTCAACCTACCTTGCGAAGAAACTGGAACAAAATCACCATCGACCAGATCTCCACATCGCTTCATCAGAACCCCCCTGCCCACTCATCGAACCCCAACCAAGCAGCCATTAACCTCACTCAATGGCTAACCAACACCGCCGACAACCTATCACCTCTGAAAAAACGTCAAATCAAACTAGGCAACAAAAACGCCACCTGGTTCAACGAGGATCTTAAGAAATCCAAGAAACTCTGTCGCTCCCTTGAGAAGGCCTGGAAAAAAGACCCAAACACCAACACCAGGGACGCCTTCAAAAACGCCACCCGCATACACCACCAATTGATCCGGACTGCCAAGAAAACCGCATTCAAAGTCCGACTCGACAAAAACGCCCACAACAGCAAGGAACTATTCAACATCGTCAAAGAGTTTACCAAAATCCACTGCCAACTCCAACAACATCACCCCCTCTCAAACCCTCTGCGACTCCCTAGCTTCGTTCTTCCACGACAAAATCGCAGACATCCACAACAGCTTCGACAACCAACCCGGAGACCAACCAACCCAACCCTTGGCCGTACCTTCACCGCCCCTGAACATCCTCAATGCCTGGAACCTAATCTCCACTGAGGACACCATCCGCCTGATGAACTCCATCCACTCAGGATCCCCCACAGACCCATGCCCACACCAAATCTTCAACAAGGCTGACTCCATCATAGCACCTCACCTCCGAGACGTCATCAACTGCTCCCTCAACTCCGCCACCTTCCCAGAAAGCTGGAAACACGCCGAACTCAGCGCCCTTCTGAAAAAACTCACAGCCGACCCCACCGAACTCAAAAACTACCGCCCCATCTCGCTCCTTCCATTCCCGGCCAAAGTCATCGAGAAAGCTGTCAACAACCAGCTCGCCGCCTTCCTCGAAGCCAACAAATCCCTCGACTCCTCACAGTCCGGCTTCCGAGCCAAACACAGTACTGAGACCGCACTCATCGCAGCAACAGACGACATCCGAACTCTACTGGACAATGGAGACACAGTCGCCCTCATCCTCCTCGACCTCTCCGCAGCCTTCGACACAGTCTGTCATGACACCCTGCTACAACGACTCAGAAACATCGGAATCCAAGGAAAAGCACTGGAATGGATCACCTCATTCCTTGCCGGAAGAACTCAGATAGTACGCCTCCCACCATTCAAGTCAGAGGCCACTGAAGTCATCTGCGGCGTGCCACAAGGATCTTCACTCAGCCCCACCCTCTTCAACGTATACATGAGCCCCCTCGCGTCCATCGCACGCCAACACAACCTCAACATCATCTCCTATGCTGATGACACTCAACTGATCCTCTCACTCACCAAAGACCCTGACACCGCCAAAACGAACCTACATGAAGGAATGAAAGAGGTAGCCGAATGGATGAAGCATAGCCGCCTGAAACTGAACTCAGACAAAACAGAAGTCCTTATCTTAGGTACCTCCCCCTCCGCCTGGGACGACTCTTGGTGGCCAGAAGCCCTCGGAAAAGCTCCCATCCCGACGGATCACGCACGGAACCTGGGCGTCATCCTGGACTCCTCACTCTCGATGACCAGACAAGTCAACGCCGTCTCTTCATCTTGCTTCAACATCCTTCGCATGCTCAAAAAAACATTTCGCTGGATCCCCACCAAAACTAGAAAAACGGTCACCCACGCACTGGTTACAAGCCGCCTGGACTACGGAAACACCCTTTACGCCGGTACCACCGCAAAACTTCAGAAAAAGCTCCAACGCATCCAGAACGCATCAGCCAGACTCATATTAGACATCCTGCGCAAAGAACACATTTCTGGTCACCTGAAAAACCTCCACTGGCTTCCCGTCAACAAGAGGATTACCTTCCGCCTACTCACCCACGCACACAAAGCCCTTTACGAACTTGGACCCGAATGCCTCAATACACGTCTTTCCTTCTACACCCCCTCCCGCCAGCTGCGCTCCTCCAACCAAGCCCTCGCTGCTATTCCCCGCGTCAACAAAACCACAATGGGAGGTAGATCATTCTCCTACCTTGCGGCCAAAACCTGGAACTCACTCCCCATGCACCTTCGCCTCACTCAAAACCACCTAGCATTCAGAAAGCAACTTAAAACCTGGATATTCGAGAAGTAATTCCCCACCTCTCTTCAAGCGCCTTGAGACCCTCTGGGTATGTAGCGCGCTATATAAATTCAATGACTTGACTTGACTGACTCATCAGTGACGTCACTGACCATGTCATGAATGATGTAATATGTGACATCATCAGAAGGGCATTGCAGGCGTGCGAGTTATAGTTAGCAGAACTAACTATAACGGAGGAATTTCTATGGATTTGCATGAGTAAAATATGTCCAGCTAAGTATAACACCTCTGAAACCTATGTTTTTTTCAGTGAATTTCTAAGATTTTTTAAATGCAAATTCCTAACTATAACGTCTCTTAAACCTCTGTTTTTTTAGTGAATTTCAAAGGTTTTTTAAATGTTAATTTTTGAGTGTAATAGTAGTTATACTTATTTTATGGTATAGAATTTCTATAGTTTTTTAACTGTTTATTTACAAATATTTTATGTATTAAACAACGTTATATATTTTTCTGAAAATTGCAACAAAAAAAGTTTACATCAATTTTAAATTGAAATATTTTTAATTTTCTTCTTTCATTTTTGTATTTTAATATATTTATATAATTAAATTTTTTTCTCCAGATTTTTGGGGGAGTCGCGTACCCAAAGCGTATCTACGGCAGCGGGTCGCGTATTCTACACGCCATTTTAGAAAAGTCGTGAAGGATTCGCGTATGGTGCGCGACCAGTATTACGTTGTCTGTGCGACTGGAATGCAACCGGTCCGCGACTCCTGCTCCCACACATTCGCGACAGATGCGCATTACGGTACGCAACGCTTGCGCGGTGGAGGGCCCCACATTATGTTGTATGCGTACTAGGATGCGCTGGGAGTGTAACTCCTGCGAAATTGTTTTATGTTCTAAAATTATATGTATGTGTCTTTAATATATAGGGCTAGAGATTATCTAAGGTATTCATAAAAATAATATATTTCTACTTAAAATAAGCATATTATTTTTAAATATATTTTCGCGAAGTCGCGTCGGGTGCGTGCTTCATGAGCGCAGGGTGCGTGGATCCCATGTGACCTCAAAATAAAAAAAAAAGATTTGATTGGTTCATAACTTTTCCCACATTAACTATTGAAGGAACCCACCCATTTCTATCATTCGTGTTGGAGCATCTTTAGCTAGGCATCTCTTTTCCTACAAGATCCCTTTTTGCTTGTTTTTTTGGTGTTTTTCAAAAAATATTTTAAAAAATGGCTTTTGGACAGCAGCAACAGCAGGAGGAAGTATCTTCTGAAGAAGAATTTTTTGCAGGAGGCACCACGTCCACAGAGACCAAAATCGGTTGTGTGGAAATTCTTCACTTTTCCACCTGGAGAGAAGAAAGTAAACGCGAGAAAGGTGACGTGCAAAATTTGTGACTGAGTCCTGTCAAGAGGCAGTGAAAAAATACTCTTGTGGCACTGCTTCTATGTACAAACATCTCCGGATCATACATCCTCTCAATCTTGCTCGGGAAGAATCAAGGCAAGCTGCTTTGAACCCCTCACCTGCTGTGGCAAGTACGTCTGGAACGTCCTCAGGAACACCTGCATTGGACATTAGGCCAGAATTCGCCTTTCTGAACAGGCACTGTGTGAAGTGCAAGAAACTAATATGCTTCGGTGAGCAGTCGGTGGATGCAGTTTGTGATGCGCAACGCAACCATAGTTGTTAAATTTTTTGTTTTTGGAATGATAAGTAATTCCAAGTTTTCTGTTTATTCATTCTTTTTTTCTTTAATGGTTTGAAAAAACACCAAAAGAAATACAAAATTGTTCAAAAAATAAAAGAAAAATACAAAAGTTCTTATCAGAACTACCTTATCTGGTTAAAGAAAGAACTATAATTGCATGGTAATGTGTGAAAGTTTGGTTGAATATATGTATAGAGCATTATTGACTGAAAAAATGAACTTGTAGTGTACAGTGAATTTATAGGTGAAGATTTATGAGGAAGTACTGCAGCGTGACACTGCAAGCTCTTCAGCTGCACTCCACAGTGGCATATGTACATGAATTTGTTGCAACTCTGTGCTTCCCTCTGCACTGCTGCACAAACTGCGGCCATGCGGTGACACAGGCACCCTTGCACCATGGTGCAAGGAGGCCTGTGTCATGGGGTGATTGTTTTTGTGCAGGAAGGGACACCTTCCAGCACAAAAACAATTAGTAAAGGCATTTTCCTCTTTCACTGTATACTGTGGAATGCAGCATGCATTGAATGAGGAAAAAATTAGGGGAACGAATACAATTCTCTTCGTTACGCCTTGCTACACCAACTGTAGGATGGTGCAGCATTCACGATTTGTCATAAATCTGGAGATGGGTCTTGTTCTATGGGTGTTGCGTGGAAACACCCACAGTAACACCTATGGAATGCCCCTTCAACGCAAAGTGCTGTGTATGTAGGGGTCGTATTTACAAGGAGAAGAAAAGCCACGCAGGGTGGCTTTTCCTCTCCTTGTAAATATGAAGGAGTGCCTGGCACCATCACTACGTTACAAAAAGCGAAGTACTGGTGGTGCAGGGTGCTTGTAAATCTGCCACATAAGTGCATAAGTATTGGCAGACTGATACAATAAAAAGATAGTGCTGGATGGGTGATTGAAGAATTGCATGAGACTGACAGGAGGTATCCTACGCTACATGAGTACTACTTCAGTATTTAATAGAGTGGACCAATAGTATGTATCTGCTTAGAGATTTGTAGGGATTATGCACAGAATATTTTATGTGTACTTGTGTTGGTGCCTAAGTCATTTTGTAAGAATACCACTAGTAACTGGAATGATGACAGTGCTGCAAACAGAGTGGGACACACTGGACAAATCCTACACTGCTGGAGTACTAACTGGGTATTTAGAAGAGTGTATCAATAATATGTAGCTAGTTAGAGGTCTGCTTGGATAGTGCATATTAGAGCTGTACTTGTGTTAGTAGCTAGGCCATTCCATAAGTTCATGACTAGTAACTAGAATAATTACAGTATTACAAACAGAGTGTATAATGAATGTATTAGTGCTTAGGTATTGGTGAAGTAATAGGATAAGTAGATAGTGCTGGATGGGTGATTGGAGAAATGCATGGGACAGACAGGAGGATTCCTGGACTGCATAGGTAATAAGTGGGTATTTAGAAGAGTGTATTCATAGTATGTAGCTGGTTAGAGGTCTGCATGCATAGTGTACAAAATATTGTACTTGCACTTGAGTTAGTGGCTAGGCCATTCCTTAAGTATATGACTAATAACTGGAGTAATTTCAGTGTTGCAAAGATAGTGTGTACTGAATTTATAAGTGCTTAGGTATTGGTGGAGTGATAGGATACGTGGATAGTGCTGGATGGGTGAATGGAGAAGTGCATGGGTCAGCCAGAAGGATTCCTAGACAACCTAGGTACTAACTGAGTATTTAGAAGAGCGCATCAATAGCACCTCAGGGTATGCAACCGTTACAACGCAACTTTTACAACGCATACTGTTTCAACGCACACCATTACAACGCAGGATCCTTTACAACGAATGCCTTTACAACACATGACATTAGATATCAGATGCTATTACAACGCATGCCATTACAACGTAAGTATAGGTAAGTATATCATTTTATTTAACCTTTTTTTTAATTACAAAAATATTAAAAATAAATAAAATAAATTAAAGTAATTTTATATATAGTTTGGGTTTTGGGGTACAGGGGTATTTTTAGGGTTCAGGGCTGGGTTTGGGTTTTGGGGTACAGGGTTATTTTTAGGGTTCAGGGCTGGGTTTGGGTTTTGGGGTCCAGGGGTATTTTTAGGGTTCAGGGTTGGGTTTGGGTTTTGGGGTACAGGGGTATTTGTAGGGTTCAGGGTTGGGTTTGGGTTTCGGGGTACAGGGGTATTTTTAGGGTTCAGGTTTGGGTTTTGGGGTACAGGGGTATTTTCAGGTTTGAGGGCTGGGTTTGGGTTACAGGGGTATTTTTAGGGTTCAGAGCTGGGTTTGGGTTTTGGGGTACAGGGGTATTTTTAGGGTTCAGGGTTGGGTTTGGGTTTTGGGGTACAGGGGTATTTTTAGGGTTCAGGGCTGGGTTTGGGTTTTGGGGTACAGGGGTATTTTTAGGGTTCAGGGCTGGGTTGGGTGTTGGGGTACAGGGGTATTTATAGGGTTCAGGGTTGGGTTTGGGTTTTGGGGCACAGGGGTATTTTTAGGGTTCAGGGCTGGGTTTGGGTTTTGGGGGTACAGGGGTATTTTTAGGGTTCAGGGCTGGGTTTGGGTTTTGGGGTACAGGGGTATTTTTAGGGTTCAGGGTTGGGTTTGGGGGTACATGGTTATTTTTAGGGTTCAGGGCTGGTTTTGGGGTACAGGGGTATTTTTAGGGTTCAGGGCTGGGTTTGGGTTTTGGGGTACAAGGGTATTTTTAGGGATCAGGGTTGGGTTTGGGTTTTGGGGTACAGGGGTATTTATAGGGTTCAGGGTTGGGTTTGGGTTTTGGGGTACAGGGGTATTTTTAGGGTTCAGAGTTGGGTTTGGGTTTTGGGGTACAGGGGTATTTTTAGGGTTTGGGGGAACTGGGGTATTTTTAGGGTTCAGTTTTAAAGTAAATAATTTAAATTATTTAAAAAAAAATATTTTAATAATTTTATTATTTATTAATAATAGTTCTTTATTAATAATAGTTCTTTTAAAAATAAACTTAAAGTAATTTTTTACCCTACACTATCCAGCACTTACCCTACTATTACACTCCCCTGGGGTTATATTTTTATTTTTAAATACCTAACCAATTTTTTTTAAAAAAAATATATATATATGTACAAATTAATTATTTTAAAATAATTTAATTTATTAAATTAATTACATTTTAATTAATTACATTTTTTAATAAAATAATATCCTTACCTATACTTACATTGTAATGGCATGCGTTGTAATAGCATCTGCTATGTAATGTCATGCGTTGTAAAGGCATTCGTTGTAAATGAATCTGCGTTGTAAAAATTGCGTTGTAACGGTGTGCGTTGTAAAAGTTTGCGATGTAACGTCATACATCCGCACCTCAGACCTCTAACCTCTGGTTAGAGGTTTGAATGCATAGTGCACAGAATATTGTAGCTGTATTAGTATTGGTGTGTCTATGGTTTTGAAAATTGTATTTTAGGGTGTGAGGAGGTGCATCAGATGAGCATGTGGATGATGTCATCAGTGATGTAATTTGAGGTTTCATCAGTGATGTCATCAGTGATGTCACTGACCATGTCATGAGTGATGTAATATGTGACGTCATCAGCAGTGCATTGCGGGTCGCGAGTTATAGTTACCACAACTAACTATAACGTTGAATTTCTCTTGTTTTGTACGAGTGAATTGTCCAACTAACTATGACGTCCATGAAACCAGTGGCTTTTTCAGTGAATTTCTGAGTTTTTTTAAATGCTAATTTCTAACTATAATGTCCATGAAACTTGTGTTTTTTTCAGTGAATTTTATATATATGTATTTAAACTCATCTCACTCTTACAAGGAAGGAATCAGCACTCAGGTTGTAGTTTAGAAGTATTTAATCTGCAAAGCACGTGATCCACGCGTTTCGGCTCGTCCGAACCTTGATAACGATACAAGACATCATTGTAGCATCCTTATTTAAATGTACAAATGCCTAAGGTTGCCAACATCAACTATGGACTGCATACTACTTTAATCCAAAAAGCTGCCGGCCATATTGGCCTGTTTACGATGTGAAAATTCAGGAATTGTTACAATAAAGAAAAGAAAACAAGTGTTAATATGATCACAATGTCATTTCAGCATATCTTGCCCCGTGACCGCCATACCTGTATGTTCGTCAACGTGACTTATTCATTATTAATATATTTAGGATTGCCAACATCATCATAAACAATGGAGTACACATTACTTTAAAGTGAAAGGCTATCGGCCATATTAATCTGGGCACGTTGCGTATTATAATGGTTCTTACACGAAAGAAAAGAAAAAAGGGTTTTAATATACACACACTATCCCTAAATAAAGTTCTAGCGATTATAGTTCCATTCCATTCACAGCTCATTTGAGATGTCATGAGTGATGTAACTGACCAGGTCATGAATGATGTAATGTCTGAGGTCATTAACAGGACATTAAGGGGGAGTAAGTTATAATTAGCTCAGGTAACTATAACTGCTGAATTTCACTGGTCGTGTATGAGTGAAATCTGAGTCTAACTATACCGTCCCTGTAATCTTTGTTTTTTCAGCAAATTTCTAGTTTTTTTTTAAACGTTAAGTAAGATGCATATCACAATGGATGGTGGGTGTTTGGAAGCAGTGTCTGGCATTGTGCTGGCCCCACCCAAGCTTGCTGCTCCTGCCTTCCCTCCTCCTAGCCATCCATTGTCCAAGTCCATGTCCCTCCTCCCTTATTACAGCTCTGTGTGGCCGTTTTTCTGACACTGGCCTTCCCGCCTTCTCTGAACAGTTAGCTTGCTGCCCCATCCACCTCCTCCCTATCCTCTGTTGTCTAAATGCATGGACTAGCCTCCTCCCTCCTGCCATCCATGGTCTGATGTGCTGCCACTGCCCTCCATTTAGCATAATGTACCAGTCCACTCCTCCTGCCCTTCATTGCCCAATTCTATGCCCCATCATTGACCTCCCGCTTAGCCTCTGTGCTTAGCTTGCTGCCCCTATTCTCCTTCCCCCTGCCCTCCAATGTCTGTGTGCATGCCCCTGCTCTATCCTTTTTGCCCACCATGTTCCATGGACCTGCCACTCCAAACTACTCTGAGTGTTCTGTTGAGCTGCCACTCCCCTCCCACCTGCCAAGCATTGTCAGATGACTGTAACCTGTCCCTGCCACCTCCACCCTGCCTGTCCACATTCCATGCCCCTATCCCCTTCCATTTTACTGCCACTACCTTCTGCCCTCCCTGGTCTGTTGTGCTGCAACTGCTCCTCCCGCCTGCCCCATGTGGTCTGTGTAAGGCCCCTTCCCATGAACTCTCTGGTCTGTGCCCACGTCCTGACCCTCCTTTCCATCCTCCATTGTCCTTTGTGCATGCCCCTGCACCCTCCTTCTTGCCTATCATAGCCATTGTGCTGCCAATAACCCTCCCGCTTGCCATGCATGGTCTTCTGTGCTGCCACGGCCCCTCCATCCTTCCCTGTGTGGTCAGCTACCTGCCCCTGACTCCCTCCCATCTTCCCTCCATTGTCTGTGTGTATGCCATTCTAGTCTCACTGTTGCTCTCCATGGTGTGTCTTGCTTCTAGTGCCCATCCTGCCTGACCTCCATGGTCATCTTCCTGCTCCTGCCCAGCCCCCTTGCCCCGAGCCCTCTGTTTCCATGCAGAGACCCCTATTCCCACCCTCCTGGCTTGTCTGTTCCATTGTAATGCCCCTGATCCATCACTCCTGCCCTTTATGGTCCGTTATGCTGCAGCTTACTCCCCTGTCTGTCCATTATGGTCAGCCAGCTCCCATTGCCTCTTTCCCCTCTGTTCTCTGTTGTCCATGTGCATGGCCCTGTCCCCTCCCTATTGCTTTCTATCGATTGTTGTGCTGCACTCCCGTCCACATGCCCTATGTGGTGTATTGTCCTGCTGCAAATCCTGATGCCTGCCCTGTAGGGTCAGTTTGGTGCACCTCTCCATTTCCCTCCTGTTTTCTGATATCCGAGTCCATGTCCCTACCCCAATTGCTCCTGCCTTCCATGATCCAATATACCATACTTGCTAACATTTTGAACTTGGTAAGAGGGAGATTTTGAAAGAAAACAGGGTTATTGATTTTCCTCCTTGACTTGCATTAAAAAAGAGGAGATTGTAGACAGGAGACAGATCAAATAAAGCCCATTTGGGCTTAAAAACACTGGACGTATCCTGGCTGAATCGGGTCTGTTGGCATGTATGGTTGTACTATCACAACCTCTTCCTTCTGCCCACAAGGGTCTATTATATTGCCACAGCCTCTCTTGCCAGTCCTGTATTGCTGGTTTGTTGCCCCTGCCCCCCTTTCCACTGCCCTCCATAGTCGGTTGTGTTGCCCCTGCCCTTCCTAACTGCCCAGTGTGGTCAAATTGTTGCCTCTGCACCCTCCTACCTGCCTTCAATTTTCAGAGTCCGTGCCCCTGGTCTCTGCCTCTCAACAGTATCCTAATGAACAACTAGATTGCTAACATTCTATATTTATAACAAAAGTGTGGAATGCCTGACGTCATATTGATGTAATCAAAACTGTAATACCTTGAGCATTTCCTTTAGAAATTAGATATATGAGGGTCTTATTTGCATCAAAAATATGGTTAGTGCTCTAAAAAACAAAAATGAGGACATATTTTCTGAGTTTTCAAATAGTGACAAAGAACTTTTAAATTATTTGTTATCTTTATTTTTTTTTATCCAGTTGACCACTTGATTAAATGTTGCACTTAGGGGAGAGGATGTGGTGTTACTTCCAGAGCTGCAGACTTTGCAACTGGGGAACCAGGTTGGAGTTTCTGCTTCAGCTCGACATTCTGTGATTCTGGTGAAATCACTTAAACTCCCCATTTCCACAACCAAAATAAATGTGTTCTTGTGTGATGTAACCAATGCTCATGTAAAGCACTCCAATATCTGACAAGTCTGCACTATATAAAACTGCAAAAACACAAAAAATAAAAAGTGTTTTGCACGCTTCTGTCATTGGGCTACATGTGGGCTACATCTGGGTGATATGTGTGCTCTTTTGTCTCTGGTGGCCATCTTGTGAGATTAATTCTTTATGAAGTTTCCTAGTTTCCCCATTTACTGCAGTCTCCTCAGTAGGAAATGCTTTCAGGTTTTTCACTTTGATTCCATTAAGAAAGTATTAGGCTATGTCACACATTTGCCATAAAGTTCCGAATGTTAGCACTCTAGTTTTATTTATTTTAATTAGAAAGTTTTATAGAGCGCGAACAATATCCTGATGGATATCAGAGCGCTAAACAGCCATTAAAAGTTACTTATACATGAACTAAAACAAATCCACACATATGTACAAAACATATTGTAAAAACGGCATAGTAAAATGTAACATCACATAAAAATGTCTTGTGGTTGGGGGCGCGTGTGCATCTCGTCACAGGGTTTCAAAAGACCATAATCATGTGAATTTGTCCATGAGGATAGATTTTACTTCCTTTTTAAAAGAGGTAGTGGACAGGTTAAGTCTGGTTTCTGGGGGAAGGGTATTCCATATTCTGGGCGCCATCCCAGAGAAGGATCTGTTACAAGTTTTTTTCTTATAGAATTTTTGTGGTTTCAGTAGTAATTTTTCTGCATTTCTTGAGGATCTGGACCCACTCGAGATCATCATCAATTTCTGTGCCAGGTAGCTGGGTGACTTGTGATGCATGGCTCTGTGGGTTATGCATGTAATTTTCAGTTGAATTCTCGCCTCCAGGGGTAGCCAGTTCAGGGATTGTAGGTCCGGGGAGATGTGGGAACTGCGTTTAGACCCAGTTATGAGTCTTGCTGTGGCGTTGATTGACGCCCTTAGTGGTGCAGTTGCTGCTTCGGGTAGGCCACAGAGAGTCACATGCGTATTCCACTCTAGGAATAACCAAGAGCCTGTACTGCTTGCTTGAATTCATTGTGTAGTAGGAAGGGTTTCAGTTTCCTCAGTGTGTTTATCTGGAAGTTTGCTCACTTTGTGGCACTGCTGATATGTTTTTGCATGTTGAGGTTACTGTCTAAAGTTATCCCTAGTGACTTCGCTGAGTCCACGATGGTAGGTTGAACGCCGTAATATGTTTGATCCAATCTTTCAATTTGGGCCGGAGGAGCTATAAGTAGGAATTCAGTCTTAAGGACATTCAATTTGAGATGATTTTCTGCCAACCAAGTTTGGGTATTCCTAAGCGCTATATTAAGTAGTTTGAGGTCCTCTAGGGTGTGGATCTTGAGGTATAGTTGTGTGTCGTCTGCATACATGTGATATTGCACGTTAGAGGTTTGTAACATTTCGGTGAGAGGTTCCAGGAAGAGATGAAACAGTGTTGGGGATAGTGCAGTGTTGGGGATAGTGCGGATCCTTGCGGAACTCCCAAAGATACTGGGACGGGCTTGGACAGGGTGTTATTGACTTTGAATTGTTGTGTCCGGTTTTGGAGAACTGAAGTGAACCAGCTTACCACTGCCCCGATATGCCCATTCTGTGTTTCTGGAGGTCTAACAGGTTCTCATACTTGACCGTTTCAAAACCGAGGAGAGGTCAAGTAGGATGAGTAAGCAGGATCCGTTTTGATCAAGTATTTGCAGCGTGTCGTCTATAATATGTGTTATGGCTGATTCCGTGCTATGGCCTGCCCGGAAACCAGATTGGTGTTTGTTAAGAAGGTCAAAGTGATCAATATGCTTCGTCAGATGTAGATGCACACACTTTTCCAGCAGCTTAGCTAAGGTAGGGATATTGGAGATAGGGTGGTTGCTCATTAGATCACTGTAGTAAAGCTACTGCTCACCAAGGAAGTCTGCTGCTGGTATTAAAAGTGCATGTTTCAGTCAGCATGTCAGAATTTTTTTATGAAATAGAAGAGGATTAGTGAAGTCACTCAAAATGTGCCCTAATTTTTCTTTCTTCAGCACTAATCATAATTTCTATGGCAAAACGAACCCCCTCATTATGTTCCTTTTTAAATTAAATGTTTTAAGTGTTACCAGTTTATTCCAATCAAGATGGCTCCAGGTGTGCAATACATTTGTCATAGTAGGACTGTTAGCGCTCTAGTTGTTCTTTAGAACACTCTTGGAAGCTGCAGTAGAACACAAAGGAATCAACTGACAATCTCTGCCCTTTTTGGATGTACATGTTTTACTGTGAATGTCAGGCTTAATTCTTACATTACTGAGAAAGATAATGTGAATTTACAGAAAATATGCTCTCAGTTTAGCTTATAGAGCACGTTCCAAACCTCTGTGTGAAAAGCATGAGAAAATAGTTTTCTCTCAAACATGATTCATGATATCCCAGCAGAAGGCTTTTTCACATGGTAAAATCACCTTAAAACACACCACAATTCCTAAAATGAGTATGGTACCATCAGCAAATGATTTATAATGTAACTAAACACTTAAAACCTTCTATTAACTGCAATGCTTTTTAATGAGGTGCTATCATGTATATTGGTCCCAAGATGGCTGCCAACACTTCTTGGATGAAGTGCTGACAGCCAATCAGATCTCACAATGAGATGTGTGGTTAGGTTCCTCCCAGATATATATATTTCTTTTTCCATTAACATTTGAAAAACTACTGAACGGATTTACACCATTTAACAAAAAGTGTTTTTTCTGAACCAAGGGCTACATTTTTGCCAAATTTGGTGTAATTCGGTTCAGCAGTTTGGGCTGCAGCCGTGTCTAAAGTTTCCTATGGAAAATTGCATGGAGAAAACACGTTTTGGGACCCCCTTTTTTTCTCGGCCCCAGCTTGCCGAATCACCCCAAACCTTTTAGGATAGGAGCAGACCAAAGCGGGCCATACGTTTTGAAAATTTCGCGAAGGTTCGTCAATCGGCGCCAAAGTTATTGGGAACAGAATGTTGTGATTTTCCTATGGTAACTAGGTCCTAACTATAACTACCTACTAGCGATCGCCAGTAGGTAATATATATATAGATGCCTTATGCCCGTGTTCCATTAAAGACTTCAGCAGAGTTTCCCCCGTTGGGCCTTTTGCGTCTCTATATTGGAGGGGTTAGCTGTTGGATGTTTAAGCACGCTGACCAGTAGCGTGCTGAAAAGGCCCCATTCCATCAAGAGTCCGAAGCCAATACTGGCACAGCTGTTGCTGATTTTTCGAAGACGTAGGGATTGGTATGCTCTGGCCCACCTCGGACTGTGGAGTAGGGACAGGGCTGCTGCCTGGAGCAGTTTGTCACTGCACGAGGAGCCGGGAAAAATTGTATCTCGTCTCGCGGCCCGCCCGGGTTCTACAAGAGAGGCTGGAAAGTAAGCGAGGGACTCGATGAAGTCTGGGGACAGCACTCCTATACATGGCCATCCGTTGTAATATTACTAACCTTTACCTGTTGATTTGGACACCTAATATTGTTTCCCCCTTGCAGTGCCGGCCCCATTCTGATGAACAATAGGAACTGTAGGCAAGAACACAAAACTACAGCAGGCGTGCATAATAATGACTGTGGGGCGGAGATATCCAACCAATGGGAGAGCGGCAGGAGAGTCAAAGGTGGGGATGGAGTTGGGCCATGTTCACAAAGGCATCTGAGGAAAGTTAAATGTTGTCGAAATGCATTATGCCTGTGTTCTATTAAAGACTTCTGCAGAGTTTCCCCCGTGTGGCCTTTTGCGTCGCTATATTGGAGGGGTTTGCTGTTGGATGTTTAAGCATGCTGACCAGTAGTGTGCTGGAAAGGCCCCGTTTCATCAAGAGGCCGGAGCAAATACTGGCACAGCTGTTGCTGCTTTTTCGTAGACCAAGGGATTGGTATGCCCCAGTGCACCTCGGACTATGGAGAAGGGACAGGGCTGCTGCCTGGAGCAGCTCGTCACTGCACAAGGAGCCGGGAATCAGTGTCCCATCTCGCGGCCCGCCCGGGTTCTACAAAAGAGGCTGGAACGTAAGTGGGGGACCCCATGAAGTCTGGGGACAGCACTCCAATTTATAGCCATCTGTTGTAATATTACTCACCTTTCCCTGTTGATTTGGACATCTAATATTGTTTCCCCCTTGCACTGCCGGCTCCATTCTGATGAACGGTGGGAACTGTAGGCAAGAACACAAAACTACAGCAGGCGTGCATAATAATGACTGTGGGGCGGAGATATCCAACTAATGGGAGAGCGGCAGGAGATTCAAAGGTGGGGATGGATTGGGCCATGTTCACAAAGGCATCTGAGGAAGGCGAAATGTCACCGAAATGCATTATGCCCCTGCAGAGTTTCCCCCGTGTGGCCTTTCGCGTCTCTATATTGGAGGGGTTTGCGGTTGGATATATATATTACAGACTAAAAAAATATGGGGACAAAATTAAGGCAAGAAAAATAAGCAAGTTTGCGCGAGACCAGACAGATTATGCTAATGGCCAGATCTTCACCTTCTCACGTAAATTCAACAAAGTAAAGCGCCAACAGTACAGCGCAAAAGAAAATAAAAAACAGACCGCGGACAATCCGATCAATAGAGGGGCAAGCAGTAGTAAAGAAGCTGATGATGTGGGAAGTGTGACCTCTGAAGGGTCTGATGCTTTTTCTAGCGCTTCAAGTGGAGATTCGTTATTCAATGAACAACCGCTAACTATTCTGAATATGGAAGAAGAGTTGGATTTTTTTGTGGCGGAAAGACTGTCAACCTTGCGCCCTCGGCAAAAGAATGCAACAAGAGCCGAAGGAATAGAAGGAGGCACGAAAGACGAAAGAAAGAAAACCAAAAACAAAAATGTGCAGCAAAAGAAACAACAAGGATGGCGCAACAAGAAGCATTAAAAAGTAATGCTGTCATCAATCTCACTGATGTCACTCTCAGCAAAGCGGAGGAACAGCTGCTTTCGCTAGGATTGAATTTTTGCCCAGCACAATCTTTTAAATATGCCCCGACAAGAGTTGACGTGTTCCAGTTCATACGTAAACTAAAATTAAAAAAGTTCTTCACATTGCAATCCCTTAAAACTGGAGCTAATGCCCGCCCTACGAGTGTAACTTCAGGGGCTCCTGAAGTCTCAGCAGTGGACGTCCCTGTACTGCTTGACATGCACGATCTCAATGCAGCGACTAATTCTCAACCAATGGGACCAGGCGTGGCTGTGTCCACTCAAAGAAGACTGAATAAAATACATATGACACAGCGAGGAGCAGGACTTACTCCATTTAAAGGCAAGTCAGACTTTGTCCCCTTGATGTCAAAGGATGCGATTGATACTTTTCACGACTGCATCACCACGGAAATTAAATCTCTCTACAAATTGACTAACAGGAACAAGAGGCAAGTATTTAATCAACAACATGCTAATTATCATGCCCTCATGAAGAAGCTTAGCACTAATCCTAACCTTGTTATCAAGACTGCAGACAAGGGTCGGAACTTGGTTTTATGGCCTAAAACAGAATATATCACGGAAGCCCATAGGCAATTACATGATATTAACTGCTATGTTAAATCCAGCAATAAGGACTATGGTAAAGCTTGTGAGAGTCTGTACAAATTGTTATCTCAATGGCGCAGGGAAGGAATCATCTCAGGGGATGAGTTCAAGTTCCTACATAATGAGTTCCCGACCCTCCCTGCATTTTACTTGATACCAAAAGTGCATAAAGACATTAGACCTATGCCAGGCAGACCTATTATATCCGCACTCAACAGTGTTGGGGAAAGGGTGGGCCAATACATTGATTTCTTCCTCCATGACTTTGTTAAAAAGCTGCCCAGCTATGTCCGGGACACCACAGACTTTCTGAAGAAAATAGAATTAATTGAATGGCAGGAAGACATGTTGCTGATTACACTTGATGTGGAATCTTTATATACGAGCAAAGCACATGAAGATGGCCTCAATGCAGTAAAATACTTCCTAGACCAGAGACCGATATACTGTTACCAACATAATAAGGCAATTTTCAGTCTCATAGAGTGGTGTCTTAGAAATAACTATTTTTCTTTTGGGAAAGAGATCTGGCGACAGGTGAGAGGCGTGGCAATGGGGGCCTGCTTCTCCCCCAGCTATGCGTGTTTACACGCTGGCTGGTGGGAGGAGTGGGTCCTCAACGTGACACACAAAGTATGGGTCAATGAAAAAGTGATTAAGTACCTGCGGTACATCGATGATGTTTTTATTGTGTGGCAAGGCACAAAGGAGGAAGCTATCTCCTTCATTGAGGAAATTAACAACAACTCCCTAAATCTAAAATTTACATCGCACATTAGTGCTAGCCAGGTGGAGTTTTTAGACGTTAAAGTCTATATTGATAACTCAATGAAACTGCAAACCACATTATTCAGAAAACCCACCGCAGGTAACACTACCCTACATGCCTCAAGTCTACACCCACAACACTCTATTATGAGCATTCCTTACGGAGAAATTCTCCGTCTGAAAAGGATCTGTAGCTCTGAGAGGGATTTCAGGCACTGTATACTGGAATTAGAAGCACGATTGAGGGAGCGTGGCTATTCTAAGGAAACTTTCGATCGAGCTTTGGCTAAAGCCGATCTTTGGACCCGCGAAAGCCTGCTACCTGTCACTGGTGATGAATTAGTCCCTATTGCCTCATTAGAGGAGAAATCCGAATCATGCCCTAGGTTCATTACCTCTTTCAGTAATCAGGAGCGCAAGATCAGACAAATTATTAACAAGAACTGGCCTATTGTCTTATCTGATAACGTCCTGGGGGCCCTTTTACCGGAGAAACCCACTGTAACCTTTCGTAGAGCGCGAAACATGGGCGCAGTTTTGGATCAACCATGTCCGGAACTAAAAGAAAAAACGAATTGGTTACAATCTGCAGATGGTTTTCGAAAATGCTCTAGTTGCCGCGCCTGTAAGTTTGGGGTAAATAAATCTCACTACACTACCCCTTTCAGTGATAAGGCAATTAACATCGCGGGCCAATACACCTGTAAGACAGAATTTGCAGTTTATGTCCGAACGTTCCACTGTGGTTTGAATTATATTGGTAGTACCAAGCAGCAGGTGCCCGTTAGGATTCTGCAACATTTATGTGCAATTCTGCATAGTGACCCCAGCTATCCAGTGGCCCGCCACTTTGAGATGAAACACAACAAGGACATTAACTGTCTAACATACTTTGTTGTAGGGGCAGTGCCTAAATCGAGAAGAGGCGGTAACAGAGAGTTGAGGCTCAGACAACTCGAAGCAAACATGATCCTGGAGTTCGATAGCAAGTGGCCGCACGGCCTCAACAACACAGAAGATTTGCATACTTGTTTGTAGGCTGGTCCTTGTCTATTACTGTCTGATTTCTATGGGGTCTCTCCTGTTTACTACTATGAATTACGTCACCCTTGGTAGTCAGGTTCCCTGTTACCAAGGGATATGTAGAACCAGTCTTTAAGGTTATCTATTATGAATTTGTATTTGTTTTGATCGCCCTGGCTAGTCAGGATCCCTGTTAGCCAGGGATCTAATCTCTTGTCAGTACCAACCCCTCTGTACATAGTTATTCAACTCAACATTTTATGATATCTTTATATTTTAGAACTGTTTTACACACAGGGTGTTGCTAGTATCACTTTTTATGATGAACCCTGTTTATAAATGAAATGTTTTTTTATCAAGCTTTTATCCCACAGAATGAGACTTTTTGTCCATCTGTATAGTTAGCATGAATTAATCATTTCTAAATGCAGGTAGTTTTATCATGGATCATGCACTTTACTTCCTCTCTTGTAAATATAATATCAATGTGATATGTTTTGCACTTTAGGACATGCATTGTTTGCACTTTTTTAGCACTTTATTCTCTATCTACTGGTCTATGCCCACCACTGAATATGTTAGTGACATACGTTGAAGAAGGGTCCGCCCAACCCATGATGCACATGGGTATTTGCTGGTGACATAATATATAGGAACTAGAGCAACTAACGGATTTATCCGGCAATGGCTTTTATTTGCGTTACAACAAAATATGTTAAACTGTTTAAGTACTGGTATTTATACTATTTATCCAGCTTGTTTTCCATATGTCGCAGTATGAAGTGTGTCTACCATGTTTATGATCACATGATGTGTGGGAGGGGCGTGCACCAGCTTTTCACTTGGCATTATAAAAAGCAAAATTGTAACAGACAGTCTTATGCATGTGAACAAGGGCTTGCAGCCCGAAACGCGTTATGCATTTCCTGCATTAACTTCTTGCCTGGATTAAAGACCTGTCATCCATTTTGTGGTCCGTCTCCTGCTTTGCGCTTCGCCGATCTGTGTGGTTGGAAGTGGCGTGTTGGGAGTTCTTCATGAATATATATATATATATATATATATATATATATATATACAGGCAGGATAGACAGACAGACAGACAGACAGACAGACAGACAGACAGACAGACAGACAGACAGACAGACAGACAGACAGATAGACAGACAGATAGATAGATAGACAGATAGATAGACAGAAAGATAGACAGATAGACAGATAGATAGACAGATACTTGGTTTCTCTTCCACGTCTGTTTTTTTAACACAACTGAGACATGACGGCCAACTACTTCAAACAAGCAACTGTTAGTTGGGTTTCTGACAAATCACAATCAATGTACCATTAGTATGCCAAGATACATATCATGGAACAACCTACTTTTTGACATCCACCGGGCCGTTCTGCTTGTTATCCATCTCCACCGAAAGCATTGAGGTAGAGGTAGCTTTCAATTCTGTAACTCACCAGAAAGAAAGAAAAAAACTGCATAAGTGGTTGATAGGGATTCAAATTACACTTACACTAAAGTGAAAGTTGGGAAATATAAGTGCAAGCCCTCAGAGACAACTTTAGACGTTTGTGAAACATCATCATGAAGGGAAATCAAACAGCCAAGTCACCGACTGAAAGCAACTTTCCAAGCTTCCTCTGCACACAGGAAATGTTTACAAAAAAAATATTCTATATACACAAGTAGACAATATAATTAGGGCTCCTGATTTTATGGTATTTATTTTTCTCACATTTCCGTCTGTATTTATCCATATTTAACTTTATCCTTACTTATCCATATTTATTATGGCGTTTGTGAAAAAAATAAAGCTGAAACCCGGTATATTTTCAATTTTTTTTAACCAATAGATATGCAGTCATGCTTGCATGACTTCCAGGTTTCAGTGATGTGAACACCTGCAAAAGATAAATCAATGCACTTATATGTTTAAGCCTATTTCCTAAAAGTCCTTTCTTTTTTAACCTCCTTGCCTATCAATTCACACAGTTATTGGCCTGGTAGTCATGGCAAATTGTATTTAGAATAACTCAAAAAGCACCCAATTTTAGTTTTTATCCATTTTTAAAACTAAATACATACAAGAAAATAAATGGTTTTCTGTCTGTATTTTTCTGTAAATTTAAGTAAAAACGGAAAACAGGGAGCCTTAATTATAATTCATAGAAGTAGTTCATTCTGGAAATCTGCCGTATTACACATTGTCATTGTTTGTGCCGGGCGCACCTTTTAAAAGGTGTGATGGGCGCAAACTATGACAATGCGCCTTATTAAGATGATTGCGCTGCCCCCAGGGCAGCCGACAACTTGCGCTGCCCTGGGGGCAGTACATTTATGTGAAAACATGGAGTGGCTGCTGGCGGCAAACTGCAAGGGCAGTCTGGGGGGTCCGTTGGATCCCTTTTCTTCCCTCCACAGGCCTGCTCCCAGGGGGCGCACTCACAGCCGCCACCTAGAAGTTGGCGGACTGTGAGTAGGCCACCTGAGATCTTCGTTGCCTCTTAGCGCGCATCTGTAATATGGTGCGGGTGCAGAGGCAAATGTATTCCCTTTTTGCATTGGGAAAGTCCCTATGCAAATGAGGAACAGCCCCCTGAAGGTAGTGCAGGTGCTCTAAGTGTGCCAAAGCGACCGGTATTACTGAAGGGGACGCACAAGCATCTGCACCCTCTTTAGTAATACTAAAGTGTCCCGGGATGCGCAAATTGGGCGCAAACGCCTGTTGCTCCCCCGGGGTACTTACTTTAATACGGCCCCTGGTAGGCTAATGCTTCCACACACTTCCTGGTACTATGCTTAAAATAGCTAAATGATTTCACTGTCACAGGTGTGCAGGTGAGCAATCAGTTTACATAACTATCATTGTACACGTTTTGGAGGGGAAAAAAGTTCAGTGTACCACAAGTATTATCCACACCAACCAGCGTGAAGTACAGGAATACTGTTGGGAGGAAGTGTGTGTACTCAACTGACTGCATAAGGTTGTTTTAAAATCTGTGAACATACGCCATTATCATGAGACCGGTTATAGTCTACATTTTTTGTTTTAAAAGGATGAATTCGCGCCCATGAAATTTAAATAAACAGTCAAACAAATGATGTTTTAATTTATTTCAATAGCTTACATAAAAGTAGAAAGAAATCAGATACTGCTTTACAAAATACTTCATCTTAATCTACAGGATTGTGTCTTTATTAACATACAACGCCAAGCAGTACTGGTTAATCAGAGTTAAATTCGAACAGGGTTATTCAAAGAGTTCACTTGGGAATAATGTGTAATTTTCTACTCTCCCGAAGTGACAAATCAATCTTGCTTTCTACCATAAAAGCTGGCATCGCTATACTAAAAAGCGAATTTTACTAAAATGCAAACAGCATTCAGGGAAGTGTCAGCTGATGGTCACCTTCCCCCGCGATGAGCAAAAACCGACATACTGTCGTTTCAAAATTCATGTGCATTTCTTCACATGACGAAAAACCAGAGAAACTGGTTCGACACTTACAAGATTTTATCCCTCATAAAATGCAACAGCGTTAAAAATGTTAGCGCATTTTTGGGGGGAGCAGATTAAACGCAAACAAATATGCAAACAAGTCCAAACAACTTAAATCCAGCAACAGAGAGCAGCTACTTTGGAACACAGTTCCCCCACTACGAGAACAAAATGCCCTGATTTTGCGAAAAACTCCAAATCCAAACACACAACACCATTTTATCAACATCTGACAATATTCGAAGAAAAATAACATACAATGCTAGCCTACTCAGTAACATTGCAGTCATTTGTCAGGCAGTACAGAGAAAAAGAAAAAAACACATACCTACAAAGGAACTAACACAGTGGAATGATTTAAGCTTATTAAGAGCAGCAAAAAAAGAGAAAGCCCCAATGTTTTCTTTGATAAAGTGGGCAGGCGGTGGAATTCAGTAAAGGAGGTACAGTTTGACACAGTGAAATGGGATCGGGCTGGCGCGCGGCCAGAGTGACGAGAGGAACTACATCCACGCTGCACCAACAGCCTTCTGCTTCATGGCTGCCTTTTTAAAGGGCCAGCGCTGCTCTGCTGCTTTTAGCCAACTACCGTGTCTCCATGACGGTGACCCGAGACACCCGTAATAGCGGTTTCTGCTTTCTTCACTAAAATATAGCAATTAAAAGTACTCTGTAGGCTTGTGCAGCCTTCGCAAACTGCTTTCGTTTTCACACCAAGAGAGCGCCGCTCGCCCATCTGGGAGAAGAGTTACATTTTAACATCGGTAAAATAAAAATACTTTTCGCATGGTGCACAACGAAAGAATATGAGCCTGCAGCCCGTGCGTTTGTCTATGTGAGTGATCGTACACGTCTCTGAACTTGCAACATTGTTGAAATTAGCATTATTAAAAACATTATGTTATTAATGAAGCACACACTAAATTAACAAACCCCACAGTGTATAATCATATCCTAAATAAATGAAGGTATTTCGACACGTGCATTCATTTGCACGACCACGTCTTGAGCAGTTAGCATGCATCGTGCCAATTAGAGCACAGTGGCTATATTGATTTTTCACAATGACAAACAGTTTATGTTATGAAACCAAGGATCGCAGACGAGATGTTTATTTAATCAGGTCGCTGAGTCGCCCTCAGGACGCATCATTACAGCTCCGCTTGCCCCCGGCGCAGACATCATTAGCGGGACTTCACTGAGCTGAAATGCCAGGATGCTTCGACTTCTGGCACTCTCGGCTCATTACACCATCCTTGACAACAGGGAGACCTGGAAATGGAGGCACTCGCACACGACACAGAACAGGCGTCCACAACAAGCATGAAATACTGTCTGGCCAGCGGGGTGACCATAATCACTGCACAAAAAAAGGGAAGTTCGTTCTGGAATACCAGTGTAGATGCATTAAAATATATATGTACACAAGCCTCAAGTCCAGTTGAACAGTGGCAAATGTCGCTTAATGCATCTAGTTTGGACAGTGTACTGTGTATCTCCATTGGAAACAACAGCAAAAGATCCAATGGTTCAACTAAAAAAACACCTATTCAAATCAACGCACCTGAAGTTCCACTAACCAGTTTAGCGTCAAAGCTTCGTAGCTGTATATTCATGTTTTGAAAAACACAAATGCCCATTAGTAGATCAAATACAAACCATATGTAAGTTATGAAATTGAATTTTCAAAGGGTCAACAATGACATGTTAAGACGTTGGCTGTTTTACATGGCTCCTCGGACGTCAAGGAAGCCATCTCACATGGCAGAGATGGATGTCGACGGCCCTCATGATTACAAAGATCTGTCTCAAGAAATCTTTATTGTATGATTAATTAAAATCCTTTACAAAAGCTTTAGAAAGTGCAAGCTTAGAACAGGTGATAATAGAATACATAAAATCTAATAAAACAACATGTTTAAAATACAGAGATACAATAAGGTTGCAAAACACAAATGACTTAGTACCAAAACAAGTAAAGGGGAAAAAACCGGTCCATTAGAAAACAACACATGCAGAGGTTGTGAAACGAGGAATGTGCAAAACTGCTCTGGGCATCCTATTCCTACCGAAAGTTAGAATAGGCATGTGTATTATGGAAAATACGGTTATAGATGATATTGAGTGTCAGTGATGCTTGGAGCCTAATTTATACAACTGTCACTTCTCTGGCTGAACATATGAGTATTCCAGCAGCAGCATAAAACTTCCCAATTAGTGCCAGCTCCATCGGGACTGTGGTGGTGTAGATGTGCCTTAAAGCCTCCTTACATGATCTAACACAGTGGTATATGAAAATAGTTCTTAGATACAACCGCCTTGGGGGCAGCAAAGCTGGGCAGCAGCAAATAACATGTTCTGCAGATTCTATGGGATGTTGACACAGACAACAGCCATAGCCACTTGATGACCAGTTTTTCCAGTGGGCTCTGTAGTCTTGTATGAGCAAAGTTAAGAGCCTTACTCTCAAGACATTTTGTAGGGCTTGCCTTCCAAGACCTGCTTTTAAGTAGGGCTGACATGTAGTATTTTCATGTGAGTTAACAAGGCCTTCTGCTCCTAGGACTGATCTGATCCGTTCAAGGTCTTGTTGCCTCGAGATGTTCTTGCCACACTTTTTTAGCAGGATCTTTGAGCTATACTTTGTTAGTGGTAAGTCTGTAGAAGGTTTAATTGTTAGTCCCAATGTTTGTTTGGCAATCAAGAGATACCTCGCCCAGCGACTGTTGTTATCTGAAAAGACCACCTGTAGCGCAGCCCTGATTGTGTCCGGGCAAGCACTGATCACATTATGTTGGAGTTTGACTATGTCTTTTTTACATTCGATGTCCATTGCTGTGATGTTAAACTCTAATCGGATCAGTGAACGCCTGTCGTGTGAGGGAGCTTAAAGACTTTTCTATACGCCATTGTATATAAGCCCTCCATTTTTTTGGTCAACAGACCAGGGAAGAGAAGGTGGCCATAGCTGAGTGTTGGCATTAGCTTGGCTTATATAACTCATCGGATCCCCTTCGTTGAGTGGCTTACAAGCTTATGGTGTAATTTGCACAAGCCATATGTTAGCTTAGCTGCTTTTGCCTCCAGTGCTTTGACCTGCAGTGCTGGTCTGCAGGTATCTGTAAATTGCACTCCTAAGTAGGTGTACTTATTGATTGTGCTTATCCTTAGAGGGCCCAGCTGCCTTGCCAGTATTTGTTTTTTTGGCTTGAGGCCAAAGATCAGCACTTTCGCCTTTGATGCATTAGCTGCAAGCTTGTTTTCAGTGTTGTAATTATGTAGCATCTCTAATGTCCTTTTCATGCCAATTCTTGTATGATCCAGCAAAACGAGATCGTCCGCGTACTGCATAATTGGCAGTCTAAGGTGGCCCAATTTTGGAGGAAATATGTTAGTTTTTAACAGTGCTTCTCCCAGGTCAGCAGTGTATAAGTTAAACAGGGTGGGGGCAATCACGTAACTCTGTTTTGGCCCCCTGTTTGTGAAAATCTTGGTAGTTGCGCATGTACTAGTAAGCTTTACTGGCACCCAGGTGCCAGTGTAGAGTGATATGATAGCCGCCAGCAGTGTCCATGGTATTCCCCATATTGCCAATTTTGCCCACAAGATGTTTCGATCAACTCCATCAAAGGCGGCACTGTAGTCCACAAACCAAGCATATAATGGAGGGGAGGTGGACCCAGTTGCCTTCGTTGCCAGATATGAAAGTGCGATGGTGTTGTCCATGGTTGACGATTTCGTCCGAAAGCCAGTCTGATAATGCAGGATTACTTGATTATTCATGATCCATGACTCTAGCTCTTTCAGGAGCATCTTTGCAAATGCCTTTCCTTCCACTTCCAGTAGTGCAATAAGTCTATTATTCCCTGGGTCAGCGGCATCCCACTTTTTATGAATCGGATCTAGGATGGAGCCTTTCCATGAATCCAGAACCACAGAAATATTATAGGAATGACTAAATGAAGTTTGAATGTGGGTGCCCAGTATTCACAGTCTTCCTTGAAGAAATACCCAGGCAGCCCGTTGGGCCCTGGCGCCCCATCCTTCCTGATGCCCTGGAGGATGGTTAGTGTTTCCCTTTCTGTTAGGTAGAGATCATCCGCGTTGCTCTTTTCATGTTGGTGGTCTTTGATCTTGACAGTTCTTTCCATGGATGTTTTCTGATCGACATATACGTTGATGGCATGAGCAGCCCGTTTGTTAGCAGGGACAGCATTATGGGTGTGATGGGCACCATTAAGGCCATTGGCATAGCCCCAAAACTCCTTGCTTTTATTAGGAGCTAGTAATGTGTAGATTTGTCTCAATTTTTCCTCTATGTTGGTTTGTTTCAGTTGCCAAACAGTTTTTTGTGAGTTTTCCTTGCTGTCTTCAATTGTTTTCCCGTTCGAATGAACTTTTCCTTCCAATGCTTCAATTCTGCCAAACAGTATCTTTTTGCTCTGAATAAAAATGTGGTTGTCCGTGTAATTAATTTGCCCCATTTGCCTGTATTTATTGTTATAAGTAGATTGCTTTCCTGGAGTCAAAGCATTGAATAGTGAGGTCATAGTTTTGGCCCAACTGCTCTGTGGGCCATTTATGCATGTCTTCTGCTTCCATTTGATATACTTTGCCCGGCTTATAGGCCCCCATTTGATGCTTTTAATTGAAGCTGGTTCGTTATCTAGACTGAGCATGTTGCCTGCAGTTCGATGTTCCTCATGCATCATGCTGCTAGTGTTGACCAGGACAGAGATTGGTTGATGATCGCTTCTGGGAGTGGGCAGTACCTTATACTCTGAATATCTCCTTAACAGGTTCTTACTCATAAAAATGTAAGCAAGTGTGGAGATATTTTTAAATGTAGGAGTCGTTTTCAGCTGGCATGCGTTATTCGCGGACCTCAGGTTGAATTCGTTAATGCAGGCTTCCATAAGAATACGACTACGGTCCTCGTGATTTTGTTCCGGGCCACATAGATCTCTTATGTTAAAGTCCCCAGTTATGATGCATTCATGTTCAGGGTTCTCATGGAGGTATGCTCTAATTAACCTAATGATCCTTCTGATGTTTATATTTTTGACCTTTTTATTTGGGTTGACATATAGGTTAATTACTCCAAGTTTGAACAGAGTACCCTCTGCTCTGAACCCATTTATTGTTACAATCTGGACATCTGGTGCATGCGTGGGCCAGTCCTCGATTTGTAGTTGCAGGTTTAATTTTGCAAATATCGAGATTTTGCCACTTGGTCTTCCGCAGATGTTTTTTCTACTTGCCATTGCATGGATCGCCTGGTAGCCTTTGATGTAAGTGCAAAGATATGTATGCTAAGGCACTGGCAATCTCTGTTGACGTCCATTTACCAGGAGTGGCTGACTGAATTTTATAGACTGGCCACTTACCAAGGGCAGATTTAGAAGATTCAACACCAAATGCGCTTGTTTAATAATGTCTGGGCCCCTTCATGCGTCTCAGGGAACCGTGGGTTAGTTTGGGCTGTTGGCCGCGCACTCCCTTTGTTGGGATACTCCCTCCCCTCGGGACAAGGACATAGTACGGGTGGATTGCAAGCATCGGCTAGATAGGTGCTTTAGGTGGGCTTGAGATGAGCAAGGGACACATTGGGGATCTCTTGCATGCTTACTCTAGAAGGTGTTACAGAAAGGAAGGAGAGGGCATGGATTTCTTTCTTATGGCAATGGCCTTTACCTTACTTGTGTTTGCTATGGACCTGCATCACTTGAACCCAGAGTGACTCAAAGGGATTGCTAGCTTAACTCCAGTTCCAAATCTCCGTGATATCAAAGACTTCAACTACCTGCATCTGCACTCTACAAGCTGTGAGTCTGCTCTGCCAAGTTATGCCATCCCAGTTCTGGATCCTTGGAAGTGATACCTAAGGTTCCTCTACACCGATAACCCATTCATACTCATTGAAACCGGCGCATCTTAACATTTGCATAAATCAAAACCAATGCATTCTCGTCACTGGGTAAAATGAACCCTTTGGAACCAGCTGATCGCCTTCGGAATCAAAGCATCACCTACTGGAGGAGCAGCAACCATGCATTGCATTCTGAACCAACGCTTCATACTCTGAACCGACACATCACCACAGCTGCATGGTGAAAATTGCCGCATCTCGACCACTGGGTGGCTCGACACCAACACATTGCTTCGGCTCACCTTGCATCTTCCTCGACAACGACACATTCCGGATCAAGGTACTTTGGTTCAGTGGGCCAAAGTGTGTGCCTGTATCCAGCCCACACTCCATTGCAGTCGCCCTGAACTTTTGACTTTGCCCCGGTCCAGCATGACCAGGTAACCCATTTAGGCGCTTATTGCTTCTGAGAACTATTTTACATTTATTCTTAAAAAAATCATATCTTGACTTCTCCTAGTAGGATTTTTGTCATTTTGTTATTGTTCTATTTATAACATTAAGCTATATTTTTCTAACCTGGTATGGAGTCTTTGATGTGGTTATTGTTTGGAGTGTTGCAGCAATACTTTACACATTGCCTCTTAAGTTAACCATGACCACTCTGTAACAAGCTACCAGAGAGTGAGCACAGGATAATTTAGGGTGTGTTGTGACTTACCCTGACTAGGATTGTGGTTCTGCTTGGACAGGGTGCATACCTCTGCCAACCAGAAACCCAATTTCTAACAACGATAAGTAGGGATGGGTAGAATTTATGGAGCTTGATTCCACAGTATTACATGGAATTACATTAAAATTCCGTCAGATTCCGCAGACTTCCACGAAAGGGCAGAGTGGGCATATAGCGCTATTTTCGAAGGGCAAAATTCACCCTCTCACACAAAAATGGATGTAATGAGGTAAATAGAGTAGTCAAATATCACTTGGCGCCCTTGCATACTCTGCAGTGATTAAAACGTTTAATCACTGCAAAGTATCTAAGGGCACTGTTAGACCCGTCATCTTTAGGGTGGTCTTCTCCTAACATTCCTCCTGTTTTCCTCCACTTTTTGCTTTATCGTTTATCTTTTTTGTCGGCCTTAGTACTCTGAGCACTTTACCACTGCTGACCAGTGCTGAAGTGCACGTGCTTCTCCATCAAATCATGGTGACATTGGTGTATACCGGATTGGCATATTTAGTTTACTGATAAGTTCCTTGTAAAATGGTATAACATACACCCAGGGCCTGTAATCTAAATACTACCAGTGGGCCTTCAGCACTGACTGTGCCACCCACACGAGTAGCCTGTCTCAGGCCTGCCATTGCAAGGCCTGTGTGTGCCGTTTCCTGCCAGTTTGACTTGGCATTTGAAACCACTTGCCAAGCCTTAACTCCCCTTTTATTAGACATAGGTCACCTCTAAGGTAGGCCCTTGGTAGCTCTAGGGGCAGGGTGCTGTTAACTAAAAGGTAGGACATCTACTTTTAAGTTTTACATGTCCTGGTAGTGACAAACAACTACATTTGTTTGTCACTACTGTAAGTTCTACTCCTCTCATAGCCTAATATTGGGAATTCCTTAAACTAGTTTCAAACAGTAATTCCAGATTTGAAAGGAGCAGCTAACTCATGTTTCAGGTCTTTGGAATGGTAATGATAAATCCTCTTCAGGCGTAAAGTTGGATTTGACATTACTATTTTAGAAATGTCACTTTTAGAAAGAGGAGAGTTCTCTGTTCTTAACTTTGCTCTGTGTGCCTGTAGCCTGTCTCCAATACACATCTGGGCTGGGTGACAACTACACTTTGTGCATTCCTTCTAGATAGCCACAAACACAGGAAGGTGGGGTTCATCTGCCTTCTGAGCACTCACCTGCATTCATCTGCATTCTGATGGGTCTTCCTGGGCAGGAAGAAAGGAGAGGGGCTGACACTCACATGTCAATACGTAGTGTCCTGTCCACACACAAAGCACTGACTGATTCTCCCTCAGAAATAGCCTGGCAGACAGGGCTGGGATGAAAGGGATCTGTGTGCACTTCAAAGACCCTTTTGGGTATACGTACTGGGGCTATGACCCTCCCAAATCAGTACACTACTGGACTTGGGAAGAACTCTGCTGGAGTAAAGACATCTGTGCTGTAAGGATTGCCACTTTGCCTTTAATGACTGTTCTAAGGAACTGTTTCTCTGCTTTGTTGACCTATCCTGCTGATCTCTGCTCTGCTGAGGACAAGGACTGGACCCTTTTCACTTGAACCCAGAGTGACTCCAAAGGCTTGCTGGCTTCTCTCCTGTTTTCTGAAGTCTCAGAGACACAAAAGACTTTTGAAAACTCTGCTGGACCCTGCCATCTGTGAGTCCTACCCTTGCCTGAGGTGCCCCCTCCAGTCCTGGGCCTCAGAAGTGAGTTCTGCAGCTTTGTTTTACAAAAACCAATGCATCATCACCACTGCGATGATCAGAATCGAAGCATCGCCCTTAGACACTGATGCAGAGGTAGTTCAACGACAGCGGTTTCACAGCCTACATGGCTCAATGGCAAAGCTCTGTGCACCGTGAAGACTACGCAGTGCCTTTAACTCTAAGGAGCTAGACAACGACGCGGGTACCCACTGCATGAATCAGAACCGACGCACCTTGCTTTCGACATAGACGCTTGCTCCATCCAAGGTACTTTTTCTGCAGGACCTGCCCTCCATCACAGTCAGCCTGAATTTTGCATTTGTATGGTCTCTCGTGACCCTAACTAACCTTTTGACTACCAGTCACTTCTAAGCACTATCTTTGCATTTATTCTTTCAAATTTAATATCTCGACTTCTACAGATTTTTTTCATTTTGGTCTTGTTTTACTCAGTTAAGTATTCTCTGTTTTTCTAAACCTGTGTGAAGTCTTTTTGTGGTGTTTTCATTGTGTTACTGTGGGTGTGGGGGTGTGTGTTGCACAAATACTTTACATGTTTCCTCTTAAGTTAAGCCTGCCTGCTCTGTGCCAATCTACCAGAGGGTGAGCACAGGTTAATTTAAATTGTGCATCTAGCTTACCCTGACTAGGATTGTGGTCCCTAATTGGACAGGGTGAAAACCTCTGTAAACTTGAGGCCCAATTTGTAACAGAATGGGTAAAGTTGCCTCCAAAGGAGTTTGTTATCTTAATTAAATTGAATTAATTATGAAACTGAGTTAAATGCAGGTAACTTAATTGTCCTGAGTGAAATTAATTCCAATAGATTAAAAAACATTCATATACTTAAAACTGATTAGACATAACAATACTTAACATTAAGACAAAAACAAATAGAGGTGTGTATAGGCAAAAAAGTGAATTTTATCAAAACCATCCAGTAGATAGTTAATATTGTAAATCCCTAATAAAAATAGAATAATTCTATTTTTATTAGGGATTTACAATATTAACTATCTACTGTCCTGATGATGGTCTTGAAGAGTTGTCCATAAAGACCGAAACGTCGACTCTCAGCTTTATCCAAAAGAAAACTCAGCTAATCTTTATTTTGGATAGGCGGCTTACAGGCTTTACAGAGATTTTGATTTGCTTTCTGACATTTATCCTGTATTCCTGTTTTGCATATTTCTTTCTGCATTGTATATTTCCCTTTACGACCTAACTTTTGATAAAATTCACTTTTTTGCCTATACACACGTCTATTTGTTTTTGTCTTAATGTTAAGTATTGTTATGTCTAATCAGTTTTAAGTATATGAATGTTTTTTAATCTATTGGAATTAATTTCACTCAGGACAATTAAGTTACCTGCATTTAACTCAGTTTCATAATTAATTCAATTTAATTAAGATACCAAACTCCTTTGGAGGCAACTTTACCCATTCTATTACGTCTTTTACCCAAGCCCCCAAAGGTTTACTGGGTTGCTCACTCAATTTACCAATTTGTAACAGGCACTAAGTGGTATGCAGTGGTTTTAATAATACTGATGTCAATCTATGCAACAAAACATGCATATTCAAAAACAAGGTCAAGTCTATGTTGTTGAAATCTCCCGAGATGACCTCTCCCATCAACCACGAGTAAGAAATATGTGGTCAGGCAGGCCCTGCGACCTAGGCCTGAGGCTACTGATTGACAGATCACAGGGGGTCGGCACGTAACCAGCCGGACAAACATATCAACAGGAAAAACCCAGATTAGTCCAACAGCTAGGCAGCAGCACCATAATGGTCCCAGGAGATTGTCTCCAATAAAGCACATCTGACAGGAAGGGTGCATGCGTTCCTAAAACACCATAAAGTTAGATGCCATATGAAGTTAGGAACACTCAGCCCATCAGAGCATGGCACACACAGTACACGCAGTGATTACACGCTCCCGATACCCGACATCTGAACACTTCACGCACTGGCCCTTATCATGTGTTTCTTGCATTGCCTATTGTCGTTTTTCCTGGATTTGCCTAACTGTGCACATTGTAGGCCGCTTTTATTTTGCACGCGTTACTAGATAGCACATCTTTTTGTGTCCTGTTGGACCCGGCCCATTAGGCAGGTTCACCCCTAGACTTTTTGCGTTTTCCTAGCCTATTTATGGAACCTGGTGTTGGTGATTTTAGGCCTCTGCGCACTTTTTCACTGTGGTACAGTGTAAAGTGCATGAGCTCTCTGTATGTGTGGTGAAGTGACCTGCCCTCCCATAGGAATAAATGGGGAGTATGTATGCCCATGGTAGATCCTGATGTGTGGGGAGTGCAGGGGCGAGTTTGGTATGTATCAACTCGTGAGAGTGAATGCTGCAAAATGATGTATGCGACATGACTGTGTCTAGTCTAGAAGTACTACTTTTGGAAGTTGGCATATTTGTGTAGGTTGTTGCTAGCGTGTGATTGGCTGGTGAGCCTGGCCCAGAGTGCATGGGCCTGCTTGTGGATTGACTGTCTGGTTTGAGGATGACAGGGGCTGGAGAGCCCAGGAGGTTGTCTGAGTCAGCCCATGGATGAAAGGCAGCATCTGCTGCCAGGGAAGTGGGAGGAGATGGCACCTGATAGTGAAGGGCTGTTCCTGTGTAACTACAAAGCTGGCTCCACCTCCCGCTGGGCGACTGACACCTCTGTCCCTGATACTGAAGGGGACTTCCCTCTAAACCAGTCCAGCTGGTTCTCACACTGCCTGCTTCAAAGGACTTCAAAGGACTTCAAAGGTTTTGCACTGTATAAGAAGGGGTTGTATCCCCTTCCAAAATGTTCGTGTTTCTTACTTGAATCTACCAGGGGCGGGGGCTGCCCAGCTCCTGGATGCCTGGAGGACTCCTGGGGGGACCCCTCTGCCTTGCCTGGGCTGAGGGGGGACTTTGCTGAACTTTCTGCCCCCCTAAGCACCTTGAAGTGCTTTTTCTTGGCTATAGCGCTTGGGAGCGCTGGATTCGTCTTTCTTGGCGCAGGGAGCGCTTTGGATTTCCTTTGGCGCTTAAGAGCGCTTTATTCCTGCTCCTGAGAGCGCTGTGGGTCGTCATATAGCGCTGGGAGCGCTTTATTTACATTGCGAGTGCCCACCTCGCTTATTTGTACTTTTATTTTATTTCGGTATTGCCGATATTTTAAATGCCTCCCCGCCTGCCTGCCTAAAGGAGAAGGGCCGCTGCGCTGCCCGCAGCGACCCGGAAGTGGATGGCCGGCCGGCCAATCCCAGCGCGGCCGGCCGGAAGCCCCGCCCCGCAGCCCGAGGGAAGGAGAGAGGCTGCCCGGGTGAGGAGAGAGGAAGCGTGGCGGCGAGGAAGAAGATGGGCGGTGAACAGGGCTCCCGTGTGTCGAGGGAGCCCTGCCACGAGAGAAGGAGAGAAGCCGCCGCGGAGAGGAGAGGAGAACCGGCGAGCGCCTGACCGCCGGTGAGTGGGGCTCTGATCGAGGCGATTGGGGGGGTATGTCGGGCACGCTTTCGGTGCCGCCCCCGTGACCTGGGCCCTGTCCTCCCTTTCTGCTGCCCCAGCAGGGCAGCGCTTGATGTTCAGAGTCCCCCGAGAGGGACTCCAACAGAGTGGGTGCTTGGGCGGCCCCGGTTGGCAGTGGATCGCCCCAACGCGAGTAGGAAGCCATGAAGGCTTCATGGGCGGCCCCGGTTGGCAGTGGGTCGCCCCAACGTGCACGGAGCCCGGAGAGGCTCCCCGCCCCATTTTTCGTATTTAGAGCCCTGAGAGGCTCTGGGGGCATTTTGAGAAATTAGAGTCCCCCGTAGGGAACTCCACCGTGAACGGCGCAGAGTCAGGGCGGCCCCAGTTGGCAGCGGGTCGCCCCAACGTTGTCCAGAGCCAGGAGAAGGCTCGAGGGGGCATTGTTTGCAGAGCCTGAGGGCTCCAACGTTTGGCCACAGTGTTTGTTTTAGAGCCTGTGTGGCTCCAGCATGGCGCAGTTTGCGCCCAAGGGTCAGTGAGGACCCTGTCGCAGTTTATTTTATTGCGATGCCCAGGTGCCCAGCACTTTGTGGGCACCTGCCACGTTTAGGCTTTTTGTACTTTGGACTGGCGCTGCATGGCAGCGCGCCCTGACATTGGACCCAGGGCATCTTTGCCCCATCAAGGCCGGTTGGCCTAGGGACTGCCACAGGTGGTGGCTTATGTAGTGTAGGCGCAATGTGATTTCTATGCTTTTAAATAGTAATTGCCTACTGTGTGTTTTTGCGCTATTGACTTATGTTATGGCACCTCTGAATGTTTATGCATTATGTGTCTTCCTTTCCATGCGCTGCACCTCTGAATGTTTAGTCATCATGTGTCTTCTTGCGCTGCACCCCTGAATGTGATTTTATTGCATCATGTGCTCTATTCTTAACACCTCTGAATGTTTAGTCATCATGTGTTTCTCCTTATTACTCCTCTGAATGTGTTCATGCATCATGGGTAAGGTGTTCTGGTTTATGCCCCTAAATGTGGTTATTCTTAGGTGGTTGTCTTTTCTACTCCTCTGAATGTAGGTTTATTGCATCATGAGTAATGTATTCTTTCTTAGACCCCTAATGCTGTGTGATACTTAGGTGGTTCTTCTTTCTTAGTACAGGTGGTCCTAGTAAGGTCCTGGTTCCTGTTACCAGTGGTTACTGGTGGTTATCTTTGATTAATATTTTATGTTACATTTATTCTTTATTCTAGAAGTGATTTTATATTCTACACTTTATCTAGAAGTTCTACATCTGATTTTGACAGGCGCCCATGTGGCCCTGTCTTGTGTACATAATCCCTGTGAATATTGCCCGTGCCAGTTGGCACCATGTATATGTGTGATTTTATCTGGTGTGTTTTTACAATACAAAAGTTATTTTTATAATAACCTTGTGTGGAGTCTCTTTTGTGGTGTGCCTAGTATGTTGTTGCTGTTGTGCGCTGGCGCAAATGCTTTACACATTGCCTCCGAGTTTAGCCTTACTGCTTGTGCCAAGCTACCAAGGGGGTGAGCAGAGGTTATCTTGGCGTGTGACTTCCTTGCCCTGACTAGAATGGTGGTTTCTGCCTGGCTTTGGCGTCAGCCTTCGCCTACCAGAAATAGCCAGTTCTAACATGTCCCATTGTATTTTCACACAGAACCTGCACAAGTTTTTGTGGTTTATTCTTTTCCTGGGACTTAGTTTTAACACTCTAGTCCAGGTCAAACAACAATGCCCCCAGTCATTCTCTCTGGTCAGACACTAGCACCTAGGCATAACAAGAGAATGCAACTTCTGTTTATGAACACACGTCCTGTTATATACCTGAGGACAAGGGTTCTGAAAAAACACACTGAGCAAAGGTCCTGAAGCAAGAGGGCTGCGTCAGCTGCGATGTAGAACATCCACCAATGTATGCTAAGGTACGAGGTCCGCCACTAATCTCAGAGATGATCTAATAAATGATCATTTAGCTTCAGTACAAGGGGGTGGGGTTTAGGCTAGTCTGTCCTATAACAGGCAGCTTTTTATAATACATGGTCTAATAACCATGCTAACGATATTTTTTATATGCATCTGTTTTCTAATTGTGGCACAAATACTGCATCTTACAGAACAATAGTTTAAATGATTATTATACACTTTCTTTGTGTCTCTTGTTTATCTTATTGTGGACAAGTACGAGTAAAAGAGCGAAAGGGTGTTTCCTGTTAGTGCGCACCCTGAGAGGGTCGAGATTGTTGTGTTATGGGGTGCCAACTCACTTGTTTCTCTGGGAAATGTTAAGACGGCAAGTGAGGCACTATAGCTAGCTGGACTAGGGTTCATAGATACTGAGGTGGTATGGTGACTCAGTCCCTATGTGCTGATGTTCTATGGTCCCAAGCATAGTTCTGTTCCTGAGCAGAATCCCTGCAATTTGGTGCCACCAACGTTTTGGTCAGGTACTTAAATGCGGTAACCCTCAGTAGTGCTCATGCTTGTCCACAATACCCTTGCACCTTTTACTGGATACATCAGCAGTGTTATGGAATGATCCTCCACAGTTTGAAGACATACCCTAGTTCTGTTGGTTTTTCAAGCTTTAATATTAAAAGGTTTACACTCACTTTGTGTTACACTTTTGAATCAGTTTCTATTTACTTATGAAGCAAACCTATTGCTATTGCGGTCAAATGCTGACCGGCGGTCTATGCACATTTGACACAACTTGGAGTCCCTAATGTGGGAGCTCCTGTAATCTTTGTAGAAGTAGCGGGCGCTGCCTTCTGCTTTGAAGTTTTTTATTCTTGGGACACATTTCCTCTTGTGGATGCTAACACTACCACTTTTCATGAATACACTGTTCCACAGGCTATCGAAGAAAGAGAGTAAGATCCAGAGATCCTGAGACTGGACATATATCCCAATTACTTCGTGGAGGAAAAGTTTGCTCAAGGCTCTGGACCTCCCCAGCCTTTAAAGAGACAAAAGTGATAAGAAGTTTGTGAGCATGTATTTCTCCTTTTTAAATACTTCAGTTTGCTCCCATCAATGGGTTGTTTAAATTTAGCTCCATAAGACACAGCAAGACCAATTAGATTGATGGATTTCCATTTTTACAAATCTTTATTATACAGATTTTTTAGATTCAGAAAGACAGAACAGCCGACACGTGTTTCACCCTGTATGGCAAGTAAAGCAGGGCTTTCTCAAGGCAATTTTCGTTCTTTCAAGGATAAATCCTTATCCGGTGACATGCAGGATGTTTCATGACTGCCTCTAAAACTTGTTCCACTGCTGATGATGTCTGCCATATTATGTGAAAATGAAATAACTAATTGCGATCTTCATGCTACCTTGAAAGAACGAAAATAGCCTTGAGAAAGCCCTGGCTTTACTTTACTTTTCCACTTTGTGTTGGACAGCAGAATGCACAGAAACACTCAGATTTTTACAATCTGACTTGCTTGAAAGATGCTGCTTGCATACCCATGTCAATATCACAAACCTGGTCATTCGTACTTTACCAGGTGCCATTGGATCTCCATATATCACCTTTAAAGAGGATGAAACAGGGATTATTGCTTATAAATCACATTTATATTCTGGAGCAGAAATGCTTTTCGCTTCCATTGAAAAAATACTGACTGTTGAGCAGATGTCCATCCTTAAAGAATGGCCACTTGCTCAAGGGAAGTGCATTATTGTTGTTACCTGCATCCTCGATAGATCCAGTGAGCAATATGCTTAACAGCTGTTGATGTGGACTTTCTCTTTGACCTTTCTTTGCAGACACAAGTATTTCTACATTATGAGCATGTTTACCCTTTCCCACCTACTGTTCTGCCTCTTGATAAGTATAAATGTATTTTTCATATTGACGGTTCAGCTCATCCGGCAATAGGTTCTAAGCAGCCATATTCAGCTGCATGCGCCATTTTTATTGGTATTATATAAGATGGCGTTTTTCATCCTCAGACCACTCGCACACAGTCTCTAGGAGACTGCACTGCACAGTTGGCTGAACTGAAGGTTTTGCTTCTTGCACTTGAAAATACAGATCCTGAATTCCCCAATGCTTGTTGTGTGTGATTGGTATTAACATGCACAGTCCTTTTTAATGATAATCTACATTATTGGCAACAAAATGGATTCAAGGATTCAATGAGTAGCAAAATGAAGCATAAACTGCTTTGGGTTAGAGTGGGAGACCTTACGGATCATTTGCCATAAACGGAGTCATCAGAGTATGTAAGCACAAGCTGTAGGTAATACTCTGGCTGATGAAGCAGCCAAATCTGCAGTAGCCACAGCAAAAGTAGCAGCAGTTACATGCTCTAAAATTCGTATTTATAATGATATCTTGTGTGCCGTGAATGCAGTTACAAATATCATCCCTTTATCAAAGGGTTTTCCTTCCAAATACACATCATTTAAATGACCAGAATATTCCTTTTGTAACTATTCCTGGGGTTGGCAATCACTTGATTCTCAACAAAGACCTCAGACACACCTTTGGTTGTAGCAGCAAATGCAGGTGTTGCTTCAGAACATGCAGTAATGGCAGCCAATATTTTGCTGCTACAGCAGAGTTTTGGTGGCAGGGCTTATACCAGCAGGCTGAAAAATAGGTCCTGTGTTGTGACATTTGTCAACAAATGAATAATTCCACTGTGGCTCGTCCACCGCAGACACACCTCTTATTTTCCAAAAAGCCTTTTGGCTGTATTTACCTGATTTCGGATACTGCGTTCAAATATATTTTGGTTGCAGCTGATTTTTGCTCTAGATTTCTTTGGGTTTAGCCGCAGCACTCGGCTGACACTCAAACTGTTATTAAAGACTTGAAAGTCTTTGTCGGTACATGTGCATGCTGTGCCTTCCATTCCGACCAGGGTCCGGCTTTCGCTTCTAAAGTGTACTGTGATTCGATGACGTCCCTAGGGGTACAGGTGCATTCTTTTTCTCCATATATACCCAAGGGCAATTCTTTTTGTGGAAGGAATGAACCATAACTAAAAGCAGTCCTTAACGGCTAGAGTATTAGGAACTGGGCGTGGTTGGTTGAACCCTCTCTATGGGGGCTCAAGGGGCTCTTAATAACCTCTTAAATTATCTCTGCGAAGGTAGATTCCGCACAAAATACTTTCTGATACCAAGATGTATGTTCCAGACCTTGACAGCACAGACACTGTGGCAGCTGCCGCAACCTTTGAGGTAGATGACCATTGTGCTGTCTTACAGTGTCCTCCAAAAGTTCTGTGATGCTCAAATAAGCAAATACTTGCCTGCGTCTCTCTCTCTCCCAGTGCATACATACAAACAGCAGTATCAAGCTTGCTTCCAAAAAGTTGGAGATCTGGTTTGAGAGAAGATGGTAGTTAAAAAGGAGGTTGGTCCATCCTACCATGCTCCTGTCCCGCCTTGGCTTGCAAGGTACACCAACTGTGATTTTGCCACCCCTTCCTGGTTCTGGACAAACGTTTTGTCTCCATGGAACATATCAAACTACACTATTTGGCAAATTCTACATAGTATGCCACAAGGTGTTCGTGCTCCTCCACAAGATTTTCCTTTGCAGCCCGCGAGCACCACCAATGCTGATTCTTACCAGCTGGGGGGCTGGGGAGGGTTAAAACCTCCACCGACAACATGGCAGAAAGGATAAATGTTTCTAATATTGCACCTTCTACTTCGGATGTTATTTATACTGATCTACCGTTGTTGAGTCCCTCTGTGGTCCTACTACTGAATCCCAGCCTCCAGATTTTCAGCTAAGTGCTTCCGGGTACTACATGGATCAAGATGATTTTTCTTCAGACAGTTCTTCTGTTTTGCATCCGCCTCCAGTACAGATTTGTGTTTTTATTTCTTTGTTGAAACGCAGTTATCTAGTCCCGCCTTGGATATATGTCTGGATCATACTCTCCTTGGATTCTTTTGTTCATGCAGACTGGATGTGTGACTGTTTTTGTTCTTTTGATCAATGGCCACTATCTCCCGGAACATTCTGCTACAGAACTGGTTAACGGAATGTTGGCCCACCATTCTACTTTGCATAAACTGAAAAGAGACTTGTCCCTCATCAACATTTCAGCTGTTCTAGTGACTGATAGGATTGTTTGGGATCTAGTTCCTTTCAATATATTCTGCCCTACGGAGACCCTGCAGATACCATATGTGTTCAAAGTTTCTATGGGTGATGTAATAGTACCAGGGTTACATTCTTGTCAAAACTGTACATTTTATGCTTACAGAATTGGAGTATAATACTGTTTTTTAATCAGAGAACCTATATCTCAATTCCACAAACTATGCTGACATGTTCTGTTATCACCATTATGTACATCACTTCCTACACAGAGCCAGTAGTCAACTTTTTAATTATATACAATGGTAACATCGTCTGAATCCCCCACAAGGGATTTCCAAAACGCATAGACAAGTTCACGTATTTTACAGAATATGATACTTCAGAACCCATGTCATATTATTTCAAATTAGTTCCTAACACCACCCAAAAAAATATATGCTTAAGAAAACTAAGCTAATATATACAGCTTTGTTCCTTAACCAGTTAGCCCATAAAGGCTATGATTACTGGAAAAATACAATTGATTTTAAATCAATTTGGGGGGCAAAATCTTGGCAGGTTCAAGGAACGGAAACCTTATTTTGAGCCTGCTTAATTCACACACAAATTATCTTCTTGAATGACACCATTCAGCAGACTACATGTCTGGGGGTTTTCAAAAATTAAAGAAATGAATGCCCCAACAATTCCCTCTATTGCTGATTTTTATAACTGGCAAAGTTTGACAAATTACACTGAAGAACAACTAAATGGCATGGTACAGGATGGTACATTCAACTCCACACTTTCTGGTCCTGACAGGTGGTTAATGTGGTAAGCAGACACTAATAGTAGTCATGATTGTGTTCTCAATTCCACGTCTGGGTTACAATCAAGCAAACCTGATCCCCAATAGTTTCAATCACAACATTCTGATATTGTTACAACACATTCAGTCAAAAAAGTGTGTCAACAATGGTTGGAACATTCAACACTGTCTGCAGTGAAACAACATCTTTCATTCCTGCCTGAAGAGTTGAATTCATCTGCTTTTCTTTTGGGTCCCAAATTTCCAAGTTCAAAAAGATTTCTTTATGCTACCTATAAGGAAATTCGGAAATGATCCCAGATGTAAGCTGCAGCACGTTGAAGAAAAAATCAACCAAGATAATTTGGATAAAAAGCTGGCTGTTGTTGATAATAGCATTAATATGTTGTCTTCTCATATTTACAATTTAAATAATATTGTATCTGTTATTGATACTATGCAAAGTGAGTAAATATGTATCATGGGCAAGATCAGATCTATTATGCAGTTTAGCTGGATGCTTCAAACACTTAAAATGGGTGGGTACCATGGCACTATTTGAATTGCCGTGTTAGAAATGGGGGTATCTAATTGGCAGTGGTATGCACCCTGTCCAAGTAGGGACCCTTCCTTCTAGTCAGGATGAGTAAAGTACACACCTAATTTGGTCTGTGCTCACCCTATTGGCACAGAGCAGTCAGGCTAAACTACAGAAGCAATGTGTAAAGCATTTGTATACAACCAACAGTAACACAGTGAAAACACCACAAATGGACACTACACCAGTTTAGAAAAATAAAGTATCTTTATCTAAACCAAACAAGACCAAAAATGAAAAAAATCCAACATACACAATTCTAAATATGATTTTTAAAAGGTACAAACAGTTCTGTCCATAGAAAACTATGGATGTGTCACATTTGGCACAAAGTAATTGGGATGCGTCAAAACTCACAAGCGTAACAGATGCAGGAAAGGTGATGTGCCGATTCCTTACGCGCAGGGAAGGGGATGCATCTGTTCCTTGCTCCAGGGGAGGTGATGCGTTGATTCCTTACTGCCACGCAGGAGAGGTGAGGTAAGTTCCTTACTGAAGAGGAGGTGATGCGTCAGTGTCTTACTGCCGCCCCAGCGATGATGCAGATTTGGCGCTCAGGCATGCTGCGTGAGAAAAGCCAGTAGCTGTGTCGATTTCAGCAACCGCAGACAGTTGATGCTTAAATTTTTTCCAGTCGCCCAGCAGGGCCTGTGTGAAAGTCAGGGCTTTGGTCTCAGACTTCGGAGACTGATGCACTGAACTCGGCATGCAGCTGTTCTTCAGGCCCATGGCAGCAATGTGTGGAAAATTCTCCTGCACAGCAGTGGTGCATAAAAAACAACAGGTACTGGAAGGGCAATGCGCTTATTTCCATCAACATAAGCAGCAAACCAACCTCCAGAGGCCCAGAAATGGAGTTTGGCACCATAAGGCAGGTCAAAATTCCCAGCAGTGGAGTCTCGGGATGCTGTAGGTAAAGTCTTTGTGTCCTTGAGACTTCAGAAACAGGAGGCAAGCTATACATCAAGCCTGTGAAGATGTTCTGAAGTAGGATTCACAGCAAAGTTCAGATTTTATCCTCTTTGACGCAGAAGCAGGCAACTGCTGGTCAACCCTTCAAAGCAACACACAGCAAAGAGACAGTACTATTCTTCAAAGGTCTTCAGCCCTTCTGCTTGGCAGAGGTTCTTCTTGATTCCAGAAATAATCTAAGGTTCTAGAATTTAAAGTCTACTACTTATAACCCTTTTCCCTGCTAAGTCTTTGTTCCGAATGTCACTATTGCTCAGTAACACCAGTTCTGTACTCCCTGGTCCAGCTTCACTACAGGAGGTGGAGACAGCATTGTGCAGAGCAGACAGGTGCTAGTAAAAATCCCCCCACTACTCTAAATGTAGAAAGGTGTATTCAGCCTGGCTTTGAGTCACCCAGGAAAGGCAGGACACACCTCAACCCCCTTTTTTGGCTCTCTAGATTGAATGCATCGCCAGCTCCTGTCACTCTAAAATAAGACAGTGAATACAAAAACAGGCAGAGGCCCACAGGATGGTTAGACAAGAAAATACCCACTTTCTAAAAGTGGCATTTTCAAACTCATAATTTAAAAAAATAATTCACTAAAAGGTGTGTTATTAAATTCTGAGTTCATAGAGCCTAAACTCTCTCTAGCTGTTTCCAATGGACTGCACCACTAGTAAAAATGTTACAGGGCAGCTCCCATGTCAGCCTATAAGAGAGCTAGTCCTTCAAATAGTGAAAAATTCAATTGGCAGTATTTCACTATCAGGACATGTAAAACACCAGTACATGTCCTACCTTTCACATACACCGTGCCATGCCCATGGGCATATATGAGGGGTGCATTACATATAAGAAAAGAGAAGGTTAGAGCCTGGCAAGTGGGTGCACTTGCCAAGTCGACAGGGCAGTTTAAAATTGCACTCACAGACACTGCAGTGGCAGGTCTGAGTCACATTTGAAAGAGCTACTTGTGTGGGTGACACACTCAGTGCTGCAGGTCCGCTTTTAGCATTTGATTTACAGGCCCTGGGCACACACCGTGCACTCTACTAGGAACTTACCAGTAAATTAAATATCAAAATCATGGAGAACTAATCAGAACGACAATTTACACAGGGAGCACTTGCACTTTGGCACTGATTAGCAGTGGCAAAGTGCCCAGAGCACCTAAACCAGGAAAAACGAAGTACAGCACATAGACAAACATCCAAGAGGCATATGCAAAAAGTCATAGGAAACCACGCGAAGGAGGCAGGGTCTAACAGGCTGAAACGTATTCCTGCTCTTTAATTTAACACGCAAGCAACAACTGATGGTGATGAAAGATGCAACGTGCACAATGGTGCACTTAAAGAAATTTCCATTTACTATAGTTGAAACACCTTGGGCTGTGTGGTTGATACACAGTATTGTTTCTTTACCTATCTCAACATTTCAGTTTACAGCTTCCATGAAACATTTTACTGTTGGTAGATATGAACCCCTTGGGAGCAGCTTAATTCATGAATTATGATCACTTCCCCTAACATATCGTTGTGAACGGGTCAGTGAGGAAGGTTTCCTCACTGGATAAGAATGTGACTCTACTGTCGGACATTCACTTGTTTGCAAACACATTAAAATCCACAGCGCATGTAATAGTTCAGTGCCAAATTTGGCCTGTTATTTAAATGGTTCCTTCTTCTTCCACTTATCACAGTACTTAAAAATGGAAGTTATTTAATGCTTAGTGATTAGGATTGCTGAGGTATGTGAGCATGAATCAATCAATCAATCAATCAATCAATCACGGAATTTGTAAAGTGCACTACTCACCCATAGGGTCTCAAGGCGCTGGGGGCGAGGGGGGAGGGGAGGGTGAGGTCCGCTATTGCTCTTGAGCTGTTTCCTGAAGGAGAGATGGTTCTGGGTAAGTCGTAGGTGGGTGGGAAGGGAGTTCCATGTCTTGGCCGCCAGGTAGGAGAAGGATCTTCCTCCGGCGGTGGTCTTGCAGATGCGTGGGACGGTGGCGAGCGCGAGGCTGGCCTGAGCGGAGCTGGCGGGTGGGCGTGTAGAATGTAAGGCGGTTGTTGAGGTATGTGGGTCCCACGTTGTGGAGAGCCTTGTGTGCGTGGGTGAGGAGTCTTAATGTGATCCTCTTGCTGATGGGGAGCCAGTGCAGGTCTCTCAGCTGGGGAGTGATGTGGCTGAAGCGGGGGTGTCCAGGATGAGTCGTGCTGAGGCGTTCTGTATGCGCTGGAGTCTTTTCTGTAGTTTGGCTGTGGTTCCAGCGTAGAGGGTGTGTCGATAGTCCAGCCGGCTGGTGATGAGGGCCTGGTTGACCGTCTTCCTGGTGTCGGTGGGGATCCACCGGAAGATCTTTAGGAGCATGCGCAGTGTGTTGAAGCAGGCTGACGTGACGGCGTTCATTTGCTTGGTCATCGTGAGGGAGGAGTCCAGGATGAAGCCCAGGTTGCGTGCATGGTCCGTTGGCTTGGGTGCGGAGCCCAGGGCGGGGGGCCACCAGGAGTCGTCCCAGGCAGAGGGGGATGTTCCCAGGATGAGGACTTCCGTCTTATCAGAGTTCAGTTTCAGCCGGTTGAGCTTCATCCATTCCGCGACGTCTTTCATTCCTTCCCGGAGGTTGGCTCTGGCGGTGGCGGGGTCGTTGATGAGGGAGAGGATCAGCTGGGTGTCGTCGGCGTAGGAGATGATGTTAAGGTTGTGTTGGCGTGCGATGGCTGCGAGGGGGCTCATGTAGACGTTGAAGAGGGTGGGGTTGAGCGAGGATCCTTGTGGGACGCCACAGATGACTTCGGTGGCCGCTGATCGGAACGGGGGGAGGCGGACTCTCTGGGTTCTACCGGCGAGGAACGAGGCTGTCCACTCCAAGGCCTTTCCTTGGATTCCGATGTTGCTGAGGCGCTGTATTAGGGTGCGGTGGCATACGGTGTCGAAAGCTGCCGACAGGTCCAGGAGGATGAGGGCCACTGTTTCCCCGTTGTCGAGCAGGGACCTGATGTCGTCGGTGACTGCGATGAGGGCGGTCTCGGTGCTGTGGTTTGCTTGGATGCCAGATTGCGAAGTGTCGAGGGATCCGTAAGTCTCGAGGAAGGGGGAGAGTTGTCTGTTGACGGTCTTCTCGATGACTTTGGCCGGAAAGGGGAGGAGTGAGATGGGGCGGAAGTTCTTGAGGTCCGTGGGGTCCGCAGTGGGTTTCGTCCGTAGGGCGCTGAGCTCGGCGTGTTTCCAGCTCTCAGGGAAGGTGGCGGAGGCGAAGGAGCTGTTAATGATGTCCCGGAGTAGGGGGTGCGATGATGGCGTCGGCTTTCTTGAAGATGTGGTGTGGGCAGGGGTCGGTAGGGGAGCCGGAGTGGATGGTGTTCATCGTGCGGGTGGTATCTTCGGTGCTGACCATTGTCCAAGTGCAGAGGGTGGTGGTGGGGGGCGCCGGATCGGTGGTAGGGTGCGTGGTCGGTGTGCTGAAGCTGTTGTGTATGTCGACGTTCTTGCGGTGAAAGAACGAGGTGAGTGAGTCGCAGAGGTCCTGCGAGGGAGTGATGTCGTTGTTGCAGGCGCTGGGGCTGGAGAGCTCTTTGACGATGTTAAAGAGTTCCTTGCTGTTGTGGGAGTTGTTGTCCAGTCGTTCTTTGAATGTGGTCCTTTTGGTGGTGCGGATCAGATGGTGGTGTTCGCGGGTGGCGTTCTTGAGGGCTGTCATGTTTTCTGTTGTCTGGTCGTGGCGCCAGGCTTTCTCGAGGGTGCGGCAGGTTTTCTTGGAGTTTTTGAGGTCGTTGTGAGCATGAATTCCCTATATTATGTCCATTTTCCAGGTTGTTACTTGTTGCAAAAAAGTCTTGTTTACCCCTCAGGATGGAAGAACACAACGAGCTATCTGCGATTCCATACGAACTCCGAAAGGAGACTTAAGCAAGCTAAGCACACTCAAAGCATTATTGTTTCAACATGAGGTAGCTCTCACATCGGCCTGCAAAACCTTCAAATTACAGGTGGCTAGATCTTCTAGTGAAATACATTTTTAATGCCTCTAATACTGCCCGTCTGGTACTCTTTTTAAAAATCGTCAGCGCCAGTCTCCTCAGTTTGTTCTAAAATGTCTTCGGAATAATAACAGCTTTTATTCATTCCATTTTTTTTCCAGAGTATTCAGAGGATTTCCGCTGCTGTTTTTCCTCATTTGCAGCATTCTCATCCTATTTCTACTTCTCTGCAACAAATGTTCTTTTTAAATGACCTCTGGAACTACAATCACTCCAACACTATTGTGAACATATACTTCAGATTAATATTTCTACTGCGAGAGCTGGTTTTGACTGGTCTTTAACATTCCGGCCTGCCTGGTTTACCTGCATACAACATGTGATCCACTGCCTCTGTTGCCCCTTGGAATGGGCACTTGATGGGCCTGGCTTCGCAGACACCCCCCACATAGGACATGGAGCTGCTAAAGAATCCCTTAACAACCCATTTTCAGTACTGTCCCCTGGGTTTGCGACTTCTTCACAATGCAAGGTCTGAGCCACTCACTTTCAAGGAAATAGGTACATCGTCACATGGATCATGGAATACAGGCTCTACTAACACAGATGCAGGTTGGCCGGTAATTATTTCTGCATCTTTTTTATTTTCAGAATATTACTTTTACAAGTTAAGCTTTGAGTTTGTTTATCTTTTAATTACATTCACATTATTTATTGCTTTTTATTGTGCTATTATCCTGACCAAAAGAAGGGTGCTGTACGTTTCTTGCATTGCCCATCGTCGTTTTTCCTATGTTAGCCTGATTGTGTACAGTGTAGGCACACATTACTACACAGCACGCTTGTTTTTGTGCTGCTTTTTATTTTCACACAAAACCTGCAGATGTTTTAGTGTTTTATTTTTTTATTGGAGTTAGTCTGAACACACTCGACACGGTCAAACAACAATGGCCCTTGTTATTCTCTCTTGTCAGACACTAGCACCTAGACAGAACAAGAGAATGCAGCTGCTGTTTGTGAACACACGTCTTGTCATATAACTGAGGTCAGGGGTTCTGAAAAAACACACTGAGCAAAGGTCCTGAAGTAAGAGGGCTGCGTCCGCTGCAATGTAGTACGCCCACCTATGTATACTAAGGTACGGGGTTCACCACTAAACCCAGAGATCTCTAATAAATAATCATTTTGCTTCTGTAAGGGCGGGGGTTTATGCCAGTCTGTCTTATAACATTACAGGGCTTTTTATGATATATTGTCTGATAACCATCTAATGATATTTTTGGTATCCATTTGTTTTCTAATTGTGGTGCAAATACTGCATCTTAGAGCACAATAGTTAAAAAAAAATATTATAAACTTCATTTGTGTCTCTTCTTTATCTTATTGTGGACAAGTACGAGTGAGAGAGCGAAAGGGTGTGTCCTGTTACCGCAATCCCAGAGAGGGTCATCAGTGCTGTGTTCCGGGGTTCCAACTCAATTGTTTCTCTGGAAAGGTTAGGAGGGCAAGTGAGGCATTATAGCTAGCCGGACTCTGGCTCATAGATACTAGAGGGGTATGGTGACTCAGGAGCGCATTACGATGGCGGACAGACCTGAGTCCGTCCGCCATCGTCATGGGAATTGGGACTGTCCGCCTATATGGCGATGGTCCCACCGATGGAATCACAATGCGACCGCCATGGTGGCAGTCGCATTGGGCATGTTTACAATTCCACCTGCTGCAATGGTAAAAATGCAGAGTTTGCATTTCCCTGCACTACGTGGCAGTCACCATGCAGTGCCTGCCACAGAGTGCAGGGAAATGTAGGCAAGTTCAGTAGGGAAGTGCCCCTGCTAAAGGGGGGCCCACAAAAGGCCCCCGAGGTCAGTCTCCACCAGCCTTTGAATGGCGGTTGAACCGCCATTTAAGGCTTGCGGAGATGAAGCGTCCTAATATGGCGGACGGTGCCTGTTAGGCAGCACCACCATTCTAGGTATGCTTTGCGGGTCCACCAGGCAATCTGAACGATCACCTGTGGCGGGCCTGTGGCGGACGCAATTCCTGTCTGCCAGCAAACCGCCTGCCATCATAATTTGGCAGGCGGGCAGCCGCAATTTGGCGGTAAGTCCATCACCGGCAAGCTGCCGGTGGCAGATTCACCGCAATCGTAATGAGCCCCACAGTTCCTACATGCTGATGTTCTATAGTTCCAATCATAGTTCTGTTCCTGAGCAGGATCCCTTCAACACCCTCATTGTGTCCATGCATGGTTGATACCCACCTGCATTCACTATCAGGTAGCCTGATTTACACCCCATTAGGTCTGCATATCTTTCTCTAATTTGAGCTCTACATTGCTTTATGATTCTCCAATGACTGTATATAATGGCACTCCGATCAAATGTATTTTGAGACAGTCCTCAGACCCATTCTGTGGATGTTTCCCAGTCAGAACGTTTTATTATACCAACTGTTCCTGTTTTGCCAAATGCCTCTTGTCTTTAAATTTTTCATGGTAAATTCATAATCCAGTAATAGTTTCTAAACTGTATAAACTATTGCATATCACTTGGCTCCCATATATACTCAGCAGTGATTTAACTGCAGAGTAGGCAAGGGCGCCGAGTGGTATGCAGTGGTTTCTAACTTTAGAAACCACGTAATCATTTTTAGGTCGAGCCTAGCGTTGCAGCGCATGCGCTGACCGCTCTGCGAGGCATGCTATAGGAGGGTATGTTGTGAAAGTGCTGTGGAAGCCCCGCCCATATTTTTGGTTGGCTGGTGTCATTGTCCATGGTAAAAGCTGGCTTCCGATTGAAAATGAGACTTCTTAGTCCCTCCTTGTTACCGCCCTGTCTCCTTTTGTGACCACCCATCAGGACTGGATATTTTACTTACTGCGTTACTCTGTCTCCTTCAATTAGTCGGTAAGCACTTTTAAAAAAAATTCAGCTTTGTCATTTTGCCAGTGCCATGAATTACCGTTTTCTATTTGTTAATGGGCTCCGTGTGTGTGGTGGGCTGACCTGTCAATCAGATTCTGGCAAGCACCCAAGGCAAAAAGTAAGTGCAGTGCACGTTAAGTGAATTCTACTATTATAAAGCGAGCACAGAATGCTCTATATTTGTATTTTTAAAAATAAATTATATTTGTGCTGTACTTTCGCTCTCTCGGACCCTGATTTTTTTCTGCTATTTGTTGGAATTTAGGTTTCCAGTGGATCTTCAAAGACTAGTTAATTGACAGTTTAGCTGGGTCTTAACAAAACTGCATTTCCGTATAGCCTTTGGGCCGTAGGTGTTATTTCTCTACTCCATGATACCCCTTCTGCATTGTGATTGAATTTTTGTAGTGTACCATGTGTCGATCTTGCAAACAAGAAAGGTTGAATTGGCCTGTCGGGGGCATCTATGTGATCTATAGATTATACACAGAGATACACGCCTCAGCAGCAGGGCACTCAGTCGAGTTCATAAAAGAGAAAGGGGCTCAAAGATGAAGAAACTTGATTGGTGGAGGGGCGTGCGGATTATTCAACGCTTGGTACATCACGTGCTGCTATTGCTCATCTCTGCTCCGTTTAACAAGTCTCAGAAAGAGGAAATGGTGGGAGGGCCCTTTTAGTATTTGAACCAGGGCCCCACAGGTTAAACTCCGAAGTCTATAGCCGGCGCATTAATTCACTAAGCCATCTTAAAACCTTGGAACCTAAATGCTTTGGATAAAAATGCTTCTCAGCTGGGTGAAGGTAGGGAATGGGCGAGGGTATGCTAGGTGGCGACATTGGATACATTTCTGCAATACAATACATTTGTAAGTAAAACGTGCCATAAAACTGCATTCCAGTGAATAAGTGCTTTAAAAATGCCCAATAAATTATTATATCAGCTATTATCAACCAGAGAGTGGTTTTATAAACTTAAGTTGCTAAGTGGGTTGAGCTGGTTGGGTGATAGCTTCATTTAAATTGCGGAAGGCGTGAAGTTTGGTGTACGAAACCTGTGAATAGCAGGTTTTGAATCCCAGTCTTAATTCCACGAGGAGACTAAAACCATCATGACTAACTTAACATTAAAGGTACTAGTGTGCACTACACATTTTTTTTGTTTTTGCAGTTTTATATAGCACATACTCGACCGGAAGGTGTGGAGCGCTTTACACCAGTATCATTAAAGACAGACACATTCGTTTTTTGGTAGACACAAGGAGATTAAGGGATTTGCCTAGAATCACAGGATCTCGAGTCGACGCCGAGACTCGAACCTGGCTCTCCAATTCTAAAGTCGGCTGCGCTGACCATTGCGCCACACCCTCTCCATATATAGTTGAGATAAGATGCAGACCTTTTGTACACCAAACTTCACACCCCCCTCAATTGAAATGAAGCTATCACCCAACCAGAGTCACACCAGAACGTAATAACCAGAACATATCAGCACAGAATGCCTCGGGCCTGTGCAAAGAATAGGCGTAGATTCCCCTTGTGCAGCAGGTGCAATCACACCGGGGCCGGAAGACCTGAAGGGCCGACTGAACCTTGATTACTGCTGTATTTCATAATTCAAAGAGCAGCCAGTGGGCCCATTTCATTATTTGCACCAGGGCCTGTGACACAATGGCTTCACTTCTGGTGCAGAGACACCCCCACATGTGGCAACGCAGTTCTAATGCTACCTCGTGCACTACTCTAATGCTGCCACAATGAATCGCTTCATAGGACCGCCGAGCAGTCCGACCAATCCCAATTTGTGCGGAAGCAAGAGTTCTGTAATTACTGCAAATGGGAATTAATTCAGTTTTCTCTGGGCCCATCATACCACAAAAAAATGGCAACATTTAACTGGGCAAATATTCCGATTTTTTTTTTTACAAGTTCAGGAATAAAAGTGAAAAAAAAATTGCTTCCACATTCAGTCCTACAGAACTCAGAATATGTGGTAATTACCACAGCTGGTAAACACCACACTGATTAGTAATGTTAGTTTATTCCTCATGGAACGAAATGTCAACTGGCCAGGGCAAATATGTCTTTTTATGGCTGGCTGAAGCTATTGGGTTTGTAACCAAACCTCACTATCCTATACCCTCTCATACACAGACATGCTTTTTTTAAAGTATTTATTAACTAACCGCTTCTGGCGTGGGTTTGCTGACATCTTGGCAACATATAAGGAAAATAGAAATATGAAAAAAATAGAAAAAAAAGAAGGCAGAACCAAGGGACTGGGTATTGAGTAATAAAGGACATGATTGAGAGGGCAGAGGCTCTCCGTAATTACCGGATGCAATAAAGTTCTCACCCTTTGTTACACTTTGGCAAATAAAACTTGATAAAATTTAGTTGTGAGAAAATAGAACGATATTTACCTTCACATGTGCATTTTGGTGTAGTAAATAAGAAAATGTGCATGTTATTCCCCAAAAACTCAGAATAGGTGCAGTTTATCACATTGGCAGTGGGTTTTATTGGACCCGCTCACAACAGGGCATGAGAAGGGCCCAATGACAGGCCTGATTTCCACAACCGCGTTGGATTTGAAGATAACCACATCCTAGGTTAATTATTTCCATCCAGATTCTTCAAGATGAGCCTTTTTCCCCACGGCTATTCTACAAAGTGTAACATTGGTGCAGAGCAGAATTATCATGTATTACCAAAAATAACATAATATTAATCGGATTTTTCATAGTGTTGTTCAATGTAACATCTAGAAGTCTAGGGCTGTAATGTGCACATGAATGAGTAGCAGCCAATCATGACATTTAAATATGAGCAGGTGTCCAAGCACTGGAGGCCGTCAAGCAGTAACCATGGGATCCAAATTTATGCTGTAAAACGTGCATTACTGTTTATGACAACTTCTAGTGCATCCGGTAACAAATGTTTTCAAGTCATATGCTACAAAATATGTAAATATTCCTCTGTCACCTCTGGTGAGCAACTCCTCCCGCCCCCACCCACCACAAAAAACACAAAGTTCTGAGCAGATGAGCGCAAAAGAACATACCATGATTGGGCAGAGGCAAGACAAACTGCAACCCTGGGCCAATCCATTATTCACATGGCCTTCATTTGAGGACCATCAGACCCATCCAGCCAGGAAGGGCATATTAGGGCCACAAGGCCAATTCAGAATTTCCGTTTTCTCTGATACAGACTCCCAAGTTCTTCCATTCATGTACATGTTTGCACCAGAGGACCACCCCCATGCCCACACAATGCACCGGTGAAGCCAGCATCTACACTTACTTCCCAGCTGGGTGGTTGGGGGTGGGGGGGGGCATATTCACGCTATTATGCTGCGGTGTTTTGCACATATGCACGCCCGCTGCACCACACTGTCCCGGGGGTGGGGTATTCAAACATTTTATTGGATCTGGGGGTGGAATCCACTGTACCTTATATCAGGGAAAGTTTCGGCACTTTCGGCACAAAGTTGACCAGACCCGTCGCATCTTATATCCGTATATGTGGAGTTGATGCTCTACGACTGCTTCTGTGGGAGCGGGAGCGGTCTTTGACGACTTCAGAGGTCAAAGTGGTCTTAGGCAGCCTCCTATAGAGACCTTTGAACTCGTTTCTGTTCGAGGAGGAAGTCAGTGTGATAATGTGATTGCCCTCAGCAATTGTCTGTTGGACGGTGACCTTTCACCTCAAAGATCCGTAGTACCCGGGTCACAGACTGATGTTACCAAATTGGACTCATGGAGGACGACCCTTCACCTCACACACCTTTCAGAATGCTGGGGCATTTGTATGGTGGTGTAACACAACAGGAACTGTCATGTGCTCAGCTTGGCCTTTCACCACACAGACTTTCGATTGCATTTGGCGGTCACATTCAGGACTATTGGACAGTTTCATTGCTGGTGCAGGGGTTTAGGGACATGTTCAGTGTCGACATTTTCAATGACCAGTAGGTTTGACTTGGCTTTTTATCCTTCTGGAGTCGATAACTGCCGGCGGCTGGTTTATCACAACACCTCTGGATGTCGTATTACCAGTCCCCGACAACAGAGCTGAAGATACTGGCATTGACAGGTGTCAGTCAGGGATGTAGCTTCTACTGTATGCACTATTTTCTTTAATGAGTTTCTCCTACAGCAGCCACAACAAGCTTACCTGCAACATGCGCACTTTCATTTTCCAAGCAGCCCGGGACAATGGCGGCCGCGTCTTTGAAGTGAAATAAGTCTCGCATTTACAAGAGTCTAGGCTATTGGCATTATAAATGAAAATTCCTTTTATTTATGTATCAAAACAGATAAATGAAAGGCATTTTCATTTACAATGCCAATAGCTGAAACTCTTGCAAATGCGAGACATATTGCATTGAACATGCTTGTTTATTCCAGTGGCGGAGTGACAGAATTTTAATTTACCAGTAATTACGCGCTACAAGTGTACCTCGGAATTACCAAAATTCCTCTGATTCTGCCAGTGGAATTGAAAATTCAGCTCAGGACTCTGCATTGCCTCTGGTAGCAAACAGTTCATCGACTCCATCACAGATGCTGCCAGCTCGCACGCCTTGGCCTCCACAGACGACATCCTCCTCGGAGTCCTGAACTTCCACCTCGAGAACACCGACAACAGCAACTCCACCACGCTGCTGGCCAACCTCGCCAACCTCAGCTGCAAAAAGCTTGTCACGAAACCCACCCACTCTGCCAGACGCACACTCGACCCCATTTTCTCAGCCAGCAGCCACGTCACGATCAGCCACACCACCGAACTCCACTGGACCGAACACCGCTGCATCCACTTCTCCTTCAAGAAAATCACTGCCAACAACCACCAGCAAAGAATCCCCCACAGCAGCTGGAGCAAGGTCACCGAAGACCAGCCAATCACCACCCTCGCCCGAGACACACCAACCGACCATACCGACACTGATACAGCCGCCCGCAAACTCAGGCAATGGATCAATGACTGCGCCAACACTCTCGCCCCGATCAAGAAACCCTCAAACAGACGCACCAACAGAAGGGTTATCTGGTTCACCGACGACCTCCAGACATCTAAGCATGCCTGCCGATGACTAGAGAAGAAATGGCGCCACAATAAAACACTGGACAACCATACAACCCTCAAGAACGCCAGCCGCAGACACCACCAACTCCTTCAAACGGCCAAAAGGACCTCCTTCAAGGAACGCATCGACAACAACGCACTCAACAGCAAAGAGCTTTTCAACATCGTGAAGCAACTCGCCAACCTCAGCTCCAGAGACATCCCGCCGTCACAAGACCTCTGCGACTCTCTAGCTACCGTCTTACACCGCAAGATCGCAGACATTCACAACAGCTTCAACACCCTGACCTCTCCGAAAGCCGCCGACATCCTAGACCCTCTGCCCCCCAATCACACCAGCCACCTGATCTCCTGGAACCACGTCAACGATGAAGACATCATCAAGACCATGAACACCATACACTCCAGCTCACCATCAGACCCATGCCCCCCAAATCTTCAACAAAGAGCTTTCCATCATTGCTCCCCAACTCCGTAAGATCTTCAACAGCTCATTCGAGACCGCCACCTTCCCAGAAAGCTGGAAACACGCAGAGATCAACACCCTACTCAAGAAACCCAAGGCAGACCCAAAGGACCTCAAGAACATCCGGCTCATCTCCCTGCTCCCGTTCCCGGCAAAAGTCATTGAGAAGATCGTCAACAGATAACTGACCCAATTCCTCAAAGAGAACAACACCCTGGGCATGTCCCAATCTGGATTCCGCAGCAACCACAGCACCGAAACCGCTCTCATTGCCACCACCGACGAAATCAGGGCCCTACTGGACAATGGTGAAACCGCGTCCCTCATCTTCCTGGCCCTCTCGGCCGCCTTCGACACCATCTACCACCATACCCTACGCACATGCCTCTACAACGCAGGGATCCGCGACAAAGCCCTGGAATGGATCACCTCCTTCCTCACCGACAGAACACAGAGAGTCCGCCTCCCTCCATTCTAATCCAAGCCACCAAGCGTACCCCAAGAATCATCCCTCAGCCTGACCCTCTTCAAAGTCTACATGACACCGCTCGCCAACATCGTCCGATCACACAACCTCAACATCATCTCATACGCCGATGACACCCAGCTGATCCTCTCCCTCACCAAAAACCCCGCCACCGCCAAAACCAACTTCCACGAAGGAATGAAGGCCATCGCCGAATGGATGAAGAGCAGTCACCTGAAACTGAACTTGGACAAGACGGAGGTCCTCATCCTCAGCTCCAACCCCTCTGCATGGGATAACTCCTGGTGGCAGGCCTCGCTGGGAACCGCACTGACACCCACAGACCACGCATGCAACCTGGGGTTCATTCTGGAGTCATCTCTGTCAATGACCCAGCAAGTCAACACCATCTCCTCCTCCTGCTTCAACACCCTCTGTATGCTTCGCAAGATCTACAGATGGATCCCCACTGGAACCAGAAGGATGGTCACCCAGGCGCTCGTCACCAGCAGGCTGGACTATGGCAACGCCCTCTACGCTGGAACCACGGCCAAACTCCAGAAGAGACTCCAACGCATACAGAACGCCTCCGCACACTTCATCCTCGATATCCCCCGCCACAGCCACATCACCGCCCACTTGAGGGACCTGCACTGGCTCCTCGTCAACAAGAGGATCACCTTCAAGCTCCTCACCCACGCACACAAAGCACTCCACGATGCCGGACCAGCATACCTCAACAAGCGACTCACCTTCCACACCCCCAACTGCCAGCTCAGCTCCGCTGACCTCGCCCCTGCCACTGTCCCACGCATCTACCGAAAGACCACTGGCAGCAGACCCTACAGCCACCTTGCCACCAAGACATGGAACGCCATCCCCATCCACCTACGACAGACCCAGGACCTGCTGACCTTCAGGAGACTCCACAAGACCTGGCTGTTGGACCAGTAGCAGCTCCCCCTCTTCAGCACCTTGAGACCCTCACAGGTGAGTAGCGCGCTTTATAAATGCCTGATTGATTGATTGATTGAACTTTTTGAAAGTTATCTTTTCCCTGCTTGAATCTCCTTAAGGCTAATTTGCATTAGTTATCCAGCAGCAGTCCAGCCAGTGTCGGGCCTTATTGAGGTGTTAAAACTACTCTCAGAGCAGGAACAACGGTTTGGGTGGGGGGGGGGGGGGGGGAAGTGTTTTTCTTCCCTATGCAGGAAGACCAGTTAGGGTGACTTTGGAACATCTTTAACTTGTAAAGGGACCTGCACTTTTCCAAGTACATGTAAGATGAGACCTGGAGAAGGCAACCCTTTGTTACCCCCATCCAGGCTGGCATCAAGCCCAGTGTGAGGGGAGTTACCCTCAGAACCAGTTTTAAGTGACCACAAAGAAAGGGGCTATTCATTTCCCTTGCTATACTCCTGGGTAGCCACACAAGCATTGCACAAGAGAGACATGGTTTGTCCATCTTGAAATGTAGGTGCTGTGCAATGAGGGTGTTTGCAGTAGGTCAAACAGGAACTACTGCAAAAAGCTTATTAGAACACTTTCTGGACCTGCTGAAGAGCAGAAAAGGGCGGTGACTTGAGAGGAGCCTTGAAGAACTCAACCTGCTCGCTTTTGTACCTAGGACAAAGAAGTGGAATCAAAACGTCAGTTTGCTAACCCTCTGTGTGGCTACAGGGACACAAGAAGTTAAAAGAACATGTTTTTCTGAAGTAACCAGTTAATCAACTGAACTTCAACTGCACCATGAGAGTGGCCATTGCTGTAGTCAGTCCAGGCCCAAAAGTGTTCTCCCTGAGGTCCTGGGAGCCTTAGAAGTGATCAGAGGAGCTGCTCCAGAAATCCTGAAAAGTTAGGACTATAAACAATTTTTGGACTTCAATGATCTCCGGAGCCGTCGGAAAGGCCACACAGCAAAGATGTCTGATTTCGATGCACGTTCCTCGGATAGAGCTTCAGGCAAGCTGATGAACCTGGTCGGTGCATCTGGCCCAGGCTTCATTGCGATCGGCCTGAAATCGTGCATACATACAGATTTTATTGGTACTGTTTTTTGGCACTATTTTTACTTAAAACATTTAAGATTCATGTACTTGGATCCCTTTACTGGAGTTTTGTTGTTTTGGTTTCGTTTTGTTTATTGTATTTTAGTTTTCTAATTCAATTTGGAATTTTTATTGTTTTATGTTTTGACTTTACTACTGTTTTGGTACTTCATAAATACTTTACATATTGCCCTAAATTAAGCCCGTCTGCTCTATGCCATGGCTAACAGGGGGTCAAGCTCAGGTAAATTTAGTGACTTTGGGGTTCACAGTCAAAAGTTAGTGCTATTATTCTTTGAGTTACTTTTTATTCCATTGTATGTTTCAAGGGGTCAATATATTTGAAATCGAATTAATATATTAAAGCTATTAGGTTCTATACCGGAGCTTAGTAACCTAACATCAGACGCTCTAGAATCATATCAATTTAAACAGGATTCTGATACCCCAAATATGAAGTAACTTGTACCATATGGCAAAGGGAGCAGATCATCAAAGGATACTGGAATACACACAATTCGAGAAATGGGGAATTAAATTAAAAAAATGTAAAGACAGTTTGTATCCAAAATTGTTGATACCCAAAGTCGAGGAAGAATGTAATTTAATAACTAAATTAACGATTATGGGATCACAAGAGGAGAATGTCAAAACTCTGAAAGGAGCAGAAGGACCACTACTCAATGCTGAACTATCTTCCGGCATCAACATCACATGTAGTAGTTGGGGCCCTCGAATTTTTAAAGAAACCCAAAAACAACCAGCCTCCATGGAGGATTGGGCCTTGCTACCAAAAATACTCAGTAGAGGGAAACTTAATGAGAATGATTGATGAAGATGGAGCAGTTTGCCCAGAAAGAATGGACCTACCAATGTTTTCTGTGCTATTAGAAGATCATGATACAATATATTTTATTCAGAATTTTGAAATCTTAATGTTTCAGGAAACATGGAAAATGTGCTATGAGCCCATAATTGTTTTTTACGAATATGGCAACCATGCAACTCACACATCTGTTTACGGCCGAGCAAAGGTGGGCTCTCTACGTATGTTTCCTTGGATTTAGAAGCTACTCACCTAGTAATAGACTTTCAATTGACCTGGTTATTGTGCAAAAAAAAATATGTTTTGAAACACAAAGCATATTTATAAATGTGTATTTATAAAGAATGTAATTAAGATGATCAGCTTTCAGTATTGTGGGAATCAATTGCAATTTTGTCATACCAGTATCCGGCAACTAGCCTTAATATTTCGGGAGATTTCAATATGCATCTGTTTACTAATAATACAGGGAGCATAAAGAAACAAGGCAATGCTATTACCAAGATGTTCCGTTCCCAATTGCAGAAATGGGATCTTGTGCTGTTACAGGATACCTTTAATAATTCAAGGCAACATTCTACTATTGACTATACCATTATCTCAAACAAATTAATGATCAGTCTTATTGGATTACAAGTGGCCCCTAAAGTAGAAAGTGATCATAACCCACAAATAATTACATTATCGTTGGCAGTTGTCTACTTTCCAAAATCAAGAGTTCCTGATAAAGGGCCAGTCGTTTATAATCTGAAAACGCTGGTGTGGCATTCAGCAACACAAGAAGAGATTTTTGACTTTCTAGTCCTTATAATAGATCTAGTAATAAATTAGGTCTTCCGCAGGAATTCAATAGCAGAAATGTAGCCAGATCTCTGCTCTTTACTGGTTGATCACTTTCCAGTAAAACCAGCTTTCAGGGGAAACACTTTTACATAGAAAATGAAAATGTGGCATTCATACAGGTTATCCCCCACAAAACAGGCCTCTTAACAAAGCTTCTCGTGCTATTTTCAAAACATCACATGGAGTAAACAAATTTACCCATTCTGGTTTAATAAAGAAATTAATGAAATCGTACAAAAATGAGATTTGGAAAGCAAAAAGAGAATATAAGGAAGGATTGTGGATAAAATTCCACCATGTAAGTAAGACAAACAATCTAAGAGCATTTTGGGGTATAATTAACACTCTGGAACACAGCAATATGAGAGCTAGCAGTGCCAACATTCCTGCAATAGCCTGGGAGATCTTTATTCCTATCCTGTATGGGTCTAATACTGTAAATGGGCCAAACTCCATTAATGATGCATGTAAGCCATTATGATAAAGTCACTGACAAGTAGGATTAAATCAAATGGTGTGCCTGGTCCAAATGGGATCCTGAATGCTTTCTTTAAAGCATGAACGGACTAAATTGGACCCAGACTCCTGGCAAGGCAGCATAGCACATTCTATTTATAAACGTGGTCCTCCTGATAAGCCAGCAAACTAAAGGCTAATTGTCCTAACGGATGTAGAGGCGAAAATGTTTGCAACATTATTACTCAAAGATCTATATGAATGGGCAACTACAAGGAAAGTTATCCCAATTTTTCAAACTGGATTTCGTAGGGGACAATCAACAATAACTAACTGTTGATACTTACCTTGTTGGCAGAGAAAACCAAATATAAAAAGCAAAACCTTTTTATGTGTTATGTAGTCTAAAGGCAGCTTTTGATTCTGTTCCGCATAATCTTCTTTGGGCAAAGTTATTATTAGCATGGGGCGTACCAAAAATCTTTTTGATATGATTGTACTGTTGTATACAAATATGTGGGTGCAGGCTAAAGTGGGGGATGGAAGCCGTACCACTTGTTGCATTGAAACATATAGTGGCCTTAAACAGAGCTGCGTACTTGCCCCATGTCTTTTTAATCTTTTTATGTTAGACCTATCACATCATTTGCATAATGTCAATGCACACTCGCCAATCCTTGCAGGCCAAAGGATAACATATTTACAATATGTAGACAATACCATTCTACTATGTCATACGCTAGAGCTGCAAAGATTGATAGTCATTTGATCAATATATATTAGCAAATGGTTTACAAATAAATACAAAAAAAAACAATTATGATAATAGGATCAACAAAATCAGATAAGACATTATGGAAAATGAAGGATTTCTCTATTGAAACAGTAAGGCAGTATAAATACTTATGAGTTAAGCTTGATAATAGGATGACTTTTAAACCAAATTTTGATAACTTAAAGGCCAAAGCAACATCATTGTCTTTTGCATTTAGATCATTGCGAGATAAAATTTTATGCCTAAATTACAAGCACTTATTAAAAGTAATGAAGGCGAAACCTATCCCCGCACTTACATATGGGTCAATAATTTTCTGAGGCAAAGATAGCCAACTGTTAGATAAATTACAAATACAAGTTTTTAAGTCAATTTTTAGGATCTCGAAAAATATTGGACATGCTATAGTTAGATTGGAGTTTGGTTTGTTAAACCAAACATTGGTAAGACAAGCTACATTTTTAAAATGCCTATATTCACTCTATTTATCGGACCCGGAGTCCTCTGCACATTTGTGTTGGCAAGAAATGAATAAGAAAGAGTATACCAGCCCATGGAGGTTATATATAACGGAAAGTTTAAATATTTTTAATCTCCCACTTTTTGACGATATGATGAGAAATAAGACCATTTTAAAACAGATTTTAAATCAATAATCTAAATTTGTATCATTCATATTAGATCAGGAAAGGACTACAAAAAAAGCATGCCTGGTCGGTTACAATGAAATTGAACCCCGATCCTATCTAACCTCATTTTTTAAACCAGTGGTAAGGGATATATTACTTAAGCTTAGGTTTGGCCATTATCCAACAAAAGATGGGACACCTCGATGGGTACAAGTTTGGCAATCACAAAAATGTAGATTATGTGGTTATACTAATGAAACATTACTGCACATTGTATGTATTTGCCCCAAATTCCGTCAAGAAAGATTAACACTTTTAAAACTAATATACAAGGACAATGGGTGAGAACGTGTCCCCAAGTGATAATACTGTGCCTTCAAGGGTGTATTATCAATTTAATAATTTACTTTGTTAAATTTATCCTTAAACTGAGAAAATAAACTGGCTCAGGACCGATGTTTTGGTCATGCAATAAGAATGAAAGTGGCTATGATACTAACTATATTATTTTTCCTATATTGGTAATGTAACTGTATAAATTCCAACTATGTCTATCTTTCGCTGATGATGTATTATCTAAGGTATAAGGAAATCTTAAGAACACAGATGCACTTTATATATTAAACATTACGATTAAAATTGGAATGAATCTGTGTTACCTTATGCATAGCTTCTTTTAAGGGGCTGTTTAAATACCAGATAGAGGACTCAAAGATTATTTGTATGGATGGTTTTATTAGTATGCATGGTGATTAATAATGAAATGTAATGTTTTTATCAGTTTATGAGTGACATATTTTCTATGATAGTTTATGTACTTCCAATGGTTATAAAGGTATGTTAACACTTCTTCAATGTCTTTTAGGAACGTAAGAAATTGTTTTATTTTATGAATTGTGTTTTTATTGTAATGATTTTAATTAATTGGACAATAAAGAATTGTTTAGGTTTATTCTTTGAGGTTGGTGAATGTCCACCTCAAGTAATCAACCTTCTTGCACTATGGATTGAACATGCTTAAACTTAAAAGTGAGATGACTTTACTTTGTGAAATATCATGCTTACGTATTTTGCGCATTTCCTTTTCAGCAAGCAAGTTTTTCAGAGTAGACTAATTCACCCATTGCAAATTATTAGGGTCGAAAGACATCTGCCATTTCGAACAGAAGGCAGGCTGCACCAATTCCCAACAATTTACACGTCAAATTTGTTTAGTGTATGGGTATTTTCTGGTGAATCTGCACATATATTTATCAAAACAACAATTAGAAATTCTAACTGGCCACAGAAAACTTCAAGGTTTTGACACTGCTGGGGTCTGAGGCCTGCCGAACAGGCTTCAGCACCCCCGTTTACACTATTTAACTTGCCATGTCCTTTTCATTCAATGCAACCCACTTGTTTCAAGTCTACTGACAGTCTGTGGGCAAAACGTTGGAACTGTATTTATAAAAAGGAGATCGTAGTTTACAGAATCACGATTTCCAGATCTTCCTAAGAGAAAGTCCACTTAACCAAATCGAAAAATATCCTTATGTCGACGACTTTCTACATGAACAAGAGTGCATAAGGGTAAGGAATAGAAATGTGTTCTTTATTGGTGAAGGGTGAAGGGGTGATAATAATCGTCTCCTCCCTTTGAAGTATGAATACTTGGTAACCTGCAAACTAGACAGCAATAGTCCAGTGGAGATGCTGCTTTCAGAAAAAGTGTGGTCCACCTACAATTAGGATGTACTTCAAGTTTCCATCAAGGTTTGTGTTCTTTAAACTCCCAGCTGAAAAACACACAGGTATTTTGGCACTTGCCACTGAAAGTGGGAACTGCGCACAAACCAGCATGCAGCAATCACCCACCCCTCCTCTTATCTGATGAGCTCTAATTAGAGCCAACACATAATGGTGATTACAGCTACTGTGAAAGCAATGTGAACGTTCAAGTGATTAAAGCAAAATGAATAGAATGAGCAAAATATAATGGGAGACTTGTACAAGTATAAGGTTATTAAAGAATTACTTAACGGAGACCTGAAAATATTTGTTTTCTACTTTAGAGTACGAGTGCAGGTCTAACCTTCATGTAGTAAACAATAAGTGTAGATCCAAGCAGGTAGAGACTTGTTGAAGACAGGTTTATTCGCAGCACAGAATAATACAGCAGATCACCATCTGGCCAGACAGCAACTGACACAGCTGGAATTCTTAGGTGGAATCATAACATTAAGAACATGCTAAAGCTCCATGTAGGAAACAGTGAAAACAGACTAAATACACAGAAGCTATTTACAACATATCTCCCTCCCTTAAATCCATAAAGGAAAGTGAAAATAAAAACAACTAATGAACATAATCACTAAGATAGACAGGCGGACGGCGAGAACGAGCACTTCTTGAAGTACCACTACTAGTAGAGATTGCAACAGAGGAGGAAGAAGGAGCAGAAGAAGAAACAGCATCACCAGAACAAGAAGGTGTGGGAATAGAAACATCACGCCCAGAGAAAGAAGAAGAAGAAGAAGAAGTATCACCACAACCCACCTCCCCCCTTGCACTGGATTGGGAACAAGAATTGAGGTCACACTGAGCAGATAACATGTAACCACTACTGGAGGAAACAGAAAAAGTTAGAGAAGTCCTAACATCCACATCAGAATGTCGCTTATACAAAGCCACACGTCTGAAATTCCACCATTCCCCATTGTCAAGAAGAACACAATGAGAAAAGACACGCTTTACAGCAAAAGGACCTCTAAATTTCGAGAGACCCTTAGAGAACCTCCCATGCTTTACCTTGACCAAATCCCCCACAGAAATTGGTGAAATCACAGAGGACTCCAGAGGAGAAACATTGCCGTCATTCCTTAGCCAAGAAGGTGTTAATTTGGTTACAAGAGGACGACCACGCATCAACTCAAAAGGGGACTTGCACCCATGTTTGTGAGGAGTTGAACGATAGGCCCAAACAAGTTCCTGAACCTTATCATTAGAAAAGCAACCAAACTCAACAGACATTTGTATGATCCCCTTAATTAGTCTGTTAACCCTCTCACACATACCATTACTTTGTGGGTTATAAAGACTGGTCCGATGATGACTAATCCCACATTCTTTTAGAAAAGAAACCATTTTTCCAGAAATGAATTGTGTGCCATTGTCAGTTATTAACACAGAAGGAAAACCCTCATCCAAAAACACATTTTTTTAAAAGGAGATTGTAGAGTCAGTAGTGATATCTTTAACAAAGCGAACAGTGAGCCACTTCGAAAAACAATCAATGACTACAATAGCAAAACGCTGGTTGAAAGGCAACTCATTTATAGGCCCAATAAAATCTAGACAGATGGTGTGCCAAGGAAAGTTCTCAAAAGAAATATTACGCTCACTCTGAGAACCAACACCCTTCAAATGTTTTTCACCCTCCTTACAAAAACAACAACGCACCACACAATCCACAGCATCAGCATCAATGGAAGGCCACCAGAAATTTTCCTTAACTCTACGTTGGGTGAGAGACTGGCCTAGATGTCCCTCATGGGCTAGATCAAGAATTTTCTTTCTAAGTGAATACGGAGGAATAAACCTATCACCTCGCATTAACACATTGTTGTCAGAAACAGACAGCTCATCCAAGACCCTAATATAGGGCCTAACAGAGGGCTCAACTGTACCCTCCCTTCTAGACCCCTTAACAATAAGATCCACAACTTGTTTCAAAGCAACATCCGTCTCCATACCCTTAGGCCATTCATCAAACGAAAATGACTCAGCACCAAGAAACAAAACATCCTGGGTAAAAGCAACTGCAGAATCATCCTGAATCTCCACTGAAGGATTACTACTAGCTGTGGGCTGAATGGGCAAACGAGACAAGAAGTCAGCTTGAATGTTTTTCCACCCTTGGACAAATTGTACATCAAACTGAAAGTCTTGTAGTCGTGATGCCAACCTTGCCAGTCCGGGTGAACCTTTGCCAATACCACCAGGAGCCAAAATATTTACTAGAGACTTGTGATCAGAACGCAAAACAAATCTAGTACCCCATAAGTATGTCCTGAAATAATAGACACCCCAGACAGCAGCAAGAGCTTCACGTTCAATTACGGAATAGTTGCATTCCGATACAGTTAGAGGTCTGGAGGCAAAGGCAATGGTCCTTTCTTCGTTCCCATGCCGTTGAACAAGCACAGCACCCAAACCAAATCCACTAGCGTCTACCATTAGAATTGATGAGCGTTTGATATCAAAGGGAGTAAGAACATTGGCAGAAGAGAGTTCAGCTTTAATTGAATTGAAACAAGCTTCCTGTTCATTAGTCCATGAAAACTTAACTCCTTTTTTCAGTAAACCCCTCAATGAGGCAGTCTTACTAGAAAAGTCCTTCACAAATTTTGAATACAATTCAATTAAGCCCATAAAGGACCGTAACTGGTCTTTGTCAACGGGAGAAGGAGCAAGCTCAATTGCTTCTAACAAATTCCTTTTAGGTTTAACACCTTCAGCTGAGAGAGAAAAACCCAAGTATTCAATCTCAGAAACTAAAAATGCACATTTCTCCTTCCTCAAGGTAAGACCAGCTTCAGATATTCTATGCAAAACACTTTGAAGAACACTATTATGTTCTTCAATCGAATCCCCAAAGATTAAAATATCATCTTGAAAGTAGATGACCTTCTCCAACCCTTTAAATACATCAGATACCATTCTCTGAAAAACACTCGCAGCTGAAATCAGACCGAAAGGTAATCTAGTGAACTGAAAAGTACCTTCCCCAGTGATAAAAGCAGTGAGATGTTTTGATTCTTCATCAAGTCGAATCTGGTGATAGGCATGTTTGAGATCAAGTTTGCTGAAAAATTTAGCGCCTTTTAAGGCAGAGACCAGCTCCCCAATGTTAGGTAGTGGAAAAACATCTGCAACAACACACTTATTTAGTGACCTAAGGTCCACACAAAATCTGATTTTGTTGTCAGGTTTCTGGGAAATAACCACAGGAGAAATCCACGGAGATGCCTCTACAGGCTCAATAATCCCCCCTTGCAGCATTTCTTCCAGAACAGCCTTCACTTCCTTCCTTACAGCAAAAGGAACTCTTCTTGCTTTATGTTGAATGGGGACACTCCCTTCTTTTAACAAAATTCTATGAGAATAACCTTGTAATTCTCCCAATTGTTCTCTAAAGACATTGTTAAACTTTAAAAGAATATCATTCACATCAGAATCATTCACAACCATCACAGGCTCCTCCTGTGCTCTGGGATCTATAACTATGTGAAGATCATATTGATGAATACGACCTAAAATGGCCGGTCCATCAACAGAGACATAAATTTTACCATGTGTAGATCTGTTCTTGAAAATAATTTCAGTTTCAAAATACCCAAGAAGAACAATTGAATTGAATCTGTGTAACCATACTTAAAGGACGACTATTATACCCAAATCGAATCCCGACGTGCCCTATCCCAATATCAAGGGCGTTCAAAAAGTCGTTTAACGTTTTCAGATACTTCCTCATCAGAATCAGCAGGAGACTCTGACCCTAGGGAAGGCCCCTCCAAATGTAATAACTCTTTTTTAGAGAAAGGAGAAGCCAGAAACAGAGTAAGATTCAAACCACCGACAGCATGGGAAATGAGGACACACCGGAATTACTACAAAAGCTAGCTGAAACATCTATAGTGAATCTGTCTGAGAAACAACTGACAGTGCATGAAAGAACAGTCTTAGAGCTAGGTTTAAAATTTGTTCCAGCGACAAATACAGATTTGACTAAACTGAAAATTGAAACACTCGAATTTTGTAGAAAGTTGCGATTAAAGGCATTCTTCCATGACAAGGAAGACACACGGGTATCTGAACCCTCTGGCCTTGTCAACAAGTCTACATTCATTCCTCCAACACACATGGTCCCAAAAGAAATAATAACGTTTGAACAAGCGGTACTTTCCTCTATTGCACAGTTGGGCAAACAAAAAACCTTTTACAAGAGAAATCTCAAAAAAGATCAACAAACAGCCATTCATGATTTGAGAAAAGATGATACAATAGTAGTTAAACCTGCTGACAAGGGGGGAGCACTAGTGGTGTGGGCAAAAGATAAATATATCGCAGAAGCACACAACCAAATTGGCAAATTAGAGTGGTACAGAGCCCTGAATGAAGATCCCACTGAGCAAATACAAAGTGAGATACGAACTAAATTAACAGAAGGGTTTGACAAAGGCATCTTGGGTCCGAAGGAGTTTTAGTATTTAATGAAAAAGAATCCTCGTACCCCGGTAATCTACTTTTTACCTAAAATACATAAACATCTTACAGAACCACCCGGGAGACCGATAGTCTCCGGGTGTGACTCTCTATTAGAGCCATTAGCAAAATACGTAGATGTATTTTTAAAGCCATTCATGGGCCAGGTAAAATCCTATCTGAAAGATACCATGGACTTTATTAACAAAGTTGAAGGGGCAGCATTTGACAATAGCCAACACCTAATGGTGTCCTTTGATATCATTTCCCTGTATACACAAATTCCGCAAGAGGAGGGATTAGAAGCAATAGAGTTTTTTCTTGAAACTCGCCCCAAGCCACAAAGAGTTCCCACAGAATTCATAATAGATCTAGCCAGAATCGCAGTCAAGAGGAACTACTTTCGGTTCATGGACACGTTCTACGTGCAGGTGAAGGGGACCGCCATGGGGTGTCCTTATGCCCCTGAGATGGCGGTCCTCTTCATGGCCCTGTACGAGGAGCGTTTTGTGTACCAGGATAATCCCTATCAAAATCACATTCTAAATTGGTATTGTTACATTGACGACATCTGGTGTCAATGGAACGGTTCTGTAGAAACTTTGATCCAATTTCATGAATGGCTGAATACGAGACATCCTGACATAAAATTTACTATAACGCACAGTACTACCCGTCTCACGTTTCTAGACATAGAGGTTGGTGTACAGGATCAAAAACTGATCACGACATTACACCGCAAATCGACAGACAAAAATACCATCCTCCACTATAAAAGCTACCACCCACAAAGTCTAAAAGCCAATCTCCCCTATAGCCAAATGCTTAGGATTAGGAGGAATTGTTCTAGGAAAGAAGACTTTTTAGCACATTCAGAAATTCTGAGTAACCAACTTAAAACAAGAGGCTACCCAGACAAAATGCTAAAACATTCCATTAGAAGAGCCTGGTATACACCAAGGGAGGAATTGTTGTCCAAAAAACAAAAAAACCTTTGGAGAGGTTAGTATGTGTTACAACCTATGGCCCTTACACAAACAAGTTCAAATCAATAAATTTGAAAAACTGGCATCTGTTAACTGGACTAGGGATTCCAATGGATAAACCGCTTTTTGCTCTTAAAAAGAATAAGAGCATAGGACAGCAGATTGTGAGGGCAGATTTGGGGGTCAGTCAGGCCAAAACAGATTTACGCACAATATGTGGCGACTAAAACCAATAGAAGGCCATCACAAGTGTGGCACGTGTGTTTCATGTGCCACTACAATTGAAGGCACAGATTTTGAGTTCAACAATATCAAATGGACTCATAAAGAGTTTACGAACTGCAAAAGTCGCAACTTGGTGTATGCGATTATCTGCCCATGTCCCAAACTATGTATTGGGAAAACAAATCAGCAAATAAATCAAAGAATATCACAACATCGGTCCCGAATTAAACAAAAAGTACTAACAGCTCCAATGGTTCAACATTTCATTCAAAGTGGTCACACAGAAAAAGAATTCAAGTGGACTGTACTGTCAGGAATAAAAACTCCCCCACGGGGAGGGGATGTAGAGACATTATTGCTGCAAAGAGAAGCATATTTAATCCTGAAGCTCAACTGTGTAATAGAGGGGATGAACTAACTCAGTGAGTTGCAAAGAAATATTCATTGAGCCGCTTTGTGACACCACCGTCCCCACTGAGAAACCCCACCTGCTTTTAAAAGAAACACAAATGTGAAAGTGATGATTAAACATGAGCAAAACCACTAACTTTTACCAAAGTCCGTTCCCATTAATTATTAATGACTACAACTCCCACAACTCTTCGAGCGAGGCAAAGTCAGGTGATTAATAAAGGCCACTTCCGGATGGAGTCCGAATGTTAATGTGGCGGAACGACTGCAGATTCTAGCATAAAACAACAAGGTGAGCTTGCTCCTTGCCCCCCAACTTTCAATAACAGACTAGTTACGGGATTACTAAGCTAACCCTAGTGTTTAACTTTGCAGCTGGAAATATCGAACGCGGACGCAATCTCATTAAGGGAGACGCGCCCAAACATAAACAAGGAGGAAAACCCAAACCCTGCTTTTGCCTCCATTAAGAATAACGTGAAGTCATCTTTGGACAACGTTTGCACGTGTGATCCAGCTGTAGTGTAAGGCACTGCAACACAAAGTAAGAGTAAATAGCGGAACGGCACTAATAATGAAATGCCCATGGTTATAATACAAGGAGACAATCTACTGTCCCCTTTTTCTTTATGCAGATAAAAGGTTACGCGATTGAGCACACAGACAACATCGCGTCTTGGGAACATTAAGGTACTTTATGTTCTACAAACGTTTGAATAATGACACAATAAGGGAAAGAGTAGAGACTAGAATTATATTTTTAATTTGTTAGGTACCCAGGCTTGCCCTGAGGAAAAACCAGATCAATCGGACCGGGTTTGGAAACGCGTCGGCATTTCAACGAGATCTACCTCTCGCACTCACTAAAAGGCAAAAAATCGAAAGGACGTCCCGCAGCGCTGGACACGCTTGAACTCTTTCCATATAAAAAGACGCCTATAGTGATAGCAGTCCTAAAATTACAAAAGGAATGATGAGAAAGGACTGAATCTTAATAGTCTCTGGTGTACCTTTACATTTAGTTGTTGCATGTTGATGTCTAAATGTCAATGTAAATATCAATGTATTGATTGTTTCATGCTAATGAATTCATGATTCGTTGTTTTGTTATAATTTGATCTAGGATGTGTTACAACCTCTTACTGAACCGCACAAAGCGATAAAACTGCAGGAAATAAGTGAAATGACACTGAGCCTCATAATTAACAAATGAGCTCATAATTTGCTGAAAATTAAAAACAGCATTAAATTCGAGACCAGGCACTTTTGTTTTATTATTATGTTGAATGGGGACACTCCCTTCTTTTAACAAAATTCTATGAGAATAACCTTGTAACTCTCCCAATTGTTCTCTAAAGACATTGTTAAACTTTAAAAGAATATCATTCACATCAGAATCATTCACAACCATCACAGGCTCCTCCTGTGCTCTGGGATCTATAACTATGTGAAGATCATATTGATGAATACGACCTAAAATGGCCGGTCCATCAACAGAGACATAAATTTTACCATGTGTAGATCTGTTCTTGAAAATAATTTCAGTTTCATAATAGCCAAGATGATCAATTTTTTCTCCTTGATAACCAGAAGGAAAAATATCACAATCTAGTAAAATTCTCTGACCCCATAGTTGTTTTAACAATGACATCGGAATGATGGTCCATTTAGAACCAGTGTCTACCATAAGACTGATAGGTTTTTTGTCAATTATGAATTCAGCCTTGAGAATTCTTTCTCTCCTGTCTTGACAAGAACATATAGAATCATGTAGAACAAGTAATTTGTTGACATCCCGATTCAATTCACAATAATCATTCACCACAGTCACTCTAGCATTGCTTCTATTTTTACACTTTTTAGCAAAGTGACCCTGTTTGCCACATTTTAAACACTCCTTATTATTGGCAAAGCAAAATTTCGCATCTGAAGAATGCGAATTGCTACCACATCTAGAACATACTTTAAATTGAGACTTAGAATACTGCTGACTGGTATTTTTTTTTTGAAAAGCATACCCTTTTTTCCTAACCAGAGCAACAGCACAGCTTTCAGTATCACTATTGTCACTAGAGACAACTGTTTTGTTTGAAATTTCAGCAACTTTGAGATCGAGACCACTCTTTTGTAATTCTTTCATACATTTTTCACTTTCCTCTACTATTTTCGCAAGTTCAATAGCAACCTTTAAAGTTGGGTTTTTTGCTGCCCATAAGCGTTCCTGTATTTTCCGATTGTTACATTGAACAATTAATTGATCGCGAATGAGTTCATCTGTCATCTGGCCAAAGCTACATTTCACAGAGAGTTCTCGCAAACGTGTGACAAAGTCATCAATGGATTCATCTTCCCGATGTTTGTTCTTATAAAATTTATAACTTTGCAAAACAAGATTCTCCTCTTTAGCAAATCTAGTCTCAAGTCTAGCGACAGCCTCTTTAAATTCATCAAGAGGAGACTGAGATCCTGAAGGTAAAACTTGGGGTAAATACTTGAATATTCGCTGACCTTCCTTGCCTAAAGTTGTCATCAAAAGTGTCTTTTTTCTTTTAGGAGAAAAATCTTCACCGTCCAATGCTTCAATATAATTGTAAAACATAGCAATCCAATCTTCCCAGGAAGTGGAAGGATTACCTGGTTCACTGAGAAATTGTGGTGGAAGTGCCACATTGACTTGTTGTGACATAGTTATTTGTAAATTATAGGTAAATTGTATAAACACACAAATAAATAAATAAAATATTATTTGAGTGATAAACCTCCACACTAACCAGGTTACAATATAAAAAACATTTGTCTTACTTATTATGCTTGCGATGAATGTTTATAGAATCAAACTAAATGGGACAGTTATCTGTTAAAGAAAACGCGCTTAAATATGCTGTCTCCGAGGTAATTGAAAACTGTAAGCACACAGCGAGTAGCGTCGAAGGGAAACTGACATCTGACGTGAGTAGCGTCTATTGTAGAATCCTCGCGAGAGATGAATAGACGAGTAGCGTCTTACGTGGAATGACGTGATAGTCGGCGTAGTCTTTGTCACTGGGATCGCGCTGGAAGCAGGCTGCGCGAGGAGCGTTGCTGTCACGAAGGAGAATGGAGGTCTCGGGGCAGACTGAATCAGTAACCAGGCAACCAAGGTAACTGATTGAAGGAAGTTTATAGTCTAAATAAAATCCTCCAAATATCGTGAAAAACGCTCACCTTGACAAGATTTTGACGCGACATCCAATTATCGAAGGGTGATGACATAGATGACTCACATAATGCACACGGAGTTCTTTTGCGGTGAAAGCCGTCATTATTCTGTAAATTTCTGTCCCACTGCGCCACTGAATATCTGGTCAGATACTAGTCCTTGTCGCCAAAATGTAGCAAACAATAAGTGTAGATCCAAGCAGATAGAGACTTGTTGAAGACAGGTTTATTCGCAGCACAGAATAATACAGCAGATCACCATCTGGCCAGACAGCAACTGACACAGTTGGAATTCTTAGGTGGAATCATAACTTTAAGAACATGCTAAAGCTCCATGTAGGAAACAGTGAAAACAGACTAAATACACAGAAGCTATTTACAACACTTCACTTATATTTTTTTATTTTGAATAAAGGCTTCCCAGCATCCTAGATGGTATTTGCAAGGGAACAAGTCTGTTTCGGCGGATTAGCAGGCAGGAACTGTACGATGTGCTGTAAGTTTTTTTAACCAAGTTCTAAGACTGCCTAGAAACCAAGTACAGTACCAGATGAGGGAAACGCACTCCATTAATTCATGTATGAGGAAGACAACTTTTCTCACAGGGTAAAAACATCACCCAGAGGCCAGCCAAAACAACTCGTGCCACATCAGCCCTTTAACGATGGCTATTCGAACAAAAAACAATGGGCCAGATGTATCAGAGGGTTTTGCCCATTCTGTGTCTATGGGGATATGTGTTGATACATACGGCCCAATATCCCTAAAATAAATGCTTAACATTTTCACTTTTCATAGACTTTGATGAGCTAAATAATAAATGTTTATTGGAATAACCCATGCCCTAGCCCTACAATTACGTGAATTGTAGGCCACCTACTCCTATTATGACTCACGAACACTGAATGGTTTCCTATCAATTAGGTTTTGCATCTACGCTCGTCTGGGCTTTGCGTCCCTGATATCTTCACTGTATTGTATTGTGTTTTTTGATTCCTGTTGCTTCTAGTACTTCAGTCTCTGAGCTCAATATGTAATCGAGAATTGAGAGCTGAAGGGTTCTTTGCAGAGCTTAAGCCCCCACCTCTGTTTGTGAATAACTGCAAGTTGTTGTGGAAACAGGTTAGAGCAAATAGAGTGACATGGGGTAAGGTTATTTCTGACATGGTAATTAAGCAGTAAATGTATCAGTGTGTGCCACCCACACAGGCCTAGAAAGCCGCTTTGAATATTTTCTTACAGAGTCTTGTTTAAATTGTGCACTTCATGTGAAGTCTGGTCAGTTGACGTGTTTTTTGAGATTCAAGTTAACAGACAAGACATAGAAAATTGGTAAACTTCCATATACTTTTCATATTTTGAAGAATTATTGTTCACTGGCATAACCCAACTCCTCCTAGCTCCCTAAAGCACCATGTATAAGGAAGGTATATGAGATACTAGAGAAGAGGCAGTGTAAGGCACATAGACCATTTGCAAGAAGGAGGCTGAAATACATTATTACGTCTTCAGGGCTGAAGACACAATAAGGCAAGTAGGGGTGTTATACCTGATTTGGCATATTAAGATAAATCTATACAATCTTTCTGTTAAACTGCTAGTTATCACTTAGGGTTGTCTCTATACTAATTGGGGATGTGTGGTGTAATATAATTGGGTTCATAAAGCCTTTGTCCTAATTTGTATAATAACTGCCTGGTTGTTAATAATATTTTAAGGGGGTGTGGCCTGAGGTGTCAAGATGGCGGACGCACTCTAAGAGTGCTCTGGACCCCCTCTGTCTACCTGCCTGGCATCCTCCCGTCCTCAGCTGCACCCTAACTTCTCCAGCAGAGGATCTCGACTCGCCGCACTGTACGCTCTGCTTCGACCCCTCCCATGAACGGATCGGACGCCTATGCCCCGGGAGCGGTCTTATCTCCCCGCCAGCCCCCAGCTCTCCAAAATGGCGGCTCACTGCACCTAAGCGGACATACCTTGCCTGGCGGCCGTGTCTGTCAGGGGCGCCACCGGAGCCTTGGCGGAGAGGTTTATGGGGACTTCCTGGTGCTGGGACGACGTGAGGTGGCCGCGGGAGGTCGGCGCTGCCACCCGCGGTGGCCCGCACCGGTGCCCCACTGCGCTGTGTGGCTGTGACTGCGGGGGCCTGCCGCGCCTCGGCTGGTAATGCTGCAAAGCGGTGTACCAGCCTGCCGCCCCCAGCCTGGCCCTGTTGCTGATCGGACTGCCTGGTGAGTCGGCCTGGGGGGTCGGCGGGGGCGGAGTTCGTCTGGGCCGTCCTGTGAGGCCTGCAACTACAACCTTGACTGAGAGAGGGCTGCACATCACCCCCTGAGGACACGAGGCACGCGGCTCTGAGTCTGGGACTGCTGTGTTTCTCCCCTCTGCGGGATGTGGCTGGTGTGGTGGAGTGGAGTGGCAGCCGTGGGACCGCCTGGACTTCACGGACGGTGAGTGGGGGGGGTCGGCCACTGAGTCGGGTGGCAGCCGGGGTGACAAAGCTTTGCCCCCCATTTCTTCCTCCTCTGGGGGGCCCAGGTGGAGTTGAGGTGGGCTGCTTCTCCTGGCTAACTCACGCCGTCTTATTGGCTACGTTGGACTGGTTTGGGGCGGCTCCCCTCCCTCGGCCCCTGGTCTCGGGGGGCGTCCTGCTCGAGGTGGTGGTCCAGGTGGCTGGGGGGGTAGACATCGGCCACCGGGTCGGGTGGCGGGCCCGCCACTCGACGGCGGCTGCTCTCGCTGAGGGGGCCTGAGCTCCGCTGCAGGCACAGGCCTTTTACTGCTCTGGGCTGTTCCATTGGTGGTGAGGTCATCTGCCCTGGACCTTTGGGCCGGGCATGAGACGGGAATCGTTGGTGGGTGTTTGGCCGGCCTGGCCACCCTTCGCTGAGGAGCTCTGCCTGGCCCAGTGGGTGGCTCCGAGACACGCCTCATTTCTGGCCCGCAGGGGACCTGAGGGGTTGGACTTGGACGCCTGGGCCCGAGAACTGACCGCCTCGGTGTCCGAGGGACCCCCTCCAGTGCTTGCCCCCCAGCGGACCGGCCATCCGCCTCGAGATGGGCAGAAACCGCATCGTTCAGAATCCGGTCCCTCCAACCCAAACGAAAATGGATCAATTTACCACGTCGGACCGAGACCTGGGTGGCGGACCGCCTGGCCAACCGGGCACCGCCGGGGTAGATCTCTCTACCATCCTTCAGGCGATAAGCACCTCTCGGGCCTCAGTGGAATCCAAGATCGGCGAGGTGAGGGTGGATGTGGCTCTCATTCACCAGGATCTGCACAACGCCACAGCACGCATCACGGAGGCAGAATACCGTATCTCCACGACGGAGGACGACATCAGCCAACTTAAGACCCAGGTGGCCCGTCTCCAGACCCAGACCTTGGAGCTCTACCGGAGGGCCGAGGACGCCGAAAATAGATCGAGGAGGAATAAACTGCGTCTCCTGGGGTTTCCGGAGGGAGTGGAGCAGGGTCACACCGACACGTTCGTGAAGACCTGGGTGCGCTCCTGGATGCCGAAAGAAGCCTTGTCACCGTGGTTTGCTGTTGAACGGGCTCATCGCTCCCTGGCGCCCAGACCTCCGCCTGGGGCCCCTGCCCGTCCCATAATCCTGAGGGTCTTCAACTTCCGAGACAGGGACGCCATCCTTGGGGCAGCCAGGGCACAGGGTCGGACCTACGATGAGGTCAAACAGAAGCTTCGCAACATGGGTCTCTGATACGGTCTTCTCTTCCCGGCCTGGCTCAAAGTCATCTTCCAAGAGAAGACCTTCTTCTTTGATAGCCCTCAGGCGGCGTGGACCTGGCTCACGGAGGAGAGACCCCTCCTCCCCCGGCCGGCTTCCTCCTCCGACCAACGGACTCCTCAGCAGCCACAGCCGACCCTCCCCAAGCCCCATAGGCGCCGTACGGGGTCCCGCAGGAAGACCGACCGTCATGGGGAGTGTTAGACCTGACACCCTTGGCGTGGTTTTTCCCCATCTTTTTGCCTCTGACTCATGTATTTTTGATGCTGTGCTGGATTTCGTTTTTACTGGTTTAGATGCTTTGGACCCTCTGCCACTGCTGATCAGTGTCAGAGGGTAAGTGCTCCCTCTGTAAATTGTCATATTGATTGGGTACACCTGATTGGCATATTTGTATCACCATGAAGTCCCTAGTAAAGTGTGTGCCAGGGCTGGTGATGACAGATGCTACTAGTGGGCCTGCAGCGCCGATTGCGCCATCCACATGAGTAGCTCTAAAATGGTGTCTCAGGCCTGCCAGCGCAGGGCTTGTGTGAAGTCAGCGGACTGCCATGTCCGCCTGGCCAGCGTCCCCACTGGCTGGGCCTAACCCTCCCCTGTCTGTACACATCAGTCACCCCTATGGAAGGCTCAAGGTAACCCCCTGGGCAGGGTGTAGTGTATGGATAAGGTAGAGCATGTACTAGTGCAGTTAACATGCTCTGGTAGAGAGCAGCAGCCATTTTGTGTGCTCACTGCTGTAGGGCTGTCTTGCTCCATAGAGTAACATGGGGGAGGCTGGTCCCATTGGATCCCAGCCTATCTTCCCATAGGAACAAGATGGAGCATAAGTGAAAGATATCCCTGAACTCAGAATTTAATAACACATCTTTTAGGAAAGGTTATTTTTGAATTCTGTGTTTAGAATAGTACTTTTAGAAAGTGGCTGTTCTCTTGTCTAAACCTTTCTGTGTGCCTGGGCCTGTGTGTGGATTGCCTGTGTGACAGGGGCTGCAGGGCCCCGGAGGGGGTCGGAGTCAGCCCAGGGGTGAAAGGCAAGATCTGCTGCCAGGGAAGGGGGAGGAAGAAGCGCCTGATAGTGCCGGGCTGTGTCTGCCTGACCACCATGCTGGCTCACTCCCCTGCCGGCCCACTGTCACCTCTGGCCCTGAAGCTGACAGGAAGAAGAACACCAGAAACATTCCAGTGCTCAGGGCCCCCTTGCACGAAGGCTTCAAAGGACTTCAAAGACTTTCAGGGGTATAAGGGAAGGACCCCTGACTACAGAAGAGTAGATTCTAAGATTCTACAATCAAGAGGAACCTCTGCCAGAAGAAGGACGGCTGAAGGAGCTGATGGAAGATTGCCTTGCTGTGTGCTTGAAGGACTGACCTATCCTGCTAACCAACTGAAGGAGAGGAGAAGAAAGGGACTTTGCTGTGTGCTGTGACCCTGCCTGCTTGAAACTACAGAGACTTTGCTGTGTGCTGTGTCTCCTGAACTGAATCTCCAAGGGCCTGAGAAGAGCTGGCCTCCTGTTTGGAACCTAGGGTCAAAGGTTCCTAAAGCTTTGCCCAAAAACTACAGAAAGATCGTGCTCTAAGTATTGCTGAGAGCGTGGCTTGCAAGTGTGGCCGTGGAGGAAGATCGCCGTGCTCATCGGCAGGTTTTGCCAGAGGATCGGAGGTTGACTGTGTTTTCCTCCGTGAACTACTTCCCAGTTGGAGTGGTGCCCCCACGAGCATTCTGCTCGCCTTTGGCCTCATGAAAAGCCCTTGCCGCCTGTTCATCGCCGCGGCCCGGGGGCCAGAGAGACTCTCGCGAAGATCGCCGTCTCGACCAGAGCTGCGGGGCCGAAGAACGAAGCCGCCGCGCTCTCATTGGTCGAAGGAGCCGAGCCCATTTCTAAACGCCGCGACGGGATAGGCCCGTGTGCCATAGCGTCATCCCTGTTGCCGTGTGCCGTGATTGGCTGGTGGAAGGAGCGTCATTGTGGGCCTGCCCCGGGAGCAGCACTGCCATTGGCTGACTCGCGGGTGCTTTGGAGGCTCGCCCAAACGCCGCGACCGGATTGGCCCCCGACATCGGGACCTGTGAGGGTCGAAAGATCGAAAGATTATCCCTTCCCCGGCGAGGAGCCGACAGCCGTGCGACCCGTCCCCGGCCGAGGGAATCCAAGTGAGTGCCCCTGCATCCCTGGCCGGTCGTCCCCCGAGGCGTGCAGAGCCAACTCCCCCGCCGCTCGTTGGATTGTCGAGAGCGGGCGGGAGAGTAGAGGGGACCGGCCGGGGCCTGAAGGGCGAGTGTGCTCAGCGCGGCGCGGCGCGGCGCACCTGAAGCGCGAGGACACACAGGAGTGACAAAAGGAGTCCCCAGCGAGTCTGGAGAAGCGCGCATCTCGCGCTTGAGGTACATTGTTAGTGGCCTGATTATCATTGATAGGGTCAGTGGCATCTTTGGCATTGCTTGATTTAGCTCCTTTTTAAAGAGCTGATGTGAGATCAATTCGAGGCATTATTTTTAATACTAAGATAAGAGACTAGAGACTATTTTCTTTTTAATAAGAACTTCCTACATACATGCAACCATTAAGGATTAAGTGCAACCATTGAGAAGAAGTGCTACGTTTTTATAATGAAGTAATAATCGTGCAACTGCTTGATTTACCTTGCTGAAACTAGATAAAGTTATATATTTTTATAAAATATACTTACCTGTGTGGTCTCAGTTTGTGGTGGATTGGGGATTATTGTTGTGTTAAGTGCAAATGTTATCCACATTGCCTCTGTTTAGCCTAGACTGCTCGCGCCATGCTACCTAGAGGGTGAGCAGGGGTTATCTCAGAGGGTTATTCCTTCACCCTGACTAGAAGCAAGGGTCCCTACTTGGTCTAAGGTACTTACCTCTGCCAACTAGAGACCCCCAGTTCTAACAGGGAGGCTTCCCGATCTCCAGGCCCGGCGCCCTCCGTCTCGGGCCTCGGTCCGGGGTTCCAGCACTCCCAGCCCGACCAACTCAATCATTGACGTGAATGGCCGCCCGGGTCCCTCGAGCAAATTGCGCCACGCCGTTTCCGACTCTGACCTGTCCAGGAGCCCGATGAGTCAGGGAACCGGAAAACCTGAGGTCACCTGAACGCTGGCACACTGCAAGAGCGCTCTCTCATATCCCTCTGAGGCACCCAGGGGCGAGGGTGTTGGTCTTCCCGAGGAGGGGAGTCCTACTCTCCTCGAAACCAACGGTGTCATGATCTACTCCATCCTTCACTCCCATGACTATTGCATTCCTTGTGTTTACTTGCCCAATGCGGGGTTGTAGCTGTTCACGATTCTCTTATCCGACTGCATGGAGGAGGGTCCATCTCTGCCACAGTCATGTTCCGCTAATCGTTTTAGCTTAGCGACCAGACTTCTTATTACTTACCTGTTTTTTCCTTTTTAGGGCGACAGATGCTTCACGTTCGGGAGTGTAGCTTGTGGGGGGGAGTTGGACGGAGTCTTCACCGGATTTTTATGGGGAGGAGGCAGGCCGCGCATGTCCCTAGCACATTGCCACATACCTCCTTACAATGGAGGAATGGGAGTCACCAATCTCCACCTCTACTATCTGGCCACGAGGCTGATTGTGATCCACGGCTGGTTCGCAGGCGGCTGGTCCGACCCGGCGTACCGAGTGGAGCTCCGGTCGACGGATTTCGCACAACTCCAGGCCTACCTGTATTGGAGCCCAGTCCTACTGGCCCTCCTCCCATCACTAGAACGGTGCTCATGGCGTGGCGCACCGCCCTACGGTACGTTAGATGGGATCAGAAACTCACCAGACAGACGCCTTTATGGTGTGGGGCCTGGCTAGAGGAGATCTCGTCCCTCCACAACTTCCGTAAATGGGACCACATCGTGATCTCGCTGCTCGGGGACGTTTGGGTGGGGAACCATGTCAGATCGTTTGCAGACCTACAACACCGCCACTCCCTCCACTCTTCCCAATTCTACAAGTACTTGCAGTTGAGGCACGCACTCTAGGCCCACATTCCATCCCCCACTTCCTTCGCCGAATTCAGTCCCCTGGAGGTTCAAGTGATGATGGGGAGCCTGGGCAGAGCAGTGGTGTCACGGATTTACCGCTCCTTGGTGAACAACGGTCCCTCGTCCTTAGACTCGCTCCAGGCCCGGTGGGAGGGGTGGTTGGGCCCCCTGGAAGACGCAGACTGGAGAGACGCCCTTATGGCACCCAAGACCCTGACGACCTCCTCCAAGTTGCGTCTAGTCCAACTCTTCTACCTCCACACGGCATACCTCACCCCGGCGTGCTTGTTCAGAGCCCACCTGCGGCCCTCCCCAGCATGTCAGCGCTGCAGCCACGCCCCAGACGATTTCTACCACATGGTGTGGCAATGCCCCGTGCTCACGCCGTTCTGGGCAGGGGTGGAACGTGAACTCACGCAGGCTCTGGGGTGGGAGGTTCCTCACGACCCGCTACGCCTGATCCTAGGAGTGTTTGATGGCCTTGAATGATCACGGGCAGACAAGCGCTTTCTGGGCACAGCAGTGGCGGTGGCAAAGCGGGATATTACTGCGCTTTGGTCCCAGGTCAAGCCACCCACTTTGAGGGGCTGGAGACGAGGGGTGGACTGGTGTGGTACCCAAGAGGAGCCCCTCTTCGAGGTCCGAGGTTGTCCAGAGCTCTTTGGCAAAATATGGGGCAAATGGTTTAATTTATCATTAATGTGAAGGGTCCAAATGGTCATGTAAGTGGGTGCACCGGGCGGGGGCAGGGCCCAGTCTTTTATGTCGAGTGAGTCTGTATCATACTCCACTTAATATAATGTACCTGTCTAATGTGTCCGATTGCTACCAACGTTTCTTTTTGACCTAAAAATTTAATAAATTTGATTATCAAAAAAAATAATATTTTCAATCATTCTAATGTGCATGATTTGCAGACAAATCGTGTATGCTAAATAACCATGCAGTGTAAAACACCAACTACTATGTGTGCATAGTGATTTCAGGGTACAGGGGCGGGGCTCTATATACCACCTGAAGATGAGCAATTCCGTGACAGGTTTTGTCTGACTTCTAACACTCACGTGTCACCTGCTTTTGGGGAGTGAGAGACACCTGGATGCTTTCCTTTTCTCAGGTCTGCGTTGGTTCCTGAACCCTGTTCTGGTGCTATTTTATCTTCCGTTCCTGAAACGGTTTGTCTTGCTATTGCTCCTTCTGTTGCAGAAACATTTCCTAGAGCTATAGCTCTTTCTGTTCCTAAGTCCTGTTTTTGCATTAGCAGTCATTCTGTTCTTGAGCACTTTTGGTTCTAAATTCCTTTGCAGAATTCTGTTTCATGGCTCAATGCTCAAGCTCTACACATTCCTTATCTTAGAGGATCTATGGATAACAGAGTTCTCAGTTATCCATAGATCCAGTGCCTTCTAAAGCAGCTTGTCTGTTTTTACAAATCTCCTAAGTATAGCTTGCTTTCCCATTTAGTTAAGTGTGACCTGATTGCTCTTTCTATACTTTGTTACACTTGCTCTTCTTGACATTTCCAAGACTTTGGTCCTTCTTTCTTTGCGCCCTGTTGCTATATAGATCAATCTTGCTGTGTTCCCTGTTTCTTTCCGTTTCCCTCATACATATTTCTGTATTCTCTTTCGCTTGCTACAGTTCCTTTGTCCTTTCGTATGTTTGTGTTAAAGGCTCTTCTTTAATAATAATGGCTGGGTTTCTCCAAGCACTAAGAATAACTGGAGCCTTATTGTGATCTATTTTTAGTCATAGACAGATCATACAAATGATCAATTTTGGGAGTCTATAGTTACGTTGTGTTCTCTTCCCAGTTTTGCTATTGCTCTTTTTCATTGGTTTTTGTAATGTATATATTTCCTATCAGTTTTGTCTCCTCCAGATATTACTAAGTTCTTCGTGAACCTTCAGATGAGGTTCATCTGCTCCGTTATTCCGGTTTTATCCAGTTATAGGTCAAATTAATGCAATTTTCATCTATAAAGCAAACACAAGGAGACAATGGAGGGTGCGCTGAAACTTTTCAGACACTCACCACCAGTCACAAATCCGGGTTGAATGCATCATCATTCTTTAGCTAATTTCGCCACCTCAGTTCAGACCCAGCTCTATGCAAATCAGTCTTGACCCTGTGCTTAATGGGAACAGTCCAACCCGAACTATCAAGCCAGGTCTTCCCTGAACCGGAACTAGCACCCTGGGACCGGTTTCTGGGTAACACCCTTCATCAGCCAGGCTAGCGTGAATACTCTGGCAAATTGAGCAAGGGACCACGTCTGGGCATATCCTGCCAACTTAGGGCAAACAAAGCAAACACAAGGAGACGATGGATGGAGCGCTGAAACTTTTCAGACACTGACCCCCTTGGCAGTTCGAGCTGGACTGTTCCCATGAGGCACAGGGTCAAGACTGATTTGCATATAGCTAGGTATGAACTGAGGTGGCGAAGTGAGCTAAAGAATAATGATGGATTCAACCCAGATCTGTGACAGGGGGTGAGTGTGAAAAGTTTCAGCGCTCCGTCCATCATCTCCTTGTGTTTGCGCTGTCTTCAGCTATAGGCCAGCCCAGTCCTTAGCATCTCAACATACAGGTACTCTCTGGTCTATTCTCAGGTACTTCATTCCTTCCCTCTCTAATTGCTTTGTCAAACTATGGCCTTCATATCACATCTATCTGGTAAACGGAGAAGAAGTGGCGGATGGGATGTCCTTGTCATTTCAATGGGAAGTATTCACTCCCTAACTCACAATTTGCACAAGAAGGCATTCACAAAAAGCTTTGGAGGATTCGAATAAGAGAAGTAGCAGAGATGATCATGTTCATCACACCATAACCATACATTGCAAAGGAGAGATGCCTGGGTTGTGGATTGTTTATTCATGTAATGTACTGTTCTTTAAAGAGGTAAATCTTCAACTCTTTACTAAATTGGAGCAGTTGCGATGGATATGGGGATGTCGTTCCAGATCCTAACTGATTATACTTTTTCAGGACATGGGTGAGGCGTGCTGGGGCCTGTAAGGTGCCCATACAGCTTGGCAGTGTGAAGTCTAGGAGGCAATGAAGCAGGTTGTTGTTACCACCATCCAGAGTATGACGTCTTTAACAGCTGTTCAGATTTGATTTCGGGAAGAAACAGATTGTCCTGCTTTAGAAGAGGACTGGTGAGCTGATGAGCTGGTATCAGACTGTCTTTATTTTTCTGCAATGTGTGGCTTAAGGATGAGACTGTCAGTGCAATTCCAGGTGACCTGGAATTCGGTGAAAGCCATCGAAGGTCTTGTGTGCGAGTCAGGTTTATACCGTTTTTGTCATTTCTTGGCAAAACAGGGATTCTGTCTTGGGTGGTTTGAGTCTAAGGACGGATGATGTGCAGGCAGTGTTCAGAAGCAGAGGTGTGCATCATCGGCACACTGTTACATCTTGATGCTGTTATCTCTGAATAGAACCCCAAGCAGCTCCATTCAGAGATGGTATATCTTCTGTGCTTTTACATATAACACAGTGCACGCCTCTTTAATTGAACACTCAGTGCCTGTGGATAGGGTTTCACATCCTTCCGGATATGCTAAGTCTAAAGATTTTAGCATTGGGGTCTCTTTAATAACTGAGTGTATTCTGGGAATTTAACCAATTTGACTGGCATACCTGATAAAACAATGATTGGTATTAGGAAATCCAAGTACTCTATACATGCAGTTCTGTGCATATTGGGCAATCAAGCATATTGATATATACAGGGCAGTGCTCACATGTATACTTGACGCACAAAATGGCTGCCGCACAATTAAATAACCACGGAGGATCAGGGAAAATGTGGTGTCTTCTGCCACATGTTATCAACAGTATTAAATTGTAATTAGTCCCACAAAATGTCGGAGTGACATCCTCCATAACCCTAAAGAAAACTGTGAATTTTGCAGAGAAAAGTGAAAACATAAATGTGTTTCTCACCCCATCTCCGATTTCTAGCTACAAGAGTTCCAACAAACGTGCAAGACAATCTCTTCCTCTGACCGCGGGCCTCCAGCTACCCGGCAAGCCTTTCTTGGTGGCCCGCGGACCTTGCAGACATTGTACCTCTGTTTATTTCAAAAAGTTTTTAAAGTGTCAGCAAACACCTTCAGCAGCGCGGAGTCCGAGATACCGGGTGATAGTCAGATTGGAGATGCAGGGGCGCTGAGAGGTGAAATACAACAAAGCCTCATTAACAAGTAAATGGGCTTTTAAAGACCTGTGAAGTACTAAGGTGCGGCTGTGTGTGTGCCGGGGTAGGGGGAAGCTGTCTCAGCCGGGCTGCCACACGCGCGGATTGAGCAGACAGAGGGAGACAGACACAGTCAGACAGACAGACGGAGGGAGACCGAGACAGAGGGCGACAGAGGGAGGGAGACAGACAGAGGGAGGGAGACAGACAGAGTGTGACAGACAGAGGGAGGAGGGCGACAGAAGGAAAGAGACAGACAGAGGGAGGGAGATGGAGGGAGGGAGGGATAGGGAGGATGGGGGATAGAGAGAGGGAGACAGAGGTAGAGAGAGAGACAGAGAGAGAGAGAGAGAGACAGAGAGAGAGGGCGACAGAGGGAGGCAGACAGAGGGAGAGAGTCAGGTGGAGACAGAGGGAGGGAGTCTGGGGGAGACCAAGGGAGGGAGAGGGAGACGGACAGAGGGAGAGAGACGGGGGAGAGAGACGGGAAGGAAGGAGAGAGACAAAGGTAGAGGGAGGGAGACGGAGGGAGGGAGGGAGACAGAGGGAGGGAGACAGAGGGAGAGAAACAGAGGGAGGGAAACAGAGGGAGACAGAGGGAGGGAGTCAGGGGGAGACATAGGGAGGGAGACAGAGAGAGAGGGAGACAGAGAGAGAGGGAGACAGAGAGAGAGGGAGATAGAGAGAGAGGGAGACAGAGAGAGAGAGGGAGACAGAGAGAGGTAGGGAGACAGAGAAAGGGAGACAGTGAGAGGCAGAGGGAGACAGAGGGAGGGAGTCAGGGAGAGGGAGGGAGACAGAGGGAGACAGGGAGGGAGACAGACAGAGGGAGAGAGAGAGAGAGAGAGAGAGGGCACCAGAGTGAGGGAGACAGAGGGAGACAGACAGAGGGAGACATAGAGAGAGGGCACCAGAATGAGGGAGATAGGAAGGGAGACAGACAGAGGGAGAGAGAGAGAGAGGGCACCAGAGTGAGGTAGAAAGATGGCGACAGACAGAGGGAGACAGACAGAGGGAGGGAGAGAGACAGAGAGAGGGAGGGGGAGAGAGATAGAGAGAGAGAGAGAGCAAGAGCAAGAGAGAGAAAAAGATGTGTGTATGCCAGGTCTGGTGGCTCAGTGGACGAAGACGTCCACTGCAGGGGCCTGTGTTCAACCTCATGGTAACAGGGTTTTTTTTTGCTCTAGCCCTGCCTCTTCCCCCACTGACCCCGCCCCCACCAGTGCGGCCCTCGGCCACAAACCACACTGTAAATTTGAAAAGGAGGAAGAGAGATGGAGGAAGAGCAGTGCTTAATTTGTAAAAAAAGAAGTACATGTGCTGAGAATTTTGCCAAGGGGAGCACAGCTCACTTCTTCCTCCGGTGAGCCCCACTTTCAACACTCTCACTGCCGCAGTCTCTATCTTCTAACCTTGATCCGTTGTCTGTCCCCTAAGTCTTCGCTTTAAGAGTCTATCCTCTCACCTCTCTAATTCTTTTCTATCATCTTTGTCACACCTGGTGTGTTACCTTATTCTCTGTATTTCTGATTTGCCCTCTATTCATTCTAGCCCTGCCCTTTTTCCTCTTCACTTTTATCCATGCTCTGCTCTCTCTCCCCTCGATCGTGGCTATTTACTATCACTCTTCTAGCAGTGATTAGCTGTGTCTCCGTTTTATCATTTGTCTGCCTTTTTTCCTCTTTCCTGTCCTCTACATCCTTTCATTTTATCTTCTCTCTTCTTAATGCTCTCTTCTTCACAACAAGGCTGCTTTCTCTTTTTATCTGATTTTCTCTCCTTTTCTTTCACTTAACTATCTCTCATCTATAACACTGCTGCTGCCTGTGACCCCTGTCGTCAGCCTGTACATGTCCCTGCAATTTTGAACTCTGCGTTTTTCTGTTGTCATCCTAAAGAAGTGGAAGATGGCGTGTTTTACTTTCTTACCTACACCGAGTGCAAAAACAAAACTTACACCAAATGAAAATGCTTTTTTTGCATATATTAATCAGTTCGGTATGACTGGGTTTATTGCGGAGCAGACGGCTGCTCGAGCACAGCAGGTGATGTCACTGCTAGTGCTGCCTGTGTAATTAGTAGGGCCAGGGATGGCAACGGCATTGGCATCCACTGCTCATCTTGCTGTGACCCTGCCTGCTACAGCACAGTCATTGTCCCCAGCCGTAATACTGCCAAAGTCGGTAAGTGTGTCTGTGGTGCTTACTTGACTCACGCACGCTCAGCAATTACCATGCTGCGGTGCAGAGCACAGATTCTACAGGTGACGCCCTGGCGCACAAAAGTTGTGTTGGTCCACAGCCACATCGAGCACGTTGAGGATAGTAGCAATGCAGGGCTGCAGTATAAGCTACTCTGGTTACGCAGCAAGTGGAAAGTCCACACTTACTTTCGTTTATTCTTCCTCAAGAGCCCTCACTCCCAAGTTCCAAATGCTCTCGCAGCTTCCTTGCACCACCTCCGTCATGAGCCAGCCCCCAGCTACAATTATCCAATGGGAGGCTTAGGCTCAGGCAGTGGCAGCATGCAGCAGACTCGGGGAATAGAATGCATGCCATAGTTTGTCGATGACTTCTTGGATTTGTGATTGGCGTAATGACATCATCACTAACGTGGTGATAAACAATCATGCCTGCCTGGACAGGAGTATGCTGGCCTGTCTATGAACATTTACCAGCCAGTCACCATGCAATGTATGTTGTTCTTTTTATTTTGAATATGAACAATTAATATTGAGACCACCACCCCGGCCCTGTGAAACAAGTGCCGGTGCTGAGCACCTGAAAGCACTTGCTCAAATTAAGCACTGAGGAAGAGGGAGGGAGACAGAGGGAGGGAGACAGAGGGATGGAGACAGAGGGAGGGAGACAGAGGGAGTTAGACAGATGGAGTCAGGGGGAGGAAGTCAGGGGGAGACAGAGGGAGTGAGTCAGGGGGAGACAGAGGGAGGGAGACAGAGAGAGAGGGAGACAGAGAGAGAGGGAGACAGAGAGAGAGGGAGACCGAGAGAGAGGGAGACCGAGAGAGAGGGAGGGAGACAGAGAGAGGGAGACAGAGGGAGGGATACTGAGGGAAGCAGAGGGAGACAGAGGGAGGGAGTCAGGGAGAGGGAGACAGAGGGAGACAGGGAGGGAGACAGACAGGGCACCAGAGTGAGGGAGGCAGAGGGAGGGAGAGAGAGAGAGAGAGAGGGAGGGAGACAGAGAGAGAGAGAGCGCGAGAGGGAGGGAGACATAGAGAGGGAGGTAGAGATAGAGGGAGGAAGAGAGGGAGAGAGAGAGAGAGAGAGAGAGAGAGAGAGAGAGAGAGAGAGAGAGAGAGAGAGAGAGAGAGAGAGAGAGAGAGAGAGAGAGAGAGAGAGAGAGAGAGAGAGAGAGAGAGAGAGAGAGAGAGAGAGAGAGAGAGAGAGATGCGTGTATGCCGGATCTGGTGGCTCAGTGGACGAAGGCGTCTGCTGCAGGGGCCTGTGTTCAACCTCATGGTCACAGGTTTTTTTTTGCTCTAGCCCTGCCCCTTCCTCCACTGACCCCGCCCCCACCGGTGCGGCTCTCGGCTACAAACCACACTGCAAATTTGGCCCCCAAGAGAAAGTTTGTGAGGTGAAACCCTCAAGAATCAACGTTTGGTATTTCATAATAATTCATATTTGTTCGGTGCAAATCTTTACCAAATCATGTTAGTGAGAATTGCCATCATAGCAATTAATATTTCAGGAATTACAATCAATATTGCAAAAAGATGTCATCACACATCTTTATCCAGTTAGTCTAATTTCCAGGTCTGCGTTGCAGCATAATATTGTTATTACTGACTAGCATACTGCTGAGCTTTGCAATGCCCCCTGCGCTCCTGCAGACTAGAAGGCCTACAATCCAGTGCCCTATCTGACAACAATTCTTTATCTATATTGTCCCATTTAAGAAGGGATTTTACAATTTTCCCCCTTAACAAGTCTATGGAGCTGCTGGGGCTTATTTGCCCGGAACTTGCATCTTGGACACCAAGGTATATTCAATGCCCTCTCTGGAAGCAGTAGTGAACACAGAAACATTTTCCCTTTCTTACTTTTGAGGCCACTGTACAAGTTCCGGATGTAGCATTCCCAGACTTCACTAGCATCGAACAACAAAATGAATATTCCCATTCCAGGTGAAACAATGTGAAATCGCATACGTTATAATTTGCACAGACAAAACAATCATGTTAAATCTGAGGCTTAATTTTCATAGATTGCACACTTATTTTAGCATTATGTGAGAAACAGGATTGTTTATGCATCAGTATTGTACTGACTTAATTCACTCGCTGATGTAAATCCTTTAATATTCAAAATAAATCAAAATTGATCTGAAACAACCCAATGTATGACATTACAACGCATACATTTACAATGCATGCCTTTACAACGCAATTTTTACATCGCAACATCCTTTACAACGCATTCTTTTACATAGCATGCCATTACATCGAATTTCAGAAACTACCTTTACAACGCATTCCAATACATCGCATTATACCTTTACAACGCATACCATTACAATGCATACTATTATATTGCAATTAAGGTAAGTATTGGATAGTATAGGGGTAATAATTACTATTCTAACTCCAATGAGTGCAACAGTAGGGTAAGTGTTGGATAGTGTAGGGGTGAAAATTACTATTCTAACGCCAGTGAATTTAACAGTAGGGTAAGTGTCGGATAGTGTAAGGGTACTACGCGTTGTAATAGTATGCGTTGTAATGACTTGCGATGTAATGCCTGCTTTGTAGTCACATGCATTGTAATGACATGCGTTGTAGTCACATGCAATGTAATGGTTGCGTTGTAATAACATGCGATGTAAAGGATGTTGCGATGTAATGACTGCTATGTAAAGGTAATGCGTTGTAATGACTGCGTTGTAAAGGTGGTTTCGCAAAACAAACACCATAATCTAAGTAAACAGCTTATTCTACACCAAACACTAGTTGTTTTCACATACCGTCAGGGCATCTAATGCATACTTACATTATCAACACATACAAAGCATTCCTGCATATGACACAAATATTTTTTCTTATTCTTTAGAGATGCATGAATATTAATGCAACACAGATGAATGTGCTTGTGAACAAATGCATATGTAGGCATTCTAGTAGTTGCAAAACGTACAGTTTTTAAAATGAATCCCCCCATTTCTACTGAAACATTACTGCCACATTGAACGAGCCAGGGGTTACTGGGTATATGCCTCTTTTTAGTCAGGGACAAGCCTGTGGAAACATGGAGACAAGTCCCTGCTTAATGGCTTCACACCCTCACCCCCATGAAAGGCATCCTCCACACAGCAGCGTAGCTCATCAAGGCACTGAAGAAATCCAACAAGTATATCCTTGCGCAAAAGGGCCACTGGCTACTTCTACAAGCCAGGATCATCTTCAAGATCTTCAAGATCATTTGCATCATTTACAAAAGCCCCCAGACCACTGTCTATCAAGCCAACAAACTAACAATATCTGGAGGTCAATTACAGACAAAGAACTTGGATATTGCCAGATTAGATACTAAACACTACAGGAAAGAGAAAAGAAAAAAACAAGACTTCTCAGCCGATGTGTCCAGGATCTGGAACAGCATCCATTCCAACAGGAGAACAGCACCAACCGTACTATAATTGAAAAAATGAAAAATCACCTCTTCAAAGAACACTGACCCAGATAGGTTGCCTTCTCACCCCTACCACAAGGTCTATCTCCACCCTTTATTCCCACTGGGGACTGCCCCCTGTACACCGCTCAGTTGTTAGCCAGCTAGGTTCATGCTTTGGAAATTCCAACACATACATACATGCTAGCCTGTATGTTATACATATTTCTTTATTTATCACACAAGTTGGGTGATAGTGTGCTTTACATTTAACACATTAAAAATAAAAAGCTGCTTGAGCTAGATATTACAAATAATTCACATAAAAAACGATTCATAAGGTAGTTCAAAAACAACTCTAGGGAATGTGGCCCTGCCAAAAGAGATAGAAAAATAAGATATACAAAAGCAGACAGATATATGAAAGTAAAAGACAGAATAAATGCAGCAGATATCTGTTGAAGAGGAAAGTTATTTGCTTTTTGGTGGAATTATAAGAGTTTCTTCTATCCTTACTTAGGCTAAAACCAAGCTTCATAACAAAAGAGCTGCTCCAGATAAGGATTTTTTGGGGGACAAAATTGTGAGAATTGCATTTTATTTATTCCATGGTAAGTTCCTGCACAGACACTCACGCACATATCCACAAACACAATCAGCGGTCAGGCTTATCTCTATAGACCCATTCGATTGGTCTGCCCAACACGCGATCACCTTCCTTCTGCCAGGCACCCACAAGACAAGGGCACCTTATCCCGTGATTCCAAAACATTGGGTTAGAGACACCAAGAACCTTGATCACTGGAAACTCGCTGCGAGACTGCCCCACCCCCCCTCATATCACTACGGTCAACAACCTCATTGAACATTATTCTACGACAATATCTAACATTCTCGATGATCTTGGTCCGCTAAAACAAAAAAGAACCTATCAAAGACAGGAATCCCTGGATCAACGGATCCCTCAACAATGAGAGGAGATCCCTCCGGCGGATAGAACGAAACTGGAAACAGCACTCGTCAGCACCCCATCTAAAACTTCTCCGCCAGTCCAGAAATGACTATAATAGGAAAGTCCTCAAATCAAAAAAAGAATTCTTCAGAACAGAACTGGGGAATGCCAAGAACAGACCTCGCAAGCTATTCTAAATGGTCAAACACCAATCCAACAAACTGGCAAAAACCTCCAAAGAAACCCCTAAATCTCTAATAACATGCGAGGAATTTTCCTCCTTCTTCTCTAACAAAATCACTGCCCTAGGAAATAAACTTAGATCAGCTACTTAGCCCCAAACCCCCCCGGCTCTGCCTCATCTCTCTGCGCTGACCCCCAGACATCACCGAAAAAAGAAGCGCACTGGTCCAACTACAAAGTTTATGATGAACATTCCGTCTTGAAAATTATATCCTCTTTAAACCAGATAAAGTCTCTACTCATGGATTGGTTAGGAGCTCTATGTCAAAGGAATGACAAGGAAACTTAAGATATGCTCGCTAAATATAGGGGGGTTGAATGACTGGAATAAAAGGCAAAAATGAGGGCCTCTTGTGAGCTCAGATCACCTGGGTGTGATATGTATACAGGAAACTCACCTGCCCTGGACTAAAAAGCATCTGTTAAATAATAAGGGTTTTGACTTACTGGTGTTTTCTACGCAGACATTCACTGCTAGAGGGGTGGCAATTTTGGACCAAAACTAGCTTGGGTGGTTCTAAGCGTTCTCTGGCAGATACGCTGGGCAGGTGGGCAATTGTGGAACTGGAGGTAGGGATAACATTGTGTACAATCTATGGCTCAAACCAGGATGAACCTGATGCATTTGATAAACTGGAGGTAGAGTTACTGATAGTTTGCGGGGATTTTAATATCTCTGCAGATCTTACAGGTAGTAATAATAATGCGACTTATGCCGGCCAGAAACCCAAGGTTTTTAGAGCCTTGTCCGCTTTAAGCAGTTCACATAGTTTGTTGGATGTGTGGGGGTATAACGAACCACTCAATCCAGGTTTTACTTATTTTTCCTGCCCCTTCAAGAAATATACCAAATTGATTTATTTTCTTATATCATCTTCAGAGGTGGGAAGAGTAGGAATCACTAAATTGCCAAAGGTAATCTCCGACCACAGTCCATTAATTTTAGCTTTTGAAAGTGATAAGGTTACTAATCCTTACTATAGATGGACTTTTGAGAGGAGACTGCTAGTTGACCCTAAATTTGTGGAACACCTGAAGAGCTGGGCACAAAGTAATTTTGACATAAACAGGTATAGCGCCTCCCGAAATTGTGTGTGGAATTCTTTTAAGGTAGCATTAAGAGGGGAGACAATCAGCTTCTCTGCTAGCCGGAGGAAAGAACCTCGAGAGGAGTGTGAGAAACTAATGGCTCATTTAGTACAGGCAGAGGAGCAACATATGAAGGACATCTTAGATGGGAAAGAGGCTAATGATAACCTGCATAAGATACTGGCTCTCAAGGCGGAAGTATTTAAGTCTGTAGCTCAGAGAAGTGCTGACGATTATCAGGTACATAGGGGAAGGATGTATGAAACAGGAAAGCAGGCGGGTAAGCTCCTAGCGTTTAGGATTAAACAGGGTTTTAGCAGAAATACGACAGGGAAAATTCACGAGGGCAACCAGGAGTATACGGAGCCAGAAGATATTAGAAAGGTTTTTAAGAACTTCTACCAAAAGGTATATCAAGAAGAGGATAGGGCAGAGTTTGCCAATTTAGCATTCGTGGATTTTGGTCATATTTTGGCTACCCAGGAAAATTTTGCATTAGACAATGCTTTGGAACTAAATGAAGTAGTAGATGCTCAACAGGATTTAGCGACAGGCAAGGCCACAGGGCCAGATAATATTCCACTTGAAGTATATAAATGCCTACAGGCAGTGATAGCTCCCCTATTGCTGGATTTATTTAGTGGCATAATCTGCTCAGGTGAAATTCCAGACTCTTGGAAAAAGACGAATATTGTTGTTTTCCACAAGAAGGGCAAAAATAAAGAAGATCCCGGGTCGTACCGTCCAATATCCCTCATAAATGCGGACACTAGAATCTACACAAAGGTTTTGGCTAATAGGCTGGGAAGGGTGATTGGCAGTTTGGTTTCTCCGTGGCAGCATGGGTTTATCCCGGGTCGAGGAACAACGGACCATATAAGACGGGCCATCACGTTGTTTGATGTGCAAGCTGTCACGGGGGCTGGATCGCCATGATCCTACTGGATGCTGAAAAAGCCTTTCATCGCGTCACATGGAAGTATTTATGGGGGATATTGGAATGGAGGGACTTTGGTCCTAAAATGATGAAGGCTATTAAAGTCATGTATGATGATCCCACTGCCAGAATTCAGCTAATGGGTGGTGAGTGGGATGAAATACACATCTCCAGGGGACAAGCCAAGGGTGTCCCTGCTCACCAATTTTATTCGCCCTTCATATCGATCCTTTAGTACGAAAGATATTAGGGCATTAAACCAGTGGTGTGCAACGGATTTGAAACTAAGCTGTTGGCATATGCTGATGATCTGGCAATTACAAATACTGAACCAGATACTGCCATGTCTGCCCTAATAGAGATAACTTCAGACTTTGATCGGTGCTCTGGATATCTTCTCAATGAGTATAAGACATAGATAATTTGCTCAAACAATATTATAAAGCTGGACGGAAGATACACTGATTCTGCAATTTACCTTGGGGTCAGGATCAGCCCTGTAATGGAGTCTATAATTAAAGAACATTTTGGGCCGCTGGTTAACTCACTGTCAACGGAGTTAAAAAAGATAGACTGCATACACCTGTCTATAATAGGGAGAGCCAATGTGCTAAAAATGACCATGCTTCCGAAAGTATTATATCTTTTTAGCTCGATCCCGCTTATGGTGGAGGAGAGCGTGTTAAAATCTATCGATTCAGTGTTTATACATTTCATATGCAATATGGGAAAACAAGACGATCTTTGAAATTTCTGTCTTTACCGCAAGAGAGAGGAGGACTAGCAGTTCCGAATATTCAATTTTATCTTGTGGCACGTCTCTTCAGTCAAATGGCGATACTTTTAGACAGTGCCACGAATATGTTGGACAGCTTATTTGGGAATGTCTATCCTCCATCTATCTTTGAACTGCTACTAGGGAGAGAAGCAGTGGGCTCTTGCTGCGTAAAACGGATAGACGATATTATAACAAAAAAGGTATAAAGTACTGGATAGTGTGTGGAGGGTTTGGAAAGTTGTTCAGAAATCATTGGGAGTACCTTAGTATAACTATCACACACCACTCTGGAACTCAAATCTCTTTCCTTATCTGAGAAGTGATAGGCTGTGGATATCTTGGGAGTCTCAAGGAATTAGAAGAATAGGGGATCTTTGGGAGGGAACTACCCTGTTGAGCTTCGAAGATGTGCCACGGAAATTTGGAATTGCGTTGAATCAAGGCTTTAAATTTGTACAAATTTCTCAAACCCTAGCAAGTATTAGGCCTCGGATTATTCCAGGAGGTAAAATTAATATTTTTGAGGTTTTTTTGGCTGGGGGTACTTAGATTAGTATGATTTATAAAGTTTTAATCTCTACAATTCAAGATGATATGGATATGATGGAGGCCTCTTGGATGATGAAACTAGGGGATCCAGATGTGGATCTGGACAAAGCGCTGCAGCTGGCAGGTAATCTGTTTCGCTCTACGAATCTTAGAGCGCAACATTATAAAACACTATATAATTTATAGTTTACCCCAGCCAAGCTTTTCGAATGGGGAAAAAGGGATGAGGATAAATGTCCGAGGTGTTTCCAGGGGTCTGCAAATGTGGTGCATATGTTTTATAATTGTAGCACGTTGAATAAGATCTGTGCTGAGATTTAAAAATTCTGGGAGGGGCTGCTAGGCGCAAAAATCGTCCTATCCCCTGTCCTGATGATATTGGGAACAGATTCCAATCTGAGGCTGAAAAAGGAGGAGGAAGCTTTTGTATTTATTTGCGTTGCGGTTTTAAGAATATTGCTGGCCGTTGGGTGGAAGGACTCTGGGTGAAAGGACTCTGTGGCTCCCTCTTTTCAGATGTGGTTGTCAAGATTGTTAGGGATCCATAACATCGAATCCTCTCTATATTCCCGAAGGGGCAGAAGGATGATGGAGGTCGGGCAGAATATTTGGGCCCCCCTGAAATGTTGGAGGGACTCTAGATTATAGATTATAATCTAAATTGGATGGTAGGATATTATGTTGTCTTCTGTGGCTGAATTGTTTGCACTATCGCTCTGCCCGTCTCCCGCTCTGCTTTTTAACACTATCACTGCTGCAGCAATTCCCCCTCTGTGCTGCAGATCCTTATTTCCCATTGTTCATGAAGAGCTCAGCTCGTCATAAGCACACGACCAGTGTACTGCATGGCGAGCTGAGCTCGTCATGAGCATCGAAGGGGTAAGGTCTTTTAATCATCCTTTGATAATGAGATCCAATGTATGTTGTTCTTTATTGATGAATTGACTGATATTTATTTGTAATTTTACTGTTTGTAAAATGTATTGTTGGTTTAATTAAATATGTATGTTTTATATGAATTTTTGATTGCACCAGATATCTAATAAAAATAATAATAAAAAAAGAGAAGCCAGCATAGAACACCATAGTGCTTTAAAGTATTTGTTTAGCACTTGCTTAGGACAGTGGTTCTCGAGTTTTTTCGACCCGCGGTTCCTCTGACCTATCGGTCGTTGCCAGCCAGTGGGTCCCCACTATGTTACTTTTTTTAGGTCGAGCCAGCGCGCATGAGCTGCTCTGCTAGGCTTCTTGTAAGTACTCTAAATTACTCCGTGTGGGTCTGACTACTCCCACACATAGGATTGGCTTTTGCGTGTTTCTTTCAATAATGAAAGAATGTAAATGGCTATAGGAAGGCGCATGTACCACCTTATTTTTTAATGTTAACTCCCACAGCGTTTTGCTCTCGGGAGCGAGCAGCGGCGAGCAGGGTGGCAGCTGCATTCCTCGTAGGTCAGGTTACACACAACGCGCCATGCTTTCTCTTTTGCATGTTTTTTTTTTTGGTTTACTGCTAAGTGACGTCACGTTGGCTTCGCTTTCTGCCAGATGTATCGGAGGATTTTGGAATCGTTCACGGCGGGGTTAAGATTAGTTTATTAAGATAAATCTAATACATTTTCTAAATATTTTGAAATTAGACCGAGTACACTGCAGCACTTTACTTGCACACCAGATTACTTTTTATATTTAAATTTTAGGCTTTTGTTTTTTAAATCAATGTTAAAGGGTGCCTTCCTAGATTTTATCTCAAACAATGTAAGCACATGCATTGGTTGTTATCAGGAGCGAAAGCGAGGGAGGAGGTTGCATTTGGTTCGTGTAGAATATCATTATGACAAAGACACTGGGAGACTAAGCGATTTGCCCAGAATCACAAGATGTTGTTCCGATGCCGAGACTCAGTTAAAAATATGCTAATGCTGGGAAGATTGGAGACTTCCTCTCCTGCATGCAAGCATGCTTCTACTTGATCACTAAATGACAGGGTTTCAGAGCAATATGTAAGTGACAAGACTTAAATTTACAGTGAGACAACAAACAGAGTTGAAAGCCCATAGAAGCACTACACACCACCCACACAGCTCACATGAAGAATGTAATGTAATGTAATGAGGTCTTGTAAAGCGCCTGAATCACCCCACATGGGGTATCTCCGCGCTGTATACCGTTGGGGAACCCGTCCTGGCTTTCCCTGTGAGATGGTCCCCACTGGGTATCTCCAAGGTGAAACCAGGCATCCCCGGCGTATGTGGGGGGCCATTGTGGAGATGAGGCAAGCTAATGCCCAGAGTTGCCGAGTGTGATCCCTGGTTAGAGTAGGCACCGAGGCGAGAATTATCGAGTCCGCTGACCCTGGTCCATGACCCTGCTGCCGTCGGGAATTGAACCCGGGTCCCGGGCTGTCCGATGCTTCCGGGTCTGCCACCACTACCCAGTGAGCCACACCACTCACAATAGTGTGACTCACAAAACAAAGGTCTGAATCACCTTCAGTAGAAAAAAAAGCCAAATCAGCGCAGCAGATATTCAAACTTCCTCTAGCTGGTTGTATGTGTATTTTATCCACAGAACCCTCCAACTCCCAAAAAATTCCGGAATTCACTGTAGATAAATCTACGCTGTCACATTTTGTGAGTTGAATGCGATTGTGTGCTGGCAAGAGCCGTAGGTCCCAAGTATAGTAGAGCATAAGAGCACCAGCACAGAAGAATGCACTGTAGGAAGCACACACTGACAGTAGCACATCAGGACAAAAAAGTGAGATACACATGGTATTCAATTGAAAAGCATGCATACAGCACGCGGAAGAGGCAAGCATTTCGTCATAAATCAGACTGCATAACAATATATAGCAATTGTCTAAGAGCATTCTAGCAAACCTTCTGCCCACTGAAAGGTGAAGCACCTGTTCTCAGGTACATAACACTCATACCATGTCTATAAATTGCACATCTTCACAGGACAGTCAAGCTCATCTTTGTACTTGAGCTCACAAGGACATAACCCATGCTGAAAGACAGAGCACTTATGGGGGTGTCTGAGGGCTTTGCCTTTCTTAGTGAGCGCCATGCCTCATGACGAGCTGAGCATGAGGGCTTTGTGCGCGCCTCGCCCCCCAGCACAGCGGGGGAATTACCCCCCCGCAGCAAAGGGGATAACACTTTGTTTTCTATCTGTTTATTTTCTTACATGGGCTATATGAATAGGCTTGACATTACAGAGCCATAAAATGCAACTCAGCTCTTTGCTTCTGGGTCCTTCCTATCCAGTCTTGTTTCTACACACTGTCAGACCAAACACTTCACCTGCAGCTTCTTTCCATCACTGACTAGCCTGACGATCAAACTGATTGAATCTAGAAGTAACAAGCCTAAAAAACAACCCTCAATTCATATGCAGCACTATAGAGAATATATGAGCCTAAAGATCACACATAAGGGTTGTATTTTCACTGCTTACATATCTGAATATCAAACTTCTATTCTGTCAATATGATGAGTTGAAAAAAGCCCATCCAGGGTGGCCTTTATTGCTTTCTGGCTTTTCCTTCTGTTGCTTTTTGCACAACGTTCCTGACTTAAACTACAATAACGAATGCTTCTGAAATACAAGGGTAGCTCTACTTCTTGAAGGCTAAGGTTAGATCTTTACATATAGCCCTTGACCCCTACAGATGTGTCAGTTGTCAATTAGGTAAGGATAAGATACTGAAACCCCAAGCTTTCCTACACTCCCCACTGTTAGACATGTCAACCTTAGGGTGGTCTTCCGCCAATCCTTTTTGCCTTCTCCCCACCTGTTTTGCTTAATTTGTTTTTGTTGGCCATAAAAACATGGTAAAATTAGCTTACACCTTATTGGGCTATTTCATTTACTTATAAGTCCCTAGTAAAGTGGTATACAAAATACCCTGGGCAGGTAAATTAAATGCTACTAGTCGACCTGCAACCCTTATTGTCCCACCCACTTAAGTAGCCCTGTATAACAAGTCTCAGGCCTGCCATTGCAGCCTGATTACAGATTAAACTGCCAATTTGACTTGGAGAAATAAACCTTTTCCAAGCCTAAAATGCCCTTTTAATACATAAACATCACCCCTAGGGTAGGACTTAAACAGCCCATAGGGCAGAGTACATTATATTTAAAAAGTTGGGCATGTACGTTTTTGATGTCCTGGTAGAGAAAAACGTACAAATTCATTTTTCACTAGTATGAGGCCTACCTATCACAGGATAGTATTGGGTTACCTTATTACATTTAATAAGTGATAACTTTTGTTTGGAATCAGGTACAGATGTCATGTTTGGGGTCTAAAGAATTGTAATTTAAATTTCTCTTATAGTGTAAAGTTAGATTTTAAGTAAAAAAACGGAAAATGACACTTTTAGAAAGTTGGCATTTCTTGCCCTAAACATTTGATGCCTGCAGCCTATATCCTGGGTCACATGAATAGGTGTAAGTGGTAGCTGGCTTTGAGTATTCCTTCCTGACAGTAACACAAAAGGGGACTAGGTACTGACAGGATGGGGGAGGGGCGTAGCTAAGCACAGTCCCACTTATATTTCAAAGGAGCTGCTTCAGCACACACACATAGGACATCACACTGGCCTTCTATCACCCCAACTATCCTGGGACCTGGGCACAGAGGGTGAAAATTCTATAACCGTCTGGTGGGACAGAATACTCCAGAAGTGTCTTCCACTTCAAAGCTGGCACAACCTATGAAAGATAGGACCCTAAGACCCACTCTTCAGTACATTCCTGAACCTGTGGATATTACAGCAGAAGACAATTATACATATATTCATGTATAATATATTCTGACCCATCGCCATAGATAATGGTCTAAATCACGCATTCTAACTAGAGATGCTGCATTTAATATACAAATACAGTATCAAACTTATTTATATTTGGGAAAAATAGCAATATAATAAGTCTTGAAGAAGGTGGCTTTACATTCTTATTCCACTGAAATGCATCAATGTGTACGCCCTTACATAATACAATAGCAGTGACTGAATGCACACGAAAATGTACTCATATTTGTCCAGTGACATGAAATATTGGATATGTATTTCTGATAGCTAATATTATAGTTTGATGTATATATTTCTTCCTATGATTTAAATGGTGAATGATGTTTCTGTGATTTTAATTTTTTTTTAGAATTGTGATAGTTGTGTATTAATTGATGGCTTGATATATAATTGTAATAAATATTTTTCCTACCAGACTCCAATTAATTGAGGGATTGGTTTCACAGTATTTAAAGAATATGTCATGCATGAATATACGTCTGATAGTTTGACTGTATTACAAGTGAGTACAATCACCTGGAGGAAATAGTTTCTACTTGTTGGTAATATGCAGTCCCCTTGGTCTAGGGGGAGGCAGGGGGGAGGTGGCTCTCATCAATTTCCTTGAGTACTGCGAAGAAGGAATGCCCTGTTGCTTGAGGCCTGCCCGGCTCTCTGAGATGGAAGGCTGGACGTGCTCCCTTCATCCCAGGCAGTGACTCAAATTAAATCAAAATAATCTTTATTCGGTTTCAGATATTAAAACCATCAAAGCACGTGTTAAAATATGATAACATATAATAATAAACCATCCTCATAGGGATGAGCCAGAATAAAAAAATGACTTGTGTCAATGGAAATACAGAGATTCAAAGGCTCCAGTAGGCTCCAGTATCATGCAGACTATGCCAATAAAACGAATCAATCAAAAGTGACACATTAAAACACAGCTCAAGAGATGTAAAATTATCATGCAAAGAAACGAGACCATATAAGAAATAAAGTGAGCAGACTGGTTAATCACGACTAAGCCTAAGCCTGGTGGTAGATTTTAAAAATTTGAGCATGTAAAAACAGTGCTACCCGTGAGCATTTGTAGAGAAATAAAAGCTGTTCGCACTTGCCTAAAATTGGCCTTTTTCAGAATTGGAATTAAAAAAGACTTTCTGGGAGTGTCATAAAAACTGCAATACATTGTGAAGTGGACCATGTCCTGTGGAGATTGACCATCGCAGCCACAGGACGGCAAACTTTGGCCCCTACTCTGACCCCTGGGGTAGACAAGGAGGAGGTATAAAGGGTCAAAACGGAACCTGAATCTATCATATAAGCTTATGAACCCCAGTAAATATGGCTCCGAGTATTTATCATACTCGTTAAACTCTCTTCGATGTACTTGAGTCACGGCACACATGAGGCATGATTGAGAGCCAGGTAATCTGTTTAATGTTTTCCCCTTGGCAGCCCAAATTTTCAGCCAAAGGGACACAGGGTGATATACTATCAGGTCAGTTATATATGTCATACCAAGCTCCTCACGTACTGTAAAAGAGGGGGTATCATGAGGAGCGGATAAGAGGAGTCTCAAAAACATATTTTCCGTGACTTGAAGGTAGTGTACTCCCAAATTTCACTGCCATATAGTGCCTTTGAATGACAAGGCGAAAGAGAGGTCCATGAAGGCCAAAAAGATGGTGCCAGGGCGGGCAACTGTATACTTGTTTGTTATCAGGAAAAGGTTCAGGCATTGCTCTATTATTGAGTGGCCGGGTCGGAACCCATATTGTGCATCCGATAAAATGTTGTTCTCCAGAGTCCAGTTAGATAACCTTTCTAACAGGATCTGTCCGACCACTTTGACCACCAAATCCAACAGGGAGATGGGCCTTTAGCAATGGGTACTATCGCTGTTCCCCTTTTCAAAAACTTGGACAATGATGGAATTAGCCCATGAAGCCGGAGAGTCGGACCTAACAGCCGTGCTAATGACAGAGGTAAGCACAGGTGCCCAGAACTCCGTATTGGATATATAAAGGTTGGGAGGAATTACATCTTGTCCAGGGGCCTTATTGCGTGTCATACCAACTATTCCCCACCTCACTGCTCCCTCCGAGACTGTCAATGCAGAGTTTTCAATATCCCCCCCACTGGGTAAGCTCTAACTCAGGGTAAGCCCGAAAATACCCTCAAAGTGGGTGACCCAGTCATCCTCCGTAATGTGCGCATTCAGAGCATTTGCCATCTCTAATCAGAAGATCGAGCTACTGATAATACCACAAAACTTGGTGCTGCTCCTGATTGTGCTGGATTCCATGAGCTTACCCCAAACATTCTCCTTTAAAGCTTCTTTACGTTTTCTGAGGGCTACTTTATACTGTGTTCTGCGGGTTCTGACTAGACCTCTATCTCTGGGGATGGCATGCAGTGTTTCTTTTAGCCGCCTTGCAGCACACGAGCATGCTGTGTAGAACCATCTAAGTGCCCTGTCTTGTTGGCTTTTGAAGGGGGGGGTCGTCATTAGATCAGAGATAGAGTGGGATATGGATTCAAAAGCTCTGACAACTATCTCGTCTGGCTGTCCCTGTGCGTACAGACAAATCTGCATCTCCTGCTGGCATTTGGCTACAAGGGTCTCATTAAAAGAACCAGGGACAATCTGTGCCCATTTAAGCCTACTATCCCCTCTGTGGACTGAAGTACACCTCCTCCCCCGATCTCCTTCTACAAACCAAATAAAGGCCTTCTTGCTTTAAGACATAGGTGGTTGTAATCACTAGGAGTACTTGCTTTAATAGAAAAATCTGATATCAAATAAAAAAGAGGGGTGGAGACGAGGATAAAATCAACAAAAGGGTCACTTCCATGGCCTTTAAAAGCGTTTGAGGAGTGGTGGAGAAAGGGGACGCGACCTCCGACCACCTCTCAGCAATCCCACTGTGTGGGGCTCACTAGAGGTAACAGTTAGGCTAGTTGGCCCCTAAGGAATCCCAGCAGCAAAGGGGACTTCATCCCCCAACCAAGAGCATGCCAGAGGTGCGTTTGCAGAGTAGTTGTGAAAGGGGCCAAGCCCTGGTATCATCCTGCTGCATGGGACTTACTGGAGGTAACAGGAGGGGTAGATGGCCCACAAGGATGTCCTTGGGGCCAACTACCTCTCTTATTACCTTCAGTAAGTCCCACACAGTGGGATTGCTAAGACGTCTTCGGAGGCCATACACCCCATTCTCCACTACTCTTCAAACGTGCCTCCTTTCACACTACTGGTTGGGGGATGAAGTACACTTTACCCCAGCGGGACATTGGAGGCCAAAAAGTCCTCCTGGTACATCCAGTATGCACTTCGTAGCGGAATTATTGAGTGCTGGTTAGAGGCCTGTCCTCCTTTCTCCACCACTCTGCAAACATGTCTGCTTGTTAAACAACCTTAGAAATTCACTGAAAAAAACACAGGTTTGAGGGACCTTATAGTTAGGAATTCGCATTTGAAAAACCTTAGAAATTCACACAAAAAAACACAGGTTTCAGGGACATTATAGTTAGGTATTAGCATTTATAAAAACCTTAGAAAGACACAGAAAAAACTCAGAAATTCAGCCGTTATAGTCAGTTGTTTTCCAACACGAAGAGCACTTGGTTGAAATGAAAAGCCTGTTAGTTAATGCCATTGGCAAGCTACAGACCTGAGTCACGCAAGGGGAGGTGAATGCTACAATTGAACAGGTCCATGAGGAATTGTTTTTAAAGCTCAAAAGTTATTTTATTAAGAGAAGCAAGAATCCCAGCCGTAATATTGATCCCAAAGCAGCAGCCTGGTATGGCACTTCATGCCGCAAGGCATATAGAAAACTTGCGGCAGCAATTAGATCCAAGGACAGGGTTGCAATTTGCAAGGCTAGGTCCGACTACAAGAGTGTCCAGTACTATGCTAAAAGGGCCTGGGATGAACAGCATTGGGGGGGATTTGCTGGAAGCATCACTAGGGAGGAATATGTGTGCGTTTTGGCAATTGGTGAGATGGGTAGCTGTGTTCCTAATAATGTCCCCCACAACTATGTGGAGCCCAATAGGTGGTTCTCCCATTTTACAGCACAGTTCTCAAGTGCAGAAGCTAATCCAGAATTCCAATTTATTCCACCTCCGGATATTAATTTACACTTTACTAAGCATGAGGTGGAAAATGCACTTCAGTCAGTACCAAGAGGAAGGGCTCCGGGGCCTGATTCTATCCCCGTTGATCTCTTCCTACACGATTTATCAAATTGGGCGGAATATATTCAGCTCTTAGCAAACGCAGTGGCTAGTGGTGCACGAATGCCAAGTACGTGGGCAGGAGCGGAAATGTTACCTATTTATTAAAAAGGGTATCAAACAATTCCAGGGAACTATAGGCTCATCAGCCTACTAGATTGCATTCCAAAGGTCCTGGCAAGAATGATTCTAAACAGATTTCAGTCGTGGCTGGAGGAATCCAACATCCTCTCCTACCTACAGGCGGGCTTTCGGTCCTGTACAAGTACCATAGACCAGGTGTTCAGATTTATACTTGTCTACTGGTGCACTGTGGTAATAGGGGGGAGGGGGGGAGTGGGCACCTTATACGCTGCCTTTGTCGACTTGAAGTCGGCTTTCGATCTCGTTCCCCTTACCAAGATGTGGAGCTGTTTTTGCCAGCTAGGCATGCCACCTGAGATCCCGGTTCTTTTGGAAAAGCTACATACTGTAAGCTATGCCCAGGTAAGATGGGGTGTACAGGGAATCCTCACCCAGAAGTTTCCAATAGAGAAGGGGGCTAGGCAGGGGTGTGTACTATCCCCGACACTCTTCTCGCTATATATAAATGGGGTGGTGAGTTATTTTAAGAACTTCCCTACCGATGCACCTTCCATAGCGGAGAGTAGGATCCTCCTACTCATGTTTGCCGATGACACCCTCATCCTTTCCAAAACAAGAAAGGGCCTCCAAAGAGCCCTTTCTAGATTTGAGGAGTTTTGTGAGGACCATAAACTAATTGTCAATGTGGACAAAACTAAGTACATGGCCCTGCACAAACGTAAGTTGACTGTCGGCAAAGTTGAAATGAGGGATGGGGCATTGGAACAAACCAATATCTTTTCCTACCTGGGGGTTCATATTGATTGCAATGTGAGTTGGAAACCCCAAGTAGAACTCCTCACAGTTAAGCACGTCCAATTGTCAGGTGTATTGATCAAAGAGCATAGATCCTCTCACACAAAACCGGTAGCCCCGGTCCTCCAAATATATCATACCAAAATTGGTGCTTCAATCCTCTACGGGGCAAAGCTGTGGGGCTACCCCAACTTGGATTCTTTGATTTTAGCCTAAAACAAGTTTATGCGGTCTTTAATTGGGCTCCCACAGTCAACACAGCTGTTACCATTGTTGTTGGGTTTGGGCTGACACTCCATTAGGGTTGTGGCACAGTTTAGGCTAGTTGCTTACTGGAGGAGGATTTGGGTGACTCCAGAGTTAAAACACTATGCACTGGCATTAAATGATGTCAAGAACTCGGATTTCTTAAACAAAATTACATGGTTAAGGAGTGTGAGGAATACACATACAGCCCGATTCATCAAGCGAAATTGCGCTCGCTAAGGGCCAGATTCTGAGAATCTGGCCCTTTGCGAGTGCAATTTTTGCATTTGGGATTCATCATCCCAAATGCAAAAATCGCTATTAGCGAAATCGCATATTTGCGAGGAATTGGATTTAAGGAATCTCTAATAGAGATTCCTTAAATGCAATTCATCAACCAATTTGAAATTGCGAATTCGCAATATTTGGTTGCAATTTACCACGAAGTCTGACTTCGTGGTAAATTGCGAAAAAAGAGTAAAAAGCACTTTAGTGCATTTTTTTCTTTTGCATGTTACACACACACATGTCCTTTGGACATGTGTGTGCACAACACCTGTTTAAATTTGCATTTAAGGGGTGCTACAGGGTGTCCTTTGGACACCCCTGGCACCCTTTAAATCGCTATCTTATTTGCGCCTTTTGGCCCATAGGAATGAATGGGGAGTTATTCCTTATTTGCGATTAGCAATTTGCTAATCGCAAATAAGGAATGTGTAGGAATCGCATTTTATTTTGCGATTCCTACATGAATCCCGTTTTGCGAGTCTGTAATAGCGATTCCTTATGAATCGCTATTAAAGACTCGCAAAACGGGTCTTTGATGAATCTGGCTGTTAGTGAGATGGGTATGAGTAGGCTATGGACCAACCCGGGGGACATTGCTTTTCCATCTAAGGCAGAGTTTAAGGCAGCATACTGGAACATGGTTGTAACCAGGCGCTATGCCACCCTTACTGCGACTTCTCTGTCTAGACCTAAAACACGAAGCCAAGTATGAAGGCTATTGGGACCTAATTACCACCCCTAAAGAAAGAAAATCATACCACCAGTTTAGGGTGGGTTCCCTCCTCACAAAGGTATTCACATTACAATGGAACAGTATGAATGCTAGTGCCTGTCCCCATTGTCTAGATGTGGCAGAGACAGTGATCCACATTCTAATTGCTTGTCCTGCCTATCACAGACATAGGCATAGATGGTTGAAACCTGTATGTCAGAACATGGGAACTAGGTCGAGCAATGAGGCTGTTAGGATTTTATCTACATCATTGGAAGAGCCGGTAGTTGTCGCTGTCGCAAAGTTCTTGGGATGGGTGTGGGTTATTCGTTTGAAATCTATTAACCCTTGTTAGATGATAAGACTGGTTTGTACCTCATCCTTGCACTATGCACTTTATAGTATTTGCACTGTGCTTGAATGTAGTATTGGTAGTATTCCTCCATTGCTGTATGGTGTAACTAAACATTTTAAACAGTTTATATATTGGGGTTCTCCTTCGTTTTTACATGGTTTTAACGTGTTATTTGTGTAATTATATCCATTTTGATTAATTGTTTAATATGAACATACTGATGAATAATTGTTATGTATTGAATTCTTAAAGCTTATTTTAATCTCACCGCCTATGTGTTATGTATCAACTTTTGTGATTTTTAATCGAAATAAAGTTTTTGAACTGAACTGAACTTAACTGCATACATCACTTCATTGCAAAGTTGTTCATTAATTTATCTGATTGTATTCATGAGAGGTTAACAAAACCTAAACATTCTAATTCCCATCAGGGACCATTTTGGGGACTTTTTCAGAGGTCCCTGGCCAGTTAGGGATCCCTGGGCTGAGACTATATCAATCAAAGGCGTTTACGACTATTGGCCAGGGGCTTAAGCTGACTGTTGGACAACTAAGCACCTTCAGCGCTTGACTCGCAGGGTTGAAATCAATCCAATGTTAGCTCAGGGAGTTGGTTTTTGATTAAAGACTCAGCACTTGCCAGAAATCAGGTGATAATTATTAATTCACTGTCCAGCCTGTACTTTAGTTTTAGGCAAACACAAAAGAACTTCATTTTTATGTCATACAGAAAGTGATCATTGAACACAATTCAACAAAGAGCAGTTATTAAGGCACTAATGTAACTAATGTAAGTACATTCACTGCTTTACGGTACAGTCTTCAAGTCTTCAAGGGTACCAGGGGAAGAAAATATTTTTATGGTGCCTTATCGAGATCATGTGTATTGTTCTGGTCACTTGCAATCACAAGAAAAATATCTGATCAGATCCCACTAGAGTGCACTCACTCTATACCTCCGAATTTTACAGCACATTTCTCTGCCCGGATGTCACAGTTTGCAAAGTCTTTAACAGGTACTGCCTGTGATCCTCACTTTCAGCAGGGCTGCTTCCGTCATAGTGGCTTGCGCCCTGATCGGCCCATCAACAAGGATGTCCAGGTGTAGCAAATGGAGGTTGTGCTTCACGTTGGCACGTTGCTCGTACCCTAAGTTAAATGACCACAAGATCTTGCCACTTGGGTCTTCTTCAGGTGCAATCTCAAACCCTGTGTGTTGCCTCAGTAGGCTGGCTTCACTTACCTTTCTGCTGTCTTCTGGAAAGTTCTGTCACTGTGTACCTGAGCATTCCTAAGGACTCCTATCTTGTACCTCGCTAGTCTTGAGTTCTTTAAATGTCACACTGGTGATGAGGTGTGTCTTTTGGGTACCCTTCAACCTCAACACGACGTGTGAAAATCTGAGGTGTGCTTTGTTGGCATGGGCTTTGAAGCTAATGCTCTGTGGTCAATTGAATTGGCAGGTAAACTACAGACTTTGGTGGCGTACTCCTTGTTGCATGGTTGGTGTGCCGATTTTCTGGATTTGAACGTACAGTTTACCAATATTTGTGAGGGAGGCCAGTGGCACCGGAATACAGAGTTTGTAGGTTCCAATTGCAAGGAGAAAGCATAAGGATGTAGTAATGATGGAACGTAGCATTCTGCGTTCCAAGAATACCGAGGTAGTAAGCATTATAGGGTGATGCTACATTCAGCTCAGTAGTTCTAATGCTGAGAGGGGGCAGTCACCTACTAAATACCATGGAGGTACAGTCTGATCTACATTCCTCTGGGAGCCAGAAAAGGCGCAGTTACTTGTCCTTTTTAGGTCTCGCCTACGCAGTGTGCATGCGCTGCATAGGAAAAAGAGACCTGTAGCCATTGATTGCCTTTTTCAGGCTAAAACGTGCACGCGTTCCATTGCCTTCAATGGCAACGCGTGCCTGTGTGGCCATTCCCTTGAGGGAGCGAGTGCCACCATATGGTAGCAATTATCACTCCCACAAGGGAATTGCGCAGGCCCCCCTCCTCCCCAGTGCTGCAGCACGAGACATGCATGCTTGTTTTTTAAGGCGCGGGGAGCAGCCTGCGCAGGACACGAGCCCCGCTCCTCGATTTCAAAGTCGGCGTCTCTGGGACTTCTCCTCCCTTCAAATAGAACCCTATGTGTCACAGTCACCAACACTTGCATACGAGAGGAAGCCCTCTCTGCCCCTGCACAGTAAGACCCAGTGATTCCCGAGGTCCATAGTAGCTTTCTCAGAGGAAGCCGCCTCACGCATGGAACAAATCTTGTAAAAGAGGCCGCAGTAAAGGCTCGCAGCGCGCAGCAGCATCACGCTACGTCCACTCTGCTTGCTTTTTACCCTAAAATGAAGAAGCTAGCCATGTGTTTCATTAACCTGTAAGTTAGGAGACTAGGAAGCTGCCTCGCGCACCGCCCAAATCTTGTGGAAGAGTCCGCTATCCAGGGTCCCGGCGTGCAGCAGCACTGCGCTGCATTCACTCTGCTCGCTTTTTACCCTAAAATGAAGAAGCTAGCCATGTGTTTCAATAAGCTGGAAGTTAGGAGACTCGGGAGGCGCATTAAGCAAAAGGCATTAAAAACAAAACGATAATAACCTCCTCGCTAATGCTGTGTTATTGCTCCTGCAGCTAAGCCAGGAAAGCTTGTGTGGGAGGACGCGCGCGAGATGCGGCGCCCAGATCAGTATTTACACCCCTCCACAAAGGGTTGACAGCTACAGCAGCATCAGAGCCACGCGCCCCAGCTGGGTTCGGAAACAGCTCCACCAGCTGCGGCGAGGACCCGCCTTTGGGCTTTGTTTAATGAAATTGTATTACATTAATTGTAGATTTGGTGCCACTTAAGGTGGCCGTGACACAACGAGGGAAAACAACATTGGTCGAATGAACAGCAGTGTGGCGATTCACTTGCGGGAGCGCGAGGCGCAATATGGTAGCAATTATCCAGGCGCCAGCCGCTTGCTCACGCAAGTGAATCGCGCAGGCTCCCCCTCCTCTTTCCCCTCCCCCTGCTGCCGCATGCGCTTGTTGATTATTCTGTTTCTAGTTTTCCTAATTTCCTTGCGTGAGCGATGGTGTCATGGAACACATCAGAGGAATGTTTACCTTCCTTCTTTGCACTTGCATAAAGGAATGCGTTTCGTAGGCCTTTTCCCACCATGCACCGATACACTGAGCTAGGATACACCTTTCTGGATAAGTTTACCCGTCTATCAGCACGGTTATCGACCTCAAAAGGATGGGAGGCCGAGTTGTCGGCAGTGAGCACCTGACTCATCTTCCCAACATCACATGCGTCTGCCGAATAGTTCCCCTCATGGCAGGCAAGGGCCTGTTGGGGAAATATCTGTTTCCGGAATCTTGACCAATCCCGGCAGGTCCCCAACTTGTACCTTCTGGGGCTAGATTTGTTTTTGGCATCCTTCACCCCTCCCTTCCAGACATCCACCCCCTCTCTGCAGGCCCCGACAGGAGTGTGCGGTGGGGAGCATCACCGGTGGGTGGGGGGGGGGGGATTGCGGGGGGTGCAGGAGCCAGGCTGCTTCCCACCCAAAAGGAACTCCATCTTAACGTGGGCTCGAGCATAGTAAGAAAATTCATTTCTTCAGGATGGCAAATGCCCGCTCTGATTAGCAGGGGTGCAAATAAGTGGAACCACAAGGAAATGCTTCCTTCCTGTGTCTTTTGTGCAAAGACAGCTGTAGCGCCACTACACCTGCTGGCCTTTTCTAAATGAGCGTGAATCGCCACAATTTGCATGGCTTTCATTGAATTCCAGAGTTTACAAACTCTAATTCATATCTACATCCTGAAGCTGTGCGTTGTTCAGGACCGTTCCTTCCTAAATGTGGGAGTCCCATTGGCCCGTTATTGCCTGACTTCGCTTTGGCACAGCGTAATTTGGTATACCGTGTTCTGTGTCGTCGCCCCACCTCGCCCCTCCCCCCTCCTCAAGTTCCTCGGTCTGTGCGTGATGAGCTAGCCGCCTATGTTTATAGGGGACTGACAGCGGTTTACATCTTTAAGACATCCCCGGGAGTGCCTGCAAGACTAAGGCACTTCATCTGAGGTGCCCATAGTATTGGTTAGAATATCGGCCCGAGTTCCCTCCCACTGAACTAGATACAACTTCTAGGTAACTAGTTAATGGGCTCACTCTTTCTTGTGTACCTTTGTAACTGTATATATGTAACTTGTTAATGTGCTTAGTGTATCTTGTGTACCTTATGTAACTTACCTGGTTCTTCTGACAACTTTGGGTAAAGTTTGCACTATATAAAACTGCATTAAATAAAAAACATATATAATACACATGTTGCTTAACTGCTGTCAATTGGGGTGGATTTTGCGCAAATCTTCGCCTGGCTTTCTGCCTCTTGTTGATGCCTTGTACTGAGGTACCAAAATATGGCAGCGTTTTTTTATACAATACACAATAAAGCAGACCAGGTCTAAAAATAGTGTGTGCCTAAACCGGACTGTGATCCAGTTGGATGACTGTGTAGAAAAAAGTACTTTTGAAAAGAAATGCGGTAAAACACATAATGTTGTTAAAAGCACAGAGGCTAGAATGATTCCCATCAAACCACCGTTATGGTGGAAGTTGCGTCATGTGGGAATTACTAGACAGTCCATCACGCAACCGACCAAATAGTGCCGGGGCGCGAGTGGATGTCAGTAGTCTAGCTCTAGTGTTGAACCTAGACTAGTGTGAAGAAAGTGCAGTGCTCAAATGCTAGTGAAAATAAAATAGACTACGTAGATCCTTGTGACATTGAAGAGGGAATCCAGGTGTCTAAAGTTAAAAACACGCTGGGTAGTAAGACTACCCTGTAGCGCAATGCAAAACGGTCGACATGTTTCAGCCATAAGGGCATTGCCCCAGCTTTCTTCAGGACCTTAAACTTAAACTGGCTACTGCAAATACACATAATGAGTTCAGTGAAAAACAATTCATTTTAGTCAAAAGATCAATCAATAAATGTACTTGAAAAGTTACATATCTGATAGGAGCATTGCCCACTGGAGGAAGAAAGACCTGGCTTCTTCCTATTGAAAAGACAAAAAGTCTTTCTTAATTACAACAATACTTACATACACAGAATAAGCCGCGTGAGTACACAGTAACCCGTAAAGACAAACACACATGCATAAATAATTGGCATTCTGCATAGTTAAGAAAAGCATATTAGCTCAATCACATGGAGGCATTTCCTCAATGTGATACTCACCCAGCTTTGTGTGGGTGAAAGCCTCACCTCACCCGGCGACCGCTCGGGAGTAGGAGGCCCCGCTCTGTAGTGTAGAAAAGGGACACTCTTAGCACATAACCATAAAGTGTCCAGCCTAATTGCTCTACACCTAAAACCCAGCCAAGGTGTGTTAGAAACCCACTCAGTAACCCAGAGCCCCCTCTCACAAAGACTTGCACTAGTTGTTATCGGGGTATTCCAAATTGCGACAATGGAACCCAGTCTAGACACAAAGAGGTGCCTCTATCCATCTAATAATGGAGATGTTGCTGAGAAAAAACTTTTACAGACCCACAGCTTAAAGGTGGGAATGGGCATCAAAGAATAGCCCACTCTACCACCTGGAGGTAAATATTACTCAAGCGCCTAGGGACATCAAAAAAGACACTCTAAAGATAGCAATTCAGAGCGCTTAAAGAGCCCTCTAGGTTATTGACCGTCTTCTTTCCCTTAAGGGTGGGCAAATCGAATCCCATGCACAGAAACTGACTCGTGTATAATTCGTGCAAAGGCGTGTGGATAAAGCCGTCGGAAGCTCACCTGTCCGTCGGTGCCCCTGCTCTGTCGGTCGCCACAAAGAATACCAGTGAGTATTCAAAAAGTTATTGTTCAAACCCCATATTAAGGTATGCTGTATTATGCTGTTGTCAACAGTCCGCCCTCTACTAACACGCAAGCGCCTACGGGGAACACTAGTCCCACAGGCATGTGCGCAGGGACGTCCATAGAACCTGCGCACATGCCTGTGGGACTAGTGTTCCCCGTAGGCGCTTGCGTGTTAGTAGAGGGCGGACTGTTGACAACAGCATAATACAGCATACCTTAATAGGGGGTTTGAACAATAACTTTTTGAATACTCACTGGTATTCTTTGTGGCGACCGACAGAGCCACTGACATTGTTATCTAGAAAGATGTAACTCGCCGGTTAATATCCTGGCGCATGCGTGAGGGAGAAGCGCCTGTTCCCACATTGACTTCCACGCATGCGTGAGGGAGAAGCGTTTGTTCTCACGCCGGTTTCCACGCTCTCCCCTCCGAGACAGCAGGGTAGAGCAACCACCCAATTACCGGGGTCTATATAGGGGGCAGAGTCCGGTTCATCATGACCTCCACTTCCGCTTGGCCTTACAACAGGGGCACCGACGGACAGGTGAGCTTCCGACGGCTTTATCCACACGCCTTTGCACGAATTATACACGAGTCAGTTTCTGTGCATGGGATTCGATTTGCCCACCCTTAAGGGAAAGAAGACGGTCAATAACCTAGAGGGCTCTTTAAGCGCTCTGAATTGCTATCTTTAGAGTGTCTTTTTTGATGTCCCTAGGCGCTTGAGTAATATTTACCTCCAGGTGGTAGAGTGGGCTATTCTTTGATGCCCATTCCCACCTTTAAGCTGTGGGTCTGTAAAAGTTTTTTCTCAGCAACATCTCCATTATTAGATGGATAGAGGCACCTCTTTGTGTCTAGACTGGGTTCCATTGTCGCAATTTGGAATACCCCGATAACAACTAGTGCAAGTCTTTGTGAGAGGGGGCTCTGGGTTACTGAGTGGGTTTCTAACACACCTTGGCTGGGTTTTAGGTGTAGAGCAATTAGGCTGGACACTTTATGGTTATGTGCTAAGAGTGTCCCTTTTCTACACTACAGAGCGGGGCCTCCTACTCCCGAGCGGTCGCCGGGTGAGGTGAGGCTTTCACCCACACAAAGCTGGGTGAGTATCACATTGAGGAAATGCCTCCATGTGATTGAGCTAATATGCTTTTCTTAACTATGCAGAATGCCAATTATTTATGCATGTGTGTTTGTCTTTACGGGTTACTGTGTACTCACACGGCTTGTTCTGTGTATGTAAGTATTGTTGTAATTAAGAAAGACTTTTTGTCTTTTCAATAGGAAGAAGCCAGATCTTTCTTCCTCCAGTGGGCAATGCTCCTATCAGATATGTAACTTTTCAAGTACATTTATTGATTGATCTTTTGACTAAAATGAATTGTTTTTCACTGAACTCATTATGTGTATTTGCAGTAGCCAGTTTAAGTTTAAGGTCCTGAAGAAAGCTGGGGCAATGCCCTTATGGCTGAAACATGTCGACCGTTTTGCATTGCGCTACAGGGTAGTCTTACTACCCAGCGTGTTTTTAACTTTAGACACCTGGATTCCCTCTTCAATGTCACAAGGATCTGCGTAGTCTATTTTATTTTCACTAGCATTTGAGCACTGCACTTTCTTCACATTAGTCTAGGTTCAACACTAGAGCTAGACTACTGACATCCACTCGCGCCCCGGCACTATTTGGTCGGTTGCGTGATGGACTGTCTAGTAATTCCCACATGACGCAACTTCCACCATAACGGTGGTCTGATGGGAATCATTCTAGCCTCTGTGCTTTTAACAACATTATGTGTTTTACCGCATTTCTTTTCAACAGTACTTTTTTCTACACAGTCATCCAACTGGATCACAGTCCGGTTTAGGCACACACTATTTTTAGACCTGGTCTGCTTTATTGTGTATTGTATCTTGTGAATAGGGGTATGAGCAGACAGGTCATTAAATATTCCCCTTGACCCTCCCACACCCATTGTATTTTCTAGTATTTGAGCAACTTTTCAGTTGCGGGTCAGTTTTAGGATGCAAACGAATCACCGTTTGCACCAGTAGCTCACCCAGCCTGGGTGTGTATGTTTCCCACCCCTCCCTACCCACTTCTCCTTTGACATAGAGTGATGATATCTTCACGTGCACTCTCCAGTAACATATGGGGCATACTCAGACTGAATGCAGTTTAAAGATACTTTGTTTTCTCAAGGGGTAGAATTAGTCTCTACCACATAGAGACCCACTCTAGGCCGCTTTTATGTCTATTATGTCTATAGTGTCCTTTATGTTTATTACAACTAACAGCCCTGAACTTGGGGCATTACGACTGTCGTCCTGATGGGTGTGTCTCCATACTTGGAATAATGTGAGAAAGGTCCTAACTACTCAAAATACAAGTGTAGTTATTCTCCCCTATATCCTGGGGTTTTTCTATCTATTAGATCTTATTTTTATTCATGTTGACCCCATTCCACACAGCCGACTGGGGTTCGGTTCTATGGACGTCCCTGCGCACATGCCTGTGGGACTAGTGTTCCCCGTAGGCGCTTGCGTGTTAGTAGAGGGCGGACTGTTGACAACAGCATAATACAGCATACCTTAATATGGGGTTTGAACAATAACTTTTTGAATACTCACTGGTATTCTTTGTGGCGACCGACAGAGCCACTGACATTGTTATCTAGAAAGATGTAACTCGCCGGTTAATATCCTGGCGCATGCGTGAGGGAGAAGCGCCTGTTCCCACATTGACTTCCGCGCATGCGTGAGGGAGAAGCGTTTGTTCTCACGCCGGTTTCCACGCTCTCCCCTCCGAGACAGCAGGGTGGAGCAACCACCCAATTACCGGGGTCTATATAGGGGGCAGAGTCCGGTTCATCATGACCTCCACTTCCGCTTGGCCTTACAACAGGGGCACCGACGGACAGGTGAGCTTCCGACGGCTTTATCCACACGCCTTTGCACGAATTATACACGAGTCAGTTTCTGTGCATGGGATTCGATTTGCCCACCCTTAAGGGAAAGAAGACGGTCAATAACCTAGAGGGCTCTTTAAGCGCTCTGAATTGCTATCTTTAGAGTGTCTTTTTTGATGTCCCTAGGCGCTTGAGTAATATTTACCTCCAGGTGGTAGAGTGGGCTATTCTTTGATGCCCATTCCCACCTTTAAGCTGTGGGTCTGTAAAAGTTTCTCAGCAACATCTCCATTATTAGATGGATAGAGGCACCTCTTTGTGTCTAGACTGGGTTCCATTGTCGCAATTTGGAATACCCCGATAACAACTAGTGCAAGTCTTTGTGAGAGGGGGCTCTGGGTTACTGAGTGGGTTTCTAACACACCTTGACTGGGTTTTAGGTGTAGAGCAATTAGGCTGGACACTTTATGGTTATGTGCTAAGAGTGTCCCTTTTCTACACTACAGAGCGGGGCCTCCTACTCCCGAGCGGTCGCCGGGTGAGGTGAGGCTTTCACCCACACAAAGCTGGGTGAGTATCACATTGAGGAAATGCCTCCATGTGATTGAGCTAATATGCTTTTCTTAACTATGCAGAATGCCAATTATTTATGCATGTGTGTTTGTCTTTACGGGTTACTGTGTACTCACGCGGCTTGTTCTGTGTATGTAAGTATTGTTGTAATTAAGAAAGACTTTTTGTCATTTCAATAAGAAGAAGCCTGTTCTTTCTTCCTCCATTGGGCAATGCTCCTATCAGATATGTAACTTTTCAAGTACATTTATTGATTGATCTTTTGACTAAAATGAATTGTTTTTCACTGAACTCATTATGTGTATTTGCAGTAGCCAGTTTAAGTTTAAGGTCCTGAAGAAAGCTGGGGCAATGCCCTTATGGCTGAAACATGTCGACCGTTTTGCATTGCGCTACAGGGTAGTCTTACTACCCAGCGTGTTTTTAACTTTAGACACCTGGATTCCCTCTTCAATGTCACAAGGATCTACGTAGTCTATTTTATTTTCACTAGCATTTGAGCACTGCACTTTCTTCACACTAGTCTAGGTTCAACACTAGAGCTAGACTACTGACATCCACTCGCGCCCCGGCACTATTTGGTCGGTTGCGTGATGGACTGTCTAGTAATTCCCACATGACGCAACTTCCACCATAACGGTGGTCTGATGGGAATCATTCTAGCCTCTGTGCTTTTAACAACATTATGTGTTTTGCCGCATTTCTTTTCAACAGTACTTTTTTCTACACAGTCATCCAACTGGATCACAGTCCGGTTTAGGCACACACTATTTTTAGACCTGGTCTGCTTTATTGTGTATTGTATCTTGTGAATAGGGGTATGAGCAGACAGGTCATTAAATATTCCCCTTGACCCTCCCACACCCATTGTATTTTCTAGCGTTTTTTTATATTCAAGCTCTGACAATGGCATCTCTAATTATGCCATACCTCAAATTGGAAAAGGTCGGACATTTACTCCTTAAAATGGCTGGAGTAAAACTTGTTTGCTGGGTGTCTTACGGGCAAAAGCAAGGTCTAGATAAAGATTTCACGTCAACCAAAACTCAGGACTGGACCACTGTGTCTTTAGTGAGATGGTGTGATGTAGTTACCTTTTACATACACCAAAATGTATAAAAAAAGATATGTGTATCATGCAGTTTAGAAAGTAGCCAGATAACTACAAGACAACACAACACCTCTCCAGTTCAGGGCTTTCATTCTCTAGGTGTAGAACTTTCCTGGGACGTAAAATAAGGCACTAAAGCCCCTATGGCAGAGATCTCAAGATTTTCAGTTTCATGTGTGTGTAGCTCATCAAGTTCAGTTTTTATCTTTGCATTCTGGGATTTGTGGCCCTTTTGATCACATTCATAAAGTCAGAACTACTGTTCCCAGATTGCAAAGAAAAAACCTGACCCGAATGAGCTACTCCTGCCTGAACATACTAAATTTGAGAAATGTGTTCACCATATTTCGCAGGTGTGGAGGTCTTTTTAGGTTGTGCCTTTGGCAGCCGTGGTCCAACACACCATCAAACACACCTTGAAACAATGATATCTACAAGAACACCACACGACTCGGATTGATTTGCATAGCTGCCAAGTGTTTGAATGTTAATCCCAACTTTAGCCAACAGCAAGCTGCGTTCTGGGACTTGTAGTTTCTTATGTAACGTTGTAAGTATAAGCTCAAAAATCCAAGTAGTGTGGGTTAAAACGTAAGAAGGCACCTCACATTACATGCTGCTACTTGGTATGCAAAAGGTTTACTCTGATTTTATTAAAAATCAAGCCTCTACATGTCACATATGAGCCGCTTAAGTAGCTCGTGGGGACTTTGGCCATGTAGAAAAAAAATCGTACATATTGGCTTTATTAATTCGAGCACCCACTTCCTTCCTATCAACTAAAAACAACCATTGGCATAGTCAATAGGTCTCGCCTTTGGGACCTTTTAGGTGTTTAGCCATGCAACAGTTGTTATTGCACCAAGAATATTGTGCTGCATAACTAAATACTTAGACGGTCCCAAAAGCGAGACCTATTGACTATGCTAATGCTTGTTAGACGTTTATTATGGTGCCCAATTGTTCGTGCTCTGTGCAGTGTCTTAGAGGTCGCACTCTCTCCCACTCAGCATAGTGCTGTTGTGGTTTATCCCACTGGCTTGATAACGGTTTGTCACAGTTCCTGGACAAGCGCTTGACATGCTGGATGCCCATGCAGGCCTCAGATTTATGTTGTTGGGGGCCATTCATCACTCATTACCATATCTGCTTTAATTCTGTTTTTTATAATCAACCCTTCTGTGCTCTGTAATAATTACTGACTGTGCTCACTTGTTTGAGTACTGAGTGGCAGGAACTTTTGGAGGACTTAACATATATTTACCGAGGTGAAAGTTAAAAACCTGATGTCTACTACGTTCCAAATTTTAGCACCATTCTGGAAAGATTACATTTTGCAAGGAGAACTCAGAAGGACAATGAGACTGTGGAGGAGTCGTTGACAGCACTTATGAAACTTGATGCCACCTGTAAATTTGGTGTTTTATTTGAAGATCGTATTAGAGACAAATCTGTGCTGCATTGCAAATTGGATAAAGTCAAGGAGTTGTTGCTTACAGATGAGCCTCGGTTGAGCGATGTTACAGTCACTGCTAAACAAGTGGAACACTTATTAAATTGGGTTAAGAAATTGAGGGACAAGGCGGGGAAGACGGTTGGTGCATGTGTGGTGGACACAAAACCTAATGGGGAAGCAACTTTTCAGTTTAAAGGGAGTTTCTTCCATTGTGGCTTGTCTAGTCATAAGACGAACTGTAAGGATTGTCTGGCTCTGAAAGCCGAGTGTAACCAATAGGGAAAAGAGGGCAGATTGTATAAAATACCACTTGATTAATGTTAAATTGAGGGGCAGCATGAAACAAATGTGCATGATGGTTGTGCCCCGGATTGGTGAGAGATACAAAGGTTTGGTGCAAATTGAGACTGTTCCAGTGGAAGTCATGTGAAGGGTAGGTTTATGTTTCAATCAAAGGTGACAACATTCTCTTTTAGCCCCATCAATAGGACTTGAGAGTGTATCTTGACCCCAATGAGGACGAACACGTGTGTGTAAATGAAGTGGACTGTGGTTGGGAAGATTTTTGGTTTTAACATTTCTGTGTGTCTTTAGATGGGAAACTGTTGTCTCAAAAGATACTTCTACAAAATCAGACTGAGACAGGCTGTCACTGCCATAGTATCCAAGGTGAGGAGAATAAGTTTAAATGTTCAAGAGGCTGTGAAAGAGGGGTTGGTAAGATTGAGTAATAAAAAAAATCATTGTACCTGTTGAAATCACTGAACAGCTGGCCCCAGTGGCAGCATTAGGCTGTTTTCCTCCCTCAGGGGGCTCAACCATGGCAGTGCTTGCGAATAAATGTCCTCTTCCAAACCGGACTCCTGTGTTGTGGACTGTAGCAGAAGCAAGGTTATGTGCCACCTTGGAACAGGCATCTGCATACCATTAAATCATATTGTAAGAGAACCTGCAGCTTCTGTTACCCCCATGATTTGTTATACGTTTATCAGGATGCCATTTGAGCTTGTCTTTACATTGTCTGTTTTTCAGAGAGTTATGCATAATCTGATTAATAATCAAGTAGGAGTTAGGTGATTTTCTGATCTATCTGAGGACATGGATGACGTTCGGGTTTTGCGGTCCCCACGAGGATACTTGCCTCAGACTTGGTGAGGGCAGATAGACCTCAAGGAACATAGGAACCCACCTTCTGTGTTGCTGGAGCCTTAGGAGTCCATATGAGCTCAGGATCAGCAGACTGGTCAATTGCATTACGGTGCCTGCAAATGCAGGGGAGTGACTCCTTCACCCCAAAGGAGATGACTTCAGTTGTTCTTGATGCTCCACAGGTCCTGCACGGAGCTTTTACGGTCCAGAGGCACAGACCATGCTTTGGACCGGTGGGGAGACAAAGTCGGACCCAGTCGAAGTTGAGCGAAGTCCAGAGTGTCCAGATGGTCGAAGATCAGTGGTTTTTTGCTCAGAATCTTGTCCACGTCGAATCTAGGGTCCTACAGCCAGGTAAGCCCTTTTGTACCCACGGGAGAGGGTTGGACAGATTCAGGGGACCCTCCCAGGGAGGATCAGGACAGTATGGAGGATACTCCCATGTCCTTTGTCCAGTTTCATGTCAAAGGAGGAGCCAACGGCTCCCAGGACTGGTTTGAACTGGACAATGCACAGGGACACCAAGTGTGCCCCAGATGCAGACTTTCAGGCACTTTGGAAGTGCACCCACCCAGCCCCAATACACTAAATCCCGTCTGGGTTGTGGTCACACCTCCCTGTGACAGGAAGCCTTTTGTTCTACCTTCCCCTGCTCGAGCTTGGCTCAGCAGCAGGAGCGCAGAGATGTGTCTCTGGTTGGCAAGAACCATTTTGGGCTGCCCGGGTCAAGAAGGCTGGTATCGGGAAGACCAGGGACCCCACAAAGCTCACTTTAGAAGGTTGGAATCATACCGGTGTGGAGGCATGATTCAACGGTGTTTGACACCAAACACCACAAGTGTTTTGTTGCAGCAGTTTTCGAGATAGCATTTTAAGCGAGCATATAATGTACCTCTACCTATATGTCTGGCTGCGTCACCGACAACCCAGGAGAATGGTCTCCAAAGGCTGCAGGAGTGCTCTGCTCATGCAGGGGCACCCTCTCACGTAAAACCCAGCATCCTGCCTTCAGGATTGTCAAGGCCTGCTAGAGGGGTGACTGACAGGTTAAGGTGTAGTGACTTATAGCTATAGTAAACCTACATCTAAAGTGGTTCAGGCACCATCTTACACAGGCTGCAATGGCAGGCTGTGGTTCTATTTTGCATGGCCTCTCATGGGTGGCATAATACATGCTTCAGCCCCTGGGAGGCCTCTAGGATACCAATGCCCAGGGTACATGGGTATCATATACTAGGGACTGACAAGGGTACCCCAGTAACCTACAGTTAAATTGCATACCATCATGACATACAGGAGTGTAGTTATAAATGCCCTTCATTATGGACATACTAAAAAGAGGATACATTTATAATGAACATTTTCAAATGGGCACACTTCAGTACGGTGTGAAATAGCACCAATCCGATATAGCCACTCCAAATGGAATTTACAACAGCATTAACAAGAGAAGACTGAAACTTAAAAAACTGGAATGTGGCCTGTGCTCACATCACCAGCATCAGGCTCTAAACACTAAAATAAAAATATTATAAAACCAAAAGCACTGGCACTGAAGACAGAAGAAAGAACTGAATGAGCTAATTAAAAGATGGAGCAGGCGGTCTTGCTTGAGGTGGTTTGAGCTGGTGGCGACTTTAGATTCTGCCCTAGAACATGACCCTGAGTTAGAGGGAGTAGGAGGTTCTGAATAGACGAACTTCTGAGCAGACCTTGTCTAACCTTGGATGCCACAGCCAGTTTTCAAAGCGGGAAGATAGTGTACATTACAGTAAAATCAATGGGCTTTGGCAAAGTTTACCAGGTGATTACGTATGCGTCATTGTTCCTACATAGATGACATATCAGAGTCCTACTATTAAATATCTGTGAATTTGAAACATAGTGGCGAGAGGGTCTGTCTACCTTCCTTGGCCTCATATGAGCATTAGTGGATTCGTTATGCCACCGCAACTTGAAATAACAAGTAGCAGAAAAGCAGATGGCGAGATGTAATTGCTCCTGGCATACCACTTTAGAGAGCAGGGATGGCCTATTTTGGTCCTCTTCACACTCATACCGATCTTGGGAATCAATTTACTGAGCAAAAGCTATAATTTGCGACTGTGCCTACACCGGAGCCTTCCCTTGGAACTTCTTAAAGATGAGGTTGGTCCCCAAGGAAAACAATACTTCACAGAGGGGAAAACCAAATGTCTACGTAGATGAAGGCAGTGATGGAGATTGTACAGTATCAACAAAGTTCTAATCTCTATATTTGTATTGCCCTTGAAGGCTTTCCCAGGATCCCCACTAACAATATGACAAGCACTGGCAAAGCCAATAAGCCTTGTGAATGCTAATGCATTCAGCATGAGCACATTAGAGTGAGGCACCTGGCTTGGAGGCAACAGAAGCAGACCGAGAGGATTATAGTTGCACAGTAGTCCCTTCTGCAGTACCATGCAAGCATTTGAGTGGATGCAGAAGGATACACTCAAACAGTCGAAAGCAATAAGTGAAATGAATACTTCACTGGGCTGAGCCAAGATGTGACAGCCAAAGTCTCAAGCCAATGGCTGAGAGGGTATTTTTCAACAAAAAACAATGGTGGAAAGAGATTAACCCAATCCCACTTATTGAATATTGTTAGTGTTAGGTCTATTTGCCAGCGGTGTTGTGAAAAACCACACCTCAAAATGTTGACCTCGGTGGCTCCATGGCAAAAGGTGGTTTCCACATTGCGATAAACCTGGATGCTGCCAGCCTACTGCTATAGTCCTGCTCACTGAGCAAATAAGTATCTCATGAACTGTCTTTTTTGCATGATGGTTTCTTTCTTCCTGAAACCTATCATAAGTAATATTACAAAACTGAAGGGATTTTATGTCATAACTATTTACATATAAGACGCTTCATCATCCTTACCACTTGAGTCAAGCTAGCCTGGCTGATGAGGTGTGAAACTCTGAAAACGGTCCTAGGATGCTTGATTACAGTCCATGGAGGACCTGGCCTGGCAGTTCGGCTGGTCTGTTCCCATGGGGAACAGGGTCAAGACTGATTGCATATGACTGGGATTAAACTGGAATGGTATACATTTTTGTGTGGAATATTGGGGCTCTGGTGAAGGCTTCAATATCCACACTCCAGAGTTTGTTCTTAGGACCTAATTGTCATGATTTCACATTCACTCCTGTTTCTTGCCTCGCTACATCGATTCTCCGAGAACTTACCCTTCTAACTACTTTCATGGTGTCCTGTATCCCCAAGAGGTTGCTGCCAGCTGCTGCAGTAATGTCAACTCTGTTTAGAGCAGATAGTTGGTGCTTGGCTGGGAGCCACCAGCCTGCAGATTCCTTCCTGCCCAACATCAATAACAGAACATGATTATTAAGGGTGTGTTGGGTCTGACAAATGACTTCTTAAAGTACCTAGGATTCATATCATAGAGGACACCACCTCTATGATATTACTATGCACTATAAGGCTGTCCGAAAATGGGGGTGGCATTCACTTATAGCCACAACTGATTTAAGAGGTGGTGAACAAAATTTAAAGAATTGACTGTTCCAAGTGCTGAACATGTCAAAATTGTGTCATTATCAGTTAAATTATCAGGGGATTCACATACCGAAATGGAGCTCATAACCTATTTCTTTTTTTTTTTAAGTAACATCTGCTTAGCTAGAAGCTAAGGTATTGATTGTACTTCAACGGCTGGTAATTTTGCACACATTTCCCCACAGCACTTCAACGAGCAAAGATGTTGAACAAACATTTTCTTTTTAATAATCTTTATTGGTGGTTATAGGCAAAGGCAGTCTTTATCTCGCATTTATCGATTTAAAGACTGCCTTTGGCCTTGTACCTAGGGAGACCCTCTGGAGAGTCCTCACTGACATGGGGATACCGCATTACATTTTATCATTACTTGTAAGGCTCCATGAAAACAGCTTTGCCCAGATAAGATGGGGTACAGGGGGGGGGGAAGAACCAGCAGTATCCCGGTAGAGAGAGGGGTCCGCCAGGGATGTGTTTTAACTCCCACCCTTTTTTCCCTGTATATCAACGGAGTGGTTGAGCATCTGTTGAAAGATCCTTCAGACGAACCATTCCTGGCAGGGGAGCATATCCCCACCCTTCTCTTTGCCGATGATACGCTTCTGCTATCCAAATCCCCAATGGGTCTCCAAAAACTTCTTAACAACTTCCAGACTTTCTGTGCAGAACGGGGCCTGGTAATCAACGCTGATAAAACGAAATACCTTGTGATGAATCCCCCTAAAAAATCTGTACGCCCCCCCCCCACCACGCTAAACGCTGTACCTCTGGGGAGGGTAGACGTATTTGATTACTTAGGCATCCGGCTGTCGCACAACATGCAGTGGGCCCCTCACTTAGATAAAATGCTGTTAGCTCACAAGAGGGTAACAGGGGCTCTCCTAAAGGAGCAGCGCTCATGCGCTATAAGACCTATAGCCCCCGTTATCGATATTTACACAGCAAGGGGAGTTAGCTCTGCTCTTTACGGGGCAGAACTATGGGGCTCATGCAACATCAATGAATTGTCACGATCCGAGAGGAAGTTCTGTAGGGCCATGCTGTCACTTCCCCAAGGTACTACCATGGCCCCACTAATGCTCGACTTGGGTTGTCGCCCTATTGAAGACTTAGCAAAATTCCGGCCCCTACTCTTATGGGCCCGGTTGTGGCGAGTTCCGGAGCTCGCCAATTATGCGAAAGGGCTCTCTGAAATTATGTAATTACCAGGGTGGCACAGAATTAAATGGTTAAGAGACATGAAATCCCTCTTGTGCAACTTGGGCATAAGTGAAGCCTGGGCAAATAGGTCCTCTCCACCAAAGGCAACACTTAAGAGTCTATACTGGAACTGGATTCTGTCCCAACGGAGTAGTAATCGCACATTGGGTAGATTGACGGAGGACTTCTTGAAATTTAAGGACCTACCGATCCGAGAACTGTATCTAGATATCACTGAAAAACCATTTGATAGGACCCTTTATTTCAAATTTAGAATTGGAACTCTTCCCCTGCATGCCTTTACATCACGGTGGAAACCGCCAGCACAGACCACAGAGTTCTGCCCCATGTGTACATCTAGACAAGAGTCAGTGACACACTTCATGTTTGAGTGCCAGGTGTATGAACAACCAAGAAGAAAATGGCTCAAACAATTGTGCCGCTTGTTGGGGACCAGGCACCACGTTGAGGCACTACGTATTTTAATGTCAGATTCTCGCCCACTGTATGTTTGTACCCTCTCTAAATTTTTATCGTGGGCATGGTGTATTAGAAGTAAAAGGCACAAAGAAATTGTTTAATTCCTTTTTAACCATTCTTTTATGTTACGCTTCTTTTATCTGTAAATTAAGACTTTTTTAAGCTGAATGTAATTGAATTGTTGTATTGTCTTTTTTTTTTAATCAAATGAACTTGCGTACTTGTAAATTGTGAAATTGTGAAGCTTTTATGATAATTTTTATCGAAATAAAGCCTTTTTGTCTTGCCTTGAAATAATCTTTATTTTTCCATTTAGGGCTGTGGGGCTGGCAATCAGCCAGCTACAGAAATAGTGAAGAAAATTAATATACAACACATTGGCAGTACACTTATCCAGCCCAAAACAGATAAATGTACAGCTCAGGGAATCAGCAAATATAAGCTCATGGTCCACTCATGTGTAATTTTTACCTCCTCGGACAGTTCATACATTGAGTCAGGGACAGGTCTTCTAAACCCAATGATTCCCTTTCCTTTCTACGCATCTGCTGCCGGCCTGATCCGGCTCTACCCTGTTCTTCCTGTTCTCTCCCACCCACCCTAGATGCCTGTCCCCCGTTGAACCTCTGGTTGTCCGTGATCATTATGAGTGGTCGTCAAAGTCATCAGTGTCCTCATCACTCTAGTCTGTTGAACGCACCTCCAAGGAGGTGAGCCCATTGATCTGTCCATCGCTCTATGTCCTCTACAGCCCTGTCATCTGCAGTGACTGCCTCCAGGCGCCTCTCAAAGGTGGAACTTTTCACCAGTATTTTTGCTTGAAGAGCATGATAGGTTCCCAATGGAGGGCCATTTAGGCACGATTTTGTCTTTTGAAACTCGTTGATGCTTGGGTTCTTCTCAAACTTTTCTTCAAGATCGCATCTTAGTGGTGATTCTTGTATTTCTCTTTACAAGCTTCATCATCAAGGTGCAACACAGGTATGACTAAAGTTCACATTTTTTGGGGGTTTTTACTTTCTATTCAACGTGATGCTTACAGTTCATTGATAGAATTTCAATGTAACAAATATCGATGTTCTAAATATCGATGTAAAAATATAGAATGCAAAAATATTGACTCCTTATACTCAAACAGGTAAGTACAAAAAAATATTGATTCAAAAATAGCGAAGTAAAAAATATAGATGTAAAAAATATCGAATTAAATAAAATATATTAAATAATAGCATTATTTTTAACAAACTAAATTGAATTTGATATACATTTTCACTGAATATAACAAATAAACTTAATTTAAAAAATATGAATACACAAACTTAATTTATACATATACATATATTTAACTATTATCTTTATTTAATTTGTAAACTTTAAAATTATATAAAAATAAAATATTTTAAATTAAAAAATTATTCTATAATAAATTAAAACTTACATTTTGCAATACAATAAATGCAACTGTAGGGAAAATGTTGGATAGCGAAGGGGTAAAAATTACAATTCCCACTCAAGTGAGTGCAACAGTAGGGTAAGTGAAGGATAGCGGAAGGGTAAAAATTACTATTTCCACTCCAATGAGTTTAACAGTAGGGAAAATGTTGGATAGCGGAGTGGTAAAAATTACAATTCCCGCTCCAGTAAGAGAAACAGTAGGGAAAGTATTGGTTACAGGAGAGGAAAAAATTACTATTCTCACTCCAATGAATGCAACAGTAGGGAAAGTGCTGGATAGCGGAGGGGTACAAATTACTATTCCAACTCTTGTGAGTGCAACAGTAGGGAAAGTGTTGGATAGCGGAGGGGTAAAAATTACTATTTCCACTCTTGTGAGTGCAACAGTAGAGAAAGTGTTGGATAGCGGAAGGGTAAAAATTAGTATTCCCACTCCAGTGAGTTTAACAGTAGTGAAAGTGCTGGATAACGGACGAGTAAAAAATACTATTCCCACTCCAGTGAGTGCAACAGTAGGAAAAGTGCTGGATAGCAAAGGGGTACAAATGGCTATTCCCACTCCAGTAAGAGAAACAGTAGGGAAAGCGCTGGATAGCGGAGGGGTAAAAATTACTATTCTCACTCCAGTGAGTGCAACAGTAGGGAAAATGCTGGATAGCGGAGGGGTAACATTACTATTCCCACTCCAGTGAGTGCAACAGTAGGGAGAGTGCTGGATTCAGAGTAACAAAAATTGCTAGTAACATTTAAACAATAGAAAAAAATTACAATTAAAATATATATATATATATATATATATATATATATATATATATATATATATATATATATATATATATTCCAAAAGACGAAAAGTCAATAAAGTACGCTCTCAGGGCAGAAACAGGCAAACACCGATAGTTTCTTTAGTGCTGTTTATTCCACAACGCGTTTCGCCGTGAAGACGGCTTGATCACGTGGAAAACAAGTTGCAAAACAAGTTGGTTATATCTATTACTGTCATAGACATAGAAATGAGACTAGACATAAGTACGTATTAAATTAGACTCTAAGTGCATTTCATGTATTGAATACAAAATGTATACCCTCAAAACGATATTTGTCACGTTGTAAGCAATATCCCCGTAACAGTGAGACTTTAAATGTTGTTATGGATCTAGGTATCAATGAAATGCAGGAGGAAGAGGCTTGTAGCACCACACAATTGCTTTCTGAACTAAACATTTGTACTAACACCACAGCCAACACTGCCTTCAAAAACAAGTCGAACTTTCTTCCCACCTTACCGCATGATAACATAGACACATTTCATGAATGTGTGAACAAAAGCCTCAATGAATTTAGACAGAAACATCATAAATATAAACGGAGGGAACAACCCAACATGAATTACAAACAAAGACAAGCCATAAAATCCCTTATGGCAGATGAGACAATAGTCATACGCCCTGCGGACAAAGGGGGCAATATTGTCCTGCAGGACAGAGATATGTACATTGCAGAGGCTACCAGGCAATTGAATGACAACAAATTCTATGAACCTATTGATTGGAAATGTTATCATGAGAGTGTGAGTTGTGTTTGGGATTTCCTATTTGAATGGAAGGAGAGAGGTATTCTTTCATGGGATGAATATAATTACTTAAAATGTGATTACCCTGTTCTCCCAGTACTGTATCTACTGCCTAAGATACACAAAAATGCCACTAAACCCCCAGGGAGACCCATAGTGTCATCACGAGGGAGTGTATCGGAGAGGATTTCCAAATATATTGATGCATTTTTGAGGGAGTTTGTAATGGAACTTGAGAGTTATGTCAAGGACACCAAAGATTTTCTGAAAAAGATAGAAAATCTACAATGGGAGAAAGATTACATCTTGGTGACCCTAGACGTCCAAAGCTTGTACACCATAATTGATCATGACCAGGGAGTGGAAGCGTGTGAGTTTTTCCTCAAGGGAAGATCCATGAGATATAGGGAACACACTATCATGCTTATAGAAATGATCAAATATTGCTTAAAAAACAACATATTTTTGTTCAATGGTGAACTGTTCAGACAGGTCAGTGGCTCAGCTATGGGTTCATGTTTCTCACCGAGTTTTGCCAATCTGTTCCTTGGTAAGTGGGAAAAGGACATACGCTCTGATCCCATCTTCCAACAGGACTTCACTAAGGTATCTATGTGGCTGAGGTACATAGACGATCTCTTCATTGTCTGGAAAGGTACAATGAATGAAGCAGATGCATTTATTGACAGACTTAACTGTAACATGCTTGGCATAGTTCTCAGTGGTACCAAGAGCAAAACTGACATTGAGTATCTCGATGTCAAAATTGAGATTGTCAATGATTCGGTACAGACCAAACTGTTTCGCAAGGCCACTGCTGGCAACAGCATCTTGCACGCCCTGAGTAGCCACCCCGAGAACTTGAAATGGAGTATTCCATTTGGAGAACTACTACGGGCCAAGCGCAACTGCAATAATGACAAAGCTTATAAAGAAGAAAGTGAGATCATATGTGACAGATTCAGAGCCAGAGGTTATCCCAATTGGGTGGTCAAAAGAGCAAGGGAGAGAGCCAATGCCATAAAAAGATCAGATACCATTTGTGACAAACCCAATACCAAGGTGGAGGATGAAGGTGGCACGAGACTCATCCTCACATACAGTAGTGACTCCCAAGCCATCAGAAAGCTAATAACAAAAAAATGGGATATACTCAAAGCAGACAATGTCATTGGCAAAGATGTACCCAAGAGACCTAGCATAACATACAGACGGGGGAAGAGCATCAGGGACTTGCTAGTTCACAGTGATATCACCACATGCCCCCTGCCAATGTACAAGGACTAGATGGCTTCTTTCCATGTGGGCACTGTAAGGCTTGTGCCAACAGCAAATCGTGCAAGGAAGTCACCTATAATGGCATAAACAAGAAAATCAAGTCCTTCCTCACATGTAGCTCTACCTTTGTCGTCTATGCAATAGTGTGCTCATGTAACAAATGGTACATGGGCAGCACTACATGCATGGCGAAGAAACGCATTCTGGAGCACACCAGAGCAATTACGAATTTTGATCCCAAGTACCCTGTGGCAAGGCATTTTAAAGAACAACATTTTTCCAGTGCTAAATACCTTAGCTACATAATTTTGGAACAGGTACCCAAAAATCCCAGAGGGGGCAACAGGATTCTTAAATTGCGACAGAGAGAGTCGAGATTGATCATAGACTTCCAGTGCAAGGATCCGGGGGGCCTTAACCAGGATGAGGAACTAGCAGTACACTTAAAAGATTCATAGACCATCCACCATAGCTGATGTCAATTCATGTTTGTCTTTCATGCTGTTAGTTAATTCATGTCTCCTCCATACCTTATGCTTGTGTTCAGTCCTATGTGCGATATCATAGGAATGGAAAATGTAATTCATCTGTTTTTAAACTTGTATTGATTTATATATTTGTTTTGTTCTTGTAGGAACACAAGAGAAGGGGCCCACTCCACTGGCACTTCACCTCACGGGACTACTCTCCTTCTCCACCTTTTTGAGCACAAAGGCACTGCATGGTTTGCAAAGACTTACTGGTAGAAAATTACACTTTACTTGAGCACTTGCGAATACTGAATGTACCATGTTTACGCTAAACAGGCGTGATCCAAACCCAACCCTTTACTCCCCCTCCCTGGGAGGCAATCCCGGTGTCACCACCACTTCCATCTGTGTGGCTCACTTTTGATGACACGGAACCATTACAAGATATGACGCTCCCTGATCTAGAAACGTATGGGTTTCTAGCACAATACTATTCTGTGGTGCACTCCACGAGTTATACAATGAAATGACACCTTGTTTATAATTGTGTTGAGGAAGCATATATTTTATTGTACATGTATTCTGCTTCCTATTATTACGGGGATATTGCTTACAACGTGACAAATATCGTTTTGAGGGTATACATTTTGTATTCAATACATGAAATGCACTTAGAGTCTAATTTAATACGTACTTATGTCTAGTCTCATTTCTATGTCTATGACAGTAATAGATATAACCAATGGCTTTGCAACTTGTTTTCCACGTGATCAAGCCGTCTTCACGGCGAAACGCGTTGTGGAATAAACAGCACTAAAGAAACTATCGGTGTTTGCCTGTTTCTGCCCTGAGAGCGTACTTTATTGACTTTTCGTCTTTTGGAATTGATTCGAGTCGGCTTCACTCCGCCGACACGTACGCCACCTTCCACGGGTCACCTGGGATCCAGAAGGAGTTTTCTGCTGAACAAATATATATATATATATATATATATATATATATATATATATATATATATAATACTACTAAAATATACATTGAAAAATATTAAACATAAAAAGAACACACATTATAATATAAATTACATATAACAAAAAGCTACAAATATATGAAACAAAAAATTATAAATACATTTAAAAACAATAATTATTTAAAAGGAGCAAATATTAACAAACAAAAAGATTATGTAAAACATAAATGCTTTATTTTATTTCCTACGCTAGAACACCACACCAATAAAAAACACTCAAAAAGTTGTATTTAAATGTATTTCCATAATTAATAATCAATTAGAAAAATATTATTAATAACAAAAATAATAGATAATTAATTGAATACACATGCTTTAACATGATAATATACACAACACACACCTAAAACTAATTACACAATTACCATATTTATTTTGTTATTAATTAATTTAAAATAATTAACAGCTAATTATTAATTCATCAATTAAAAATAAATTACTTCCCACCCTTCCCACCTATAAACCCCACAACACACACCTAAAATTACACAATTATCATAATTAATTACTAGTTAATTAATTTAAATTAATTAACAATTATTAATTTGTCTATTAAAAATAAATTACTTCCCACCCTTGCCATCGTTTACACCTATAAAAACCACAACACACACCTCAAATTAATTACACAATTACCACAATGAATTATTAATTAATTAATTAAAATTAACAACTAATTATTGAATCACCAATTTACACCTATACATAGCACAAAACATACCTAAAATTCTTTACATAATTACCATAATTATTTGCTAATTAAAGATTATTAACAATAAATCATTAATTTATTCATAAAAAAATACTTTCCACATTTAACACTATATACTGAAGAGGGGGGACAGGGAGCTCTAAGAAAGGATAGGTCCCGTACCCGTGCTCTCGAGGTTGACGTAGTAATCACTAGGGGGCAACTGTTCCTAAATAGGAGAAGAAGTGCACCTATTTGGTAGCTTAAAGAGACTAGTGAGTGAAAAGCACTCACAGTAAGGTCGTATTTTGATGAAGGTGGGGGAATTGCTCCTTTTGGAAAGAGTGCCCTCACACACCGATGTGAGTGGCATGCTTCATCATTGGGCATTTGCTCCTCGTGGGGGTGGCGCTGCTGTCCCCCACGGGCCCCGCGAGAGGGCTCTTTGTTGGAGATCTTTTTAGGAGTGACGCCGCAGTTGTGAGTCCATCGGAATGGCTCGGTCGGGAAGGAATCCGGCCGGCACATTCCATTCCATTCGAAGCCCTTTCATCCAAAATCGGAATTGGCCCCTAAGAAGTAAAAATTATAAAATATTATATTTATTTTTATGGTACACTAAATAATTAGCACTTTCAGCTTACGCATTCCCAAAATGTATTGCTATATCTTGTATCTTTATGTGTAAGTTTTAAAGCTCGATGTGAACATTTACAGAGCACTGCTCTGAGAAAAACAATTTGTCAAATACTGAGCAATAAAAGAGCAGGTAGTACATTACGGAGGTATCCCCACAGCTTTTCATATACTTAAAATTAAATCACTTAGGGGCATATGTACAAGAAACTGCCAGAGCGCGGTGCCATGCCAAATTTGGGAGCGCCGTGCTTTGACATTTTCTAAAAGCAGGGATGCACCATATTTACAAAAACCCCTGTGCTTCCCCTAGCACTGGTGCAAAAAAATCTGCCTAGCGCCAGCGCAGGCACCCTGCCGCCATGTTGCAAGGGTGTCTGTGCTGCAGGGGTCAATGGTTTATGTGCAGGAAGGGACACCTTGAGTCAAAAAAAGTGACGCTCCAGTGAAGAAAGTGGCTTGTAAATATGCCCCTTAATGTTTTAACATTTCGGAGATACTACATATACATAGACAGTATGGTTTTGGAGCCAGGTTCTATTTAACTTGTGCTCTAATATACAGTAGATTGATCTAAGATTAAGTTGAAATATTTTTGTGCCAGTGGTACAGGGAAGTTGAACCAATACTTGTAATCCATAATTGAAAAAATATTGGACAAAGTCCTGATTGAATGATCCACAAGAACTCTCGCCACTTTCTCCTTTCTCTTCAATTTTCTTCTCACAGTCTAGATCGTCATCCAGTTGTTCAATTATATTATTACTAGCAGCCCGTCCCAACGTTGTCCGGGTATGACTGATATGTGTGCAATTAAAATGTGTCCCAGCGATATGTGCAGGCGCCGACGCGTGTACCTGCTCTGAAGTTCTGGCCTCCCAAAGTGCCCCAGCGATATGCGCCTCTTGCCGTCCTGCCGTGCACATCATGCCCAGGCTCTCGTGCCCGGGCTCTGCATCCACAACGCGGCGTGATGCACTGAGACACCACACGCCGAGTCTACGTCACCCAATGGCGTACTGAGCCGCCGCGATAGAACGCTGTTCACAGGCTCCATACGTCACCCGACGGCGTACACAGGGATAGAACGCTATTCACACGCTCTATTTGTACGCAGACGCCCACCTCAGAGCCGGTGCTACTTTCAATGGACTACTTTGTCACACAACGTGCTTTTACCCTTCTAACGTATATGGTGGGCTGCTGTATAGCCTATGTCCATCTGCTGAAACTGTCCTTTCCAATGCTGTATTGGGTGTTGTGATTGGCGCTGTGGTTCGTGAGCTTACCCGCCTCAAAGGTTTGGGCTCTCTCTTTATAATATTAGTATGGATATGGATACATGTGCAATTCGTAGCACCATCAAAAAATATTAATTTTATTGTTAATTAGCACAATTTCAACTGGTATATCAAAACAGAAATTAGGCCTGCAGCACATATGTAAATGGTTCATTCGCATTTTTCTGAGCAGAATATGCTTAGGGACTTGTGTCCCATTTTCAAACTCTAGCTGAATATTCAAGGGCAAACTGTTTAATATTTGATAGGTTGAAGTCTCAACATAACAAGAAAGATCAAGAATTACATCTCGCTTTCAAAGCCTGCTCTCTTGCAAACTAAATGATCTTCAATGAACTCCCATTGTTTTATGGATCCTCTGGTCCACAAAGGAGCCCCTACATTTCAACCAAGGTCCCTTTAGCAACATATACTCTAAGGAGAAGGTCTAAAGACCACAAATGTGCTTCACCCTCATAAGGCCCACTTTCACACCCTTAATATTAGTAAATTGTGTAGGCTTATGTAGGGCCCAGATTTGTGCATCTCAGGATTAACCTCCATGATGATCCCCATCTATCCAACATTAGAAATATGTTTTGCATAATGGCATGCAATGTGTCCATCTAGGCTAATGTATAGTGAGAACATTCAACACAAAAAATATATTTGAACATGTTTGAAAATAAATAACTAATTATTCAAGAATGTAACGCATACATAAACACTGGATATTAATGCAAAATAAAATAAATGCCCAGAGTCGGTCACTTTGAAGATAGATCATCTGCCAACATCACATGATCTTTTGAAGCAAAAGTGCATGTTCAGAAAAAAGAATCAGGATAAGGACATCTTGGAAGTTATCTTACTTGCAAAACAAAACAAATTGCTGAGTCAGAAGTGAATACTTACTCAGGTAAAAAGGCGCAAAAAGAGTCAAAGTGATCAGAGCAAACAGGTGTGTATATCAACAGAAGAGGCTTATACATGGGATATGGACTGAAAGAGGGAAGGGGGGCATGAGTGGAAAAGGGTCAGAGGGTTGGAGGAGGGCTTCTGTTACCTGTGGGCCTCTGAATATTATAAGGTCAAATTTAGCACTGGATTATCTAGGTCAATCAGAAGACCAGGCTCGATAGAATAAACTGATGAAATCCACAACTCTTCTCTGGCTAATTTTCACTGTTCAAGAGCAGCCTAGTGTCAGTGAGAGATGGGAACCAAATGTTTTCGCAATAGTCAGCTACAGTGCTTATAATATACCAACAGATGATGTGAGGAGCGACTCAAGTGGTTTACTGCTGATGGCCCAGTACCATCAGCAGAGCAACAGTCATCTCCACTGGAACAATTACATGATGAAGTGGAATCATGTGCGTGGTAAGTGGTACCAACAGGGTATTCACATTTATGCCTACATGAGAGGTCATCGCACCAGGCGAAAACTCTGCCTTGGTGATCACAGAAGCTGCACGTGGTCCACTGGTCCTGGACAGTCAGTAAAGGTCAGTCTTCAAAAGATCCTCTTTCTTCTATAGAAACGTTGTTGACTTTGGTGAAAATCCTCTGTGTTTTTAGGAAGAGCTAATCAACTATTATACAAAATTTTCAAAAAAAAGAGGCTCTCTTTCAAACTTACCACCACATATGGAACAAAGAGAGGGGCGAAAAAGGTGGACTTCTGGCTAGAGCAACCAAGCAGGAATACAATGAAACATACCCCTTCTGTGCATCTCGCCCTAGACAAAATCAACCTTATTCTCTCCAGGGAAATGTTCCTGTCTTAGATACCCCATGAGGTTGGGAAGAGACCGGAGCTGACCATTACAAAAGCAATGAGGGTAAAATTACCTCATATCAAATGACAACTCTGTCACAAAAGCTAATATCCAATTGGAGAGAGAGAGAGAAATGACAACAGTTGTACACTACTTAAAATTTAGACATCACTTTACACTCAATCTTTCAGAATCAAAATATGCACTAATAATTCATGGAAGTCAATTAACCCAAGGCAGAGCGAGTATCATCCATCCTTTTCCTATGGATGACATCACAGAATGATCCTTGTCCCTCCATTTCCCAATCAAAAGCTTTTTTGCTGCTAAGATGCCAAGCGAAGGCCTGGTCTGCAATCTACACACAGTAAACATGGCTCATTGAGTTCGGTCTCTTTTCTTTTCCTTCCTCTGCCTCCTGGCTCCTTGAGATCATGGGTAACAAGGCAAGATAAATAGCAAGTTAGGGGCAGCAGCTGCTACCCCCATTTGACGTCCATGACACGCATCAGTTTCTAGTAACAGTGAGAAATCTTACATTATGTCAGTGGCTTCGTGTGTGGCAAATAATGTAGTCTACTGAACACATGTTCGTGCAGTACTAAAATATTAGACAAGCAAAGTCAGGTAGAAAATAAAAACGAAAATTAAAAGGAAAGCAGACTGCTAAAGTTCACGTGTTTAAAAAAAAAACAGCCTCACTCTTCCCACAAAGCTCAGAAGCGTGTCCTGTTTACATGGGCGCCTTGGAACAATCTGCTGGTCACTTCTCACACAACCAAAGCAGGCAGCTGTCTTTTTCAAGTTAGGGAAACGTCGTGTTTTTTCGAGAATGTGCAGGCCCAGGGACTCAGTAGTTACGTTAAAAGCAAACAATTCGCAACCCTCTTCCTTACTAGTTCCTAACAGGCATGGGGAAAGTACACACTGACCGCCATGGCTTCCAGTGCACAAGAATCGGTGCCCTCTTAAATTCACACCAGTGGTGGTTAAAATAAAAGACGAGTGCTTCCTGTCAAATATGCCTTCCAGCTTAAAAAAAAAGTGAAAGCACACACCGTCAGCATATGTATACCGCGAATGTACGTGTAAATCGGCAGCGTGCATTCAGCTTAAAGAGCTTACTTATCTGGCAAAGTATAGTTGCAAGATTTGAGCACGGAAAAAAGAACACGGGAAAAGAAGGATGAAAAAGGCTGTTTAGCGTTTTTGCAACGTGTTTTTCTTGCAATTCTCACGATATATAGCCCTGAGCGATAATAAAATAATTTGTAGATCTCTAAATTCCACTGCAGGTCTGTGAGCAGACTCAGTGCATTTTACACCCCAGAAACGAGTGCAACACCTCGCACGTTATCAATCCCATGATTTAAAAAAAGCAACAACAAAAAAAGGAAGCAGCCTGCTAAGTGCCATCGGTGACTGAGTAAACAATGGTCCGTAAGTATTCTGGAGACAGCATACAAACATTAGAGGGGAAAGTATTCATGAACTGCAATCTGAAACACCCATTAAAAAGCTGCGCTTACTGTAGCCAGGGAACTTCACAAACAAAGGTGAAGGTTTGCGTTGGGTTTTACATTTCTGCTTTCGTTTTTCTGCTGCACAGACCGTGTAGCCAACAGTCAGCCGTACATTCTGTCATTACATTTTCTCAGCTATGCGCCGTCAGAAAATCGTTTTTGTGGGGGTCCATATATAGGCGCAGACCCCTTTGCAGCAGAATTATGCAAGTCCTAAGCTTTTTTTTATACTGTTCGTGTGTAAACACATTTCACACAAATCAAACAAAACGTTTAGAGCTGGAACTGCAACGGAAATACGCGAGAGCACCCAACACAATGCGTGTTGATATTTTCTCCACTCCCTCCCCTCAATCCTTTTGTAATTCAATTCACTTACCTTTTTTCATGCTAGCTTTCGCTGTGAAAGGCTTTCTTCCACCCCACATGCAGAGTTCCAAATAGAATCAGCCAACTAGCCAATCAGAGAGGAAGTTGAACCCTAGGCTTGCTGGGAGCTGTAGTTTAAATACAATAGTTTGACATTTATTTGATGACTGTTCAGTGGAATTATGTTTTTTGCTGGATTTTTATTCGTATTCATATCTGGAGAAAATCTTCTACGTCTGTTTTCGACCAGTATATACACACGAATAACATCACGTCATACAACAGCAGATGCCAACAAAAAAGTACGACAACGGTTTAAAAACGAACTGCATATTTATCTCTTAACTTATGCGTTCAAGGTTTACCCGTCTCGCGAGCATAAATCGGGTGTATATAGTTATACTTAAATTAAGATATGGAGAAAAAGTTACTCTTAACATTCAGATTGTTTAATCTATCACATTACACAAGTGTTAACCTCTTTGCTCTGTCTAAGCTGTCTCTCTTTTAACAAATAAGATAACTGAAGCGCGAGTGATAAATGATTTGCCCCAGTTCACACAATTTAAGAAGAGAGTAAGCCAAGCATAGAACCAAGGGTCCGTGGTTTCAGTTGATATCAATGTTGGTCTAGACAACATGATCTATTCATCTTCGCCTGATTTTGATGGCCCCTCGCATTTTGGGAACATACATGAAGGAACTATACATACAATTTACAAAAGAGTTCAGTAGTTTATAACATACCCTTGCTCCGGTAAATAAGAAATAGCCTGAAATCACTACCTCACTAACCTATGAAATGGCTGTTTTGGTCTTTGAGTAGCCTGCAGATTACAAGTCTGAATCCGAGCAGGGCTCACTGAAACGTTCATCCTTCAGAGGTCAATGGCACATGTGCCCGTGAGTTGGCTAATAAGAGCACTTGTTGACAACAGTTCTATGAAATCTCAAAAGTGAGGTAGCATGCCCTATATGAAAATAAGTTATTTATTGATATATCTGCCTGCAATTCAGTTTCTTGCAGTATTCCGAGCATTCGTAGACCTTTGTATGCTTAAATATTTACATTTATTATACTGTCAATACTTTCACACGTATTTTTTTGCAGTTTTCATCATTACTGTAATGCCACGTCCTGTGGTGTTATCAGAGTCACAGGTTGGGTGACACCACGTCTTTTGACACCACCACTAATGCTAATTAATACTCACTCCTAAGAACTTTGAAAGTTTGAAAGTTTTGCAGATGCTATTCCAGAGTGGGGCTCAGCCTCCCAGCTACTTCTTTCCATTATCCTGTAAGTGATGTTCATCATCGCAGTTGAACAGGGTGTTGGAAAAATATTACCAGCCTCCTCGGTCTATGTTGTCAATCAATCAATCAATCAGTGCATTTGTAAAGCGCGCTACTTACCCGTGAGGGTCTCAAGGCACTTCTGGGGTGCTGCTACTGTTCAAAGAGCCAGGTCTTGAGGAGTTTTCTGAAGGCGAGTAGGTCTTGGGTTTGTCGTAGGTGGGTAGGGAGGGTGTTCCAGGTTTTGGCGGCGAGGTAGGAGAAGGATCTGCCTCCGGAGGTTGTTCGTTGGATGCGGGGGACATCAGCGAAGGCGAGGCTGGCGGAGCGGAGCTGGCGGGTGGCGGTGTAGAAGTTGAGTCTGGTGGTTCAGGTATGCTGGTCCGGCATTGTGGAGTGCTTTGTGTGCGTGGGTGAGGAGCTTGAAGGTGATCCTCTTGTTGACGGGTAGCCAGTGTAGGTCTCTCAGGTGGGGCGTGATGTGCCTGCGGTGGGGGACGTTGATGATTAGTCGGGCTGAGGCGTTTTGGATGCGTTATAGTTGTCGGATGTGTTTGGCTGGGATTCCTGCGTAGAGTGCGTTGCCGTAGTCCAGTCTGCTGCTAACGAGCATTTCCCGTATTTTCTCCACTGTAAATTAGAGGGTATACTTTGCCATGTCTATCTTCAATCATTAATTTCCCTAATTTTAACATGACATTTTTAATCTGATATTTGAGAACACAGGTGTCAAAAAAACGTATTAGAAACAATATACATGGAGTTGGCTTTGGGTCAGCTCCTTGCAACCACTAGATTTTGTTGTAGATGCTCTTTAAGCAATTGGCTTGAGACTTGGAAAGTCTCGTAATGGCTTAGCCCAGTGGAGTATTTATCTCTCTTTCCACACTACTTGCTGTTTCAGTATATCCTTCCACCTTCCACCTTCACTCAAGTGCTTGCAGTGAACTACAGGAGTGACCACTCTCAAGCCGCAGTATGATTCAAATTGGGTAGAATGAATTTCAGTGAATGCACATTTTGAAAAGGGGAGGAGGTAAAATTTGTAATTTATAGTATAAATGTCAAATTAATTAGCAAAAAGCCATTAATTTTACAGGCAGTTCTGAGGCACAACTCATGAAATTACTTGATGCGTCGAGGTCTACCATTTACTGCGATTCTCCTCATCACGGTCCGATGGACATTTTGAATATAACAGGGCCAGTGGCTACTCAGTTCATGTACTCTAAGCATGCAATTTGGTTATAACTCCTATACATTATTTTTTAGAAAGTTTAAAGCATTTAAAGCCTTTCCTTCATTTTTCCCCATTTTATGTTTATTAAACATTTTGTATATCTTCAATTTCCTTTTGTTTCCCATCACTTTACCTTTTAAGCAGTATTAGCAGCAGATCAATGTATAGAAAGGTCACGCTCCTAGGAGCCAGCACACCATAGAACAACTGTTGTCTGCACTACCCAAATTCACCATACACCACTTGTTAGGTTTTAGAGTGATCCTTTATCAGATCAACATAACACAGCTGCCCTCTGTTCACCCCTAGTGCTTCCTGTAATGGAGACACCAGATATGAACAGTCTCAAACACACCTAGAAGATTTCAACAGTAAATCAGATATGGCCCCAGGATGTAATGCCTAAAGAAAACAGTCAGATGCACACACTCATAAACACAAATAAATGCACAGCAGAGGGCCTGCATTTCCATTGAAGCCAGATAGCAATCTCCAAAAAAAACCTACTGTCTCACAGCGCTACGAGGCCTCCGGGTAGTAACGCGCTTTATAAAACCCAATTTCATTTCATTTCATTTGGCCCAAGGACACGATGTCAGAGCAGCCGGTCAGTTGCATTCATCATATAAAGCCAAACACGCCTAGTAGTAAGCGTCACCATAGATAACACACATGACACACAGACCACATGACCCACCTCAGAATGTGACCTTCAGTTGGTATTTATTGCCCCTTCTATCAGAGTGAGACCAAACATCTAAACACGCAGTTTATGACACACTGTATCAATATTTCCTGCCCAAAGGGAGACGAGTTTCACTTTATTGCATCCACTGTGCAGTATAAAGCATGCCATGTACCTAATGCAAATTGAATTAAAGAGTTCTGGATGCTATTCCTGACCATTATTTTCTAATTAAACTTAAACTGTTCCTGATTGCCATGCCTCACTGTTGGCCTTTTTGATAACCAGAACCTGCTTCAACAGCGGGTAAACAGTCATGTAGGAGAATTAAGAATCCATGTGGTAGAAGATGGATGGAAAATGAAAGGTTTCTCACAATCTGTATAAATATACATTTGAAAATTTATTGATTAATTGATTTACTGGCCTGGTTCAGTAATGTGAGAACCAGGCCCTAATGGGCATCAGAGAATGAAACCTAAGATGAAGAGCGTGGAACCCTGAGAGAAGGAGACTACAGTAAAGTAACATCTTTTCAGTTATATGTCAAGCTGGATGAGTGCAGGTAATTTACAAATGTAGGGGCCAAAATTAGTATATGAGAAAATGTGGTCCTAAACTAAAAGACTGGATATGTATTTTACAAATTTAAGCACCTGGCAAATCCGTAGGTGATAAATAATTTTGTGCAAGAGGAACAATGACCAGCGCGTGTCCCTGTTCCACATGGGACCCCTTGTGCCTCTCCTTCTACACTCCCAACAGACATTTACACTCTGTCCAACTGACCCTGGCCACCATCCTACTGATCTGCATGACCACAGTTGGAGGAAGATCCTTCTCCCACCTCACTGCCAAGACCTGAAACTCCCTGCCTCTGCACCTCAGGCAATCACCATTGCTGCAACAATTCACGAAGGATATCAAGACCTGGCTCTTTGGCAGAACCGCAGATTCGCCCCCCTCAGCGCATTGAGACCCTCATAGGTGAGTAGCTGCACTTTATAAGAAACCTGATTGATTGATTGATTGATTGATTGATTGTGAGTGGTAGAACCTCCGCTCAAGCAACTTCACCCAAACCTGGCAGAATTCTTGAGTGTGTTTTTTTATATAAACATGCTCACGCCTACACACACACTTACTATTGAAGAGGTTACCTGAACAGATGTTTGAGTCTTACTGGAGGTCCTGCAGTCTTCCGCTTAGCTGCGGCCCTGTAGTCTGTGTTTCCACTGAGTTGAGGGTGTCTTCAGCAGCAGCGACTGAAAGAAAAAGACAAAAGAACGAATTCACTTTCATGAGAATGCTGGATATGGGGGTAATGCTAGCACAAGTCTTTTGAGCATACTTTAGACTTATCAGTTTTAATGCAATCCTTGAAGCACGAGCCAGCAAAAAAACACAAAGGAGACTAAAGTATTTCTAGGCTCCTTATAGAATCAGAATGCTCTTACTGCTGTAAAATTCTAGTGTGATCACACTTTTGTTTTCAGGATATTACATTTGTTTTTCCACATTTAACCAAGCTTTTAGCCGGGTATGCATTTAGCATTTTATAAGGTAATGTTGTTAATGGCTGACATTGAAGCTTATCTTTTAAAACAATACTGTTTATTTGACTGTTTCTTTTTCAGAAGACTCTCAATGAGCAAAGGATATCAATCATGCCAACCTCACAAGCTTAAAAGCAGGAAAGAGAGAATCAAAGTTAAGGAGGAAATGAAAGTCATGTTTGAGGAAGGACTACATTTTGTAGGAAACACATAGAGCTGCAGTTATTAATATTTTCTTTTCACTTACAGCTAGGCTGAATATAGCACTAGGCCATCAATGATTTGAACCAGAGTGTGACTATGGACTTCGCTCTCTCATTCCAATTCCCCTTTCCCCTGCTGGGTCTCCTACGACTGCTAAATAATTCAAAAAGCGGTAGCGGAACCAGGCAACCTAGAGCCTAGAGTAGAATTGGGGCCAGCATCTCATTGATCCAGTTTGAGCCCACAGGATCAAGCGGTAAACAGGTTAGCACCAAAGGTTTGACAGATACCCTTGGTTCACTTCCCTAGCTTATCCAACTCCTAGAATTAATGATCACTAATGTGTTTGTGAAAAAAACATATCAGCTAGTTGAGCTCTTACTCGCTTTCTAACACATTTCAGTTTAGTGACTATACACATGGGCGTAGGAAGTGTGGGGGACGTGGGGGATATAACCCCCCCAGATTTTGGAGTGGGGGGACACAGGGGAAAGGGGTGGGGGGACGAGGGGACAAAATAATTTCCCCGGCCTCTCCCTTCTGTTATTCGTAGCACCATTAGTGCATGAAAGCGCCACCTAATGGCCCTGCACTTGAACTGTCTGGAGTCAAAGAGGCCCCCCACCCTCTGCCCTTTGTTATGCTGGTGGAAGGCTCTGCGTTCTGGGAAGGGCAGAGAAGAAAAAAAACCCTGTCTCTTTTCCTTCATGCCCAGAAGGGCACGGACAGTGTCAACTTCTCCTGGTCTGCCTCTTGCAGCTGCCCTCCTCACCTCTCTCTCTCTCTTTATTCCTCCATCTCTTTCTGTCTCTTTCTCGCTCCTCCTTACGTCATGATGATTCCAAGCAACAACTCTTGTACTCTCTCTTGCCTCTCCATTTCTTTATTTGTTTCCCTGTGAAATGGATCCAAAAAAGGCGGAACACTTTGGCTGGAAATGTCCTCATTTTCTGACCGTTTTCTATTCAAAGGAAAAATGTCAGGACGGAGAGAAAAAATAATTAAATAACTAAATGAAGCAATACAGAATGGTCATTAAGGAGAGAATACATTATTAAATACCTAAATAAAGCAATAAAGAGTGGTCAGCAGACAGGCCAGATTGTTATTTACACCCACACACATCAGCGCTACTTTACAGACTTTACCAGTGAAAGCGCTACTTTCTTTTTATCTTCTTTCTTTGAACAACATTGTTTTCCCAGGGTGGGGAAGTGCACCATTCCTAAAGGGACTGCAATACCTGGTTGAAACGGGTCCCTTCCTGGTCCTGTAGCCATGTCCTGAACTTTTCAGGCATTACTTACTGATTTCTGAATAATGAGTTTAAAACGTTAAGGTAACAATGTTGTTACTGATTACAGTTCACATGCTTTGCTTATTCTTGCATTCAATGTGAGTGTTTGCTTTTTCCTGGGTGTTATTCATTTTTTTCAGGCAGCATTTTACTGTTGTCTAGGGCATAATTTGAATTTAGTTGCATCACAATCGAGTTGTAGCCGAAGGTAGTGCGAGTTTCTCTCAGTGGGGAAGTATGGTGTTCAGTGTGGGAGAGGATGTGGCACTCTGACCAGAGATGCTGAATTTGGAACTGGAGAGCCATGTTCAGCCTTCATGACGAGACCACCAGACCACACTCCTGACAGAGTCATTCCGAAGCTACACCTAGAAGGCCTGATAGACCTTAAAAGCCCTGGTGTCTTAGCACCCGCAGGTGGACCCTAGCGGTGGCAAGTGTGAGTTAACCTTGAAGGCCTGTCCTCCACAATCCATTGTGCAGTTCACCTCCGGTCTTGCGAGCAGGCATACAAAGAAGCACACCATAGATCGACAGTGACTCTGTCATTGAGGTCACAAGACCCTTGAGGCCAGTCCACCTCCCCTATTGGTACCTTCCTTGGCCTTTTTCAGCCAGTAGTAGGACAACTTACCAGGAATTGGCAATGTAGGATTTGCATGCACACCAAACTTAGGGGGTGATTATAATGTCGGTGAGACCCCCATGTCGCCCCGTCAGTGGCGGTCCCACCGCCATCGGTGACTGCATCACCACCCGCCATATTACAATGGCGGGTGGTTCCCTGGTGCTCGGAAAGACCAACTGCCACACACCCGATGGGCTCCTTGACCCCGCCAGTGTGACAGAGGGGCTCGTGGTTCCTGCTTTGCTGGTGGTGCCTACCAGGCACCGTACTAGCGATTATGATGTCCCTTACCCGCAAGCCTAGCCATGGCCCTTCACCTGCCATGGAAAAGCTTGTGGAAAGGGACATTGGGGGCCCTTAGCAGGCCCCTTTTCCCCAGCCCCCAGACATGGGACCTGGGGGGCATCTATGATGCCCACCTTCAAATCACTGCACCATGTGGCAGGCACCACATTGTGCCTGTCATGTAGTGCAGTGATATATGTAACATGTCCCTTTTTTTACATTGTGGCGCATGATGCAGCCGGCAGCACCTGCTGCATTGTAAAAGATAGCGGTACAAAAGAGGGTGGTGATGGACGGAGCATCTGAACCAATCAAACACTCACACCCAGTCAACAGATCTGGGTTTAATCCATCACTGTTCTTTAGCCCACTCTGCCGCCCCAGTTCAGACCTAGCCATATGCAAATCAGTCTGACCCTGTGCCTCATGGGAACAGTCCAGCCCGAACTGCCAAGCCATGTCTTTCCTGGACCTGAATCCAGCATCCTAGGACCGGTTTCTGGCTATCAGCCGTCTTCAGCCAGGATAGCTTGACTCCAGTGGTGTGGAGAGCATGGGACTCACGTCTGAGCATACCCATCCCACTAGGGGTGACAAATGCAAAAACAACAGTTGATGGACAGAATACAAAACAATGTCATACATTCACCCCAGTACAGAGATCTGGGCCTAAATCCATCGTTTTTCTGCACTCCACACCACCCCAGTTCAGACATGGCCATATGCAAATCAGTCTGACCCTGTGCCTCATGGGAACAGTCCAGCACGAACTGCCAAGCCATGCCTTCCCTGGACCGGAAACAAGCTTCCTAGGACCGGTTTCTGGCATTACAGCCGTCTTCAGCCAGGCTTGCTTGAATCCAGTGGCAAAGTACCAAGGGACTCACGTCTGAGCATACCCTGTCAACTTATGGTGAACAAAGCGGTTCAAAAGGGGGTGGTGATGGACGGAGCATCTGAACCAATCAAACACTCACACCCAGTCAACAGATCAGGGTTTAATCCATCACCGTTCTTTAACCCACTCTGCCACCCCTTTTCAGACATGGCCATATGCAAATCAGTCTGACCCTGTGCCTCATGGGAACAGTCCAGCCCGAACTGCCAAGCCATGCCTTCCCTGGACCGGAAACAAGCTTCCTAGGACCGGTTTCTGGCATTACAGCCGTCTTCAGCCAGGCTTGCTTGAATCCAGTGGCAAAGTGAGCAAGGGACTCATGTCTGAGCATACCCTGCCAACTTATGGCGAACAAAGCGGTACAAAAGGGGGTGGTGATGGACGGAGCATCTGAACGAATCAAGCACTCACACCCAGTCAACAGATCTGGGTTTAATCCATCACCGTTCTTTAGCCCACTCTGCAACCCCAGTTCAGACATGGCCATATGCAAATCAGTCTGACCCTGTGCCTCATGGGAACAGTTCAGCCCGAACTGCCAAGACATGCCTTCCCTGGACCGAAAACAAGCTTCCTAGGACCGGTTTCTGGCATTACAGCCGTCTTCAGCCAGGCATGCTTGAATCCAGTGGCAAAGTGAGCAAGGGACTCACGTCTGAGCATACCCTGCCAACTTATGGCGAACAAAGGGGTACAAAAGGGGGTGGTGATGGACGGAGCATCTGAACCAATCAAACAATCACACCCAGTCAACGGATCTGGGTTTAATCCATCACCGTTCTTTAACCCACTCTGCCACCCCAGTTCAGACATGGCCATATGCAAATCAGTCTGACCCTGTGCCTCATGGGAACAGTCCAGCCCGAACTGTCGAGACATGCCTTCTCTGGACTGAAAACAAGCTTCCTAGGACCGGTTTCTGGCATTACAGCCGTCTTCAGCCAGGCATGCGTGAATCCAGTGGCAAAGTGAGCAAGGGACTCACGTCTGAGCATACCCTGCCAACTTATGGCGAACAAAGGGGTTCAAAAGGGGGTGGTGATGGACGGAGCATCTGAACCAATCAAACACTCACACCCAGTCAACAGATCTGGGTTTAATCCATCACCGTTCTTTAGCCCACTCTGCCATCCCAGTTCAGACATGGACATATGCAAATAAGTCTGAAACTGTGCCTCATGGGAACAGTCCAGCCTGAACTGCCAATGTAAAAGATAGGCACTGCGAACGCCATAGTGGCAGTCGCACTGTAATGCCTATCGTGCGGCTTGAAGGCCAGGGGTCCCATTCCCCGATTCGATGGCGGAAAAACTGAAGTCTGTCTGCCATCATAAGCCCCTAAGTTTGCAAATTTTGAGGTTTTGTAATTCTCGAGTCTGACTCCATTTTGCTCTGTGCCACCATTTTGTGTTGCCCTCACGCAGGCCTGTGAAGGTAGCGTGGCGAACAAAGTGGCCTGGCCTTCTTAGTTCATGTATACATGAACTAGGTTTCTTTTTGACTCTGAAATGAACTGTAAGAAACTGACCTCTTCACCTGAGACTGATCTCGCAAAGCCAATTTCCCTGATCGATCTTTGTCTGAGATTGCCAATCAATGTTCAGGACATCGTTAACTTTTAGTTTCCTTGCACATGCCTTATCTTGTTCAGCATCTGTTACTGTTTCTTTTTTATGTTTCTTCATTACATGAGTCATGCTTTCAATTATAGGTTTGTCCGGCTTGTGGAGATTGAATTTGTGACATTCCTAATAATTAACTTTTGGGTTGGGATACTATAAATTGAGTTTTTGTTATGTGATACTTTGTTTGAAAATGTACCTTATTGGCTAGAATTTTGTGCAGTGGGTGTACATTTATAACATGAATGTTGGGTATAAAAGGAGACGCCTCACCTTAGTAAAATGAGCAGTCTCCTGAGAATTTACACCGTGGTGTATTTCTAGGATCACTGTTACTAGCTGCAGCTAATAAACCTGGTCTCTGATGCCATCCAGAAGTATTCCGTGTCTCTGTATACCAAGACAGGTGAACTTGAAGATCTTAGGCGTGCCCCTGACGCCGCTGGGTTAAACCCCGGTTCTTCACACCAAGCCAACGTCCAGCCTGACGAATCACCCCCTACCACAAGCACCTCTGTATTGTTGCCATTGAGTTTCAGGCAGTTCTTAGCCATCCAGGAGGCAAGCTCCTGCATGCATGCCCTGAAATTTGAGGCTGCCACGTCCGGTGCCTGAGATAGGGAGATCACCAGCTGGGTATCGTCGGCATATGAGATGACCCCAATTCCAAAACCCTGCGCTATCCCCGCCAAAGGAGTTACGTACAAGTTAAACAGGGTAGGGGTCAGGGCAGAGCCCTAAGGCACACCCTGCTCCAATTTGATGTCCTTGGAGTAGTGCGCTCCTTGTCTAACCTGAAAACTACGCTCTACCAGGAAGGATTCCAGCCATTTCAGGGCCGGGCCTGAGACCCAACCCTTAATCAGACACTGCAGCAAGGTGTAATGGGCTACAGTGTCGAAAGCAGCACTAAGGTCCAGCATAATCAGGGTCATAGTATGCCCAGCGTCTGCCCCCTGTCTGATGGCCTCCGTAGCCAGGAGTAGTGCGGACTCCGTAGAGTGAAAAGCCCAGAAGCGCGGAAGCCCGATTGAGACGGATGCAGGAGGATAGATTCTTCTATATGAGTCATAAGCTGCCAATTTATCACCTTCTCTGCTACCTTTGCCAGATATGGCAAAAGCGAGATGGGTCGCAAGTTTTCCAGTTTGTCTGGGCTAATGTTCAACTTCTTCTGGATTGGTAGAACAATTGATTTTTTCCATCTCCCTGGCACCGTGTGCGAGCTAAACAAGACCTCTAAAACATGCCTAATATAGGGCTCAAGAATCTCCATACTCTCGCCCAACAACTTAGGTGAGGTGGGGTCTCTGGGTGAGCCAGACTTAATACTAAGACAGATTTTACTGAGAAGCTCAGGGGAGGGATTTGTCTTTATGTAGTTCTAGTCTTGTACGTTTTTCTCTTTTCTTCACTTAACAAGTCTCTTCTTTTCTCCAAGAGATGTGTTCTTTCTCACTTTTTCGTTCAGAGATTACAAACAGGCCCTCATTAACATTCTCTTTGACATTTCGCATTGGAAAAAATAGTTTTAGAATCTCACCTTATACATAAACATATATATATATATATATATATATATATATATATATATATATATATATATATATATATATATATATATATATATATATATATATTTTTTTTTTTTTTTAAATTTATTTAACAAATTAGTAAAATATTGGACGTGTATTCTTTCAAGTGAAATAAAATCTCTTATTCAGAAAGTTTCAAATTCTATTCTATGAGGATTTTAGTTCGTAGTGCAAGAACTTCTTTTAAGTTAGACAAAATAACAATCTTTTGTTTCCTTTGTTTTCTTCTGTTAGTTGTTTATCTTTCTTCTCTTTGCAGCCACTCAATATTAATATTAATAATAATAATAATAATTATTATTATTATTATTATTATTATTATTATTATTATTACCACTTACTCTTTAACTAGTCCTTCTTTTTCTTTTGCAGAGTCAAGGAAGGATATCGTCCGAAAGGAGACTGCAGGAGAAGAATGGGGACTGTTACCGAAGTGGGGCCAGGGTGGATTCTCCCAGATTACTAGTGTGCAGAGAACGAGGAGCATCTCTCTCTGAGGGTCTGCAGTCTGTATAGGACCAGGCCCAAGATGGCAGCTGGTTCCAAAACCTCACAAACTTGGGTGGGGTGTCCAACTTCGAAATACAATCCTTCTAAGGGGAAGCCTCTACTTAAAGGGTTCAGGATGGTCGACAGTATTCAGTCTAAAGATTCACAAAGTGCCATAGGGTTATGACTGAAAACGGGTAAGCCCCTAATCAGGAGCACGGGTGGGGGCCGGTTTTGGGCCCCTGGTGGCCATTTTTGTTACAGGGCTGTTGCAAGGGGGGTGGGGGGGGGCGGCCGAGCACTTTGCCAAGGACGGTTTTGGTTCTCAGTCCAGCCCTGGTGAGGGAGGGAGATGGTGGTGCCTTACGAATCTGAGATTGAAAGCATTTTAAAAGGGACACATTGCACTTAGTCTATACACCCACCATTGTTCTTGGTTTAGTAGTACTTTGGTCACATTTGGATTTGTGTTGATCGTCTCAATGATTGTCCAATAAAGGTAATTCTCTGAGTGTTTATTTCCATTGCCACCGAATGTTACTGCAGTGTTCGCCTATACAGATCTTCGGTTTCCATGTGGTCATGCCTACATATATTTTTTTGCAGGGGCACCTAATGAGGTAAACCACATTTGTGGAGTTACAATTACTTTTCCGTCTATGTTCCCATGGAGTATTCAGGCCTAAATCATTGGTTTTTGTCGGTGTGAAAAGGCATACTGAGCATGTACCACACAGAAAATGTTCTATTACTTTCAGAAGATTCCATAGGGTTCGATGTGCCTTATTGTCGTGTATAGGTCTTGTGTGGCTGTGTGTCACACAGGCTTTGGTTCCTTTTGAAGGAGAACAATGGTTTATCGTAGTGTAGTTTACCGCTAATGAGAATCCTACAATGTCTTGTGATAATCTTTTTAACTGAATTAGAGTTGCAATGATAAGTACTAACGCAAGTTAATTGTGTCTGGACTGGTTTTGGGTTATTCTTCAACAGTGTTTCACTGTTATTGTTACACACCTGTCTGTTAGCACTGTCAATGATCTTTCTAGAATAATGTTGTCTTGCAAGTTTTTCTGTTAGAGTGTTTGCCTCGTTTTATAGTTCACAAGGTCAGAACAATCTTTACAATTTCTGAGCAACTTTCCTATAGGTAAGTTCTAACTAAGGACCTGGAGTGGGCACATTGTAAATCCAGAAGGCTATTCCCATCAATGAGTTTGCATAAATACATACTTGTTTTCAATGTTCCTCCTGTTTCAGTTATTGTACCTTCTATTAATGGTATCTGTTTAGGATTTTGCTCATTGTGAATTTAAAAAAAGAGTTTATATGTGCTAAGCCAAACAAGGAACTCCACTGCTTTGTCATTATTACCATGCCAAATCACCAGAATGTCGTCTATATAACGACGCCAAATAACCACGTATCATCTATGGATTGTTATTCCATAAGTGTTCTTTCTCAAATGATGGCTCTTATAAACATGTTATGCAGGGAGTGAAGGTACTACCCACCAGCTAGGTTGTGCCTTCATGTTCACAAAAGTTCCTAGTCAGTGCCAATTTGACTAAAGTTATAATCCAGTGGATTACAGCTTTAAAATGCCAATCACCCCGAGATAGTATATCCTCAGTAACCCAGATACTCTCTTCTTAGGTGTTTGACCTATCTACCTTTGGGTGATCTTTCCCCAACCATTTGCCTTACTCCTCTGTTTTTGCTGATCTGGTTTTTGCTGGCCTTAGGACTCTACACACTTTACCACTGCTAACCAGTGCAAAAGTGCTCTCCCTCCTAAACATGATAACCTTGGCTTACACCCAATTGGCGTATTAAATTTACATATAAGTTCCTAGTAAGGTGCTACAATATGTACCCACAGCCGGTAAATTAAATACTACAAGTGGGCACGCATCACTGATTGTCCCACCCACTTAAGTAGCACTTTAAACTTGTCTCAGGCCTGCATGAAGCTTGTGAATGTAGTTTTAAACTGCCATTTTGGTCTGGCAAAGTAAACCTTTTTATCAGGCCCAAACATTCCTTATAAATACAGATCACAGTCCAGAGGGCAGGGTGTGATGCATTTAAAAAGTAGGTCATGCACTTTTAAGTTGTGCATGTCCTGGTAGTGGAAAATACTTAAATTCGTTTTTCACTACTGCAAGGCCTTCCTCTCCCATAGGATAACATTGGAGTTATCTTATTACATTTTATAAGTATAATGTCAAAATGGGAGCAGGTAACCAGGTCATGTTTGGTGTCTCTTCAATTGGCATTTAAAATCCTAAGTCAAGGTGAATTTGAATTTTAAATTACAATTTTGAAAATGCTACTTTTAGAAAGTTGCCAATTTCTTGCCTAGACATGTGTTGCCTGTAGCCTGCACCTGGGTCACATGACTTTGTGCAGCTGACAGTTGAGCTTTGTGTATTCCTCCTAGACAGCCAAACAATTGGGTGCTTCGGTGTGACTGGAAGAACCATCACTGGCAGGATGGGAGGTAGGAGCTGGGCACAGTACCAAAAACACTTGAAATGGCTGTGCCCTGGCTCCACACAAAGGGCGGCATAACTCCTGTAGTTAGTCTAGGGTCGGGGCTTGGGAGTCAGGATTCTTGGGAACTTCAAAGAGAAACCTACTGAAGTTTCTCCCTCACTTCAAAGGCACAACTGGGTATAACAGACTGGACATCAGGCACCAACTCTTCAATAGTCTTCTGGTTCTGTGGATACTCTGCGAGGAAGAAGGACTGCTGTGTTGATAAAAGGACTCCCACTCTGCTGGACTACTGCTCTAAAGGAACTGCTGCCATGCTGTGCTGATCTGCTGCCTGCTGTCCTCTTGCCTTGGAAGAAAGAACTGGACCTGCAAATTTCATCTCGAACAAAGGGCTCCCAGAGTGACTCAGAGGGCTAGTCTGCTGGCCTCCTGATCTGAGCCTCAGGGACATAAAAGGCTCCACAGCATCCTACACCAGTCTCTGGACACAGCTGCAGTGAATGCCTGACCCCCAAGTGGTGCACCTCAGGTCCTCGACCCTTGGTGTTGGTCAGTGAGCTGAATTCATGATTTTGGGCTTTTTGCGACCGCAATTAGGCCCCTTCACACTGAGCCCACAGTGCTCACACCGCGATCCGGAGCCAAGCTCCATCAGTCCGACTCTTCACGCTCCAGCATCGACCAGTCACAGGAACCGCCAATGTAAACTGCAGCAATGCCAGGTCACGATGCCGGCCTGCTCTTTGTGCTACACCATCACCCTCCCAGATCTCTCTCTCTGATCCTCGTGGCTCTTTTCAGCACAAACAGGACTCTTGGCATGGACTTGAGAAGGTAAAGCTCAGCAAGCCTAACCAGGTGACTGTATTCAACCTGCCCTCCTTAGCGGTCAGCCCAAAAATGTGACTTTGACCCAATCCTGCGCGACCAGATATCCTGAATTGGCGCTTTGTGCTTTTTGGCACTTTTTCACTACAATCTTTAACAATTCATGACTCTGGTTCTACTGATTGGATTTTTGTCATTTTTGTCTTGTGTTGCATATTAAAGTCTGCTCTATTTTTCTAAACTGGAGTGGAATCTTTTTATGGTGTGTTTTCATTGTGTTGCTGTTTGAAGTGTTGCACAAATACGTTACACATTGCTTCTAATTTAAGCCTGACTGCTCTATGCCAAGCTTCCAGGAGCACAGGTGAATTTGGGGGTTGCTAGTGCCTTACCCTGACAAGGATTGTGGTTGCTGCTTCACAAGGGCTCACGCTCCAGTCAACCAGTAACCCAATTTCTTATACTGGTGTTCAACTGAGAGGATTTGGACTTGTGTTTGTGTTGTGCCTTACATCAATTTTGTATTACACTACCAGCCCATGTAAATAAACTAAAACCAATTCAAGTTTAAACTCTCCTTGATTGGCCTTTTTGATTTTTCTAAATTCTCTCTGACTGTTGTACCTGAATCCAACCCTACAAGTATGGAGTTTTGGCTGGCTAACATGGAGACGTGCACTGTGGGCAAGCTCAAGGAGTTCTGTAAGGAGAGGGGACTTCCAGTAAAGAGCACAACCAGGAAGGAAGAACTGCAAAAGGCTCTGAGGGCCCTTGAAGAAGTCTACCAGTCGTTGGATACTGCAACTAAAGGAGATGATGAGATATACATGCAAGGAGAGGATTTGAGTTCTAGTCCTGAGAAGCAGCAGCCTGATGAGAGGAATGACTTGATCCATCAGTTGGAGCAGGGTGTCTTCAAGCAGCATGTCCCCATAGGAGCTGGCGGAAAGGAAGAAGGAGACAGGGTTCAAACCGGAGATGATCAAGCTCCGGATGGAGAAGAAACTGCCTATGGAGGAGAAACTGGATTTGAAGCATTTGGCTCATGAAAGGAGCCTTAAGGAGTTGGTGCTGAAAGCAAAACAGGTGGTTTCATCAAGCATTGGTGGCACTATACCTCCACTGGAAAGGGAGGGGGATTTGTGGAAACACATGCCTACAGTGGGGTGGGACACACTTCTTATTTTAGAGGTTAGGATTCAAACAAAGTACACCCCCATGAAAGCCATCTTGGTCAATAAGCTTGGACCGACAAATTCAGTTTGCCATGCATCTGTTGCGTCTGCATGTACTATATGCACGTAATATGTGTTCCGATACCTCTATATCATGAATAATACAATGACCACCACAAACCTTATTCTCCTACAATGTGCTGTTTGGCTCACCTTTTTGATGGGAATACATTGAAAGTGTTCCAAAACAGTTCATGTGAAGCGTGCAACTACACAAACATAGGCAAATTGTGTTGTTATTTTCCTTTTGTTTTGTTTTTTACAGGACTCAGGAAGGGAACCCGAACAGAACAAGGGCACTATTATCCTTTTGCATGCTAGTTATATGTTGCATGTTATTGTGTTGTCCTGTCAATTGAGTTAAGTTTGACTGAAATTATAATATTATTCTGTGGATATCCTGATGAAAGCCCTGGACCGTATGGCTACTTTGACTTAGGGCTAAAACATGTCGACTTTTACACATAGGGTGAAGAACCATTGCCTCCATAGAGACCCTCGGACTATCATTTTAATCATACCAGAAGCACAGCCAATAAAGGGATACCTTGGTTGTTTGAGGAATTTTTACTAGTGGAACTGCAGCTTGATGTAAGAATAATTTCAATGACTTTTCATTTGACTCTTGAGGGACATCTAGTAACAACTAGTTGAACTGCAGCTCTTTGTAGATTTTTTTGATACGAGATACTATAATATTCACTACCCACTGCTAATCTTGTCCCATAATGCTTTGCAGAGACTTTGGTTGGGATTATTTTTTTGCCAATAACTGTGCTTGGGGTGGTACTAAGAGGATGGGACCACCACCGAAGTTCAACAAGATGTGCTTTTTGTTTATGCTCTCTGTGTTCAAGGCATCTGCTTGGTCCTCTCCCTAGGTTAGGGGGGACCCCAAAATCATCACATCTCTAATTGCCTAATATTTTCATTCATAATGTCTCTTGGAAAAAGGCAGTGAACTAGCACAAGTAGGGTGTCTCTCGTAACGTTTTGGTATTAGGGGAAAACATGCCTCAAATCCGGCATAAAAAAAAAACCCTTCCCGTTGCTATACAAACGTTAAAACCGGCACTTGGGGTTGGGACCTTATTGCGGAATGACCTAAAACGGTATTTCCGCGCATAACAACATGGAGCGGGGTGATGGAGAGTCGCGCAAACGAAACCAATTGCATAAACAAATACCGCGACTCCTCCGCACCTAGCTGCTCCAAAAAGACAAATGGACCAGGTCACTAGACAGGAGGGGAAATAGGAGCCCCTAGAACCCCCCAGCCCAGATATGAACGGGAACTTCCCTAAGCACCGGGACAGAACAGAAAACAGGGAAAAAGGGACACTAACTAATCTAACATGGAAGGCAAGGGAAAGGAAAGGGATTCAGGAGCCCAAGACTCGAGCTCCAGAAAGGGATCCACAATTCTCACGAGCCCTTGAGAATAAACGGAAAAGCTCCAGTAAACACAGGAACCAGGGAACAGCAACCAGGAATCCAGACATTAGCAATAACAAGCAATGACAGTAAGGTAGGACTGACCTATATACTGAAACTGGTAGGTCATGTGATAACAGTTCATGGTCACTGAAAGAGGACTAGACCCGATTCCTAACAGCCAGCTGCTCCCTCCAAGGCCTGCGAGGGAGCGCAAATTAAATCTCCGGTGAAGGGGCAAAAGGGCTCACAATGTAGGCATTCAACAAGTCATGGGGACTCCTACTCCCACCTCAGCTCACCTTTGGCGGGCCTCGGATCATCCAATGGGCCCACCGATGAAAGGCTCATGGCCGACGTGTGCCAGCTACCCCCTCCAAGGCTTCAGAGGGAGTGTGACTGGAATCTAGGATAGTGGCTGGACTGGGACCAGGCCCCCCCCATCAAATGCTGCCATAGGCCTCTGGAAGCTCTGTGGATGAGCGACGAGGGGTCCAGGCTGCAGTGACGTCATGGATGCAGAATGATGCCGCAGCCAGGGCCCGGTACTCACAAATTAGGCATCGGCCATGCTGCGCAGCGAGACCACATGCCCCCTTCTTAAAGGTCCATTAATCATTACATGACCATGTTAGATCTGTTAGCCCTAGGGCGGTTGTTCCCCAGACCTTTTGCCTTCTTCTTTCCTGTTTAGCTGAATTAATTTTTGTTGGCCTTAGGTCTGTGCATATGAACACTGCCAACCAGTGCTAAATTGCTTGTGCTCGCTCCCTAATATATAGTAAAAACGGCTTACACCTGATTGACATATTCAATTTACATATAAGTCCCTAGCAAAGGGGTATACCATATACCCAGGGCTGGTACATTAAATAATACTAGTGGGCCTGTAGCACTTATTTTACCACCCACTTAAGCGTCCCTTTAAAACATGTCCCAGGTATGCCATTGCAGCCTGTATGCAGTTCTAAACTGCCAATTCGACTTGCTAAATAAACCTTTTGCTATACCTCAAATTCCCTTTTTAACATATATTTCACCCCACAGGGCAGGGTGCATTGTATTTAATAGGTTCGACATGTACTTTTAAGTGTTACACGTCTTGGCAGTGAAAAGCTCTCAAATTCATTTTCACTACTATGAAGTCTACCTCTCTCATAGTATAACATTGGGTTACCTTATTACATTTAATGAGTGATAGCTTTTGTTTGGCAAAAGGTCGAAATGTCATGTTTGGTGTTTAAAGGATTGTAATTTAAAATCTCAATACTGAAAAATGCCACTTTAGAAAGTTTAACAATGGGACAATGGTTCTCCTTGGGGGCTGTCTTAAGAATAAACCTCCTAGGCCAAATATTATGATCAAAAAGCACTAGGATAAAGTCATACAATGATTTTAAATTAACATATTATATCACATTGCAGGTGCTCGAAAAAACAACGCAGAAAAAGTGAATTGTGACATTGGTGAAAGGTTGTGTGTTGGTGCGGTATTACAATTATATACAACATATATAAATGTCACTAAGGCCAAATAAAATTATGGATTCTCAACACGACTCTGAATAATAGTATGGTGTACATCCCCATAATCATATCAGTCTACTAGTTTGTTTGTCGACATTTCGATCCTATAGATAAGGGATAATCAAAGTGTGGCCAGTCTGACCTTTAATTACAGCCCCCCTGGTGAACAGCATCACTGAGCAGAAACATTCAGAAAGCTGTCAAATGGGCATACTTTATTTGCACATTTACTAAACTAATACTAAACTAAAGGTAAAGAAGCAAAAAATGTTTCCTAGATCACTTATCTTTAGCATGAATCTGCTTTGCGTCCCCTTATGTCGACCTTTCAACACCCCGACCCTCGCCCTGCTGGCATTGGTGTGGCCCTCGTAAAGCCACAGACAGTACTTTGTGGGCCCGAGGAAATGTTTGCCAGTACCCATGCTATAGAGAGTAAGTTGGCTGGGTCATCATTAGGACAATAAAAAATGGGGGAAAATCATCAAGTAAAAGTGAATTAGTTCAGGACATTAATGAAGAGTTGAGGGAAATGTGTAGCCAGATACCACCCCTAGTCTAGAATAGGGCACTGTTGAATGACTGGTGTACAGACCTTCCGATACAGTGGCTCACGCAATGGTTGCGGAAATCTGAAAAGCAGTCTCTTTACTCATTTTTTTATCCCCTAGTGACATGTGAATGTATGTTGTATGTAGTGTATAACTAGTCTTTTGTCACTCCAGGCATCCTGGGACCAGAGCAGGAAGGAAGGAAATTCTAGAACCATCTGTGGGTGGAAACCTCCAGAAGTTTCTCTCCCTTCAAAGCTGGCAGTAGGTGTACAAATAGCCAGGGAGCTCACAGGCAAGTAGGTCCCTGCAGGGAGTACCTTTGATGAAAATGTGACAATACGGTCTCCATCCTGCGCTCCCTCCGGGAAGCTGTGGCCCTGAGTTACAGGGGTAATTCCTCACCAAGACCAGTGGGAAATATTAGGTTTGTTCCAGTCTTTAATCACTTAAGAGTGCCTGAAATGAATTTTTTACACGCACGCACGTCTTTGGGGAAAGTAACTTCTTTACATCCCACCCTGACGAAAGCCCAGGACCTATATAGGCCAGATAGTTAGGGCTGAAACATGTTGGTGCTATAGTAAGGGTCAAAGGACCATCACATCCTTAGACACCCTATTGTAAATATTATAACCTTCCCTCCCACTCCACTATTAAAGATTCTTTTAGGAGTGGGCGAGGAATTTTATCTTTAACAGTACACACCCATACGCAATATCTTTAAGTGCTCCCTGAAAAACGGTCGAGCCCACCCCGACTTTCAGCAGTCGGGGTGAGCCCTATGTTGAAGCATTTCACTATTAGAGTGAGCGAGGGCTATTTAAAGTAAAGGGTCTTTTTCCCTTCCCACCTGTAGCAACGGGTTGGACTTAATTCTGTCGTTTCTCTTGTGAACTTCGTTCAGGAGAGGATCACCATTACACATTTGGATCACTCTTTCATTGCTTGTCTTATGTAGAGAGAAAGCAGCCATTTAACTATAGAAGGGACATTCTTGTGTTGACAACTATATAAACTACTGAGGATGTGTCCTTTCTACCCCTTTGATTGAGGACCTCTCAGCCTGCCTGGGAACTGCGGATCCCATGATTTGTGTATTTGTACAAATAGGACCCTCAGACCCACTCTTCAGTTCACTTCTGGATCTGCAAAGGACACTCAGAGAACTTCCATTTTGCCTGAGACCTGCTGTGTACTTCAGAGGACTGCTCTACCTGAAGCCCATCCCACATCCTCAGAGGACTGCCCTGCTGCTTGATACCTATGTTTCTGCCTGAACCTAGGACCACCGGAGTGACTCCAAGAGATGACTTTCTGGCCTTGTGTTCAGAGCTACAGAGACACAAAAAGCTCCAACAACTTTGAAAGTGCACCACCATCCAGCCTGAAGTGAGCCCTGACCCTCTCTGTCCTGGACCCTTGGAAGTAGTGTTAAAGGTGCCCAGCCAGCCAAAATCTAAAACTTTTGACTTAGAAAAATTGTCTCCCAAAAGGTGCTCTGAGAACCGAGAGGACACCTGCATCTACCTGTTCAGTGAGCGCATTACCGGTCAGCCTGACTTCACAGTAGCTCCAACTATGTTATTCTCTGCAGCAGAAAATCCTGTTAAGTGGCTCCTTTCTGAAAGAGTATCCAATGACAACACCTCATCTTCATACACTGCCGGCTGCCTTGTCCAGTTTAACTTTCCCTTCACAGACTTTTGTCTTTGAAATGTTTTTTAAGCCCGAGGGTAAGCCGAGACCAGGCCCAATCCACTTCTTGCATTTGAACAGCACTCCATCGTAGTCAGCCATAACTTTTGACTTTGCCCCTGTCTCATGCAAATAGATGTCCACGGTTGGCGCTTTGATATTTTCGGTGGTAGATTGCACTAAAAACGTTAAAAGTGCATAATTCCTGTTCTAACGATTGTTTTTGTTGTTTTGGTATCAAATAATGTATTACGTTTCACTCTATTTTTAGGGCTTGCGCCTGCGTTGCAGTGCGCAGCATTGCTCGCGCAGCAAGAGCCCTTTTTTATGGAGGTTTCAAAGCTGCTCACACACTCGTGAGTGAGAGCAGCTTTCCGCGGCTGCCATTGGCTTTCGCGTGCCTTTTTTAAAAAAAAGTAGCACGCAATTGTGCAAAGGCGGGCTCATGTCCCGCCTTTGCTCCGCCCATTCCCGACTGTGGGTAGCACGCGCAGCAGCGCGTTTTCGCCTCGCTGCCGCACTCCATCCCCCGCTCCTCTGTGGTGCGCGCACACCACTAGTTTCCATTCCCGGCCCTGCTCCTCTGTGGTGCGCGTGCACCACTGGTTTTGTTTTGTTACCAATGTTTTTATTTTCTGTAGGATTTTTGTTTCGCCAAGGAAGGGAGAAAGAGCTGGAAAGGAGACTTCTGCGTATTTTTTCTTGTTTTCTTTTCTCCACGTCATATTTTTTTCCAGGAATAATGATGCTTTAGGTTGAAAGCGGCAGGAAGCATGTTTTTTGAGGCCAGGGCAGCATTGCCCCCGCCAGCCACCCTCTCCTGTCTGACCTCTTGATGCCCGCTGACTTTGCCGTACAAATATGATGAAATGGCAGCCCCGGAAGAAGGTGGGTTGTGTGTAGGGATTTGAGTTAGTGAATGAGTATGTGAGGAGATTTGTGCTGTTTAACAGCGCCAACCTGATAATTTCTGGGCGCATTGTTTAACTTTTCACTGTTATGTCGTCACAATCCTTACTTGTCTTTTGTTGCTGCTCTGCACTGGTATGGTGTTCCAAGCTACATGTGTTGGTAAATTGTTTTGCGATGAGGCTGTGTGTTCTGTGCACAAAGCACTGTCATGTTTTCAGTGTGCATAACAACCCCGTGCTGTCAGCGCTGTATTCAGGGCAGAGTACCATTCTGTTCTCAGTCCTGAGCAGCCGGACGTTAATGGTAGTACACAGTGGAGAGCAGTCATCGTGCGTGTTTAGAGCGCAACACTAACATATCAACCCTTTGTGTTCCGTGCATGGTACTGAGCAGTAAGTACCATGTACAGTGCACAATCAACGAAATCCCCCCCATGCATTGAGAAGAATACAGAATGCACAGTGCATAATCCTGAACAGCTTCTCCCTAGCATATTGTGCACGATCCTAAGCAGTCTTCTTCCTACTTAATTGTGTACAATCCCGAGCAGGCTCCTCCCTACCTAATTGTGCACAGTCCTGAGCAGCTTCTCTTTACCGAAGTATGTACAGTCCTGAGCAGTGTTCTCCCTACCTAATTGTGCACAATCCTGAGCAGGCTCCTTTCTCCCTACCAAATTGTGCGAAATTCTGAATAATCTTCACCCATCTAATTGTGCGCAATCCAAAGCAATCTTCTCACTACCTGTGTACAATCCTGAGCATGTTGTTAGGTGCACAATCCTGACATGATAGTTTGCTGTTTCGTGCACACTCCTGAGCAGTTCGCCCCAAGTGGTCTATGCACAATCTTGAGCAGTCAGGTCTAGTGGGCAATCCAAGGTAGCCCTTCCATGTGCAATGTACAGCCGCGGTACTTCCACCCATGTTCAATGCACCGTCCTGACCAGTGAGGTCCTCCCCTGCCAGTCCCGAGCAGGCACCTACGGCCACCCCATTCATTGCTGATTTCTTAAAAGCCAATCCCCAGTGTTCATTTCACAACCCTGAGCAGTCCACCCACTCCTGAGCAGAAAGCCCACCTCCATATTCAGTGCATAATTTCAAGCAGTACATCCTTCCCCGCATTCGGTGCACAACCCTTCTCAGTTGGCGCCGATGTTCACTGCACAGATGCAGAGGACTGTTTATTTTCTGAGGGTCGCTGCAAAGACCTGATTAAATCTGGAAGAGATTGAATACACTCGTATTCCCATTGGGAGGCACAACATCCCCCACCCGCCCTTGCCCCCAGTGTACACGTTCCCAAAGCCCCGCGTGTGTCAGGCAACCAACCGGCGTGGAATTCTATATTCTGCCACCTCGGCTTTCCTTTCCACGGATCGGGTTTTGCTCGTAGCCCTGGTAATCAGCAGAATTTATATGCTGGTTTCATTCACATGAATGCAGCGCCAGGGCAGTTGTAGTCTGTAGTAACTCACAGAGATTGGTGGAATAGATTTGACTCCATAAAAGGCCTTTCGGCTTAGAGCTGCCAGCTCTTAATATTGCATGCAGGCAATGAAACGGCATCATAGTCTGTAAATAGTTATTAACCCGGAGGGGATTGCGTCATGTCACGTCACGCTGTTTTGCTGACCCGCGAGGGTAGCCGCCTGCGCGCGGACACGGTATCACCTGGAAGGCTGTCGGTCTCTGCGCCGGTATTAAGAACGCCCTCTCCTGCTATGTATGGTGTCCGTGCCCCTGCACTGTTGCTACACTACTCCGCACTGCGCCAGCACTACTGGCAAACAATGACCCACTCTTCACAGCGTGCAGTGAACCTACTATAACCCCCATGCACTGTATAGTGCAATTACTATGCTTCCCATGGCACAGTATGTATAGTGCCCACACCATTGTCAAGCCCGACCCCTCCCACGGGGTAGTTTCAGTACTCCTGCACCCATATTACTATATCTCCTTTACTGTATGATGCCTGCACCGTTACTACACCACCTCCTCATCCAGGTATAGTGTCCTCTGAAATTAACTTCTCCAAGCTGTAGGTTCTAACACCCCTGCATGTTCCTTCACGACTCAGTGCACTATCTGTGGCTGCACCCTGAAACAAGCATTGACTTCCCCTGCACTTTGTATGGTGCCAGAACCCCTGTATTGTTACTTTACCACCTACGCAATATAGAGTGCCAGCAGCCGTTGCACAAGCATTGATCCCCCCACCCACTGCATGATGTCAGCGTGCTTTCATCATTACTACAGTATAACCTTTACTCTGTGATCCTAGAACCCATTCACCATTAGTGACTTCCCCCACTGCATTGCATGGTGCCAGTGCCCTAACACCAGTATCACACTACCCCTGCACTATATGATGCTGTGATCGTTGCCACATCACTCCACTACCCATGCACTGTTTGGGGTCAGCCCAGCACCCACAAATCACTGCCGATCTCTACTGCGCCATGCACGATCATAGTGCCATGTACCTGTGTGGTGCAACAGCCCTTGCGCCAGTATCAACCCCATTCCTTGCGCTGTATGAGGCCAAGACCTACTACACGGCATTTCCTCATGCCACTGTACCCCATGGTGATGCATCAGCACTGACTCCGGCCCCTGCACGGTATGGTGCTCCACACCGCTCCAACTCCAGTAACGACCCTCTACCCCGCACTCGAATCAGCCTGTAAAAATACAAAACACACTTAATTCCACAACAAAACACATACATACAATACACCAAAAAAGAAAACACATACATATAAAACATTACCATTTATAACGTCAACAACTCTAACTATAAAAAATGCGAGACCTATTGCATTGCAAATGCTTGTTCTAAATTGGTGTGGGATTTTTCTTTTATTGGGGTTTCACTTTGTTACTGTTTGATTGTTGCATAAATACTTTACACCTTGCCTCTATGTTAAGCCTGACTGCTTTTGTACCAAGCTACCAGAGGGTTAAGCACATGTCAGTCAGTCAAATATCCTTTATTCGGCTATTTTCCAATACCATAAAAGAGTACATTAAAGATACAAATAAAATATGAAGAATCTGTACCCTCATTATATTTTATTGGGACTATTTTACACAATGTAATGCCTCCTTGAATCAAATCAAATCAAATCAAATATAACTTTATTCGATTGTTAAAAAGCAATCATAAAAGTGTGTTGTAACGTATCTAGGGCTCTACTGTAATTTTCCAGATTCATGCCCTTATATAGGTATAACTTATTATATCCTTATATAGGCATAAGAATCATAACCATATTTAGACACAGCCAATGCAGTCCAAATACGGCATGGCTACTTCCACTAAGCTCCTAGAGTACAACGAGTTCTTGAAGACAGCCAGCCTTCAGCAGTACGGGACTTCCCCCTGCTTCAGTATTGATTTGTCCCAGAACTTCGGAACGTGTAAAGAACTGCGAGTTCTTAGTGAAGTTATTATGTCCACCCTTACGTCAAACTCGGCACCTTCCAGGTATAAATATGCCCACATCTGCCCTAGCAAACAGATGGTGGTTTTGGAGCAGATCGACTAACTACTTGCCCGACGCCCTGCTGTTGCAAGCGCCTTAGGAAGCCGACCCTCCCGCTGACGCACTGAGAGAGACGCTCTCTTTTCTCCTGCCGAGAAATCCATCTCCAGTATTTCCCTGCTACCCTTGCGGGTTACTGGGATATCGAGTCCTGAGAGAGAGATACAAGACCTCCTTCATTCTATAACCAAGGTACGGAGCTGATTAGACCCTTAGAGAATTCTTGGCTAGATTCTTGGCAGAAACTATTTGACTCAAGCTACACCTCACTTACTTCTTCCCTTGTACTAGACTTAGGTTAGGTACACCGGGGTAGGCGTATTTTAGATGCACCAGTTGAGTACTTTTAGTCATTATTTATTATTGTTTGTATTTTATATATTTTATGTATCTTATGGCTTAGAAACCATATAAATGCTTTTACAGTATTATTTCATAATACTCTTTTTACTGTACGCACTTTACTTCATAGCAAGTATTACAATTGTAGCAATTCACTTCTCTTGCATGAGAAAGAAGACTGCTCAATAAATAACCTTTTTATTGAAAAACTCCTGTCTCTCTATTTCTCTGCAAAAACCCTGGTGAAACGAAGCATGCACGATTGAGAGCTAGAATAGCAACTCAACTATTAGAGGAAGACAAGTCTTCAGCAAAACAACTCGGATGCGATAATCATCCCATTAAATGTAAGAAAGAGTGTAACTTACAAACTAATAAATAGTGGTGTATCATCAAGAGATGGTACAGTCATATTTGTGGTAGGGGCACATGAGTATCGGCAGACGGAGGTATTCTATTCATGGATAACTTTTCCAGCAGCAAATGCTGTAACACACGAGTTCCACTACTACAAAGCAGAGGAACACCCAGCGGAATACGTTCCTTTCGAGGACGTTGAAATTCCACTAACTTACCAGGAGCATCAGCTCTGGTTTAATGGCACCCTAAAACATTAAAATCACATTACCAGGCTCGGTCCACTAGGTAGACCAGGAGCCACATGGCCGGTTCTAGCCAGCTATACACCACATCCTGACATTGAAGAAATGTCAGACAGAGAACTTTTAGTTCAACTAAAACAATTAATTAAAATACATAGACAATTGGCCAATATGTCATGCAGACTTTAACAGTCCAACCAGCAATAGAAATTCCACAGCACACCCCTCACCAGGGGAACACAAATAAAATCACAACACACACTATACAATCAGTCATTGGTAAATTACCCGCAAAACGGGAACAAATTTGGTTCTGGTTAGCTCAAAAGATTACTCAAATAGAGGCAGTATTCCCTGATAGTACACCTCATGAAAAACACAGAATTCTGATAATCTGCTTACTAATGGGGATCGCACCGCATGTGGAGGACTGTACCACTTGGGGAACAGTCTTTGCTTCAATCTACACAAAAACGCATGGTGTTCCGTCTATGGCGGTTATACCAGACCTACTAAGACAGATTCAAAATGAATACGCTCCAGAGCCTGCTTTAAATCTAGGTATGAAATTACTGAAAGACTTTAAGCAAGTCTCGGCTATACTACTAGCTAACATAAAAGGAGAAGCAGCATCAGTGGCAATCCGCCAAAAATTAAAAGAAACAGATACAACAGAACAACCTTTTGAACTTGCCAGAATAATTGAAAAATCCTATGAAGAATTAGGCAGAGATAGTTTGGGTGGGAAACCACTAAAACCACAACTAACAGAAAATCCTGAAAAAACTTTCATTAAAAAATAGTTTAACTACTCCAAAAAAGAAGTGGGAGGGTAATAAACAGACCACTTCCAGAGAAAAACAGTTTCAGTCCAGAGGAAGGTCTCCCCAAAAGAGAGATAGATCTCCAGAACGGGGGGTAGGTCTCCACAACGGGAGCCCTCTGAGAAAAAATATAACCTTATAAATAGGGATCATTTGAAAAAACCTGACAGATATCAAGATAATGATACACGTCCCTCTCGATCTTTTCAGACTTCCTCACAGAAATCGGAAAGAAGAGGACGGTCTGAACATAAAGAAGAGCGCGTCAAGTCCAAAGACAAGGAACCCGCTCACCAAAGAAAGAAATCTAAATTTTCCAAAAAGAAGGTAGCAAGCGTAAAGATAAAACATGCTGAGGATCCTGAGGACACAACTCAAGAACAGAGAGTGGGCCCAAACAATGCTAGACAGTGCAGCAGAAGTGACCATAGCTCGCAAGATCCTGATGAATCTTCTGGAGACAGTGGACACGAATGAATACATTAAGGTGGAAACTGCAGACAACAGAAATTAGTGTACCCCACAAATTATATGAAATAACATTGCGTATAGAAGGGGACATAACTAGGAAAATAAGAACTCTCTTTTGAGAGAGCTATCTAAAGGCTATGATATTCTTCTAGCTGAGAAAGACTGGCCACCAGAATTCGTTAGGGAGTGCCCACATGGCGAAGAAATGATTATGCCTGCCTCCTCAAATCATATTCCAATTCATAAAAAATACACATATGCAATTATATAAAAATCATGTAGGATGGGATAAGGAATCCCCTCACCAAAAAATCCGATTAAAAAATCAACCTACTGCACAAAGGCAGTATCCTGTTAAGCAAGAAGCTAAAAAACAAGTCAGGGAGATCTTAGATCAACTTGAATACCAGGGGGTGATTGAAACATGCACTTTGCAAATGAACAATCCTTTGTTTCCTGTCTCCAAACCAGACAATTCATATAGTCTAGTATTGGACTAAAGACGCTTAAACTCTTGTTGCAAAATATTTGCAGTACAAAATTCACACAGTGCAGCACTAATGAATAATGTTGTGCGCAAAAAATATAAAACGACATTAGATATTTCAAATGGTTTCTTCTGTCAAAACATTGCACCAGAAAGCAGGTATTTGACCGCTTTCTCAAGTATGGGGGTCCAGAGGCAATTTTGCCATCTCCCCTAGGGATTCAAGAATAGCCCAGGATTATTTTCAGCCAGAGTAACAGAGTTACTACAAATGTATGATGATGAGGCATTATCTTATGTCGATGGCATCTATCTAACAGATGATGATTTGGACAGGCACTTGAAAAGAGTGAACACCATTATACATGGGTTCGCATCTGAAGGGTACAAATTCAACTTTAAAAAATCACGGAATGCCCATCTCACTGTCCTATTTCTAGGATATGAATTATCAAGTGAAGGGAAAAGCCTAGCAGCCAATTTCTTGAAGAAATGTGCTCTGCTCCAGGCTCCAAAAACGCAGAAAAACTTACAATCAATTCTAGGTTTCCTGAATTTTAGAAAAACTTACGTTCTGAATTACGCAGAGAGGGTTAAACCTCTCTACAAATTAATAAAACCTGATTTGAAACAATATAATTGGACTCATAAACACACAGAAATTTTACGTTCAATACAAACAGACATGTTAGCTAAAACAAAACTACAAACACGCGTAAACGTACGCAACCTTGTAATCCGAGTCATCCCAGGAAGATGCGGAGTCACGTACCTGACCTATAACGAAGGTGAAACAGTACCAATAGCTTACAAATCACACTTGTACACACAAGCTGAAATAAAATTCACTTCAACTGAGAAAATTCTGACAGCAGTTCAAACTGCTATAGCAAAAGAAAGAGCCCTCGCACAGGGAAAATCAGTCCTGGAGGCAGTAAGAAGAGCGAGCATTCCAAAGGCTAAAGCTTTGCATCCAAGATGGATACAATGGGTTAATTCTCTTGCTGCAACAGACGTTGAACGCGCTTTTGATCTCAATATGAAAAACTTAGAATATCTAGAATATGAATACGAATTTCCTCTGTCAACCGAAATTCTGCCTCTTGAACAGTACGTCTGTGTAATCTACACAGTTGGATCTGCACAACATTGGATTGTGGAAAAACAAGTATACAATGCGGCATGTGCGATTGTAAAAGGTCGCTGGCGCATAGGTAAATTCAGACCAATGGTCACTAAAACTCAACCACTCAGAAACTGTACAGCTCAGCGAGCTGAACTACAGGCTTTAAAGATGTCTGAGTAAACAGATCGCGAATTACCCACACTAATAGTGTGCGATTTGTATTACTGCGTCCAGTCTTACAATGAATACTTGCAGAACTGGGTTCAAAACGGTTTCAAAGATGAGAAAGGTGGCACACTCAAGCAGAAAAAGCTTTGGGAACAAGTAGTTCTTTTACAAAAAGAACTACGAAAGACTCACGTGATACATACACTGAGTCATCAGCGTGATGGGGTTCACGTTACACGGAATTCATTGGCTGATAAAGCCGAAAAGGCAGCTGTCCACACGGCTTCTTCTGTAGCTACAATTAAGCGTTCTAAAAAAGAATAGACGGTGAAACACTACTTTCCTTTGCACAATTAACCCCTTCCATGCTGATGACGGCCCCCAGCCGTCATGCACTACAGTGCTCGTGTGCTGATGACGGCTGGGGGCCGTCATGACCACACCTGCGCTGAAATCTGCAGCACAGGAGCAGAATCGCAGCAGCATGGAAGGAGTTAAACTCTGCAATTAAAAACACATTAATTGTTTTGGGTGCTGATACATTGGTAAAAGTACATATCTGTGAGCTCTCTCTATCTGATTTGACGCATACCATCTTAGAAAACTATTCGAGAAAGTTTGACGGCAAATCTGGAGCAAAGGGTGCAAAGGGTGATAAAAACGCATTGAAGAGACATTCTCTCTATAGCGAGAGACCCCTGGAAGGATCTCATTGGAAAGTATCACTAACATTCCCAAACTCTTGGACAGCGAGCATGGACACGGACATGGATAAAGACAAAAGCAAAGATAGAACTTTCGAAACGGAATGTACAGACGGAGCGTTTAGGGATGGAGAAAAGCCCGTACAGAAAGAACAAAAAAATCAGACAACACAGGAATCGCAGACATCTATAAATCAACCCCAACCCAACAATGCGGTCCTTAATAAGGAGCAAAACGCAGGGACTGAAGATGTTGTTATCTCCTTACTAGAAGAAAGACCTTGTATAGATGATCAAAACCCGATAAGTAAAGAGATCGAAGAGGAAGAGGCTGAGGTCGAGGACAGGACCAAAACTATCAAGCATAAAGGTCCTGAAACAAGAGGAGCTCGGGCAAAGGAGAGAGTCATAACTAAGAATGAACCTCAAGAGAAAGAAAAAGAAAAAGAGAAAGCAAAGACTAAAGACAAAAACCTGGAAAAAAAGTTGGAAAAGGTAAGAGAAAAAATAAGGCGCAAGGAGAGGGAGAAAGAAAGAGAAAGAGAAAGAGGCAAAGAAATGAAATTGAAGACAGGAGATAAAAGTGAGGCTGCGGAAGATAAAGAGGAAGACGAAGAAAGCGCCAAACTGGAGCTCCTAGCAAAGAAAGCACAAAGACTACAGACGATAAAAAACTTAAAAGCTACAGCTAAGAATACTGGCCTTACAGGGACATCCCAGCCACGAATATCGAATATTTTCAGCCCCCTACCAAAAGAGCCTCTAAGCGATGCAACAATAAATGAAAAACTACTGGATCTACCACAGATTTCAGTTCAGACGAAAGACTTTAGAAAGCCAGATAATGACAATTGTACTCAAAATAACTTTTCAAATGCAAGTATCTCTAGTATAAACAGCAACCTCATCACAGGAGATGGAAATTCACCTGAAGATCCAAGCACTGGGAGCGAAGAGACAAGGCTACCTCCGGAAGTCGACAAAAAAAAAAGAATCAATCAAGGAGATCTGCCTGATCAAAAAAAGTCAAGTCAGAAAACAGAACTTTTAGAATCTACTAGCAATATACAACCTACTTTATTAGGGAAAAACTCACACTTAAATCTATCAATCACCAATGAAGATTCGGAATCTGAAATATATCAAACTGGCATATCTATCTCGAGCAACTCCAGTGAATCAAGCGAATTAAGTGACTCAAGTGAATCAAGTCTCGATATACAAAGAGATACAGTACCTCTAGAAATTACTGGTCTCAGTGAGTCAAGATTATCCACGGAGAAAAGTTTCTTGGGGAAAAAAAGAAATGGGAGTGGAAAAAGATGGATAAAACATAAAAGGAGTGGAAAAAATCTGTTAAATGAAGAAACTACAGATCCCGGTAACAATACCGACTACGACAAAAGCAAATCCAATCCTACTCGGAAAAACCCAATGAATAAATTACCTGCTGAAGCAAATGACCCCTCACTGAGCGAGGTGCTGATATCCATAAAGAATTTCCATGAGGATGTTAAAAAAGACAGTCTAAAAAATCGCAAGGCCATTGAGAAGTTACAAGGGGCTGTGAAAAAAGTTGCCAATATCTGCTTGGAAATGTCGGATAGAATGGTTATGGTCGAAACTCGCACTGAGAACCTTGAAACCGATGTTATGAAACTTAAAAAAAATGAAAAAGAGCAAGATGGAATAATAAAGGACTTAATGGCTAAGGTAGAAGATCATGAAAATAGATCTAGAAGGAACAACCTGAGGTTCCTTGGAATTCCGGAGAAATTTGAGGGAGATGATGCCAGAGGCGCAATGATCAAAATCCTGAAAGAATCATTCCCGGAACTGGAAGCCTGGGATATGGCAAGGGAGATACAACGGGCCCATCGCTTCCCCTTGACCCTTTCAAAACATCCTAAAAAGCAAAACCAATATCCCAGAGCAATGTTGGTCTGCTTTGGAAACTTTGTTCTCCGCGAAGCAATTTATGATCTTGCAAGACCAACAACACAAAGAGAACATATGGGATTTAAATTCTTTGCGAGACCGGACTTTGCTCACTCTACCGTAGAGCGCAGATGGAAAATGCGCCAACTATTTGATCCATTTGAAAAACTCAGAGCGAAAGTATTCTTGCAAAATCCGTCACGCCTGAAAATCATATACAAGGGCACAACAAGAACATTTAATAGCGAAATACAAGCGGAGGATTATCTACATGAAATTACAGAGCCTATTCCACGAAACTCTAGGAAATGATTTCAGGATATGTTAGAGGATAAGAGAAGCCAAATCAATTATTCCACCTCTTATTCATACATAAAACTTAATGGTATACTTTGAAGATTTGTTTATCGATTGAATAAGCTGGAAGACAATCCTATCAAACTGATAAAAATTGAAGCGTTAATTGAAGAAATTAGGCCTTAGTTTATTTGAGTTAAGATAAATATGTAATATACATCTATAAACCAACCCAGCCCGCTGGGCTCGCTTACATTGATGTCACACCCCTGGTCGCAACGAGACCAGGTAACCTTCAAAGGTGGTGGTGGGTGGGGGGTGGGTAAGAGGGGGGGTGGTCGGGCAGATCAGATAGATTATCGACAAATTTTTCAACGAACTGAAAGAAGTGCATTACTATATAGATACAAAAACCAGGATTGATAGATGGGTCCATTAAAAATATTGTCAGTTAATATATGTGGCTTAAATGACATCAAGAAGAGGCAAATGGTAGCAGTTGGCCTACAGAATATTGGCGCCAATATCGTATGCTTACAGGAAACCCATATTGAAGGGTCACAATTACAAATATTAAATTCATTTGGATACAATCTGATTGGTGCAACTACACAGGGTATGCGGGTAAGAGGGGTAGCACTTTTGGCTAGAGGTAGAGGGTTTAAGTTTAATAAAACAAAATCCGATAAATTAGGAAGATGGGTGATCTCAGAAGTTCATACAGGGCAATCGTCTTCAATGACCATCTGCACAACTTATGGATGTAATAATGATGATCCTATCGTAATTAATAATATCTCCAATGAACTTACTAATTGGCCACTACCACCTATAATTTGTGGAGATCTCAATATAAATCTCTCACATGATTGGTCCACAAAAGATAATTGGTATTACCATGGTCGCAAATCAAAAGTTTTTAAAGCAATAAAGGAATTGTGTATTACCCATGGGCTAATTGATGCGTGGCAGACTTTAAATAATAATTCCGATGATCCAGGGTATACATATTATTCAAATCCACATCATACACATGCTAGACTTGATTATTTTTTGATATCTAGTTCAATTAAAACTCATTCAAAAATAGAAAAATGACCCCGAATCATGTCGGATCATAATCCCTTAATACTAACACTTGAGATAACATCTATGATACAGACGCCACAAACTTGGACCTTTGAGAGGTCTTTGCTCCTTGAGAGTGAATACTGTAAACATATGAGATGCTGGATTTCAAATTTTTTGTTGGTTAATAACGGCAGTACAACGGTAAATTTCGTTTGGGACGCCTTAAAAGCAAGTATTAGGGGTGAAACTATACAATATTCACTCCGGAGCAACAAATGTGCAAGAGAATTACTAAGATCCTCACAAGAAACTTTAAAGAGGTGGGAGGAAGAGCTTATAAGGGTAACAAGAAACTCTTCAACTACAGAAGAGCTAAGTAATGCACAAACTCAGGTTGCTATAGCTAAGGCATCAATTACAAATATATACATCAATAAAGCTATTAAAAAAGCTACTGCTCACCGGGAAAAAATATATGAGGTTAGTGAGTCGGTTGGCCAACAATTAGCAATTCGGATGAGACAGCAGACTACGCAAAATATAATACAAGAAATTCAAGATCCAATAACCGGTAGTGTAACTGACTCAGAGAAGATCCGAGAAGCATTTTGGCATTTTTATAGTGCTCTCTATATAGAAGAGGGAGAAATAGATCAAGAGAAAATTGCTGATTATCTAGATAGAGATACCTGTGACAAACTTAACATTGAAGACCAGCTAATTCTGGAAAAGGCCCCCGACATCGAGGAAATAAGAAAAACCGTGAAAGATCTTTCTCGTGGGAAAGCAACTGGAGTAGATGCCATCCCACTCGAATTTTACATAACATTTCTAGATCAACTCCAAGAAATCTTGTTGACCCTATGTTTATACTTATTTAGAGAAGGACAACCCCCCAACTCATGGTCTACGGCTAAAATTGTGATATTCCCTAAGAAAAATAAACCTCTCGACCAGATGGGTTCGTATCGACCCATCACCTTAATAAATGTAGATTCTAAAATCTACTCTAAACTACTCGCTAACCGTATCTCGTCAGTAATTCATAAAGTTACATCCAAAGTTCAGCACGGCTTTATCCTTGGCAGAGACACTACCGACCACACACGGAGAGTAATTAGCCTGTTTGACTACACCCAGGTGGCAGGAGACCCGATGGCACTTATTTTACTTGATGCCGAGAAAGCCTTTGACCGGGTCTCCTGGCCATTCTTGTGGCAGGCAATGTCCAGGGTCGGCTTCAATCACACATTTATACAAGCAATACAAAAACTGTATATTAATCCTCAAGCGATGGTGATGGTTAATGGAGGGAATTCAAAAATACTAAAAATCTCAAGAGGAACACGACAGGGATGCCCTTGCTCCCCGCTATTGTTTGCTCTCTATATTGATCCCTTTATTAGGAGATTACAAAATATTAGTACTATAACTCCCATCCGGATAAATGAATACTCAACAAAAATTCTCGCTTATGCAGACGATATTGCCATTGTCACTGCTAATCCAAACTTGGCTATGCCAATTATTGAACAGGAGGCACAAATATTTGGCACTATTTCAGGATATGCTTTAAATCGAGGGAAAACCCAAATAATTATTAACAACAAATGTGCTATGATAGACTCACGTATAACAAATTCAGCCACTTACCTAGGGGTTACAATAACTTCTGAACTATAGAATTTAGTCGACCTGAACCTTAAACCCATTTCAAATAAAATACAAAAAGACCTTCGCCGTATCAATAATTTACATCTTTCTTTGATAGGACGGACAAATGCCCTAAAAATGGTCTACTTTCCAAAACTTTTGTTTTTATTTAGAGCGATCAATCTGGAAATCTCAGATCATTGGTTTAAAATAATGGAACGTATCTTTACGGATTTTATTTGGGCATATACTCAACTCCGCCGTGCCTATAAACTTCTCACACTTCCCAAAGAAAGAGGAGGGTTAAGTCTCCCAAACCTTAGGTTATATTATTGGACAACAGTCCTGCTATACAATCATGAGCTTTTTTTTCTTGGCGGAACAGAGGTATCTCGGGATAAAGACGCACCGACTATTCATCAAATAATATTAGATGATAGAAGTATCGGCTATCTTTGGAAATATCTCTTTGATAGCTATCATAAAAAAGTTAAACTAAAAACACTCATAGCCGTATTTAAAGTCTGGAAACCTGTGAGGAAAATGATAGGTTTGGGACGGTTATCGGTCTATACTCCAATACAAAATAACCCCCTATTACCAGACATTTTTAAAGATTCCTATATTGATAGATGGATCATTGCTGGAATTACTAACATAGGTTGCTTCTTCTCCGCAGAAGAGATACATTCTTTTGAATTTTTGAAAGACAAGTATCATCTTGAATGGAGAGATTTCTTTAAATATCTCCAAATTAGAGATTTTTTAATACGACGAGTGAGGAGAGAAGACAACATCATAGCTGAACCTCTTAGCCATCATCAGGAAAAAATACGGATTGGGGGATTTTACCAATTATTACTTACATATTTACCTGATGATAGGCAGGAGATTATTCAGAAATGGCAAAAGAAATTTGTAATTTCAACTGATGAATTTGAGTATGTAAATGAGCTATCACAAACTGTACTCATGTCAACCAAATTACAAACACAATTTTATATTTTATAAAATATGCTTCTTCATGTACTATACTCCAGATAGAATTGCCAAATGGGATAATGGGAGAGGAACATGTTGTTTTCGCTGTAACTTGCAAGATGCGGATTGCATACATATCTTTTCATCTTGTTCCGCTTTAACCTCTCTCAAATCATAAATTGAACAATTCCTCTCATTTATCCTTAAAACTGTGGTTAATCTATCTGATCAAACAGTTCTATTAGGCTTAGTAAACTGTACTAATTTGAATACTGGGCACAAACTGATTTTTATCTCGATGGCTGTTCTAAGAATATGTATAGCATCGGCTTGGCTAGATCCTATCGCCCCCTCATATCAACAGTGGTTTTCAAGACTGTTAGCAATTTTTAATTTAGAAATGGCAATATATAAAACTAAAGGTAGGAAACGTAGAATAAAAGGTTTAAAAATATGGTCTCATTTAATAGAATGGTCTGAACTTTAGACACTCATTTAATAATAATATGGCTAAAACTGTTTAGAGGTAATGTATACCCATCTATCCTAATGTATATCTGTATCTTGATGAATCATCTGTTAATTTAAACATTCAATTTTATGTACTATTATTATTTATAAGCTCTTGAAATTCTTTTTGTTCTTCATTCAATCTGCCCGATCAGAGGGGGGGGGGGGGGGGCTGGGAGTTGTCTTATGTGTTGTATTGTCTTTTCGTTGTATAAAATCCAATAAAAAGAATTAAAAGAAACACTACTATCAGTAAAAGCCTCAATGGAAGGGAATTATGCGGCGTTACCTCTAAACTATCCACTCGGAAATACATACATAATTGATGCAAACTCCGTTCCTTTTGCTCAAATCCCTGGAGTGGGGCGCAGAGTAATCCCAAATAGGAAATGGAGGGCTTACTTGGTTCAAGAAGCACATATGGGAGAGGGTCTGACACATCAAGGAATCTTGAAATCTCTAATAGAATTACAAATGAAACACTGGTGGCCGGGAATGAGAGTGCAAATTTACAACTTTGCAATTAATTGCCAGAACTGCAACAGAGATCGCAGTTATGAACCGGACCAGGTAACTGACGATAGCACAGTCAGTCCGGCCCAGACACCTCTGTTAGATAGCATTAGACTGCCTACACACAGGCATCCCTACGGACGAATGCGGCCCCACAACTACTAAGACAAAAATTCATTTGGATGTGGCCCCAGCGCTCGGCTGACTCCAGAACTGTTATAAAATATTTGCTAGTCTTTTCGGCATATATGCAATCGGCACGCTACATTCTGACCAGGGTCCTGCGTTTAGCTCTCGAGCTTACAAGGAGGCCATGGCCAGCTTGGGCGTTGCATTGCGGTACTCTAGTCCCTTCCATCCTGAGGGTAATGCGGTAGTGGAAAGAAAAAACCGTGACATAAAGCAATCTATAACAGCGAGGGTATTAGGTTCGGGTGACGGGTGGGTCAAACATCTAATAAGCGTCCAACGTAGTCTTAATAATCTGGCAAGAAATTCTCTGGGTAGAATCACTCCGTATGAACTTTTGTTTGGTACTAGAATGATAATCGAAGACCTCGATAGTCAGACTTCAGTGGTGAAACAAAAAACCTTTGATATCAAAGATCGTTTGGCTGTTTTACAAGACTTAAATGAAACAAGAAGAAGTCTAAGTAACACAAAGCTAAAGCCAACGGCCACTAAAGAAAAACCACCTGTCCCAGCAAGACCTGTCTGGATTCCAAAGATTGGAGATCTGGTCAGAGAAAAGATCGCAGTGAAGAAGGAATTTGGGCCTTCTTACAGAAAAGCAGTACCTGTCTTGGCAATCAACAGAAAAAGATCAGTAGTACTACCTCCCCTTGCTGGTAAAAAGGAAAACAGAGTTGTATCAATCGACCTGGGAAAACCACAACCATGTGGCCAATAATAAGTAGTAGGCCCAGTGGTCTCTCAAGATGTAGCAGAAGACCAAACCTTGCTACAATTCAAGAGTTTCAAACTGAAAGACTAATCACATTTGATAAACCTGCAGTGAAAAAAAAAGGACTATGCAACAAAGCCATGGAACTTGTGCCTCTTGAAACCCAAATTACAACAGTTCGTCAAGAAACCCCTGTCTACAATGATGTAGCCTCTGACTACACTGAAATGACAAAAGAAGAGGCAACTACAAAGATTAATAACAATCCTGATGCGATTCAAACAATTGACAGAACTGCCTCTGGCTATTTCATCAATTTTGATTACATTTCTGAAGATCCTAGTGAACTTGAAGAAAAGCCAGCAAACAAAACTTTCAAAGAAAAAATTACAGAACTCTTTCCTCAACTTGGATAAATATATCTGATTTTACCATGGATTGAATTGTGGATTGTGTTAGGTGTACTTTTCCTCCTGCTCTGGCTCGTTTTAGTTTTAAGCTTGGGAAGAATGATTGATGGAAAATACAGTACAGTGGGCGCAGCAAGTCAGAACATCAACTTGGTCCTAAAACCTCACAAGTCATCTCATTTTGAAAAAAGAGTTCTGTCATCAGTAAACATCACAGCCATTCCTATACCTGGTGGTGTAGCATGGGACGCTATTGATTACGACATCTATGGCCCGGTTGAACTCGTGAAATATCCACATTATTCGAGGTTTCTTTAAGTGACTTTGGGCCAGATGTAGGAGCCCTAATACTGGTCGGAAATGGCCGATTTCGGCCGTTTCCGACCGGTATTAGGCTTTTCAGATGTAGGGGGCCTACCGAATCGGTAATTTTACCGATTCGGTAATTTTACCGATTCGGTAAATATACCGATTCGGTAAAATACCGAATTGGTATATTTACCGAATCGGTAAATACATATGTAGCTGACACTCCTAAGAGTGCCACAGGCCCTTAAGAGTCGTTATTTTACCACACAATCCTATTGTGTGGTAAAATACCGAATTCAGGTGTGCATGCACATCTGTGCATGCACACCGGTGCCATGTGACACACAGACATGCCCTTAGGGCATGTATGTGTGCCATATGTCACACACGCCTGTACTTGGGGTGCTAGAGGGAGTCAAAGTGACACCCCCTGCACCCTTGCAGGATTCGGTATTTACCGATTCGGTAAATACCGAATCTGTTTTTTCCACTGATTCCTATGGGCTTCAAGGCCCATAGGAATCAATGGGCAATACCGATTCGGTATTTACCGAATCGGTAAATACAGAATCTTACAGATTCGGTATTCCTAAATTCGGAATTACCTAAATCTGCCACCTTCCCATTTACAGACTCTTAAATACCGATTCGGTAAAATTCGGTATTTAAGAGTCTGTAAATGGGAATTACCTACATCTAGCCCCATATCTCACCGAGCCCTTTCTCTGATGATTGGGATTTTGAGACTATTAATAACATGATGTCTGATTTAGAAATGTCATCAAAATTTACAGATCATGATTATTTAGAAGGTTCATCTGATTATGAAGAAATGTATTGCTTTAATCATTTTGGGCACCACTATTTGCATAAATCTGCAAAACCTAGAAATGTGTTAACTTATAATCAATGGGAACATTGTCCAACACCGCCAAAAGGCAGCTGAAAACATTTTATGAGAAATTTTAATACTTTTCAGGGTTTGATATCACAGATCCAGAAAGTTTTATTTCAAAAATGTGAATAAGACAGAAATGAAAAATATGTTGACCAATACAAAACTGATTTATTCCGCAAAATGTTATGAACAGTTATCTACATTTGGTTTTGAATTCTGGAAAGATAACATTCAGACAAAAACAATCTGGGGTTCAAAAGATTGGCAAGTGCAGGGGTTAGAATCATTATTCAGAGCCTGCATGATCCCAGAACAAATAATGTTCCTGAATGACACCATTCAAACCTGTCCTGGCCTAGCCAACATAAAAGATTTAAACAACCCGTCTATACCAAAACCTATGCCTGATAGAAATAACACTACAGATGAGGGGTTAGACGTGTCCCATATTTTACACCAAAACAGAACTACTCCTGATTGGAAAAAATGGTTGATCTGGCCCACAGACACTAATAACTGTCAAGATAGATTCCTGTACAAAATACAGGGGTTCAAACAGAACAGGCCAGACCCAAGATATTCCCAGAGACAACATCCAGAGATAATAACAACATACAGTGTAGGAAAACGATACCTAGAATTGCTACAGAAATCCACACTACCTAAAATTAAGCAACACTTGACTTTACTTAAAGAAGGTGCTGACTTGCTGGATTTCTTATTGGGACCTCTCAAACAGCGTCAAAAACGTTTCATATACGCCGGTATATATGCTGCTTACAACGAAGCTTGGAAAATAACACAAATTGAAACTGCTGAAAAAATACGAGAAATTGATGGTATTCATTTGGAAAAATCACTGTCGGTAGTGGACAATGGGTTAACGACTCTGTCCTCCAGAATTTATTCTTTGGACAGCATTGTATCATCTGCTATTGATATAATAGAACAGGATATGCTAATGTTACAACATGGCCAGTCCCAAATACGTTCTACTGTACAGTTAGGCTGGACGTTACAAAATCTGCGTTCAGGCCACGTGCCTTGGCGTCTAATCAATACACTGTCATTATTTTCTATCTTTAACCTTACAGATAAACAAATCTCTTTGGAACAAAAAGGAACAGACTATATGGTGCTGAGCATTGAAAAACTAGTAAGATTACCATTAACAGTTTCCGAGAAACCTGTCAATGAATGGAAATACAAGGTACCATAACAATACCAATAACAACATTCCAGTTTCAATACTGCCTACAGCATATACCAGCAGGCCTGTATGAAAGGTTGGGTAAAGGATACATTAAGTCGACCTGGGAATTACCTTACACACATAGATGTTGGAGTGGGCGTAACAAAGAAGTATTTCTTAGTGGTACAAATTGTGAAAAATCGCTAAGTGGTACACTTCTGTGCCAAGAAATTAATTTACATGGAGCCTGTGAGGGTTCATCTCATGACCTTTCTTGCCACTTGCACAGCACTCCAGCCACACAAATAGAACCTGTTTTCAGGCAGCTTTCCAACGGTAGCTACGTTATATTAAGTGACCACAGCTGTTGTGGCATGTTGCCAGGAACGGCATATCTCGTGAGTGTTACATCCAGGGTCACTTGTTGAATGCATGTATTGTATCCAAACAGCAAGCCAGACAAGGAGGCAACGATTTGGCCTTCATTGAATATCTCTTCTATTCAAATTGATACATTAAGCAGAATGAAAGCCATTCTTTTATAAAAAAACTGTGCATTTGACCTCGTCTAGAGAAACGTATGATCTGCAAGTTGCAAGGACCTCAGCAGAGATACATACATTATTATCAACAAACTGCCCTGTACATTTCGTAGAAATGTTAGGTCAAATTTTAAACATGTCAGATACCAGTGGCATCGCACATGTATTTGAGACAATTTTTTCGGGACTGTTAGCACCCTTTGAAGCAGTCCTGAGCATTTTCCCGAATTTCGTGCACTCTGTGTTCGGCGGCCTGCCTCTCATTTTAGGACTCATAGCCGGAATTCTATTTTTGTTCCTTCTGCTCCGATATGGCAAGTCCAGTCACCAGCGTTACCATGGAACGAGCGATCCAGGCACTGCGGTACCGAAATAGGATAACACAGGTTCTCGGCTTGGCTCGTCTAAGAGATCTGAATACCACATAGTTTCTATCATTCGGACCAATCTGGCAAGATTGCATCTTACCTGTTCTACAATGCCTGCTCTGCGGAGAAGAATGTGTGTTAGACATCTGACTCTCACTCCCATCAGCAGTACCTATGGATGTCGATACTTTGCTTGGTTCGGTAACGGCTCATGCAACGTGTTGTCCCCAGCGGCTACCAATTCTGATGACGGCATTCGTTGAGACCTCACCATTACGACTAGGTGGCGGTGAGGTATGAGATAAAAGCGGCACACAGGTACAACCTTCTGTGAACATTGCTGATCCAGATAACTCTGACGGTAATGCATCTCACATATGAACTATTTCCACTTTTTCGGAGATGCAGCAACTTTCACCTACTGTAGTAGACAAATTCTTTGCCAGCCTATCAGAGTTAATGTTTTCTCCTAACAACAAGAATAACTCTTGAGAAACAAGCACACAGCGTTCCCTGAACTTTGATTTCGGCCTTCAGTTTTTGATAAACAGAACTTCTAAAAATTTGGAACTACTTTTTACTACAACAACTTTTTTTTTTCTCATTACCAAAATATTAACTTTTTTTGGCACAGAGTAATCTGCTTAATGTAGAACTATTCTTAGAGAACAAGATTTCTATTTTTGAAACCTAGAGACAATATTTAAACTTAGCCTTTAGCACATGTATAGTATTATATAAAGCTGTGATGAAATGGTCTCGACCTTCTCTTCTGTATTAAGAGCCATTTTATAAATGTAATTTTGTGAATCATTCAGCAAGCATTTCAAAAGTAAAACTATATGCATCATTTGAATGATACCACTGCTTAGAAAACGTACAGTACAATACTCATTTTTCGTGTACAAACCATTTCAAATGCATTGTATGTATTTTTGGGGTGGGATTGTAAACACCTGCTTAGAAATGTTATAACTGCTTAGTATTTAGTAAAGATGGACATTCTACGTGGAGTGGGTGTTGTAACGTATCTAGGGCACTAGTGTAATTTTCCCGATTCATGCCCTTATATAGGTATAACATATTATATCCTTATATAGGCATTAGAATCATAACCATATTTAGACACAGCCAATGCAGTCCAAATACAGCATGGCTACTTCCACTAAGCTCCTAGAGTACAACGAGTTCTTGAAGACAGCCAGCCTTCAGCAGTACGGGACTTCACCCTGCTTCAGTATTGATTTGTCCCAGAACTGCTGGAGCGTGTAAAGAACCGCGAGTTCTTAGTGACGTTATTTTGTCCACCCTTAAGTCAAACTCGGCACCTTCCAGGTATAAATATGCCCACATCTGCCCTAGCAAACAGACAGTGGTTTTGGAGCGGATCGACTAACTACTTGCTCGATGCCCTGCTGTTGCAAGCGCCTGAGGAAGCCGACCTTCCCGTTGATGCACTGAGAGGCGCTGTCTTTTCTCCTGCCGAGAAATCCAGCTCCAGTGTTTCCCTGCTACCCTTGCGGGTTACTGGGATATCGAGTTCTGAGAGCCAGATACAAGACCTCCTTCATTCTATAACCAAGGTACGGAGCTAATTAGACCATTAGAGAATTCTTGGATAGACTCATGGCAGAAACTATTTAACTCAAGCTACACCTCACTTACTTCTTCCCTTGTATACTAGACTTAGGTTAGGTACACCGGGGTAGGCGTATTTTAGATGCACCATTTGAGTACTTTTAGTCATTATTTATCATTGTATGTATTTTATCTATTTTATGTATCATATGGCTTAGAAACCATATAAATGCTTTTACAGTATAATTTCATAATACTCTTTTTACTGTACGCACTTTACTTCATAGCAAGTATTACGATTGTAGCAATTCACTTCTCTTGCATGAGAAAGATGAGTGCTCAATAAATGACCTTTTTATTGAAAACGCATGTCTCTCTATTTCTCTGCAAAAACCCTGGTGAAACGAAGCATGCACAATTGACTGAGTGAAATAGCCATCTATTGTTTCCGCGACTGTGGAGATATTCCTTATTTCAGGGGGAACAAAGTTGTCATGTTATATGGTTGCCAGAAACAAATCCCTTCTTGTTCATTCGAGAAAGTTTCCAGTGACCTCTGAGCTAGCTGGCACACACAATTAAGTCCAACATATTCCATAGAGACCCAGTTAACCTAAGTCCTACGTCTAAACTATCAATTATGTTATTCCAATGCGCAGAGCCTATTGGGAATATTGGAACTACACTACAAGTGTACATAAGAAACATTCCTTTAAAAAATTTGTTAATTCATTTTACAATCTCAATGCAAAAAGTATCATCAAATCATGTCCGAAGATTTTATCCTGCAGGGACAGAGCTTAATAGGTTTGGACCTTCCTGTGAACGGATTCCTTTTCAAGTTCGGGCACCAGAAGTTCTTCAAAAAAATTAGATTAAAAACATTATCAGGCACTGTAAAAGAATGGTTTCGAATAAAATCTAAAATTGGGATAGGTTACCTATCCAAACATGCCCCGATTTGGGATTTACCGGGATTAACATCACAAGAAGCCAACACAGTCAAAAGAGTTTTGTTAGATGCGGATATCACACAGTGGGGCGATATACTGGTGGAAAGATCAATCATAAGCTGGGATATTTTCAAGCATAAGGTAACATCAACACTCTCTTGGTTAGTATATTGGCAATTAAGTAGCTGGCTTCGGGCTCAAACCAAGAAGAAAGCAATGATGGGCGAGGAGAGCTTGCTAGAAAACACCCTAGTTGAAAGACCTTCCGGGAAAAAGGAAGTAGCACTTTTTTATTGGCATATCATAGAGGATGGAGAGAGGGACCTCAACTTACCGGAAAAACTCTGGGGTGCGGAGGGGGAAGCACATATGGAGGACACATGGGAGGAATCTTTTCTCCTTCTTTATAAAATTATCAAGCCTGCATGGTTGCGGCGTAACCATTTTTATACACTTCATAGAGCATATTATTCTCCTAAACGCCTGTCAAAATTTCAACCAGGGAAGTGCTGTCCCAAATGCTCTCTTCCAGCTGCCTCAGACCTCCACATGTTTTGGGAATGCCCGAACATTGCTACTTTCTGGAACGAAGTTAGAGCAACACTTGAATCTATTCTTGGCTTATCCATCCGGTGCTCATGGCAGCTGATCATTTTTGGAACCAACGATAACATTAAGGGACTAGAAAGAGAATTTCTGTTTTACGCCATCTTATTGGCAAGAAGGGAGATCTGCAAAAATTGGATAAGCATAAACCCCCCAACACATGCAGAGTGGCTGTCTTCATTATATGTAATATCAAAGCAGGACTTATCCAGAACATGTAGCCCCCGATCGGTGAGATTTTGGGATTTTTTGGTCAATTGGAGAAGGGACAGTTAGTCAACCCGGGGTTTTTTTTTTTTTTTTTTTCTTTTTCCCCGGGTCCGATGATTAGGCCTAAAATCTCCTTGTCCAAAGGGAGGCACAGTACAGATTTTGGACAACTGGTCAAACTGGCCTGAAGGGAGAAGGTACGTCCAAGCTCTGCGGGCGACATCGGGGCGGACTTTCTGTGTACTGGGAGTTCACTGATGGGCTTCGCGGTGTTGAGTAGAGAGCCGCCCCGATGGCTATGTGGTCAGGAGCACAATTGGACCGAGCCAAGGGCTAATGAGGACAAAAAAAAAAAAAAAAAAAAAGAAACATTCCTTTAAAAAATTTGTTAATTCATTTTACAATCTCAATGCAAAAAGTATCATCAAATCATGTCCGAAGATTTTATCCTGCAGGGACAGAGCTTTGGCCAATTTACTTAAAACACTAGATACTTTGCCACTGGGAGTATTATTATAGAAATTTAGGAGAGCAATTGGAGTATCAGAGGCCAAAACCAATATTAAAAGTTGATAATAAATATCTATAACAGGCTCTATTACTCTTGTTAATTTCTATTTGTTTGACAAATATATGCTCAATCCACCCTTAGCTCTTCCATGCAGGGCATCAACAGCTGGAGTATGGAAGGTCCTGAAACCGTTTAAATGGACCGGATCCCGACTCCATGTTTCTTGAAGGCAGAGCACATCTTGGGTCTGAATAAAATCCCCCCAAACTGGGTTAACAATTTTAGATCTAATGCCAGCAACATTCCACGAGGAAATTTTGCATAGCATCGAAACCAGCGGGGAAGTAACAGAAACAGCAGCGGTAGAGCCAAGTAATGAAGGAATAATCCTATACTCCCTTCCAACCTCTAATCCTTCATCTATGACCTCTGAACTCCCTGTATGATCCACACTCCCTACCATATTGATGGCTTTATTAGAAGCTTTCCCCCATCTACCTTTACACTTTCCTCATTGCTAAGAATGTAAGTAGAGTCAGTTTTGGCACCTAGAAGGTTTAATGTAGTGCTGTCTAACTGCAGTCAGTCGTTGTTTTCTAATCCACTAGGAATGTCAAAAGGATTAGAAGTTGGAATGCCATAACTTCCAACCCACGGTCCGTCCTGATTTAATAATGAGTAAGGGGGGACTGGGCACCTAATTGGTCGGGGTGGGCAGTAAAAGAAACAGAGGGGGAGAATGTTGACAAAATTTGGGTCAATTGACCCAGTACAGCCCCTCTCAATTAATTTACGAACCAATGGCGTAGACCGAAGTGTAAGAATTACACAGTCTCCACTCAGTGATTTATTTGATGTGCCCAACCAGCTCACTCTTCTAGCCATCTTAAATTCTGTAAAAAGGGAATTATTAAACCCAAGTTTAGTAGATAAAAAATGAAGCGATTTTTTCCTTAAAGTCGACCAATGTTTATAAACGTTAGGAGGTAGAGAAGGAACATTGGCTAGCACCACTGTATATGGCGTCGCTTCAGGAGGCAAATTTAAAATATGGAGGCTTGAAATTGTATTGGTCTCTCTTGTGTCCTCAACTCTTCTATTTAAATGTAGAGTTTCATTGACAACTACTTGGGTTGGAGTAGACAAGCCGGGTACATTAATTCCGGATTCCCCCCTATGTTTATTGGGCTCCAATTGTCCATTAACCACTGAGTTTTTAGATTGGATTTGATTTACTGAAACCTGTAAGGTGTTTTTAGAATTTCCGTTTGGGTCAGTAAGATTAGGATGGGGTACTGTAGGAATTATTTTATCCTGCATAGGCTGCTGGATCCTAGTGATCTTTTCCTCCAAATTGGTCATCCTCGTTTCAATATTCGTGACCTTTAGACTAATAGGTTCTAAAAGCGTTATTAAGAGAGTCTCCATTCGTTCACAGAAACACGCCTCAACTGCTGGGGCTCTTTCATTAGTTGAGGGAAATACAATCTCTGGTTGATTATAGGCTTTATTCCCTTTTGTTCATATGGATTAGAAACCATATAAATGCTTTTACAGTATAATTTCATAATACTCTTTTTACTGTACGCACTTTACTTCATAGCAAGTATTACGATTGTAGCAATTCACTTCTCTTGCATGAGAAAGATGAGTGCTCAATAAATGACCTTTTTATTGAAAACGCCTGTCTCTCTATTTCTCTGCAAAAACCCTGGTGAAACGAAGCATGCACAATTGACTGAGTGAAATAGCCATCTATTGTTTCCGCGACTGTGGAGATATTCCTTATTTCAGGGGGAACAAAGTTGTCATGTTATATGGTTGCCAGAAACAAATCCCTTCTTGTTCATTCGAGAAAGTTTCCAGTGACCTCTGAGCTAGCTGGCACACACAATTAAGTCCAACATATTCCATAGAGACCCAGTTAACCTAAGTCCTACGTCTAAACTATCAATTATGTTATTCCAATGCGCAGAGCCTATTGGGAATATTGGAACTACACTACAAGTGTACATAAGAAACATTCCTTTAAAAAATTTGTTAATTCATTTTACAATCTCAATGCAAAAAGTATCATCAAATCATGTCCGAAGATTTTATCCTGCAGGGACAGAGCTTAATAGGTTCGGACCTTCCTGTGAACGGATTCCTTTTCAAGTTCGGGCACCAGAAGTTCTTCAAAAAAATTAGATTAAAAACATTATCAGGCACTGTAAAAGAATGGTTTCGAATAAAATCTAAAATTGGGATAGGTTACCTATCCAAACATGCCCCGATTTGGGATTTACCGGGATTAACATCACAAGAAGCCAACACAGTCAAAAGAGTTTTGTTAGATGCGGATATCACACAGTGGGGCGATATACTGGTGGAAAGATCAATCATAAGCTGGGATATTTTCAAGCATAAGGTAACATCAACACTCTCTTGGTTAGTATATTGGCAATTAAGTAGCTGGCTTCGGGCTCAAACCAAGAAGAAAGCAATGATGGGCGAGGAGAGCTTGCTAGAAAACACCCTAGTTGAAAGACCTTCCGGGAAAAAGGAAGTAGCACTTTTTTATTGGCATATCATAGAGGATGGAGAGAGGGACCTCAACTTACCGGAAAAACTCTGGGGTGCGGAGGGGGAAGCACATATGGAGGACACATGGGAGGAATCTTTTCTCCTTCTTTATAAAATTATCAAGCCTGCATGGTTGCGGCGTAACCATTTTTATACACTTCATAGAGCATATTATTCTCCTAAACGCCTGTCAAAATTTCAACCAGGGAAGTGCTGTCCCAAATGCTCTCTTCCAGCTGCCTCAGACCTCCACATGTTTTGGGAATGCCCGAACATTGCTACTTTCTGGAACGAAGTTAGAGCAACACTTGAATCTATTCTTGGCTTATCCATCCGGTGCTCATGGCTGCTGATCATTTTTGGAACCAACGATAACATTAAGGGACTAGAAAGAGAATTTCTGTTTTACGCCATCTTATTGGCAAGAAGGGAGATCTGCAAAAATTGGATAAGCATAAACCCCCCAACACATGCAGAGTGGCTGTCTTCATTATATGTAATATCTAAGCAGGACTTATCCAGAACATTTAGCCCCCGATCGGTGAGATTTTGGGATTTTTTGGTCAATTGGAGAAGGGACAGTTAGTCAACCCGGGGTTTTTTTTTTTTTTTTTTTCTTTTTCCCCGGGTCCGATGATTAGGCCTAAAATCTCCTTGTCCAAAGGGAGGCACAGTACAGATTTTGGACAACTGGTCAAACTGGCCTGAAGGGAGAAGGTACGTCCAAGCTCTGCGGGCGACATCGGGGCGGACTTTCTGTGTACTGGGAGTTCACTGATGGGCTTCGCGGTGTTGAGTAGAGAGCCGCCCCGATGGCTATGTGGTCAGGAGCACAATTGGACCGAGCCAAGGGCTAATGAGGACAAAAAAAAAAAAAAAAAAAAAAAGAAACATTCCTTTAAAAAATGTGTTAATTCATTTTACAATCTCAATGCAAAAAGTATCATCAAATCATGTCCGAAGATTTTATCCTGCAGGGACAGAGCTTTGGCCAATTTACTTAAAACACTAGATACTTTGCCACTGGGAGTATTATTATAGAAATTTAGGAGAGCAATCGGAGTATCAGAGGCCAAAACCAATATTAAAAGTTGATAATAAATATCTATAACAGGCTCTATTACTCTTGTTAATTTCTATTTGTTTGACAAATATATGCTCAATCCACCCTTAGCTCTTCCATGCAGGGCATCAACAGCTGGAGTATGGAAGGTCCTGAAACCGTTTAAATGGACCGGATCCCGACTCCATGTTTCTTGAAGGCAGAGCACATCTTGGGTCTGAATAAAATCCCCCCAAACTGGGTTAACAATTTTAGATCTAATGCCAGCAACATTCCACGAGGAAATTTTGCATAGCATCGAAACCAGCGGGGAAGTAACAGAAACAGCAGCGGTAGAGCCAAGTAATGAAGGAATAATCCTATACTCCCTTCCAACCTCTAATCCTTCATCTATGACCTCTGAACTCCCTGTATGATCCACACTCCCTACCATATTGATGGCTTTATTAGAAGCTTTCCCCCATCTACCTTTACACTTTCCTCATTGCTAAGAATGTAAGTAGAGTCAGTTTTGGCACCTAGAAGGTTTAATGTAGTGCTGTCTAACTGCAGTCAGTCGTTGTTTTCTAATCCACTAGGAATGTCAAAAGGATTAGAAGTTGGAATGCCATAACTTCCAACCCACGGTCCGTCCTGATTTAATAATGAGTAAGGGGGGACTGGGCACCTAATTGGTCGGGGTGGGCAGTAAAAGAAACAGAGGGGGAGAATGTTGACAAAATTTGGGTCAATTGACCCAGTACAGCCCCTCTCAATTAATTTACGAACCAATGGCGTAGACCGAAGTGTAAGAATTACACAGTCTCCACTCAGTGATTTATTTGATGTGCCCAACCAGCTCACTCTTCTAGCCATCTTAAATTCTGTAAAAAGGGAATTATTAAACCCAAGTTTAGTAGATAAAAAATGAAGCGATTTTTTCCTTAAAGTCGACCAATGTTTATAAACGTTAGGAGGTAGAGAAGGAACATTGGCTAGCACCACTGTATATGGCGTCGCTTCAGGAGGCAAATTTAAAATATGGAGGCTTGAAATTGTATTGGTCTCTCTTGTGTCCTCAACTCTTCTATTTAAATGTAGAGTTTCATTGACAACTACTTGGGTTGGAGTAGACAAGCCGGGTACATTAATTCCGGATTCCCCCCTATGTTTATTGGGCTCCAATTGTCCATTAACCACTGAGTTTTTAGATTGGATTTGATTTACTGAAACCTGTAAGGTGTTTTTAGAATTTCCGTTTGGGTCAGTAAGATTAGGATGGGGTACTGTAGGAATTATTTTATCCTGCATAGGCTGCTGGATCCTAGTGATCTTTTCCTCCAAATTGGTCATCCTCGTTTCAATATTCGTGACCTTTAGACTAATAGGTTCTAAAAGCGTTATTAAGAGAGTCTCCATTCGTTCACAGAAACACGCCTCAACTGCTGGGGCTCTTTCATTAGTTGAGGGAAATACAATCTCTGGTTGATTATAGGCTTTATTCCCTTTTGTTCCATTAAATTTAGCAACAGCCTTTTTTTGTTTGTTGCCACCAGCATTCCCCTTAACATTTTTTGCAGTTAGACCTTCCTTATTGATATGTTTTGATTTACGTCTAGCCTTCTGCCCTCTAATCGTTACACGTGGGCTATCACTATTTGCACTTAACAATGAGGCAGAAACAGAGATCGGGCTTAGTAGCGTGCCACCCCCCCTTTTCTATAGGATCCTCAATCAAAAGTGGAGGGTCAGAGATTACATCAATTGGGAAAATTGTGGGGGTCAACGATAACCTTGTTAAAGAGGGCAGGGGTTCAGAAGATACATTAACCATCATAGGAACAATATCGTAAGTAATGGAATAGGATGAGCCCCTCGCAGTGCAGGAAAGGATGGAGCCAGTATCGAGTCCTGAGAGTTAATTGTAAACATCGATGTATTTGTGACAGGCAGGGGAGGAAGGGTACCAGCAGGGAGTGAAAGACGCTTTTCTGTGCTCTCAATAGCAGAGGCCACCACCCCTATAGTTTTTTGCAGCATGCGATCAATTGCTGTCAGACTAGGTAGTGGCGGATTTAAAGCTACTTTTTGTTTCATAACAGGGGCAGGTTGTACAGGAATATTCTTCCCCATTATTTAGCACTATAGTGTACAAAAAGTTATGATTAATATTAGCAACAATACACTAATGTCACCATACGCCAGGGAATTCAACACTAAAAATATGAAAGAAATGAGCTCTTATAAAAGAAGCTCCTATTAAAACAAGAATTAAATCCTTAACACAATGATTGCTGCGAATCTAAAATACAAAGAAACCAATTTAGTACCTGAGAAACATTAAAAACTTGAAGATACAAGTCCACAGACCAAGAGGGGTGGTCCGGCCCGGCCTCTCTCGGCCACTAACGGCCACAAACGGTCCCGCCTTTGTCCCGGCGCAACCCGTGCACGATTCCCGCGACGCCGGGAGATGTCCTTCAATTTATGCGCCTCCTGTCGCGGAATTTGCGTTGGCGGCTTCCGGCCGCAAGGGCTTCCGGTCCTTGTAGTCCCTCGCTCTCATGGTCCCCCCCCAAATGCGGCCGCAGGGGAGACCGGCTGCGGTGGTATGGAGTGGCGGGACTAACAGGCGGAGAAGCGGGCAAACAAGCGGGCTCAATGCAATTCCTCCAGCAGGCTCAGGAACGCTGCCACAAAACACAAGGTAGGACCCCGGCACCACCGAGGGATGTCCATTAATTTATGCGCCTCCTGGCGCGGAATTTGCATTGGCGGCTTCAAGCTACAAGGGCACCCGGTCCTTGTAGTCCCTCGCTCTCGTGGTCCACCCCCAACTGTGGCCGCACTCTGGTGGAAAGGAGCTGCGGCGGCAGGGGAGACCGGCTGCGGTGGTATGGAGTGGCGGGACATAACGGGCGGAGAAGCGGGCAAACAAGCGGGCTCAATGCAATGCCCCCAGCAGGCTCAGGAACGCTGCCACAAAACAAGGTAGGACCCCCTTGAATCATACTCTGGCTTAATAACAATAATTTTGACAAAAAAAGATACAAATAAAATAATAAACAATCACTGTGTGTAATTAAAAACAATTCACATTGACATTACAGAGAGTCAAGAAATAAAGTGTCCACATGCCAAAGTGCATTCACATGGGGAAATAAGTCTTGATGTAATCCATACAGAATGAGCAACATACAATACATATAAAACCATTAAAGCCTATCAATAATCAACATATATCAATAAACAGCATATAAATGTATAATAAACACATCAAGACCAACGAATAAAGTGCATTGTGCCAAATATATATGTATCATCATCAAGCAAGATCCCATGTTAATCATTTTCCTACTTGCTTATGTAAACAAACTGCAGTGAAGATACATTTGTAAACCATTTGAAATATATTCTGTTTTCAAAAGCAGTGGGGGAAACAGGTCCGGCCTGCATTTCCTGATATTCAAAGCCTTAATAGTGGGATGATAAAATCTCTCCGCGGTTCAGAATATAACTAAGAAAAAAAAAGTGCACCATATTCAGTTGTGACACAGAATCACAGGGATAGCGATAAAGCTCAGAATCACAATATGTCTCTCGAAGCTAAGAGCCAAACTGGTGTGCTATACTGAGCCTGAATCTAACAAGATAAAACCTTTTCGAATTATTGAAGGGGAACAGTAAATATGGTTCTGCGCATTCATTACAGACCAATGGGCAGTATTCCTCAACTCTCTCCTTGCCCAGCTCCATGCACTCATTATTATCCTTTTTTAGGTGAAGTTAGGGGATTGTTACAGACGACTGAGGATTACTAAAGCAGTCCATTCTCCCTACTAGTTCCAACTGATTTTTGATGTAACTGAGCCACTGGATTTTCTGCATATGGGCTAAGCTCATGCTCATGCAATCTAATATTATTGCACGATTAAGTGCAAGCTCTTCTTAGACCCACAAAGAGTGGCACAACATTGTTGGAACTATTTTTAATAGAGTCAAAGGAATTAAGCCTAATTCTGTGTGGCATAATATAGCTTGAAAATTCTTAGGTACCGCCAAAAGACGTCTAAGGAAATAATTTTCTGCTAACTCTAGGCATGATTGCAGAAGCCCCACACTCCCGCCCCATATAAAACAACAGAGCATGAGTGGGCCTTGTAAATGTTAACTAAAGAATCTATAGGTCTGAAACCCAGTTCAAACCTAAATAGTGCCTCCACATTCCGTTCAAAACATCTTTTCCTAGTATCCACAAGGTGACACCAAGTTCCTTTCTGATGGGAAGGTATGCCTAAGTACGAAAAGGTTGGGACATAAGACAGTTTGTCACTATTAATAAATCAAGATTTCAAGGGGTGAGGGTAAAGATAATAATAATAATACTTTATTTGATTTGTAAAAATCATAAAAGGGTGGATCTTACCACCATGAAATAGACATTACCATCATTGAATCAGCGTAAAAACAGCGTAAAATCACATAGAGAAATAATACAATAAAATAACACAAAGCGTTAGCGAAATGCGCAAATATGCAATCACTGTGTAAAATTAAAAGACACGAATGTAGCTGAGCAAAGGGACGACTGTCTCATTAAGGCTGTAAGACAACAAGTGAGTTTTCTGAGGAGGGATACAAGATGCTTGGGGGGTTAAATGTGACTTGGTGGAAATAACACATTGTAGACTCAGAAAGAAGTGCATATGCTGGAAGAGTGGAAAAAAAGGGTGTCTATTAGGAAAATAAGGGAGAGTCCAGGGCCAGCCATGGGGAGACCAATTGGCCCAGGTCGTCTTTAATTGCTGGCTTGTTTTCCAACTCTTGGGCAGCGTGAGCCAAGAATTTTATAGTTTTGCAGGAAAGTTGTATCCAAGACCCACTAAGGCATTTTATCACGGCCGCCCTGCAAGTTCTCACTTGCGCTTCTCTTAGGGGTGGTAACAAGAGCGTCTTCCTTAAATTTTTTTGTGTGGGGCATATACATAATAAGTGCAATAATGACTCTGCACCCTTGCCGCAGAGGCGACTGTCTGAAGTTGTCCAGGTCCGTAGCTATTTGGGGGTAAGGTCTTTGCTTGAGAACCAACCCAGCCTCAGAAGACTTAATTTCCTCTTGTAATAATCCCTAAAACATTCTTGCTAGTATGGCTGATGTTTCAGATGGTTATATGTTGGCAACATGATCCAGGCGTGGCTTTTGCCAGCCACTGCGCCTTTGTCCATTAGCAGCGATGCTTGTTTGATGGCTTTGTTAGTAATCTGTTCAAAAGCGTTGTAAGACATGGATGAAAGCCAGGCTTCTTCCAGATTTAACGATAGAAGCGCTTGCCTTTACATGTTGAGTTGGAGAACCTAGCCTGTTTTTCGACTTCTAGCCAGCAGAGGTGGGCAAGTGAGTTGTCTTCTGCGTCCCTCATACGCCAATAGTATTTGGCCAGGGCTCCTTGTCTTGCCGGAGTCTAGTTTGTTAATCCATATTCCAGACGTATTTGGGCTTGTGAAATGTGTCGCGGGATCGAAAAAATGTTTTTAAACAGTCTGGATTGGGCAAGATTTAGCACTGTAATGTCTCTGGTTGCCATCATTTACGAGCCGTATGTGAGCGATGGCAAGAATTTAGCTGCTACGATTTTTAACATATGGCCGGTTGAACTTCCACTTAAATGTTTTTGTATGGTTTTAAAGGCAAATTGAAGTTGTTTGGATTTTGATTTCCCCAGTTCTAAGTGGTATTTCTACTTTAGTTGATGGTCAAGTAGGATGCCCAAGTATTTGTATTTGTCAACCTGTGTTAATATAGAAGAATTTATCCTCCAGACGAATTTTGGTTGTTTCTTTCGGGAACTGGAGAAGCATAGGATATTTGATTTTTTAAAATGTATTGTTAATTGTGCTTTGGAGATGTACAACGCAAGTTTGGAGATCAACCGTTGTAGGCCAAGCGGAGTTTGTGAGAGAAGCACGATATCGTCTGCATATTGTAGACTCTCTATAGGTGTTTTTCCCAATTTCGGTGGATCTCCCTGAATTGTGCGTCGGTCACTTTCTAGGTCTGCGGTGTAGATGTTAAAAAGGCTCGTGCCAACACGCATCCTTGCTTTAGCCCGTTAAATGTTTGAAATTTCTTTGTTAGGCATCGGCCGTCTCAGTTTTTTATTTGGACCCAGGTATGCGAGTATAGTTCTATGATTGGTCCCAATAACTTTGGCGGCGCACCCCAGGCTTTCATTTTGACCCAAAGTTTAGATCTAGGCACTTAATCAAAGGCCGCTTTCAAGTCTAAAAAATATGTGTATAGCATGGTGGAATTATCGATTACCTTTTTAGCAAGGAGGTTTAGCGCAGATAAGTTTGTTAGGGTCGCCATTCTGGCCCTGAAACCTGTTTGTGTCAATGGGATTAACTCTTTGCTGCTAACCCAAGACTCCAGTTCTACCATTAGATTTGATGCGTAGATCTTGGCCTCCACATCTATTAAGGTTATTAACCTGTAATTGTTGGGATCTGAACGGGACCCTGATTTGTGTATTGGATGTAGAATGCTGCCCCTCCAGGAGTCAGGAATATTCCCGGTCCTTAAGCTGTAACAGAACAAGGGGGACAATTGAGTGGCCCAAAACGTTGGATCTTGCCTAAATAGGGCGTTGGAACGGCCATTTGGTCCAGGGGCCCGTCTGCTCTCAAGTGTTTTATGGTATTCGAAACCTGCATTGGTGTAATCTGGTCAATGTCTTCAATGAGCTCCGATGGCGGTGGCTTGCAGGTAACTTTAGATTGAGGAGATTTAGCTTCTGCCATTGATCTCAGGCTTGGTGTTGGAGTGGGCTCAGATGGAGTTGCGAGTGTGTTATCAAGGGGTGAGGGGGTTTCCCAGCCACCATAATGTAAGACTTGGCCGTGTTGGTCTTTAGTCCGAGATCACGCATAAAATCATTAAATCTACTTAAAAGCAATTGCAATCCCACACCAGTTCTGGACACCAAGACACAGTCGCCGGCGTAAAGCATGGCTGCAAAATTTCTAACACCCACCCTCGGACCGTCGGCCTGACCCTGTCCATGAAAGTTCTCCTAATCATTAAGATATAGGCAGACTAAAAAAATGGCTAACACACATATTTGGCAAACTCCACAGTTCATTTTGATAGGGGAGGAGAGTTCACCATCAGCTCCATATCTGACCCTGCCACTTACATCTTGAGGCATTTGCACTAAGAAATAGACCAAGGGGCATCTATCCCCATATCTAACATTTTTATCCACAATTTCCCTCTATCCACCCAATCAAAGGTGGATGTTAAATCCATGAAACCTAGCTAGAGGGCTCCATGCTTAGCTGGGGTGTACTTGCTTATAAGCAAGTGAAGATTAAGGCACTGCTCAACAGTGCCCAGGCCTCTTCTGAATCCATATTAGATATCAGAGAACTTCCCTCTCTCGGCTACCCAGGTTTCTAGGCGCCCCAAAATAACCCTTCCCATTAACTTACAGGTACAATCGATCAATGAGATTGGGCAATAGCATTTGGGATCTGCCGTATCCGCTTTCTTAGATATGGGCACTATTATCACATGAATGTATCACATTGGTCCAGGATTTAGGTGGGCCCAAATGTGCTACACAGCTCAAAATATTGGTTAATACTGGAATCCATTGGGTCGGGGTTGGCCAAAAAGAGATCAGCCGGAACACCATCTGGTCCCGATGCTTTGTTTGCAGTCGTTTGATTTAAGGCTTTTGTGACTTCCTTGTAGCTGGGTGATGCCAAATACCCCACATTTACATCAGGGTAATCACCCATAAGCTTTGATAGCTATGTAAACCCCCCTCACTTCTATATACTGTGGAGAAATGCTCAGCTCATTTACCGGGGCTAATGACTGCATCAATGGTGCTGTTATGGCTCTTCTGAAAAAAGGGGGCATTAAAAGTCTTCCAAAACAGACTGTCATCCTTGTTGATACTGGTGTCATGGTGTTTCTTTCAAGCCTCCAGTATAATAGTCAACTTGCGACTCACAAGTGCTTGTTTATATAAGTGGCGACAGGATCTTACCCTTGTGTTATCCCTGGGCTTTTGCTTCAGGGCTATTCTAAGATTAGTGTGTGCATGTGCACAGTTACTGTCAAACCGTTTGAAAGGTCTTCGAGATGTAGATCTTCTACCCCCCTGTAATGCTATATTTATTGACCGAGTAATATCAGCACAGGCTGCAAGCGTACAATTTGGATTAATGGTACTCTTCAAACGATCCTCTATTTGGGTCTTATTATTCAACATTATATGTTTTATTTCCGTAATATACCCTTAATTTTATGGTATGATCTAGGGTGTAATTTTAGTTCCCCACTGGTTGTCTTATGGTGAGTTTCAACAAAGAGTGATAACGGAAAATGGTCACTAAAGCATTCTTCGAGGATAGAAAATCTCACCAATTGTGGTTTATAATAGTCAGAAAAAGAAATAAAATTAATAAGACTGCCTTCACCTCTGCCCATATAAGAAATGTGATCTGGTGTCAACTGCATATAAATATCAGTTGTCAGAAAAAGGGAACAGTTTGACACGATAAAGTTAAAAATATCACCACACAGATTACGTTCGAAATGGCACCTTCCTTCCTTGCCCCCAAGCGACAAGCGGACACCTTGGATAAGGAGCACAGTCTGCAATTGAAACCCCCTCCCCAAAGCAAAATATAATCAGTTCTTAAGTCCCTTAAATGGTCACCTAGTGCATGTTGCAATTTCTGTGCTATTTCAAAGTTTGTACAATCAAAGTTGTTATGGTAAAAAATAACAATGATCAAAGTAACATTTTGCCCAAATATAATATGAATAATTTTAAAGTATGGGCAACCGAGCCTAGTCTTACAGACCTTATTTCCTAAGGTGGTTGCTACTAGTGTCAATAAGCCCCCTTTATGATGACCCCCCCAGAACCTGACTAGCTGGAGTATGAATGGAAACAAATATATATATATATATGCAGGTTCCCTGGCCCAGGTTTCTGAAGACAAATAAAAGTATAGTTCTTTACTAACTTAAGCCAGTCACCATTCCGCACTTTGTTTGATAAACCAGCCACATTCTGAAACATGCTACCAAAGGCAATTACATCATTTTTGGGAAATACACCATGTCTGCTTGTACAGTCGCTATTACCAGTGTTACAAATAAAATCCAAAACTATGTTTAAAGTAGTTGATTTTGCCGTACTCACTCGTCCAGTACAGGGGTTATTTTCTAAAACCACTTCAGTGTTAGCAGCAGAGCCCAACATTTTATTTAAGGTAGTTGAATTTGCCGGATTTGCTGATCCTGTACAAGGGTTATGTCCTAAAGCCTCATCCTCACAGATCCCCGATGTGTGGAGGCTTCCAATGGTTATGCACTCATTATTACCATGGTTACCGGCATGACCTCTACTTTTATTTCAAAAGGATGTAGCACAGGTTAATTTAGTAACTTTTGTGGTACGTCTTGACAAGGACTGAGATTGTTTCTGGAGAAGGGTTCACACCTCCTTCAACCAAAAACCCAATTTCTATTCTATCACTCTTCTCATGGACGAATAATAATAGAGAAGAGACTGGGGATGTGTAATGCCTGATGAATCAGAGCCCAATAGATCATCACGATATTCTTTCAGATGTTTTGTTTCAGGTTCAGATACAGCAGATTTTTTGGTAGTTGATGCTTCTGTGAGGAGGCAAAGTGGTGGCTTTTTTCCTATCAAAGATGTCTAGATAGTCACAGTTTTGCCTAGGTTGGGAGTCTCTCAGTTGATGTTATTGACATGATAGTAAAAAAAAGTTGGAGTCTAGAGTTACTTTTCAGTTCAGTTCAGTTCTTTAGCTTTATTCGATTTTTGTTTAAAATCATAAAAGCATACATTTAAAATCACTCATGACAAGAGTTACATACAAAAAGCACAAAAATGGCAAAAAGATAAAACATTTGTCCATGTTGCATGAATAAGTTCCTTTTTTCATAATAGAATTCATGATTTTCCATACCCATGGCCAATGTACATTGATACGGAGTGATTGAAGGCGGAAGAGTCATGGCCACACAGTGCACTGGTGTTTCTGCCCTTCGGGTAAGCTGACTCTGCCCTTAGATTTAGTTGAGGGGTATATACCATGCTAGGGTAAAAGTCGCGTAGGTCCCAGATGGTTATAGGTCCAACACCTTCACGGGGGTACAAAGTTCGCAGGTAGGGAACGACTGAACAGCTTCTAAATTTTATTAGAACAAGGTCACCATCAATATCTTTTTGTAGGGGGCCTAGCCAGCCCACCCTTCTAACAGACATGATGGCACCATCAAAACCTAGGGGCAGGTGCCTGTTTTTAGTTAACCAATACGTAACTTTGTTAAGTAAGTCTTGTTCCCGCTCAGTTTTTCCATGTTTGATTGCCGGGACTCCCGCAAGAACACACACAAAGGGTGCAGCCTCCGGGGGTAGCTGTATGTGCTCTACTCTTGAAGCAGTATATTGTAAAGGGCCCGGTGTGTGGTTAGCTTTAGGTACATTGGGGGGTGGAAGGATAGGGCTTAGGGGGAGAGTTTGATTATTACTGTTTGTACCAGGTGGGTTGGAACAGATTGATGTTTCAGATTTTTCAGTGCGAGTTTGGTTGGCCTTAATACATTTCTCTAATCCCAACAGCCTATCCTCTAGGGTGGTCATTTTGACAATCAGTGGAGAAATGAGTGAGCTAACCATTTTTTCAATCTGGGACAGAAAGTTCGAATTGAAGGAGGTTACCAATTGGTCTATTTTTTCTTCCAGTTTTAGAAGGGGGTTAGTTGCTGTCAGTGGAGAGCTAAAACACAATTTTTGTTGTTTTGGTTTATTCCCTGTGGGCTTGACCCCATCCCACTTCCTTTTGCTAGATGAGGACTGGGGAAAAACTGTGCTTGGTGTATTGACATTTTTAGGTTGGGGAAGTTGTACCAGGGGGCTGGTGATTGGGGATGACATACTGGTTCGTTTAGTGAGGCAAGGGGAGGAACTTTTGATTTCATTTATGGCTTCCACAGTGGCATACCTTGTTTTGCAGAGGGAATTTAGCTCTTCCAGCAGCGGGAGATGTTGCACTATACCATTCGTTGGGTCGGGCGGTTGGTTGGTGGATATGCTAGACTTGGGAGGGTCATTGGTAATGGCGGTGGGTGGAGATGGCCTACTTAGAACTTGTGACCCTGAGTGCAAGCCTCTCTGGCTGATAGGCTTATTGGTCACCCCTTTGTGAGTCATCATGGCGTGTACAAATGTTAGTTACTTTTCATAAAGCACCAGCCTTTTTTGGGATAGTGTGTTTGTAACCATGGGACAAAGCACCAAAAGTTGGGGTGACAATGGGATTGAAATTTAGAGTTTTGAAAAGTCCACTGTCATGACGTAGTAGATTCAGTTTGAAAGGTTGCTAACCCTGACAATAATTCAGAATCATCTACTGCTCGCACAGGTTCAGGGAATTCTTTAAGAAAAAATATGCAATAAACATAAGGTTTTTGCTAGCACGATGTCAAAAACGTTCCAAGTAGCCCCAGAGTCGCTCATTAGAGGAACAATTCTTCTGACATAGGGTGGACGCAATTATTGTGATGATGATCATTAGATGCTTCCGAGTTTCAGTTAAGGTGTTAGACAAAAATTGTGAGACCATATCTCTGGCTACATTTGGATAGTTGGTCTCTTTCCTTCCAGTCTGCTTGTTTCCCACTTCAAGAGTGGTCGAACTTAAAGTTAAGAATATTTATTTTAAAGACTGGAATGTTAAGTTTTTGCGGGCATTCTCAGGTAAAATTACCACTTTTGCCACAACACAAACACAGGTTTAGTTTCTGTCCTTTATCTTTTGCTTCATTTGAAAGGAGACCCCTAACTCCTCCCACTGGCGTAATGAAAAGTGAGGGGGCCTCCCTGCACGGTACTTAGGGGGGCCCCCTCTGGGCTCAATCAGGAGCTCTCCGGCCAGAGTGCAGTGCTGAGGGGGCCCCTTGGAGCTAGCTGGCCCCCGCACCGTGTGGGATGCGGGGGCCTGTGTTACGCCCCTGACTCCTCCAATTTATGTAGGTTGCCCTGCCTTCAGAGTCTTGTTCTTAGATTCCTTTTTGTCACCACGGACAATCACTACCTTGACCTCCAATCAAGACTTTTATCTCTTGCCCTTTCCTATGACCTAATGTGAGAACTATATTTATGATCCGGTAATGAGGGTGACAGCAGGTTCAAAGCGGGTGCCTGGTGTCGAGGGCGGTGTGCAATTACACTAGCCCCCCCTCCCGAGATCCATGGTATGCAATTGACTCACCATTCAAGTGCATATACACCAACTGTGAGGTCTCCTAATTGGGAAGACCCTAGGAGGAGTTCACTCCTTCTTCATGCACTTTTTTACACGCGATTTTCACTTTCACGTCCCAAGGTTAGGGTGGGCCTTAGAGTGCTCATACCGCCAGGGTTTAGTTCACTCATGTCCTGATGAATGCCTGGTAAATTCACACTGTTTCAAGGCAGAAACATGTTGACTGATTAATAACCTACCGGAAATAACTAAACAATTTATTTGGACCATTTTAACCTGGCCTAGTGATCAAGTAATAAAAGATATTTTTTGAGACACTGAAGAAATTTTTTAAGTATCACTATCACCTCCCTAATCACTCACGTCACGTCTATTTCACAAAACCTGCTCCGCAGTAGATCTGGCATTGAAGCACACTGGGGAGGCACTCAGCCTCTCCAGTGGGGCCCTATGATGAAGCATGTCACCAACTAGGGTGGTGAGTGAGGGCTTTCTATAGTGATCCAAGAGGGGTCATATACACAGCAAGGGCATGTGTCAAAGCCAGGCAGAAACCACCACTCTAGTCAGGATAAGGGTGTTATACTCCTAAAATAACCCCTGATGTCCCCCCTTGGTAGCTTGGCACGAGCAGTCAGGCTTATCTTAGAGGCAGTGGTGAAAGCATTTGCACGTAACCGACAGTAATACAGTGTAAGCAATACAAAAGGACACCACACCAGTTAAAAAAAAAATAGCCAATATTTTTATATACAAGACCAAAAACGATAAGAATCCACAATACAGTACTTTAAAAAACTCTACAGTTATCTAAATAAGCTTTAAAAACAATTCCTTGATGTTATTAGCTCCATCCAGGGCTATCACGGCATCGTGAGGAAATAAATCCAAACAGTTCAGGCTGGTCGAGGTGTCGTGGACCAACTACGGTGTCAGGAAGACCTGCAAACAGTACCTGTTAGAGATGCAGGGCGCCGAGGCCCTTGAATTCACTCGCGTTGCAGGTCGAACTCCTTTCTGTTGGGATTAGGAGTGGTGGCGTCAGCAGGCATCGGGTGCTGCAGTGCGAAAGAGCAGCATTGCGGTGTGCAGTGCCCTCAGGACTCGGTGCGAGCAGCGGCTCGGTGGCGGCATCAGATGGCATTGTCGGTGAGACCAGGGTCACGGTGTGAGGTGAAGGCGGTGATCGTCACGGTGCTGGCAGGTCACACGCAAACAGCGGTGGCGTTATTGCGAAAGCGCTGTAGTCGGCTTACGAACAGGAGTTGATGGCACCGGCGTCAGTAGGCCAAGGTGGCAGTGCGGGATGAGGGCGGTGCATCATGTATCTTTATGAGCGTGCTCTCCAACCACGGTGCAAGCAGTGGTGCCAATTTTGGCTTGAAGTGGTGTCGTCGGGGAGGCCAAGGTGTCGTTGTGAAGCGAGGTGGTGCGGAGTGCAGTGCCCACAGTTCGCGGTGCGAGCAGCGGCTGGGAGGCGGTGTCAGCAGGCGTCGTCGCGGAGACCAGGGTCGCGGTGTGACATTGCGACTGGGCTCTCTGTGATGTCCAGGCTTGGGCATAAAGCGAGGCTGTGTGGAGTGCGGTGCCCACAGGTCGCAGTGCGAGCAGCGGCTCAATGTCGGTGTCAGCGGGCGTTGGCGGTGAGACCAGGGTTGTTTTGCGGCAGTGCCCTCGGTGGTGCCTTTAGGACATGGAGTTGGCAGCGGCGTAGTTCGAGTTGCTTTTCTTCTGTTGCAGCACAAAACACACAGTCCCCAGCGCTGAGGGCAGAAGAGCTTGAAGTCTTTGCCGTTCCTAAGACTTCATGAACAGGGGGCAAGCTCTACCTCAAGCCCTTGGAGAAACTCACAAAAGTAGATTGCAGAAAGTTCAATCCAGTCCTTTCACTGCCCAAGACAGAAGCAGCCAAGCACACATGAAAGTGGTAGTTCCTCCTCACAGCTTCTCTAGCTCCTCTTCTTGGCAGTCTTCTTGATCCAAAAGAGGTCTAAAGTTCAGAGGTCTGGGCCCCATTATTTGTATCCAACAATCCTTTGAAGTGAAGTGGTGTGGCTCACTGGTTAGAAGCGGCAGACCCGTAAGCAGAGGACGGCCCGGGACCAGGGTTCGATTCCCGACGCGGCAGGGTCGTGGACCATGGTCAGCGGGCTCGATAATTCTCGCCTCGGTGCCTACTCCAGTCAGGGACCACACTCAGCAACTCTGGGCATTAGCTTGCCTCATCTTCACAACGGCCCCCCCAGACCGCTGGGGATGCTTGGTCGCACCTTAGAGATACCCATTAGGGACCATCTCTCAGGGTGAGCCAGGACGGGTTCCCCAGCGGTCGAAGCGCGGACATACTCCTCCGGGAGTCGATTCCTAGCACTATATAAAACCCGCAATTAAATTAAATTAAAATCCTCTAGACAGAGGGTGTCTGTGCCCAGCCAGAACCAGTTCGTCCTTCTCTGGTGTGATTTCCTGGCAGGGGGTGGAGACGACATTTTCAGAGGCAGACCAGGCCCTTTTGAGGTGCAAGGCAATCTTCTCCCCCTTCCCCCATTGCAGCCCAGGTTAATTCACCCCTTTCCTGACCCACCTAGACTATCTGGAGCCCCTTCTGCTCCCCCAACCTTCTGTCATCCAAAGCCCAGACAGGCAATCAACATTCAAGCAGAGGCCCACGGGATGACTGAGCAAGAAAATACCTACTTTCTAAAAGTGGTGTTTTCGAACACAGAATGTAAAAATCACCTTCACTAAAAAAATGTATTTTAACATTCTGAGTTCAGGCATACGAAACTCGAATTTCTCCTTGTTCCCTGGGTCAGTTTAGGATTATAAAATGTTGTAATCAAACTGCCCATTCTGGCCCACGAGAACAAGTAGCCTTGCAATAGTGAAAAACGAAATGGGCTGTAGTTCACTATCAGGACATGCCACACACACCAGGGCATGTCCTACCTTTCACATGCCCTGCACACTGCCCACATGGGTACCATGGGCCTACCTTAGGGGTGCCTGACATGTATTAAAGCGAAGATTAGGGACTGGCAAGTGTCTGCACTGGCCAAGACAACATGGCTGTTACCAACTGCGTGCAGACTCTGCAATGGCAGGTCTGAGTTACCTTTTCAAGGCTACTCACGTGGGTGGCACAATCAGTGCTGCAGGCCCACTAGTAGCATTTGATTCACAGGCCCTGGCACACTCAGTGCACTTTACTAGGAACTAACAAGTAAATCAAATATCCAATTATGGAAACACCAATCCATAACACAATTTACACAGAAAGCATATGCACTTTAGCACTGATTAGCAGTGGTAAAGTGCCCAGAGCCCTAAAACCAACACAAACAAGTTAGGAAAAAATAGGAGGAAGAAGCAAATAATTGGGTGATAATCCTGCAAAAAGGGTCATTTCCAACACTACACAATAGAAAATATGATATAATTTACTTCATTTTAACCGAACATTTGTAGTATTCATGGACTGGGCAAATGCAAAAAAAAAAAATCTTGTATTTACCACCATGGAAAAATATTTAATAACATTATAGCATCTGTCATAAATAGCCATCACTAGTACTTGTAAAAACATAGACCATTCTCCAGGTAATTCTCTCCACTTTATAATCTGCAATTTCAGATGCCAAAATGTACATGAATGCAAAGTCTCTGACATACCACAAGAAAGGAAGTCTTGCCCACCTTCAGATACTCCTCATCAAGCACACAGACCCCATTTCATAGATTACCTCTCTTAACTGAAAGCCTGGACATGCTTAACAAGAATCCACATATGAAAATAATTCTTCTGTTCTCCTTAATACATATCATTTGCACTATATGGAGCATAGTGTGTGTGCTTGTTTTCTTCATTACCTTACGACTGACTCAGCTCTTAGAAAAAGGTATGAATGTACTCAATGATATGCCCATTATTATATTGGTTTAATCTTGTGTTGTTAATCATTGTCCCATGTTAAAATGATCTAATTCCGTTCCTGCTCATTACTTTGTGTCTTCCTAATTTAGGACTGTAAATTGTATAAATCATAATCCACACATCTACAAGTGTGTTGTCCTGGTTTTAAAAACACTTCAATGTTACTTTATTCATGGTAGGAAAAAACTAAACTTCCTGTCTCCAATATGTATCTGGATTCCAACCTAAATAGTTTCATTCTCTTTGTCTCTGGTGCGTATTTGGTCAATGGTAAACGACTTAAAATGTGTGAGGTTTCCCTGATGTGATTCAGTAAACTGCTTAGCATTTGGATAGCTCCGGCCTTGTTTGAGCATCACTCTCAAGTGCTAAAGTATTATAGCCATCTGTATCTTTGTGATACTTCCTAAATATAATCTGTGCAGTCACACTCCAAAAAATATATCACAAATACTCTGAATCACATGCCAATCTATTTCAAATTTTCCTTCGATAGTTATGTTCTAAGTATCCAGGGCTTGTGAACATGTCTTACATGTAGCTTATTTGTATTTTAAGGAATCTTAATTAGGCTGTTTTTGTTTTTCAAAAAAGCTGTGCCTTAGGATATCCCGCAAACATTTACCTTTTCGCTATGGTCACTGTAGATGAGAGGTACACAGAGGAATGTCTTGGATCACTTTCAAATGTGTTCCAGTGTTTTTAGTCTTCGCCTACACAGCACTTGTGCTGTACTTGCAAAATCTTTTATATTTAATATAACTTAAATAAGGACCCCTATCAGTTCCCCAGTCAATTTACTGTGTTCATTTGCTTTTGTGTGAAACTTTTTTTTTGTTAATCTCCCCTGGTTGCAACCATTTACGATAGGTCTACTAAGCTGTTCACACTGTTTAAGCCCCATTCACTGTCAAGATAAAATCTTTTCCTGTGGAAAAGGCTGACAGCTTCTAACAGTATGCTGGAATGCTTGCTTCTTATTACTTAGTTGTGTTAAGCAGAAGCTTTAGCGTTAGAACGATTCTGGCATTTCCTATTCATGCCTTAATACCTTCCTTTGTAGTTTGTAGGCATTATCGAATTGATTTTTCAACGTAATCTATTTGGTTATTATGATCAAATTCTAATTGTTGTAATAAACATTGTGCACAAAAAAATAAGTTAATAAGCGAGCTGCACTATATTTGTCTACTAAACAGGCAGCTACAAGTGCAGTTTCCTTGCAGACAGCAGGGTCATGATTTGAATGGAGTTTCATCAGGCCTAGAAGCTGTAAGAACTCCTCTGAACGCACAATAATGCTATATTTGATACTAAACAGGCAGTCACAACTGCAGTTACCATGCAGTTCAAAGGGACTTGATGTGAATGGTGCAGCAGGTGCAAAAGCTCTAGGGTCCCCACTAAACCCAGAATATTGCTAAAATGTCAAACTAAACAGGCTGTCACAAGTGCAGTTACCTTTCAGACAACAGGGTCATGATTTGAATGGTGCAGCAGGTGCGGTGTTACCGGGCCCAAAAGTTAGTAAAACTCCTCTAAATAACTAATATTGCTATGTGAACTACTATACAAGCAGTCACAATTGCAGTTACCGTGCAGTTATAAGGGGCTCAATTTAAATGGTGCAGCAGGTGCAGTAGTACCGGGGCCAAAAGTTGTCATAACTCCACTAAATGCCAAATATTGCTATATTTTAATACTCAACAGGCAGTCACTAGTGCAGTTATCTAGCCAGCGTTTGGGCCAAGATTTCTGTAGTGCAGCAGGTGCAGTGGCACTGGGACCAAAATCTCCAGGCACCCTACTAAACACAGATTATTGCTATATTTTACTACTAAACAGGCAGTCAAAAGTGCAGTTCTTCTTTAGGCACTAGGAGCATGATTTTAATGGTACAGAACGTGCAGTGGCACCCGGCCAAAAAGTTGTCAGAACTACTCTAAACACATAACATTACTATCTTGTACTACTAAACAGGCAATCACAATTGCAGTTACCTGGCGATTGAAAGGGGCTTGATTTAAACGGTGCAGTGGCACTGGGGCCAAAAGTTGTGATAATTCCACTAAACACCAAATATTGCTATATGTTACTACTAAACAGGCAGTCACAAGTGCAGTTATCTTTCAGGCAACAGGGTCATTATTTGAACGGCGCAGCAGGTGCAGTAGCGCCGGACTCAAAAGTTGTTAGAACTCCTCTAAACACATTATATTGCTATATTTGCCTACCTAACAGGCAGTCACCATTGCAGTTACCTTGCAGTTAAAAGAGACTGGATTTGAATGGCGCAGCAGGTGCAGTGGCACGGGCCCAAAAGCTCTAGGGACCCCACTAAACCCACATTATTGCTCAAATTTAAAACTAAACAGGCAGACAAAAATGCAGTTATGTTGCGGGCATGAGGGTAGTTATTTGAATGGTACAGCAGGTTCAGTGGCACTGGGCCCAAAAGTTGGCAGCCCTCCTCTAAACACCTCATATTGCTATATTTCACAACTAACAGGCAGTCCCTAGTGCAGTTATCTAGGAAGTGTTAGGGTCAAGATTTCAATAGTGCAGCAGGTGCAGTGACACCAGGACCAAAAGCTCCAATCACCCCACCAAACACATAGGATTGCTATATGTTATTCCTAAACAGGCAACCACAAGTGCAGTTACCTTGCAGACAACAGGGTCATGACTTGAAAGGTGCAGCAGGTGCGGTCGCACTGGCCCCAAAACTTGTCATTACTCCTTAAACACATATTATTGCTAAATTTGACAACTATACAGGCAGTCACAATTGCAGTAACCTTGCAGTTAAAAGAGACTTGTTTGGGCTTGCGCGCTGGCTGGTGAGGATGGCTTCTCCGTGAGCTCCGCTACGGACTTCTACTGCAGATGCAGTGAGAACTGTTTTTCCCGTCTTCGTACGTACTGAGACGGCTGCAGTTACGGCGGAACACCCAGTGACCACGAAGATGATGTTTCCGGCTGATTTTCTGCAACGGTGGAGTCTCTAATTGCCGACGGTAACTTCTCTCTTCCCTGAGATGCGGGCGGCCGCCATTTTGGCAGCTGAGCTCGCGTCTGTGTTTCCTTCAGCTTTGACTCTGCTGCTTTTATAAGAGGTTCCTAAATTCGACAATGCACCACCGCGCTGCCCTTCATTGTTGCTTTTCTATAACTTTTAATGTTTGAACGGCGCTGAATGCTGTTCATTACTCCGTTTTTCTCCTCATATGGGAATGCCTCACAGGAATGTTTGCCGCCATTTTGGAAACGCTTGAAATACTGGATTTGAAGTGTCAACTTGATTCTTCCCTCACGCAACAGTATCTTTGCCAATGTTGTTCTACCTATTTGGATATTACCTTGCATGACCTAACTCCTATGATACATCCTATGGAGGCGGATAATTTCCATTAATGCCACATTGTCTTTTCCTTGAGATATCTCCTTAAAGTCCTTTTTCAGCTGGGCATGTGGTTTGCCATCTTTGTTTTTAACCTCCGTTGTTTCATCTGCTCAACTTAAGTGCCATTATTGATCGCTTTTAAGTGACGTCATGTCATCATTCTTGGCACGTGCTAACCTGGGCAGTGTCCACCTTGCTTGTCCAGCCTGTGTGGTACTCTTTGTTTATTTCTCATTGCAAACATGGCTAATGACTCTCATACTCCAAAATTGTCTCAAACAGGTACCAAACCTAAAAGAACTAAAAATGATCCGCCTTCCCCCATAAAATCTTCATCAAACCCGGTGCTGGACTCCATCCTTGAGGAGGTTCGAGGTTTCCAACCGTTTATGATTGCTACTAACGAACGTCTTAAACAGATTAAGGATCGTTGGGTTCTTATGGAGAGCAAGGTCTTAAACTTGGAGCAAAGAGTTAGCGATATTCAAGATGCCTCAGTCAAAATTCTATTATTAGAGCAGGAAATCCATAAACTTAAGCTACACACGGAGGATTTGGAAAATCGCAACCGTAGGAACAATCTGCGCGTTTATGGTATTCCAGAAAATTTGGAAGGTCCTGACATGGCGTCTTTCTTACGTAAATTTTTACAGGAACTTTTGAACCTCCAACCTGCGTCACACCCTCTTAACATCCAGAGGGCTCATCGCCTGGGCCGCATAAACTCTAACTCTACCAAATCTCGTGGTATTATTATGATTTTCCTAGAATTCACGGAGTTAATATCTGTCCTGAAAGCCGCCAGGCTTAAATGACGTCTTCAATGGTCTGGTCATAATATCTTCATCTCACAAGATCTTTCGTCTGCGACGAATGCCCGACGCAAGGAATTTCTGAATCTCCGTCCCCTCATGCGACAGCTCAACATTCAATATGGCATCCTTGTGTCTGCAAGATCACACATAATGGTCGCACCACCTCATTTGATGATCCTCAAAAGCTTTTTCCTGTAGGGATAAATACCCAGGCAGGCTAGAGAGTACAAAAGCTGGCTGATTATATAAAACAATATTAAAAAATGGCACAAAAGTACATAAAAAAATGATTTAAGCAATGGACTGGAATGATATCAAAAGGATATACTTTAATATAAATATAAGATAAACATATACATAAAAGTAAATAAATTACACAATAAACATATTATTTCATAAAATTCATTTGTTTGTTCTCAAAAAGAGAGAAAATCTTTTTCTTTCATAACATATGGCTGTATATCGTGTATCAACGCGTTTCGACAAACTTGGTTGTCTTCGTCAGGACAGAAACGGATGGTCAGCCAGTTTTTCTAAACAAAAAGATATGTAATAATAATAGTTGAATAAATTTCAAAATCACAGTGCATTGCTTTCTTATAAATAATAAAATTATTATAAAACACTTCCAAATATCTCAGCCAGGCTAATGTAAAGATACATGACTTTTTTTAGAAACGTAGTTGGAAAAGAGCATAGTTGGAAAAGAGCATACATTGTTCATTTTGTCACAGTTATCCAAAACATAGGACTTTATATTTAGCAAAAAAGCAGACATATGTTGTGACTTCATAGAAGTTGGTGTGTCATTCATAAAGTCTAAAATTCTAGGATGGTCACCCTAAATTTCATTTAAAACTATTTAGTTCAGAACCCAATTAGTTTATCCTTATTTCGTATATCTACTAAGTTATTTAAGGTCATCTGTATAAAAGGACGGCCTATATAAGATTGTGTTTAGTTTTTATTACTTCACTAAGTTAAAAATAGCCCAGTATGGGACATAGGTAGTATCAGACAGTTGTTTGTTGAGGGAAATGCAAATGTTGTCCTCACAGTTCAAAAACAGGGAAATTAAAGTTTCAAACTTAATTAGTGATTCACTGAATTTATAGATAGTTAGGCTGATGTTAAAGTCAAAAACACGAGTCTAAGGCATACTGGTGCATACTGATTGCACATTATTAGACTCCATCATCCGTATAAAAAACTTTTCTTACCAAAATTGATTAAATGTCAGAAAGATATACAGTAGTTCTAGGGAGTAAGGCACCTTTCCTTCATAGAATTCAGATTCGGTATGTGATAACTAGATAGAAAAAACATATTTGAGATTACTATTCAGTTTGTCTTGGATCTATATAGTTCATTATTATAAACTTAAGTAATCATTCCTGGACCTAATCTCACCTGTTTAATCAGTATTCACTGCCTCCATCTTACTGCTACCTATTGCTACTCTTCGTCGTTCCTCTTTTGATATGAAGACAAGGGAGAGAGATCTCAAACATTCAGATCCATTTTAGGTCGTCATATGGCGATTAGTGCACAAGGATGTTTACTGTTAAAAATAAAATCATAATTATCTCATTAGAATGCTTCGCAAGTGAAATTCTTCCAGTTTAAATTTTAGGGTTAAAGGACTCTTGTCTCTTACATTATAATTTCTTATAAACAAACGCGATCCCCAAACAGCTTCAAACGGTTGTCTGAAGCGTGACACAGCAATTGAGACTGATGTACGCTGTTATAAGCGCTCACGTTCCTCAGGTAGCACACGCCTGTTGATCGTTTTGGTCAAAATATGGCCTCTAAGGATAGAAAAAATATATCCATGAGGCAGGAGAAACCAGGTTTAATGAAATCCAGCCGGATATTTAAACACAGCTTAAAATAAGCGTTCCGTGAAGCAGGGGCTGACCGGGAAACGGAAAAGTGCTTTAAACAAACAGCCTCCCAAATCACGAGTGCTAGTTTAACAAGTAAAGATTCTAGGGGCTGACAGGAAACGGATTTGCGCTTTAACCAAACAGCCTCCCAACTTACGAGTGCTGGTTTAAGCGGTAATGTTTCTAGGACTACCAAGTTTTTTTAAATAAGGACTTTTGAAAAAAGAACTCAGCTTGAAAGCAGGGTTCCGAGAAATGGACCTTAGTCGAAAAGCGGAATGGGGCTTTAAAATAAACTCTTTCAGGCTGACGAGCACGGGTTACAAAGTGATGGTTCCGCTTGTCGAGGTTTCTCGCGTAATTGCCCGAGTCCTTACCTAGGTCGTGGTGCTGCAGCGCATTGATCTCTCCCACCTTCTCGTCACGGCAAGAATGGTTAACTTTAGTGTACTAAACGTACTCTTTTATGTCCTGGATAGGCTCCGCCTCCTTAACAGTGTCATGAGAGTGTTCCGCCCATTCTTAAAGGAAAACTCTATATATTTATGTTTTAACTGAAAACGGCAGTCTTGGGCAATTTTATATCTATAAATGAACGGAGAATAGATGATCCTCAAAAGCTCCATTCATACCTTCAGAGTGTCTCGCCTTCGAATATGGACAGTGCTAATTAACGTTCCTCAATGCTGAATGTTCTACTGTTGCTCTTCTCTTCTTTACTGTAGCTCTTCTCATCTTCATTTTGTCCACTTCTGACTCTTCCTTTTAATCTTTGTTCTTATTCTTGAGGTTTCGCTCTAACATTCTGTTCTCTTCTCTATTTATGTCCTTTGTTGGTTGCTCTTGGGGACGTGTCCCCTATCTGGTGTATCCATGCTTCATATGTTTCGGTTGTTCTCTTTTTCTCCGATCAGCCTCCTGTGCTTACTCTTCTCTCTCTTCTATTTGCTCTGCTTCTTTCCTCTCCCCTTATTTCTATTTCTCTTCCTTTTTATCCTTTTCCTGGTTGTTTTTTCTTCCTCTCATATGTTCTATGTTCCTCTTTTCCTCGATTGTTCTTCTTCATGGTGTGTTTTTTGACTCAAAGTCGATTGTGTTTTTGTGCCGAGAGTGTTCTGGGAGCTCCCACCCCACCTCATGTGTTTTTTGTCTTTGTTGTTCCCCTTTCCGTAGTTATTCCCTTAACATAGGTTCACTTCATGTGTCGCCCATCACCTCTTCCCTCCATGGTGTGTAATTTTGTTTCCTGGAACGTGCGAGGTCTTGGTCATCCTGTCAAGCGTCAAAAGGTATTGTCTCATTTATCTAAACTTAATTCGCAGGTTGTTTTCCTTCAAGAAACGCATTGTTCTGATGTAGAATCTCTTAAGCTGAAAAGGCAGTGGGTGGGCCAAGTTGTATTTTCTCCTGCTGTTTGTAAAAAAGGGGGGGTCGCTATTTTATTTCACAAAGCTTTAAATGTACAGATTATTTCTACTCAAAATTACGATGAAGGACGTTGGCCAATGGCTAAGGTGATTATCCATAATAAGACACTGGTTTTGCTAAATATTTATGGTCCGGTACGTCCTGACCCTAAATCTTGGAATCATATTAAAACCCTGATTTCCTCCATTGACTGCCCTGACTTTATTATTGCCGGAGATTTTAACCAATGGTTAGACCCTTTCTCAGATAGATTATCCTCCAGTAAATTTCAGCCCGATAAATCCCATAAAAGTTTTCAATCTGCCATTGCCTCGCGTCCTTTATTTGATTCATGGAAATTGTGTAACCCTGATGTTTTGGAATATACCTTTTTCTCTAATGTTCATCACACCCGCTCTAGGATTGATTACATTATGGTTAGTAAATCGTTAATCCCTTCCATTCAAAATTCTGTAATAGGCTCCATATTTATTTCCGACCATGCTCCTGTTTATACTACGCTTGACCTCTAACTTATTTCTTCCAAATTTAGTCGTTGGAAATTTAACTCCTTTCTTTTATCTGACTCTTTTTTTATGAAAGAAAGTGTGAAGTTTTTTAACAAATTCTTCTCCTTTAATAATCCCTCTGACACTTCCATTCCTAACAACTGGGATACCTTTAAGGCTGCTTTCAGAGCGTTTACTATTTCCTATGTTGCTAAGAAAAAGAAACTTAATAGGAAAAAAAATGAGGAACAACTTCAGAAAATCAAAAACCTTGAACATCTGTATTTCTCCTCCAACCTTCAAGATTTGATTTCTGCCTAAACGGAGCTAAATAAGATTATTACTAATGAAGCATGTAACACTTTCCTTAAAATTAAGTCTAAATTTCATGGTGGCCAAAATAAAGCGGGGAAAATGCTAGCAAACTATTTGAAAGTAAAGTCAGAACGTAAAAATGTAGGTCCAATTTTTAACGATTCTCTAAATAAATTAGTTTTGGCGGATGAAGATATTGCTGAAGTATTTCAATATTATTACCAATCCTTATACACTGATGACACGCATCCCTCTAATGTTAACTTAACGTCCTTTTTTGAAGGCCTTCCCTCTCCCCCATCCTTTCCGGATGAATTTGCTCTCTTGGAAAGGGAAATTACCCTCCAAGAAGGAACTTGGACCATTAACTTGCTTAAAAAATCAAAGGCACCGGGTCCGGATGGCCTTCCCGTGGAATTGTATTCCTCTTTCCATGCCTTTTTTGCTCCAAAACTCTTACAACTCTTTAATTCATTTATTTTGGATGCGAAGGCTTCTGGATCCTTTTTGGATGCGTTAATCATTATCATTCCCAAACCCGACAAAGATCATTCCCAGTGTAAAAATTATCGCCCTATATCTTTAATTAATTATGATTGCAAAATATTTGCTCAAATTCTGGCTTTACGCCTTGATTCCCTTATCCCTTGTCTAATCAAAACTGATCAGGTAGGCTTTGTAAAAGGTAGACTCGCTGCTGATAATGCTCGTATGTTTTCCAATGTCATTTCACACAGTAAGAAACTTAAAATCCCTCTTGCAGCGCTATCCCTAGACGCGGAAAAAGCGGTTGACCGTATCAACTGGCAATTCCTGTTCCAGAGGTACGCAACAAGGATTCCCCCGGTCTCCCCTATTATTTATTTTGTGTCTTGAACCTTTTTTTAGAAAGAATTCGTTCTAATCCCAAGATTTCTGGTTTTAAATGACCTTCTACTGAAACTAAATTATCGGCTTATGCAGATGATGTGCTGGTATATATGTCCGACCCTGAATCCTCCCTTCCACATTTTATGGAGGAGGTCCGATTGTATTCCTCTATATCGGGTTATAAATTGAATCTCTCCAAAACGGAAGTCCTCCCACTCAACGCGTTAGGTTATCAATACATGTTTAATAATACTGACTTTGCATGATGTCCCACCAAAATTAAATACCTTGGTATTTGGTTCGCACCTTCCTTGAAAGAAACCCTTAAACTTACTTTTGATTCTCTCATAAAGAAAATCCAAATTTGGTCTCCCTTATTTCTCTCATGGTGGGGTCGTTTGGACACAATTAAAATGATGATTACTCCACATGTTTTATATACTGTCTCTATGCTTCCTTTTAAAATTCCCTTTTTTGATACTTCTCCCGCATAAATGCTTTTTGCTCCAAATTCCTATGGAACAATAAACACCCTCGTATAGCTCTGCATAAGCTGATGTGCCCTAAATCTGAAGGTGGCATTCGTTTCCCCAACTTTAAGACTTATCACTTAGTCTTCCTGATTAAACAAGCCTTTTCTTTGGCCTATGACTTTAATGATACTCCCGTACCTACCTGGGTTCTCCTTGAAAGCTCTCTGCTGAAGGATTTTTCCTTTCAACATACTGTTTTATGTCAAATTGTTCTTTTTTGACTAAATTCCCTATTTTAAAATACTCCAAACAGTGCTATCTAATGTATTTTCTTCTAACCTATCCCCTTTGCAATGTTTTTTAGCATCAGTTGTGTGGTATAACAAATTCCTTCGATATAAAGGTAAAACATTTTATTTCAAACACTGGAAAGAAAAGAATATTGTATTTGTTCATCAGTTTTTTGTTGATGGCTCTGTCCTTCCGTTTTTGGAATTACAAAAGTTATTTAAATTGTCTCCTTCATCTATAAATGAATACACCATTATTACGTCTGCCATTCAATCTCACTTAGCCTCTCTCTCAATACTTGATGTTTTTCCGTCTTTTGTTCCTACCACTCCTCTATATCCTTTATTCTCCAGTCATCAACCTAAGGCTGCTCTTGTTTATACAATTTTGACTTCAAATATTAAAGATCGTCCTAAATCAACTGTTGAGACTGCATGGGAAAGTGACCTGGATACTAACTTCTCTGTTTTGTTGTGGGATCGTATATGGTCCAAACTGTTTAAGACATCTATTGCTGCTTGTATTACTCAATCTTAGTTTTTTATATATCATAAAGTCATTATTACACCTGTTAATGTTCATAGGTTTTCCCAAACTTCACCTGCACTATGTTGGTCATGTTCTAAAGATACTGGGACACTTAAACACCTATTATATGAATGTCCCCATGTCCTTTCATTTTGGAAGGAAGTTTGGAGGACTTGTATGCGCATATTTTCTTGTTCCGCTCCGTTATCTTTACAGAATGTTTTTCTAGGTTCTTTATCCACTGATGTTGATATTATATCTTCTTCTGCAAGATTGTTGGACCTGTTTATTTCTCTTGCATTTAAAGTCATTTTATCATGTTGGAAAGATAATTCTAAGATTTCTGTTCATACTTGGTGGAACTTTGTCTGCGATGAACATAGGATCTCTATTGCTGCATCCTCTTCTATTCCCCTAAAAATTAAATCTGATCTTTTTTGGCTTCCTTTCACCTCCTATCTTTCTTCCAACTCTCCTTCTTGAGTGCTTTCTATTTATTCCTACATGATTTCATCTTCTCCTCTCTCCCTTCTTCCCTCCCCTTTTCCTTTCCTTTCCTTCTCTTCCTTCTTTCTTTCTTGTCTTCTCTCTGTTATTTTACCTATTTCTCCCTCCCTCCTTTCTTTATATCTTTCTTATCATTCTGATTATTGCTTACTGCATATGGTATGTACTCCTTATATATTTAGCTTGTTTTCTAAAACTTTATAACATATGTATTGTTACTTTATTTAAAATATTCAATAAAAATTTATTTAAAAAAAAAAAGAGAGGAGACTTGTTTGAATGGTGCAGCAGCTGTAGTGGCACTGGGGCCAAAAGCTACAGGGACTCCTCTAAAGACCAAATATTGCTATATTTAACTACTAAATAAGCAGTCACAAGCGCAGTTACTTTGCAGGCACTAGGGTCATGATTTCACTGGTGCAGCAGGTGCAGTGACACCGGGCCCAAAGCTCTAGCAACTCCTCTGAAAACCAAATATTTTATTACTAAACAGACAGTCACAAGTGCAGTTACCTTACAGGCAATAGGGTCATGATTTGAAAAGTGGAGCAGGTGCAGTGGCACCAGGGCCACAAGTTTTCATAATTCCTCTAAACACCAAATGTATCTTGTATGCAAAGGGGGCAAGATTTGAATGGTGCAGTGGCAGCGGGCACAAAAACTCCTTAAAACACATAATATTCCTATTACATCAATATATTCTATTATTTCCCTCTTTCATTTCTCAAAATGTTACTATCACTTACCTGCATTATACCACTAGTAATAGCACACTATATTGCCTTTTTGTACATAAACATGTTCTAACACTTCAACAGACTTTCTGTAACTTCTATTGTACAACTACTCAGCAAGCTACAACTTACAACAAAAAACTGCTTATTATTAATCACATAGGCAAACATAATGCATTTACCAATGCTGGTTTAAAAATGTGCCTAATGTGGTTCATAAACTTGCTGTGCCTCTGCATTGTCCTTATGATTTGGCTTGACAGCACAGCCATCGCCGGGAAATTATGTTAGAATCGCCAGGAGAAAGGCTGTAGATCCACCCACTTGTTGGGAGCAAGGAGTACATGTTTTAATGGGGCAGACGTGTGCATCCACAACAAATGTGATTGCCCTCCACACAGCTGTGATCATTTTGTTTATTTGACCAGCTGCCTGCGCTTGCACTTTCAGGGGTACATGCACATGCCATTGTGAAGCTATTAAAATGTCTTTGATAACCAGATAAGTTATTGTGTTTTTCTCTGGCAGCAGCACAGATGGGAGGATGGCAGTCTTTAACCTACTTAGATTTTTAAGTCTGGCTTGACAGTGCAACTGTCACCTGATCATTTAAGCTACACCAAAATAATTCTACAGTTTGTTGCTTCCACACAAATACATATTGGTTCCTATGCCATCTACATGTAATGTTTCACATTACCATACAACATTCCTTTAAAGCCAGACCTACTGGCATTGTCTAGTGATTAGTTTGGTCTCTCATCTACTTGCAAAATGCCATCTACTTTCATATATTTCCATGAATATACCATTTATTGTCTTAAACTCTAATCATGCTATACTGATTAGGGATATCCTACGATTTCAAATTGTTTCTGAATCACCTTGCTTTTGCTTTAAATTCTTGAAAACAATCTTTATGCATTCTCAGTAGCTTGCAATATAGAATACTCCATTCGAGCGCCATGAGGTGGCATTGTTAGCGTGGAACATACTGTAGGTTGAGATAGTTGTTTATTCAGTTATAGTATTACTTCTGCATCCACATCTATACAATGCCAATGGATGCTCCACTCCTTTTGCCGTAAAACTATATAACAAAGACATTGACTAATTATTATATTACATTGCAATATATTATATTGAATTGTATTATATTACATGCAGACTCCTCATAACCTCACATATTTCCAGACAATATGAGATTCCATGACAAATAACGTTGATCACATCACCAGAGATTAATATATCCCCTACCGTTGACATTATCAATGGGAGACCTCTAAATAAAGTATAATTTCTTTATTTTGATATGAAGTTCAAATTTTTATTGATATAAATACAGTGAGTCCACGAAGATTCCATTTGGGTACATGTTATGGTTTTCATGTGGACAAGGCATGAGTTATGGCTAGGTGTTGCCGGGTCAACAGGACCACATTTCTTCTACATCTGAATGTTTGCAGTATCTGAAGCAAACATTTTTTAAACATGTTTCTTTAGTGAATTTATGGCATTTTCTTAGAAGGAATATTTGCAGGACCAGTGCCCATGTGTCAAACCCCCACCATGCACAGACTTTGGCAATTGATTGTGGGGGTTGGACAGGAGCGTAGCTTGGTCAGTAAGATTGGGGGGGGGGGGGGCGGGGGTGAGCTTCAGATTATACAACAATGACCCTAACATATAATCTTAAAATACATTGTACGACAAGAAGAACACAAAAGGGGTTACAGGGCAGTGAAAAGGGAGATGAATGCGGATTGGCAGGAGTAAACACAATATTTTTTTAAATAACCAACATTTTTGAGGACTTTCAAAATAGAGGGAAGGAGAGATTGTGTGTGTGTGTTTCTGTCTGTGTGTGTGTAAAAATCCTAGTAAAATCCGTCAGACACCTCACCACACCCGACTGAAAGCACTGGTACTCAACTATTTATCAGAAAATACATTTATGGGGGGGGGGGTGTAACACCCCAAACACCCCCGAAACTACAACCCTGTGTTTGGACAAAAGGCATGGGTTGAAATGCATACCCTAAGCATCAAACAGGCAAATATTTAAAGCACAGTACTCTATCCCTTCTATGCCAACCTCAAGTCATATAATGTGTGGACCTTCCTAGCTCCCAAGGAATGATAAACCCAATGATTAGCTTTCTGAGAAAATGCATCTTCAACTCACGTCTGCATTAAATTCTTCCCATGGTTTAACAGTTGATAGATCCAATATGTTTTATCAGACCAGACACTCAACAGTACCTTTTACCTTATTATCTATGCTAAGATCACTCAGACTGTGCTTCTACCTGGTGTGTAATACATGCTAATATCAAACAGATCATAATTACTTTAACTATATTATGCAAGTAAAAAATACTTCAATCACGTTTTTGCGCCTTCTGCCCTGTATGAAGTGCCCACACCACTGAGTTAATTTGGTCATCTAAAGTATCCATGGAACACAGGGGTAATTTGTGCCTAGTACATAGTGTATATAAAAATTACATTGTAAAGCAAACACTAACATGCCTACCCTTTCCCCATTATTAACAGTACATTATTCTGCCATCTTGCCATTCTTCCAGGCATACATTGAGGTTTTTTTCTCCCAAAAGTAATTGATCTGAATCACATATCATACTTGCTCCAAAAGTGATATTATAGATCATTTCACTGATATCACATGTGATCTCATGAGTCATGTAATCAATTATGTAATTTGAGTGACATCATTAACAGTGCATGGTAAGGACATGAATTATCCTTTGTGTAACTAACAATGGATGGCAAATTTCAATGTGCAGGTATCCTTCCCATCAAATCAGCTGTTCAGGGACTTTGGCCATATACAGCAACTTCTGAGAGCTTATTTTCTTTAAACATGGGCAAGATAGCATGTGTTGGAAATAAGAAGAACAATCCCTGCCCTTGGGCAATGTGACGGTGCACACCAATTGTATGGACATCGTATTAAAAAGACCACACTGTGGAGAGACAGGGTGATAAGGGATGGGTAAGTAGTGGAAAACACACAAAGCTTGTGTGTCTGAGGACCTGACCACCTTCACCATCCAGGTTGAGGGTTGCTGAATCTGAGATAACTGGATTATAAAATACACTGCAGACTTGAAGCTAGAAGAAGGGAAGATCCAAAAGAAGAAGAATCAAGAAGGCAAACAAAACAAGGACTATGAAATGAACACTACTCAGACCCTGAAAATTGCTATAAAACACAAAAAGTGAAAAACAAAGGGAATGGACAGCTAATGAATAGAGAGGCAGGCAAATAAGTAACCAACTTTAATGTTGTAAAGGCATTGAATAACAGTCATTTCGGTATCCTCACGCTGCCCCTACTACTATATCCTGGAAGCAGATGTTCTCATCTCTCCATTTGGACAGTTGACACCTTGGATTGGCAGCCCTGTCCTGAGGCTGTCTAATAGAAGCAGCAATTTGGGAAACGACTACATGCTACATGTACGAATAATAATGGTATATCTATGTGCCAGCCTCCATTGCTGCCCAGACCCCCAAGGGACAAAAACCATGCCAAAATCTGCCCATGGAGGGACCATCAGGCTCTCAAGAACAGCCTCAGACTTGGTCTCCTGTCTTACACAAAGGCATCAGGAAAAAACTATATTGACAAGCAGAACATCCTTATGTAGCTTGAAAAACAGCTTACACTAGTGGTTCAAGCACACACCTGCCCGGAAACTCTATTAACTGGAGAGGTAGACACTGATATGGCACTGGCCTTCCATGGTTGAGACTGAGAAGAATTAGGCTTGCAGGGTCAGGAACAGTTAACACGTTAGGGACATGAATGACAGTTCAAATGACAGAAAATATGAAGGTCAGTACTTGGCCACAGCAGTTGTTGGGTTTCCTCCACGTTCATCTTAATTCATACCTGTTTGACGAACCAGTAAATGTCTTGTTTTTCTGTCTTGCAGAGAAAAGTGGATTATCTTTGCTCCTGAGAAACCACAACCAGTTTCAAACCCTAACAGTTGCCAACCCTATAAAATTAGTGGGTCTCTTGGAGAACGAGGTGAATCTGCTACAGACAATGCTCAAATCATCAATAAAATATAAGAAGATTTAAACGGTGCTGGTCAGGAGAGGGAGTATTTATTAGACTGCTTGAACAAGGTGGCACCCATGACAGTTACAAGTGCCCACACCAGTAGTACATCCTAGCGTCTCCCTCAAACTTCACTTCAGAAACATCCCAACACCTGGCAGAGGAGTGAATGGGGCCGATAGATTGGATTCTAATGTCAGAACGGGAATGGCTCCTCCTGAGAACTTCTCCAGTGATTCATGCATGTTTTACATTTCCGGATCAATGTAACTTACATTTTGTATCTCATACATAAGCTACTGATCAAACCAAGGTCCCTTTGATTTTGTCTTATTTATGGAACAATGCTTTACATCGGCAAACACACTGAACTTCAATCAACACTTTTGTTTTAAAAACGATAGTATATTTTTGATAGATTGTGGTGGACCTGACACTTTTTGCAGGGTGACCCTAGATTATTGCCTCCCTTTGCTGAACCCCTTGTGGCTTTTAGGACTATGTGCACTTTACTCCTGCCAGCCAGTGGTAAAGTGCAAGTGTTCTCCCTTTTAAACATGGTACACCTCATTAGTCTATTTATTTACTTATACATCCATAGTATATGGTACTACATGAACGTAGGGCCTGTAAATAAATGTTACGAGTGGACTATATCACTATGTGCAGCCCGCTAAAGTAGAACTTCAAAACATGGCTCCAGGCCTGACCCCGCCCGTCCCATGAGTGCAGGTTTAAACTGCCATTGCAACCTGGCAACATAAAGTTTTGTCAGGCTTAAACGTTCATTTTTAATACTTATAAGGAAACAATAAGGTAGCCCTAAAAGCTCATAGGGCAGGGTGCATGGTATTTATGCCCTGACAGTGAAAAACACATAGCATTGTTTTTCACTGTAGCCGGGCAAACTCTCCTATAGGCTAACACTGGGTTACCTTATTACACTTAATAAACAGTAATTTCAGTTTGGAAGCAGATGGGGAAATTCTACATCCACTGGTTTAAATTATGATTTAAAATCCTTTTTACTGGTAAAGTCAGATTTTAAATTCCTATTCTGAAAATACAACTTTTAGAAAGTTGCAATTTTCTGCATAAACCAAACGAGTCTTTCTGCTAGTGTCCAGGGTCATGTGGCTGTTAATGGCCCTCCTAGGGTTTGTAGTATATTCCTTACAGATTTAACAAATGGGGCTTGGGAATAGAAGGAGTTGGATTCCTGTCTTCTCGACAGGATGGCTAGGGAAGAGTTGTGCCCTGTCCTGATTACACTTCAAAGGATCCTGCCTACAGACCACACAAAGGTACCTGACACCAGGTCAGCCCCTGACTTTTTCACCCTAGACAGATTGGAGCGACACCTGGGGAAAAGAGAAGAATTGGACAGAACTAGTTTGTCAGTCCACACACAAGCTGGCACAGGGTATAAAAGTAGCACTCTCATTATCTAGAATCAGAATACTCCTGGACCTGTGGAAGATTAATAAGAAGTACTGTCCTACTTTCTGAAGAATTAAAACTGAACCTGCTTGCCTTGAATCCAGGAACCCAGAAGTGACGCCATGGATCAGTACGCTGACCTCCAGTTTGAGCTACAGGGACCAATAGGCTCCCAGAGGCTGCCTTTCACCTACCCAGCTGACCAGCACCAACTGGACTTGCCTTAGCTCTGCTGCAGGACTCTGCTAGAGAGGGTCCTTACCCCCAAGAACCCAGGTCCTGTAGTCCTCAGCCCTGCAAACTGGACTCCTGGTGAAAATACAGAGGTTCCGTGCCCTTCGCGTCACAAACAACCACCCGTTTGCCTGACAATACAAAGCTCCAACTGCGACTGGCTCTTTACACAGACAACAATCTCTTCACAGTCCCAACTATGTGAAACTCCAACTGAGACTTCTTGTGCGGAACTGGAATGAGAAGGTAAACTCCCCATCAAGATGAACCTGGTCTCTGAAGCCGACCCACAATCCACTGCAGTCAGCCTGAACTTTTGACTTTGACCCAGTCCCACATGACCAGATAACTGCGATTCACACTTTGTGCTTCTTGGTGCTATTTTTACCTGAAACTTAAAAACTGTATAACTCAGGGTCTTCTTTTTGAATTTTGCTGTTTTGGTGACATTTTATTCATTACATTTTGTAATTGGTTTGGGACTTTTTTCTGTGTTGTGTTTTTCTTTTATTACTGTTTGAGTGCTGAATAAATCATTTACACATTGCATCTGAGATAAGCCTGACTGCTTTTGTGCTAAGCAATCAGAGGGTTAAGCACAGGTTTATTTAGTGACTTTCTTGGTTCACCCTTACCAGGATAGTGCCTATTATGTGAGTGGGGCGCACACCATCCTCAACTAATAACCCAATTTCTTACAGATTGTAAAACCATATTTAGATAAGGCCAGGCTAATCAGGATGCTCATGTGGGATTGTTAACATTCAAATATGGTCCATGATATTTGGTCACTTATATCAGTTCATTTAAACAATTCTTGGCTGAGGTGGTTGGGGAGGCTGAGGTAGCACCTGTCACTTTCCACCACAGCCTTCAACAATTAGTTAAATAAGCTCTTTCCTTGGTTGTCAATTGCCCTGAATCCCTAAATAAATTGATTGATCTTGTCTACACATGGAATTTCAACAGGTTCTGCAATGAAAAGAATGCCACAATATCTTCAGATATATCTAAAAGACTAAAGTTCTGTGTCCCCTTCTGAGGGATCTGCAAAAGAATCTATGCAGATTTGGAAATATTAGAAAACCTCTTACTCCAGAGGAATAAGCAAAAAGAATAGAAGAAGGGCTCAGTCTTTGTAGAGAACAAGGCATTTTCTACATCACTGCCCAAGAAAACCGGGAAGCTCTACGACTCAACCTTGGATGGCAACACCAGGTTGAGTCGTAATCAATATAAAGTGTAAGCCGCTTCAAAAAGTTGTTAATATATGACACTGGAATTAACGAGTGCAAGTGTGGAGCCTCTTGCTCCTTCAAGGATAGAGTGTTCCAACAAGAAAAGATGATAATGTGTCACAAAATCAATACCTGAAAAAATCCCTGGGTTGGATGGCACATTCTTAAATTATACAAAAAGATGGAGTTGGAAACCACTCCCATCGGCACAGCCACATAAATAGGATACTGTTTTGAAGGCTACCCCTGCTTTTACAGTGACTCTGGGAACAAACTGGTTAAGGAAACATAATCGTTGATTGACTAGGTCATCGCCAATATTAATTTTAACGATAGCCATCCCTTCAATGAAGGATATTGTTTCGAGAGAAAAAAAGGTCTGCCAGAAAACAATCTCTCTCTATTATGGCAGTGCCTAAAGATGCAAAACTCACAGGAATACCAGAGTTGCATATAGATTTTGAACAGGTCTTTAAAAAGAAAGGTGCCGATTCATTGCCCCAAAACAAACCATATGATGGTATCATCAAATTACAAGCTGTTGCTATGATTCTTCATGGATGCATATATCTGTTACATCCTCGAGAAGAACAGGTCCTGAAAGAATAACTAGAAGGAAATGTAAATAAGGGGTTTTATCTGCCATTTTACATCTCTGGCAGTATCCCTATCATTTGTATTCCAAAACTGGAGGGAGAGCACCATCCTTGCACAGACTATGGGAGATTGAACCCAATCGCATTTTTCAACAGATATCCTTTGTCCCTAATTTTGATCTTATTAGACCACTTTTGAGGTGCCAAGATGTTTACAAAGCTTTATATGAGTGGAGCCTATAATCTCGTTCACCCCAGGGAAGGAGAAGAGTGAAAAACTGCCTTTGAGATTTGCTACGGGGCATTTTGAGAATTAAGGGATGTTATGTGGGTTGTGCAACGCCTCACTAACTTTCCAACATTTCATTCACAATAATATTTGGCATTAATTCGACTTCTTTGTCATCGTCTGTTTGGATGTCATCTTCATTAATTCCAACTCCCTTGAGTAATATTGGACCCATGTGAGAACTGTAGTAGAGCTTCAGATTGAGAACTGTCTCCACACCAAATGCACCTTTTAACCAGAGAAGTCAACTTACTAGGGTTTCACATTTTTGAAAATGGTATTCACAAGGATGAAGAAAAAGGTAAAGCCGTAAGAGAATGGCCTGCCCTCTCGCTTTTAATGAAATTTAAAAGACTTTGCTAACTTTTACAGGCAACTTATTTAAGACGTTTCAAAGATTGTTCTTCCTATAGCAACTAAAAAGCGAGCAACTTTCCATTGGGGTATAGATAGACCAAGAGAAACATTTGCCCACCAAAAAAGACATTTTAAACAGCTCCTATTTTGAAGAACCCAAATCATTTATTGCCCCTCACAGTAAAAAGAGATGCCTCCTCATATGCCATCGGGGCAATCTTTTTACAGCGATACCCTAGAACTCAAGAACTTCATTAGTCCTTCTTCTCTTGTACCTTAACTGCAACAGAATGAAATTACAACATCTATTACAATGACTAGTTGGCTATTTAAGAGATGTTTTGTCATTGGATATTTTATTTAGAAAGACCTTACTTTCCTATCACAGTCCAGACTGTGGTCATAAGAATGTTGGATATCTGAAATCCATAAAATGCGTGACCCCTTGACATTTAATTTTGTTCCAGTAATTATCACTACAAGACTGATGCACTATCCAGAACTTTGGGAAAACCTATTCCAGCAACCAGACTTCAAATAATACTTCTATTACCAGAAACCCCTCAGGATGAAGCTGAAACTGTTATTGGAGATTCGTAAATAAAAAGGGCATATCATATAAGAATTATGGATTGGAAAACCGGTAAAAAAGGAAATGCCAACATAGATATCTAAAGAATGACTACAATCATTTTGTACATAATTTCTCATCACAGCAAAAGATTGTATGGTGGTGTCAAGACAATCCAGTAGTCAAACACACTGGAATTTGTTAAATTCAAGAACTCATCAAATAAAATTATTTTTGCTTAACATGCCTCAACATAATAAGACTTTTTGGAAACTGTGCATAGGCTAAGAATGTACACCGCAAAATAGTAGACAGCAGGACAATTACAACCTTTTCCTAGTCCAAGACAGCTCTGGGCACAAATATCAATTGACTGTATTGTGGAACTGCCTGAATCAGTGAAAAGGGCAGTCGTTGTAGGGGTGAGTGTTTATTTTGCTAAGGCAGCCAATTTTATCATGCAACACAAACAAAATGAGTCTGCTGGTTACCTCTAGCAAGTTGACATACAATAACTGCTTGCTGTAGGCTTTAGGGCTCACCTGATTTTATTGTTCTTATAGGTATTATCCTCACCTCTGGCCAGAGTTCTCGCCCCCTCTAAACATTCAACAGAACAGACTTTTGTTGCAGAGCATTCAGAAGGCTCTGAGGTTAACCTTACAACAAATTTGGTAATCAAAGGCAGCATAAAAAAATAGGCAGAAAGCCACTGTCAACCTCACACTGAATAGGTCATTTGTTACTTAATATGGTTATCCTTCAAGAACCTGCCCTTCCAAGGTTCTATCCTGAGGATATGGGTCACGTCAAACTTAGTTAGTCGGTCCCAAGTCCATACGTCAGGGACTTATAAGTAAATTAAATGTGCGAATTAGGTGTATACTAATTTTATCATGTTTAAAAAGGGAAGGACTGCCATTTTCTATGGCCAACAAAAACGGGATCAGCAATAGAGGGCAAACATTTTGAGGAATACCACGTAAAAGATTGTCATTTTCAACAGCACTGCTCTATTATCCACAAAGCATATAGTGCTGTCTCAAAATCCCAAGAGGGCGGACTTTGCCATGCTTTGCCATGAAGCCCATTCGAAATGGGTAAGGATTTTTTTATTCAATCAGTTGATAATGGATGTGGGGAAAGTTGGGTCTTTATGCAGGGGCAGATGCAAATGTGATGCCATGTTAATTTGTAGTTTTTAGAAAAACAAGGGAACCCGACTAATTGGCTACGGACCACGGGTGTCAATCGCATATTACAAAGAACAAAGGTCCTTAGCATTTGAAAAATCAATAAGAAATACCATATAGACCAGAATAGGCAGCTATATTACTCCTATGTCCAGCCGGACAAGGATTTTATTTTCTAGTAGTTCATAGAAAATTTGGGAATATCACAACAGTGAATATAGTAGGGAACAATCCTGTACCATACTGGTGAAAAAATAATAAAGAGGGAACACATACAACATGAAAACAGTTTACAGGCAAAGAGCTGAGCAAACTTGGCCACTTTTAAATCAGTGTATCAAATTACAAGTATTGCCAAAGTGTTAAACACAACAAAATCATACACAATGGTAAGTTGTGAGAACACTAACAAAAGTCGACGTTTCGATCCCTTGGTCAGAATAAATTAGTATCATCATCAGGACAGAAATATAACATTTGCCTGGTAATTGTCAATAAAAACTGCCTGTTTAGGGAGGAACAGGGGAGGAAAAAGAAAAAATTACACAATCAGTGAATGTATTAAAACCAATATCAAAAGCAAATATCAAAAATCAAAAACTGACATGACAACGTGCAAGTGTATATATTAGCATCCCAAATTTTCGGACTTGGATAAGGTTATTAACCATAATCATGAAAAAGTCCTGTCCGTGTTGGTTAAGTTGAATTCTCACTACAATAATGGGTTCAAACACATTTACCATGACAACATTCGGAATCGAGCAGCCATTTGATGTTAGAAGTCTAACAATTTGTGCAGAATGTTAATTTGTAGAGCACACAACTCACTGGGGTGGATATTCTGGTGTTGAAAAGCAAGAGCGGCATGGGCCGAGGCAGTACTGAGACTAGTTGAAGAGCCATGTCTTCAGTTTCTTGTGAAATTCGAGAACTGAGGATGCAAGTCTGATCAGCAGGGGTAGTTGGATCAAGGCTTTGGGTAGAGAGGTAGGAGAAGGCCATGCTGCTGGATATCATTCTGCATAAGCGAGGAATGTGTGTGAGTAGGAATCTGACTGAGTGGAAGTGTTGGGTAGGTATGTGAAAGTTAATCCCATTGTTGCGGTATGTGTGAGTGAGGAGTTTGAAGAGTCCCGAATTGTGAATGGTGAGCCATTGGAGGTCTTTGAGGTGCGGCAGAAAGTGTAAGTGTGAGTCTGCCAGGTGGATTCTGTATGGTCAGTTGCACACTGATTTCTATTTTGAGCGCGTTGCCATAGTCCAGTTTGCTGCTGGTGAGGGCCTGAGTGACGGTTATGCAAGTGCTGTAGGAAAGACACACAAAAAATCTTCTTGAGCCCCTTGAAATTATATGAAATGAAATGAGTCTTATAACACGCTACTAAGCCCGAAGGCATCAAGGTGCCTACCAAAAACCATCAAAAAGACCAGATAACCAGCACTATGGGTACGCCTTTGAAAATAGCCACGTTTTAAGAGCTTTCCGAAACTTCAGGACAGACACCTGAGATTTAATTTCTATGGGAAGGGTATTCCACAGCGTGGGGGCAACCGTTGAAAATGCCTTCCCGCCCCATTTAGTTCTACGAACACGGGGCACCACAAGTAAGCTCTTAGTAGAGGAGCGCAGATCCCTGCCCGGTACATAGGGGAGCAGCAACTTCATCACACCGCCTGCCCCCTTACCAGAGAGTGCCCCGTAGGTCAAACACAGAGGCTTGAAGGCTATCCTGGACTCAATAGGAAGCCAGTGCAGGCTGTTCCTAGCGGCCGTGGCAGAGGAAAGTCTGGGGGCATCAAGAACAAACTTCACGGCCGCATTCTGGGCAGTTTGAAGGCGCTGCACAGGCCTTTATTGATGCCAGCGTACAAAGCGTTGCAGTAAACGAGTCGGGAAACGACCAATGCAATGACAACCTGTTTACGAGCCTGAGGGGACAGATAGTGTTTAATTTTGCGCAGAATTTTAATGATGGCCCAGCAGGTAGCAACTTTCCTGTTGACCTGCTGTGCCATTGAGAGAGCAGGATCGATCATAACTCCCAGATTCCTGGCAGAGTCTGTAGGTGTAGGACAGACTCCCAGCGAGGGGGGGCCACCATTCGGCTGACCAGATGTTCGAGTTTCCACCGAAAACCATAATCTCGGTCTTCTCCCCATTCAACTTCAGTGAATTGTAGATCATCCACTTAGAAACCGCCTCCATGCAATTTCTGAAGTTGAGAACGGAAGAGTTCCGTGAATGAGAGAGAGAGACCAAGATCTGGGTATCATCGGCGTAGGAGACTATCTCCATCCCAAATGATCTTACAAGCCTGGCAAGTGGGGCCACATAGATGTTGAACAGGGCCGAACTTAATGCCGACCCTTGTGGCACCCCACATTGCACAGGTGTGGGTGGAGATAGATATTCTCCCAGCTTGACCCTCTGCTCCCTCTGTGCCAAAACAGAGGCCAGGAGACTCAAGGCCGTGCCCTCTACCCCTATCTCCCTCAGACGAGATGTAAGCACGGAGGGAGACAGGGTATCGAAGGCAGCTGTCAGATCTAATAAGACCAGAAGGGAGATATGGCCCTGATCGACCTGAGTGCGGATGTTATCAAGCACTATCGTAAGGGCCGACTCAGTGCTATGTCCTCTCCTGAAGCCATGCTGGGACTGATCTAAAAGACTCGAGGAATCCAGGAATGCCCCCAGATGCTGGTTTAGATGAGTCTCCAGCATCTTTGCTGGAGCTGGGAGCAAAGAAATTGGGCGGAAGTTTTTAAGTACCTCATGGTCTAATGTGGGCTTCTTAAGGAGGGGCTTGACCACAGCACTCTTCCACTGGGAAGGGAAAATACCATCCTTCATTGCCCTGTTCATGATGTCCAAGAGTGGATGCAGCAGGGTCTCTCTACAGTCCTTAAGGACTTTAAGAGGGCAAGGGTCTAAAGGGGACCCTGACCTTGTCTTGCTTAAAAGCAAGTCAAGTTCCTGCAAGGAAAGTGGTGGAAACACAGACAGACTCCCTGTAGTAGTCGGGGCATCGGCTACAGAGGAAGGGGGGTCCAAACTGGGAGGGGGGGGGGACATTAGGGCCTTTTGTGAATCAAGGGCCGAGTAGATGTCCGCAATTTTAGTGTGAAAGAATCCTGCGATTTTATCACAGAGATCTTGTGAGCACACTATGGGATCAGGCATCTGTAACGTGCACAGTGAGTCGACTATCTTAAAGAGTTCTCTCTGGGAGGTAAGATTGGTCGTAAGATGAGCAAAGTATTCTTGCTTCACCTTAATAACCTCCAACTTATACTCTTTAAGAAGAGACTTGTGCTTTTCCCTCTCTAGAAGGTTCCAGCTTGCCCGCCATAACCTTTCCTGCTTCCTACATCCCTGCCTTAGGAGCCTTAAAGACTCTGAAAACCACGGGCTGAAGGTCTCTTTCGGGCAGAGTGTCGCAGAGTTACAGGGGCCAGCACATTAACTGCTGCCGTAATGGCATTTGTTAACACAAGGGCAGCTGTATTAACGTCTTTGGCTGAGTCACTAGGGAATTTCTGGATTAGAGGGGCAAGGGAAAGATTAGTAACCCTACTAAAGTTTCTCCTAGGTTCCATTTTGCTGGGGCCAGTCTGCTTGAGGTTCTCATGGAAATGCTGAAGTTCCAGCGGTACGGCCAGGTGGTCAGACCAAACTAGTGGGATAGGTGAGTCAGTTTTTAGTCTGGGGTCGTTAGAGAACACCCCATCCAAGATGTGACCCGCCTGGTGGGTGGGAAATTTAACCAACTGCTGGAAGCCACAAGCGGATAAAGAATCAAGCAGCGTGAGGGAGTCTCCGGAAACAAGGTTATCCAGATGAAAGCTTAGGTCCCCCAAAACCGGTAATTGGGGAGAACCGAAATAAGGTTCCAGGATGTTAAGCAAAGCCTGACTAAAATCAGTTCTTGGACCCGGGGGTCTATAAATCAGTATGCCCGTAAAAGGGGCGGCACCAAGGGAACTAATTGAGAAATGAAGAGCCTGAAAGGGATCGGACGGGCCAGTCAGTGCAAAAGAACGGCACATATGAGATGTCTTATAAAGAATCCCTAAGCTACCTCCTCCGCGTCCTATTCTATCCAGCCTAGCTAGTGCATATCCTTCCGGAATAGCTGCAACCAGATCAGGGCCAGAGGAGTCCGAAGCCCAGGTTTCGGTGATAAACACCCAAGCGGGCCTTCTTAGCGATACAAAGTCACCAAAGGCTATGTTGTTTTTTATTAGGGATCTTTCATTGATAAGAAAACCACTTTCAATCATGGAACTGGAAATAGAAGGAGCATTTATAGGAACGGGAAACTTAGGGGGGACAACTGTCAAGGACTTGCCATGGCTGGCAAAGCAGCCACAACAAGGGAGGTAATGCAAAACCTCAGGAGGACAAGTAAAGTGACACGATAGCCGAGGAGGTGTATAGGCGTGAAAGTCCTGACAGGAGTATTTAAAGATTATGTGAGAAGCCGAAGCAGGACCACTTACCTTCCCTAGAGTCTCGTCCATTAGCCCAGTAGCCATTAGCCCGTCCTTAGCGCGGACGGGCGCAGACGGGCTGGACTCTGGCGTGACTCCGGCGTTACTACGGCGCTAACTCTGCGCGCCAACGCTGCGCGCTTGTAGAGCCGCCTTAAATGCAGGTCTAGCCAGTCCTGGTGACAGGGGAAAAGTGCACTCCAAATTTAAAACAAAAGACAAAACAGGTATTTTTAAAAGCGCTTTGCAAGAGCCTATAGCGCGCTACCACTCGCGTTGGTTATCTTCTCTTCTTCTTGAATGTGTGGAAACAGAAAGCGGAGACTGCATTCACTTGGCCTTTTATATTGAGTTGTTTGTCGACTATTATTCTGTTGTTCTTCGAATGGGTGGTTGGGTATGGGTACGAGATCTGCAGATCAACAGGTAGAGTCATACAGCAAAGTGTTTTTACAAAGATGATTACTTCCCTCTTATCTGTATTAAGCTTGTAGTAGTTGGTTTTCATCCATCTATCAACTTCTGACATGCAGGCGGTGGAGTTGGTTCAGTTGTTGGATGTTTTGTCACAGAGGGAGAGGGAGAGGAAGAGTTGGGTGTCTGCGAAGGATAAAATGTTGATTCAGTAGGTGCGTATGATGCTGGTGAGTGGTTCCATATAGGTATTGAATAGTGTGGTATTGAACTAGAATCCTTGTAGTACTCTGCAGAGGAGTTTGACGGTAGCGGAGGTGAAGGGAGTCAGACTGACCGACTGCGTGTGCCCTGCGAGGAAAGAGTAGTTCCAGCGGAGCACTTGTCCCTGAATATCAGCATTGTGTAGGCTGGGGTGGGTTAGGATATCGAAGGAGGTGGATAGATCCAGAAGAATGAGGACAGTGGTGTCTCCTCTGTCCATGACCAGATGGATGTAATCTGTGGCAGTGATGAGGGTGATTTCCTCACTGCTGTGGTTAGGTCTGAAGCCAGATTAGGTAGTGTCAAGGTGGTTGTTGTCTTTGTGGTGGGTGGCTGGATGTTTGTTCATGATCGTCTCCATGACTTTTGCTGGGAAGAGTAGGGAGGAGATGGATTAAGTGTTTAACGCTTTTCTGCGGGCTTCTTTAGGAGATGGAGAACTGTGGCGTGTTTTCAAGCATTTGGGAAAGTAGCAGTGTTCATGAGTCATTTAGGATTGAGGTGAGGGCACAGTTAATGGGGTCCAGTCCTTTAGTGAATATGTGATTCAATGGATAGGGGGTTAAATGGTGTGCCTGAGTTTAGGGTGCGCAGGGCCACTGTGGGTTATTGAATGGTGAAAAAGGGCTGGCCAGTTGGTGAGGGTGGTACTCTCGGTATTGGAAGGAAGAGGTAGGGTGCTTGTGAGTTTGCACAGATCTGATTGGGGCTCAAAGTTGTCATAGATGCTGGAGATCTTGCTGCTTAAGAAAAGGGACACTTGAGTGCAGAGCTCTTGTGAGAGAGCGACACTGGTGGAGCTTGCTGCTGGAGAGGTGAAATCTCTTAAAATGGTGAAGATTTCCTTGGCGCTCTTACTCTGTTTTGATATGCTGTTTTGATACGCTTCATTAGGGCAGAGCATTTTGGTGGCTCTGGAGGTATTGTTTAAGGGCTAATCTGTAGTTGCTCTTTTCTAAGTCATCCTGGCTTTATCTCCTTATGTGTTCTAGCTGCGCACAGTGGCACTTAGTGAGTTTGAGCTCTTCTGTGTACCAGCTAGCTTGTAGTCTGATTCTGGTGTCCTTGATGGTTTTGAGTGGGGTCCTGGTGTCTGCACAGGTCTTCCAGGTGGTAGTTGAGGGCGACGAGGAGGATGAAGATGCTATAGCTGAGTATCGTGCAGTGGGGGAAGTGACAGAGTCCACAATTGTGCTGCCAAACATGTCTCTGGTACTTGGGGCTCATTAGACGAGGGTTCCACTCAAGGTGTGGTTGATGTGGAGTTCAAAGGTCTGATGTTGCATGGAGCTGTTGGTGGTAGCTGAGGTAGTGGAGCCCAGGATTTGTTCTTTGAAGATGATGGCGAGTCCTCTTCTGGGGCTGTTAGTCCTATCCTTTCTTACGACCTTGTATCAGGGGAGGGGGGTAGCTGTGGAAATGCTGGGGATCGACGTGGGAGTCAGTCAGATTCTTGTCAGGTAAAGCAGGTCCGGTGTATGATCGTTCAGCAGTTGCCAGATTTTGGTGGCATATTTGGTGAGGCAGCAGGTGTTGAGAAGGCGGTGGGATAGGGAGGGGTGGGGGTCAGGTGAGCACTGGCAAGTATGAGGTGTGTGCGATAAGTGAAGGGGTGGTGTAAAGGTGCTGGAGTGTGCAGGAGAATTCGAAGGTGGAGGAACCTTTAATGTCACCTGGTGAGCCTCTGCAGCATCACTGGGAGGTGAATCTGCGATTCAAGGTGAGGAGGGAAGTGGACGAGTAGCAGTGGTGAATGGGAGGAGAACCAGGGGTCCTGGTGCTAATCACAGGCAGGGCACAGATTGGTGAAGATGGACTTGCCTAAAGGATACACCCCTATATTGATTGGCTGGCCACAACATGGGAAAAATATTGTGACAGTCATTACAGGACTGGAACAAAAGGGGGTGGTGTTTTTTGCAATTTTCACCCCGAGTGTGCTGGGTATACTCAGATGTGAGTCCCAGGCTCTCCACACCACTGGAGTCAAGCTATCCAGGCTGATGAAGGCTGATAGCCAGAAACCGGTCCTTGGATGCTTGATTCCGGTCTGGGAAAGACATGGCTTGGTAGTTCGGACTGGACTGTTCCCATGAGGCACAGGGTCAGAGCTGATTTGCATATAGCCAGTGTCTAACCCAGGGTGGTGTGGAGTGCAAAAAAACGATGGATTTAGGCCCAGATCCTTGTACTGGGGTGAATGTATGACATTGTTCTACATTCTGTCCATCAACTCTGTTTTTTAGTCATTACAGGACTGGCATACGATCCCCATTGAAATACACTGTAGTGAAAGCATGTTTTTAAGGGTCATAAAAAGGAGCACATATAAAGGGTGATACCAGATTTTAGTCACAATATAAATCATTTGTTGGCTGTACTTTACTTATGAATTCTTTTCAGTGCGCCTGTTTGTAATCAACACCCGCTCCGCCCGAAAACATGCCGTTGAACTCTGGGACCTACTCGACTCAACCTCCCCAGACATCGCCTTCCTGACGGAGACCTGATTGAACCCCGCCTCGGCACCCGACATAGCCATAGCCGTCCCGGAAGGCTACAAGATCACCCGCAAAGACCGACCAACAGAGCGGGAGGAGGAATCGCCATCGTCCACAGGAACACTCTCGACCAACACCGACGACACCCTCAGCACCGCCGAACACCTGCACTTCCAGATCCACACCGACCCCAACACCACCCTCAGAGGAACCCTCATCTACAGACCACCCGGACCCCGACCACAGTTCAGCGACTCCATCGCCGACTTTGTCAGCACACACGCCCTCGCCTCCACGGACTACATCCTCCTCAGGGACCTGAACTTCCACCTCGAGAACAATGACGACACCTACTCCACCACCCTGATCGACAACCTAGCCAACCTCGGACTCAAACAACTCGTCACAACACCCACCCACTCCACCGGTCACACGGCTGACCCCATCTTCTCCGCAAGCCCCCACATCTCCTTCAACCATACAGCCGAACTCCACTGGACCGACCACCGCTGCATCCACTTCACCTTCAAGAAACCCACCACGCACCACCGCACCCAACAGATGCCACACCGCTGCTGGAGCAAAGTCACCGAAGACCAGCTAACCATCACCCTCGCCCAGAGCCCACCTGCCGGCCATACCGACCCCGACACTGCCGCCCGCAACCTCAGACAGTGGATCAACGACTGCGCCAACACCTTCGCCCCGATCAAAAAACCCTCCCAACAATCATACCAACAAGAAAGCCAGCTGGTTCACTGAAGACCTCTGGGCCTCCAAGCAAACCTGCCGAAAGCTGGAGAAGATCTGGCTCTGTGAACCAACACCGGACAGCCACGCCGCCCACAAGAATGCCACCCGCAGACACCATCACCTCATCACATCTGCCAAAAGGGCCTCCTTCAAAACCGCCTAGACAACAACGCGCACAACACCAAAGAGCTCTTCAACATCGTGAAGGAACTCTCCAACCCCAGCTCCAACACCAACAATGTCCCACCCTCGCAAGACCTGTGTGACTCGCTGGCCACCTTCTTCCACCGCAAGATCACAGACATCCACGACAGTTTCAACGCTACGACCGCCCCGACAACCACTCAGACCTCCGCCCCCACGACCACCATCCGCACCAACCGCCTGCACTACTGGACCAACATCAACGACGATGACACCATCAAAATCATGAACACCATCCACTCCGGATCTCCGTCAGATCCATGCCCACTCCACATCTTCAACAAAGCCAGCACATCCATCGCACCCCATCTCCAGAAAGTCATCAACATCTCCTTCGAGACAGCAACCTTCCCGGAGAGCTGGAAGCACGCCGAGATCAACGCCTTACTCAAGAAACCCAAGGCAGACCCCAAGGACCTCAAGAACTTCCGGCCCATCTCCCTGCTCCCGTTCCCGGCAAAGGTCATCAAGAAGACTGTCAACGAACAACTGACCCGCTACCTCGAGGAGAACAACATCCTGGACCTTTCCCAGTCCGGGTTCCGCAGCAACCACAGCACCAAGACTGCCCTCATTGCCGCCACCGATGACATCAAGTCCCAGCTGGACAACGGAGAAACGGCGGCCCTCATCCTCCTGGACCTGTCAGCCGCCTTCGACATGGTCTGTCACCACACACTACGAACACGCCTCCACAATGCTGGGATCCAAGAGAATGCCTTGGACTGGACCACCTCCTTCCTCTCCGGGAGAACACAGAGCATCCGCCTTCCCCCCTTCCGCTTCGAAGCCACCGAGATCCTCTGCGGCATACCCCAGGGCTCATCCCTCAGCCGAACTCTGTTGAACATCTACTTGGCACCGCTCGCCCACGTCGCCCATCGGTACGACTTCAAAATCCTCTCCTATGCCAATGACACCCAGCTGATACTCTCCCTCACCAAGGACCCCCACACCGCCAAAACCAACCTTCACGAAGGAATGAAGGCCGTTGCTGAATGGATGAGGAACAGCCGACTGAACCTGAACTCGGTCAAGACAGAGGTCCTCATCCTCGGATCCAACCCTTCGGCCTGGAACGACTCCTGGTGGCCGACCGCATTGGGAACCGCTCCAACACCCACCGACCACGCACGCAACCTAGGGGCCATTCTCGACTCCATCCTCTCCATGACTAAACAGGTCAACGCCGTCTCCTCCTCCTGCTTCAACACCCTCCGCATGCTCCGTAGGATCTACAAGTGGATCCCCACTGAAACGAGAAGAACAGTCACCCTTGTCAGCAGTAGGTTGGACTATGGAAACGCCCTCTACGCAGGAGCCTCGGCCAAACTCATGAGACGGCTCCAATGCATCCAGAACGCCTCTGCACGCCTGATCCTCGACATCCCTCGCAGCAGCCACATCACACCCCACCTGAGAGACCTGCACTGGCTCCCGGTCAACAAGAGGATAACCTTCAAGCTCCTTACCCATGCACACAAGGAACTCCACAACACGGGACCAACGTACTTCAACAGATGACTCAGCTTCTACACCCCACCCGCCAGCTCCGTTCCACCGCCCTCGCCCTCGCTACAGTCCCCCACTTCCTGAAGAGTGACCTTAGGCGGCAAATCGTTCTCCCACCTCGCCGCAAAGACCTGGAACACCCTCCCCATCCACCTACTGCAGACCCAAGACCTGTTGACCTTCAGAAAACTCCTCAAGACCTGGCTTTTCGAGCAGTAGCAGCATTCCCCACCCCAGCGCCTTGAGACCCTCACGGGTTAGTAGTGCGCTTTACAAATGATATGATTGATTGCTAGATAGGGTGGACTATCCCCGTTTACACCCAGCACACCTGTTTAAAGGTGCACCGTGGTGCAAACAAAGATAGGGTGCCCTATCTATAATATGGGCTCAGTTGTTTGAGTCAAAATCAATACAATGAAATATCAAGTAGCACTAACCTTGACATTTTGGCACAGTCAATAGTGTAGAACTATACAAGATGAGTTTCATCTAATACAGACAGTTTCAAGGTGTGTGTGTGTGTGAGACGATACATATACCTGAACAAAGGTTAAATGCAACATTTAAACATAAAAAAATGCTGACATTTACTAGTTATAATTAACTGAAGTAATTATACCTCGCGCCCTTACCATGCACAGTGTTGTCCTAAATTATGCAATTTCAGATGTTGTCAGTGATGTTATCAATAATGTCATAGAACACATCATCATGAGTGATGTAACATGTGAGGTCATATGCAAAGCACTTTTGAGATAATTGTGTTAACTTTTTTGCATATACTCTGAAAAACTTGCTGATAATCACATTGTTAATTTTGTTACACAATATGATTGGCTTGAATGTACACACTGCTGCAATCAGACATTGAGGGAGCACTCCAAAGGTAGCAAAAGTACACTGAGGCAGAGGGTGCCCAATGAAGGTCCTGAATAATGCACACACACCGCTCGGCCATATATGTGTTCGAGACAGCAATCATGGATTTGAGGGAGTGCTCCACAGTCATCAAAAGTATACTTAGACAAAGGGTGCCTAACACACACCCAGGTTTGTGCAGACACCCCATTCACCCACATCGGCACTCATGGCAGCAGTCAAGGAATTGAGGGAGCACTCCAGCGGCAACAAATGTATGGGTGCTGAAGAGTGTCAAATGCAGGCCCACTTTGACGCACACACCTCACTCACCCATATCAGCATTCAAAGCTGCAGTCAGGGAATTGAGGAAGTGCTCCACAGGCAACAAAGGCCAGTGAGGTGGAGGGTGTCAAAATGCAGGACCGGGTTTATGGCCTGCATTATCAGCACTTAGGCCCACAAGCACTCAAGGCCACAATCAGGGATCTGAGGAAGTCTTGTATGGGCAGCAAAAGTATGCAGAAGTACCATGAGGGATTAAACTAATCACCAGAGATTTGAGGATTATGAAGGAAGGAAAGGAGCAATCAGAACAGAATGTTCAACACACGTCCAGTCGGATACACACATAGAGCTACTTTCTTAAAAATTATCACTCTGGAGTAAGGAATGCCACTGTCAGCCGTTTGTTGTCCAACAGAGAACCAAGAACACAAGCAACACCAATCACTCAGGTACATTGTTGGACTAATCTAAGAGAAATTAAGATTCTGACTGTGAGTATGGTTCAGTGAAGCAGTGGGTGTCCAACATACATTCAAGATCACAAAGAATGGTACTCACTGAGATAGTCAGTCAAAGCAAAATACAAAAAGAGAATATAATTCTGTCTTAGTTTGTGTATAAGTGCTGTTCTGCATATTTGCATTCCTGTGTGTCTCTCTGTTTATATGTGCCTGAGTCTAAATCTGAGAAAATAGTGCTGTGCAAATTTATTTAAGTTTCATGGGTAATTTTGTTTTTTTCCCCTGATGTATATGTTTCTAATTTTTTTTATATGCAGTGATATCATCAACTATGTCTCTTACGAAGCCATCAGTTAAGTCGTGTGATGTCATAGGCAGCCCGGGGCTATGGTTCTAATTCAAGCAGTCACACAATGGTGATGTCATAAGAGATATATTCAGTGTTGTCACTCATGATATCATCAGTGATGGTGTGTGAGAAGCAATGAACAATAGATGGGGAAGTTATAGTTATGGCTTGCAGCACACAATATTAACTGACGAATTTCAGTGGTTTAACGAAATTGAGCCAGAACCAAAACTACATTTTTAACTGATATATATATATATACTTGTTCGCCGTGCATTGAAAATGCGCAGATGCACTCCCTCCAAATGAAATCACCTACTCCGGATTTGTTGCAAACAGGATTTTTATTATTATTGTAGCACAGTGAGCCAGGAAAACACCCAACGCATTTTGGCGAAAGAATCGCCTTGCTCATGGGTAGTTTGTTTCGTGAAATAGATCAATTAAATAAAAAAAACAATAAAGTTACATGAAACATCAATGTGTCAACATGAACAAAGGACTAATGTTCCAAAAGGCGCGTCGGCCATCTTGTAGTGGTTAACAAAGCAAATACTGTATACTTTTTGATGTCTACCCCAAAACAACAAATCATAAGTGCAGTTACTTTTCCAATATTCCAATTTTCTCAGCAAATGTCAAAAGTAACAAATAGGTTATCTCAAATTAAATGATTTTCTATTGTAATTCCATATACCTAATTTGCGTCTTAATTATACTCATGGGTCATTCAGAGGTAAATTAATTGACCTTCTCCGACAAACTGCTGCATCATTTTGTTATATGCTGCATAACCCAACAACAATCTATATTTTGTCTCCAGGTTTAACACCAATCTGTACATTATAAGCAAATAACTAATTGATAGTCATACCCACCTATCTAGATGTACTGCATACAAAGGTTTCCTGCAATTTTCATTATTCTAAACAGTACAACTGTATTCACCAGTAAGTAAGATTAACCCCAAGTGGGTATGTACTGCCCGGTGTCTCTAACACTCAAAAGGACATCCTGTTAGATAAGCCCCACAGGGCATTCAATAAGTTCTTAACTCAATCATTGATCTTGAAAATATGGCTTCTTGAAGTACCTTCACCCAAGTGGGCTAAATTTCAATTTCCCTCTTGAAATGCCAGTTAAACCTTATGCCGCTGTTATCTCCTGTTCCTTCTTAAAACATACTGAAATGGTTCTTCAAATGATCCTGTTCTGTCTAGAGAACAACTTCTATATTTTTAATGAGGTTTTTTACAGATTGTATAAGTGAGTAGGATGACTGCATACGTGAATAGGATGTATGCTGGTGTGTAATGTTGATGTAGGTGTATATTTGATATTTGATAGTGTTCTATTGGTCTTTGTCAGCATGTATGAGTGAATCTATAGGTAAGTGTTTAGATGCGTGTGTAGATCTAGGAATTACTGAGTGGGTTTTTAGAAAATTGTATTGGTGTGTCAATGGTTTCAAATATGGTTATACTAGTGTATGATGAGGTGTATCAGATTGTCACGTGGACGATGTAATCAGTAATGTCATCTGAAATGTCATCAGAGATGTCATCATTGATGTCACTGACCATGTCATGAATGATGTAATATGTGACATCATCATCAGTGGATTGCGGGCGCGCTAGTTATAGTTAGCTGAACTAACTATAACGGCGGAACTTCTTGTATTTTGTATTTGGGGCCCCCATTACAATACAAAGATTGTCCCCGGGATTTGGCCCACCAGTGGGGCTTTGTTTTTTTCTTTCGCGGCCGGATACGCGGTTCCTAGATCCCTAGTGGCCTAATCAGGCTTAGGGGGTCAGGGTGTTTCTACCCTGCCCCCTTTTCTTCTTTTTCGTGTTTGTTTTTATGTTTTCTTGTGCCTCTGTTCTACCGAGGCACAAGATGGCTGCCAACACTTCCTGGTTTGGAGTGTTGACAGCCAATAAGAATAGAGCTCGTGATCGGGAGGGTCTGCTGATCCACCGCGGCCATAGATATCACTATTTTTTTTTTTTGATTTGATAGAATATTGCGATTTTCCTATGGTAAATAGGTCCTAATTATAACTACCTACTGGCAACCGCTAGTAGGTAATATATATGTATATGTATGTACATATATATATGTGTGTATATGTGCGTGTGTGTATATATATATATATATATCTATATATATCTATACTACTATTATAAAGTAAGAACTGGGAACCTTTGAGGCGGGTATTGAGGCGGGTAAAGTCGGGAACCACAGCGCCAATCCAAACACCCAATATCATTGGAATTGTCAGGGTCTACTGAGTGACATAGGCTATATACCCCCGAAAAATATACGTTCTTTAAAAAATATACCTTACAAAAAAAAGTAGTCCCTTGGAAGTAGCGCCGGCCGTGTGTGCCAACGTGCTGACATCATCAGGAGCGCGAGGAGTACAGCCGTGGGGAGGAAAAGTAAAGACGGCGTGGAACCAACATCCGGTTCACAGAAATGTGCAGAGCCGTGGGGAGGAAAACTAATGCGGCGTTCGGCGGGAGGAGCACGGAAGACAGCGGCGGCGACAGTGGGGACGCGAGGTAAGGGACTTCCTGGAGCATGGAAAAGAGCAGACAGTTTGTTAAATTTAGATAATTCCTCACTTTGCACCTAGCGGCGGCGACAGTGGGGACGCGAGGTAAGGGACTTCCTGGACCGCGGAAAGGAGCAGACAATTTGTTAAATTGAGATAATTCCTCACTTTGCACCTTAAATAAGTGTTTTTGCATAGAATGGTGATAAAAAATGCCAATGCCTCCAATACCCTCTTCGGGTGCAGTGCAACCGTTGCAACTCTCGAGTTGGGAGCTGTTTCCTTTGCTATGGGCCCCGATACAGAAAAAAGTCTACATAATGGAAGGACGGTCAATGAAGCCGTTCCTTTTTTGCTGGTGTTCACTCATAGCAACGCGGCCTGGCAGCACATTCAGAGACGCAATGCCGTGTGAGCGTGGTGATTGTTTCCAGGCAGCAAATGGGCTCCATTTTTTAAAATAATTTTTGGGGGAGTAGTTTTGCCAAGCCCCTTTTGATTTAAAAGCAAGACGGAGGCGCGACGCTGCATTATTCAAGGTGGTCCTGTCCCAGCTGCTTAGTTTGTTATGGCATAATTTGGTGGCAGGCACAATAGCAGCACAAAATAAAAAATGTGACAGGTGTCAGTATTGCAGGGGGCCGTGAAACAGCCTTAACGGCGGGGTGTGCGGGGGCCCAGAAGCAGCCTTTTGCTCCCTGACAACGTCGGGACGGGCTGCTAGTATATATATATATATATATATATATAAATATATATATATATATATATATATATATATTACCTACTGGTGGTCGCCAGTAGGTAGTTATAGTTAGGACCTATTTTCCATAGGAAATCCGCAACATTCGATTTGGAATAACTTTGGCGCCGGTTTACGAATCTTCTTAAAAAAATTTAAACTGGTGGGGGGCTCTTGTCCGCTCCTATCCTAAAAGACCCGGGGTGATTCATCAAGCGGGGGCCGAGAGAAAAGGGGGTCCCAAAATGTGTTTTCCCCATGCAATATTCCGTAGGAACCTTTAATCGCAGCTACAGCCCAAACTGCCGAACGCATTTACACCAAATTTGTCAGAAAGGAAGACCTTGGTTCAGAGTCGTGCCATTTTGTTAAATAGTGTACATCTGTTCAGTAGTTCTTTAGATATTAAAGGAAACAAAATACATATATATCTGGGCGAAGCCTAACCACACATCTCCTCGTGAGATCTGATTGGCTGTCAGCACTTCATCAAAGAACTGTTGGCATCCAACTTAGGACCAATATACATGATAGCACCTCATTAAAAAGCTTTGCAGTTAATAGAAGGTTTTAAGACTTTAGTTACATTATAAATCATTTGTTGATGGTACCATACTCATTTTAGGAATTCTGGTGTGTTCTAAGGTGATTTTACCATGTGAAAAAGCCTTCTGCTGGGATATCATGAATCATGTTTAAGAGAAAACTATTTTCTCATGCTTTTCCCACAGACGTTTGGAAGGGGATCCTAAGCTAAACTGAGCATATTTTCTGTAAATTCACATGATCTTTCTCAGTCATGTGAGAATGAAGTCTGACATTCTCAGTAAAACATGAACATCCAACAAGGGCAGAGACTGTCAGTTGATTCCTTTGTCTTCTACTGCAGCTTCCCAGAGTGTTGTAAAGAACAACTAGAGCGCTAACAGTCCTACTTATGACAAACGTATGGCACACCTGAAGCCATGTTGATTGGAATAAAGTGGTAACTCTTAAAACATTTAATTAAAAAAGGAACAAAATGAGGGGGTTCATTTTGCCATAGAAAGTATTATTAGCGCTGAAAAGAAAAATTAGGGCACATTTTGAGTCACTTCTCAAATCCTCTTCTATTTCATTAAAAAATTCTGACATGCAGACTGAAACATGCACTTTGAATACCACCAGTAGACTTCCCTTGTGAGCAGTAGCTTTACTACAGTGATCTATTAAGCAACTAGAGTGCTAACATTCAGAATTTATGGCAAATGTGTGACATCTGAATGCCTTCTTGATGGAATCAAAGTAAAAAACTGAAAGTATTTCCTTCGCGCCTTTCTTGGGCATCTCTCCGACAAAGTATCTGGAAGACAAGAGAAAGATTACAACGCTCAAAATTGGCTCTTCGTTCCGTCTCGAGCTCACGTGCAGCGAGGAGGTGCAGCTTCAGAGCACAGGAACAAGAGGATGTCTTCTGGTCTTGCGTCCCTTTTTATCCGTCTTCAGGGCGGGCGTAAACGCGCCCCTGCCTGCCCCGAGGGGCGTGGCCAGCTGCGTCAGTGTCTAGGCCAGCCCACTCTAGGGCGGGAAAAAGCGCGCCCCGGCTACGCCGCTTCGGGCATACCAGCCGAGACGCGCCTCCCGCCCAAAATGGCTTCCCGGGGGGATCGAGGTACTCTGCCATACGTTCGGGGGGACCGAGTGGTCGCCCCTTTCCATACTAGTAATAGTGATTTCATAACACACTAAGTATGAGTTACTATCTATATGAATACAATACGTGCTATTTGTATAAGTCTGTAGCTGAGTAAATGTAAATAGGATACATTGTTTGCAAAACTGAGTAGGATGACTGCATAACTGAATAGGATGTGTGCTGCTGTGTAATGTCAATAAAGGTGTATAAGTATATTTGATAGTGTTCTATTGATCATTGACAACATGTATGAGTGAATCTATAGGTAATTGATTAGATGTGTGTGTAGATCTAGGAATCACCGAGTGGGTTTTTAGATACTTGTATTGCTGTGTCAATGGATTCAAATATGGTACTCTGTATTTTACAGTGAGTGATTAAAGGTTATACTAGTGTATGATGAGGTGTATTTGATTGTCACATGGATGATGTCATCAGAGATGTCATTTGAGATGTCATCAGTGATGTCACTGATCATGTCATGAATGTTGTAATATGTGACATCACCAGTGGATTGCGGGCACAAGAGTTACAGTTAGTACAACTAACTATAACAGAGAAATTTCAATGGTTTTGTATAAGTGAAATGTCCAGCTAACTATAACACCCCTGAAACCAAGGGTTTTTTCATTGAATTTCTAAGGTTTTTTTAAATGATAATTCCAAACTATAACCTGCCTGAAACCTATGGTTTTTCAGTGAATTTCAAAGCTTTTTTAAATGTCAATATCGAACTACAATATCCCTATAACCTACAGTGTTTTTAAGTAAATTTGAAAAACATGTGTATACTTTTGATAGTGAAAACAAACTTTACAGTAGTGTTTTATAACTTATAATTATAGCTCCTGGTTTTATGGTATTTCTTTTTTGGACATTTCCATCTGTATTTATTCATGTTTTTTTTTTAAATAATTGAATCTGTATTTACCCATTTATATTTCGGATTTTGTAAAAAAAAATGAATCTGAAATTAGTATATTTCCACATTTATGTTACTGATAAATATGCACTCATGGCTGAAAGACTGACCATTTTCACTCATGTAAACACTCTTAGATGATAAACTATACACAACCTTCATATTAAAATGTGCAAGTTTTCTTATACGAGCATATATATTGCTCTTTAAGGCTCTTTATTGTGATTACTTTCTTACTTTTAGAACAACAGCATTTAGAATTGCTCAAAAAATAACCCAATTTCCGTATTTATCCACACTTTAAAATAAATAGAGAGGAAAATAAATAATTTTCTGACTGTATTTAACGGTATAAATCTGTAAAAACATAAAACAAGGAGCCCTACTTATAATTTAAGAATGTTTTCAACGTAATTAGCAGTAATTAACATATAAGTGTGGTAAAAGTATGACGTAGCACCTATAATATCTGCCTTCGAACAACAGCGTTCACAGTTCGATTCCAAAGTCCATCAGCATCTTGGCCCACCACTATCTCACTGTAGGTAACACTTTGCTTAATCTTCCCAACGCCCCAAGCACCGGTACACCTTTCCGGGGGTAGCTTTACGCTTTACAAATGCAGGCACGTTTTCAATTTAACAGCACAGTGATGAGAAATATTAGCACATTTTTTTTTCTTCTATTGTAAACGATATTTTTTTTATGTCTTCTATTTAGATGTTTTTAATCATGAGAATGCAAAGGACACAGTTTACCGGGTAACACTTATTAAACTCTCCAAAGAATGTAGATAATAAGGACCTTATACGTGTTACTATGAAAATCGAACCCTTTACAGCTTCACAGTTTTTAACTTTTCACAACACGTACACAAGTAAAACAGTTAAAACGTGAGTATGTGTAAACTGTAAAATGTGACATATAAATAGGCGGAGACGCATCTTCCTTCCATAGAATACTAAACAACCAAAAACTATATAAACCACACCTATTGTGTGATTAGTTTCGTCTTCGCAAGTTATTTCTGTGTTGCAAATCTGTGATGCATGGTCCCTTTTCTAGCATCGGCTTCTTGTTTTGCATCAACAAAACATATTCCGGAGTTGTAAGTTGTTTCATTATGGCATAGTAGATAGTTATAATTTGTGGCTATTTGTCAATATTTAAACATTTATATCTAGAAAAAATTGTTATTGCATGTTTTTCCCTTTTTTTCTGTAACGTCAGCAGCTTGTTTTCAGAAACATGTAGATTACAACAAACAGTGCTCCTTTTCTGGCTCCTTTCAGCTTATATATTGTGACTTTCTATATTATAATATTGACACTGTTATTCACTTCAGAGGTGTTGGTGACCACTCGGCGCAAACCCTAAACATTTACAATCAACGTCACCACCTTCCAATTGTTAGTGTGTTTTCCCCTAGGGATCATGTACTGTTAATATGTATATTATAATTTTCACAGTCATAATGATCTCAGAAGAGTTTATGACCCGTCGCCACGAAGATCAAACGTTTCAATGTCAGAAGGTCAGAAAATAATTACCGCTCGAAAGTATTTCGTTATGGATCTTCTGTTCTACAGATAACTTTATTTTCCTTTTCTTTTTAATGTAACAATGGTGTCATTCGTTATATTGTAATAGATTGTCCTATTGTTACAGAAGAGGAATAGGAGATTTGTCTGTAATACAGCTTACGAGACATTAGAACGTACTTGATCAGATATTTTTGTCAGTGAGCATATTTATGAAATTGCTGAATAAAATAATATAGCTTTCAAAGATACATTGCTACTTTAAATATTTGATAAACCCTATATTTCTGAATGGTATTTTCTCATTTCTATTCTTCCCAGTTGCGGTTCCTATTCACCTCTTCCTTATAGAATATATAGGACCAGTACTGTATATTATAATAGTACTATCCTATACATTCTTGAGTATGTGATTTGTTAGCGGAACAGTGTGCGACCTCTAAGCACTACGACAGAACGTTCTTGAATTCTACAAAATACAAATTTGAAAAATAATTATGCATACATTTCTATGTAATATAAAGTCACTTGTATTTAACAGTTTTTTACTTGTTCTACTGACCTCAGATAATGTAGTGCGGGAGTGTATGTTGTAGCACTTCTATTCTACTTTATCTAAAAGTAACTGGTGCCCGCTTACATTATCAAGAATATGGGGCAACACTTTTACAAACTATAGCAGAAAAAAGGAGGGTATGGCCACGCTTAAATGATATTTTATGAAATTCCATTGTTATTTGTCACCCCTTTCATATATACAGCATCAGTTTCTGAAGAAAGTTTATTTGTAATTGCTAAATAGAAACTGTTTCCAACCTAGACTGAAATTTTTGCTGAACAACCACACCTCCCCTTCAGAAAAGTAAACACCACTTTATAAGTAAATAGTGCTCCTGGGAAGTATCCCACCCACAAACTTCGTTAAAAAAAAACACTTCAAGACACTGTCATTTTTCCGCCGTGATTTGTACACCCCACAGCAATTATATAAATGGCCCTTAAAACATATAAAAACAATTTTTTACCTTCACAATCCCAGTCCACCACCTTGTGACCACTATACAGAGTTAATAGTGTTCCTACCCTCCCCTCTACTACTTTCTTTTCCCTTACTCCTTTGGAAGTGCGTCACAAAATGACTGACAACAGTGAACCGTTCCCACCCAATAAGGAGCAAATTTGTGCTCGGAACACTTCAGCCAATAAAATGTCCATGTTGTTCCGCAGAGGAGGAAGGAATGACTGCCAACACTTCAACTTTTAATGCTTCGCAGCCAATGAACATTAAGCTTTGTAAGGCCCCTCTTGGAACACGTTACCCAATGAAATGTCCCTAATACTCCGCGAAGAGGGAAGGAATCGCTGACAACACTTCTACTTTCAACGGTTTACAGCCAATCAACATTAAGCTTGGGAAAGTCCTCCTTGGAACATGTCAGCAAATCAGATGTCCCTCCTACTCCGCAGAGCGGAAGTGAATGTCTGCCATCACTTCTACTTTCAATAGTTCACAACCAATCAACATTAAGCTGTAGAAGCTCCTCCTTAGAGCACGTCAGTCAATCAGATGTCCCTCCTACTCCTCGGAGAGGAAGTGAATGGCTGGCACCACTTCTACTTCCAATAGTTCGCAAACAACCAACATAAAGCCCAGGAAGGTCCTCCTTACAACATGTAAGCTAATTAGATGTTCTTGCTACTCTCTGGAGCAGAAGTGAATTGCAGAAAACACGTCTACTTTAGATGGTTCGCACCTAATGAACATTAAGCTTGTTTTTGGAACACCTCAGCCAATTAAACGTTAAATTTGTTCCACGCACACATACAGAACACGCCCTCCCACATATTAATACATTTCCTGTAACAAGGTGACTCTATCCGTAACAAAAGTGAACTCTGCCTAATAAATAAACATCATTCCACATTATATTAAAGAAAAGCCGCAATACGCCACATTGTTATTTTCCCGATATAGTTTCCACAGCCTACTGCACCCCCCTCCCAACATGAGTGAAACCCCGGGACTGTGGGGGCCCCAGCAAACCCCTGCTTTATTTTTTTAACAAATACCACGGGCCTATTTCCACAGTCTACTGTACCCCCCTCTCAACATAACTGAAGCCCCGGGACTGCGGAGCGGCCCCAGTGAGCCCCCACTAATATTTTTATTATATTTTCCACTGACTTCTTCAACCTCGCTTCTACCAATGCACAAAATGGCTGCCAACACTTCCTGGTTTCGAATGTTGACAACCACTTGACAGCCAATCAGCATTCACCGCGTGATCAGGACAGTGCGCTTAGTGTGCGCGCAAGATACGCACATCCACCGACGTCATAGATATATATGTACTTTTACATGAACATATTTACACCACTTAAGCAAAAGGTACGAGTCTGAACCGAGGACTACCTCTTTGCCAAATTTAGTATAATTCCGTTCAACCGTTTGTGCTGTAGCCGTGATGAACGATTCCTATGGAAAATTGTATGGGGAAAACACGTTTTTGGACCCCTTTTTTTCTCGGCCCGCTACAAATGTAATATTTTAGACCCTGGGATTTCTCCTTCCCAGGTAGCTAATTCTTAAACATGCACAGGAGCCCGCGCTACGTTTTCATTTTTATACGGTGGATCCTTGCACCCACTGCACATTTCTCAGTTTAAAAACAAAAAAACTTTTCAGGGCCCAAGGGGTCCTTGTGGGACCCCATAAGCAGATCTAGAGAGTCAAAATATTTCTTAACAGCCCCCTTTATACGTTTTAAACACTTGTTCCACTAATTTCTAGATCCTCGCTTCTACCGAGGCACAAAATGGCTGCCAACACTTCCTGGTTTCGAATGTTGACAACCACTTGACAGCCAATCCTCATTCTGCGCGTGATTGGGACGGTGCGCTTATAATCCACGCAACCACAGAGGCCATAGATATATATGTACTTTTAATTGTAATTTTCTCAGGAACTACTGAACAGATTTACACTATATAAGCAAAAGGCAGGAGTCTGAACCAAGGACTACAACTTTGCCAAATTTGGTGTAATTCCGTTCAGTCGTTCGGGCTGTAGCAGCAATGAATGGTACCTATGGAAAATTGCAGGGGGAAAGCACGTTTTGGGACCCCCCTTTTTCTCAGCCCCACTTCACGAATCACCCCAAAACTTTCAGGATATGAGCGGCCCGGAGCGCCCACCAGTTTTGAACATTTCGCTAAGATTCGTCAACTGGCGCAAAGGTTATTCAAAATAGAATGTTACGGATTTCCTATGGAAAATAGGTCCTAACTATAACTACCTACTGGCGATATATATTTTCTATCTATATTAATACATATATCAATTAAAAAACAAAGGTTACAAATAAGTTATAGTTAGGGGTCATTATAATACTATGCTATTACGCAGCACATTTAAAGTACACAAACATTACAATTACAATAGTTATAGTTTTTTTTCCAACTTATACTATGGTCCACAGCATATCATAGAAGTTCAACATCACCCACACACCCACACACTCAAACAACTCGAGCTCGCCAAATTTATATTAAATGTAAAAGAAAAATGTTCAATACTATATCATAATGTATGTATAAATGACAGGTTTATAAAGGTATTTCAAACACGTCATTTAATATAATAAATAATACATATACTATGGGCGAGTTATAGTTTCTTGAGTGATGTTGAGATTTTACGTTACGCTGTAAACCGTAGTATAAGATGGGCAAATAATGTTTTCATTGAAGACTTTAAAAAATAACTATAAGTATTGTATTTCTAATGTTTGTGTAGTTTAAATGTGCAGGGTAATAGTGTAGTATTACAATAACTCCTAACTATAAGTAATTGTTAAAAAAAAAAATTGGGGGAATTGCATGGGGTTTTAGAAGAATTGTAAAAATGTTTACATTTGTTTGCATGTCATTAATTGCAGTGAAATATATTCATATTTAAATATATATATATAAGTTGAAATATTTGAAAGAGTATATGCTTTTTGTTGGTAGAACATTAGGCTACAGTTATGTAGCCTAATGTTTTGTGTGGATATATTTGTTAAAAAATATTTTTAAGTACTTTTATGCTTGTAATTACAGTTCAAAAGTTGTGTTTCTACGGGGGGTGTTGGGTATTATAATTCTGCACTATGGTATTTTTTATTTTATTTCTGCTTTCACCTGTACCGCAGTACTGTTCCAAAAGTAGTGCGGTACTAGTAAAAAAGCATCTGACAGGCTGAAAATATTTCTTTTTAAACTTATCAAAAGCTGGTATTTATTTCAGCTCATTATTGTTGTGATTTTGACTGGCTCAGAAGTCCAACAGTTCTGCTGCTGCTTTTGTTGTGTTTGGGTCCAATTTTGCATCATGGCACAAGGAGAACCACCCAATGCTGTTGTTCATTCTGCAGTGGAGGAGAAAGAGGAGGACAATGCAGTTGAGGAGCAAGAATTGGAGCATTGAAAGCAACTTAAAGAGACGGTGGTCTGGCAGTTCTTCAAAATTACTGCAAGTGAGGAAAATGTTAATGCCCGGCATGTAATGTGCTCATTATGTTATACTGTCATATCCTGTGGAACTGGACAGCAGTACTCCTTAGGGACCAAAGGAATGTGAAAATACCTTCACACCTTGCATTCCACCCATTTGACTTGGGCATAAATGAGACGAGAGCTGGAAATGGAGCAAATAGAGGAGGGAACTTCTGCAGGAGCTGGGCATATTTAAACTTCAGTTGTGGACATGCAAGTTCTACCACCATCTAGTTCTTCTGCATCACCCGCTATTTCTCCACTTTGGTTCGGCAGTTGCTATGAACCTCCTTAGGCAACAGTGCAACATTGTTGAGCCTTATGCTGGGACAGCAACCTATTGTTTATATTGTCAGTCATAGCCGCAGTGGAGAGTGGCCTAAACATCTATCGGTAGCTTGTAATAGCTCACTGCTGCCCTCTCCAAAACCCTTGGGTTTAATTTTATTTTCCCCAGTTGGGTGAGTGTTTTTTTTCACTTCATAGTTTGTCTGTTTGACCTATAGTTTAGAGAAAAAAATGCACTAAACAAAATGAAGAAAAAATAGTTATTTTTAATTTCATTATAATAAAGAGCTGTTTTATAATAAAGAGCAGCTTTTTCATTTACAGAACCAGATCGTAATATATAAAAAAGAAGAGTAAATGAGAAGGTAAGTGAAAGGTAAGTTACATTATGCAGGTATATACACTAAACGGATAGGAGTTTTACTTTCTAAGTTTGACATTTACATTTTTTACTTGATTCAAAACACTTAGGGACAGATTTATATCTCTGTGGTTGGGTTACTCCGTCACAACAGTGAAGGATATCCCGTCCACCAAAATATAGTTCCCATAGGATATAATAGGAATTATGTAACCCGTCTGCCGAGATCTGAATCAGACCCTTAATTTACAATTAATTTGATCTGCATTCGTTCACATACATATTAAATGCAAAAGCTTTTGTTTAGTGTTGTTCAGATGGTTGTAACAATCAAGTTAGTAATATAGGATATCATTTATCACCCAGCAGGGTGCAGATAAACATTATCTTTTGTTCTTCATCAAACACTGGGGAAAACACAAATGAAAAGGATTATGGCAAACAGTTTTAATACTGTGCTTGTTCAACTGTTAGTGGTACCTAAATTACAAAAAAATTCATCAAAACTAGGTAATCTTTTTGCCTAAAATCTTAACATTGGTCTTGCAATGTGTTTAGGTTCCTTAATATTATCATATTTTAAAAAACAATGTCATCAATATTTTTCTATTTTACAAACTGTAGTATATGTCCCATTTCTCCAATTAGAAATCCATGTTCTACATCCAAGTAGCATTGTAAAATGACACCGAATTTTTTGCGAAGAAATTGGGGCCTGATTATAAGTTTGGCGGCTCGATGGACCGCCAAACCCAGAGTGGCAGTGCTGCAACCACCGCACCGACGGTCCGACTGCTGTATTATGACTTTGGCAGTCGCCCTGCCAAGGACCGCTGCTACTACCAGGGATCCACGATCCCTAGCAGTCTTGCAGCAGTCTGAGGCCACAATATGCTGACAGTGCAGCTGCTGCACCTCGAACATATGAGGTACCTCACTGACCTCCTTTTCATGACAGTGAACCCGCAATGAAAAGGGTGGAAGTGCCTCGGTGCACCGGAATGCATGCAGGGGGGCACATGGTGTGCCCCCTGCCTTTCTGCCCCCCAGTTCCTGCACAGCATAAACTTTACTGTAACATGTTGTGACGGTCCCCCAGTGCTGCCTTTCTAAGGCAAAATTATGACATGTAATCCATCAGATGGTTAGCAGTGGAGTTTGGCGGTGTGGGAGCGGGATGGAGGCATGCCACCATGCCGTGACAGCGCCAAACTCATAATGAGGTTTTAAGTCTTTTTCTAATTCAGCAGCTCGTGACACAGATTTCTCTATTCACAGATTTTGTTTTGTAGGTGTCTTCTCTACACATAATTTTTACAATGTTTTTTGGCATGAATAACCATATCATCAGCACACAGTCCTTTCTAACTTTGCAAACATGGATTGTTATGCTATGTGGATTTCTACAGCGCACTTCTCACCCGAGACAGTATCCAGGTCCCTCAGGCAAGGTGTGTAGTCCCACGGTGCTCATATATGATCCAGGTCTTCTTCATTTTGCGCAACTCAATCAGTGAAGAGGAGGCTTTGATGTGTTGAGTGGCAGTTCTTGGGTGCGAGGTAGGAGAAAGAGTGACCTCTAGTTTTGCTTTTGCGTATGTGTGGTGTGTGTGTGCGCAAGCGAGAGTGAGGCAGAATGCAGGTGTGGAGGGTTGGCGAACGTGTATGCAGGTTTTCTTGTATTGAGCTCCTGTTCTGTGTAGGGCTTTGTATGTGTGTGTGAAAATTCACATTACCATAAGCATTCCTTTAAAGCCAGACCTACTGGCATTGTCTAGTGATTAGTTTGGTCTCTCATCTACTTGCAAAATGCCATCTTCTTTCATAGATTTCCATAAACATACCATTTCTTGTCTCAAACTCCAATCTTGCGATACTGATTAGGGATATCCTACAATTTTAAATTGTTTCTAAATTACCTTGCTTTAGCTTCAAATTCTTGAAAACAATTTTTATGCGTTCTCAGTAGCTTGCAATACAGAATACTCCATTCGAGCGCCATAAGGTGGCATTGTTAGTCTGGAACATACTGAAGATTGAGGTAGTTGTTTATTCAGTTTTAGTATTGCTTCAGCATCCACATCTATGGTGCCCATGGATGCTCCTCTCCTTTTGCTGTAGAACTATATAGCAAAGACAAAGACATTGACTACTGATTATATTACATTACATTATATTATATTGAATTGTATTATATTACATGCAGCCTCCTCATAACCTCATATATTCCCACACGATATGAGAGATTACATGACAAATAACGATCACATCACCAGAGATTAATATATCATTGACATTATCAATGGGAGTCCTCTGAATAAAGTACACTTTCTTTATTTTGATATGAAGTTCAAATGTATATTGATATAAATATTGTGAGTCCACGAACATTCCATTTGGGTACATGTTATGGTTTTCATGTGGACAGGGCATGAGTTATGGCTAGGCGTTGCTGGGGAAACATAACCACATTTCTTCTACATCTGAATGTTTGCAGTATCTGAAGCAGACAGTTTTTGAAAATGTTTCTTTAGTGAATTTATGGCATTTTCGTAGAAGGAACATTTGCAGGGCCAGTATCCCTGTGTCAAACCCCCATCATGCACAGGCTTTGGCTGTTGATTGTGGGGGTTGGACAGGAGCGTAGCTTGGTCAGTAAGATTGGAGAGGGGCGGGGGGTGAGCTTCAGATTTTACAACAATGACTCCAGCATATAATCCTAAAATATATTGTACGACAAGAAGAACACATGAGAGGGGTTTACGGGGCAGTGAAAAAGGAGAGGAAGCCGGATTGGTAGGAGTACTATGTGCGAGAAAACACAATATTCTATAATAAACATCATTTTTGAGGTCTTTGTGTGTGTGTGGGTATCTGTCTTTGTGTATGTAAAAATCCTGGTGAAATCCGACAGACACCTCAACACACCTGACTGAAAGCACCAGTACCAAACTATTTATCAGAAAATACATTTATTGGGGGTGTGGAACACCCCAAACACCCCTCCTAAAGGTACACCTGTGTGGTTGGACACAGGCCATGGCCTGAAATGCAGACCCTAAGCATCAAACAGGCATATGTTTAAAGCATGGCACTCTATCCCTTCTATGCCAACCTCAAGTCACATACTGTGTGGACCTTCTGAGACAGTATCCAGGTTCCTCAGGCAAGGTGTGTAGTCCCACGGTGCTCATATAAGTTCCAGGCCTTCTGCTTCTTGCAAAACTCAATCAGTGAAGAGGAGGCTATGATCTGTTGCGAGTGGTAGTTCTTGGGTGCAACGTAGGAGAATGGGTGGCCTCCAGTTTTTCTTTTGCGTATGTGAGGTGTGTGTGCAAGCGAGAGTGAGTCAGAGTATAGGTGTGGAGGGGGGGGCGAAAGTGTATGCAGCTTTTCAAGTATTCAGCTCCTGTGCTGTGTAGGGCTTTGTATGTGTGTGTGAACATGTTTAACTGGCTGCACTTGTGAATGGGGAGCCAGTGAAGCTTCCTGAGATGCAGTGTGATGTGGAAAGTCGAGTAGGAGTCTTGCAGCTGCGTTCTGGATGTTCTGGAATCTGTGAAGGAATTTCTTGCAGATCTGGCATAGACAGTGTAACCGTAGTCCAGCCTGTGGGTGATAAGTGCTTATGTGACAGTCAGTCTGGTGTTTCAAGGAAACCATTTGAAGATCCTTCGCAGCATGCATAGGATGTGGAAGCAGGCGGTGCAGACTGCATTGACATAAGCCATCACGTTAAGCTTGTCATCTAGGATGGTCCCTATATTCCTTGCGTGGTCTGTGGGTGTTGGGCCTAGCTCCGAATGCTACTGAGTGGAATCCTATGGTGAGGTTTGGTTGCTGAAGACCAGTACTTCCATCTTGTTAGAGTTAGTTGAGCTGCAGTCAGTGGGTACGCATCCAATCTGGTGCAAAAGCAACGCACTGGGGCTTGTAAATATTACTCTAAGAGTACATGTTCCTTTTATCCAGAAAATATTTTGAAGGCATCATGCTAACTGTAGCTTATAGCTGTATATAAAAAAGAAAAAGCAACAGTTCTATTACTGTTAATTAGACTGAAGTGTAAGTCACATTTAACTCTACATATAACACGTTTCTTACTAGCATATTATGCAACTTTGTTTGTATTTATCTTCAATACAAGTAAATATTCTGATTATTTTCCTAATAAGGTAACACTATTAAATAACTAGGTATATCTCCAAGCTTTAGTTATTATTCGAAGGGTGATCTGATCATGGTAATGGCGCTCAGATGGGAGTACACATTTATTAATGTGTACAAAATCTGTCAGTGCGGTGCTTCAGGGTAGAGAGACTCACCTCACTCCCCAAATTTGATCCAATATCACTGTTATACAAATCCTGCAACCCAAACATTTGCTATTCTATTATACAAATATGCTAGCTTTCTTTTGACAACAATGAAGAAAACACACAAAATGTCCTCCCATGTTCCGTTTTCTTAAATTCCAATTATTTTACTCTTTAGCCTCAAAGCCAACATGTGTTTCATCACTGCTTGGGATAATCCCACAACTTTGTCAGGGTGGTCTATGATTTCAGAGGCAACTCAAATCTTGTGTCCGGTTATACTTCTGTCACAGTCCATCCCTATCATTCTAAAGAATGCTACCTTTCCGTATGGGTCAATCAGTGAAAAGCTCCAGAAATAAGAGAGTCCTTACTGCTTTATCTGCACTATTCTTCTGTTCCTCACCGTGTTCCGTATGAGGAATCGGCTACATTTTGTTGCAGTGAGTTGGAATTCCGACAAAACAAGTGTTGGCTCTGAGGCTAAAGAATAAAATAATTGGAATTTAAGAAAACTGAACATTGGAAGATATTTTGTGTTTATTCTTAAATGTTATCAAAAGAAAGCTAGCATATTTGTATAATAGAATAGCGAGTGCTTGGGATACAGGATTGATCTCCAAGCTTTACTTGAACTTCAATTCTAGTACAGCAATTCACCTAATGTAAATACTATTTGCATACATCTAGTAGTAGTAGTGGGCTGCGGTTGTAACCTATACAAAATATAATGCAATCGCAATGTGTGTTACAGGTCACTTGTACTTTTGATGTCACATACTATTAGTTTATTTTATCATCTAATTAAGTTAGTTTCTCTATCTCATGCGTTTTAAACAAATCACCTCTTACATAACATATAAATGTTGGCATTCCCTTTAATTCCGGTACTCTGTTGATATGACAAATGGGGGTGGGGTCGCACACTACTCACACACCGGCGGTGTCGCCCCTAAGGACTCTGGTCAATGTAGTAAAGTGTTTGCGATGCATCATCTTTCGATCTTCTGCTATCTTCGCTGTCTTCGCCATCCCTGGACACGTGTTTCGGGGTATTACCCCTCATCAGCAGGGATAGGCCGTGTACTGGGGTTGCCGATGGCTGCCAATATCTGCCAGGTATAGTACCACTCAGGCGCGTAGGTGCGGGATCCCAGGCTCGTCAGCCCACTGCTCACGGGAGCTTTAAAGTTACAAATGGGGGTGGGGTCGCACACTACTCACACACCGGCGGTGTCGCCCCTAAGGACTCTGGTCAATGTAGTAAAGTGTTTGCGATGCATCATCTTTCGATCTTCTGCTATCTTCGCTGTCTTCGCCATCCCTGGACACGTGTTTCGGGGTATTACCCCTCATCAGCAGGGATAGGCCGTGTACTGGGGTTGCCGATGGCTGCCAATATCTGCCAGGTATAGTACCACTCAGGCGCGTAGGTGCGGGATCCCAGGCTCGTCAGCCCACTGCTCACGGGAGCTTTAAAGTTACAAATGGGGGTGGGGTCGCACACTACTCACACACCGGCGGTGTCGCCCCTAAGGACTCTGGTCAATGTAGTAAAGTGTTTGCGATGCATCATCTTTCGATCTTCTGCTATCTTCGCTGTCTTCGCCATCCCTGGACACGTGTTTCGGGGTATTACCCCTCATCAGCAGGGATAGGCCGTGTACTGGGGTTGCCGATGGCTGCCAATATCTGCCAGGTATAGTACCACTCAGGCGCGTAGGTGCGGGATCCCAGGCTCGTCAGCCCACTGCTCACGGGAGCTTTAAAGTTACAAATGGGGGTGGGGTCGCACACTACTCACACACCGGCGGTGTCGCCCCTAAGGACTCTGGTCAATGTAGTAAAGTGTTTGCGATGCATCATCTTTCGATCTTCTGCTATCTTCGCTGTCTTCGCCATCCCTGGACTGGGCTGACGAGCCTGGGACCCCGCACCCGCGCGCCCGTGTGGTACTAGACCTGGCAATATTTGGCAGCCACCGGCAACCCCAGAAGATAAGAAGATGGCCTATTCCCTGCTGATGAGGGGTAAATACCCTGAAACACGTGTCCAGGGATGGCGAAGATGGATACATCGCAGAATACTTAACTACACAGACCACAGTCCTTAGGGGCGATCCCGCTGGTGAGTGAGTGGTGTGCGACCCCACCCCCTTTTTGAAATATTTAAGTGGGCTGACGAGCCTGGGACCCCGCACCCGCGCGCCCGTGTGGTACTAGACCTGGCAATATTTGGCAGCCACCGGCAACCCCAGAAGATAAGAAGATGGCCTATTCCCTGCTGATGAGGGGTAAATACCCCGAAACACGTGTCCAGGGATGGCGAAGATGGATACATCGCAGAATACTTAACTACACAGACCACAGTCCTTAGGGGCGATCCCGCTGGTGAGTGAGTGGTGTGCGACCCCACCCCCTTTTTGAAATATTTAAGTGGGCTGACGAGCCTGGGACCCCGCACCCGCGCGCCCGTGTGGTACTAGACCTGGCAATATTTGGCAGCCACCGGCAACCCCAGAAGATAAGAAGATGGCCTATTCCCTGCTGATGAGGGGTAAATACCCCGAAACACGTGTCCAGGGATGGCGAAGATGGATACATCGCAGAATACTTAACTACACAGACCACAGTCCTTAGGGGCGATCCCGCTGGTGAGTGAGTGGTGTGCGACCCCACCCCCTTTTTGAAATATTTAAGTGGGCTGACGAGCCTGGGACCCCGCACCCGCGCGCCCGTGTGGTACTAGACCTGGCAATATTTGGCAGCCACCGGCAACCCCAGAAGATAAGAAGATGGCCTATTCCCTGCTGATGAGGGGTAAATACCCCGAAACACGTGTCCAGGGATGGCGAAGATGGATACATCGCAGAATACTTAACTACACAGACCACAGTCCTTAGGGGCGATCCCGCTGGTGAGTGAGTGGTGTGCGACCCCACCCCCTTTTTGATCTGTTGATATGACCTTAAATATCACTGAAATAATTGTAGATACACTATAATATACTTAAAGGATACCGTCTAGCCTATTTGTTACATAATGTGCTTTTTTAATACTGTTTGTGCTTTGTTACTAGCCCAATCTTACACATAACAAATCAGACTGTTTCTTTCATGATTATATGTTAAATAGTGTTTAAATTGACAGTGTTAGGCCAGTACATCCATATTTTACTTTGCTAGATTCAGTTGGTGTTTCTTAAAGGTTTTGGGTACTCTTCAAAGAAGATGGTTTATGAGTAGATAATTAGCCACAGTTTTATCTTTTGGGCTAGAGAGTATGCCAAGAAGTTTGGAATTGAGCATAATTTAGGTTTGGCAAACATTGAAATCACATGGGTCACTGAAAGAGGTTTAAGGTGGAATAACATCCTACCTCTCATTTCCTCTCTTAGCAGTGGTCAGCCTTTCCATTTTATAACTAAATTCTGTGGAGGCAATGATCTTGGTCACTACATTGGTGTTTGAATAGAAATAGAGAAAAAAGGGACTTTTACATGCTTAATTACAATTTTCTCAAACCATTTTGGGTTTTCAATTATTTGCCGTGGGATAAAATGGAAGTACTCATCAGAAAATGTTGGAAAGTATGAGAAGACATGCAGATAGATAAACAAAACAGTGTCTGCCTTCCTAAGATATCACAGCTGATCTTCCATTTATCACCTCAACATAGTCTTTTCAAAAGACTACATATTTGGTGCATATTTTACCTTGGATGGCAATATTGTGTTCATTAATAACAACCGTCAATTCCTGTTCAAGCAAAGTGCACACTTCTAAGCAAAGGCTCTTTTAAGAGCCAACCTAATAGGAAGATGAGTAAATATTAAAATATATGGGTTATTCTTTGAAAAAATACTTTCACTGTACAGCGGTACTCTTAAGGGTATATTTATGGGATTGGTGGTGCATGGCAGCACAGCAAGGTATCTTGCTGCGCTGCCCTGTGCCACAGGGAAAGGGCAGGAATGCACAGTTTATATCCATTGTGGTGCATTCCTGTCCTTTCTGCCAGAGCGTGCACCATTTTGGCAGCCTAACAACAATGCAGGCACTCGTGCACCATGGGGCAAGTGTACCTCTGTTGTGGGCAGGATTATTTTAGTGCAGGAAGAAGCACCTTCCTGCACAAAAACAATCAATTTTCTTCTCTCTATGTGTGTTACAGAACACATCAATAACATCAATGCAGAGGGGCGTAGCTAAGCCACGAAGAGCAATGGCTGCAGCTTAGCGGAGCTCTGCTACTCCCTATCATCCCCGTCTATCCGGCACAATTATCCGCAGTCCAAGCATTCAGTCACTCGGTGGGAAGGTGTCTGGTGCACAATCCTGAGGTGGCCGACCCCGAACATTGATCGGAGGCTGAGAACGAGCCGTGACTAGATTGAGGCATGGGCAAAGCGAAGAAGCCGGAGCCTCGCGAAGTGGTGAGCGCCCACTTCCCCATAGCCCTACCACGAAGAGTCCCTGAACGGAGAGCGTCCAGTGTGCACCACTGAAGCAGCAGACCTGGAGTGTCGACCGGAGCAGAGACCGAACCGACTGAGGCATGGGGAGGGTGCGGACTCCAGGGCCTCGGGTGGAGACAAAGACGGTAAATAGCCCCGGATACCACGGCGGTCCGACCCATGACTGACACCGCAACTCTATGAACTCACCGACCCGAGGGCGTCCGGAGTTTCCCCCCCCCCCTCCATTGTGGTGAAGACTGCAGAGGAATATTCCGGGCCCAAGAGAGTGGCATATTGTGACAATGGCCTGCGGGGGAAGCGAGACCCAGGATCTCACGTGGAGCAGAGGCGGAGTGTGAGCACCTTCGCTTGGCCCATGGTTTCGTGGCTGCTGCATCGGCCCCACAGCAAGGCTGGAGACCTTACCCATCTGCAGGTCCCCTCCTCATGACGGCCCGGGGGTGTAAGGAGGCGGAGGCCCTAATCAGAGAACTGAGTCAACAGCATCACCCACTGCCTCACAACACCTGCAAAAGGGTGCAGGTGGTACGCTCAGCCACCAGGACTACCGCTACTCCTCTAAAGCACCATCCAATGTGAGCTGGGTCAAATGCGGTTCCCACGAGTGCACATCTGACAGTTTGCTTTAACAACACGGGGACTGGAGCAGTGATTAACCTATGCTCCCCCCGGAGAGCACCACCATTGCAACCTGTCGCCCAGCATGCACAGTTGACCCTTCCCGAGGCTCAATTTAATATTGCCTCTGTACTCCTGGCCCCCTCGGATTGGGGCATTGGTGAGCCCTGCCAGAAGCCAGACGAATGCACGAGCCACGTGCCATAATCGCCAGCACCTCCCTGATCTCCTGGCTACGAAGCAGACCCATAGGAGATCACCGACAGGCCCAGATAGGGTGGCAGGGCTGTCATCAACGCTGTGAGCAAATCAGTACTGTTATACTTGCTGTGTTCCATCACTGTTGACGCATCTGGAACAAGACATTGAGGCGCAATGTCATCAACTAGAGGCAGTAAACCTGGGCAGCAGAATTGACTGGATAGATACACACATCCCAAAGCATCGGTGCCTGATCCTTTCTCCATGGGAAAGGGCGGAGGAACACAAGGAGAAGTAGACCCAGAACCCACGCTCGAAGACGTCCTAGAAGCGACCGCCGGGATCAAGACTTCACTAGAACATAAGATGGACGCCATCACAATGGAGGTCAATTTGCTCCGGGCGGATATGAATGAAAATAGTGAACGAGTCAAACAAGTGGAACTTACTACCGGGAGCCTAGTGGACTATGCCTCCCAACTACAAACAGATGTCAAAGAATTCCAAACGTTACGGAAATTTGCAAAAACCAAGCCGGATGACTACGAAGGACGCCTGCAGTGCAACAATGTGCGACTCTTAGGTGTCCCGGAGAAATCAGAGGGGCAGGCAACAGATTTCTTCGTGGAAGATCTCATCCTTTAGCACCTGCAGCCCAAAGGGCTAGGTAATTTTTGGGGCATCGAGAGAGCTCTAGAGTGCGCGGGAGTCAGCCAAAACCCGGGGCGCCCCATTGTCCGATTCTGGCCAGGGTCCTAAATTTCGGAGACTGAGACGTTATACTCAAGCATGCAAGGACGGGCCACCCTTGAAATACCAAAATGGAGAAAATCTTCTTTCCAGACTTCACCAAGCTGGTCTAGAGGCAAAGACGCTGCTTTCTTGGATTTAAGAAGACGCTGAGAGACAAAAGCTACAAGTACGCCATGCTGTTCCCAGCCAGGCTTCGAATCCCTTGCTCACTTTGCCACTGGATTCAAGCAAGCCTGGCTGAAGACGGCTGTAATGCCAGAAACTGGTCCTAGGAAGCTTGTTTCCGGTCCAGGGAAGGCATGGCTTGGCAGTTCGGGCTGGACTGTTCCCATGAGGCACAGGGTCAGACTGATTTGCATATGGCCATGTCTGAACTGGGGTGGCAGAGTAGGCTAAAGAACGGTGATGGCTTAAACCCAGATCTGTTGACTGGGTGTGAGTGTTTTATTGGTTCAGATGCTCCGTCCATCACCACCCCCTTTTGTACCGCTTTGTTCGCCATAAGTTGGCAGGGTATGCTCAGACGTGAGTCCCTTGCTCACTTTGCCACTGCATTCAAGCAAGCCTGGCTGAAGATGGCTGCAATGCCAGAAACTGGTCCTAGGAAGCTCATTTCCGGTCTAGGGAAGGGAAGACTTGACAGTTCGGGCTGAACTGTTCCCATGAGGCACACGGTCAGACTGATTTGCATATGGCCATGTCTGAACTGGGGTGGCAGAGTGGGCTAAAGAACGGTGATGGATTAAACCCAGATCTGTTGACTTGGTGCGAGTGTTTGATTGGTTCAGATGCTCCGTCCATCACCACCCCCTTTTGTACCGCTTTGTTCACCATAAGTTGGCAGGGTATGCTTAGACGGGAGTCCCTTGCTCCCTTTGCCACTGGATTCAAGCAAGCCTGGCTGAAGACAGCTGTAATGCCAGAAACCGGTTCTAGGAAGCTTGTTTCCGGTCCAGGGAAGGCCTGGCTTGGCAGTTCGGGCTGGACTGTTCCCAGGAGGCACAGGGTCAGACTGATTTGCATATGGCCATGTCTGAACTGGGGTGGCAGAGTGGGCTAAAGAACGGTGATGGATTAAACCCAGATCTGTTGACTGGGTGTGAGTGTTTGATTGGTTCAGATGCTCCTCCATCACCACCCCCTTTTGTACCGCTTTGTTCGCCATAAGTTGGCAGGGTATGCTCAGACGTGAGTCCCTTGCTCACTTTGCCACTGGATTCAAGCAAGCCTCGCTGAAGACGGCTGTAATGCCAGAAACCGGTCCTAGGAAGCTTGTTTCCAGTCCAGGGAAGGCATGGCTTGGCATTTCGGGCTGGACTGTTCTCATGAGGCACAGGGTCAGACTGATTTGCATATGGCCATGTCTGAACTGGGGTGGCAGAGTGGGCTAAAGAACGTTGATGGATTAAACCCAGATCTGTTGACTGGGTGTGAGTGTTTCATTGGTTCAGATGCTCTGTCCATCACCACCCCCTTTTGTAAGGCTTCGAGTGGAGGCGGACGGTAGGGCCTGGTTTTTCGAGCACCCAGAATCAGCGGCGGAATGGCTTGTGAGTCGCTGATAGGTGATTCATATGATACTGGGGGCAAAACCGGAGGGCGGGAGTGATGTCGATTTGGGCCTATGCGCTAATTTGACCAAGATGAGGAGTTGGAACTAATGCAGGGGCACACCGGCAGATATTCTTGTAAGCTATGAACCTTTCTCAAGAATTACATTGAGTGACATTTCGACTCGGACGTAAGGGATTGCACAATTGTATGTTCTGTGATGGGGGCACCACATACCCCACTTTTCTACATTTAGTTACCTTGTGGGGCGCCAGGCACTCTGCAAGTTGGATCATGGGCAGTTTGAAGTCCAGAGAAAGCAGGAGGGGGTGGTTGGGAGGGAATGTTAACGTTCTTAAGTTTTGAAATGTATGCAGGATTTGTTTGATCGACTACACCAAGTTGTAATGCGGTGCAGGAGCGACTTCCATAAGTTCAGATGAGTACACAGTGGGATCCACGGGTTAGGGTCCTCAGCTGGAATGTCAATGGGCTTGGCGATAAAATCAAACATAGTATGGTTCATCAGTTTATCAAAAGACAGGCCCTAGACACGATACTTTTGCAGGAAACACATCTGATTGGGAACACATGTCAGGCAATTAATAGGGGAGGTTATAAATTAGTGGCACACGCAGGTTTCACAACCGGGTCACGAGAAGTTGGCATCTTAGTCAAAAACACGTTCCCCTTCACTGTACAATCTACATGGTCTGATAACTGGGGTCGATATAAAGGAGTCTCAGGTCTATGGGAGGGAAGGACCATCACATTTGTCTCGGTGTATGTTCCCCTGGCCTTAAGAGTGACACTCTTAAGGATCTGGGCGCGGTACTTTTATCAATCTCAGAAGGCCTCGTCATGAATGGGGGGACTGTAACGTTGTGGTGTCCGGAGCACTGGATTGCCACCCCGCGGGACATTAGACCTGCACAGGGGTGATTGCCTGACTTCCTTGAGGCCATGGGATTGGTGGATGGATGGAGGATACATAACCCGGAAAGGGCCCGATACACCTTGTCAGGTGTCTATCGTAGTCTATCCCATATCGATTATATCCTAGTCCCAGGGACGCAGGCCCTTGACATTCGGGAGATCCGCCACTTAGGCAGAGGTATTTCAGACCATTCACAGATCTGGATGCATGTGGTCCTGGGCCAAATGAGTGCAGGGAGAATTGCTCCCATTAATTTGTGGTATTTACGTGAGCCGGATATTCGAAAGAAAATAACTCAGGCCACGGACCACTACTACCAAGAAAATGAGGCGATTGTAGAATCAGCCTAAAAGTTATGGGAAGGCTATAAATCAGTAACCTGTGTCCCTGATTGCGGGTAAGAAAAAAGACAAACAAATTAGTTGGTCCTTGGACTGCGAAGATAAGATATCATTATTTGCAGACAACATTCTGCTATACTTGACCTCCCCGAGAGCCTCTTTAATATGCCTGCTGGACATCCTCGCAGGGTTTGTCAGATACTCCGGATTTACCATAAACTGGTCCAAGTCAGTGGTTTATGTCCTGCAGGGAGAACCACCCGATAAAAGACGGCCTAGAACTGTATGAGGAAGACTTGCAGGAGGCTATTTCCTACCTGAGGGAGGAGGCAGTCCAGGCCCAGTTACGTTTAGTACAACTCAAAATTCTACACAGGATCTACTCCACTGGGCCGGATTTGGTCCGTATGGGCAGGGCAGATAGTGGGGAGTGCAGACGTAGGTGTGTGGAGGTTGCCACTTTTATCCACATTATATGAGAATGTGAACACACACAAACCTACTGGCATGCCATACATCACACTCTTCATGAGGTACTCTCAATTGATCTACAGCCAGAACCACGCAGGTGCATCCTCAACATTTGGGAACCAACGGACCTCACCTCTTACACTAAACAACAGGCAACTCTGGCAGTAATGATCGTGAAAAGGAACATAGCACAAAACTGGGGGCCCATCAACCGCCCACAATAGAAAAATGGAAGGAAGATTTAGACTGGTGCATGTTCCAGGAAAAATCAGTCTATGTTGCCATAGGGTATCCCAAGAAATAATACAGGGTGTGGGGGCCTTGGAACTCGTATAGAGGAAATATTTGCACCCCACCAACAACCCTGAATGAAGACGAGACTCTTGTAACTCCCTAATTGTCATATATTGTTAATTGTAAATTGATTCTCTGTGACCCAGGTCGGAAACCTGGAAGATATTCTGTCTCCTGCTCATGTGTTGATTTGGTGTGTTATGTCGATGATGTTTAATAAACAGAATTATTAAAAAAAAATAACATCAATGCAAAATCTGAATTAGATCATTAATAACACAGTGCATGGCAGGGGCATAAGCTATAGTTAGTCAAAATGGCCATGGGCATGCATGGCTGAACAAAAGGGTGTCATTCTAGGTGTGACAGAGCTACTAACTTTGTCAAAAGTTTAAAATGTACAAAAGTGGGCCTATTGGCAATATGAAAGGGTCAGAATATTAACATATATAAAGTACATGGAATGACCAATAATTTTAATGTAATTATTTTATGAAAACATTATTTAATCAAATCTCAGAGTTCAAAGTTTACTACAAGTTATTGTCATAAAAAGGTTAATAAAGCTATATTTGAGAAAAAAATAATTTTTTTTTAGCATTTTCTGAACTACAAAGCACAGATGTAGAATTGACCGCAAAGGAGCTCTTCTCTCCAGCTGAAAAGCACAAAGCTTCGGCCAGGAAACCTTTAAAAAAACAGTATGGTAAACTCTCCTGGGGACATGAACTTAATGACCCAGGAGACTTACTGTTCTTTTAATAAATGTTTCTCTATTTTATCTTGGCTGGATGCGGCAGAACTCCCATGGCACCCGCCAATCTCCTTTGCGAAACCCATCCTGGTTTGCCGGCAGGAGCTGTCAATTCTTTACCTTTTTTAAGCAAATAAATATTGGGGAGGGAGGAATGTGGTCTACTCCCTGCTCCAATACCGGCCTTGGGATCACATCGGTGAGGCCATATACTTATTGAAGGGCGAGCGCACAGCCACCCTCCCTGAGCCTTTACAGGCCCTCCTTCTATGGAGCTACATTCTTTTTTAAGGGGAGGGGGCCGGGGGCCCCTCCTCATGCCAATACAGGCACACAGGACCCCATCCTGCAGGACCTAAGGTGGGATACCAATGTGCCCACCCAGGGAAACCACAACACATGTTGGGGTCTGCAGGCTACCCCTGCATGCATTTTCTCTGCACCGGTCGAGCTGGAGGAATCAAAGAGCCTGTGCTTTTTAAATCTGCAAATTCAAAACAAAAAAACGCCTAGGTCTCCTAAATCTTTTTCTTATATTTTTTCTAGAACAAGGGACTGAGTTCAGAGTCCTAAGATGGCTGCCACCCCATCATTGTTGATCAGGTGGCAGCCAATCAGATTTCAACATGAGATCTGTCTCCTCCACAGCATGAAATGTCTGTACATTTTGAGCCAATTTTAAAAACTACTGAACGGATTTATACCAAATCGCTAAATGTGAACTCTCTGGACCGAGATCCAGCTTTCTGACCAATATGGTGTAAATTAATTAAACCATTTGTGGCTGTCTAAATTTTCTATGGAAACATTACTTGGGAAAACCTGTTTTAGTATCCCCCCTCTCCCACCCCCCCCCTCAACTGCCACTGGATAATTGGTAATATTTAAAAATATATATATATATATATATATATATATATATATATATATATATATATATATATATTCACTGAAAAAACCATCGGTTATAGACCATATATAGTTAGGAATTCGCATTTACAAAACCTTATTTTACTCACACAAAACCATTGAAATTCCATATATAGTTAGTTGCACTAACTATATATCGCGCACCCGCAATCCACTGCTGATGATGTCACACATTACATCATTCATGACATGGTCAGTGACATCACTGATGACATCACTGATGACATCTCAAATGACATCACTGATGACATCTCAAATGACATCACTGATGACATCACTGATGACATCTCATTTGACATTACTGATCACATCACTGATGATATCATTCATGTGATAATACGATGAACCTCTTCAGACTCTAATATAACCTTAGATACAATCAGTGTAAACAGACACTCACAAACTGTCACTCATCCATGGAGTTACTCACACACCTAGTCAGTCATGCAAAGAATCAATCACACCTCCATTTCCTCAACTATACAGTTATACAAACTTTACTTATTCAAACATATACTAACACATATTTACTCTCTTATACAATCCCTGATACAAGTTCACAATGATCCATACAGCCACTCACACATTCACTGGCTCTTATGCACAGTTATTTATATATGTCAACTCTCACATGTACTGTGTTTTACATATGTACTTACTTTGACATGTAGCACTGAGATATCCATTCACTCACCAATACACTCATGCACACAGTCAACCGCCCATACAGCTGTTTCCTCATGCACTTTTGAAAGCATACATCTAGTGAATCAACTGCTCACACATCTATGCACAGAGTCATACACCTCCGAGCCACCCACACACACACTCAGTCTCCCACACAAATACTTGGGCAACCAATCAATAACCCATATAGTTACTCATATAGCTACTTATCAACACATGCAACAGTTTACAGAACAACAGACATAATGATGCACACATTAAGACAGTTTAGTCACTAACCCATGCACTCAGTGAGACACATTTAATCACTCACTCATACAGTCAGTCATGCACCTACTAAATCCTTCATCCAGACACTTATACATCCACTCATTCTTCAATATGTAAGACATATTTTAACTTTACAGAAACATACAGTCACTGGATGTTGTCATCAGTGATGTCATCAGTGATGTCATTTGAGATGTCATCAGTGATGTCATTTGAGATGTCATCAGTGATGTCATCAGTGATGTCACTGACCATGTCATGAATGATGTAATATGTGACATCATCAGCAGTGGATTGCGGGTGCGCGATATATAGTTAGTGCAACTAACTATATATGGAATTTCAATGGTTTTGTGTGAGTAAAATAAGGTTTTGTAAATGCGAATTCCTAACTATATATGGTCTATAACCTATGGTTTTTTCAGGGAATTTTCAAGGTTTTGTAAATGTAATTCCTAACTATATATGGTCTATAGCCTATGGTTTTCTCAGTGAATATATATATATATATATACATACATATATAAACATATATCATCTGTATATCTATATAAATACAAACATAAATGCATGCATACATATACTTATATGCATACAGATGCATGTTATTTACATGAAAGTTGAAAAAACACTAATAAAAGCGAAGCTAAAAAGCCACCTCATTACAAACAGAATGGCTTTAACTTAAACGAGGGCAAGATCTATTGCATTTTCAATGCTTGTTTACTTTGGTTCCATCAAGAAGGCATTCAGATGTGTCACACATTTGCCATAAATTCTGAATGTTAGCACTCTAGTTGCACATTAGATCACTGTAGTAAAGCTACTGCTCACCAGGGACGTCTGCTGCTGGTATTCAAAGTGCATGTTTCAGTCTGCATGTCAGAATTTTTTTAATGAAATAGAAGAGGATTTGAGAAGTCACTCAAAATGATCCCTAATTTTTCTTTCTGAAGCACTAATCATACTTTCTATGGCAAAATGTACCCCCTCATGTTGTTCCTTTTTAAATTGAGTGTTTTCAGACTTACCACTTCATTCCAATCAAGATGGCTTCTGGTGTGCCATACTTTTGTCATAAGTAAGACTGTTAGCGCTCTAGTTGTTCTTTAGAACACTCTGGGACATTCTGTCATTGGGCTATACTTGGGGTACATCTGGGTGATATTTGGGCTACATTTAGGCTCTTTTGTCTCTGGTGGCCATCTTGGAAGACTGTATGTCAGAATTTTTTAATTAAATTGAAGAGGGTTTGAGAAGTCACTCAAAATGTGCCCTAATTTTTCTTTCTGCAGCACTAATCATAATTCATATGGCAAAATATACCCCCTCATTTTGTTCCTTTTTAAATTAAATGCTTTAAGAGTTACCACTTTATTCCAATCAAGATGGCTTCAGGTGGGCCATACCTTTGTAATAGGTAGGACTGTTAGCGCTCTAGTTGTTCTTTAGAACACTCTGGGACATTCTGTCATTGGGCTATACTTGGGCTACATCTGGGTGATATTTGGGCTACATTTGGGCTCTTTTGTCTCTGGTGGCCATTTTGGGAGACTGCATGTCAGAATGTTTTAATGAAATAGAAAAGGATTTGAGAAGTCACTCAAAATGTGCCCTAATTTTTCATTCTGCAGCACTAATCATACTTTCTATGGCAAAATATACCCCCTCATGTTGTTTCTTTTTAAATTAAATGTTTTAAGAGTTACCACTTTATTCCAATCAAGATGGCTTCAGGTGTGCCATACCTTTGTAATAGGTAGGACTGTTAGCGCTCTAGTTGTTCTTTAGAACACTCTGGGACATTCTGTCATTGGGCTATACTTGGGCTACATCTGGGTGATATTTGGGCTACATTTGGGCTCTTTTGTCTCTGGTGGCCATTTTGGGAGACTGCATGTCAGAATGTTTTAATGAAATAGAAAAGGATTTGAGAAGTCACTCAAAATGTGCCCTAATTTTTCATTCTGCAGCACTAATCATACTTTCTATGGCAAAATATACCCCCTCATGTTGTTTCTTTTTAAATTAAATGTTTTAAGAGTTACCACTTTATTCCAATCAAGATGGCTTCAGGTGTGCCATACCTTTGTAATAAGTAGGACTGTTAGCGCTCTAGTTGTTCTTTAGAACACTCTAGGAGGCTGCAGTAGAACACAAAGGAATTAACTGACAGTCTCTGTCCTTGTTGGAATTACATGTTTTACTGAGAATGTCAGACTTCATTTTCACATGACTGAGAAAGATAATGTTAAATTATCAGAAAATATGCTTTCAGTTTAGCTTATAGACCGCCTTGAAAACCACTGTGGGAAAATCATGAGATATTAGTTTTCTTTCAAACAATATTCATGATATCACAGCAGAAGGTTTTTTCACATGGTAAAATCACCTTAGAACCCACCACAATTCCTAAAACGAGTATGGTACCATCAACAAATGATTTATAATGTAACTAAAGTCCTAAAACCCTCTATTAACTACAATGCTTTTTAATGAGGTGCTATCATGTATATTGGTCCCAAGATGGCTGCCAACACTTCTTGGATGAAGTGCTGACAGCCAATCAGATCAGATGTGTGGTTAGGCTCCGCCCAGATATATCTTTTTTTGAACCTAAATTACTCAAAATCCACTGGAGCACATATATTGAGACCTAGCAAAGGCACATCGGGCTAACAGTCCCTACAATTTTGCCAAGTTTCGTGCAAATCCATTCAGCCGTTCGAGCTAAAAGTGAGGCCAACCGCCCTATGGAAATTAACATGGGAAAAACGCGTTTTGGGACCCCCCTTTTTTCTCGGCCCCCCCTTGATGAAACCCCCCCACATTGTCAGGGGCTGCTCAGAAACAAAATGTTCCATTTTCCTGAAAATTGCAGCCAATTCCGTCCACAAACGCCAAAGTTATTAGACATAGAATTTTCAAAAATCCCATAGAGAAAAAATCCTAACTATATATACCTACTGGCGACCGCCAGTAGGTAATATATATATATATATATATATTTATATATATATATTTTTTTATAGGTGCTGGCTGGAGGGCCAGCGGGGCTGTAATATTGTTTTTGTGCCTTTGTTCACCCCACTCTGCATTCATGCGTTGTATTGCATAGTACTTTGTTTATGTTCATGGTATTAGCACATGGTGTATGGTGTGTGAACAAGAGCACTCGTTGCTCGAAACACGTCGCCTGAGAGGTTAATAAATCTACCTTGCCGACAGCCTGGGGTCCGTGTCTTCATTTCGCCGTGTGTCGGAAGTGGTGAAGATTCATGGTTTATATGTAACGGAGGTTTGCTGTCCTCCGTTCACGGTACCCACTCGTCATTAAGAGGCCTCGTCTCACAGCTACATTCAAAGTTTTCGTTCCGAGGAGGAAATTCACGAGACCCCCTGGACCGGACAGCGAACCACGATCGCCATTGGGACACGCAATCAGCTAGTCGGGTAGGCTAGCTGGGAGCGTGCAACAGCCAATAGCAAGTGGCGTTATTCAAGGGAATCCAGGTGACTAGTTCAAGGCATTGAGGCAAGAAGACCGTTATCGGCAACACGCCAACGGTACGTTTTTTTTAAAAATCCTCTCACGAGCACCATGTCAGCAAGTCTGGAAAGGGAGCATGACGATGCGGCAGAGGCTCTGTTCAATAAAATACAACAGAGCAATACAAGCACTATCACGCAAGTCAGCCAACCCAGTGGTGCACAACAGGACGCCAAGCAGCTTCTTAAAACACTTGAAAAGAAAACAAAATCTGAAATCACAAAGTGGTGGGAGCACAAATCGCTCACCAAATATGTGGAAGCAGGTAGGGTGCAGCGAGGCTTAAGAATAATGCTGGCGCCAAGTTTCGAGGATCTGAACCCCGCGATGCTGAAGGAATGGGGCGAAAGTAATCTCTTGGCCTTGATGAACTTGGTCAAAATTCTCATTAAATACGCTGCTATAGATCGCGACAAGCTGTTGGAAGAAATAAAAAAAACTGGATGAGCAGCTTGATAACATCACTGATCTCGACATCAAACTATTGATAACAGCTACAAGGAAGGAGATCAGTGAACGTCTCCATAAACATGAAGAACGAACTAAAATTGGGAAGGTGCACAAGTTTGCAAGAGATCTTAAAGACTATGAAACGGGTCAAGTTTACACTTTTTCTCGCAAATTCGACAAAGCAAAACAGTCAAAGTTGACAAATCAAACTGGTGCACCCATCAGAGCCAACCAACTGGTAGAGAACAATGAAGACTCCAACGCGGATGCGGTTTCATTAGCTAGTGCGTCAAGTACCTCCTTGTCCGAAACATGCAGCATCGAAGGCAGACCAGGAGGTAGAATATTGGATCTCGGCAAAGAGATTGATTTTTTAGTGGAGGACTGGCTGCAGACTCTGCGCCCAAGACTACGAAGGAACTACAATGTAAAAAACGGAACGCCAAGCCAGAAGGAAAAAACGAAAAGCCACAGCAGCAGCAGCAAACGCAGAAAAAGAAGAAACAATGGTACAACAAAAGAAAGTAATGCAAGATTGCACCATAACCAATCTATCGGATGTTGTACTAACTACAGCTGAAAAACAGTTGCTAGCTCTAGGATTAAATTACTGTCCTGAGAGCACCTTCAACTACACTCATACGAGAGCGGATGTTTTCCGTTTTATCCGCAAACTAAAACTTAGAACGTTTTTCTCTTCCAAATCAACGTCCAAAACAACTGAAGGCAGCACCAACCCAGCAAAAAGGTCCACTTGTAATCCCACGGTACAAAAGGGGGTGGTGATGGACGGAGCATCTGAATCAATCAAACACTCACACCCAGTCAAAAGATCTGGGTTTAATCCATCACTGTTCTTTAGCCCACTCTGCCACCCCAGTTCAGACATGGCTATATGCAAATCAGTCTGACCCTGTGCCTCATGGGAACAGTCCAGCCCGAACTGCCAAGCCATGTCTTCCCTGGACCGGTAACAAGCTTCCGAGGACCGGTTTCTGGCATTCCAGCCGTCTTCAGCACGGCTTGCTTGAATCCAGTGGCAAAGTGAGCAAGGGACTCACATCTGAGCATACCCTGCCACACTTATGGCGGTCAAAAGCGGTACAAAAGGGGGTGGTGATGGACGGAGCATCTGAATCAATCAAACACTCACACCCAGTCAAAAGATCTGGGTTTAATCCATCACTGTTCTTTAGCCCACTCTGCCACCCCAGTTCAGACATGGCTATATGCAAATCAGTCTGACCCTGTGCCTCATGGGAACAGTCTAGCCCGAACTGCCAAGCCATGTCTTCCCTGGACCGGTAACAAGCTTCCGAGGACCGGTTTCTGGCATTCCAGCCGTCTTCAGCCCGGCTTGCTTGAATCCAGTGGCAAAGTGAGCAAGGGACTCACGTCTGAGCATACCCTGCCACACTTATGGCGGTCAAAAGCGGTCATCAATTGGCCTCCGATGGCCCTTTTAATTGAATCATGCCACTAATGCATGCTGGGACCTGCAGTTTCTTTATGCACATATTTTTAACCCTCCAGTGGGTTCGATGCTCCTACGAAAACTCACCTGATCCGGAGTGCGGCCTCGTATCTGGGCAAGTTTTGGGAATCAATTGTGCGCGGCGGTTCCGACCGCGGAGGCTACGCACCGCCATTGAAGAACAGTGTGGTCTGCGCAGGGGGAGAGCTTTCCTCTTGTGATCGGCGGAGCAGGCATCTTAATTGAGAGACAGTCAGAGTCTTTTCCAAACCTAATGGAGGGTTATACTTGTCCCTGAAATTTCGTAGGAGCATCGAACCCACTGGAGGGTTAAAAATATGTGCATAAAGAAACTGCAGGTCCCAGCATGCATTAGTGGCGTGATTCAATTAAAAGGGCCATCGGAGGCCAATTGATGAATGAAAAGACTGCAGGGGACAGTGCAGCTGCTTGTAATGAAGTTGCTTCTGCGGGCCTCTGAAGAAAGGGAAAGGATTCCCTGAAACGCGTCAGGCCGGGGACTTTACGAGGGAAGAGAAGCTGACTGTTTCAGAAATAAAAAGTTTGTAACTCACCTGATCCGGAGTGCGGCCTCGTATCTGGGCAAGTTTTGGGAATCAATTGTGCGCGGCGGTTCCGGCCGCGGAGGCTACGCACCGCCATTGAAGAACAGTGTGGTCTGCGCAGGGGGAGAGCTTTCCTCTTGTGATCGGCGGAGCAGGCATCTTAATTGAGAGACAGTCAGAGTCTTTTCCAAACCTAATGGAGGGTTATACTTGTCCCTGAAATTTCGTAGGAGCATCGAACCCACTGGAGGGTTAAAAATATGTGCATAAAGAAACTGCAGGTCCTAGCATGCATTAGTGGCGTGATTCAATTAAAAGGGCCATCGGAGGCCAATTGATGAATGAAAAGACTGCAGGGGACAGTGCAGCTGCTTGTAATGAAGTTGCTTCTGCGGGCCTCTGAAGAAAGGGAAAGGATTCCCTGAAACGCGTCAGGCCGGGGGACTTTACGAGGGAAGAGAATCTGACTGTTTCAGAAATAAAAAGTTTGTAACTCACCTGATCCGGAGTGCGGCCTCGTATCTGGGCAAGTTTTGGGAATCAATTGTGCGCGGCGGTTCCGGCCGCGGAGGCTACGCACCGCCATTGAAGAACAGTGTGGTCTGCGCAGGGGGAGAGCTTTCCTCTTGTGATCGGCGGAGCAGGCATCTTAATTGAGAGACAGTGAGAGCCTTTTCCAAACCTAATGGAGGGTTATACTTGTCCCTGAAATTTCGTAGGAGCATCGAACCCACTGGAGGGTTAAAAATATGTGCATAAAGAAACTGCAGGTCCCAGCATGCATTAGTGGCGTAATTAAAAGGGCCATCGGAGGCCAATTGATGAATGAAAAGACTGCAGGGGACAGTGCAGCTGCTTGTAATGAAGTTGCTTCTGCGGGCCTCTGAAGAAAGGGAAAGGATTCCCTGAAACGCGTCAGGCCGGGGGACTTTACGAGGGAAGAGAAGCTGACTGTTTCAGAAATAAAAAGTTTGTAACTCACCTGATCCGGAGTGCGGCCTCGTATCTGGGCAAGTTTTGGGAATATATATATATATATATATATATATATATATATATATATATATATATTTTTTTTTTTTTTATAGGTGCTGGCTGGAGGGCCAGCAGGTGCTGCAGGGCCTTTGGGTTGCCCTAACAAACCCCATCATAAAAAAACAATAAAAAAATAAGATGAGAGTCAGGAGTTGCTCGTTTGCTATTCAATACTATGGCAAGGAGTGCCCCATTATGACCTAGGGCATTTACAGATTAAGTATTTTCTTGCTGATAGTGTGCCTAGAGTCGGGCAGGGGCACCACCAACATATATTTATTGTTGTGGTAGTCTGTAGGGAATGCAGCAGCCCCCTAACATTAAAATAATAATCAGATCCTGGGTCATTGAATCCATGACTCCAAGAGAGCTTACAATATTTCTTTAAAATACCCTGTGCTGGAGCAGTATGCCCTTCAGCTGGAGTGCAGGGACCACAAGTGGTTGGTTCTATGGATCCACTTTGTGTCCTAAAAAGTTTTCTAACCCCTTAAGCGCTGCCGTCGACCAGCGGTCGTCGTGAGCATTACCTTGCCAGTGCTGCGCACGACCGTTGGCCGACGGGCCAGCGCTCGTTATTCGAACGTTCAGCACCGGGTGCTGAACGTTCGACGCAGCTAAGAGGTTAAAAAAAACGAAACTGAAAGGCATCTTTATTTATTGATTTTTAAGTTTTTTATTGAAGTAATTTGCAACCGCTTAATTCAGATATAAAAAATATAAATCTCACAGATATACTATTGACATTATCTTTCTTTCCACTATAAGGCATATTATACAAAAAGTTACTCAAAATACAATCCCCAAATTTTTCAAACTTTTTATCCCCCCAACCCGTTTTGCATACGTTTGTTCACTTTTCCTTACCCATTTCATTTTATCGAACCACTCCTGAAACACCGGAACCTGTGATGAATGCCAGTTCTGCAATAACCATGATCTGGCAACTGCCATTACAAAATAAACCAATTTTGCCAAATAATCTGCAAATTTACAATCAGGATCAAAACCAAACAGTAATAATCTTATGTTATTAAGAGATCGGAATCATATAGTAAGTTTTGAGAAAAAAAATCTTTCATTCCAGAATGACTTAATTTTCAGACAGTATGCCATAATGTGGGACCAAATGGCTGGGTCGCATTGAAAACATCTAAAACGGTTAGCGGACGTATTATTATACATTTTGGCGATAACTGCAGGACTACGGTACACAAGCCATTTGCTAAAGAACAACATTCTTCGCCAATTGGCGCCACGTAATGTTCCAAAGTTAAAATTATTGATGGTTTTCCATATATCGGTGGGTAATACTAAATTTTCCTGTACCTGCCATTTTCATATAGCTTTAGAGCTCAACTCTCCCTCCCTACTACGTGCCAGACAATGTTTCCATTCCCCGGGTTTCTTTATTGAGACGTTCACAAAGAGGTCTTCTGCCAACGGGTAAGGGATACTAATATGACTGGGGTTTAATTGTGCCAGAGTTTTATAGATCACTTCATAGGACCCGATTAACAAAAAGTTGCCAGCAATTAAAACGAATCATTGCATCAACAGCTAACTAGGACCCAATCCCCATAAAATCTGCTAGCGTTTTATACCCAGCGCGCCCCCAGTGGGCAATAATGATGGATTCAATTTTGATCCCTAAAAAAGCAAAAGCACCAAATAGGGGAGTTCTTGAATTAAAGAACTGGAGGGAGTATCTCTTAAGCATGGCATTGCGTCGTTTGAAAAACCAATTCAGGGTCTTATATCTAACAAATTTAGGTGATTTGAGTACAAGAAGGGGGGATGGAATCTGAATCTCTAAACAAATTAGTTCAAAGAAAAAATTTATAAATAAGCCCACACCTGGAATTGTATTTTTGAATCTGTCTAAATACTGCGCAAAGTGTGCATTATAATAATCTTTTAAGTTGGGTAATGAAAGGCCACCATGTTCTATTTCTTCGTAATAAGTCCCTATGGCAATTCTAGGCGTTTTTTTTGCCCAAACTAAAGCGGAAAACATAGATTCTACTCTGGAGAAGAAAGCACCAGGTAAAAAAACAGAGATAGTAGAAAATAAAAAGTTGAAAAGGGGAAGTATGGACATTTTAATCAGGGCAACCCGACCAAGAATAAATAATGGTAATGGTCCCACCGAGCGAACATTGAGCGGACCTTCCGAAGCAAAGGAAGAAAATTGAGTGTGTATAAATCCTGAATTGTAGAAGAAAATAAAATCCCCAAGTATCTTTTAGGTTTAGGATTAATACAACCGTACAGGTCCGGATGAAATACGGGATCTGCCCCACGAACCAGAATTTCTGTCTTTTTTTATTGATTCCATACCCTCCCAGGGCCTCGAATTCTTCAAAAATGTGAAGAGCCTGTGTCTTTGATTTAAGGTCCGGTTTGATTAATAACATAATGTCATCCGCATATAGCTTTATCTTAGCCATGGAGATGACCGGAGGAGCAATCTGTACGCAATTACGAATAGCTACAGCGAGTGGTTCAATAAAGTAGACAAAAAGAATGGGAGACAAAGGGCAACCTTGCCTTGTTCGCGGCTGAACTGAAATTGAACCCGCTGAAAGTTTATTAATAATAATATGAGCTGTAGCACCAGTATAGAGATTCTGTATTAGACTAATAATTTGTTATGGAATCCCAAAGTATTTCAAAATAATAAAAAGTGTGTCCCAAACCACCAAATCAAAGGCTTTTTCTGCATCTAATAATAAAATCAAAGCCGGTAACCCCCGTGACTCAAAATAATCTAGTGCCTCAATCAAAAAATGTGTATTTGTGAATAATTGCCATCCTATAATAAACCCATTTTTATCAGGATGGATCAAATCAGCCGAGATATTGTTAAAACGAAGTGATAATAATTTGGTGGCGATTTTATAATCTGAATTTAATAGCGTGATCGGTCTATATGAATTAGGGTCCTTAGGATCTTTCCCCTTTTTCAAAAAGCTGACAACCGTGCCTTCATGAAAGGATGCAGGAACTTGCCCACCATCGAGCATAGAATTTAACAATGACATAATTCACGGAAAGCAATAAAAAAAACTCTGCAGGAAAGCCATCTGGACCGCAAGCCTTACCCAATGGAAGATCCTTAACAACCAAATCCAATTCCTCCCTGGAAAATGGACTTCGCATAATTAGTTGATCGTCTAATGGTAAACTAGGAAGTACATATCTCCCCAGAAAATCAGACCGATTTTGATGGTCGACAAGATACTGTGTACTATACATTTTATGATGGTGGAAGAACATAATTGAGCTTATTTCTGCCTGATCAGATGACTCAATATGGGTTGCTGGATTTTTTAATAAGTGTATCATATTCGTGGCAGCTTGTTCTTTGACCTGCCAGAGTAAAAATTTACCCGTAAAGTTACTTTCTTCATAGACTTTTTGAGATTGTCTACGAAAAACCTCTTCACTCTGAGCAAAATAATGGGCACTAAGTTCCCGATTAGCTTCCTTAAGTTGATTCTGAACGTTACGAGTTGGATTACAATATTGTAGTACTGTTAAAACCTGAATTCTTTGTGTCAGAGAATTCCTAATATTTTTGACAACGAGCCAGTCAGCTGCGTCTTTGCTTATAACTATGCCCCGAATAAAAGCCTTCAGGGAATCCCAAATAATATGTACGGGTCTGTGCCTGTATTACGAACAATAAAATCCGTGATCTCTGATTTGAGTGTAGTAACCTAGTTAATCTCTTGTAAATGTGCTTTATTAAAGATCCATCGTTTAGAAATTTTAATATTGTCTCCCACAACAAAATCTATAACCACCATCGCATGATCTGAAAAACCATTATGACAGATTTTCTGAGAAGAAAAATTAAGTTGCCTAGAGGCCAAAAAAAAAATCAATACGGGAGGAGGATTTAAACCTGCTCGACCAACAAGTAAAGTCAGTTTTCCGTGGATTTTTCAAGCGCCATGGATCACATAGATCGAGTAATGACATTGTTTAGCATAGTCCTGAAGGATTTTGGTTTAGACTGTCTCTTGGAGGATGTGGTAGAATCAAAATTAGGGTTCATAAGTATATTGAAATCGCCACCTAAAATAATATCCCCTCCCACCAATAACAAGGACTGAAACATGGCGTTGTAAATCTGAGAATTATCCTCTATAGGGGCGTAAAAACTGACAAAGGTAATAGGCCTAGATTTTTAATACGACACGAGGCCCAACACCAACGACCTAAACCATCCTCCTCCTTCTGAATGATTTCAGCCTCCAAGTTTTTATTAAAAAAAAGAGCAACTCCCTGTTGTGAACGGATGGCGCATGAAAAACCACGGAACGAAGCCCATGCTTTAAACATCAAAAAATCCTCCTTTTTAGGAGCGGGGAGATGAGTATCTTGCAGCATTATAACAGTGGGATTCTCAGTCCTAATCCAGGACTCTATAGCGCGCATTTTTTTCTTATTATTGAGACCGTTGACATTATACGAAATTAATTCAACCCCCCATTAGTAGACATAACACATTTTACAGCTTATGTGGACCAAACCTTGCAACAGCATAATTAGTACAATCCCAGCTTGTTCATATACAAGAAAAATCTTAGGAAAGAACTCTTCCACTAAAACGAATCCTGCTGCAAAAAACTTCCCTATTTTTACCTTTTTTATCCCAACCACCCGTGCCCCCGCCCCAGAGTTCACCCGTGGCAATCCTCCTGCTGCCCTCCCCCACGCCTGCCACCGAGTCTTAACCCCTATCATAGAGGTGTCTTGTTGTAACACCCCCCCTCTGCCCCCACCATACCAGATACAACACCATTCTCTGATAAATTAAGAGAAAGAAAAAGAACGAAGAGGAAAAAAAAAACCACAGAGGTACATTAAATATCTAGCCAGGCGACATCTTGCTAAGCAGATCTTGTGCCTCATCTACGTCTATCAACAAATAAAATTTTCCTTTAATGAGCACTTTTAGTTTTGACTGTTGCGCAATTGAGGCTTGGGCCCCCTTAGCTTTAAACAGTAGTAGAATGTTTACAAATTCTTTTCTGCGGCGAGCTGCAGCAGCTGACATGTCGGAAAGTATCGGACATTTGGTGGTGGCATTTGCTGGGAATTGACCTTGTTTAATGGCCTTGGACAAAATTGCTTCTTTAATACGAATGTCTGCAAAATTTAGCAAAATAGTGCGGGGAAGAGGGGAATTTGGAAATGGCTTGGCTGGCACCCGATGAGCTCGGGTGACCGTCAAATCCCCTTTAAACTCTGGAACGACTTCATGCAGAAGAAAGGAAGAGACCCATTGGATCATATTGGACCCCTCAATTCCTTCCGGAACCCCTACTATTCTAAGGTTCGATCTGCGATTGAAATTTTCCAGTTCATCGAGCTTAGCTTCCAAAGTCTTAGATGTTTTGGAGACATCTTTAACGTCCTTCTTAACTTCGAACATCTCGTCTTCTAAGCCGGAGATTCTGCCTTCGGCTTCCTGAAGACAAGGGGGAAATGTGGATAATAAGTCCTCAATGTTATCCAAGCGAAGTTGAATTCCAGCCAGTTCTGCCCTCTGAAACGGTTTGACTTCTCGTACTTCATCTAATATCAAATTCAGCATATCCTCAACCGACATCTGCAGTGTGCCAGTAATCGGAGTAATCTCGGTATCCATGGCCAAGATAGGGCTAAGTGTATCTTTTCCCTCCATTACGCTAGGAACCATATGAGCGGTAGCAAGATTCACCAAGTTACATACTGCATTATTTGTAGCTGTAGCTGAAAGGCATATTAATGTTTTCTGAAAAAGGCTATTGAAAATATTTGATCCCAATCAATAATATTAAACAATGCACTGCATGAATTTATGAAATATTCATTTGATTATGGTTATTGGTGAGTTGTTGCCAAAATCAGAAGGTTAGATTTATATGTGTTTATCAGTTTACCCTTTGAAAAAGCTAATAGGCTCTGCCATTATTACATGAAAATGTCCTATCTCCTAAATTACCTTCTGTTATATATGGGTAAAAAAAGGGGTCGTGTCCATGCATCCTTCACACATACCTGCTCCTTCCCCTAAATTGGTTCTTAACTGGAATGTGGCAGGCCTTGCTACTAAAACTGGCTTGCAATAATGGCTGGAATTAGTGAATAACTACACAATACTATGTTTCCAGGAAACTTGGGCATTAAATCCTGTCCACCTTCTAGGGTTTCAGACCTTCCACACACCAGCTTTAGTAAGTAACCAGGGAAGAAATAGGGGCGGTTTATGTGTCTATGTTAGTACCTCTAGTGGACTTACTGTAGCGAAACATATTTTTACTGAATTTTATCAGATTGTTCGGATTAGATGGGGTAACTCACCTAATATGATTTTAATACATTTTTATAATAATGTGGCTTTAGAAAATTTGTCACGAATTATAAATGAATTAAGTCACACAATTGTCACCTTAAAAGAATCTATAGGCAGGGAGTGCGCCCTCACTTGGTTGGGTGATTTCAATTGCAATATTTGTCAGTATGGTCCGAAGGGTATTTGTGGCTTTGGGTCTCCACTGGATGACACTCCCAATCATTTTATTCATTCCAAAACAGGGGATATTTTAAATAATTTTTCTTTTTATTTTAATTTGTCTTATATTAATGATTTATGCTCTCCCACCATGCCGTTTCAGCCTACCTTCCATGGGAGAGGTTCTAATACTGTGATATATTTCACACTTTTCTCCAAAACACACTATTACTTACTCTCATCATGGAAAATGTTAGATGATTTATATGGTGATCACTATGCAATAGCTTTTACTAATAATAAACCCACACAAAACAGACTCCTAGGCATAATTCTGTTATATATCAACAACCCATTTCTGTCGGGCGTACAAATGGTTATACCCTTAAATGGGATAAGGTTGACCCCGCCGGGCTTCTCCATAAACTATTCATGACAAGAAGGGAAGAGATTGATACCTGTTTATCTCTATCAGAACACCCCTTAAAAATCGTGCATACTTTTTCAAACATTCAAGAGTCACTAAAACATCTACTCACCCGCCAGTTCAAGTCAGGACCTTATAAACCTAAAGGGTGGTTTGACAAGAATTGCATATCTGCACTAAAATTATTAAAAAAGGCCCTATATGCTACGCCTAGATCTCCATGTGAGATCCGCCAGGCCAGACATCAGTATCGCTGTGCAATAAAGATTAGGGAGAAAACCTTGAAACAGGAGGCTTGGCAAGCACTAATATCTTCCTCTGAAAACAGGGATCCAACCGTCTTCTGGAAGGCTGTAAATGCTCCCCTTGCCCAGGACAAGAAATCTGACATGATAGATATAGCAATAAACGGGGATACTTGGGTGGCCGGCCCACTTTCAAACTCTGTACGGTAACTCAATCCCCTCTAATTTATCTCTCCCAGCTCCTATTTTATCCTGTGATAATATTAGATCCCGCCTGGGAACTCTCCCGTTGGATATTGGTTTTTCCTGCGAGGAGGTTATTCTGGCCATAAGAGAGAACCCTTCAGGCAAGGCACCAGGCCCCGATGTGATACCAATCGACGTTTTTAAAGCTGAAATCGATCTTTGGGCCCCCTTACTAACCATCGTGATGAACTGCAAACACCCATGGATTTATTGCAACATGGTCAGAAGCGATAGTTGTTCCTATATTTAAAAAAAAGGGGACAGACAATACCCATCCTGCTATTGCCCAATTTCCCTCCTTGACGCCTTAATGAAGGTAGCTGGCCGTATCATCTTATAGCGTGTGCAACAATGGGCTGAGGATGCCAACATTCTATCGACTTTCCAGTATGGCTTTCGCTCCGGCATGGGAACGGTTGAACAGAGCTTAAATTTATATTTTTTAATTTATAAGTACATCGAAGCTAAGAAAGGGAACCTTTTTATTACTTTTATTGATTTGAGTTCAGCCTTCGATTGTGTCGACCACAATCAGTTATGGCCCATACTTGAGGATCTGGGTTTGGACCGGTCAATCCTTCATTTTATCAAGGAATTATACAGGGATGCTGGGGCAAGGGTGCGCTTTGGACAACGAGGGGAGTGCTCGTCAAGATTTTCCATCAAGAGGGGTGTGAGACAGGGGTGCATCTTAGCCCCCCTACTCTTCTCCCTCTATATAAATGCTATTGGCGACCACTTGAACAGCTCACAAAATGATTACCCCTCTGTCCAGGGCCATTCTGTCCCCATCCTTTTGTATGCGGACGACGCTGCCATCATGTCTCGAACCAGGCTGGGCTTACAAAGGGCTGTTTCCAAATTTAAATTTTTGATGAACGAAAGAGGACTTAAGGTTAATATATCTAAAACCTTTTCCATGTCTTGCCGACAAGGTACAAAGAAAATACTTTGCCCCATTTTTATTGAGGGTAGTAAGATAGAGACTTTAGATCAATTTCCCTATCTTGGGATCTCTTTTCAAAGGGAGTTTTCTTGGCATACAGCAATTAAAGCCAGAAAACTTGCTTTTTCTAGGGCAATCAGAGCCCTGCAAAACTTTGCGGTTAAAATTGGGGGCAGACCCGTAAAGGAGTGGATTGTAATATACAAGGCGAAATGTGTATCTACGGCCACCTATGGTTCTGGTATCTGGGGGATTGATACTTCAACCTCAATTCAGCAAATCGAAAACTGTTTCCTCAGATACCTCTTGGGGGTTCCCAAACCTACAGCTAGTTATTTAGTACACATAGAACTTGGCCTCCCTTACATCTCAGATATAATAAAGACTGAGCCCATTTTGTTATGGCATAAGCTGTGGCTAACTCCAGAGAGTCTTCAATCGTAATATAATATCTGATTGCCAAAACCTTGACGGTGTAAAACAAATCAAATGGTTGTCTTTTGTGGAAAAAATGCTGACTGAGATTGGCCACCCTGAGTTTTTTAAGAATCCATCTAGTATGGAAACAATGCCAAGAAAAATGCTACGCAAATTGGCTATGGATCATCTAGTAAATAAAAGATGGTCCACGGAAAAACTCAAAAAATAAGTTTTGGCCTATCAACAAATTACAACTGAACAAGTCCTCCAAATGTACCTTGCTAGCGATATCAATTGCTACTCTAGAATGCTTCTTGCAAGATTTAGATTGGGATCTTTCTTTCGTTTATTTACTTTTCCACCTTGTAATGACTGGTTGAGAGAAATGCTGCCCTGTCCCTGTGATGATCTCGCCCCCCAAACTAATTTGCATTGTATTTTATTCTGTAAATTTTATCAGGTCCCAAGAAAGATCCTACTTAAACCAATTCTTAAGGAGTGGGGCCTTCTCTCTTGTAGAGAAGCTTTCATTAGACTACAACAGCTGGAAAATATGGAAGTGGCACACTCCTTAGCTACATTTTTGAAATTGTTGGTAAAGTTTAGGAACTCGATGTAATATATTAAATGTACTTACCTATTTTAAAAACTTTTTAAATGCACAATATTTTAAAGATCGTATTATTGTTAAATCTTGTCTGTATAAAATTGCACCTGTCACTTTCTTGATAAATACCCCTCTTTTTCTAAAATGCTTGATCCTTTTAAAAAGGAATCGCACTGGCACTTTGTGACTTGTATCTGTTTTTAACAATGTATTTTTCTAACAATGTATGCTTTTATGATATTGCTGTGAATATCGAAATAAAGCTTTTTTGAATTTGAATTTGGTTATTGGTGAGTTTTCGCCAAAATCAGAAGGTTAGATTTATATGTGTTTATCAGCTTACCCTTTGAAAAAGCTAATAGGCTCTGCCATTATTACTTTGATATTTATCTGCTTTGACAAAGCCAATAAGTCTGTCTTACTTAAAATAACATTATATTGTTAAAAGACATAGCAAGCCATGTGCAGTGACAAGGATGTGGGGTACCGTTGGGGGTGGATCATTTGGGCTGAGCCAACACTACCCATACCAACACCAACCATAACGATGGACATCTTACTTTAGGTTAAAAAAATATAAATTGTTTGAAAAAAACTAAGGCTGAAGGGATGCTTTTATTAGGAATTGTGATATGATATTTTACAAAAAGAAATTCAATGAAAAAAACAAAGTTAAAAGGGATGTTATATTCAGCTGAACATGTCATTTAAAGCAAACTATTTTGAATTAACAAAATCACTAGAATTTACCAGTTATAGTGGTTAGAAATTGGGTTTCTGGTTGGCAGAGGTTTGCACCCTGTCCAAGCAGGAACCAAAATCCTAGTGAGGGTAAGTCAGGTACACACTCTAAATTAATCTGAGCTCACCCTCTGGTAGCTTGGCACAGAGCAGTTGAGCTTAATTTGAGAGGCAATGTGTAAAGTATTTTTGTAATACTTCAAACAGTAAAACTGTGCGAATGATACACAAAAAGATACCACACCTGGTTAGACAAATAAAGCTTCATTTAATGAACAAAATCAGACCAAAGTGACTTAAATCCAATAAGCATAACCAGAGTTCTGAATTTGTAAAGAATAAACTGAAATGTAGAGCTTAAAAGCATAAAGCACCAACCGGGGCTATCTAGTCGCGCTACACAGTGTCAAATCCAAAAGTTTAGGCTGATGTAGGGCGAATCATCGATTACGATCCGCACAAGTCAGAGATGTAATGTTGGAATGGGTGAATACAATGTCAATGATTACCATGATAGGTGAAAGCCCAACAACAGCAATACCAATAAATGCAATGTCAACATATGCCATAACCTGTGCCTGCATAAAAATGTCAAAACCCTAAATGCAATGCCAATGTATGCCATAATCTATGACTGTACAACTGTGTCGATACTAGCAGTAACAATGTCAATGTATGCCATAATTCATGCTTGCATAACAATGTTACCGGTAGAAGCAATATTGATGTACGCCATGATCTAGGCATGCATAACTATGTCAATATCAGTAAAGACAATTTCGATGTATGCTATAACAACTGTACACACTATGTTGACAATGTCAATAAAAATTATATCAGTGACTGCCATATTATTTTCACAAGTTCCAATAAACTTGTATAATAGCCATCCAACCCCACCTAAGGTGACCTCTCCATCAACCCAGAGTCAGAGATATGCGGTCAGACAGGTTATGCAACCCCAACCTACGCCTATTGAGTGACAGGTCAAAGGTGGGGTCTCACTTCGCCTAAAGACAAACATGCACCCAAGGAAAACCCTGCTCAATCCCGCAGATTAAAAGCTGCACCGCAAACAGGTCTGATGAAATTGGTCCCAATAACACGTTTGGCCAAAGGTTCACATTCCTCAAAAATGCACCAACATTAAATGCCACATGTAGATAGCAACACTCAGCATATCAGGAAAAGGCATGCACCACACACATAGTGATCATGTGCTCCCACACCAAACATTTGGACACATACACACTGGACCACACTAGCTCTCCCCCCCACGAGGTTGAGAGCCGTCTGTGTCCTTTTCAGATGCCCAAACTTGTGCATTTATGACAGAGATGCTTTTCAGGGATGCAAAATTATTTTATTGTACCTCACAAGATGTATATGTTGTCAGCCAAAACATGTACAAAGAGAGACTTTCCTCAGACACACTTTGTCGAGACTCTCCCGGCCGCTGTGTTTAATTAAACCAACCTGTTCTTGTTTTGCCACACGCCTCTTGTCTGTTCATTTCTTTCAGGTAAATTCATATCCAAGCAACATTTTGGCAAGCCAGATATGAAGGTTACCGGCTGATCCAGGCCCTCTTCACTTAGCTGTGAGAGCATGGCCCCTACACCAGGCTCTGAGGTACATGTTTGGATAATTAATTCTTTGGAGAAGTCAGGGGCCTTGAGCAAGGGTACTGTGCACATGGCCTACTTCAGGGTGTCAAAAGCTTTCTGGCATGCCTCTGTCCAGATCACCTGACATGGTTGCTTCCTGGAAGTCATCTCTATCAAGAGGGCAAGAATGGCGCCTCATCCCAAAGCACTTCCCAAAGGTGGCACAGGTGGTCCTCTCAACTTGAACTGAAGACTGCAATTTCGTCTAGATAGGCGACACTATAGTTGTCCAACCCAGCCAGGTCCTGGCTGACCAACCCCTGGGAGGTGTCAGGGGCGTTCTTCAACCTGAAAGGCATGATTCAGCCTGGGAAGTGCCCTTCTTGTGTAGAGAACTCAGACCACTCTTTAGACCCCTCGGTAAATGCAATATGTTAGTACCCAGACATGCTGATGAAAGTGGCAGATCCAAGCCTATCTTTGAGCTCATCAGATCTGAGGATGGGATGTGCATCAGTCTTGGTGACTGCATTGAGCCCATGGTATTCCACACTGAACCTAAGTTCAGGTGTGACACCCAGAGGGGCAGCTTTGAGGACCAACACCACTGGGCTGGACCAAGGGCTGTTTGAGGGCTCAAACCCCTAATGCCGGCATCTTAGAGACTTCCGCTTTAATGCTATCCCTCACTGTGTACATTTTAATATTTGCAGGTGTGCTATCCCAAGTATTAATATCCTGGGTACACCATGTAGTGGTTCCTGCGATAAGTGGGAATAAAGAGGCAAACTGCCCCCCTCAACTGGCAGCAGTTTCTCTGTTTATCTAGGGTTGGTGACACCCTCCACTAACCCATCGTTCTCCTTGGAAGAAAGAAGGCTGGGGAGAGGTTCACTCTCCTCTTCCACCCCATCGGTTACCAAGACCATGGTAAGCTCAGAGTTCTCCAAATGGGGTTTGAGGAGATTGACATGTAGGACCCTTAAAGGGTTCCTAGGAGTCTTGAGGTCCATCAAGTAGGTGACAGCACTCTTGTGCTCCTTCACCTCATAAGGACCAGACCAGTGGTCTTGCAAGACCCTTGGCTCCATCACACATCCTTTTGGTCAAGCTGAAACTCAACCAGAGTGGCATTCTGGTCATACAAATGTTTCATGTCTTACTGGTTAGCTTCCTGATTCTTCTGGGTGAGTTTTTGAAAGCAGGCTGTTTGGTTACAGGGATCCAACATGTAGCTGACCACATCCTGAAGGGCTCTCCCCAGGAGCTTGCTCCCAGCCCTCCCTCACCAAACTGAAAGGCCCTCTCATAGTGTGATCATAAAGCAGCTCAAAGGGGCTAAAGACACCACCCTTCTGCGGTACCTCCCTGTGGGTTTACAAAAGGCATGGCAGGAGGAAGTCCCACATCCACCTCATGTGTTCTGGCAGGCCCATAATCATGCCTTATAGGGTCCTGTTGAACCTTTCAACAAGCCTATTGGTTACCACATACTCCTTCCACATGGCCTTCATGTAGCCAGACATGATGTTGGTACCCCGGTCAGATACCACTTCTTTGGGGGAAACACACAAGGGTCAAGATCACCATCAGTGTCCTGGCCACAGGGGGTGCAGTAAGAGTCCTTAGAGAGATAGCTTCCGGGTACCACGTGGCATGGTCCACCAAAACTAGAACACATCTGTTGCCATGGCTGTCTTGGGGTCCAGAGGCACAATTATGTTGATGTCCACCCTTTCAAAGGGGCTGCCAATGACAGGAGCGCCTTGCACTTCCTCCTGGACTTGCCACTCACCTGGCAGGTAGGACAGGACCTACAGAACGCTTCTGAAGCCTTCCTCATTTGAGTCAAATAAAAGTGGGTCATAAGCCTGTCAAAGGTCTTGTCTTGCCCCCAAATTACCTCCAAGGGCTGCATCATGAGCCAGCCCCAGCAGGGAGGCCCTATAACACTGGGGAACTACTAAACACACAGGTTGCACCAGGCTCAGGAGCCTTAGGATCACTACACAGGAGACTATTCTCCCAGCAAATCAGGTGTTTGCCAGAGGCATCACAAGCTGTCTGGGTCTCAGCCTGCTGCTGCAAACCTACAAGAAAAGAGCTTTCCCTTTGCACCTTGCAAAATTCTCTCCAGGTAGGACCCCCTTTTTGCTGTAAGTTGGATAGTTCAGGCAGGTTCTCCAGTTCAGCCACATCTCCTCTGTGGGTTCTGGGGTGTCCCCGTCAAGGTCAGCCTCCTCCCGGACCATGGGGGTCTCAGGAGTGTGTTTTCCATACTCCTAGCCCTTCCTCTTTTTTGCAGGCACCTGAGCCGTTTTACCAATCCCACTTGACTACCCTATCGGCTGCCATGGACTTTGTGGTCAGACACACCCACTTTATTATTATTATTAGTATTAGTATATTCTTATATAGCGCCAGAATCGACCCCCGAAGGGGTATCTCCGCGCTTGCCTTGGGAACCCGTCCTGGTTTTTCCCTGTGAGATAGCCCCTACAGGGCATCCCCAAGGTGAAAGCCAGGCATCCCGCCGCGGGGGGGGGGGCGTTGTGGAGATTAAGCGAGCTTAATGCCCAGAGTTGCAGAGTGTGAACCCATGATTAGGTCAGGCACCGAAGCGAGAATTATCGAGTCCATGGACATTTGAGCTCAAGACCCTGCCGCGTCGGGAATTGAACCCTGGTCCCGGGTCTGACCTCTGCTTTAGGGTCTGCCTGCTCTAACCAGTGAGCCACACTTCTCCACTGAATCAACCGTAACATCACCAAGTGGGATCTAAGCTATACCTCCTTCCAGGCAGTATCCTCCAGGTCTTAGCGAATCAGACAATCCACAGACATAGATTGACTCGCAGCACCCTCAAAGAACTTGAGACCCCCCAAATTGAAAGGGAACTAGAACGCTCACGGTTGTCAGCTGCAACAACTTGGTGGATCATATTAGGGACTACCTACACTAAAGACACCAGGTGACACCTGATGTTTGTCATATTGTCTCCAGTGTCTTTCAGATCCTCTCCCCTCTGCTGATTAATGATAACCCACTGCCTGCACTTAATTGTATTGTTAGGCATGTGGGTTCTCTGCACCACCTCTCCGTCATCTAGGGACACTAGGGTAACCTCTACTCTGTCCCAAAAACTTTCTGGGTCCCTCTCCTCTCCTAGCTCTATATTAGCCAGCCCCAGTGACTATCCACTGGTGGGGGGCTGTGCCTGCTTGGGACAATTGGCATCTCCCTTGAAGTGCTCTTCCTGTTTGCATTCAAAAGCACTTAAGGAATTCCTTCCCTGGAGACCTACTTTCAGGGAACGATTTATTTTTCTTCTCAGTAAGGGGATGGGAGCCCTGAACCGCAGAAGTATTTTGGTTCCCTTTAGAGAACTCCTTTCTTTTCTTTTTTCCCCCCCTCTTCTGATGAGGACCTTTGTGGTGCTCCTCCCCCTGATAACTTCCTGTGGACCCTGGTGCTGACCCAGAGGTCCGCCTCCTTAGCAAGCTCCCTGGGATCAGGGAGTTTACGGTCAACAAGGCGTTGGCACAGATCTGGAAAACAAAGACTGGACAAGTGTTCCTTTGCAAACAAGTTATAGAGCGCCTGGTAATCCTTTACCTCTTTGCCCTTCACCAAACTATCAAGGTCCTTGCAAAAGGAATCTACACAATCCACTCAGATCTGTTGGGATAGCTTAGGACATCCCAGAACTTCTGCCTATACTTCTCTGGGGTCAAATCCTCATTACGGTTTCCTTCAGAGGGGGGATACCTCATCCGGTCACCCACATCTAGGGCCAGCAGTGTGTCCCTTCCCTCACTAGGTATATGCCTCCACAGACTAGGTCCCAATACCCCTCAGGGATCTTGTGCATTTGTAGGACAATCTCATAAGCCCCAAAACATCTGTGTATGTCATCTCTCACCACAACGTCAGGTACCAAACCCTTGAGTATGTGGACCCTACTGTCAGAGGGAACTGAAGAAATGCTACCACATCACTGCTGGACTCAGCCCACCTGGCCTTAATGTCCAGCTCCTTCAGACTCCATTCATGAGCCAACATTTGTTTTCTTTCCACTGGCCAATTTCCGCGCCTCCAATTTCTTTTGTTCTGCTTCTATGGCTAGAGTCTTTTCTTCTAAGGCTTTCTCCTTCTCCAATGTTAGCTTGTCCTGTTGCCATTTTAATTTTCTCTCCTCTCTCCTGTCATCCAGCTCCTCAGGGGACAGGTCTCATGATGACACTCAGTTCCCCGGATGGGGAGTAATCAATCTTGGCAGGATGTTGCCCCCCCTACTCCCCAGGAACAGTCCCAGACTCTCCTGTGAGTCTTCATCCAAATCATCCTCCTCATCCATCTCTGGGGTTGCCTTTAAAGCAACACCAGCTTCTACCCAGACCTTCAGTGCTTTTTGCAGCTCCACCTTACACGTGGAGCTCTTTTCAGGAAGCCCAATTCCCTTGCAGAAATCCCTGACCTGGACGTCAGTATAACCCCTCCAGGTGGCCAGCTCAAAGTCTTTTTTTGCAGGTGCAGATGTCGAACCGCCATGGAGAGACATGATTTTGGGAATAAATTAAAAATGCCAATCAGGGAGAATTGACTCGAATTGGTCTTTGGTATGGATGTGTAGTGTACACCAAATTACTGCATTGCACTGCACAAATACAAGTCCTATCCTAACAACCGATCACCAATGTTAGAAATTGGTTTTTTGGTTGACAGAGGTATGCACCCTGTCCACACAGGAACCACAATCTTAGTCAGGGTATGTCAGATACAACTGCTAAATTAACTTGAGCTCACTCTGGTAGCTTGGCACAGGACAGGGAGGCTTAACTTAAGAGGCAGTGAGTAAAGTATGTGTGCATCACTACAACAGTAATACAGTGAAAACACAAAAAGATACCACACCTGATTAGAATTATAGAACTTAATTTAATGAACAAAACAAGATTAATACGAAAAAAATCCAATAAGTGTACCAAAGTTAATCATTTTTAAAGAATAAACTGAAACGTAGAGCTTAAAAGCTTAAAGCACCAACTGGGCCTTCTTTGTCATGCTAGACCAGGTGAAATCTAAAAGTTCAGGCTGACCGCAACGGAGTGCGGGTTGGCTACAGGGACTAATCTTGGCCCGCTGAAACAGTACCTTGGCTCACGGTTGCATCCATGTTGGGGATGAGATGTGAGGAGAAAAGGAGGCGTTGAGTCATCGTCAATCCTTTCGGATGTAGGCGATGCGGCGGATCAGGTCCGCACAATATGGAGATGATTCGAGAACTGGAGGTGATGTGCCACTCAGTGGGTGATGTGATGTCTTCAGTCCTTGGGGCCATACATCGACATCTATGGAGATGCGCCGATTTCAAGCCACGCATCAATGGCGATGCATGGGATTTTACTGGACCATCACTTGTGGAAAATTAATACAAACCTGGTGAACATTATCGGCGCCATCTTGCCCCTTTTCGAGCCCATTCGTGCGCGTAAGCGGCAGCCATTTTGAGCACCATGGCCTCCCTCCCCCTCGCTGATAGCCAGCGCGTCTCTCTCTCTCTTAACCTCGCAAGCTTCCCCCCCGCACTCTGGCAACCCCCGCTCTCTCATGCCTTGGGTCATAAACCCCCCCTTCAGCGCAGCTTCACCACAGAATCCCATCCTGTTCCCAGCGCGACACCTCCCCTCATTCCTTTCATGGCCTCAGATCCTTTTGATGCAAACCCCCTTTTTCCTGTGTCCCCGTTTGTCTTCCTTGTTCCCAGGCCGCCACCTGGCCCTGCGGATACTGTTTATTACCCCGTACAGTAGGAAGCTTCCCCTCCCCATCAAAAGACCCTCGAGCCGATCAAAGCCCCCACCCTATGAGATCCGATCAACCCCATGCATTCCGTGAATCGGCGGAATGCCCTGCTGTGCGACAACCATCACCTGTTGTGACCGGGGTGGGGAACCCAACTGAAAATGTATGTGGGAACGAGTCCGAAGGGGAGATTCCAAGGATGTTCTTTCAAGTACCAAAGTGTTACGAGAATGTGTTATGTGCAATAAAGATCATAAACCCTAGTATAAGAGGCCAGGCCTCAGAGATGTGGTTAGAGCACCTCGTGACGATACTTGCTGTCTGAATTGATGTGTTCTCCTCCGGAGAGAATAAAATCCTCGTTTCCTGCCTTCCAGTCTCCAGCGCCTGCTTCTTCATTGATTAACATTGGTGGGTCATAGAGGCGATACCGCCGGGCAACAAAAAAGGGTCTTTGGTTACTGGTTGTCTTTGGAACCCCTTTTTAACAATTGGCGTCCCAAACGTGGGGCCCATCAGCGACTCGTGGATCCAGTGGGAGAGGTCCTGACGACAGAGTGAACGACTGCAACGATCGGAAGGTACCCTGTCCGATAGACCCTCGTCTGACAGCCGATCATCCGAACTTCACTGGTTCCGAACAGACCTCTCTCGAGTGATCTGCGGTCCTGACTGGGAACCATCAGGAGTGCCACGAGAAGTACGAAGAGAAGAGGACGATCGGGCGCTGGATTCGGAAGACAAGAAACTGTCCATGCGGTCCGGGTAAGGTCGTGTAAACACGACAAATTGCGAAAGTGATTGATAATTGAAAGTGATTGATAATTGATGAGAAAATACTAGTATTACTTTTTGTTAATTTATTTGGAGATTCACTGTCTGCAAACGGAGAAACAACAGGCTCTCCCTTTATAAACAGCGAAGGATAGGTACGCACCCGTCGGACCTATCTTTCTCCCCCATTGAACAATTGCCCCCTCCCCCTACATTGATTAACTGTTATAGATTGTTTTCTGGAGATTCTCTGTCTGCAAACAGGGAAGAATAGGTCCCCTCTTTGCAGATAGTGAAAGGGTAGGTGACGCGAACCTTTGCGAGCCTACTTATTCTCCCCATTGACCATATTGATTTTTTATTTTTGACCTAACATTGATTGCTCAAGATTGGTTCATGAGGTATTCACTACGTGCAAACAACGTAGAATAGAAATATTCTGTCTAGTCTTTGCACGCAGCGATAAGATAGGTAGTGCTGACTACTATCCCATTGTGATCCGTCATGCCTGTCTTCTCCCCACTGGTTAGTAGCCTGTTTAGCCCGGACCGCTTATTAGAGATGAACCATCCGGCTCCGCTGGAAGGCACCCCTAATAAGGACATGTTCATGAAGCATGGATTAATCGCTATAGCCTATAGTGAGCTGTGGCATAAATATACGAAAAAGGATCGAGAAAGTCAGTGGCCACTGAGAGGATCCTTTGATCTTGACAAAATAGAAACAGTAGAAATAGCTCTTCGTAGGAATGAAACAACACCTATTATGCTCGATAGTCTTGGTATGTGGCGCAAAGAAGCCACACGACGAAGGGAAGGCGACGAATTCGGAAAAGGTGAAGGGACACGACGGACAACCCTCCAAACGTCTAGTAGGCAAAGGGAAGGGCCAGCGATGGCGCAGTTCCGAGGAGTAGACATAAAAAAAGAACGGTATAAAGGGATGTGCCGACAAGCCAACCCCGGAACACAACGACCCGAAGGTAATCCCCCGACACTATACACAGGACGAACAGATTTAAAACAAAACCAATGTGCTTTCTGTAAATGTCTCGGGCACTGGAAAGCCCAATGCCCGACTCTGCAGAGCATAGGTAAGAACGGAGGGTCTACAGAAAGAACAGGCCGACAAAAAGGGAAAAGACGCGAGATAAAAACCAATCAGACTAGTGCAGACAGGACAGACAGAACCACCCCGTTTGATTATGCTCGATGGCACCGATTTCGTCAGACCAATTTTAACGACATGTTAGAGTTCTGGGACTGATTGCTCTCTGTTGCTCCCCCACTCTGAAAAACAAACACAACTGCAGGCCAGTGTAAACAACCCCCCGTTAGAGAAAAGACTCAAGGAAGCCAAGCGTCTATTATATAACTTAGGATTTAATTACGGTAAAGAAAACACACAACCAACAGTAAATAGAATAACTAGTAGAACTCTCTCTAAAACAAACTTTACTAATAGGAAAAATACAACACATATTATGCTCACTCCGGAAGTCCTCGAAATGTAACAGTTCGATGGTCCCGCCCATCCGAAACACATAGCACGTGTGGGGCGGGGCCTGCCAGCAGCCATGGGCCAAAAGAGATCGTCGGCGAGAAGGCACTGGAGGCTCCACAAAGCAGGCAATGAAATGGTCTTCCCATACTACCCTTCCAGGGATGGCGTCCCCCGGGCCGCGAGTAGGGAGGGGGCGGATGCAAATGACCCCCTCCCTCGTATCTCCTGGTCCGGCCATCACGAATTCCTCCATCGAGCGGATGCAAGGTGGGCAGGGAGGAAGAGGCGACGCGGACGAGCCTCTTCCACCTCCACAGGTAGGAGGCTTCCCTGCCCTGGTCCGGCGCCGATGTCCTCCAGCCCGGCGACGGCTATATACCTACGCTGCACAGGACACATAATGCCCGACTGGTATATTTCCTTAGCACAGGACATACAATGCCCGACGCACATGTATTTACGCAGCACGGGACATACAATGCCCGACTGGTATATTTGCATAGTACAGGACACACAATGTCTGATGGGTCTACTTGAATAACACCGGACGCACGATGGTCCCCCAAGAGTCGGAATCAGGGGTGTAGGGTGGTCATCATGTGCACCCCTGATTCAAAGGGACGGCGTAGGATGCGCCGGGAGAGGAAGGCGGCACGGACGAGCCTCCCTCACCTCCCCAGACGAAGGCTCCACTGCTGCACCCTGGCGCCCCGAACCAAAATGTCCTGCTCCAGCAGCATGATGCTCTGTCTTTCGCCATCACAAGAAGTTTCTTCCACTCCTGATGGATACGACGAAGGGTGGCCGCCGCAGGGTCTCAAAATGGCGTCTGGGCCCTCGAAAGGCGGGTCTAGGCCGCTGGAGTAACTTTGTCCGAAATTGCAACTCGGGCACTTGCCCACCTGGGCGCAGGCCCCCACCATCGACAAACATCCCTTCGACTTTGAAGATTCTACCAAAGTCCCAAGAGCCCTCAGCCCCTTCAGGCTTCCGGAGGGGAACAGCTGCATTGGTCACTAATGAAATAACCGCGGCACAGCAACAAGATGGCGGTGCTCTCGTGTCTGCTTCAGCTTCCGTCTGAACCACCCAGGAACATTGTGGGCTAACGAACTCGAACAAGTTCCGGCTGAACATCAACATGACCCGGTAAGAAAGACTCTACCCCCTCCCTCTCTTGATTGACGGTCCACACCACCAGCCCCTCTGTTAGCACAGTTTTCTTTTGAACTGCCGAAAGGGACCCTGGTCCAACCGCCAATCGTCGGGGACATTTTTTCCTCTGATGATACTTCCGGACTAAACCGGCCTCGCCCAAAATGGCGCCGGTATCAATGGAAACTAACGGATGCCTCGTGGTGTTCCTTAGCTAATGAAACTTGATGTACTAAGATATATATACGAACCATTTGTGCACTCGATGAGAAAGGGAGGAGGGTTCACTTGGCGAACATTTGAGAGGGGTTCCGTAAAAATGTTGATTTCAATGAACGATTTATTGTTGATATTTATTGTAACTGGTACATAACGTCGCTTATGATGCACACCCACGGTTTACATCTAGGAAATGTGATTCCGATGAGCTTGACTGTGTCTCCATTTATGAACTGAAATGCCCCTGATTCCCTCGTCACGCAATGAAATGTTTTTAGTTACTTGCAAATAATAAATTAGGCCTTTTTTTTTTACATATTCTTGTGCTACAAAATAACCCCCTAGTATGTGCTTCCATCGACGACATGTCAGGCCAAAATATGATTGCGCTCTCACATTTTACGTACTGAATGATTATACAAATAAAGGTCTTAAAAACTATGAATAGGCATCGCATACTTTTGTAAATGCGGGTATCGGTGGGAGGGTTTTTCTGTACGCAACCGTTCTGCTCTTTTTTAAGGTTATCTGAAGAAATGGTTGTTCGGCCCTGGATTGATGACCGAATCGAAGGTATGATACGTTGCCTCCAAAAAAAAAATGCGACTAAGCTCAGGAACTAACGTATGGAGAAGGACCTCGACGTCTGAGAATGGGTAAAGTAAAGCGGTGTGATTGATAAAATGTTATAAAGATATGGTGGTCGAAGGTACTAAGGTACCGGGTTAAACGAAGAACTGATATGCCTTAGAACCTCACAGCTTTGGAAATGATTTAAGGATCCCGATGGCCGGATACATCTACAAAACCGGGTACCTCACGCTAGGCACCTCCGATTCCTTTTTAGCGTTTCCCTACACACGATCCTTCAGGCCATCCTCGAAACCCCCCCATGAACCATCTATCACATTGTCCGCCCCCCCCCTTGACTTCAGAGACCAAGACCCTAAGGATTATATCCCGAAGAGATAAGTACGAGTATGCGGTAAGTAAAGGACTTTCGTGCCCTTACATTTGATGTGTTCGAATGTTGTTCCCCCACCTCCCCCCTTTTTTTCCCTCCTTTTTCTCTCTGCAGATTACATTGGGGTCCTGATTAGGGTACCGTAAAGGATCTGGAGCCACGTCATGCCCGATGCATGAAAACGGATTAACGCTGCAAGACGGCACAAAAAGACGCCCTACCCAATGCACGACCTTTCTGTACTCGACCTAATGCTCTTCCGTCCCAAAACTGCATGCTTTCTACATCCTAACACAGACCCGAAACGTCTAACGTTGGGTGACGCACTGAGTAGCCCAAACAATACACGGTCATTCCCCATGTTACACGTGTACTGTTTGGTCTATTGTCTCTCTCTCTCTCTCTCTCTCTCTCTCTCTCTCTCTCTCTCTCTCTCTCTCTCTCTCTCTCTCTTCCACCCCTCCACACTTTCCCTCTTCCCAGCGACTGCGACCTAATTGGCGAACCTGGTGCACCTCCTGATTGGCCCCAAATACCACGAGTATTTGCACAAATTCGTCCTAAATAAAATTGTATCGGTACCACGTTACTACCTCTCCTTTTCTACTAAAATATGGATGAAATTTAAATTGACCGAAAGGAAAAGGACAGGTAAGACAACTAAGGTTCTCTAAATTTGACCCACAGCCAGGGAACTATTTGTCAGTGGCTTCTATGATAAAATATGTCTGTGGTAATGCGACCATCCCCATTCCAAATTGTCTCCATACCCCAAACAGTAAGAAATGATCGAGACACCCCCGTCTTTCCAAAATGCCCCCAGTTTGGTATCAGCTGCCCTGAACGAGAGCCTGAAAAACGCCCCCTGCTCCAATTCACTGTGTTCCTAATTGTTTTCCATAAGATCCCACCTTCCCCGAGGATAAGTTTAATAATTATTGCAAACCACCCCCCGAGTTTTTGTAGTAACCAGGTTGCGAGGATTTATATAGAAAGTTAGAAAGATGTGTGCAAAGTTAAAAATTAGATCGAAAATCGAAAGAACTTGTTGCAGTAAGCCTTGTTGAAAATAAGATGTTTTGATGTAATGAAGACTTGTTTAGCCTATGTTCACCCCTCAGAAGGATGCCTATCAGACTGTGGTGAATAGCACGTTGCACTTTTTCGTAAAATACAAGGCCCTGAAGACCAGCCTAGCCTTGCAAGACTCGTACTAGGGAAATGGGTCTCTACCAGAAGAACTGACATCTACTATAATAGACGTATGCAATAAATGAGTACCAGACCTCGTACCTATTACAAATGAACGTAATAATCATCAAAGCGCCAAAGAATTAGCCAACAAAAGGAAGTTGTAAGGAATCCGGCAAACCCATCATCAATTGTTTATACGTTAGCCGCAAAAATCTCAAATGTAGCGAATGCTTACCCCAGTTGCTTGGTGTTGGGAGAGAAATAGATTTATGTAATTACCTTCTTCTGCAAAATCTCTAAAGACTGTCTTTTCAAAACTCATTTAAGGATATCACTGTCGGAGGAGAAAGAGACCGGATGTGGGAGCACGCGGCCTGACTGCGGATTGTGGAACATCAGCGACGGAGGCCGAGGCGAGACCACAGCAGTAAGGAGTCGCAGGACGGGGCACTGTTTCAGACAAAGCTAAGGAAAGGGCTGACCTGAAGCCCCTGCTCTATGATCGACGTGTGCCAAAAAAGTCCCCGCTCTCTGAACATGGTTACGGACCCGCCTGTCGCAAACTCTCCGTCCCCCTGATCTGTTCCCGACTTGGCCCTGCTCCATCCCCTCCTCCTCCGACCTACCATAAGGACTGTTCACACCCACACCTTTCCACCTAAACTTCCAAGTTCCTCCAAATCCTACTGAGCTACCCAGAGAAGAGTACTCCCAGCGTCAGAAGGGAGGGAGCTCCGACTAAGTAGACCACGAACTATGTTAATCTTAGAACGGTGACCTAGAACTCCACCAAGGGTCGCCTCTAAAGAGAAGATGAACGAAGTATGTGGTTCTACCCGCTGCCGAACGCCTCGAAGATGATGGAAGCAACAGGAAATGCCCACCACAGAGACTCAAGAAACAAACAGATCTCACAATTCTGGAACAATTGCATTTTTCATTGCAAATCTATGCTCTGCGTTACGGAAGAAGATGCACCTGCTCCAAAACCGTAACGCATTTCTCCTACGAGGTCTGACGAAAACCAAACAAAATGCACCCATACCCGCAGACCCCCAACGACTCAATCCACATGAACATTTCTGTTGATAAGTAATCCAGGTGCTCAACAGTGCCGACAGAAGACGACAAAAGACAACGAGAACTCTGATATTTTTTACTGTATCTCCTTTCTCTCCCAATCACCATTGGACTAACTATGCTCCCGCCGAATACAAAAAGGACTTACTTATATGATAAATTACCAGCTCCTATTTCGAATGACTATAAGTACCTATGATCTGTACCCAACGCCCTCACTACGTAATTCTAGTTTGATATTACATTACGATGATTTTTTTTTCTACAACCAACTTAACGATGAACCTGCTTACTAGATGATGAGATTTTTCAATGTGACGTTTATAATATGATGTAAATGTACAGTTCCTTTGCCTAAGTCCTCCCTCCCTTACTTATGATCGCTGCATATAGGTATAGATAGGAAATAGGCCAGCAAGATGTCTTGAAAATGTTAAAGGGAGGACTGTGGAAAATTAATACAAACCTGGTGAACATTATCGGCGCCATCTTGCCCCTTTTCGAGCCCATTCGTGCGCGTAAGCGGCAGCCATTTTGAGCACCATGGCCTCCCTCCCCCTCGCTGATAGCCAGCGCGTCTCTCTCTCTCTTAACCTCGCAAGCATCCCCCCCCGCACACTGGCAACCCCCGCTCTCTCATGCCTTGGGTCATAAACCCCCCCTTCAGCGCAGCTTCACCACAGAATCCCTTCCTGTTCCCAGCGCGACACCTCCCCTCATTCCTTTCATGGCCTCAGATCCTTTTGATGCAAACCCCCTTTTTCCTGTGTCCCCGTTTGTCTTCCTTGTTCCCAGGCCGCCACCTGGCCCTGCGGATACTGTTTATTACCCCGTACAGTAGGAAGCTTCCCCTCCCCATCAAAAGACCCTCGAGCCGATCAAAGCCCCCACCCTATGAGATCCGATCAACCCCATGCATTCCGTGAATCGGCGGAATGCCCTGCTGTGCGACAACCATCACCTGTTGTGACCGGGGTGGGGAACCCAACTGTAAATGTATGTGGGAACGAGTCCGAAGGGGAGATTCCAAGGATGTTCTTTCAAGTACCAAAGTGTTACGAGAATGTGTTATGTGCAATAAAGATCATAAACCCTAGTATAAGAGGCCAGGCCTCAGAGATGTGGTTAGAGCACCTCGTGACGATACTTGCTGTCTGAATTGATGTGTTCTCCTCCGGAGAGAATAAAATCCTCGTTTCCTGCCTTCCAGTCTCCAGCGCCTGCTTCTTCATTGATTAACATTGGTGGGTCATAGAGGCGATACCGCCGGGCAACAAAAAAGGGTCTTTGGTTACTGGTTGTCTTTGGAACCCCTTTTTAACACACTCTATACCCACTTCCAATGGCCCAGGACTGGAACCACTTCGCAGAGCAAAACAGTTCTCAGATGGGAGAGTTCAGGAGCTGTAGATGAGTGGATTGAAGTCTTTGTCCCTTAGACTTCTAACAGGAGGCACGCTAGCAAGCCCTAAGAGTCACTTTGGTTCAGGGTTGTAGAGATGCAGGTCCAGTCCTTCTCCCTCCCAGGCAAGGAGGGCAGCAGGCAGAGCAAGAGAGTGACAGTCCTTTCAGCAGCACAGCAGTCTTTCTTCCTGGCAGAGTCTAGAAGTGTAATGAGATTGTGGTGTCTGAGGTCCAGTAGCTATACCCAATTGTGCCTTTGTAGTGGGGAAGACTTCAAAGAGAACTTTTTAGGTGCCCAGAGTCCCTGCCCTTCCTGCCCTGGTTCCAAATGTATTACAGGGGGGTATGCAGCCCTTTGTGTGGAGATAGGCCACAGCCCATCCAGGTGTAAGTGTCCACTCCTCCCTCTAATCCTGCCCAGGATGACCCATCAGGATGCGTATAGTCCACTAGATTGTGTGGCTACCTAGATGGAATGCACAAAGCCCAGTTGTCACCCACCCAAGATATGTATTCAGAGACAGGGAGCAGGCACCAAACGGTTAATGTAAGGAAATGCAAACTTTCTAAAAATTAAGGGAAGCACTAGGGCCAAAGTCCTAAACACGAGGTGCACTACTGATGACCACTCAAAGAGTGTATACCAGATTTTTTTCCACTGGTGACCTATCATGGCATGGTTAAGTATCTGGGCAAATCCCGAGGCAGACCTAAGCAGACAAATTATGAGAGATTGTCTGAAGAGGGATAAAGGTCTACAGATTCCGTGGCTAAAATACATCAAGGACACCCTAGAGGATTTAGATGAGAAGGATCATTTCAGTAATCCAAGTGCAATATCAAATCTTGACAAACTGAAGATTAAAAAAATGTTACTTGAACAGTTTGCCACAAGCAGAGCAGGAGTGGAACTTTCTAAACGTTCAGTAAGTGCCCACTGTCTCATTAAGAATAGTGAGGGCAAGGAACCTTATTTGTATTTGATGCACAATTCCCAGGACAGGTTTTTAATGTCTCATTTTAGGCTCAATTTATTACCAAATATACTGGCTGACCCACCAGGTTTTACCTCAACAATTGAGCAGAAGGGTGCCTGCGGCTGCGACAATCTGTCTCCGCAGGACACCCTTCATTTTGTACTTTTGTGTCCTTTTTACAAGATGCCTAGACGTAAATTTTTGGTAGACATCCTAAAACAGGCGAAGTTCCGTCATGCTAAAGTTGCCCTGCTCTTTTTACAAAGAGCAAATTATATGCGCACTTTATTCTGTATTATGAATTTTATTAAGGTCTCGGTAAGGCCAAGAAACACTAGAGGACTGAGTTAAATAATGGTTCAAGATAAAATTCTTTTCTATTTTTTAATTTGTATCGGCGAATTTTAAATGGAGTTCAGATATGGTTTTTAATTGTATATATGTACTTTTATGATGTTTTTTAATCATCGAATAAAGATTTACTGAACTGAATACTGGTGAACTAGTTAAACCGTACACACCAAACTCAAATCAAAAGCATCATTATAATATACAAAAGTCCATCAAAGAATCTTCCCGGAGACCCTGGGTGTGACTCTTTTAACATATATTGTGTGAAAGCAGATGCTTCGTAGGAAATCCATTCCACATGACTTCACATGTTGTTCCAAAAAGTTCTTGCATGGATTGCACAAGTCCCAATGCATTTCAGGCGCACACAATAGCCCTTAATCAGGGGAATCTATGAGCAAATCATAGTAGCGATAAAAACACATGTCAATACATCAAAACAACAACTTCAAAATAACGGCCATTCCATCCTCTTAGGTAGCTGTTGATTGCGTGTTTTATGAAAATAAGGTTGACATGATGTTTTTGAATTAATCCACCTATTAACCTTCAACTCAAGATCCCACGGGGAGTTTCAGGACACTCTCATGGAGATACCGGTACGTGGCCATGCTATGGAGTGGATTTCTGGTAAGAAGTTGGTGTTTTTGAACACTCTACATCCCCATCGACCCTCAATCTACATGCTTCCAAAGATATAAAAAAAATTGAGAACCCCACCTTTTCACCGATCGTGTCTGGATGCAGATCCATCCACGAACCTTTGGGGCAATACTTGGATTCCTTTACTACAAGCTATCGATCAAGCGGGTGCGTCAAATTTGCAGAACACTACTCATCTCTTAAAACTTCTTCAGGACTTGGTTGTGCTAGGGATGGCTGAGATTTGGCTATGCACAGTTGATATGGTCGCCCTTTATACTTCTATACCACACATCGAGGGGATTGACTCTGTTGAATGGGCACTCCTCCAACACGGGGAGACACAGGCAAAAAAGGTTTTTCTACTGGAATAGTTACACAGTGTTGTCAGTTTCATAGTTACTTCAGATGGAAACAAAGGCATTTTCTCCAACCAAATGGAACCTCCATGGGTTTTTCTGGGGCTCACAGCTATGTCAACATCTTTATGATGAAATTTAATCAGAGCATTATTAGTGCACCTTGTGTCTAGGACTTAGGTCCTAGTGTTTCTCCTCCTTTCGAATTGGGTGGCTGGGCAGAACCATCCCAGGGGGTGCACACTTCACAAATTACATTTGTTTCTCCTGCACGCATTGTATGAACTTTTTGTTAAACTGAGTGCAACACAGCTGCCTTTTGCGTTCTTCAACTTTCTAACATGTGGCATTTTCAGAATTGCAATTTAAAATTTTACTTCATCATAACTTGTGATTCCAGAGACACCAAACCTGGGGATCCCATCTCTTCCCAATCGGGAACACTTATAAGATGTAAAAAAGGTAATCCCAATGTTAACTTATAGGAGTGATAGGCCACAAATGCAAGAGTTTTTCATAGCTAGGACATGTAAAAGTGAAAAAGAACACCTCTTACTTTTTAAATACACTGCACCCTGCCCTTGTACTGTCCAAGGCCTACTTTAGGGATGGTTTATATGGTTTAGAAAGGAAGGTTTGGGCCTGGCAAGAGGGTTAACTTGACGGGTTGACATGGCAGTTTAAAACTGCACACACAGGCTCTGCAGTGGCAGGCCTGAGACAAGTTTAAAGGGTAGTTAAATAGGTTTCACAATTAGTGCCACTAGTAGCATTTAATTTATAAGAACTTGGCACAGGTAATCCACTTTATCAGCGACTTAGAAATAAATTAAAAGTGTGAGTTGTGGATAAGCCAACGTTGCCATGTTCTAAGCAGAGAGCACAAGCACATTATCACTGGTTAGCAGTGGTAAAGTGCTCAGAGTCTAAAATACAGCAAAACTGAAGTCAGCAAACACAGGAGGTCTGAAAAGAAAAGGTCCGGGGAAACCACACCAAGGATGCCAGGTCTAACAATAGCAATCTTAATTAACTTTAACTCGTGCCCTAAAGTAAAAATAACTTGCACCCTGTCCTTGGACTGCGAAATACCTCAGATATTACATCACTTTCAACATGTTCTATGACATCATTGATAATATCACTGCAACATCTGAAATGATGTCATTGATGACAATACTGTGCATGGCAGTGTCAGTGGTAACACTGACACCGATAAAATACTTAGAAAATTAATTACACATAACTTTTATATACTTTGCACTTTAAATTAAAATTCATTAGAATTTTTACAATTCAGTCCAAATTTATATATACAGCGGTTAGCCACATGGCATGCTGCTTGTCCAGGTACTGCACACTGTATTATATGGGGGACAAAAAAGAGCCCCCTCCACATTGTATGTATGCAAATCGTATGTAGAAGGTAACTCACTTATCACAAAAGAAAAACATCCAAATGAATATATAGTAAGCGGTTCCCACTTGACTGATATTCCTTCAAAATAATACATTAAATTAAACATTATCCTACAAACCTCAAAGCTAGTAGTTACTCATTATGAATATATGTGTAACAATGATCATAAAACACCTGTGTGATAATGCTGTGTATACAACCACTTGCAGTAGAGCTCACATTGGAATTCCCATCCATAATTGGTAGGATAGAACAGTCATCTCATACTTCAATATCTCTTCACATTTTCACCTTGTTCATTAAACCCATGTGGGCAACAGTCCATGGATTATAAATAGTGCATAAATAAGAACAAGTGGGCAAAATGTGTGTTGCTCCTTCCTATCCCAATAATCAAATGCCTGCATTTTGTCTATCTCTATAGCTGCTATATAGAATGTAAACCAAGACAAAATAAGAACAGAATGAAAAATAAGATTACCTTACAAAATAGTGTTGGCAACATTTACAGCTATCAACAACGTGAGTAAACATTTAATCATTAACACCTCAACCGCTGCGCCCCTCCCCCCAGTGCTAAGCACTTTTTGCTATCTGGGGTTCCATAGCGATTTTCCCCATAAGGTAGCCACGCCAAATGTGTGTCCTTTTTTATTTTTTAAACTAGTGCTTGCAACAAGAAATGGGTGAAAATACAGCATAGATGCATCACACTTTTCAATTGAAAACTGACTTTTTCCAATATAGGTAACTGTAGATTAAGGACCCCGGCTCAGTCAGTATCTAGGAAAATATAGCAAACCTGTACATTTTTCCAAACCAGACACGTAGGCGTATCTAGGCTGGATCTCACCAGGTTTGTTTTACCCAGAATTCCATGCAAACCCCAAACTTTGAATTAAAAAACACATTTTCCTCACATTTCTGCAAGAGAAAGTTCTGGAATCAGGGGGAGTCACAAACTTCCTTCCACCCGGATTAATCAGGTTGCCCGATATAAATGGTACTCACTTATGTGGGTAAACCTAGTGTCAGCGACAGAAAATGTCCCAAAACACAACATCGGCGCATCACATTTTTCCACTGAAATCTTTTTTTTACAATGTGGTTAGCTGTAGAACTGGAACCCTAGCACAGAGAAACCTAGCTAACCTGTAAATATTTAAAAATTAGACACTTTGGAGTATCCCGGGTGGGTGACTTGCAAGGCGCTCACCAGGTTATTTCAACCAGAAGCCTTTGCGAACTTTAAACTCTGACCAAAGAAAAACATATTTACCTTACATTTCTGAGATGGAAAGTGCAGGAATCTGCAGGGAGCCACTAACTCCCATCCACTCAGAGCCACCCAGATAAAAATGGTACCTCACTTGTGTGGGTAGGCCTAGTGCCTGCAACAGGAAATGGCCCAAAATGTAACATGGACGTATCACATTTTTGTAAACTGTAAACTGACCCTTTATTCCAATGTGGGTAGCTGTACTTTGGACTCTAGCTCAGCTGGCCCCTAGGGAAAGCTAGCAAACCTGCACATCTGTTAAAAGTATACACCTAAGGGTATCCAGGCTGGGTGGCTTGCGTGACTCTCTCCAAGTTTTTTCCCCAGAATCCATTTCAAACCTCAAACTTTGACTAAAAAACATTCCTGGGAAGGAAAGTTCTGGAATCTGTGGGGAGCCAAATGGTACCTCACTTGTGTCGGTAGGCCTAAGGCCTGTGACAGGAAACAGGCTAAAACACAACTAGACGGGTCACATTTTTCCACTGTAACGTACCCTTTTTTTGCAAAGTGGGTTGCTGTAGCTTTTGGACCATAGCTCAAATGGTACCTAGACAAACCTGAAAATTATTGAAAACTAGACAATGCAGGGAGCGCAATGGTGCGTGACGTTCGTGGCTCTCACCAGGTAATTTTACCCAGAAGTACTTGCAAACGTCAAACTTTGGTAAGAAGCACATGTTCTTCAAATTTCTGTGACGGAAAGTTCTGGAATCTTCGGGGATCTACAAATTTCCTGCCACCCTGAGTTCCCACACTTCTCCCAATAGGAACAGGGCCCCACTTGTGTGGATGGGCCAAGAGGACAGAACACTAATGGCCCTAATGCGCGACTTTGAGGGATAAGGAATATTGGTAGATGCTGTATTTGAGGCTATCATATGGTTCTACCCATGAAAACCACAGACATTTTTGAAAACTCAACAACCAGGTTCATATATCATCTTTCTTATCTGGTTATATGCTTGAACATGGTGTAATTCTGTCCTGCTGGGCAACAATGCACAATGTATTTGTTCATGACAATGAAGAAGTCACCTTACTATATTCTGATTGGACGTGTGTCTAACCTTTTATAGTTTATGGGCATAAAAGACTCAGCACTTTGGACATGCTGCTAGTGCGCATCGCCCTGTGAATTCATGTTTTAAAGCTACCAATGAGATTTAACAATTTGTCTTTGTTTATTTAATTCAGATTCAACAGGGGTATTGAGGTATGCTGGACCAGTGCTGTGTAAGGCTTTGAATGTGTGTTTCAGGAGTTTGAAAAAGAGCTGTGGATGAGAAGTCAGTGAAGCTATTTGAAGTACATGGCGTCTGTGTTGTGATGTTGAGGGAGGAGGTTGACCTGCTGCATTCTGCATGGTTTGGAGTCATCTACTTAGATCAGCGACAGAGTAATTCAGTAGGGGGGTGAGTGCAGTGCAAATGGGTTTAAATCCGTAAGTGATGCCATGTGCATCTTTACTACCTTGATTATCGGTTCTCTTTTCTGCAACCTCCTTTGCTCACTCTTACAGCCATATTGCCCTGTTCCATCTCATATAGTTGCGGAAAGCCACAGATCCTATTAGCTCGCAATAGTTCCCAGTGTGGTGTTATACTGCAGTTGAAGAGTGTGGGAACAAAGAGCAAACAATATACTATAGCCTGCTGTTGTTGTTTGTATAGAGAAGTCACATTTCTGATTTTGAGCTATCCACTTTGTACCCTTCCATATGACAAGGCAGTGGCATAGCTTAACCATTAGACTATGTTATTAATCCTTTCGGAGTGCTGCCTATCAGGTACGGCCTGTTCCTCTTACCAGCCCATATGTACATTAGCAGATCAAGGCACAAGACAGATCCCAATGGGAGTCCCTGTATTTGCCAGTATAGAGTGTCCTTAACAAAAGATATTCTCTCTCAATGTTAGCATTTTAATTAACTTCGGTGTGTGCCTATTAGTCTTAATGGGTGTGCTCTCAAGTAGTGACCACAAGCTCGTAGTCTATCATTGTATCTAATCCTTGTATACAAGTAACACATTCAAAGTAAGCAATAAAAACATTACAAAAATAATCAACGCTTGCTCTAGTGAATGTTATTTGTCTCAAGTTCACAGTGCTGGTATATTCAGGAGATGTTATCAGTAGACCAGAGGCTTATATCATGCTTTCTTTTTGTGCTTTTAATTAACAGCTGCCAAGCAAGAGAAAAACTAAATTATTCAGAAAAAACTGATGAAAGAACTACATACAGTGACATCATATCAGTTCGACCTGTTCGGTATGTACAGCATGTTGAGTAACCCAATAATTATCTTGACTGAGAGCAAAAATTCCTCTTTTCTTGCTGCTTGCAGTCAAGATAAGAACTTTGTTATTTCCTTTAATAGTGAACAGTTTACACTACTGCATGCTTAATTTACCATGTTTTCTATGCTCTGTTGCATTGGTTCTACTGCCCATGAACTTGCGTTCGCACCAGTACTCTGCCTCGAGCGCTCTGCAGTTAAGAGGAATTTCAGCCTAGCCCACTCCACATCAGGTTGTCCTCCTCAGTGTTATGGCTTGCATCATAATTTAGGTTTAATCTGTGCAGCGCATGCGCTGCTGCAAGGCATGCAGTATTGGAGTATGGACTACAAGCCCCTCCTGCTCTCCACCCATACTTTTTATTGGCTTGTGTCATTATCCTACGTAAATGCTAGTTTATAGTTGCATTTTGTTTATGCACGCTAAAAGCCACAACCAAGTACTTGGTTGCTTAATGTATTTATTTTAATCTCCAAGGAACCTTAAAAGAACGGTCTCCAAATTTAGGCTTGCATCAAATTATTAGTATAACAACCTGCACCATTTCATTGATTTTATATGTATATTTTAATGGTGAAGGTTTTATTTATAGCAAAAAGAAAACGTCTAGGGATTTTGTTTTGCAAGTTACTTTATTTGCCCTAAAATGTAGCAGTGTTTCATTTTAAGGTTGCTCTGGGCAGTGACACAGCTGGTCCCGTCATTAATTCCTCACTCTAACTCTTCTAGGAAGTGCTGCAATTATATCTCTAATTACAGTAGTGATTCCTCATTCTAAATCCTCTAAGCAGTGCTACAGCTGTGTCTGGTCCCAGTGTAGTACCTCACTCAGAAGGCCACATGCATCATTGTAGGATTTTGCATTTCCTAAATTGCGAAAATTAAGGAATCGCAATTTAGGAATTGCAAAATCCTATGCATCAAGAAATCTGAATTGTTTTTACGATTCCCTAATTTTCTGTATTTGCGATTCCTTAATTGCGAACCCCCCCAGCACCCTTGAAATGTTTTTTGAAGTGCAAGTTTCACAGACACATGTCCAAAGGACATGTGTGTGTGTGACATGACACTTTCAAAAATGCTTTTTTGAGCATTTTTGAAAGATTTCGCAAATTAACACGAGGGTCAACTTCGTGTTAATTTGCGCCTCCTATTTCTGAATTCGCATTTTTAAAACAAATCTTGCATTGCATTTAAGGAATCGCACAAATGCGATTCCTTAAATGCAATTGCATTTTTAGGAATTGCAAAAAATTACGAGTTTTGTGAAATTGTTGAATGCATCCCAAAAAGTGATTTTGGAATCGCAAACGGCCGATTTTTCCGAATCGCACCGTTTGCAACTCCAAAATCACTTGATGCATGTGGGCGTTAGTCCGCTAGGCAGTGCTGCTACCTGCTTTCCTAATCTCAATACTATTTCCTTATTCTAACTCCTCTACATACTGCTGCAGCTGCTTCTCTGCTCTCATCTAGAATTCTACGTCCTCCCGTCAATTCCTCATTCAAACTACTCTAAACAGTGCTGCTAACTGCTTCTCTTATCCCGTCCGTAATTCCACTTTCTTAATACTCTACACATTGCTGCTACCTACTTCTCTTAACGGTAATTCCTCATTTTAAATTCTCTACACAATACTACAGCTCGTTCTCTAGTGCCAATGGTAATTCCTCATTCTAAGTCCTCTATGTAATGCTGCAGCTATAGCTCTACTCATACATCCATTATACTCCAAACAAAAACACATCGATTAAACAAACTATCATTTATAACTCCAATAGCTCTAACTCTAACAAATGCGAGACCTATTGCATTGCAAATGCTTGTTTAGTGTGACATCGGTCAAGCTCAGGCAAATGTCGGTTCGGGATCTGACAAAGGCAAAGGTACTGGGGTAGCAGGAATAGGTTTGGATCATGGGGCCAATGTGAAAGTCTGTACCAGAATCAGTACTGTCCTGCTAGCAAGTCTAAAGGGAACAGATGGTGGCAGGGGAAACCTGCTGACGGTACACAGACTGGAAGCCCCCTCGCTCCGAAGGCATAAAAAATTAGGGAACTGGAACCATACAGAATATCTGCAGCAGGGCCTCTTTGAAGGTGTCAATCTGCTGCACATTTGACTACAGGCCGTCAAACTCAGGGCATGTTGGGGTCAGCTGAGGAATCAGCTCCCTGACTGTAGTCTTCAATAGAGTGCGTCCTGCACCTTGACACCAGCGCATCTTCTTGTGGAAGCCAGAGTGGCAGGATAGGGTTGAGTCCTGCTCTGTTTTTTTTATGCTTGCTTTTTGACTAGGACTTACCAGAGACAGAGTAGGAAGTGGAACAGTTGCAAGAATGGTTCAGAGATGAGGACAGATACGGGCCAGTGACAGAGAGGAAGCTACAAGCAGGTCGCAACTTCTTTGTGTGCTTGATGACATATAGCTTCACTTTCCAGTTTTGAATCGTCGCTTGAGGGTGCATAAAACTTAAGAGGGGTGTCCTGAGTCCAGACATCAAAGACTCATCTTGTGTGCATATGTGACTGACATCTGGTTCCTGCAGGCATGGCATAGCATGGATCCTGTCATTCTAGTTAGTCATTGGAAACCAACAAATTCAAGAGAGAAGCTCCGGATCAACCTTGAAAGAAGTGCTAATTAATAACTGACATCGACTCAGAGTTGGCACTTATTTGCAGCTCCGTTCCATCCATTCGCTGGTAGTATGGAGTTAACACAAAGCTGCATGGTTCCGCGTAGCAGCAAGGAGGAAGACTGCTATGAAAAATCTCCAGATCCGACACCTTAAGGAATGTTTTCAAACTGAAGAATCTGTAGTTTGATATATCCATCAGAAATATAGAGCTATGGCCATCAAAGATACTAGGAACAGGTAAATGTAAGAAACCAGCATAGTATGTCATAGTCCTCAACAGGCCCCAAATATTTGGAAGTTACATTTTTAAAAATATCTTGATTGGTCAAGTAACTCTTATGCATGTGCACTATATTTGAAGTATATGTTAGGCATACTGCCACTAAACAGTCACTATAAAGTAGACTAAAACACCACAGGCAATTCTTTTTATTAAGGCAGAAGAAATAAGCATGAACTTCACTTTTTTTTTCCACACTTTATACTTGGACATACAGAAACATTAACTGAAGATAATGCCAAATGAATGTTGCGTCCATTTTTGTAAAGAGGCATTAGGGCTTTGCAAAGATTGTAGTCTACCTAAAATCTTTGTAAATAAATAGATTTATCTGCAGAGTGCAAGGAGGCGCTAAAGTTCTAGATAGAAGATGCTTTACATATCCCCAAATATTGCACTGAGTTTTTAATGTCTGATTCTTTTTCATGAGATTTTTTTACATGGTATTTGAGGTGATTTTGTAAGGTTTCTTTTGTGCTCATATTATGGACTTTTTTTGAGTAATCATTTTAATACTATACTACTACGTGTTGAGGAATGTTTGAATGGGGATTGTCAAGGCGTGTACTTTACCCACAAAGACCTCTTTGTCTGTGTTTGCAACCACCACCATTCACAAAACTTTTTCTATATGGTTTTCGGCACATGTGCTTGATGTTCACAGAGTATGTGGAAATTTTTCAAACTTAGACGTTCATACTGGACATTCAGATTTTGCCTTATATTTCCAAAATAGCTAAATGTTTTTTCACCAAATGAAGTAAAAGCACTGAATGACAGAAAGAACACCGTGCTATGAAAGATATGCCAACATTTCTTCAGTGAGTTTGGAGTTACTCCTGGACAAAAATCTCCTGAGGAAAATACAATTATTCATCTACTCTGTTGGACGTTTAATAGGTTTGCTGTGCTCAAATGACAGTCACATACAAATATTTGTCACAAAGGTTCTCACCCATAGTGCTATCATAAAGGGGAGCTACACCCCACTCCCCCAAATTCAATCCTAGGACTGATCATCGTTTGACAGTATGAGACACACACATTTATATCATAACTCAGTACAAAATATAGTTTGTAAAACAGAGAAAAACGTTTCTTGCTGTAGATTTATTGTTCAGTACTTCCACCTCTTCTCTAAGCAATCTTGTTAGCTTTAGCCAACAAGTGTTTCGGAGTATTTGGGGGTATCCCCCCCGACTTCCTCAAGGCTTTCAGATTTCCTAGGTCCTTTATATGGTCCTTGATTCCAGTATATTTTCAGCTGAGAAAATATGTATGTGGCATCAGTTTATAAAAAAGAGGATAGTGCTGTTCTTAATTGGGTCTTCAGTAAACCTATTCTATTTCAAAAATAGGATGGTTCTTTTTTTTCCCTTTTTTTATTGGCACATTCATACGCATTACAAATTCCCGAAGAAAAACAAAATACAAAATATATCAATTCATGTCATAACTTGAGTAATAGAAATAGTATATAAAAAAACATATAAAGTATCAATGGCATAATACCAATATGCAAAAAGAGAAGTATAGAAGAAAGGAAAAAAGAATACAACCTAATAGAGTAAAAAAAGGAAGAAGCCAGGTAAACTGGAAAAAATATCAAATTAATTAATCACTGGCAGAATCTAAATAGCCCCTCATTAGTATACCATCTAGAGATAGGGTCCCAAATCTGTGCTCCAACTGCTCTTACTTTTCTACCTCTAGTAGCATATATTGCAATTTCTTGTTTATAAATTGAGAGCAATCGACTTAGCCACATCCGAAAAGTAGGGGGTTCCGGGTTTTTCCAACGAGCTGCCAGAATGATACGAAAAACGGCATACCCCAGAAAACAACCGCATGTTCCTCACTATTATGACCCAAAGAGTCATCATGGCCTAATATATACAGAGTTAATGAGTCTCTTATCTGATGTCCGAAGACCTGGGCCCAAAACTCCAGTATCATGGTCTTTACCTTGTCAGTTCCGAACATTCAGAGAACATATGTAATAAATTGGCCAGTGGTTGTTTACATCTTGGGCAGTTATCGTCGGCCCGGAGACCCCAAGCAAATAATTTTGCCGGTGTGTCGTATAAGTTGTATATAACTCTATAGTATTGTGCTTTTAAATTGGAAGCTATAAAGTATTTTGCCGAAAGAGCAATTGAGAGATCAATATCAACATTGGGGTTTGCTAGTTTTACAGCCCAGGATTGTTCGGTTCGTTCAAGATCATCAGGGGTTTTAACCATCAACATCTGATAAAGAGCCCCTATTCTTGTAGTTTTTTTACCTATAGCTTCAAGAAGTGGCAAGTTATCTAATACTATTGTTGGTATAACGTTGCGAATGCTCGACAATATTTGAAAATATTTGAGAAACTCATAAGTGGGAATGGAGTATTTTTCTTGGAAAGATTCAAAAGAGATGAATCTATGTCCTAAAAAGTCACCGACTGTACTGATGCCTAAACGCTCCCACCTCTGCGAGGTAGTATCATTAAGAGAGGGGGAGATAATCTTACTATGCCACAAAGGGGTATATTTTGTAAAAGTGGGAATAGATAGATATTTAGAGGTAGCTTTCCACACAGCCCATGCATCTAAAACGGTCTTCAGTTTAATTTTTTTATAATACGAGGATTCTACCTGCCTTAAAAATAACCCCTTACACTTATCACCAAGGCTAAGTTCATAGATCGAAGGAATGTATGAGTCTGGGGGCAATGAGATAATTTTTTTACCAGCTAGTAGGGGATCCATAGATTGAATTAATGTTGCCCATAGATATAGTTCTAGGTTAGGAATAGCTAGTCCTCCTCTGTCCTGTAATAGCGACATCAGACGGAGGGCTCTTCTTATCTTACCATAACTCCACATAAATTTAGAGATGGTAGAATCGATGGTCTTAATAAAGTTAGCTCCAGCCAACAGCGGGATTGCTCTAAAAAGGTAGAGAATCCGTGGAAAAATATTCATTTTTATATAATTTGCCCTTCCAATTATAGATAGATGTAGGTTGTCTATTCTTTTAAGATCTTTTTTAATTTTATCAATGAGGGGGGTGTAGTTCAGATAATTAATTTTATCCACCTCAGTAGAGAGGCATACTCCTAAATATGTAGCCTCTTTAACTTTAAGAGGACTTTCATATTGAATATTTTTAGGAGCTAATACCATAGTTGTATCCCTATTTAGGGAATATCCTGAGTAGGTGCCAAAGGCCTGGGTAGCTAATTCAATTTTTCGACAGGATTGGTGGTTATGATGGCAACATCATCGGCATATGCCATGACTTTGGTGGAATATGAGCCTACTACAACTGGTTGGATTGAGGGTGTCAAAAAAGTTTCTGGATAAGGGGATCTATGTATAAGGTAAATAAAATCGGGGAGCATGGACACCCCTGCCTTGTACCTCAATAAACTCTGACTCAGCGCTGCATATAGAGATTTTTGCCCTAGGGTTGGTATATATGGCTTTAATGGCTTTAATAAAGTTGTTTCCAAAATTCTTTCATTCCAAGATGTTCCAAAGAAACTGCCATGATACACGATCGAAAGCCTTTTCGGCATCGAGGAGAATCATCACCATCTCGCCCCCGTGGTGCCCATGATATCAAAAAGGGTAATGGCTCTCCGGGTATGATCTGTAGTGCCCTTTCCGGGAATAAAGCTGTGTTGCCAAGGGGATACGAGATGTTTGATGACCCTGCTCAGCCGATTAGCTAGTATTTTGGCATACAGTTTTGAGTCAGAGTTTATCAAGGATATCGGCCTATATGATGAGGGGAGATGAGATGGTTTTCCTTTTTTGTGGAAAATTACTATATTCGTTTGTTTCCAGGAGTCCGGTGGGACTGAGTGGTACTGTACTCCGAGAAACAAATCTAATAAAAAGGGTGTTATTTGACTACCTAGGATTTTATATAAATCTAGGGGAATTTTGTCAGGGCCTGCTGCTTTACCCTTGGCAAGTTCGGATAAGGCAATCTCTACCTCCGTAAGCGTAATTTCTCTGTCTAGATTTGCTTTGACCCTGTCATCGATCATAGTGCTTGAGTCTTGATCTGGGAGCCAGCTGTTCAGAAATGTTGTAATATCGGCATCATCACTGTGATAAAGTTTCTGATAGTATTTTTGGAATACATTTACAATATCCTGGGTGGAAGTGTATTCCTTGCCCTCAAATTCAATCATCTTTATGCTACTATATGATTGTTTTTGGCGTGTTCGTAATGCTAGCTGCCTACCAACATTTTCCCCTGCTTCGTATAGCTTGGTTTTATTTGCCTGATAGGTTTCGGCAGCTTTCTGGATTAAAGAATTATTAATTTCATTCTTTAGAATCAGTATTTTATTAAGGGTTTCTGAAGTTGAATCACCCTGACCTATCTGGGTGGCATGATGGGTCTCAAGATCGGAAAGTTCTTGCATGAGCTGTGCATTGATGTTATCCTCATTCTTCCTTTTATTAGCTACAAATGAGATAGTTTCTCCCCTTAATGCGGCTTTAAAACAGTCCCAGACAATTATTCTTGACGCACTGAACCGATTACAATCGAAAAAACCTTGAGCCCATCTTTTAATGTGTGTTGTATATTCCTGATTGACCAAGAGTCTTCTATCAAAGGTCCATTGGGTCTTTGGTTTTACCAATTTGGTAGGGTCAAAGATGAAGGTAAGTGCATTATGGTCCGAAATTGTTTTGGGGGACTTAGTTATATCAGTAATAGCCAAACCCTCCAAAGATGACATAACGTAGTCGATTCGGACATATTTGTTGTGGGGATGAGAAAAATATGTGTAACCATCAGTGTTTTTAGCTAACAGATCCCACATATCCAGTAAGTTATGACTTTCCATCAGCTGCCTTAGTGCATTAAATACCTTTGGTTTGCGCCCTTTATAACTTAAGGACAAACGATTATCGACGAGCACTCCTACGTCGATATTAAAATCCCCACAAAAAATTTGTGGACCTGTCCAGGAGGCCAATTCAATTTCTAGCTCCTGAAAAATAGTAGGATCATCAATGTTTGAACCATATATTGCACATATCGTGAGGCCGAATTTTAGCTGAACTATGGCCCATCTACCGTATTTATCAGCCAATCTACGAGTCAGGAGACCCATTATAGGTTTAGCTAAAATAACTACTCCTCTGGTTTTAGACAATTGGGTTGTGGCTACCATGAGGTTATACCCAGGTAATTTAAGTAATTCTCTGTCTGCAATTGCGATGTGTGTTTCTTGCAGGCACAGTATATCTGCAGGGTTCTGACGTGTTAGCTGGAATAGCTGAGCCCTTTTGCTTCTATCATTAAGGCCTGCCACATTCCATGTACATAAACTCACTCTCCCCATTTAATATGATAAAAGCCTATCCCGGTTTTAATATACTGATCACATAGGTAACAACTAACCTTGTGTTCTATACTGGTTCTTTGCTTTCTGCCATAATGCCACCAATCAAAATAGAGTCTTTGCATATATTTTACCTTTCAAATGAATTTGCTCATTTTTTTGCATTTCCCCCCCCCCTTTCCTACCATCCCCCTCCCCAATACCCTCCCCCCACAATCCACCCAATGAGGCATTTAGACTCACACAGGAGTCTGTTGTGATGGAGAGACACCCCTACCCAGTGCCAGACATGGTTCTTATATCTTCTTACAACCCTTAGTTGGGCTAAAAAGAGGTGTAAAAAAGGTGCAAACCAAAAAAATAAATTAAAAAAAAGCAAATATAAAAAGAGAATGGGACGTAATATAGGACCTTATAAAGAACATTAAAGACCCTTATCAGGAAAAATCAGTGCAGATCAGGCGCCAGCTATCTCTGAATCTGAGAGGCTAGATAGTCCCAGAGCCGGTTAGGGAATATCTAAAATATCGAATATGTAATACCATTAAAGATACTTTTACATCTATTCCCAGAGTCAGATAGATTTCAAGATCCTAGACTTGTATATCGATCGGTTGGGTTTAATTCCATCAAGTTTGCACAATAAGGCCCAATGTCATAAAGAAGTGATTAGATGTGGCTTTAGTTCAGACTGTCTAGGAAGTCCTTTGCTTTAATTTCTGAGGTGAAAAACTTGGCTTGGCCCTTATAGATGACTTTAAGTGTGGCTGGATTGTTCAGATAAACCTGAGTCTTTTTCTCCAGAAAGGACTTAATCAGTTGACGGAGCCGCCACCTCCGCTCCACTGTAGTGTGGCAAAAATCGGGCCTTACAAAGTATGAGATTTCACCTCTAGATCGATGGGCATCTGGTCTTGCTTTCTCAGCGATAGCTTGACGGAGAAGGAAGTTTCCAAAATATACTAAGATTGCTCTTGGATATTTGCCCTGCGAGATTGAAGCCCTTAATGTAAACGGTGTTCTGTGGACGCGTTGGACTTCTAGCTCCCAGTTCCAGGTGGACAGTTCGGGGAATGTGTCCTTGAATAGCTGGATCACAAATGCGCGTACATTGTCCCCCTAAATTTTTTCCGGAATACCCAGTATTCGGAGGTTATTGCCTCGCATGCGATTTTCCATTTCCTCCAGTTTCCACCTAACATCCATAAGTTCTGCATCATGAGCGTCCACTTGCTCTTTAACAACTGTGGCTTCAGCTTCATTAATTACTATGCGATCCTCCATATCGATCAATCTTGCATTAGAGGCTGCAACTGATTTGGAGAGTTTACGCACCACGCCTTGAACTTTGTGTAATGCTTGTTGAGCCCTACGCCCATCCTTTGAGGTCTGTTCTCTATGGGAAGCTATCGCTTGAAGCACCGTGTCCATAACAGATGTCATAGTGGCGTTTTGCTGCTCAAGAAAGGGGGTGCCTTCAATATGGGCTCTGGAGGAGGGATCCTGCGAGCTAGAAGCTATTGCTGGAGAATAGTCTCAGAGCAAACCATCAGCGCCGTGATGGCTTTTTTTCTTTCTTAGCACTGTATGCCTCCTATCTCTGGATTCACCATTGGCAGCGTCAGGGTCGCTTTCCCGTGAGCTCATGTTAGAGCCAGTATGAAGATCAGAATAGGAATCGGAGTCTGAGTCTGTGTCTAGGTCCTGAGACCATATGGGATCCTCAGCCCCCTCAGAGATGGTAAAGAACTCAGACGGTTCCTTGTCTGTGTCCGACGCTATGCCCGTCCCCCCTTTAAGATCGCATGGAGGGACCATTAGGACCTGTTCGCTGCTTAGATGCTGCTGAGAGTTGGTATCCCCATTAATTAGGCTAGGAGAGATAGTCTCAGGAGGCAGGATACTCGTCTGGGGCTGCACTAGAGTTAGTGCTGTGGTATTGAGGCTGAGAGAAGATATGTCATTATGGAGGGTGGATGTAGCCTGTGCTAGGTGCAATACAACTGCAGGCCTACCTTCCTTCTGGATCAGTTCCTGATCTCCCTGTGCAGATCCATGCCCATCTGCCGGTGCTGCTTGCGTTGTTAGCCTTGCAGGAATAGTTTCTATACCAGGCACCCCTGGTATGACCGTTGATCCCCCATTCACCTGGGCGTGTGTAGTATCCTGTGTTAGCGCGGGTGGGTTAGCTTCTGTAGCTTCTATAGAGACACCTGCTCCGGAGGCCGAGGCTGATACTGCAGGAAGAGCAGACGGCAAATCCGTACTGGTGAGAGCTGCGGGAGCCGCTGCAATCAGCGTCCCGCTTGTTGCGTGGTGAGTGGAGGAGGAGGGAGCAATCACTGCAGGAGCGGAACCGGCAGGCGTTTTTCGTAATAGATCCACCACCTTAGGGCCCGGGCCCAGTGTAGTAGGAGTTTTTGTCGCCTTCGGATGTTTCTGATATATCTGCACTTGTGCGCCATCGGGGCCGATAACTTCATCTGTCACAGATCCGCCAGCGAAGGGCTTGTTTAGCCGCTCGAGTTTTAGAAGCGGCTGCGACCGCTGCTGCATTTTTCGGGGCCATCTGCTTAGTGAGGGCAGCAGAGTCCGTCTCCGACACAATGGTGGGTTGCTTCTGTATTTTGCTACCTCCGTCCTGAACACTGGCAAAGTCTTTACTTATTTGGAGCCGTGAAAAGAGTCTCAACACCGCAAAGCCGAGAACCGAGGCCACCAGATGAAGATGTGTGCGAGACCAGCCTGTTAAAGATGGTGGATCAGCTAATCCTGCTGGGTAGGTTCCATACATTATTTATACCCTCTGTTCCACATGTGGTGATATCTTCGTATTTTTCTTAGGTTTATCAGGCTTTTACAAAGTTGTTCTGTATAGCATCTCTTTCCGCAGGTCCCATTCACTACCAAAACACCTCCTAGCCCATAGATTAAGGCACTGGTCAGAGGGCTTCTCACAGCAGTCTAGGGAGCCGCCGCCATCTTGCCTCCACAAAAATAGGATGGTTCTACTGGGAAGTTAAATCTGTGTGTCATCTATATAGTATGTGATACAGATCAATAGTTCTGCCTCTATAAATATACCCAAATCTTTTCTATGTCTGTCCTCCCTGTAAAGTAAAACAAACCGTCATGCGTAAAGATAAATCAGTTGCGTGATCTTTACAGTATGTGATACAGATCCGAAGTATATTGGCAATACTGCTGCCTTCATATATTCATAGAAATATTTTCTATGTGCAGGGGAGAGTCCTCCCTAACGGATTAACGTGGCTTGCGTCTGAACTAGTGAGCTGCAGACCGGAATGCTCACAAGATTTTAGAGAAGAGACAAAACAAAACTGTATAATGGGCTAACATTCCTAATTCTACATTTTCGCAAAATTAAGAATTTTGTTCCATTAACACCTTAGCAGAAATTCTCTCATTTTTCAAGAAAGTAATTGCAAAATCTGCAAACAAACCTTATGGTTATTTTCATCTGCAAATGTCTTCATTTTCATAATATCTCTCTTGAATTTCACAATGTTTAGAGAAGTTAAATGCCACAATTTAACAAACTGGTAATACAAACATTATATCAGGATTGGAAACTTAATACATTATATCTTTAGAGATGGTAAATCCAAACTTAATTTTGAAAGTTGTTATCCAGAGGTTCAAAGTAGTTACGCATACTTTAACTAAGGCATGTTAAAAAACCTTGTTAAAAAATGGGCAGCAAAGGCAATAAAACCAGAAAAGGCATTATTTTGCAATATCTCTGTGAAAAGATAGTTGAATCCAAAGGATTAGTCTTTGTTTAAAAAGTAAAACAATTTGCTAGCAGATGGGGAATTGAAAAAATACCTTTTCAGTAGAAGAGCTACTGCATTTTACATTACTATCTATTCTTTACACAGGTACATTTAAGACTTTCTGTACTTAGAAGTGATGATCTGCAGTTTATGTACAATTAGAGAGGCAGAGCTGTGACCTGGTTACTGTGTCAAACATAAGCAACATTTATTTTTTTATTACTGTAGTTCCTTCCTTAATTGTTCAGATGCAATCCAGCAGAACAGAACTAGATTGTTTTAATTTACAAACGATCAACATATTTTAAGAAAGGTTTTCCTACTAAATATAGGGTTACACTTTTAAGGGATACTTTTCAAAAGTAGCACCCATCTTCCAAAGGTCAGATTGGATGCCATTATTTAGTATTTGAGAAATTGTCAATTACTGCATTTCAGAACACCATAACTCATATAATTACAGAGAACATACTTAAACTGTGATCTCCAGCATTTATTAAAATATTTTAAGTTCAGGAATGACAAAGTTACTGCAGAATTTATCGCATACAGCTGGCATACACAGCAGTAGCTCATTCTAAATAAAATACAAACGATTTTAACATTTTCATACAAATAATTTTTAATTTATTAATGTGGCATATATATATATTTTGATACATAAAATTTGCTACAGCAAAGTATCATATACTTTTCTTGCACATATGTAAATATGGGTGGACAAAGACTCCAATTGGTGTCAGCCGCCTAATGACTTTGTTGTGCAAAAATGCGAAACGACCTAAAGACATACAGAATGTTGGCTAGTACATCTCTTACTGGTATGTAAAATGTCTACAAAGGCTTTTCATAAAGGAGTGTCACACAGAATAAAAGGAAATCATATCAGTGAGCTATTTCCACTGGCATGTTAACAGGTACAATGACTATAGAGCAACACAGATCAGTTTAATAAAAACAATGTATTCCTGTATGCATGTATGTAAATGGATCTTAAAACATAAGCCTAGTTTATTTTAAACTGTCCACATGTGCTGTTTTAAGACAGGTCACTGAGATATCCATGATTAAGTGAACAAATAAAATTTGCATGGGTACATTTTAAAAGCAAAAAAGTGGAGAGCCACTGAGTCAAACACTGAAATAAACATGATAAGTGCTGAAAGTTAGCACATGGCAGCAATACCCTTTAAGTCAGTTGGTGAGAATACAATAGCTAATCTAATGCCATAAACGGATGTTACTGTGCATTCCTTTGCATTGAAACAGTTCTTTTCATTGAAAGAAAGCTGGTTGTAAGTGAACATAACACAAAGTACTAAATAATATTTAAAAAAACAAAACAAAAAGCAAAACAACTGTGGCAGTTTTTAACTTTGTCTCCTTTTCCACATCAAGCACTGCAACAAAAACAGCGATCTTAGCAGTGCTTCGTCCTCGGTTTACTAATATAGTATACCAGAGTAAAACTTGGCAATTACCTCTTTTATTCTTAACAGCTAACAGAAAATACCACATCCATCTAGAAATGCATCCACAAGATTAGTTTGCAGCTCGTAAACCATTTGTTTTGTCATAGCGAATAGCCGACATTATGTTTAGTAAAGCCTTTGTCTAATTAATGATGATTGACCATAACAACTCAACAGTTCCAATTTAATCATGTTATAATAAAATACTGGCCAAAATATATATTTAAGAGTTGAAGGCTTCAAGTATTAAAAGTTAACACAACCCGACAAATGTAGTGTCAACCAGTAATACATAATTAAATGAAAACTAGTTTGAAATACTTTGTCTATATCACCCAGTGTGCCTGATACGCTTGAGGTTGGCTATGTTATGCACATCAGCTGACCAAGGAAGGTAGGTGTGGGGAGGTACAAATGGAGCAATAGACACACGATGAGCTTCATGAAGACAAAGACACATGGGCCAGCTACCCTAATCTATGAGTTCCGAATTTATTCTACCTAAGCAGTTTTGGTAATCCACAAGGAATACATTATTGATTATCTTTTTTACATAATTAATATATGGAGTGGACAAGAAATATCTCAAAACAAAAATAACAGTGTTGACCTTTCCCCAAAAAGGTTTGAACAGAGAAGGTTGAAAACCAATTGTTATTGTTCTATTAAAAAATACTGACCAATGCATGTGTACAAGAGTGAACATAATAGCATCTAAAAACCAAGATGGTGTTATGGCTAAATGAAATCCAACAAGAAATGATCTGCCTTTAGGAAGCAGTGTGCCTGACACCATGAGCTTGACTACTCAATGCTAATACACTGCCCACAAAAGGAGGCAGCATGAAGGCAGCAATAAACACAGCGCCAGATGTAAAGGAAACCAAGGCACAGGTGCCAACTATCCTAATTATTCAGTTCCAAATGTATTCTGTCCCATTTTGGTCAATTCTAAGGAAGATTTTCTTGATTTATTTTCACAATTAATATACAACTATATGGCATTCATAAGAAACAGTTCAAAACAATGTCAAGACTGTTAGCTTGTTGCTGGCTGAGCGGCATACTAAAAGGCTACTTTAAGTTGCAGCCTCACATCAAGATTGACAAAAATGTTTGGCTGGCATAGACCTTAAAGAACACTCATCTTCCAGATCAGTCCAGATCACACAAACTGCAACACCTCCCATTTCTCGCATACAAACACAAGTAACAGATTATCAAAATAAAAGGGATCATAGATGGAATATTGTGTGTGTAATGTATACACGTGTGTGCATTTATATAATAGATATATATCTACACACACACACACGGAAAGTGGTCTACTTTTCTGTGTCACAGCACAAATCTCTTGCTTAATTGTGCCTACTTAAAAGAGCTGGTGCAAACTGCACAAGTGGAAGATGGTAATAAAGACTTCCGTCAGTCTTGTGGAATGAAGGAACTAGGTAACTGTTTTGACAAATGATGGTCTTAGCTCCACCCCATTTGGTACAGAGTGCAAAATTCCCAATATGAGCCCTGATGTAATCTGGTTATCATACATTCTAAAAATCTGCAAATTCTTTCGCACACTTCTCCGTCAGAGAGACGCGAATGTCTTCTTCTTCATAATCATCAAAGTTGCTGGTATCTCCAGGTCCCCTACACTTTGGTATGAATGGAGCTTCAACCTAGGAAAAACAGGCTTGGAGTTAAAATATGATTTGACATAGGTAACATCAATACTACAATACAGTACAGTAGTTTCTTCATGAGAGATAATAACACCGGCCAGGTGCACAATAGGTGCAACAATGTTTCACTACTGTATCCGCAGAGACGACACGACGTGTTTGACCAGATTTGTTACCATGCCAGGTTTGTCGTTTGATGGAAAGACTCCCAACCTTACTTTGTATGTGGGCAGGACCATCCACGCTTGCTTTTTGTTCAACATTAAACACTGGATACTCTGTTATCGAGAAAGAGTAATGTTGCTTAAAACCTTTGAGGGAAATCCAAGTGTGGGAAGATGTGTCAAAATATTTTTATGTTGTAGAGGATTTAGATAGCGTATACACTTGTGTGTTCACTGAGAGATGAAAATCCAAGAAAACCTCGGGTTTACATACCTCTTGAGATGTTTTTGGCTTGAAGACTCAGTTCGTCTGAGCAACTGTCTCGGTGAGTATTTCGGTTTCTGTAGCATTTAGTTTGAAGTGGTTTCAAATCATCTACTAGTAAATTGCTTAGTGACAGTTTGCAAAATTATCTGTGTGTCAACATGAATGCAACATGTAAAATCAAAACTTCTGGTTCGTTCCAATAGCGGTTTCATGTAGATGTTGAACAAAAGGGATGAAACAATACATCTTTGAGGAGCTCCTGTTTTAAGTTCCAAGTTTATTAAATAAAAGGGGGATTCAGTTGTCTTGTTGTATAGATAACATGATAGCCAAGCAAGAATTATGCCTTCAATAAAGATTTTGTTGAGCCGGAGCACTATGGTATCAATGTGGACCATTCCAAAAGCTTCTGAAAGGTTTAGAAGCAGCAGTATTTTAGGTCTTTCCAAATTATAATCATGTATGAACCATGGAACCTCCCAGATTGGAGTCCAGTTTGCTGGTTAAAAGTAATTAATATAATTTACTGAGAGACTTGGAGGAATGTTGCTCTTTACACTAATTTGTTATGGAAAGGTCCAGAAGTTATTGGTCTGAAATGTTAGCGTCTTGGGATGGGGTTCAGTTAATTTATCTTGAGTAATGGCCATACGCACACTTTTTTTAAGACCTATGAGAGCTCCTGTTGATAAGGCGCTATGTTATGTTATGTACTGTCTTTTCTATAGCGCACGGCTACCCCAAAGGGTGTCCCGGCGCTTTGGCAAAGAGACCTGGAACTGAAAAACACAACACGGCAACTCACAGTGGTCCAAAGAATCATGCAGAAAAAAGCCAAGTCTTCAGCTCCCTTCTGAAAGTTGGCTTTCCGAAGGGTGACAGGGAGCTCGTTCCAGCGACATGCTGCCAGATACCGGAAGGACCGTCCTCCCATCCGGGCACGTCTAATAGGCGGCACAGCGGCCTTGGCCAGCCCAGCCGACCGTAGGGTCCTCCTCGGCGCATAGAAAGCCATACGCTTCCTGATGTAAATCAGGCCAACTGAATGAAGGGCCTTAAACGCCAGGGTAAGAATCTTAAAAGTGATTCTTTTAATGATGGGCAACCAGTGGAGCCTATTGAGCAAATCAGATGCTTTTGCTCTGCGTGGAATGCCAAAAATGGCTCTTGCCGCCGAGTTCTGCACTATTTGCAGCCTGGAAAGCAAGTATTCAGGCAGTCCTAAATATAGGGCATTGGCGTAATCGAGTCGCGATAAAATTAACGCCTGAACAATACATTTTTTGTACTGCAAAGATAACAGCGGGAGAAACTTCCTGAGCATCTTCAAAATGCTGAAGCATTTCCCCGACAACCCAATGATCTGGGGTCTGAAAAAAAGGCCGTCATCGCACAGCACACCAAGGTTCTTAGCTTGTGTCGACGCCTTCTCAGGAGGAAACATGTCCTGAGGCCACCAAGATTTCCAGCCAGGATCGGGTGCACACCCAAAGAAAAGCAGCTCAGACTTATCTGAGTTGCATTTTAGGCTGTGCCGTTGAAACCAAGCGAAGACCGCACTCAGGCAGTCTTTGATCCTGGCGCCATCAAAAGCCTCTCCCTTCCTGCAAGTAAACAGGAGCTGGGTGTCATCAGCGTAGGATATGATCTGGGCACCAAAACCCTCCGCTACCGCCGCCAGAGGGGCCATGTAGATATTAAAAAGGGTGGGGCTCAGAATAGACCCTTGAGGAACCCCCACCTCTAGTGGCGGCATTTCAGCGGAGAAGGGGGGTGCCCAGATCACCTGTCGACGGCCAGATAAAAAGGATTTAAACCAGTCCAACACCGTCCCACGAAACCCGATCTCCTAGAGTCTTAAAAGGAGACCGTCATGTGGGACGGTGTCGAAGGCCGCCGACAGATCAAGCATGACTAAAATAGCCTTTCCCCCAAGATCAAGAGTTTCCCTGATAGCTTCGGTGACCTCAAGAAGGGCTGTCTCCGTGCTATAATTAGCGCGGAAACCAGATTGAGAATCATGGAGGATGTTGTTGCTCTCGATAAAGTTGGTTATCGAGAGCTGCACATGTTTCTCAATCACCTTCGCCAGAGCAGGAAGCAGGGAGATTGGCCTATAATTGGCATGCACAAGGGGATCTAAGGTAGGCTTTTTGAGTAACGGCAGAATCAGCGCGTGTTTCCATGCCGGAGGTACCGTTCCTGTACTCAGGGAGAGATTAAGCAGAGGGTTCAGCAAGCGGTTAACTGCCGAAGCTACTTTACCCAGGCACTTCGCTGGACAAGGATCCAAAGGTGAGCTGATGATTATATTTCCAATGGTGATATTTACTGGTGTTGATAGCATAGTTTTTCTTTTGATTTGAAGAGGGCAAGGGTCCGATGTACAGCTGGCTGGGTGGCTGAATTATACAATATCCTGAGATTCAGCCACTGAGATTTCCGGAAAGGATGTGAGAGACAGCAGTTTTTTTTCTATGTTGTCATTTCTGGGTGTTTGATTTTGGGATGAATTGATTTCTTAAGTATCAGCTATGTGTCCAGAGTGTCTGCTTTATTTATATAATGAACAGTTACTTCATTACAAAGATCTTGGAATTTGGGAATGTTGTTTTGGCTACTTTCTGGATTACGAAATTCAGAGAGAATTTTAAAGAGAGTTTTTGAGGGGTATCATAGATCCTACTTCAGTAGTGGGATTTTTTGTCTTTTTTATTACTGATTTAAAGAATTATGTTGTCTGTGTAAGTACATTGTGCTAGGAGTGTTTTGGGATTTTTTACATTTTCAAAATTTGTCTTTTTATCTTTATTAATTCTTTGTTCATCCAAGAAGATTCTTTCTTTGTTGCACTGTTTTGACATTTTCTTCAGGATGAGCATCTTGAAGGAGGAGGTTAAACACGTTTCTACTGAGTTTATTGTTTTTATGTCAATGGTTGACGTTAGCTGAACTTCCAGATATTCATGTTAAGATTGCTTAATAGTCTGTAGGATGATGCCATGAAATGTAAGTCAGGAGACGTTTATTTTGGACTCATGTGAGAAGATCACAAGGTGATGATCATTTCAAGTAAATGGAGTGATTATTTGGATAGTAGTTAGTTCTGGATTGCAAAGGATGACATCCAAGGTACAACCTACTATATGAGTAGGTGCAGAGGCTATTTCTTTAAGCTGCATGTGCCTAGACTGGATAGGATAGCATTTGGTTGAGGCATATAAGATTTTTCAAAGCAGTTTACGTCACCAAAGTTACATATATTGGGATATTTAACTGATATATCTGATAGTGCATCTAGAAAGGTATCTATAAAGACTTCTTTGTTTGGAGGGGTCTGTAAAGCAGCAGAACATTGCCAGTAATACGAAGGGCTTCACCACCATGTAGCGCATTGTCTTCTTCCCTAGAGGGTTATAGAATGCTTAAAAGTGGTGGTATATCCACCTCCTCGTCCCTTCTTTGTTATGGGTGACAGTATGATATATGGTGTGATAGCTTAATGAAGATATGGTACCATGCTGTCTCCCAGTCAGGTTTCTGTGATGACTAGACTGACCAGATCTGTGTCTGCCATTTTAATCAGATAAATTATAACCTTAATGTCCACTGAACCCTTTTTTAATATGAAAAAATATAGTTTAACCTGTGTTTATATGGCGTTTGTAAGGCACATTACAAAACAATAGAATATATAGAAAAGCATCATTATATAATAGTTCTATACAAGCAATCATTTTCGCAGACCCGTGGAAACTTACAAGGTTTTGCTAATGCACTTTAGAATACCTGGGCAGCTTCTCTCAGATTAAGGCCGGGTTTCCTTTTTTTTTTAAAATGATGAGTCGAATTAAGTCAATCTTTGTAATGATACGAGTTTCTAAAGCAACTGATTCACTGTTCAGACTTGATATACATGTAGCAAGGGAAAGAAAATGCATTGCTTTTATATAGATGATATAAGGGCATGCTTTGCTTTCTACTACTAATGAACTATAAAGACATAAAAATGTGGTGCAGGAGCTAATGTCATTTCCTGACCCTGACACTGACAACTCAACCAACTGCTAAGACAGCAAATCCACTCACGTATTTCACAGCCCACATTACCTCTGAAGGGTACTTTTAAAGCTAAAATAAAATGAAGTATGCATTTTATTTAAAGTGCTGCACCAAAATTCAACTCAAAACGGACATCACCAACCCTTACGTAGTATAGTTTAAGTAACATAAAACAAAGATACCTTTCGCTGGTAAATAGCAATCCAGTCTGTAGTAGCAAACCACTTGTGATTCTTTATGTCATTGACACCATTCTTGAGATTTCCATATCGCTTGGTCAAGTCTACTTGTAGAAGATTCCTTAGTAGATCTTTTAGGTCGGAACTGAAGTGTGATGGAAACCGTACCTATATAAACATAATCACACATTATTATCCAAATAATATGTCCTGTCCAAAGGAAAGGATAAGCAAAATGGTATAAAATGCCCATATAAACAACAAGGATATTTCTGTTCTCTAGAATTTCTAAGAGAAGGCATAGATTTACCTACGCGCGTATCAAGAGAGAGAGAGAGGACTAGAAAGCTAGTCCGAGTCCCCGTAGTTATATGTGTTATCAAAAGAGACTAGCTTAAATATGACCAATATTGTTAGGACTCTAATTAGATTTTTCATGGGCACCTCGTTGGTGAGTTCATGAAGCCCTCAATCAGCAACCTAGTTGGTGGCATGCTTCATCATTGGGCCCACCCAGTGACACCTAATGTGTCCTGGGTGTGCGGCTACGCCTGTTTACAGCGGAGCTGGTATTATTACTGAGAGTGCAGTGTGAGGTGTAAAGTGAAGTGTGAATTAAAACGGCTTGGCGAGGGTCCCAGTACCCGCGGGTAAATTACATTTTAATATCTGGGCCCCCGTCAGCGGTTAAAATAAGGCTTGGGAATGTTTAAGGGAGGCAAGTTACTACCCCCTACATCCATCAGTTGGTCGACCTGTTTCAGCTAGTGCCTTAAATTAAATCTGGCTTTCCTCAGGACCTTGTTAAAAATAGAGTGTAGTGCAGGTTAAAAAGGGAGTGTAATCCAGGCTATGTGCTACACTCACTAAGGTGTTTCTCTAAGTGTGAGAGGGGATTCCCTTCTCATATATGCCTGTACCGACAACATTGAAGACATAGACAAAACATGTAAGAAAAGGAGAGTCAAATTGGCGTCTACACCTTCACTGTCAGCAACTCTGCCAATTCAATTAATTGATGCTTATTTATCATTTTTCTAAAGTGCTGCACAAATTCCCCAAAAATTACAGTTTAAATAAAAGTGGCAAAAAAAAAAAACTGGTTTAAAAGATAAGTGAATGGTGGCAAGATATCAGTGAAAGGAAGAAAAGGATACTGGTTTTCAAGACAAAAGGTAGCAAGCACTGGTAAAGCCAAAGGGTTTGTTACGGGCTGCTAGCCTTTTGGCTTTGCCCAACCTTTTTTGATTTGTCAAGGTTTTTGCAAAACTTTATAGTGGGAGATGCCCAGGGCTCTTGTCAATCTAAAAAAAAAAAAAAAAAAAAAGAAAGAAAAAACTGGCTAAAAGCAAAAATATTCTTGGGGTCTCAAAAATCATATGTTGCCACAGTAGCAACCAACACTTAAGGGAACTATTTTGTGGGCGGACGAGCTCCTTGCCAGAATGCTGCCAAATCACAGTGAAGTAAGCCAACAGCTAAAGTGGGCTAACCAACTTTCCCGTGCTGTATGCAGTAGTGGGTGAAAGAAAACTTTGAAAGACTCAATGAATGAAATGGGCTGGCTTAAATTTCCTGTAAGTATGCTATACACATAATTTTAGTTAAAATCAAAGGGTTTTGGCCAAATCTAAAAAGATGAATGCCCAAAGCAGGAGAGAAGGTTCCACATTATATGCACATTATAAAAGCAGGAACTATAATGACAAATGGTGTCTGAGTGGGAGTTAAAATTGATAAGATTGACAAATACAATGAGGTGGGACAGCAAGGGTTACTAAAGAAAACATTTAACAAGGCAAGGGAAATTGATGCACTAGAAAACACAAACAGAACTTGTAGATGAAGAAAGAAAGGAAGGCAGCACAACATAGCTGAAGGGTGAGAAAGAGGAGACGAGAAGGCATTTAAAAAGACAGATAAAAACATTACCAGCATTTTCGAAGGCAGCTGCATACAATGACAATAATGTCTGGCCTTGGAAGCCAGTGCAAATTGTTTTATTGAATGAATGAATGAAATGACATTTATAAAGCACGATGGCTACCCTGAGGCCTCCCAGTGCTACAGACGACACAGCAGAGGACCGAGCAGGTAAGAATTAGATATAGTTCCGAAAGAGTCATGTTTTTAGAAGCTTTCGGAAGGACAACAAGTTGGGCTCATTTTGAAAGTGAAGTGTAAGGGTGTTCCAGAGAATTGTAGAGTTGTAGGAAAAGGACCGTCCGCCAATCTGCCTCTCCTTATTCTGGGGGGTAAAGAGAGGAAGGCGGCTGTTGAACGGAGGTCTCTTTAAGGTTGGTATGGTGTGAATAGGGATTTGATAACTGCTGGGCCGTTCTTAAAAAAGGTTTTGTGGGCCAAACACATGGCTTTAAACTGAATCCTTTCCCTAATCGGCAGCCAGTGAAGGGTCTCTAGGGCTGGTTTTGTAGACTGCCGGCGATGGATCAGTAGAAGCTGGTGGGCAGCACAATTTTGGATAATCTAAAGCTTATTGATGGTGTATTGTGGAGCTCCTAGATAGAGGACGTTCCCATAGTCCAGGCGGGAAAGTAGAGGAGCCTGGGCCATGATCCTTCTAGCTTGGAAAGGGAGGAGGGAAAGGATCTTACGAAGCATCCTAAGCAAGCCAAAACAAGTGGCTGAGAGTTTCGCTGCTTGGTGATTAAAAGTGAGGGAACGATCGAGCCAGATGCCCAAACTCTTAATTTGGTATTTCGGGACGGGGCAGGCCCAAGACAATTAGGCCAAAGAGGAGGGGGAGTTGCCCAGGAGCATAAGCTCAGTCTTGTCCCCACTGAGTTTAAGGCATGAGAGTTTCATCCTTCTGGTAACCACCTCTAGGCAACAGCCCAGGGTGCTAGATGACCTCTCGAGGTGGTTTAGTGCCACCATGAGCTGCGTCATCTTCACAGGTGATGATTTTTATGCCAAACAGATGGACAATTTCCGACCAGAGGTCTCATGTACACATTAAACAGCGTGGGGCTCAGGGAGGAGCCACATAAACATAGCTTGCAATGAAATTATGGAATTAAAAAAGTATCTCACTGATGAGCCGATTTTACCAGAGATATTTATTTGACTAACAAGCCTTCCAAGTTTGTCAAGCATTTTATTATTATTGTTGCTCAAATAGCAAGCAGTTACAATGTCACTTATACACTTCTTTGTAACAACAACTTTAAAAAGGAGACAGAATCAATCCATTGTCCCATGCTGTATGCTGGGGTTGGTGGAAGCAAAATGTGCGTTACAATTTAAAAGACAAATAGATGAAGCCTGCTGACCACATTAAAAAAAGCCAGAGAGGAGCACTCTAACTGGACAGATCTGCTAGCAAATAGTTTGCGCTTGGGAGAACGAATGCCCAGTATGTTTTAGCAAGGGCTTAGAGTAGAAAGTCTGGTCAGAAAGCATGTTGCACTGCAAACTATGTGCCAGGATTCGGAATATGGGCCAATGGGGTCAGAAAAATCTTGTGAAGGCTGTGGGGATAGCTGAAGCATGTGCCTATGAAGGAATGGTTTGCATACACAATTGTCTCCCTTGTGACAGGAGAAGGATTTTGTAATCGAATGAAATGATGGAATATTACCAATAAAAATACTCTTGAACGTGAACATTTTGTGGCATACTGGTGAGCATCATCAGGAATCAGATGTGCTTCCGGTTAGAGTGATACTCTGCTCTAAGTTTAATATTCTTTTTATGCCCCTTGGTTGGAGGGCATACCACGTTACCGGGCTGCACGAGACAAGTTTAAAAGGAGAAATTTGAGAATCTGCTAAAAACAGCAACAAAGGTGTGTGCACTGTCATCTTATGTTGAAATACAGGACCGAGGTAAGCCACATAGGTGTTGGATCTTTCACTTCTAAATGCGACATTAACCAGTCAATGAGGACTAACAAGGAGTTTCCAGAGATGAGGCTTAATCCTGTCCAAGATGGTTAATGGCCTTAGAGATGGAATAGATTTGTATATAATGTATATCCCACAATCTTCTAGGAAGTTAAATCCTTTGCAGGCAAGTGACATGGACAAAGGTTTTGCTGGATCCAAGTAATGCCCGAGCAAGTGCTGCTGGGAGTGAGTGAATATACACTACAACTGAATAGTAAAATAGAGTCAAGCTTTAGGCATGCCTCCATCTAGATTAGTCTACATTGTGAATAAAGTGTGGCAACAGCCAAAATATGCATCATGCCTCAATGGCAATCCCCTATCACAAGAGAACTGGGCAGTGGGGATGATCCTAGGGGCGACACACAAACTCGTAATTTACAACCTGCAAGCCCAATCTGAGCTGTAAATGAAGACATGCATATATAAGGGGGTCCCAGAGAACAACCATGTCATAAAACATTTCTATGTTGCAAAATTGAAATGTTTAAATAGCACATTGTGATTGAATGACAGTGTTGGCTTCATTAAATATGATGAATTCTACATTCAGCAATGTTTTGACTAAATAATTACGTCCTTTTATGACATGGTTGTTCTCTGGGACCCCCTTATATATGTATTACCTAGCACCCAGGTCCCATCGACTTTTGGGTAAAACCCCCCTTTGGTAACACGTAAATGAAGACATGGGCACCTTTCCTACGAGACGACCCCTAAACAAGTTTTTAATGCATCTAGCGACGGAGGCCTCCAATCTCACCGCCCACAACTGCCCCAGTCAGCGGGGTGCAAAAGGACTGTGACCCCTCCCCCATACCTTCCCTCCTATGTCACAGCCCTGTCTCCCTTCTCACAGATCTTTTCTTTCTCGTCTCTCTCCTTCATCTATTCGGCCTTCTTCCTACCCATCTCTCTACCTCTTCCCGCCCCCCCCCCCTCTTTTTTTCCCCTTTCCCCCTTCGGACACACCCTGGCACTTATCATACCACGGACCTATGTTGCTCCCCACACTGTTTGCTCATATGAGCTCCACCTTCTTGTGCCCTATGGAACTTGCCTCTTTGATAGCATGGGTCACTTCTCACTCTACGTTTTGGCTATCACTCCCTCATGCCCCACTCAATTTACCCTCCATACACGATGCCCTCGTGTCTCATGGCTGAATGTTTACAAGTGTTATTTCTCCCAATGGAACACCAAGGGCAGCAGCCACTGGCAGAGGTAGTCCCAATTTATTTGGCTATTAGCACTACAAGCACTATAAGACTACCCTACCTACCCCACCTGTCTCCACTGCACCCTTCCCTTTTGCTACAATACATACATTGCACTGTTCTATTTATCTGACTATTTACCGGTTTTCAATAAAAAAAAGTGACAAAAAAAATATCTAGGCACCTTAGCTGGACACAGTAATCAGTCCATGTAAGGTATTATTATGGTTTAACGGTATTAGAACTCTGTGATCTTGAGAGGGGCTATGATTTAAATGATCTAGTTGAACTTACTTACCTTTGGTAACACTCTTTCTAGTAGACTCTCGATCTAGCTGTAAATTCCTTACCTTTTGAGTATCCCCCAGGAGTCAGACTGGATCCGGAAACCTTTCAGCAGTACTTTTACGAGCTGGAAGGTGGTGCCTTGCCGCTCTGTACTGACGCTCAGGAAATTATGGGTGGGGCCTAAATAGGTGTCGCCCCTGGGCGCAGACTTCAGTTGTCTGTGCCCTCGGACATGAGATCTGAGTTCCAAGACATGAGATCTTATTAATATAAAAATTTTGACCTCAAAATGGGGTGGGTGGAAGGGTCGGTGCGAGATGGCGTCTGTACCAGAAAGAGCTTTTTCTTCCGGCAAACTTTTAGTTGCAGATTCCTCACCTTTTGAATAGATACCAAAGCAGTAGCTTTTTGGAGGTGGGTCTGTGAGTGCACTCAAACCATGAAAGCCTGTAGAACAGAGTGGGTAATATCGTTTATGCACCTTGCACTTTATTTTGCATAGACACTTTAGGAAACCAATGTGCGTCGCATCTAAAGGACGGTCCCAGGAAAAAGAGCAATGTGATGATATTAGAGGGACGACTTTAGCTGCTTTCTAATATGGTTTTAGTCTGTTTTTTCTCCATTTAAAAAACACACGTGTACTTTATGTTAAGGGGAATCAGCACTTTATGATGTACTCATGTTGCACTTTATTTGTTGAAGCTAATAATTGTTTTTGCAAAAACCAGAATGTGACAAAAATGTTGATAGGTATTCACTTTATTTTATATGCACATTTAAGAAGTTAGCATATGCTAAAAAATCTATCTCAGGGTTGTATTTTAAGGGATGGCCCTAGAAAATCTGAAATAGGACGAAAATATACGCTTCAGTCTGTTTGTCTTTTAAGCTGTAACAATGCATTTTATGCTAATTAGAAGTGGATATTTTAGGATGTATGCGCAGTGTACTGTACACCATACGTTTCCTAGTAGTATCTCCCATAATACAGATGTATAAGGATTCCATATGTATTGTCTCCTTAACCCCTTCCATGCTCATGACGAGCTCAGCTCGTCATGAGGCACACTGGAGCTGTGCTTATGACAAGGTGAGCTCGTCATGAAATAATGCCTTTCGAGCTTTTCCAGCACAGTAGGGAAAAAGCCATAGCAGCCAAAGTGTTAAATGCTAACGGCCTCAATAATAAAATCAAAGCCTGAGCTATTGATGAATGGGTGAGGGGCCATGCTCCTGGATACTGTATTGATTCAGGAGACACACTATATGGTTAAAAAGGAATCCACATAGGGTATGTTTAGACAGTGGGCAGGTGGTCGATATTTTTCATCAGCGAATGCCGCCCATAAGGGGATAGCAATTTTTGTTAACAAATCGTTTCCTCTTCAAATCACCTCATCTCAGACAGATAAAGAAGGCGGATGGGGTCTGATAAGTGGATTAACAATAATAGATTAAAGATAGCTACAATGTATGCACCAATAGAAGATAATCCTTCACACATATTAGATCTTCATGACCCACTACTATACAAACCTGGTGAAATGATAATGGGTGGAGATTTTAAGTTTTTGCAAAGTCCAGAATTGGATTAAACCTCTGAGAAACTTACACACAATAAGCCTCGAATGACAAAAGCATTGGAGTGTATGCAAATGTTCGATCTGACAGACATATGGTGGGTAAAATTTACAAATAAGAGTTTACAAATAAAAGAGAATATTCTGGTTTTTCAGCTAAATAGAAGACCGCAGCTTAATTGGATAACTTTCTTTCTTCTCGTAACTTAACCCCTTCGATGCTCATGACGGAACGGTTCCGTCATGAGTATCGGTCGAGCTGTGCTCATGAACGAACCGTTCCGTCATGACCACACCCATTTTCATTAGGGCCCAGCACCGGCGGTAAATCTGCACTGCATGGATGAGGCTAACACTAATTAACTATATGCATATCCAAAAAGAATTCTCAGACCATGCTCTGGTAAAATTGGAAATATCAGGGTTTAGAAAACGTAAATTACCTTTGAGATGGTTCTTTATAAAGGTTAATCTCGAAGATGAAGATTTGTGTTTGGAGATTCACAATGAAATAAAATGCTTTTTTCAAGTAAATTGAAATACAGCTAAGGTAGAAAGTGTCTGTGAGGCTTTTGAAGCAACCAGTCACGGTTACATAACTTCCAAAGTAATTGCAATAAAACACTCCCAAAAATAGAAAGGACACAATTAGAATTAGAGGTTCATCGGCAAACGAACAATACATAAGAAATAAAAATATTAGCAATAAATCAACACCTATGCAAGCACAAAAAACTAAGCAAAATTATTATCATGCTAGAGGATACCTGGCAAATTCTGCATACCTCCAAACAGTATACAAAGAGAGTGAATTTGCTGAGAAAATTTTATCTTGGCAAATAAGAGAGCGACAAGTGCACAATATGATCACATCGTTGGTAAGGTTAATGCTACTTGACAGTCTGTATCTGTTCTTGGCATGTAGAGCTGCAGAGTCTCACACTGAGCATTAGATCGCCACCTGGTGTTGGGCTCGGATGATGGCATGTTGTTGTCTTGGAAGAAGTCTTTGTAGTCACGAGATAGGTGACTCCTCCCTTGGACGGTAGTGCGTATAGGCATCAACTCCATCCTTAAATTGTTTTTCACCATGATGGGGAATGATGGAGTTAGTAGAAATAGAAACAAGCATTTGCAATGCAATAGGTCTCGCATTAGTAAAGTGTGAGCTATTTGTATTGGAAATGACAATTGTTTTAAATATGTGTTGGCTTTGAAAATATATAAATTAATAGCATTGTTATTCACAAAGCCAATAGCTTACACTTTCCTAATGCGAGTTCTATTGGCTATGGCAATGCTTGTTGGTAGCAAGTAAGGACAGTGCTGTTGTGGTGCTGAGGGATGATGTGGTTGGGCTGAGTGATGTGGTGGTGTCCCCGAGTGATGTGGTGGTGTCCCCGAGTGATGTTGTGGTGTCCCAGAGAGTGATGTTGCGGTGTCTCCGAGTGATGTGGTGGTGTCAGGTGGCGTCCCTGAGTGATGTGGTGGTGTTCCTGAGTGATGTAGTGGTGCCCCTGAGTGATGTAGTGGTGCCCCTGAGTGATGTAGTGGTGTCCCTGAGTGATGTAGTGGTGTCCCTGAGTGATGTAGTGGTGTCCCTGAGTGATGTAGTGATGCCCCTGAGTGATGTAGTGATGCCCCTGAGTGATGTAGTGGTGCCCCTGAGTGGTGCCCCTAAGTGATGTGGTGGTGTTCCCGAGTGATGTGGTGGTGTTCCTGAGTGATGTGGTGTGTGGGGGTGTGAGGGATTGAGGGTGAGTGAGGGTGAGAGGGTTGTGGGTGTGAGGTTGTGGGGTGAGTAAGGGGGTGTGAGGATGGGTGAGGGTGTGGGAGGGTGAGTGTGACTGGGTGAGGGGGTGTGAGGGTGAGGAGGTGTGAGGGTGAGGGTCCAAAGTAAATGGTGGCAGGGCAGACATCATAAGACAGAGAGAAAAGACTGCGTGGTGACTGCATTGACAGTTTCAGAATCAGGAGGGGCAGAGTCAGCACGTGTCTAGAGGCAAAGCAAGGCAGATGTAGCATTGCAGCTAGCAAGTCGAGTGTTTTGCAAGCTGAGTGTCCCTAGAGAGATGGCAACACAGCAACAGTATTTGAAGAGCAAGGCTACAGTAAACAAGCACGGTAGGCTTTCACTTTCGTCCAGAAACAAGCTCTCGGCATTGCTGTGGGGGAGGGGGGGATAGGGAGTGCATTAGCGTTAGATCAAAAAAATCAAATTACGTATAACTTTTTAATTACTAATTCATCTCAGATTGGTAAAAAAAAAATAATGCTTGTTGCATTTTGTAGTTATGTGAATCCTTGTTGGTTTCCGGCTACAAAATGAAGTTAAGCTTAATTGCCCTACTGGCGCCTTTTTTGTGTGCATTATTTTGACCCATGATGAAGAGTGGCCCAAAGTATTGGCGAATCTTCCTCTGGCAACACATGTCCTCCGATGGTACCGCAGGATGTGTTGCTTTGGTCTCAGGTCTGCCACTCTACTTTCAGAACTTTCTGAAACACATGGAAGTGAGAGAGGAGGCTCTGGGTCCGAAGTTTGTGCTGGGGATCGTCAGAGACCTCGGCTTAGTTGTCCAGCTTCTTGACATTAAGGAGAAGAGCTCAGGATCACACAATTTGCCTAAGGGGATATCAGGTCACAAAACCAGGTGTTGTTCTACGTTCTGTAAATTCGCAAGTTGACCCCATCGACATTAGAAAGATAATGGGCCCGAGTTAGTTGGCAAACGTGTGTCCTGTTGGCTGCACACTTCATCACAGTAGAGCAAGTGGACTAAGTGGCAAACCTACGGTATCACATACTCAGACCTAAGAGTCCACAAAAGATCAATACAGCTGAGCGATGCGCACGTAGGTTGCTCACCCCGGCCGCAGAGAGAGGCCCCTGCAGAGATGCACCTTTCGCTGAAGCCCGGAGGCCACCGTGCCCAGGAGCTGCTGCTGTACATGTCACACCCACAAGTGACCCCATAACAAAGCCTGCAGTTGTGCGCCGTCATTTGGCGCGCTACCTGCCGCGCCTCTAGCAGTGTTAATATCTTGTAATTTGGGCGATGGGAGGCCAGCTTCCATGGCAACCGATCCAGGGGCTCGAGAGGCGCGCAGCCCCTTCTAGACAGAGCAGGGAGAGCTGGGGGCTGAGAGGATGGGGGCGCTGACGGAATGCGCTGCCTCACGAGACCTAATGTGAGAAACACACTGAGAATAGAAGAAGACAGAGGCGATGGCTGGAGTTTATCCACCTCCCTTTTACAACACAGATTCCACATGCGTTCTCTGCGCATGGCTGCGCCTGTCAGAACTGCTGTGTAGTAGTGCTCGGCAACACAGGCATCAAGCGGTCGTACACAGGGGAGTAGCTTCAGAGAGGGTAGTGGGGTGTTACACCCTCTAATAAACGTATTTTCTGGCATATTTTCTGGCATCTTTGTGTGGATTTCACAAAGAAGTTTACATACACACAGACAATAGCGCACGTTGTATGCAGAATAATCGCTGGAAAATCTGAAACACTCAGGGCTCTGAGCGGGTGGGCTCCCGCCGCGCGCTGGTATGCAGACTCCCCCTGCATTCCAGAGAGGTGCGCGACACGATCCGGTCTGCCATGCCATGCTGTGGAGACCAGACCTGGCCGTGCGCACACCGTTATCCTATGGGGAAACGCTGCGCGCGGCCAGGTCTTGTTGAAACACTGGTTTTTGAGCTGAGACGCCGACTATAGTTCTCGCTGCGAGAACGCGCTTTCAGCACGTTCGTCGTAGGCGAGACCTTAAAAGGGATGTGTGTATATCTAATTAAGATAGAAGTGAAACAGATACAGGTCCCGGGGTGGCGGCTGGGCGTGTGAGACTCTGCAGCTCTACATGCCAAGAACAGATGCATACTAGTAAGTAGCATTTACAGTTCGAGGCATATGAGCTGCAGATGTCACACTGAGCATTGACTATACAGCAGTGTTTCCCCTAGCGGTGGTCGCCTGTATCTGTTGCAGTACTTTGAAAGAGTTTTGAGGACAGCTTGGCCTACTGCAGCTTGCTGCTTTGCTTGCACATCAACACACTTGTGTTTAGTGAAGGTATGCATTGTAGACCATGTTGCTGCTTTGCATATGTCTTCTAGAGGAATGTTTCCTAAGAAGACCATAGAGGCTCCTAGTTGGCGTGTGGAGTGCGCTCTATTAGGAATTGTTAATGTACGTTTTGCTTTTTGATAGCATATTTGTATGCATTTTACAATCCACCTAGCAATTCCAGCTTTAGAGATGGGGTTGCTTTTATGTGGTGGTGAGAAAGCTACAAACAATTGTTTTGTTTTTCGAAAAGGTTTAGTCATATCAATGTAATGGAGAAGGGCTCTTTTTACGTTTAGGGTGTGTAGAGCTCTTTCTGCTACAGAGGCTGGGTTTTGAAAAAACACTTGCAAATCTACTGATTGGTTTAGATGAAAGGGAGTAATGACTTTAGGAAGGAATTTTGGATTTGTTCTTAGCACCACCTTGTTACGGTGTAGTTGTAAAAATGGTTCTAGTGCAGTGAAAGCCTGAATTTCACTTACTCTACTGAGAGAGGTAATAGCAATAAGGAAAGCTGTTTTCCATGTGAGGATTTGCAGTTCACACGTATGTACAGGTTCAAAAGGGGGCCCCATGAGCCTGGTAAGAACAATGTTTGTTCCACACTGGAGAGGGTGGTAACCTAGGAGGAATGATTATTTTTATCCTTCCATAAAAGCTTTGATTGCAGGTACTTTAAATAAGGACATATATTGGCTGTTCTGTAGATGTGCTGCAATGGCTGCAAGATGTAAACGTATAGATGAATATGCTAGATTACATCTTTGTAAATGGAGAAGGTAACAGATAATATTTTGGATGGAAGCATCTAAAGGATCAATTTGATTATTAGTGCAGTAAATGGCAAATCTCTTCCATTTAGCAGCATAGCAAGCTCTAGTAGTAGGTCTTCTGACTTCTTTAATGATGTTCATACAGTCTGGTGACAGGTTAAGGTAACCAAACTCTAAGACTTCAGGAGCCAGATCGCCAGATTCAGTTGACTTGGATCTGGATGCCTGATGTCTCCATGGTTCTGTTACCATGGATGGTGTCAGAGACAGTTTTTGGTGTGGAACTAGAGAGAGTTCCAGCAGTGTGGTGAACCACGTTTGGCGTGCCCATGTGGGAGCTACCAGGATCAGTTTGAGAGACTTTTGTCTGAGCTTGCGTACTACTTTTGGTATTAGTGGGATTGGCGGAAAGGCGTACGCAAATCTGCCTGACCAGTTCATCCATATTGCATTGCCCTTGGACAGCGGGTGTGGAAACCTGGTGGCGAAGGTTGGACATTTTGCGTTTTTGTGTGTGGCAAACAGGTCTATGTCTGGATGACCCAACTTGTGAAAGAATGGTTGGAGAACTTGCAGATGTAGTTCCCATTTGTGAATCTGTTGTGTCTGTCGACTTAACAGATCGGCTATCTAATTGTGAACTCCTGGAAGGTGTTCTGCAAGCAGATATATCTTTTGTGGAATGGCCCATCTCCAAATGTTTTGTGCAAGCTGGGGCAGCTGCAGGGAATGTGTGCCTCCTTGTTTTTGTATGTAGTACATGGCTGTCATGTTGTCCGTTCGGATTAAGACAGCTTTGTTCCGTATGTGCACTTGGAAGGACTTCAGTGCTAGGAAATTCGCCAGCAACTCTAGGTGATTGATGTGAAGCACCTTTTGTTGAGCGGTCCATGTTCCCGGAGTTGTGTGGTGGAGCAGATGTGCTCCCCATCCTGTCAGGGATGCGTCTGTTGTCAGTACTATCTGTGGAACAGGCACGAGGAACGGCCGCACTCTGTACAAGTTTTTAGTGTTCCACCACTGCAGAGAGCGATGTGTGCAGCTGTCCACCAACACTAGATCTGTAAGTTGTCCTTGTGCTTGATTCCACTGATGTGCTAGACATTCCTGCAATGGGCGCATTTGCAGTCTTGCATATGGTACAATAAAAATGCAAGATGCCATCATGCCTATTAATTGCATGAACACTCTGGCTGAGAGAGTGTTGGTTTTGAAACCTTGTGACTAAGTCTTGAATGCTCTGTATCCTGGCTGGACTGCAATAAGCTAGAGCTGTATTGGCGTTTATGGTAGCCCCTAGGTATTGATGTACATGAGAGGGCTGAAGATGTGAATTGGTGTGGTGTATTGTAAACCCCAAGTTGTGCAGTGTTTGAAATGGGAGTTTAACACACTGGTTGAATGACTTGGCTTTTATGAGCCAATCGTCTAAGTATGGGAAGACTTGGATATGTTGTCTTCTGAGATGTGCTGCTACACTAATAGGCACTTTGTAAACACTCATGGTGCAGTTGTGACCCTGAATGGAAGGACTTTAAACTGATAGTGTAGTCCTTCTAGCACAAACCGGAGATACTTCCTGTGAGAAGGATGTATGGGAATGTGAAAGTAGGCGTCCTTGAGGTCTAGTGTAGTGAGGAAATCGCCTTGTTGCAACAATGGGAGCACTTGTTGTAAAGTGATCATGTGAAAATGATCTGAGTGTATGTACAAATTGAGAGATCTTAGATCTAGAATTGATCTTAGTGTCCCATCCTTTTTGGGTATTAAGAAGTAGAGTGAGTAGACCCCTTGTTCCTTGATGTTGCAATGGAACTAACTCTATTGCATCTTTTTGCAGCAATGAGAGAGCCTTTTGTTGGAGCAGCGTTAGATGTTCTGTGGACATTGGACGCTGTCTGGGTGGTATATTTGGAGGGGTAGCTCTAAGCTCTAGGCAGTAACCATACTGGATAATTTGTCTTACCCACTTGTCTGTTGTGATGGCGTTCCAGACAGGTAGGCACTGTGCTAATCTTTCCCCTACAGGAGTGAAATGCTGTTGGGGGAGCTGAAGGAAGTCACTGTTTAGTGGTGGAGGAGGTTCGATTGTTATTAACTCGACCTTTTCCCTTATTTTTATTACCTCTGTAGCCTCCTCTAAAATATTCTCCATTGGAGGATGTTTGCGTATTGTTTTTAAAGGAAGCTGGATTTTCTGCTCCTGTTTGTTTGGAGCCTCCTCTGTAAAATGAGCGACGAAAAAAGCCTCTTGCTTGAGTGGACTGCAGAGCTCCCATGGATTTGGTTGCATCAGTGTCTTTTTTTCGTTTTCTCAAGTGCTATGTCTACCTCTGGACCAAACAATTGTTGTTGGTTGAATGGTTGATTTAAGATGGTTTTTGCACCTCTTGCTTAAATCCTGAAATGCATAGCCACGCATGTCTTCTAAGGAGGACACTAGTGTGTATTGCCCTAGATGCAGTGTCTGCTACATCAAGAGCGCATTTGATTGAGGCATTTGAAATTAGCTTACACTCTTGTATACGGTCATTTGCCTGTGCCTTATATTGGTCAGGTAGAGGTTGTAAAAGGGTTTCTAACTGGTCATAATGAGCCCTGTCGTATCTTGCAAGGAGGGCTTGTGTGCTAGCTATAACGCCATGTATTGCTAGCTTGTGCAACTATCCTTTTGCCTGAAGCATCTATTATTTTTGATTACTTATCAGGAGGTGGTGCCTCACCTGATGTGAATTTGCTCTTTTTCTAGCGTTTGAAACGACTAGGGAATCTAGGGGTAGCTGTCCTTTAATGTAAGCAGGATCCCCAGGAGCAGGCCTGTACTTTTTTTTTCTATTCTTGGGTTTATGATCGTAGCTCATACAGGATCTTTAAACACTTCTGGGGCATGCTTAATGACCCCTTTAATCATAGGTAATATTTTAACAGACTTTTGAGAGTGTTCAAAAGTGTCTAACAAAAAATCTTCTTCTGCCTCATCTGAGTGCATTGTTACAATATGATAGATGGCAGCCGTATTGCGTAGATGTCAAACCCAATATTATCTTCAGGAGGAGCTTGTTTGAATGGATATGCATGTGGGTCAGGGATATCCGTAACATCTTATGGGTTTGGATATTCCCAGTCTGGTGCACCACTATGGTATGGAAAGGGCTCATCTGGGTCTCCCCCATCCCATAGTTATACTCATCATCATTCTGAGGAGGTGTCTGTGGAGGTGAAGATTGAGGTGGAGAATTTTGTGGTGAATGAACAGGTGAAATTTGAGGTGAAATGTTAAAACTAATAGGAGGTGAAAGAGGAGGTACAGGAGAAGAAGGGTGCATAGGTGATGTAGCAGAACCCTTCTTGACAGGCACTGGAGCTGAAGGTGCTGTATCTAGCTTCCTCTTCCTATGTGGCATAGTGGAACCATGTCCTGTTTTTGGATCTATCTATATCCTTTTTTGCAAAGGATCAGGTCGAAAAAGCTCTTCTTCTTGAGGAATTGCTTTCGGCGCCGATTTTTGGGCTCCGGGCCTGGTTTTTGCTTGTCTTTAGCCTTAGGAGTTGTTATAGAATCTTTTGGTGTCGTTTTCAGCACCAAAGGTAATGTCTTCAGGGTCGAGGCCTGGTTCGAGGGCTTGGAGGCATCGGAAGCAGGCTTTGTAGGTTTCGGCACCGAAGATTTCGGGCTGGAAGCTGTTTTGGTTGGCTTGGAAGCGTCGGAAACAGGCTTCATTGGTTTCAAAGCTGTCCTGTCCTTAGGAGTCAACGGTTTCTGAGTGTTCTTCGGAACCGGGACTTCTTTCGGTTTCGGTGCCGAGGGAGCTGGTAGTATCCTCACATGCGGTTTGCTCGGTATGGAGCTACCGGAAGGCTTTAATATTTTCTTCGGAGCCGGGCTTGATGGCCGGGCTTTCAAAGCAGTGTTTCGGTCTTGACTGGGCCCTGAAGGCGGAGTTTTGACGTTTGCCTTTGGTTTAGGTGTTGGGGCTGGGGTTGGGGCAGTCGTACTCACGCGTTGAGCTGATGGTATGGAGTCATCGGAGTCGTCTGCCTCAGATACGATTTGGAGATCATTGGATCTTCCTCCAGGACACATGGACCTTCCTCGAAGATATCCACTGGTTCCGGAGCTGATCTCTGCATGTCGCGTCGACGGGCGCTCCGATCTCGAATGGTCTTCTTGGATCGAAAGGACGCACAAGCTGTGCAGCTTGACTCGTCGTGTTCTGGTGATAAACACAGGTTACACACCTCGTGATGGTCGCTCCATTGAACTTTTTCTCCACACACGGGTAATTTTTTGAATGGCGTCCTTTCCATGAGTTGTAGGCCTCACCACGTAGGTAGGCCCAACAGCCCACGTCGACAACCGTAATCGAGCTGATGAAGTAGAGTCTATGGATATTGATGTCGAAAGTTGTTTTATAAAGTTTTGCGCATCAAAGTCCTTGGAAAGTAGATTTCGGAGCGGAAAAGTTACATATGAACCCAGTGGCGGAAAAAAGCTATCTAAGGATGGAGCCGATGCCAATGCGCACTATCGTCCAAGGGAGGAGTGACCTATCTCGTGACTACAAAGACTTCTTCCAAGACAACAACAACATGCAATCATCCGAGCCCAACACCAGGTGGTGATCTAATGCAAAGTGTAGGATCTCCAGCTCATATGCCGCAAACCTGTTCTTTCTGCTCCGGGACCATCTACTCAATCAGGTGAAGCAAGCGTGCAGCAAGGAAAATGCTACTTACCAGTATGCATCTGTTCTTGGCATGTAGAGCTGCAGAGTTACACACTGTGCATAGATGGCCACCTAGTGTTGGGCCCGGATGTTTGCAGTTTGTTTTGTTGTAGAAAAGTCTTTGGAGTTACGGGATAGGTAACTCCTCCTTTGGATGATACTGCGCATGGGCATCGGCTCCATCCCCAGATTATTTTTCACCATTAGGGAAGTGATATAGCTGTACAAGAGGTAGTGATGTCCATGGGATTTGTATCTAATTAAGATAATACTGGAACAGATAAGGGTAGCCGGGGAGGCGGGTGGGCGTGTGTAACTCTGCAGCTCTACATGCCAAGAACAGATGCATACTGATAAGTAGCATTTTCAGTTCAAGGCATATGAGCTGCAGATTACACACTATGCATAGATTGTATAGCAGTATCCACACCTAGCGGCGACCACCAGTATCTGCTGCAGTTTTTTGAAACAGTGTTTTTAGTACAGCCTAGCCCACAGTAGCTTGTTGTTTAGTTTGCACATCTACACAGTAATGCTTTGTGAATGTGTGCGGAGTAAGCCATTTAGCTGCTTTGCATATATCATCTAGGGTAATGTTCCCTAAGAATGCCATTGATGCCCCTATTTTCCTTGTAGAATGGGCTTTTGGAGGAATTGTTAATGTACGTTTGGCTTTGTGGTAACATATTTGTATACATTTAACAATCCACCTAGGGATCCCTGATTTTGATATGGGGTTGCCTTTATGTGGCGGTGAAAAGGACACAAAAAGTTGTTTTGTTTTACTAAAAGTTTGTGTCCTTTCGATATAGTACAGTAATGCTCTTTCCACATCTAAAGTGTGTAGAGCTCTTTCTGCGACTGTTTGAGGCTGCGAGAAAAATACAGGCAGCTCAACTGAATGATTTAGATGGAATGGTGAAATGACTTTAGGAAGGAATTTCAGATTTTTACGAAGAACCACTTTGTTAAGATGCATTTGCAGAATAGGTTCTTGAATGGTAAATGCTTGTAGTTCACTAACCCTTCTGAGAGAATTAATTTCTACTAGGAAAGCTAATTTCCAGGTTAGGAATTGCAATTCGCATTTATGTAATGGTTCAAAGAGACGTCCCATTAATCTTGTGAGAACAATGTTTAAGTTCCACACTGGTGCAGGTGGCGTTCCGGGAGGAATTATTCTTTTGAGTCTTTCCATGAAAGCTTTTATAGTTGGTACTCTAAAAAGAGATAGATGTTGTCTACTTTGTAAGTATGCTGCAATGGAAGCGAGGTGTAGTCTGATAGATGTACAGGCTAAATTACACTTTTGAAGGTGAGCTAGATATCCTATGATGTGTTAAATAGACACGTCTAAAGGATTTATTTGGTTGTTTTGGCAGTATATGACAAACCGTTTAAACTTAGCAGCACAATATGCTCTAGTAGTGGGATGTCTAGCTTGTTTGATAACGTTCATACATTCTGGAGGAAGGTTGAGGTAACCAAACTATGACCTCAGGAGCCGGATCGCTAGGTGGAGCGGAGCTGGGTCCAGGTGTCTGATCTCTACATGGTTCTGTGTTAATAGGTGTGGAGATAAGTTGAGTTTTTGGTGTGGTACTACAGACATCTGCAACAGCGTGGTGTACCATGGTTGTCTGGCCCAACTTGGAGCGACTAGAATGAGCGTCAGGGAATGTTGTTGTAGTTTGCGTACCACTAACAGAAGTAGTGGGAGAGGAGGAAAAGCGTACGCAAATAGTTTTGACCAGTACATCCATATCGCCAGCAATTATATAAAGGAACTGTGCGTTCTAGTGTAGTAGCCACTAATTAGCAAGAAGCCAAGCACACCATTTCCCAGATTCGTTGTCAGATAGTTAAAGTGGTAAAACTTCTCGAAGGAGTTGATAACCACAAGAGATTGCTGCAAAAGGAAATTTATTGGATAGATTCTCTTGGGACATTATCCCCCAAAGGGTTAAATGATCGGGTCGAATATAGTTGTTTCTTATAATGAATTCTGATGTTGTCATAATTGAGTTGTTTGCACAATGCCGATATCGTTTTACAACATTTTTTATGTGTAAATATTCTCCAGCATTCGTGTTCAGCTCCAACCAGTATTGTATTTCTCCACTCCAAATTGTACCACATGACTTTCGTGTGATTTGTTAATTGCTACACAAGTGTTGGTGTTGTAAGTTTTTCTGTACATTCCTTAACATATTTATCTCATGTTACACCTCCACAGGGACCAGTTTTCCTTTTATTTTCAGATTTATTCAAGCATTTTATACATGTTTGCACTCACCGAGGCACGCCACTATAGTCCTCTGTCTAGAACGATTTCTACTGGTCCTATTTCCATTTCTGAAGCTCCATCGCGTCTTCACGAACACTCGCGCATTTCGAACGACCCAGAGCACGATAGAGTTCTCCGACGTGGTTTCTTTACGGGTAAGAATTCGTACTCCTTTGCGTTGTCTCAATATTTTTCAGACTGCATTGGCAGCCAAGTTTTATCAAGACATTTGTTATTTTTTCAGCCCACAGTGAGCACTTTAACATTGCGTTACACGTCTAAAGCCGCAGAATTTGGTAAGTGACGGTGTTTATTCCATTTTGACGACTTCACTTTGATTTAATCTGAGCACTTGCACCGTTTTGCTCCTTTCCCAGGAGCACTCAAGAGGCACCCCCTTCAGTAGGAGTTGTTTACGTTCGGTAAGATAAGGCCGTTTTTTTCACCATACACGCACAAACTTTCGGGAGCTTTATCATTATTTTGATCACTTAAAGCTATTTTATGTAAACAGAGCAGACGGTTCTGCAAGCTTTGCGCTTGCTCAATCTGGTCATAGTACATTGCTCTCATTTTGAGCAGGTGAGCTGCATTTTTAGATATTACAATTTGCACTTGTGTTACATCGCGTTCTGCTGGTATTAGTCACTGATTGTATTTCAAACACCGGTCTTTCACTCTAAGTAATGCTGGACGTTTTCATTCACAGAGGCACACACTTTCCTTCACCATTGGGGTAATGTAATTGGTCTTTACCTCCTTCTTTCGCATTTATTAGCATAACCACATGATACGGTATATTTTGGATCTAGTGACACATGAACTTTTTTGTTATTGAGTTATCATCCTACTCCTAAATACATGAACACTGACATTTTATTTACTTATTTACAGACATGCCCCTGAGGAAGGGACCTCCCGTGTCCCGAAATGCATAGGGCTCACTTCTTATATGTCTGTCATCAATGAGAAGGATATCTACATGTTCAACTTTAAGATTATGAATTGATGTTAATGAATCATTCATTGTAACTGTTTTGCGTATCATGAAATTAAGTGTGGAACAGTGTGGAGCAGTATTCCACTGTTGTATGGTTAAAAAATTCACGAATGAACGCATTTTCTAATGCTGTGAGTTTAATACAGACATTAGTACAAATATTTTTTGTTTGAAGTTTGTTGCATTGAATTTTGCACATAGTAAATTGTTCATTGGGCAATAGTTGCCCATAGGAACAGTGCTACCAGCACACAGGGATTGCTTCCTATTACCAAAGTAGACGCTAGGACCACCAAGCTCTCAGGGGTAGGGTGGTTGGTGAGGAATTTTGAGTCGCTCAATGTAGTGTGATGGCGCACGATTGATATATTCACAGGAGCCCCTGTGCTGTGCTTGGACCTGGTAACCAGAAGGAAATCAGTTAAGGCCTCATTGAAGGGCAGCAAGAGTTCGAAGGAGGAGACACCTGGCTGCAGGACCCCTGTCAAGATATTCATCTTGACTGCTACAGAAGGGAGCTGATGGTCCAGGACCTCAGATGCCCTTTGCACCACCAAAGCGTATGATGGTCCCTCCTTTGTAGCCATGGTAGGGGGAGAAGCAGGCCAGAATCTGGGGAGGCATCCAATCCGCTGGCCTCACCGAATTCCTCATAGCAGTTGATGTCTTGATAAGGATGGTCTAGTAAAAGGGTCAAGCCACCCCTCATAACCTCCCTACATTCTTAGCCCTTCAGAATAAGGCTGAGGAACCGACCTCAGAGTTCTGTAGGTGCAGATATAGGTGTTGGTAAGCACCAATACAAATCTGGATCTGACTGACGCCACCTACCGGCGTGCAGGGATATTGCAAGATAAAAGAATATTCTGGATCCAGTTTGACACCAGGGAAATTCAAAGGTAAGAAATCTGCAGCTAGATGTGTCTATCAGATGTGTCATGTAGCATGCCTTTATGGAAAGCTGAGATTTGGTTTTCATACCATCTTATTACCTGTGCCCATCTCCACTCTAATTTCACATCAACAACCACACCAACAAAGTCTCCTCCCTTACCCCTCCTGTTAGCAGGCTAGTTGTCCCCTGAAAACTCCATTCAGATCCCAGCTCAAGGCTGGAAGTCAGGAGGTCTGCTAACATGATGAGAGATGCTGCTTCTGGAAACCATTTGAGATACCAGCCTGATTTAGGTCTATAGAATATGAAGTTGAGTTACCAAAAGAAAATTTCAAAATTAATAGGCACATCTGAATGCATGTTAAAGATGTCTGGTCACACTAGCTGCTAGTAGACCTAAAGTGCCCAAATGTTCTTCCAACATTCTTTTGGATGAAGAGAAGAGATTTTCTACCTGATAATGTGATAACAAATTAATACTTGTTAGACCGTTTCCTACCATGAAATGAACCCCATTCAATTACAGGACCATTGCTCAATTTACAAATGTAGATTTGTCTCATTTGAATGATACGGATGAAACACTAATATTTTACTCTATCCAATATGATAGCACCTTGGAGGCTGCACCTGGTATAAATAAAAAAAACTAGAATTTTACATTTGAAAAATGAAGATGGACATTTAACCAAAAATGACATAACCTCTAGAATGTTCATACTGTTCACTACATTTATATAGACCCTACTACAGTAAGGACTTTTAGCGCTGTCCTCTTTGCTCACGAGAATGAATATGGCACGATTTATATTAACCAATTGGAAGCATGAGTATACCCACCTTTCCAGAAACAATCTTTTCATAAATTTGAATTGGCTGATCTGCAAAGAATGGAGGATATCCAGCTGCCATTTCGTAGATTAAAACTCCTAATGCCCACCAATCCACTGCTTTGTTGTAGCCCTATAATAGGAAAAAAGATCTCGGATATCACAACTGTTTTTCAAAGCATCAATATAAAATGTGAATAATCATCTTGCACATGGTCTTTTTTTGTAGACATGAGTGTTCATTTAATACTGACATGTTCTTTAGATGGTGCTTAAACCAACTACTTTTCATACCAAGCACAGTAAATAACATAAGTTATTGACCTCAAAGTAATGAAATCTTAAGTGGGCTTTGCCTTGGTTCACTGATTGCCCTACATGCCACATCAACAAATCAGCACTCAGATCTTAGATCATGACCCATTTTGCATTCAATGTACACAAATACTATCTTGCTTTTTCCTAACCTAATATTTCAGCTGAGTCAACAATGACAGTCAACAATGACAAACAGGAATGAGGCACTATGTTTACCAAATATTAAACCAGCATTGGCAAAGTCAATAAGTCTTGCAATTGCTTCGCTGTTTTCAAAAAAATGTTATATCCCGATCATAGGTGGATTTGTAAACAAAAAATGTAGCACAAAAGCATTTTTTATTTAGGCAGTAGTTAGTCCCTAAACCTCCTGTTACTCTTAGCCCCTTGAACTTAGAAGAGGTGATGTGCCTTACCTCTCCTTCCCCATCACAGCTTTAGCAATACACACAAATATAACTACATTTTCAGGGTTTGAATAACCTCCAGTGCACATGCACAGACAAAACCAAACAAGGAAGGCTGTGTGTAGGAAAGTGCCCCTTATTGTCTGGGTGCCCCCCTCTTTTGCCTAATGTTGGTGCACTTTGACTGAGTGTGCCCTGGATACTGTTTATTTAATTAGATAAAGAAATGTTCTTGTTTTTAACTGTGATACTATATTGATTATACATTTTGTGTCCAAAACTGATTGCACATTTTGTGTTTAAAATTAACTGTTGAATTTATTGTGTTTATATTCTTCTATTTTTTAATAAACATAGATCTTTATACAAATCTTTCTTGCTTGACACTATATTTTCCTTACTCAGGAATGACAATTTATTCACAGACGTTTAGCTATTACAACTGTCTAGGAAGTTATCTACATCGTGCTTTACCCTGTCCTAGAAGTATCTTACTTAGCCAGGGAGTCCTTGTTTTCTTAAATATGTGCCTTGGATTCCTGCCAACCAGGTCCCCAGGGCCTATGTTCTTTCCCTAAATCTGTACTGCTGCACACCCAAATTGGCAACTCTCTGGCAACATGTTAGTTCTTGGTAAAAGGTACCATAGGTACCAAGGTACTGTGACCAGGGAAGACTTCAAAAGGCTGCAGCACTTATTGTGCCACACTTAGAGGCCCTGCACCTTAACACACACACACTCACTGCCATTACAGGCTGAGTGTTTTGGTACAGAACAAAGTGTAGAGTCGACATGGCACACATCCCTGTGTGCCACGCCTACAACAGACCGCCTATGGCATAGGTAGCCACCCCTCTAGGTGGCTGCACTATGCCAGTGGTGAGGGTACAGGTGCATGAACCCTGTACCCCTACAGTGTCTAAGTCCATTCTTAGACACTGTAAGTGCAGTAATACGATTGAGTATGTAGTCTAAGAGTGGTGTGCCCGCCGTTGCCAACCCCACCCCTCTGCTGGGGGGAGTCAGTCCACGCCATCTAGAATATGGGGGGACCCGGACAACCAGAGGGAGGCCTATGCCCCCCTCCTACTGTAGGGTGGCATAATAGTGACTGTACTCACCTCAAGGAAGGAACCATTGGTCCCAACCTTTACCTACCTGAAACACCCCTAAATTTAGTATTTAGGGGCAACCCTGAATCTTGCCTCCTCAGACAAGAAGAAACAAGAAGAAGAAGGACCGAAGGACCATGCTGAAGGAAGAAGAGGAGGAGGAAACCAGCTGACTTGGCCCCAGTCCTATCAGCCTGTCCCTGCTCCAGCGAAATTCCAATGTGTCCTGCAGCCAGCAGCCCCACAGACCCCAGAGGATCGGCCCTGCCTTCCCCAACCAAACTTTGTCTCCCGTGAGCACCGGATTTGCTCACCAACAGACTCTGGCTCCACTCAAAACTGCAAGTTAGCACACTCTGCATCCAGACGCTGACGGCCCACGTTTGAGTGGCCCATCATCATGAAGAGGTCTCCCGAGCGATCCTGACCTGGGATGTGGTGATCCCTGACCAGCCTCGAGTCTCCGGACAACGCCTGCAGCCCCTTTCAAGAGGAGCCCTATCACCGCGACCGGAGCCGGTAAGAAGAATCTGATGCCAAAAGACACCACTGCACCCGACGCCAGCCTTAGGTGGCCTAACCGACTGTGTCCCGTCGTCATCTCACGACATCCCAACTTTTCTTTCCAACCACTGGTCGCCTCCAGAAGATATTTGTGCCCAAGCCTGCAGGGTTTGTTCAAACCAGAGAATCCCCTTTGAAAGTAAGAGATCACCTGACGCCAAAACAGCACCCTGCACCCGGCTGTTGCTGTGGGTGCACCTTGGGTGCTAACTCTGATCCCCCTTTGCCCTGAGCTAAAGTCCAAGAGCTTTGCTCCCACAACCTTGTGGCCTGCTCGTGCGCAGCCATCAACCGGAGGCCCCCTATCCCCCATTGGATAACATTGGGCCTCAGCACCCGGCCACCCTAGTGCAGCTGAGGTTGCTTTGAGGGTGCATCCTTGACCCTGGAGGAACCCTTGTTCTAACCCCAGAAAACCAGCTCCCAAAACAAAGTACTTACAGTTAAATCGATAACTTCATTTCTTCCCCTAGGATTGCATTGACTGTTTTTCTGGGAAAAATGTTCTAAGTGTGGAGATGGAAAATTGTATGAAACCTTAAGAAAACGTACATTTGTCAAAACTGATTTACTTACCTTTTAGCTAGGAAATGTCCCAGTTTGATATCTAGGCATATCACACTGAGTAGAAAAAGTAACTTAAAAAGTCATCTGAAAAGTAACAGACCAAGTAATCTCAGTAGTAAATGAACAGTAATTCCTACCGTTTTATGAACAAGTGACTTACTTGTAACCAATCCAATGGCATTCAACTGCATTCAAACTGTATTTAACTGCAATATTCTTGCAAAGTACTATTACACTTACCTGTACCAGGTCTGGCTTGATTCTAGAAATAAAATCCAACTAAATAATATTTTTATACAAAACAAATTGGTTAGAGTTCAGTCTTTAAGTGTGTGAAATAATTTGTTGACTGAGTTTATACAATAAATACTTAACACTATCCTCTGATAAGCCTTACTGCTCACCCACACTACCACAAATAGAGAGTAAGGTATTATCTACTTTAGCCTCTGCCTATCTTTGGGGATCTTCCGGACTCTGTGCACACTATACCTTATTTTGGGATAGAATATACAGAGCTAGCTTCCTACACTGTGGGAATGTGGCACTTCTAGTACAGAATAGCAGGGGCTGTGGGTGAGGCATTGAGATGGGCAAATGATCACCAGGGCAACAAACATTTACTACAATAACGAAAAGGTGGGGGAGGAGAAGGGGGGATTTGGGAAGGGCTTCTTATGTGGTGGCAGTAACTGCATTGGGTGGTAGCGCAAGAGGTCTTCAATAAGAAATCAGAAGGTTTATAAACACTACACATTTACTCTCAAACCCACTGCACCCTCCGACATACTTGGTTTGTTAATTCCTGGGACCCTTAATGTTGAACAAACATGACATTCCCTCAAAGCATTTAAATCAGCAAATGCACAAAAAACAGAATTCCTATTAATCTCACCACCAAAGAACCACACAGAAGTGAAGGAATGGACCAAACTGATCACAGCACTAAACTGCACCCCTACTCTAGTGGACTCAGCGAAATCATTAGGAATCACGCTGGATAATAACCTAGACATGAAAGCCCACATCAAATCAATGGCAAAAAATTCCAGTTTTCACTTGAACTACATTAGGAAAGTGAAACCATTCATTTCTACGGCAGCTTTCAAATTGGCAGTACAATCCTTAGTTATCTCAAGGATTTAATATGGATGTACAACCTTAGCAGGTCTAGCAAACATTTCCACAGCACCACTAAAAGCATGCCTCAATGCAGCTGCAAGACTCATCACCGGATTGAGGAAATTTGATCATATCTCGCCACACCTGAAATCGTTAAACTGGCTACCATACAAAGCCAGAATCCAACTTAAAATGGCATGTATCACCCACAAAGCGCTCCACTACAAAACACCAAGATACCTGGCCCAGAAGATAGAGTTATCTGGAGGAGGCAGACCAGCAAGGAGTGCCAAGGAGCTGCTGCTGAGACCACCCATCTTCCGGAACAGGAAAACATATGACAGAGCTTTCTTCGGGGCAGCTCCCAGAATATGGAACTCACTCCCTTCAAATATTAGGAAAATTACAAACACAGCAACATTCAAGAGGGAAGCTAAGCTCTTCCTAATGAGTAAGTTCCTTACATAGGCAAGAAAGGACATAACCGCCACCACGACATAGATGTTTCCAAAACTGAACAACAAATGTAAGAAAAGAGAAAGTCACCAGCTATACTGGGGATAACCTTGCGGTGCTAAACCTACCCAGAATTTGGAGATAGAATGCACAGATAAAGACAATTCGGAACTATATTTACTGGAGTACAGTATACAGTAGGCAAGTAGAATAACTTATGGTAACCTTGAAGTTAGACATATACAGGAATTATATCGATATATGTAAATTCCGATGTCATGTAGTAGCCTAAATATACCACGTCATTGTACTTATTTTATGCTAATACTTCATAGATGTATACTGAACCTACCTCATATCATTGTGAAACATGTACTATATAGCTTCATACCTAACCTACCTCAATCACTGAATGGTTATGCCATGCAAGATGTACCTCTAACCTACCTCATGTATCTGTGAAGCGCTTTTATACCCAAGGGTCACGTTCGTGCTATATAAAACTTTCTAAATAAAATAAAAAATGCCAGTAAGCATGATGAACGAGTTACTTACCTTCGATAACAATGTATCTGGTAGAGACAGTCTAGCCGCAGATTCCTTAACTTAGAATATCCCCAGACGTACGACTGGATCTAGAAAATCTTCAATAGTACCTCTGCACGCCAGGGGGCGGCGTAGCATGGCTCCGTCCTGACGTCGTTTACGTATATGGCGTCAATGGAGCCATATAAGTCCCTCCCGGCATGCTTATGTCAGTTTTTGACTGTGAAACTTTTCCACGCCACAAAGTGGAGCCATTTCTAAAACTGTGAGAGTTTGAGAACAGTGTGCCGAAAAAGATCAAAAATCTTTGAAACAAGGACAATAAATAATAGAATGGAGAACAATATCACCATGTATGACAGATTAAGAGTACTTCATACTGTAAAGGACTGAAGGGAATGAGCAGAGTACCCACTCTTAGAAACAGTCTTGCAGAAGCGAAGAACCATGCCCTCTTATGAGACAAAAAATTGGCATTGGAAATGGATGTCATAGCAAACGATAAACAGTGTGCAACCACAGCATAACTGTAAAGGGCAACAAGACTGGAACAACACGGCTCATGGTAATTGACCATATTTCTGTAACAGAGAATGTGCAACCCTACACCCTATAAATGGCTGTTTGACTGCAGCATAGTCAAATAGACCCCAAACCAAATGAAGGCAGCATAGTCAAAGAGACTCCAAAGTATTGGATAAAGAATAGATGAAGGTGGAAGGGAGGGATGAAGAACAGGATTAAGCTCTGTAAGAGCTTGAACAAGGGGAGGCAACAGCACTACAATCCGCCAGAGGACAGTATGAGACCTCTCACGTCCAGACAGGGATGGAAAGGAAGAACAGAACCAGAATGGCCAGTGCAAAATGAAAGGAATTCCTTAAACTTCTGCAAGAAAAAGTCATTCTGAGCACAGGATCTCACGGATCTGCAAAAGACAAAGAGAAGGGACAAAACAGCATGACCGAGTCAGAGCGTACAAACTGTGTACACACAACAGTGGGTGATAAAAATGACACGTGGAGGGACAGAAGTCCCCATGCAGAGATATACAGAGCCATGACTACCCGGAGATACAGGTATGTGAATGACAGGGATACACAAACAAACAGTGTGGACCGTGAGCAGCACACCACACTTCTGCAAAGCCCAATGAAATGTAGCAACAACAGCATGTACGCGTCGGCAGAAAAAGATGGGCGCATCACCAGGGAGTCAACTGGCCAACTGTAACCAGAGGTACAATGGTTAAAGAAGGATACCGGTAACAGTTGGGCACACACCTAAGGCTAGTGAGAGATCGAGAGAAAGAGAGATCGAAAGATCAAGGAGAGAGAGAGAGAGAGAGAGAGAGAGAGAGAGAGAGAGAGAGAGAGAGAGAGAGAGAGAGAGAGAGAGAGAGAGAGAGAGAGAGAGAGAGAGAGAGAGAGATCGAGAGAGAGATCGAGAGAGATCGAGAGAGATCGAGAGAGATCGAGAGAGATCGAGAGAGATAGCTCAAGAGAGAGAGAGAAAGAGAGAGAGAGAGAGAGAGAGAGAGAGAGAGAGAGAGAGAGAGAATGAGAATCTGGGGCAAAAACCCCAGACACTACAGCAAGGAAAAACGTAGGATGCTTGCCCTCTAGCTCTGTGTAAATCTCATGACATATAGACACATATATAGACAAGGGAAACTCGAAGAGCATGCCCCATATAATGTAGGAGGCCGCACAATTGGCACCAATGGCACTGATGTTAACCATAACAGGATATAACATATGTCAAGACAATTTAAAAGCGACATCATCCTCCCTGTCCAGGATTTGAACCCTGGTCTCCTGCATGACATGCGGGGATACTGACCACAACACCAACGAGGAATGAGCCAGTAATACACAAACAAAGATAGTCGGGTATATGTAGACACAGCCATATACGGATACTGCATACACAACAATGAGCATCTTAAAGAAGAATACTTCCACTGATAACATCAGCAGTGGCCAGGAGCAGGAGGACCTGAGCCTCAGTACGGCAATGAGCTGATGGACTTGAGCCCCTGCCTGGGAAGTGCATAGGGAAATAGGGGCACAAGGCAATGTACAGCAATGACGTATCTGGTGTAGACCCACTTCTGAGAGACAAAAAACAGACAGGATTTGAGCCATGAGAGAAGACTTAAGCACTTCCCAACACCAGAGACTGAAGAGCAGACAACACCACATGATTAGAACGCAGCCAAGTTAGTGGCACAAGGCATACCACAGGCACCCCGTGACTGTGCCCATACCCAGTGTGTACTCACATAACGTGTCCGCACAGAACACAGAATAGAAACTGCTCCGGAACAGAACAGAACACCATACCCACAAGGGACACTTGCTGACATCTAAGATGGCAAAAAGAGCACAGTGAAAAGCCAGAAAGAACAGCTAAAGGCAAGAAAAGAAGACATGAACACGCCAGGGTTAGCCTGGTGTGGCGGAACAACAACAATACTGCATCCACAGAAGCAGGAGGGTGCTACGGACCAACCATAGACTACAACACGAACTCCAAACAGAGCCGCACCAATTCTGTGGGTCTCACTAGATGGGGCGGACCACAACAGTAGGAAGAGCGTGACGAAGCGAGAAGCCTACAGTATGGACCATAGAACAATTCCCCAGAGGGACATAAGATAACCATCCTAAAAAGACTCTACGGCAGACTTTGAAAGGATCTACACTATCCTGGAAGACAGTCCCTGGAGCAGTGAAGAAACTTCCTGTGCAAGGAAAAAAGTGGCTATACAATAGCCAATGAATACTCCACATAGGGTATGTCACATCCCTTTAAATAGCAAAAGGTACCACTTGAGACTAGCTCGTAGACCGAGGACACAAAAGAAAAACAAACAGCTGGCTAGCTGTAGCAAAGAAGGGCAAAAATGGCTGATGTGCCTTACAGTCCATCCAGAAAACATTATCCTGAACCCACAGATTGTTATCTAGAAAAGGCAGTGACAATACCGCAATTAAAAGTAAGAATCCGCCACAAGGACTAGAAACCACAAAATTCATGGAAACCCAGACATGAGATGCTGGACCGCTGAGACAGCATGGCAGTCAAAAAGGAGGCTCCATTAAAGGGCAAATCCCGAAGCACTCCTGAACATTTGCAGGGAAACTGCCATTGCGCAGCCTGGCATGGCGACGTGAAGCAAATGACCTGACCATAGCCCGACCCACAGAGTCAATGGTGTTAATGGCCGACCGAATGCAAAACCGTGCCAGTTCAAGGCCATCGTGAAGTAGCCGAGCCAGGTCAGCTTGAAGGCCCTCCGGAAGAGATGAAAGGAGACTTTCAACAGAGTCCTAAAGGGCAAACATACCCAGTGCAAACACGCAAGACGTGGTCAATTAATTAAATTAATTAAAAGGATATTAACAATACATTATTATTTAAAAGTACACATTTTGAAAATGAAAATACTTTAAATATCTTTTTTTCTAATTTTCAATGCCAACTGGTGGTGGACGAAAAGATATAGCGGCCACACGACTCCAACCATCGAAACTCCCTAGTGGGTGGAAGTAACGGAAGGTAGCAAGGCTGAGGCTACGTGGACTACTAGCCCCTGAGTCCTAGGATGCAGTGACAAACAGGCGGGCCATCTGGAGCTGGGCGATGATGTGCAATAGCACGACTCAAAGGGTATCCCGATGAGGGCATCGCCTAAGAAGAATGTCATACAATGACCCGCCAAAAGGCAGCAAGGGCTCCACCTCCACAGCACCCTCGTGAAGCACTTCCAACAGGGGATCAGAAGGCAAAGAGACGGACAGCGGCTGTAGCTGTAAGATATCCAAAGCTTTGTGAACAGTACTCGCAAACATCGCACTAGCCTTTGTGGTCATTCTATCTGGCAACAATAACTCATCCGTAGGGGACGGTTGTAGGCTAACCCGTCCATCAAATGCCTCTGCAGCCCGAAGACGCCCAATAGCCTGCCGGTCTAAGGGCACCTGCTCCAAGGAGCACCAAAACAACCCTGGGGGTGGCGAAACCAGAGGGGCCTCATCCTCTTCCAACAGAGGATCAGCAGGGGACAGCAATAGCGATGACCGTAGTAGAGATGGCGTTGCTTCGACGATGACAAGCGCCAAAGAGGACCCATCCACCAGGCATCATGCCAGCGTCAACTTGACCTGCAGCGAGATGGGAAAGTGCAGTGAAGAACGGCATCGACTCGGAGTCGAGCTCCGAGCTGCAGCTACATCCGGCATCGGTGCAGGGAGCCTCTCAGGGCTGAACGGCGACACCACAAGATGGACTGCGGCCTGACGTCTGACGGGGATGCCCCTCTGGGTTGTGCCCCGACATCGCAACGAGTCCGGAACAAGAGTCAGAGCACTCGATCGGAGCAGAGGACGAACCCGCCGGCGAATTCCCGACCTGAGTCCCTACCCCCTCTGTGGTATCTGAAGGCGCGCCAGGGAGAGGGGGTGACCCAAAGATGGCCTGTAGAGCCAGAGAATAGGCTTCCATATGGGTTCTAGACGTCCCAACACAAGGAAATGGTGGGTAGGTGGGGGCTGACTCCTGAGGGCCAGTGTTCGGTAAAGACAGGGAGCAGCGGGACCCAACATCACGTTTATGTGAGGTCAACAAACTGACTTTTTCTTGTGCTTAACTACATCAGGCGAGCGAAGTCCGTGGGAACGACTCTGTGACCTGTCCCGAACAGGAGTCCCAGCTCGAGATGGGGACCGGCAACGCGAGGATTCTGAACAGGACATCTGGGTGGACAATAACTTCATCCGACGTTCCCGCAGGGACTTTGGCTTCAGCTGCAGGCAGGCGTCACGCTCCTCTGAGTCGTGGTACTCTCCCAAGCACCACATAAAGATCGCATGTGGATCAGTCGCCGACATCTGCCGCATACAGGTCTCACGCAACTTGAAGCCCGAAGGCATTGCACACTGTTCCCGGACGCTAAAAGGCATTAGTAAGGCCTGAAAACAGGCCGGAGGAACCGCAAGCCCACAGAGTAGATACATAAAGAACAAATGATGTATGGAATCTGATCTGACTATGCATTCTCTTTCACTTCAAACAAAACTACGGAAAGCATTTGAGAGCCCGTACACAAGCTAAGGTTTCCTTCTCAATAACAAAAAACTTGCTCTCTGAAGGAGATAGGGCTCTGGACGCATATGCATCAATTTGGGAGAGGACATCCCCTAAACCCTTGTTGCTTGCGTCAACAGTGACTACGCATTTACTGTTCACAGCAAAGGGGCACAGAAAAGGAGCATGAATTATAGCTTAATTGATATCTTTAAATTCATTCTTGCTTAAATGAGACCATACAAATCTACATTGCTTTTAAGTAACTGTCCAATGTTGTAAACTTTACTAGAAAAACCTTCAACAAATTTGCCGTAAAATTCCACCATGCCAAGGAAGGATCTCACCTCATCTTTACTGGAGGGTGGAGGGGCATTTTTGATTGCATCCACTAACTGAGGTTTAGTAGCAACACCTTCTGCGCACAAAACATGACTGAGGTAAGTAACCGATTTCACACAAAATTTACATTTAGAGTGGTCAACAGTCAATCCTTTTTCCGCTAAAGTACTTAATACTTCCTCAAGCACACTCATGTTCAGTTTTATCCTTCCCGAAAATGAGGATATCATCCTGGAAACATCGCGCCTTGAGACGCTTGCCAAAAAGTTGGTGCATAAACCTTTGGTATTAGTTTCTTTTTTCATGTTAAGAATAAACTGTTCTTCCTTTTGTGTGTCACTAGAATCATTAACAGAACAATGCATAATTTTCTTTATGATCGTTTCATCATGACTTGAAGCAATCTCATAAACAGTAGGCAGTACAAGAAAATTACTTGATAAGGTAATACTAAATAGAATGTAATCTGTCACTCTTTCCAATATATTAAGTTCAGATATGGACTTTGGCTTTGCGAATAAATGTCTACGGGCCACTTTTAAATTTTCCGTTTTCATATGAATCGTTCTTGTAACCTAATTGTGAACCTGCACTTGGGCTATTTGCCCAACTAGTTGCCTTTTGAATCAGGTCTGTCTGCACAATGGATTTAAATCATAATTGTCATTTTGAATTCGAATACGAGTTTAAGTTTAAATCAGCTCATGTTGAGTAAAACCCATGGTACTTGATTTTCTAGGGTTCGAAACATACAAATTCAGCGCTGCTAACTATAATGGATGTGATCTATGCAGTCACCATCATTGTTTACAACATTTCTTACTTTTTCCCACTGAGGTATGTGCATCCATTGATAAATCGGCATATTCGCAATTGTCTAAAGCAGCTTGAAAACTTTGACATACATTACATAATTGATATTTGTCCCTTAGGAAGCTATTCGAAACAAGTACGTCTGTTCTTTATGAAAATTATCCTATCTAGTGACGTAAAAAGAACGCATTAAGAATAAATTTGGTACGCGCTTATTTATAGCCTAATAAATATAGAGGTTTGTAGTTGGCTGGTACCAACTGTGATGTCTCCCAGGGTATTTCATTATGTTGTTTGCGAACCAAAACATCAGGAAATGTCCTCCCTGATGTTTTTATAGCAAGCTTATCTGCTTTTTGACATGAATGAAATTGTAATACATTGATATTTTGTTCCTTGACCCTCTCCTTTTTCTTTGTTTAAACTGAAAATGTAATGCATATGTTTTTGAATTAGCAGGTCTAAAATTGTCATAAATGTAGTTGTGGATAGGAACATATTCGGTTTCCTGTGGCTTATGTATTTTGCCACCGCTTGTGTCCAAACAAAGGATATAAATGAACCCATAAAGTTGATTATTGTATTTTAAATGTATAGTTTTGTATTATTGTATATATCCTGTACATATGACGTCCGTAAGAACGAAACGCATTGACTACCTCGTGTCTTTAAAATAAAAAGAATAAAGAAGTTATATCATGACCTGCTCCTTCTGTTTCTGAAAATGTGTTTCTTTATGACTAAATGGAGTGCCGGATCACTATTTGTTAAGTTATGGTCTGACAGTACTCATATCTTGTAAATTTTAAAATAATCCGGAGTGGTTGCCCAGAAGACGAAGAAGTGGATTCCTGAACAGCAGTTGTGCTTGTTATAAAATTAACGCTGTGATAGAATTTGCGGAAATACAAGCACGTAACTAGAAATAGTTTTACAGCATAAGTGTACATTCAATATGGCCGTAAAGTGATTAGTAAACGTTGCGCCCATGCTGGATACGCGTTATTAATCTTGAAGCAAGGACGCAATGACAGATTTGAGGAGAATTGGAGTTCCAAGATGGTGGCACCTATGCAGAACATTGCACATGTAAGCGATACGTGTAATTGACGCTCGGCGATATGATGTCACTCTCAGGAATTCAGAGCGAGGAGAAGAATGAAGGCACTGAAAGTTCTGCGGACAGCGATCCTCTGCGTGCCTCAGGGGATGTGTCTTTCAAATTTGAAACAGTTGCTCCCCTTTTATTTTTTGTATTGGCAAAGGTCGAAAACAGTAAAAATTAAAGATCCAAGGCTCAGTAAATGGTACAAAAGACAGAAAAGGCCAGAGCAAGGAAGGGTAAAGTGGTGCAAAATATCCTAGCTACCCGATTTGAGCCATAGTAAATCTTGCCATAAGAAATAATTAAATTAAATGAAAAGTCTCTCAACGAGGTAAACAGTACCTTAATGATGTCCTGGATATGTAGTGATTACCAGGGAAGAATGAAGATCAGGCGGAGTCCAACGAAATTTGAAGAAAAAATACTTTACATAGTAGAAATGGGTTTGTTTCCTTCCTAGTGTTCCAACTAAGATCATCGCCAAATTGAAAAGTACGCCTTCAGATGAAAATTAAGTAAGCAAGTTGTTTATTAGTTGGAACACAGGCGCAAGGCAGGACGCAGTCTGCACAAGTCGTCTTCCAGCGTTCCCTGAGCCCCTGCAAATAATGTGGAACTTTGCAAGAAGGTGTTCGTGGAAGTCAGAAGACTTGGAAGCACAAGTTACTACTTGTGTAACAATATATCTGTAAGAGACATTAGTTAGTGATAGATTACTTACCTTAGAATATCCCCAGGCGTCAGACTGGATCCGGAAAGTTTTGCTTAGAAGTACCCTTGCGCGTCAGTAGGTGGCATCCTGTGGCTCCGCTTCAGTCACTGACGAGATGAAGTCATGAGAGTACTTAGGCACCAGCAATGCGGACGGACGTCAGTTCTGTACACTACTTTCCACGCCAGGAACGCAGAGCCATGCAAGATACTGACCATTGGTGCATAAAACTAGGGCCCTAAAAGTGGATAACCTTAACCCTAGTAACCAGTTCGCAGAACGGGGAGGAAGGGCAGGCGGTAAGGAATCTATCACTAACTAATGCCTCTTACAGATATATCGTTACACAAGCAGTAACTTGTGCATCTGAAAGAGACACGTTAGTGATAGATTCCTTACCTTAGAATAGATACCCCAGCAATACCAACCCCAGTGGTGGGTCTACAAACAGGATTACACCAGAAAGTCACGGAGAACAGAACGGCCAAAGAAGCCGTCTCTCTGGACTTGACTTTCAAGGCAGTAGTGCTTTGTAAACGTGTACAGCGAGGCCCACGTAGCTGCCTGAAAAATGCCCTGCAAGGGAACACCGCGTCCCAAGGCAGTAGTGGCTGCAGTTGCCCTGGTCGAATGGGCACGCAACCCCACAGGAGGCACCTTCTTGGCCAAGGAGTAGCATGCTTTGATGCACAGATCAGGCGGAGTCCAACGAAATTTGAAGAAAAAATACTTTACATAGTAGAAATGGGTTTGTTTCCTTCCTAGTGTTCCAACTAAGATCATCGCCAAATTGAAAAGTACGCCTTCAGATGAAAATTAAGTAAGCAAGTTGTTTATTAGTTGGAACACAGGCGCAAGGCAGGACGGACCGGGAAATTGTCCGTTTGTGCACAGCCCGACCTTTTTTGGCACCCACTTAGACAACAAAGAGCTGATCATCCACCCAGAACTGTTGTGTACGCTGCAGATAGAAAACAAATGCAATAACAACAATTGATGGACAGAATGCAGAACAATGTCATTCATTCACCCCAGTACAAAGATCTGGGCCTAAATCCATCGTTTTTTTGCACTCCACACCACCCCAGTTCAGACATGCCCATATGCAAATCAGCCTTGACCCTGTGCCTCATGGGAACAGTCCAGCCCTTACTGCCAAGCCATGTCTTTCCTGGACCGGAATCAAGCATCCTAGGACCGGTTTCTGGCTATCAGCCGTCTTCAGCCAGGATAGCTTGACTCCAGTAGTGTGGAGAGCATGGGACTCACGTCTGAGCATACCCATCCCACTCGGGGTGACAAATGCAAAATCAACAATTGATGGACAGAATGCAGAACAATGTCATACATTCACCCCAGCACAGAGATCTGAGCATAAATCCATATTTTTTGCACTCCACACCACACCAGTTCAAACATGGCCATATGCAAATCAGTCTTGACCCTGTGCCTCATGGGAACAGTCCAGCCTGAACTACTAAGCCATGTCTTTACTGGACCAGAATCAAGCATTGATTCTGGTCCAGGAACCACTGACGGGAAAGTTTCCCCACCATCAACAACTGTCCAGAATATTGAGGAGCCCCAGGAATTTAATAAGGGTCACACCTCACCTCGGCATGTGAGCCACACTTCCAAAATACCCCCTAACTTCACGCAAACAGGTTTAATCACCTATTACTTTCAAGCCTCACATGCGGTGTCTGGAAACTCAAACTCTTCAAGCACTCAAAGTAACGCAGGCAGAAAAAAATGCAGGATTGTTAAACAATAGTTTGAGCAATTCTTCAGCACTGACCGGCCATGAATCCCCAATTGGGCAACGCATGGCCGGATCCTGTCCAAGTCTGAGTGGGTACTTCGACTGTATCAGCCACCTTCTCCAGCAGCCCCTCTACACCTGCATCAAATCCAACACCCAGAACTTTCAGGTTAAGAAAAAAGACCAAGACAAACAACACCTAACGGAAGAGTGACTTACCTTCGGTAACAATATATCTGGTAGAAACACAGACTAGCCGCAGATTCCTTACATTATAATATCTTTCCAGGCGTCAGACTGGATCCAGAAAATCTTTTCCCCGAGCAATACCTCTGCACGCCGGAAGGCAGCGTCGCCCGGCTCCGTCCTAACATCGTCCACGGAAGTGACGTCAATGGAGCCATATAAGCCCCTCCAGGCGTGCTGACATCAGTTTTCTATAGGAAACGTCTACGCGCCACAACACGGAGCCATAACAAGAACTGCTATAGCATAGGAACAGTGTGTGAAAAAAGATAAAAACAAAATCGTTGAAACAACAACGATAAGTAACATAAAAATGAGAGTCAAATCATGTAGAATGATAAATAATAGTAAATTGAGAAGCACCCAGTACCATGAAGCAAATGAAGGGAGTCCACAGAGCACTTGCTGCAAGCAAGGGCATACATGCCATGCCGTGCCCCATCTGAAAGGGGTACTGGCTGCGGCACGAAATATATGACAAGCCAGTCCCAGCTCGTCACCACAGTAGGTAGTGTAAAAGAAACACTACATTGAAGCAACAGGTTGCAAGACATGTGACTAGAAGTGAGGCACCGGAGAAAGTAGTCTGGGTGACCTAAGCACTGATGAAAACTGCAGGACAGGTGTTTGTGGGACAGAAGAAGCCAATTCAGATAGAGGGAATCTGTGAAAGTAGTCATGCAACATGTGCTGTAAGTTGTTTAGGAGAGATAGAGGCATTTATGCAGTAGGGTTTGTCACTGTAGCTGAAGTAGCAGTCTCAGGGTAATCATCACCCTCTTGATCCGCATCTTGATATTTAATGAAAAGCTCTGAAGGGCTCCTGGAAGTACGAAATCTATTGTCCTCATCACATTCTTTCTCATCAGCCCCATAATCCAACAATTGCTCAGGAAAAGCAAGAGGAACCTTATTTGGGGAGGTGTGAACAGGTGAGAGGACCTCCAAAAAAGATTTGCGTCTTTAAAGCAAGGAAGGGTCTGCTGTAGACTGTGGTAAATTCGTAGATGGGATCATAGAAGACTTTGAGGATGCTGTGGCCGTAGACGAAGACCATACCTAGAAGTCAGTGCATGAACATAGTTGCAGCGTCGACAAGGTAGCCGTCAGCGAGGCGGCCGTAGATGAGGCAGCTATCGATGAGGCGGTCGTAGATGAGGCTGCCGTCGATGAGGCAATTGTTGATGAGGCCAACATCGACTATGCTTTCTTTATCTTCGTTGGTGAAGGGGCATCGACAGCAGTCTTCAACTTCTTTGTCGATGACGAGGAAAAAGAAGTGATTGATGTGGTTGGTCTCATGGAGACAGACACCAGCGTTGACGGCAAGGATGCCGACGACAGTCTCATCGGAGACTTTGGAGGCGTAAATCTTTCTCAGGAATGGTTTTTGAAGCCTGAGATTTTACAGTGTTTCTCGGCGGTGTAGATGGTAGAGTCTTACCCTTAAGAGTTGGAGGAGCCTTTTTTGAGGAGGAAGGCAACTCAGCAATTTTTGAGGTGTGCTGCTTTTTCAACACCATAGCTCTAGGAGAAGACAACTCTGTGTCGTTAGCCCTCTTCCTAGAGGAAGCAGTCTTGACAGAGGAAGTACTTTCAATATCAGATAAGGGGTTGTCCTGGTGTTTAATCTTCTGTAGCCACAGAAGAAGATGTCCCTCTCTGTCTCCGAAAGTCTTTTGAGGGAATCTGCAGATCTTTCAGTCTCTCACCTGGTGGTCTGGATACAGGCAGCAAATGCATTTTTTTGGGGGGGTCTTCAGAAAATAGCTGCCCGCAAGACTCACAAGGTCTAAAGAGAGATTTCTTTGAAGAAGACATCATAAAAGAATAAATTCTGAAGAAACCTGATATAGTACTGAGCAGAGCTCAGGCAGACTCCCTCCACACGACGTGCCCTACGCTATTTAACATCTATATGGAACCCCTGGCACACATTGTAGAGGATTTTGGGGTGGGCATTGTCAGCTACGCTGACGACACCCAGTTGGTGTTCAAGCTGACCCCGGATCGAAGAGAACTTGCCACCAATTTCTCTAACTGTATGTCGGCGGTAGCAACCTGGATGAACAACAACTGTCTCCGTCTGAATGGAGATAAGACAGAGGTTCTGGTGGTGGGGAGAGATGTCTCTGCATGGTCTCATGCATGGTGGCCCAGTGAACTGGGCAAGCTGCCTACTCCCGTAGAGACGGTTAGAAATCTAGGCGTTATGCTGGATTCCGACCTCTCCGGTAAGACCCAAGTCAATAAAATAACGGGAAAATGCTTTGTCATATTAAAAGTTCTTCGTAAGGTACTTGACCTCCTTCCCACTGAAGCCAGGAAAACCATAGTCCATGCTCTGATAACATCTCATCTGGACTATGGAAATGCCCTCCTGATAGGTCTCAGCCAGAAGGGCCTTCACCAACTACAATGTGTACAGAACACAGCAGCCCGACTGGTGCTCGGTCTCCCAAGAAAAACATCTACTAGAGCTGCCTTATCCAAACTCCATTGGCTCCCTATTAAAGAGAGGATTAAATTTAAGACCCTTTGCTATGCCCACCGTATCGCTCAGAACAGAGGCCCCGACTACCTGAAAAGTCTTCGCACCATACACCGCCCGATTAGAAATTTAAGATCATCAGGTATGATGTTATTTAAACTTCCCCGAATCACAAGAACTAAAATGGGAGGCAAATCTTTCCGTTACCTGGCCACAAAGTATTGGAATGCACTTCCGCTCCACCTGCGGATGGAAACTTCCAAAATGAGATTTAGGGCAAAATTAAAAACTCATCTGTTCCCTAGCAAGTAATTCTTCTGCTGAGCTCCATGGCACTACCCCTCTGGATTTGTATTGTATTAGCAGTTAGCGCGGGGACACACAGTTTTGTGCAGCCAGGCGCTTTATAAATGTTTTATTATTATTATTATTAAATCTGACGTCCCGTGCTCTCCATGCCACTGGAATCAAGCTATCCTGGCTAATGAGGGCTGAAAGCCCAAAACCGGTACTAGGATGCTGGTTTCCAGTCCAGGGTGGACCTTGCTAGGCAGTTCAGGCTGAACTGTTCCCATTGGGCACAGGGTCAAGACTGATTTGCATATGGCTGGGTTCAAACTGGAATGGCATGGTGAGCAAAAAAACGAAGGATTTAGGCCCAGATCTCTGTACTGGGGTGAATGTATGACATTGTTCTGCATTCTGTCCATCAACTTTTGTTTTTGTAGAAAATCTGAGAGCCTGAGCCTCTGCGGAGAAGGTTATAGAGGGTGCTGTCGCCTGATCGGCTGTAGTTTGAACTATATATAATGACTTGGACAAGTCATGAAAGTGAAAAAAAAAATTCCTTTTAACTTAAAGTAATTTTCCTGTTTCTATTTTACATATGATATAGTGATGCTATGCATATATATTGCAATTTTTATGTACCGTGGGACTCCTACTCAGACGACGGGGAATGATTCAAGCATGTGAATATATGAAAGATACCCCAATACTGGAGAACTTCATCAACTTGAAAGGGACCAGGGTGAGGCCATCCATTCAAATTTAAGTGTAACGGGATACTTGAGGAAGAGAAGCATTTTTATCCATAACCCCTCTGTAGACAGTTAGGCATCATCCCATTGGAGGGGGAGCTGGTCCCAGGACCAGTTTGGTTTAGCTACAGAAGGGACTGCTATTTTCCCTAAAAACATCACTGTCTGTCACACAGGTTCCTTTCAGGAGCAGAAAGAGTCTGAAATGTTGAATTTGCAGAGAATAGTGCACTGTGAGGTGTTTTGCAGTGAGGAAAACAGGATGTACTGCATAAGAGGGAAGGGTTGCCCCCGTATCTTTTCTTCTCATTGGTTAGGGAGTGTTCAGGAGTCAATCCACCCCCCCACCCACTGGATATTTAAACCTACAAAAGTAGCACCTCACTCACAGTTGATTAGAACACTTTCTGGGCCAGCGAAAGAAGGGAAGAGTACTGGACCTGCTGTTTGAGACCTGTCTCAGGACCTAGAGGGCTGAACCTCCACCCACCTGTACCCAGGACTACAAGAGAACTCCAGGTCAGGTGACTGACCTCCAGTGTGTCCAGAAGAACATAAGCTGCAAGAAGCCTTTTTCCTTAAGTGCCAAGCTTACCAGTAGAAACTGGAACTGGACCCTACTGATGGCATCTACTGGAGTGAATCCTGGCCCCTAAGTGCTGAGCCTGAATTTCTAGGAACGTTAGAAGTCACCAAGAGGAGCTGCTCCAGAAACTCTGAAAAGTTAGGACTAAGAAAATGGTTGGACTTTCAAGCCCGCCAGATCCTCAGTGGGACCTAGAAGCAAAGGTTGCCAATTTTGAGAGGAATGTGACAGATGCAGCTCCCGGCATCCCTTGCTGGAAGATTTTAGGCTCCATAAAAAAAGACTAAATTCAAAGGTAGAAATCATGATTGGACGAAGGTGTGAAAAGTATCCACCTGACGGAAGGACTTAGGCAACTGCAAAATTTGAATTTCTCCCACCAAAACCAACAGCTTTAGCCGGACCTAGTTCAATGGCTATCTTGCTTCTACAGGACTTTAGCAGATATAGCCAGATACTTTGCCTCACTGAAGAATTTTGACTTCCCCTCTAGAGACTCAATCACAAGGTAAAATGTTTGACCAAGACAACCCCACTTGTGGTTTCCAAACCATGGTCCGTTGCGGTCAACTTAAATTGTGCCTGGGTTCCAATCAACCTCTAACAGTGATTACTGATTGGTGTTTTACTTTTTCTTTGTGCTTTTTTGCCTAGTTTCTTTAAAAATTCATACCTCTGGTTCCTCTTATTAGCTTTTTGATGTTTTTGTATCATTTTACTTATTACATTTTTCTAAATTGGCTGTGGGATTTTAATTGTGTTGCATTTTAACTTCCCAACTATTTTGCTTCTGCTGAATACTTAACATATGTTACTAAGCTAAGCCTGCCTGCTCTGTGCAATAGCTACCGGGGATTGAGCCCAAGTTTAAATGATTGAAACTGCGTTTAACTTTAGTGGTCTTATTCCTTGTGGTAGACTCACATGCAACAAAGTTAATAACCCACATTCTTACGTGTTCATACAGAGACATAATATGCAAGGAAATTTGCAATAGGCAAATCTACATATACATGGCACGCCTGTTTAATGATAGATATTACACAATTACATCTGATGACAATTGCTTGTTATCAGAATTATACCTTACCAAACATTCAGGAAATGTAACTGCCTACAGAGAATATTTTTAAACAACATTAAAAATCCACTTCGAAATTGTGGCTTCTTTTTAGGAGTACTGAAAATCTTCAAAGCAGTTTTTGTCAATGAAAAAAACAATAGATCACAATAATGTTGGAGACGAGTGCTTTGGGTGTTGAGGTTGTAGCACCAAGCACAAGAACACACTTGAATCCACTACCAAAGTAGAGCCTTGAGTGTTAATCTTGCGGTTACTGTAGCTATTGTTTTCCATACCTTGGTTTGTGACTACCACAAAAAAAACATTTTAAGCTAAGGAGCAGTGTAGACCCTTATTAAATGACGGTATAGCCTCCTTCACATTTAGAATTATATGTATTTCTGTGGATTGTCTTTTACGCTGAGATTTTGCTCATACTTATCTATACTATGATTGTTTGTTCGCCAGAGACTGCATCCCTCAAGCCCAACCATTGTCATAAGATTGTGATTATTTCTTATGAACGTTTTTATTTTGGTCTCCTCAATTTAAATGACATAAATTAAAGTAACTGCTGTTTATAAATAAATACATTGATGGAAGCTCTCAGTAAATTAAAAATCCAAATCTCAAATATAAAATACAGAGTGCAGTATGCAGGGCTTTCATGTGAAATCCTGAAAAAGGCAAATAAATAAACATATCCATGTCCCCCGGTGAACAGAAGAGACAATTGTTCAGTAAGGTAGTGGGATCTAGGTAAAATAAAAAATGGTTTAACAGAAATTACAAGGCGAAATAGTGCAAGTAACAGAAAACTTCATATATGAACAGTAAACTCTCTGCCTAACCATTTTGGTTTTTCATATCCTTTGCGTCACATTGGTCGGATATACGTTCACTTGACACAGCAGAAAGTGACGTAACCTTTCTTTTTAAATCTGAGACTGAGCTATTAACATCCTAGTTGCTATCCTACCAGTTAAAGGCTGTATGTTTCTGTGATTTACACTTGAAATAACACTAAAATCTTATAAGTGGAAGACAGAAAATGGGGCCAGGGCTTCAACTGCTCTGCCTCGCATGAATAACGAAAAAACCCATTCCATACTCCACTTTAAAAAAGGGGTCAAGACCCTGGGGTACCAGCAACATCTCGGAGTCTGACCTTCTGGAATACCTCCTAACCGTCTCCACCAATTCACCTCGGTCCTTCCCACCCAGTCCCTTGCCAATAACCTTTGCTCCGAGCTCTACTACTCTGACCACTTACTGCATTGCAACTTAGTTACTGATTTATAAAATCTCATATACAAATGCATACATTCATGATGTTTAAAGTTTAGTATTATCATACATTACCTTGCTAAGAATTATTTCTGGTGCTAGGTATTCTGGTGTGCCACACAACGTCCATGTTCTACCTTTTACTCTTTTGGCAAACCCAAAATCTGTGACCTAATGTTAAGGTGAGAAAACACATCAGAGAGGACTCAACACTGCTGAGGGAGACAATACTGATAAGTGAATTGATACAAAAGCACTCATTTTGGTATTTCTATGGCTCACGTTAGAAGCTCAGTGTTTGGGTCGGTATGGAAAAAGGTTAATATTGAAGATTATGGGGATAACACTTGTATCTGCACACAATAAATACAACATAACGGATAGCAGAATGTGGAATTCATACACAATGGTATTGATTGAAACTAAAATATGCAACTTGTTACCTGTTCTGTGGCACAATATTTGACGCTAATAATGCAAGGAAAGCAGTACGGCTACATTATATTTGAGGAGCTGGCATTTATATATAGCACTAGCTTACCCGTCGCACGTTGCTGCGATCTCAGAAGAAAGGAAATTTAAGGAAACTTGTTATGACAACATTCAATTTACGTTGTGTCATTTTTATTGAAACTTATTCATTTTAATATGGAAAACATTTTAAAGTGTTTTAATTCTGTTTATTTAGTCGAGTGCTTGTGGATACACAGTATTTTTTGTTTTTCCGTCTGGTGCGTACACAAATAAATCATAAGGTTTTCCGACACGTGAGCTGGCCACATACAGTTGTCCATGTGAAAAGCAATGATTCTCCAAACCTACTCCAAACACTTGCAGCGATTGTCCTTGTGCTTTGTGGATGGTCATTGCAAAAGCGAATCGCACTGTAAACGTTCAGTATTGGAAAGATTATGAGGGCCCTGGTGGGACAGGGGGGGCCAATATTTAACAATGTTTTATTTTTTTGCCTGAAACCTTCGCAGGAGTGTACTCAACAACTTCCCAAAGTTTCATGGCGATCAGATGAATGGTGTAGTAATGCATAAAGGACAAACAGACATACTTTCGTTTTTATATATATAGATTATCACGCCCCCACCCCACCGTGTGCTGAACCCTCCCCTTGCAAAAAGTAATACATTTTTATGTCTTTTGAGTAACAGTTATTAGAATGTCTTCCTATATCAATGACAACTGCCATTTTACATGAATGCCCGTTATTGTTGTGCAGTACTTGTATTAATTGCATTAATTCATTAGTTATTAGACTCTGCCTAGAACAATTATCTACAGGATTGTTAGCAGGCCAAAAAAAATAGAGGCCCGTCTCCACTTGAACCCCCAAGGCTATGCACCTAGAGGGCTGTCTGCCCGAGGAGGATTTTGTGTGGTGCTTGTCCAAAGTCAAGGCTGTGCAGCCAACCTCCACAGTGCACAGCCTTTGCTATGCACACTGGGAGGAAGCTGCTGCAAGTAGTTTAGGCACAGAGCCAGACAAAAGACCTGGCTTTCAACAACCTCTTCCTGTGTATGGCCTTTGGTTGTAAACAGTGGCATAAGGGCCTATGGCCAATCCTGGCTGCACATGGGCTTTGCAAATGTGCAACAGGGTTAGCCAACCACAAATGGTTGGGCACAGGGCCTATTTTTTGTATAACCATACCTCTTGTAAAAAAGGCACTATATATTTTGGACACAAAGACAACCCTGCATTATTACAATTCATTGGTTGTGCATTGTTAACATATCACTGTGTCAAATTGATTTGAACATACCTTAGATACTTTACAGCATAAAATAGTCAAGATATTGGCATTAAGTTCATCTTAATTGTTTATTTTGCTATCAATTTGTTATAGACTAGATATGACTACACATAGCCAAGTCCAGCAGTTCCTATAGCCTGACTAAATTAATTGCCTTAACTGAGGGGGGAAAGGGGATATCCACAAAGATTGGTAAGACAATTCTACAAAAGGGTGAGATTTTACGACCATCAACACCTGCTACAAAATATCAGTACCAAACAAGATAAAAATTGTTTTTTGTTACACAACATTCTGTTATGAATGAACAGATTCGTCAAATAATCTTTTCCAATTGGCATCTACTGAATATAAACAATGCATTTTTGACCCTATTAGAGAAACCATTATTTGCACACCGCAAAAACAAGAATTTCAAAGATATTGTAGTTAGGTCACGCATGAGTGACAACACGAAAGAGCCAACACAGAGAAGTGTTGAGGACATGCAACCTTAAGTAGGCAACTACAAATGTGGTTCATGTAAAAGTTGCCCCATGGCCTTGGAAACAAAAGAAATGGAATTCAATGGACAGAGAATAACATCTAAGGACATCACAAATTGTAAGTCCAAAAATATAATATATCTACTAATCTGTCCATGTGCTAAAGGCTATATAGGGGAAACCTCACCTATGCTAAGCGTCAGATTAACTGAACACAGATCGGCCATTAGGACACAAAAAACATCTTCCCCTATGGTTTCGAATTTTCTAACAGAAGGACATACAGATAATGATATTTCTTGGTTCATACTAGAGATCAAAACCAAAGAAGGTACAGACTCTGACAGCATAAGAAAACAAGCATTTGCAATGCAATAGTTATCTCATTTACGTGAGTTTGAGCTATTGACATTGCAAACGACAATGCCTTTTGTTTTAGTTTTTAAAACATAAATAAAAGGCATTGTTATTTACAATGCCAATAGCTTAAACTTGCGTAAATGCAAGACCTATTGCATTGCAAATGCTTGTTAGGACTTGTGCCCTGGACAGGAGGTCAGGAGGGTGATATATCGGCATGACAAAAGAAGAAGGGCGGGGCAACAGAAAAGCAGGGGTGGAGACAGAAGCATGGGTAAAGACTAAGGCAGGGATAGAAACAGATTAGGAGGGGAACAGGCAAAGGTGCAGGGGTGAAAGAGAAGCATGGGTAAAGATACAAAGGCTGGGGAGAAACAGAGTGGCAGTGGTAGAGACAGAAGCACAGGAAAGACAGGAAGGCAAGGGAGAAACAGCAGGTCAAGGGGAGAAACAGAAGGGCAGGGGTACAGCCGGAAAAACAGGTAAAGATAGGAAGGCAGGGGGAGAAACAGAAGGGCAAGGGGAAAAGCAGAAGGGCAAGTGGAGTGAAAGAAGGACAGGGGAGAAATAGGAGCCTTATTAAAGACAGAAAGGCTAAGAAGAAACAGACGGGCAAGGAAAGTGACGATGGGCATTGAGGAGACAGAAGGGTATGGTGAGAGAAGGGTATAGGAAAAACAGAATGATGGGGGGAGAGACAGGTGAGGGGAGAATTATATGGTTGTTGAAAGAAACAGAAAGGAAGGAGGCAGTACAGAAAAAGAGAAGTAAGAAAAGGTCAGGGTATTCCCAGTTTTCATCCCATTTCATGACTCAATTCAGCCTATGTTCATTAACCTTCTCAGTAAAGACATTTGAAGTTTTACGAGTCCATACTGAACAGTCTTGCATTCCCAGTTGGCACCTCCAGACAGTTTGCTCACAAGCTCTATTTAGAATTAGCTCCAGTCTCTTTTGTCTTCTGGTTCTCTGAATTTGGACTGCAGTCTGTTATTGGTTCTTGCATCATTTTGTTCCAGTATGTAGATAAAAAAATATATATATTTTTGCTTACCACCTTTAATGCATCGCTACAGTGAACCTGTCTAAAGACTCTTATCTACAAGTCCTCAAGAGTTCCAGTTCAACCAATTGTCAGAACCTCAGTTTATATATATATATATACTAGAGAGAGGCTTATGTCCACACTCAGTCAGGTAAAGGTAGTTTGGGTACAAGTAATTCACCAGTCACTAGTCAGGAGTTGCATGAACTTAGTAATTGTTATTTGCCGTTACAGGTGAAACCTTCATCTTTGAAGAAGAAGAGGTGCAGACACCAGTGTGGCAGTCTCTCTGTTTTTTCTTCCACTTCCCCTTTCCCCCTCTCCTCTGAGATCAGAGAGATCTGGTTCAGCGGAGTTGGGGAGTTGGGAGACTAGCTTCATACCTTCAGCCGGACGCTCCTACGGAATTCAGGAATTTCAGGTACTAGTCTTGATACCGGATATGCAACGCTGGTAATAAAAAAGAGTTGAGCGCACATGCCCGTATCCACTTCCACTATCTATCTGTGTCAGTGTGTTCATTATCTATGCATGATACTGCCTCTGGGCCGTACTACATTACATTGTGCTGTGGGCAGCGTATGCAACCATGTTACCTCTGGTAGTGGAGAAAACTTTGGTTATGTAACTTTTAGGTGTATGGCTATCACAGGTGGAAAGCTACTTTACAAAGTCTGAATATTGATGAAGATGATGGTTGCGTGTTGTGTGTAGTGAAAGATATGTGTACAGTGCAATAAGTTTAGAAAACAGCTCTCTAAGCAGAAGAGGTGTGTCTCATCAAATACAGTACAGAGATTGACTAAAATGGGTGGCGTTTTCCAACTGTTACAATGGGAAATGTTTTTTTTATGGTCACATGGCAAACACGCACCCAGCGTGCAAGGAGACCGGCCCAACGTGATTTTGAGAAAATAGCTTTACTATAATGTAAGTTTATTACATTTAGAAATATATAAATGTTTAAAATATTTTTCATTATTGCTTGCTCTCATATACAGTTTAAAGTTATTTAGATATAGTTTTGAGACGAAAAAAATGAGGGAATGGCGTACGCGGCGTGACACCGTACGTCTATGACGCAACATAGGGCGTGGCAGCTTGCACTCGTCGCATACGCAACGCTCAGCGGGCGCTACCCCATGCGTATATGACGGAACACGCGGCTTGGTAGTGCTAACCCGTCGCATACTAAAGTAGCAGCTAGCACAACCTCATATGTGTATGTTGCTACACGGGACGCTGTGCCACAAACCCGTCAGATACAAAATGCACATCATTTAAATATAGTGGATAGGATTCGCGTGCTGATCGAGCTTGGTAGACTACCGGTACGGGACTGTATTTTTTTGGGAAGATCTAAAACATTACATATTTTTAAAGTAAAAAAAAGGATTATAGAGTTGCAAAATATTAAAAATAATTCGAAAATATAGGTTTTATAAATATTAAGATATGAAATTAACATTTAAAAAACCTTTGAAATTCTTTGAGATGACATGAGTGATGTCACTGACCATGTCATGAGTGATGTAATATGTGATATCAGCAGTGCATTGCGGGCGCTTAAGTTATAGTTAGCTCAACTAACTATAACTGGCGAATTTCTCTGGTTTTATATGAGTCAAATGTTCAACTAACTATAACGTCTGTAAAACCTATGTTTTTTCAGTGAATATATATATATATATATATATATATATATATATATGGATGCTCCCTGACCCACTGGAAGTCGAGGCACTCACGGGTCGGTGCGGTAGTGGGTGCCCGCAACAACACGTCGCTCTGAGGGGGATTCTCTGAAGCTGAGCGATAGATAGATAGATAGATAGATAGATAGATAGATAGATAGATAGATAGATAGATAGATAGATAGATAGATAGATAGATGACGCTCAAAGTCCTTTCCCTCAAAAAGGAACAACAGCACTCCGGGGTGGTGAAAATCATAGCGGTCTTTTAATGAAAAATCAACAAACGCCTTTCGGCGTCAGCCTTCATCAGTGTCAATGACACTAAGCACATGACTCAATTTTAAAGCTCCTTCATGGTCACAGACATAAGCAAATGACTAAACCAAAGTCAAATGTATACGCCATCTTGTAACGGATAGAGTGTGATGCATAACATATGTATCTGCACCCCATGCAAGAAACTAATACCGTACATCGGTGAAAAAAACAAGAGGTATGGGCATAAAATGATAATTATACAAAATATATGATATAACAACATCTAGCCGTTGATCGGCATAAGTCCTTTGACAATCAGTCTGTCCCTGTAGGAGTAAAGCATGGATCAGCGAGACAATCATTAAGAGCAAATACACAAATATACATATATAAAGATATGATGAATGGCCATCCTAACTCTGATATTTCTACATCCTGTGTACCCAGGAGCCAACAGAATGTGAGGACCATTACATACCACATCATAACCATGACGGGGTTAATCAATATGCCCCTACAACCATCTCATCCATATAAGAGAAATAGAGTGAAGGGAAGGAAAAAAAAAGAAGGAAGAGAAAGAGGAGGGAATTTAGGGGGGGGGGAAGGGGAGAGAAAGAAAAAAAGGGGGGATAGAAAAACAATGGAAGAGATGGAAATAATAATTCAATATATATATATATACACAATTATTAAAAAGGTGAATAAACTGTGTGCGGTCATAACAAAAATTCATCATCACAAAACATTCTAATTCATATACCAAGGTCGTCTTACAGATTTGTCCTAAATACTAAACATGAGCACCAACAGCCATACTGCTATTTCCCCTGAGTAAATTATTTCCCTAAGTGGACGGCCATCTCCTCTCCACTGTTGAGACCTCCTGGATGTTTAGTAGCTAAATCAATAATATACCTCGATTCCAGTCGTCTGAGTCGTCTCAACTTATCTCCGCCCCTGATGTTACTAGGTATACAGTCCAGCCCAAAGTATTGCAGTTTGCTGCGATCTTTATTGTGATACTCCAAAAAATGGCGGGCTACTGGGTAGGAAGGATCAACCTTATCAATGGCCCTAAGATGTTCTAACACCCTCAATTTTAGTTGATTGATGTAGCGAAGGCCACAAGGGCACACCAAACAATACACTGCGTAAACAGTACTGCAAATCAAAAATGTCTGGATTACCATGGATCTACCTGTCACCTGATTTTCATACCGGAGGACTCTCTTACTGGCTGCGCAGGCTTTGCAGCGGGCACATGGGTAAAACCCACTCATGTCCTTAAGTGTATTAGGCCCGACAGTAGGTTTATTGAAATGGATACGTACCAACATATCCGCTAGTGATCTACTTTTACTGAAGGTCACCAGAGGTTGTGGGGGTAAAACCTCTTTCAGCATACTGTCTGTGTGCAAGATGTGCCAGTTCTCACGCATCATGGCCTTAAGGTGATTGGCTCCAGAGGAATAGGATGTGATCATCCTGAATTTACTCTTTTCTGTAGTAGTATTCATAGTTGGCTGTTCCTTCTCTTTCTTTTTGAGCAATTCAGCCCTTGGAATTTTCCTGACTCTCCTAAGTGTGTTCTGCAATAGGGTATCATCGTATCCTCCGAGTCGGAAGCGTGCCAGGCACTCAAGGGCTGCCCTCTCAAACTCCCGTTCTTGTGTGCTGTTTCTACGGAGTCTGAGGAGTTCCCCATACGGGATACTCCTGATAAGTTTGGGTGGGTGACTGCTCTTTGCAAATAGAATTGAGTTCCCTGCCATTTCTTTTCTATATAAAGAGGTATGTACCTGACCCTCATCAATATACACCCTCAGGTCCAAGTAGTCGACTGCCACTTGGCTAATTGTTCCTGAAAGATGCAGATTGTAGCAGTTGTTGTTCAAACTCTCAATATACTTTTATGCGCTGACAGTCGTACCCTGCCACACGATGAAAAGATCATCAATGTAGCGGTACCAATGTAGCACCCTACCATGCTCCTGACCCATCTTCCAGCTCCTGGGCACCTGCTTCTCCCACCAGCCAACGAACAAGTTCGCATAACTGGGGGCGAAGCAGGTACCCATCGCCGTACCAGAGGTTTGCCTGTAAAGCTGTTCTCCAAACAAAAATATATTTATAATACTTTTGCGCATAATATCGAACCAATTTTGGGCTAAAAATTGCAAGTACTCTTGTGGACATCATTGCGCACCTATAAGAATTAACCTGTTTTTTGCACTTGCACCAGCACTTTATTGAATAAGATAAAAAAAGGTCTTTTACTCTTATTTATGTCTAACATTGCACTTTATCACGCTAAAATCTACTTTTATCAACATTGGTTTTATGTATCTTTTATTTTGACATATGGAGTTAAATACCCAAATGAATTGAGGTTTTGTTTTAATCAAACTCTTATGTCTATGGTTATGTTTACCTGTTGTACTGTGCTGATGTCATCACTACTGGCAGAGTACTTAAACCAATGTGAATCTCTACACTGTGTCATGTGATCAAGGTCCAGGGTGGGACCGAAACACGTTGTGACGCTTGAGCACCGAAAATAAAGAAAAGCGCTTAATTGAGGTCCGTGTCCGTATCTTTCTTGAACTACTGGGATTGTAGTTTTGTGTCTGCCGATACGGAAACTGCAAGATATCCTAAAGCCGGCTACTGTTTCTTCACGGCGATACACGGACCCCCTCTCGATTTGGGCTGTGGCGATTCGAGGAAACCTGCTCCTCCCTTCTGGGAGGAACCCTGTCTGCACTCCGGAAGGAGCAACGCAACAGCCCCCCGTGTGAACCGCGGACGACAGCGAATACAGTGGGCGGACTTGGCGGGAACCAGATTCGGAGGAATCGGGAACTTCCAAAGGAAACCCAGGTACGAACTGCCTAGCGGAATAAGGGGTGAGAGGTGTGCAACTAGTGGTAACAAAGGAAAGCATCGACCACCTCCGTCTGTTTTCCACAAGTGACTAATTACTTAATGAACGGTGCTATGGCGTCTGACACAGTTAATGAGAGAGAACAGGCGGCGCTAATGATGTTCAAACAAGAGCCAGTAACGCGCAACAAACGGGGAAACCCCACATCTACAGAACCAGCTGTGAATGTGAATCTTAAGGAGAAATTTAAAGTACTGGAAAAGAAGAGCCGCAGTGAACAAAGCAAATGGTGGGAGGCACGATCTCTCAAAACTTATCTAGATGAGGGCTTAGAATACTCCTGGCACCAAGCTATGAGGATCCGAATCCTCTAATGATGAGAGCTTGGGCAGAATGCAACTTAGACTCGTCCAAACGTCTAATGAAGATTCTAATAGAATATGCGGAAATAGATCGTGCCAAACTGCTAGAAGAAATCGACAAAATAAATGAGGAGATTGAAGCCCTAAACCAACCTGACGAAGCAATCAAACTACGTGCCGAAATAAAGTCTAGACTAAAAAAAGAAGAAGATAAAATCAAGGAACGTAAAACGTATACGTTCTTCCGTGACAAAACGGATTACGAGACTTGTCAAATTTTTACCTTTTCCCGTAAGTATGAGGCGCTCAGAAAAAATAAAAAATCAGCAATGAAAGACAACTCAGCCCCTGCAAGATCGGATAGAAATGAAGCAGGTTCATCAAGTACTTCACTGACCAGCTTGAGTTCAGGAGCTGAAAGCGACCCCGAACTAAGGGAAAATATTGTAATCACAGATCCAGTCCGCACTTTAGACGCAGAATTGGCTTTTTTATGCGAGGCCAGAAAATCAACATTAAGACCCCGCATAAATCAAGTGAACTTCGACCAAACAAGAACTGGAAACGCATACAAAGACGGAAAGCAAAACGCAACAAAAACAAACTACAAGAAAAAAGGAAATTGGAGAGGGAAACCCAAATAGCCACGGCTGTGGCTGGTAACAACAACAAAACCATTGTAAACCTCTCCAAAATTCCACTGGATGACAAAGAAAAAAACATTCTAAGTTTGGGTTTAACCTTCTGCCCTGTCAATGACTTCAACTATGCCAAAACACGGCTTGACCTATTCAAAGGCACGAGAAAATTAAAACTACAAAAATACCACATTCTTAATAAAAAAGGCGACCTGACCAGTTCTATTTCCGCGAGCAGTGATATCTCCATCTCCCAAACTGACACTCAAATTGGGAGTACTTTTCAGCAGGAAATTCAAGAACTTTGGGATGATGACTCACTGAGTACAGAAAGGGGTACATTTGACCCCAGTGAAACAAGTGAGTCCATCACCAGGGAAACCAACACCGGTGGTCCTCTGACACCAATCCGACCAAAATCGACTTTTAATCCCATCTTGATAAAAGATTCAATTGATCTTTTTCACAATCAGGTCACTGAACAGCTAAAAATCTTAAATGTGGATATCAACAAAAAGAAAAAAAGATACAATAAAGGAAGGATGGAATACTTTTCCCTCATATCAAAACTAAAAAAGAACAATAAGATTGTAGTCAGACCCTCGGATAAGGGGGGTAACATTGTGCTATTAAGCAAGGAAATGTATACCAAGGAGGCTTTCAACCAATTATATGACAAAAACTGTTACATGAGGTGCAACACTATGGACTTAAAAAAGATGTATGAAACATTTGATAAAAAACTTTCACACTGGAAATACGATGGGCTCATCACCAACCAAGAGTTCAAATTTCTTAGAAACCCTTTCCCTGTGGTACCAACCATTTACTTTTTACCTAAATTCCACAAGGACCCAATCAATCCCCCAGGGCGTCCTATAATCTCCGCGAGAAGGAGTTGTCTTGAAAACGTCTCTCAATACGTGGACTTCTTCTTACAGAGACACGTCAAGTCACTACCGTCGTACATCGGTGACACCAGTGACTTTCTAAAGAAACTAAAGGACTTGAAATGGGAACCAGGGTACCTATTAATGGCACATGATGTCAGTTCCCTCTACACAAGCATTGTCCATGCTGATGGTTTGAGAGCGTTGGAGTATTACTTAGAACAATCAATGGGTAATATGAAAAAACACAAATAAATGCTTATTGAAATGGTTGAATTCTGCTTGAACAATAATATATTTATGTTCAATAACCTACTGTTCAAACAACTCAGAGGGGTCGCCATGGGAGCCAGCTTCTCCCCCAGCTACGCGTGTCTACACATGGGCTGGTGGGAGGAGCTGGTTCTCCAGGTGGAACACCACGAGATCATGTCAAACCATATCATAGTATGGTATAGGTTTATCGACGACTTGTTTATTATTTGGAACGGTGATGTACAAAAAGCTAATGAATTTGTAGAGTGTATTAACAAAAATGATCTAAATCTACATTTCACCGCAAATATAAGTGCTGAGTCAGAGGTTTTTATCAATCAGAATAGAGTAGAAACTAAACTTCACCGAAAAACCACAGCAGGGAATTCGACACTGCATGCCTCAAGCTCTCACGTACGCCACCTTATTACCAGCATCCCCTATGGGGAAATGCTCAGGTTGAGACGAATCCACAGTAGAGAGGAGGATCTTCTGAATGCCCAAACTGAGAGCGCTAACAGATTTCGAGAACGAGGCTACAGTGATGAACTCATTAATACTGCCATCGTCAAATCCATGACCAAAGACCGTTCATCTCTACTCCTGACAGGCAGGAATACCAAAGTCATCCCAATTAGACCTAATTGTATTACAGCTACTGTAGGTGCAACCTCTATTAGGGATACTCCCTTCAGAATAATACTACAGTACAGCCAACAACACAAAAAATGGAGTCTATAATCAGGAAATATTGGCCCCTTGTATTGTGTGATCCGGTCATTGGTGGTAACTTACCGATGAGACCGTCTATCACATACAGTAGAGGCCGCTCTATGAGGGATGAACTCATCAAAACTAGCCCTGAAGTAATAGAATCCACTGACTGGCTTAAAACTCACAGCGGGTTCTATAACTGTAAAGTATGCAAGACCTGCAAACAGGGTGTAAATACCAAATCATACATCTCGCCCTTCGACCACAGAAAACACAAGATCAAACAGTTATTAACCTGCAAAAACGAATTTGCAGTGTATGTGTTGTCTTGCCCCTGTAAACTTTTGTACGTGGGGAGTACCAAACTCCAGGTACATAAACTTATCCTGCAACACCTCAGGGCTATATCTAACCAAGACAACACATACCCGGTCGCAAGGCATTTCAAATCTGTGCATAACTCCAACAGTCGAGAGCTTAGTTTCTTTGTAATTGACTTGGTACCAGCCAGTAGAAGGGGTGGTAACCGTGAGGAAAAACTGCGTCAGTTAGAAACGAGACACATTCTTGAGCTCAATACCAAGCAACCCACAGGTTTAAATATGACTGAGGATTTATCCACCTGCTTGTAAACCTCCTCATGCCAAATGCACCGGCATTAACATGTATATTTGGTTTTCTGTGTGTTCTAAAGTTCAAACACCTCTTTATTGCTGATGTTATAACAATCATCTCGTCCATACAGTAACTCTCTAGGTCTAACATTCAATGTCTAACATTGCACTTTATCACGCTAAAATCTACTTTTATCAACATTGGTTTTATGTATCTTTTATTTTGACATATGCAGTTAAATACCCAAATGAATTGAGGTTTTGTTTTAATCAAACTCTTTTATGTCTATGGTTATGTTTACCTGTTGTACTGTGCTGATGTCATCACTACTGGCAGAGTACTTAAACCAATGTGAATCTCTACACTGTCATGTGATCAGGTCCAGGGTGGGACCGAAACACGTCGGGACGCTTGAGCACCGAAAATATAGAAAAGCATTTAATTGAGGTCCGTGTCCGTATCTTTCTTGAACTACTGGGATTGTAGTTTTGCGTCTGCCGATACGGAAACTGCGAGAGATATATATATGCAAATAATAACATTATCCGAGAACAACTTCGCTAAAGTTAGATGGGGCCTGAGGGGTGAGTTAACAGGCAATAACAGTTAGACGGGGTGTACGTCAAGGGTGCTTGCTGGCACCTACCCTATTTTCCCTCTATGTTAACAACATCCCTAGCTATCTATTGGGCTGTACACACGATTCTCCCAAGTTGGGTGGGGATCTGATGCCAGACCTTTTATTTGCTAGATATAGATATAGATATAGATATAGATATAGATATAGATATAGATATAGATATAGATATAGATATAGATATATATGTGAATATGTTAACCTATTGGGTAACAAAGGGCCCGTGCCGGTTTTGGGTCACGACGTTCTGTCCCTAATGTGGGTTTGGAAGGTGTTCAGTGCTAGGGAAATCGTCTTCAGTTGCAGTAGATGTATGTGCTTTACTGCTTATGTAGAACTCCATAGGCCCCTGATTTTTTTTTTTTAATTGTTGATGTATGTTCCTTATCCTGTGTGGGGTGCATCTCTTGCTACGCCCCTAGTAGGAGTAGGCTATACGCCAAGTACAAACCCGCACTGTATGCATATATGTTAGAATGGTTCCTGGGCCAGCTTAAGTGAATTTCGAAAACGGTGTATGCTGTGTGGTGAAGTGTTGGTTAAGAAATATTATCAACCACCAACCGGGTCATGGTTACACTTAATTCTACAAATCACAGTGGGTTTTGTAACAAACCATTTGCAATTGAACCCCTTTTACAGCAAGAGAATGTATGCATTTACTTGCATTGATTACCCCACTGATAATGCGAAGAGTGAGATACGGTAACCATTGAGGATTTTATGTCAAGGCTTGAGCAATCATTCACTTATATTGTGTTTGACCTAACCAGTTAGTTTAATAAGCTGATAGTGATACGCATAAGTTGAAAGTGAAACCCACAACATTTCTAGCTAGCAAACAAGGCCAGGGCTATAAAGGACACTTTAGGAACACATCTCATGAGACAGCCGTCCCAATTGAAAATACTTTCCTCACAAATGGTGGAAATTTGTAGAAGGATCAAACTATACAACAAATTAACCAACATGTCCCAGTCTCTATTGTTCTGGGTCACTAAGGGAAAAAGCCCATCTCCTACTTCTTAAGAGGTCTGGGTGCATGGGATAACTCCTCAATCTCTTTTTTTCCATTAGTATAAACAACAATCGCATAGCTGAATCTTGATGCATGTTTTCTTTAGACAGTTTTCCATCTTTCAAATTCAAAATATATTCTAAAAGAAGACTGTCTACTAATGTAGAGAGAAGTATAGTTTAATAGCTGGGGCAAAACATAGTGTGCACTTACAATATAAATAAGGTCTAGGAGAAATACACCATGCAACGTGAAATATATGTAAGGCAGTTTTGAACAATTAGAAACAGTAGGAAGGTGATGGCTTTTGAAATAAAATTAGATTGTGAATGCCATTGTAAAGTAATAAAAACAATCCCACTCCAAACACCCAGTGGAAGCTCTGTGCTACAAGGATATTGGTAACTTGAATAACTGTATTCTTTATGTTTATTATTATTTAGAGTCTTGAAAAGCACCTGAATCACCCCCTGAAGGTTATCTCTGCGCTGCGGGAGTGCTATAGAAGGACAAAAAGAAGAGTTCAGAAGAGGTCAGTTTTCAGGAGCTTGAGGAAACAGATAGTCAGGACATTTCCGGAGGTGGCTGGAAAGTGGATTCCAATGGGAGGGGGCCAGATGGTAAAAAGCTTTCCCGCCAAAACGGGATTTCTTAACACGGGGTACTGAGAGAAGTGATTTAGAGCCAGACCGGAGAGTTCTAGAGGGCTGATATCAGATGAGTCGGTCTGCTAAATAGCTAGGGCCATTGCCAAATAATGACTTGTGCACAATGCAGCAGATCTTAAATTGGACCCGCGTGTGGATAAGCAACCAATGTAGTCCATGGAGAAGCGGCAAAGAGGCGGACCGGGCAGAAGAGTTGGGAACTAAGAGGGCCCGGTGTTTTGGACCACCTGAAGTCTGTTAAGAGAGGATTCATTGGCTGAGATCAAGAGGGCATTACAATAGTCTAGATGACTTATTACGAATGCCTGAAAGAGTGTTTTGCGGATTGTCATAGGGAGAAAAGGGAAAACCCTTCTCAAGAGGCTAAGTGGGTGGAAGCAGGAGCCCACGGTGGTTGTAACTTGCTCCTTCATCATTAGTTACTGGTCTAGGTGTACTCCTAAGTTTTTTTACCACTGCTTTTGGGGCCGGGCAGCACCCAGGTCAGTGGCCCACCAATCGGGGGACCAGAGTAGGGGAGCCTCTCCAAATAGAATAATCTCTGTTTTGCTGGCATTTAGCTGTATGAAAGTGTTCCTCATCCAAGCTGATATGTCTATCATGCCTTCGGAGAAGGTTGACTGGGATTTAGGAGACTTTTTATCAAATGCCATTAGGAGCTCGGTGTCATCAGCGTATGAAATTGGAATGAAGACCAGTTTCCTTAGTAAGTTTGCTAAGGGGGCCACATGAACGTTAAATAGCATGGGACTGAGGCAAGACCCCTGAGGCACACCTTTAGTCAGGTCCGATGTTTGAGAGCAGAAGGTACCAAGGTTGATGGTTTGGGTGCGTGGGTTAGGAAGTTTGACAGCCACTGGAAGGCAAGGCCATTGACTCCAACGTTTCTTAGTCTATTTATGAGGATAGAGTGGGATATTGTGTCAAATGCAGCTGACCGATCCAGCAGCACTAGTAAGGCTGCTTGTCTATTGTCCAGGGAGTGCCTAAAGTTGTCTGTAACTGCAATCAGAGGCTGACTCTGTACTAAACCTGGGTTGGAACCCGGACAGAGGGGACGAGGCATTCTGTTACTTCAATGTAACTACTCGTTACCTGACTGTCGTGGAGTTGGCTTGGTCTTTCTGTCTACACAGCGCGGGGACACACTGTTTCCTAGTGTAACCAGGCGCTTTATAAACTTTATTATTATTATTATTATTATTATTAATAAAGATGCTTGTTGATATGTTTTTCCAGAAGTATGCACAAATAGGGTGACAGTGTGATAGGGAGGTAGTTGGACAGATCGTCCTGAGGGGCATTGGGTTTCTTCCTAATGGGAATTACCTGGGCAGCCTTCCATTCAGATGGACGATGGCCCTTGCTCAAGGAAGAATTAAGAATAGAGCAAATAGCGGGTGCCAACTGTTTATGAAGTTTGGAGGCTACTTTGGCAGGTTAAATATCCTAAGGGGAACCTGCTTTGACTGTTTTCCTTAGAGATTCAACAGTATCAATTGTGAGTGAGGGGAAGCAATCCAAAGAATGTGTAGTAAGAGAGCATGAGGGATTGAGGGTAGAGATGTCATTTAGAGGGTCCTTATCTTTAATCATTTTGTTGTATATAGTCTCAATTTTCTGGATATAAGGGTTAGCTAACTCAACACAGAGTTCTTATGAAGGAGTTAACTCATTATTGCAGGCTTTGGGATTCGTGGAGGAGTTGAGGATGCGGTAAAATTCTTTAGAAGATTTTTCTGCCTGATTAAGTTGCGACTCAATGTGAATGGTGCATGCTTTTTTTTAGATTCTTATGATATAGAGCAAGAGAACTCTTGTAATTTTCTTTATCATTTGAGTCATGGTAGAGACGCCAACATCTTTCCATTTCTTTGCATAGGTGTTTTTTTTTCCTTAACCCCTTTAGTGCTCATGACAAAGCCAGCTCGTCATGGGCATTACCTGAGCTGTGCTTATGACGAGCTGGCTTTGTCATGTAAAGTGGGTTTTTTAAATTTTCAGCGCACAGCGGGAAATGCTGCAGCACTCATAGTGTTAAGTAGATCGGGAGAGATCCATGCCACCTGCGTTTGTCCACTCTTAGTAGGATAAGGCTTTAATGGGGCCACCTGTTCTAGAGTGGTACCTACCATATTGTTATAGATGGCTAGACAATCCTGGTCATTATCTAAGGCCCAATTGGCATTAATAGGGAAAATGTTCGTAAAGCGGCCGGGCGTAATTTTGTGCCATTGTCTTCGCAAACTGTGGGAGGTTTTAGCAGTAGCAGGAGTAGCCCCTACTTCTTTTATTTGAAATCGCAGTAGAGAGTGGTCTGACCATGTGAGTGGGCAAGGGGCCTAACAGCAGATATTGGGAGAGGTGGTCAGGACAAGGTCTAGAGTTTCTCCTGAAAGATGTGTGGGACCTGTATTGGTGTTCTCTCCCAAGGTGGCTAGGTCCGCCACAAGTATTGCGGCGTCCACATTAGAGGGGATTTTGCTATGTACATTAAAATCTCCTAATAATATGAAATGTGTAGTGAAGATAAAGTTGGGGACAATTAGTTCCATGAGTTGTAGCGAAAAATCCTGAAGGGAGCCAGGCGGCCGGTAAAAAGTGCACCTGTCCAGCAATAGTGAGAATGGGAGTCGATTCTGACCACAATTATTTCTAATTGGTTGCCACCACATTGTTCTATAGTAGTAACCTCGATGGAGTCCTTATGAACTATAGCTATGCCTCCACCGACCTTGGGCTGCCTATCAAGGTTTAGGATACAGTAGCCAGCAGGGATCGCCGCTGTTTAAATGGGTTGATATAGTTTTTCGATCACTTTGAAAGACAACATACCCAGAAGATGAAAGGATCTATTTTGTTACACACCAATATACATATTGGAAGCAAACCCTTACTGCACAAAACTAGATTTTATGCAGTCATTACCAGAAATCCTATTAAAAAAGTCTCTGTACAATGTCAAAGATCTTTTATGAAAATGGTTCTTCTAATAGGAATACCACCTTTGTAGGTTCAGTTTAAATTATCCTATAAGAGAATGCAAGAAAATGTTCAAGCACAGAGAAATTAGCAGAAACTTGACATACGACAATACTGGTATTTCTGAAAACAATGATATACAAATGGGGTTCTCTTATGAAAGGAAACCAAAATACCTACAACCAAGCCATGTATTCTCAATAGGAACTATCAGACATTCACATGTGCTCTATATTAGACACAGCAATGCATTTGTGGGATACCATTTATTAGTGATGCACTGAAAAAGACGTATATGGAGGTTATGCACATTTAAATTAACTTTAGAAAGACACTCGTTTTATTATTTCACCACATACAACATTTGAGTATGTTTATTTTCTAAATATAGCATCTGTCCAATAAAAAAACATATCTAATTGACATTCAACTTAATTTATTTAAATAGTTAATACTGGATCAGTCCGTACCTGAATGTATCCTTGTTGATCAATTAATAAATTTTCTGGTTTTAGATCTCTGTAGATTAGGTCTAACGAATGGAGGTATTCAAACGTCAGTACTATCTGAGCTGCATAAAACCGTGCATGAGGTTCACTGTGGAGAAATAGAAAATAATCATCTTATTGTTGTCAAACAGTCTAACATTCACTCAGGGTTTGGTGTTAGATTTGTCTGCGACAGTCAAAAGGACAAAAAGAACCAAGTGTAAACTATTCTATTTCAGACTGTGCTAACCTAGTCTATCAGAAAAACGATACTTCATGCAAAGGTTTCCATTGAGTTGCATCAAGTATGGGTACATGCCCCACCTGTTGCAAAGAAATGCATCGACTCTTTGCATGTTAGCCATGTTTCTTTTATTTAGAACTCTGGAATCTGGGACTCTGCTATGGACTGAAGTCTTGTAAACCAGCAAGAGTCCAATGTGTTGCCTTTGTACTAGTTTTTGTACAGTTTTACTAATGTAGTTCGGACCCAAGCCCATTTCATTGCACTTAACAGACACAAGCTGGTAAAATATTAACTACCTTGTAAGGCATTGGTAATAGTACAGCAATGTTCATTCTGTTGCCTAGGTGTCGGCTGATGAAAACTGTGGAGTCGGATAATGAATTGCCACAATTTAAAAGCAAGCATCAAGTTTGCTTAAAGAAATTACTTGCAGTGTTGCAGAAAATGTCTCATTCCGGAAAATATAGCCCACCTTTTAACTGGGATCTATAATTTAGTATAGCTGTACAATCCAAAACTACAAAAAGACATGAAAATTAGCCTGAAACAACCAAATACAAAGTTATATTTAAACTACTTAACTACCTTTAAATATAAATGAGCTATGAAAAACAGTGTGCCAGAGCCTTCTAAAATAAATTAATGCGGCAATATGCGATTTCTGCAAATGTAGATGGGGCATCCTGGCAAAAGCCAACGGAAGCCACTAAAATTCTCTTGTTATCCACTAGGTTCAACTAGCTAGTGGTGGATGGAGTAGGAGCATGGGAACTCTTTCAACACAATGATTTGTCAGCCATAATTGATTTCATGTGCAAAGGTTTCTGTAGGATTGCTAGTGCCGCTAGTCATTTTCCAGGAGCAGGGGCTACAATAAGCTAGAGAAAGCGGGAGTAAATAACATGGGGACTTTCTAAAGTTTGGAGTAGCATCCCCATTTCATCAGCTTCATGGACCACAGAAAATACTAGAACATTTCAGAGATAGTCCCAGTATTATGCATAGAATGGGAACTTCACAACAATCTGAAGAAACGGGGGTGTGGGCAACTAAGATGGACGGGTAGTCGCATCTCAGCGGAGCTCCATTCTGTGTTTGAAAGGATCCTGCAATCTCCTGGCAGAACCGGCAGCACAGCCCGAGGAATAGTGGCTGCAACTCACCTGGATCCAGACAGGCAGGAATACGGAGACTGATCGCCCTGCCATAACGGGATCATACCGTCCGTGATCCGGCAAAGCGTGAGCTGCCGGACCCAGCAATGGCAGTGCCTGACTCAGTGATCGGAGATACAGTAGTGATACGAGGCCCGGTGGAAGCTTCGTGCATTGAGGCCGGGAGTGCTGTAGTGAAATTAGGCCCTCGGGAGTGGCCTTGTGCCATTCCTAAGGCCAGATTAAATACTGGGAAGGGCTGCAGTGGAAGAGGGGCTTTTGCTGAAGTGTCCGGGAGCCCGGGCGACCAACTAAAGATCGCTGATCCTTGGGGGAGGCCAGAGGGCGGAAAAGCCACAAATCAGAGGGCCGCGCTGGGTCACTGTTGTGGGCCCAGTCCCCGATGCAGAACAGAGGCCCGTCAAGTTGAGCATTGGTCCTGCGGCACACAGACAATCTGGGGAAACTGCTACTGGATGCAGAGTAGGCCAACTGATCAGTGCACAGGGTATGATGGTGGCCACACGATAACCCCGCACGAAGGAAGTGCACCAGCACTATAGAGCAGACGCTAGTGGCTTCATATACAGAGGGAACACAGAGTCAGCGAATGGTGTGTTCTGTGGGCCCTGTGTAAAACCAACTGGAACAGAGCCCGCCACTTAGGCGTAGTAATTAAATAAAGGAGAAAACTGACTGTGGTTGAGGAATGTAGCCGAAGACTGCGAAGGATCTTTGGGTGCCTTTAGGACACAAATTAACCAGAAGTGGGCCTCCCCTGCTGCCTCTCCTAGTGGAAGTTTGGTGATTGGCCCAGTCAGGCGACGAGGGGCACAAGCCCAGAACAAGATTGAAAGTTAGAAGAGTCCCTGCACCCTCTTAGATGACGGAACGGCGTGATTTTCGCAAGGGGTTCTGAGAGGAACGCCGGGTGTGGACAGGGATGTAGGCATGGATCCTCTCCCTCAGATAACTGGCCCGTGAGCCATGCAGGGTTTTATGCAATAGTATCCTTTTTCTTTTTGATAGCCAATGAAGTGCCTCCAAATGGATCGTGTGATCTTGGGGAGATTAAGTAACAGCTGGGCAGCCGAGTTCTGAACCACCTGAAGTGTACATAGACGTTACTCTGGGAAGTTAAGGTAAAGAGCTTTACCATAGTCTAGTTTAGAACATATTAACGCTTGGAGGACCATTTTCCTAGAAGGCTCTGACAGATTGATATTTGCCCAATCAATCAATCATGACACTTGTATAGCGCGCTCAAGGCGCTTGGGGTAGGGGTTCGCTACTGCTCGAACAGCCAGGTCTTCAGTTGCTTCCTGAAGGAGAGGTGGTCCTGGGTCAGCCGGAGGTGGATGGGGAGGGTGTTCCATGTCTTGGCCGCCAGGTAGGAGAAGGATCTGCCTCCGGCGGTGGCTCTCCGGATGCGTGGTACGGCGGCGAGGGCGAGGCTAGCAGACCGTAGCTGGCGGGTGGGCGTGTGGAAGGTCAGGCGGTCCTTGAGGTACTTGGGGCCCAGGTCGTGGAGAGACTTGTGTGCGTGGGTGAGGAGCCTGAACGTGATCCTCTTGTTGACGGGGAGCCAGTGCAGGTCCCTCAGGTGGCCGGAGATGTGGTTGCGTCGGGGATGTCCAGGATGAGTCGGGCGGAGGCGTTCTGGATGCGTTGGAGTCTTTTCTGTAGCTTGGCTGTGGTTCCAGCGTAGAGGGTGTTTCCGTAGTCCAGTCGGCTGGTGACGAGGGCCTGGGTGACAGTCTTCCTGGTTTCGGTCGGGATCCATCGGAAGATCTTGCGGAGCATGCGGAGGGTGTGAAAGCATGAAGAGGAGACGGCCTTGACTTGTCTGGTCATCGAGAGGGAGGAGTCCAGGATGAATCCCAGGTTGCGTGCGTGGTCTGTGGGCGGTGCCCAGGGCAGGGGGCCACCAGGAGTTGTCCCAGCGCGAGGGTGAAGGTTCCAGGATGAGGACTTCCGTCTTGTCTGAGTTCAGTTTCAGGCGGCTGTTCTTCATCCACTCGGCGACCTCTTTCATCCCTTCGTGGAGGCTGGTTCTGGCGATGTCGGGGTCTCTGGTGAGGGAGAGGATCAGCTGGGTGTCGTCGGCGTATGAGATGATATTGAGGTTGTGTTGGCGTGCGATGGTGGCGATCGGTCTCATGTAGACGTTGAAGAGGGTGGGGCTGAGTGATGATCCTTGCGGGATGCCGCAGATGACTTCAGTGGCCTCGGATCGAAACGGGGGGAGGCGGACTCTGTGTTCTTCCGGCGAGGAATGATATGATCCACTTCAGTGCCTTCTCTTGGATGCCGGTGTTGCTGAGGCGTTGGACTAGGGTGTGGTGGCAGACCGCATCGAATGCTGCGGAGAGGTCCAGGAGGATGAGTGCCGCTGTTTCCCCGTTGTCGAGCAGGGCTCGGATGTCGTCGCTGGCTGCGATGAGGGCGGTCTTGGTGATGTGGTTGGCTCTGAAACCGGACTGCTAGGGGTCGAGAGATCCATTCATCTCGAGGAAGGCAGCAAGTTGTCTGTTGGCGATCTTCTCTATGACTTTGGCAGGAAAAGGGAGGAGCGAGACGGGTGGAAGTTTTTGAGGTCAGTGGGGTCCGCTGTTGGTTTCTTCAGTAGGGCGCTGAGCTCGGCGTGCTTCCAGCTCTCCGGAAAGGTGGCGGTGCCGAAGAAGGTGTTGATGACGTCTCGGAGTTGGGGTGCGATGGTGGAGTCGGCATTGTTGAAGATGTGGTGGGGCCAGGGGTCAGTCGGTGATCCGGAGTGGATGGTGTTAATCGCGCAGGCTGTGTCTTCGGTGGTCACCGTGGTCCAGGTGCGGAGGGTGGCGGTGGGGTGCGTTGGTTAGACGGTTGGGTGCGTGGGTGGTGCGCCGAAGCTATTGTGGATGTCGGCAATCTTGCGGTGGAAGAATGAGGCGAGGGAGTCGCAGAGATCTTGTGAAGGGGTGATGTCGATGTTGCCGGTGCTGGGGTTGGAGAACTCCTTGACGATGCTGAAGAGTTCCTTGCTGTCGTGGGCGTTGTTGTCCAGTCGATGCTTTAGTGATTTCTTCTTGGTGGTGCGGATGAGCTGGTGGTGCTTGCGGGTCGCGCGTTTGAGGGCGGTCATGTTGTCAGTGGTCCGGTCGTGGAGCCAGGCTTTCTCGAGGGTGCGGCAGGTCTTCTTGGAGTCCTGGAGTTCGTCGGTGAACCAGGGGGCCTTCTTGCTTCTGGGTTTGCTGGGAGGGGTCTTCAGTGGTGCGAGCTCATCGGCGCAGGCGGTCAGCCACTGCGTGAAGTTGCGGGCTGCTTCGTTGGGGTCCGGTGTGCTAGCCGGTGGGTTTTGGCTGAGGGAGGTGGTGAGCTGGTCGGCAGTGATCTTGCTCCAGCTTCTGTGAGGGATCTGTTGCGGTGGTGGTGGATGGTGGTTTTTCTGAAGCTGAAGTGGACGCAGCTGTGGTCGGTCCAGTGAAGTCTGGTGGAGTGGCTGAAGGCGATGTCCTTGCTGGATGAGAAGACGGGATCAAGTGTGTGGCCACGTAGTGAGTGGGGGTGTTGACCAGTTGCTTGAGTCTGAGGTTGGCGAGGTTGTCCAGCAGGGTGACGGTGTTGCGGTCCTTGCTGTTCTCCAGGTGGAAGTTGAGGTCCCCTAGGAGGATGTAGTCGGCGGAGGGGAGGGCGTGTGGGCTGATGAAGTCCGTGATGTCTTCGCTGAATTGTGCGCGTGGTCCCGGGGGTCTGTAGATGAGGGTGCCTCTGAGGGTCGTCTTTGGGTCGGTGTGAATCTGGAAGTGGAGGTATTCAGTGGCGGCGGTGTCGTCGGTCGTGATGCGGATGGTGTTCTTGTGGACGATGGCGATGCCTCCTCCGGTCTGGTTGACGCGGTCCCTCCTGATGATCTTGTATCCATCCGGGACGGCGATGGCGATGTCGGGGGCTGAGGAGGCGTTCATCCAGGTTTCAGTGAGGAAGGCGATGTCTGGTGAGGTTGTTTCGAGGAGTTTCAGAGTTCCACTGCGTGTCTGTGGACGGAGCGGGTGTTGAGCAGGATGCACTTGAGGTCGTTGCTGGAGTTTGGCTTGGCGGGCGCGGTGCATGTTCGGAGGCAGGTGAACTTGCAAGTTGTGCAGGTGAAGGGTCCGTGGAAGCGTTTCGGGGCGGCCCGGCAGCAGGTGGGCTTCCGGCCGGTATTGAGTGCGTTGAGGGCCGCAGCGTCGTAGGTTTGTCGGGTCGTATTGCGTCGGTGGGGGCCAGGGGGCTTGGCGCTGGGCGCGGTCCAGGCGCGGACGGGCGCAGACGGGCTTACCTTTTGCGCACAATCGGCGCGTCTGCGACGTCGCCATTTATGGCCAAGTGGGAGGGAGGGAGGAGCAGCTGGGAGGCGGGAGCGGGGAGGGCACAGAACGAAAAGGGGGTGTGGCCGCTAGCACGGCAGCGGGGAGCGGGGCGGGCAGGCACAGGGGGGCTGAAAAACAATACTAACACAGCACTGAGAATAACAAAATGCCAGAAAAACAAATGGGAAACAAAAAAAGAATAAACCGTACACGCAAATACGGCGGAGGGGCGGGATCAGCGAGGCAGGCTCTACGAGGCTGCGGGCAGCAGCGAGGCGAGGTGCACACACAACAGCTGGTGGCTGTGCGCCGCGGGGGTGTCCTGAGAACAGGTCAATATGTTTTCAACATCCAAAGATTCCCAAAGCAGGAGCCTATCAGAGACTGATTCTGTGGTTGAACGGAAAGGGTGCTATCACATTTAATGCCTAAATTCCTTGACAGAGCTCTGTTGGGGTCCCGGGAGCGGGTTGGCCTTCGAAATCAGAGCCTGAATTTCCGACTCACCATTCGGGAAGACAGCCACGTCACTGAACCATGTCCAGAACAGTTCTGATGAAAGAGAGCATCTGAGAGGCAGTCATGTGTTACTTCAGCACATTGATGGTGAATCCAAGCGAATGCAGGAGGTCCCCTGTAGTCTGGAGGTGGGAGACGACAGCCTGGGGGCAGCCCACTTTCAACAGCCAGTTGTCGAGATTGTTGAAGAATGGCACCCCTGATCTCCACGATGAGCTACAACCACCGCCATCACTTAGGTAAACATCAAAGGGGGCTGATGAAGCCAAAGTGGAGCACAGCAAACTGAAAGTACTCATGGCCCACAGTGAACCACAAGTAACCACCGGGGGCAGGCAGGACGGGAATGTGCAAATATGCGTCCTGTAAGTCTAACGCTATAATCTAGTCTCCTTCGTACATAAGTAGGTGGCATGGAGGGAGAGGTAGTCTCAAATGGTAGGGAGTAGCCCTTCGGACCATCTGCAAAACCCAAGTGTCTATTTTCCTGAACTGCCAGTGAGGCAGGGGGTGGTGACTTCTACCACCTACTGGGTGTCCCTGATTGTAAACAGGTAGACTAGGAGGGTTTGGAGGCTGCTGGGGGAGAGAAGGGGTGGATTGATCCGACCTCTGGCTACCGGACCCACAGGTTCAGTAGGTACAGAGTCCAAGACCATGCAGTGGCTGGAAAGCTTGTCCAACATTGGGGCTGGACATGTAGAGGTGCAGCTGGAAGACCCTTCTGTGGCCAAGAAAGGAGCGAAAGACAGATTGAGGGTGAGGCCATGGAAAGGCTCAGGGACCTGGCTGTAGCCCTGCTGTCCTTAAAATGCTCCAGTGCCGAATCCACCTTGTCTCTGAAGAGACGGGAGCCATCAAAGGGTAAGCCCATGAGTGATATCTGGACATTCCCAGAAAAAACAGTAGTCCTCACTGAAGAGTGGCACCGCAGGGTCACTGCTAACGAAACCGCTCTGCCCAGTAGAGAGGTGGCGTCCAACTGTATCCCACAGAGCGTGGGAATAGGCGCTCAAAAGGCATGCAGTGTTCACTGACCACAATGCAAGACTGGTGGAAAAAACATTTTCTTGCCTAAGTTGACCAGCCTCTTGGCCCCTGATACAGAAGCACGTTTGGGAATTCACCAAGTTTACTTGGGAAGTGGAGGCTTGGACCGCCAAACTCTCTGGGGTAGGGTGTTCTGTGAGGAACCTGGGGTCCCCTGGTTTGGGGCCGTGGCAGTGGGCAATTGTCCTGTTCACAGGTGACCCTGTGTTGGCTTTGGACCAAGTCCCAAGCAGGACATCAGTAAGTGCTTCGTTAAATGGGAGATGTGGTTCTGAAGGGGACACTACCAGCTGAACCTCTTCCACCGAGGGAAAGCTAAGGTCCAGGACCCCAGCTGCCCTTCGCACCACCAATGCTAATAAAGCTACCTCCTCTGTAGCAATGTTGTGGAGAGGGGCATGCCAGTATTTAGAGAGGCACCCAGCCCACTGACATCCACAAACTCCTCACACCAGTCCATTTTGATATCATAAGGCTGCTATTATCATGGTCCAGCGACCTCTTCCATTCCTCCCAGAGTCCAAGCCCATTAGAATGTTGGTGATGGAGTCGGGATGTAATTGGGGAAGGTCTTCACCCCACCCCCCCACCACACTTTTAGTGGCCGTCTAACCCTTAAGGGAGGCCCATGCAGGTAGAGGTCAATGAATATATCAGAGACATGGGAGGCTCAGGTGCCCCTCATTAAATTCTGCAGGAGTGGCCCATCATTTTAAGACACCACTGGAGATGAGCCATTGGTGCTGGAATTAATCCACATATAATCAAGAGGAAGTTACAGAAAGGAAGGCTGTCCCAGAGTGAGGCTTCTGGATAAGTTCGATGTACAGTTTGAATCCATTGGCCCTTTAAGACTAAATTGGTGATTTTGAGCTGTGCACATGTGCAGGCGCCTAATGTTTACAATGAGATAGGACTGGAATCCCTCATCAACTGTTATGTACAAACTGCAAAACAAAGATATCACATAAAAATGTAATAGAAGTACAAAGGCTCAGATCGATGTGAAGAGTAACTAATTGGCCTATTTGAGTGCCCAATATTGGCAATGTGTATTAACTATCACACATTGTTTAAATAGAAGAATGCACATTATTATATCCCTGGTAAATGATATGAGGGACGGACCATGAAAAGCAGACCAAATCTACCAAAAGTTATATTCTGTGTTTGGAGGATTGCTCAATTAAGCATGATTACTGGTCCAAACCTGTAATGATCTTTTTAACCCCTTCGATGCTGATGACGAGCTCAGCTCGTCATCAGCCACGGGGGGCGTGTGCGGATGACGAGCTGAGCTCGTCATCTAACGCGGCTTTTGAAAAAAAGCCACGTAGGGGAAAAATCACCGCAGCAGCGATGCGGTTAAATAAACATTTGGTACTAAAACATATGTATATCTGTACATGCACTTTCTATGTTTGAGTATTTATGACCTCAAGGCATTGCACAGGAAGCAAGCGCTTGAATGATCAACAGTTACACTTCTTAAACCAGGCTCGATATTGGTGTTTGTGCCGACTTGTCTAAAAAATAAATCTTTTTTTTTTTCAACTTGCAGTATGTGTGCTGGCGAAAACAAATAATTCCTGCAAGTTCTTGGCAAATGGTTGCAGTAACCATGCCTCCTAGGTGAACACAGGCAATTTGTGCATATTTGCCTACTGTTGGAAAACAAGGCAACATCTGTGAGGCCTGCACACATAACATGACTACATTTGTCCTTCACTGGGAACCAAACACCCAATTGTAGCGCCTGACTCTCAGAGGGTAGCGTTGCAGAGCAGTCTGAGGCTTACTCAAGGGAGGTGGTGTGGGCTAGTAATCGCCATTTGAAGGTGCGCAAAAATAACACTCAATGATTGATTGTCCAGTCTGTACTTTCCTTTATAAAAGTAAGAGTAGTTATTAAACACACACACCAATCAATACTATGCACCAATTTACAAATATACATAAGCTGATGGAATTACTTTGTGACATTGCATAACATCTCCACCCCTCCCGCAGGGGGGTGGGTCTAGTACCACCACTCCCATGTATGCCCATCATCTTGCCCCAATGCAATTAGTTGAAAATAACCTGGAGCGAGTGCCCGGCGCACTGGCACCATCCCAGTGGCGTCCCCCCCACCTTCTAACACCTACTGCACATGACAAAATGTCAGTGGTCTTACAAGCAAAACAAAACAACATCCTCATTTAATACTTATTTTTTATTCTCTGGTACAGGCAGATAAAGAGCAATTTACTAATAATTATAAATTATATTTTATTTATGTCAAAGTATTTTTTTTTACCAACAGTCAGGTTCCTAAAGTAAGAACAAACTTGTAGATGTACTAAGTATTTTTGCAAGTTAGTCCAATTTAATTTTTCAAGCAGTGAATGCCACAGTAGCCTCGCAAGCAGTCAAACATTTTACACATTACCTACTCAAAGAAGACTAAGGCTGGGTCTCAGGACGCAGGCTCCTGGTCAGTGCACCAAATCTATGTCATTGGTTCTCAATCTGCGGACCATAATCCTGATACATGCAGTATGGATCAACAGATTTCAGGAGAGATCACCTAACACTAACAATAACTATACAAGTATTCAATGGGCTGTGAGTAATATTTTATACACCAACTGAGTTTTTTTCTCCAATGCGTACAAATTAATGTTGTTTGAGGGATTGGCCTTTACCAAGTCTTGTCTTTATTTTCAGTTTTATGCTGGCAGCTGATGCTTACTAACATTGCTCCACCGGCACCCGCGATTGAGCAGCACCGGGATTACGCACAATCGGTCATTGAACAGGGTAACCCGAACGTCCTTATTCCTCCTTCAGACTGTGGTTCATTTGATCTTCCCTAGCTGGCATTTTGCTCATGGCTCTCCAGCGCCCACTCCATGCTCCGGTCTCACCGAAGCACTCCTTTACCTGACTGACACCACCTTGTCTCAAAAGTTAATTATTCGAATACTCCTTGAACCGGCATACCACCAAGCCTCGATCTCGCTGGCTTGCACAATGGCAAATAAGGCTGTTTTACTATTAGGCATACATTACATGTCCTGATGAGATCCGTACAATGTGGTAAATGGATCGAAACGCCGTCGACAACTATGTGCACCTTATACACATGGAATTACTCATATGCCCTCTAAAAGTGTGAAGTTGTCAATAGTGTTCGTTTCATAATCTAAACTGTGCGATTAACAAGTTTACAGAACAATAAGCTTTTGCCTATAAGCCCTTTTGTTGGTTTCCTTTTAACTGTTTCCCTTTTTTCTGTGTGATGAACTGGGTGCAGGCGTGTGCCCTGTCTTGTATATTGTGTGTGAATTATGTTTTATATTGACTGAAAAGTAAATACCAAGACCTCTGCCCGGCTGGGTATGTCATATAGTAACGACTTAGTCTATATTTATTGATTAAATATTAATGCTTGTAAGGGACCACTGTTGCCTTAATAGTATTGACTCCAAGGTCCCTTGCTGACTCCTTTGGGTTCCCTTGTTGTCCTTAAAAACCACTAACATTTGCCACCATGTTTAAACCCACTTTTCAGGCGGTGGATGTGATGCAAGTAGGTCACAGGTGGGAAGATGCCAGGATTGAAATTCTCCGGGCGTGAAGATTACCCCTGCCACTGGTCCCATGAAGTAAAGCACAATGAGCTTTCACGTCTGGACACCTGGAAATGCCAGGTTTGTCCGTTCAAAACCATAAGTTTTATTTTATGATACACCTACACCCCCGAGGTTAGGATACACCTTAGCGCGTGTATACCACCCAGGTGGTAGACTTTTTGGTCCTGATGAAAGCTCAGCCTAATTGGCATGCGAGAGCAGAAACATGTTGACCTATTGCACATTAAGGACTAAGTAGGCTCAGTCTAACAGCCCACCAGTGTCCGCCTCACTTTTTTAACAATTGCTTACTTTTCCTTTATTAAAAATAATTTTTGGAAACAGTTTGCTCTCTTAACACACTACTCACAATCTCACGCCTCACAAAAAAACAGCTCCACTGTTATTATAGGTGTTGTAACACACAGGGAAGACATTCGGTCTTCCCGGTGGGAACCTGATGATGAAGCATGTCACCAACCAGGTTGGAGAGTGAGGGTTCTTTTAAAAAACCTTAATGGTTTTTTATTAATATCACACCACACACTGTTTTTTGCTTGGTTTGCTTTAGTTTTAGGTTGTAAACACTAGCCCCTTCTGATGTTTTGGCACCTATAGTCACTCCTTTATAGTTAAAAGTAAACCCACTTTTCTACATCAATTCAATGGATCATTAGCAGCTATTGAAATAGTGATGAGACATGTTTTAATTAGACCTACAGGGCATTTTTTAGGTATTGCAGTGAAATACGAACTGTACAGGTTTATATTTCAAACTGCTGAGCCTGTGGCACTAGACCACTTGTTATCTAAAAATCATCAGTTTTCATAATCAGTGATGTTTTCAGACTAAAGTTTGCATGCCCATGTTCAGCTGGGATGTTCAGTGATGATAGATTTAAAGAGCTTGTGCATGTATCCTTATATTCAAGTTTTTTATTTGTTCTTCAATCATACAAAAAGGTGCTTACCTGAACCTTCCAATTCGCCTTAAATGTGAAAACATTTCACCACCAGGGACATATTCCATAATCATGTATAAATTGGAGTTGTCCTAAAAATTAAGATACAAATATAAAAGTTATGTCAAGAGTCAATCATGTTTGAGAAAAGATTTAAAATATAGATACACTTTAAAACATATTGGAAATGTGAACGCTAAGCTAGGGAACATTTTCATGTAAACATCACAAATGAGGGCTTTTAATTGATGTGCACCGCATTATAAGCACTGTCATTGTGTGACTGTGTGAAAGGGACTTTAATAGATGTATATCAAATTATAAGAACATTCTTTGCCACCCTGTGACCATGGGAGCTATTATTTTAATCACATGTACAATACGCTACAAAAACGAAAAAGACAAAGCTCTTAGTAGATTTATGACTTTTTAAAATTAATTTGCAGTCGTATTGTACGATATTTCACTAATCAATTTTGAGTAACTGTGGAATAAGTGCACAAGAACGTTAGGTTAAATTGGCTTCGCTAAATATAAATATGTTAAATTGCACTGATGCTATGAATACTTGCTGAAGAATGTAGAACACAAAGCAGAAGTAACCGCTATGATAAGACTGCAAGCCTTGTTGACCCTTTTCCTCAGATGCTACGAACGCCACTTCAGAAAATACCAAGGCAATTTGCACAGCAATGTTATATTTTAAAAATAAAAAAGCGTCCGAGCAGGAGAACTCTGGCTCTCTCTCCACAAGGTTACTTTAACAAAGTCCAGTTCTCTTTACATCCATCCACATGAAATTCAAAGATATCTACTACCCGAGCTGTAGTTGTCTAGAGTATGTAATCGGAAAGATAAATAAATAAATGCAGAGGCTGTATTTTTTTTTTTTTTTTTTTTTTAAGGAGCCCACCACTGGTACTGCTGAATGCCGGAGTTTATAATTCCAAGGCTTTTTAGCCTCGAATCCACCTCAGGAGCTCTTTGTTTCACAGCTAGGGTTCTCACCATTGGTGGAAAAAGCCTTTTACCACCACAGAGTGCAACTGTCATTATAGATCTGGCAGGTGCTGCCAGCGGAGTTAATCTGCGACAGCATTCAAAAGATTTTGCAAGGTGGTTCACGACTAGAGGAATGTCCTGGCGATCCAACCAACTCCAGAGAAGACGTACTTTCAGGCACAGGCCTGAGAATCACCCACCTGCTTGTTGCAGTACTATATGGTGGTGGTAATGTCCATGAGAACCTGAACCAGTCTTCCTTTATTGAATGGAAAGAAGGCTTTCAGCACCAGGCGTAAGGCCCACAACTCCACCAGGTTGATGTAGAGAGACTATACCAGTACAGCGGGACCAGCCAGGAGCGGAGGCACTTCGATTTACCGTAAAAAGTGAATTGATTATTGATGAGGACTAAACGACCCTATTAATGGACATAATCCACCTATTGTGAAGAACATCACAAATCACGAGTATCTACTTTTTTAGGCGACAGTAACAATTGGTGCAATTTACTAAGAATAAGGAATCCTCACGAACAATGGGGATTGTTTTTACCATTCTTTTACAATCAAGAAAGAACAAGACTGACTTGCCACCATATTCAGGAACATGATATTGAAATAAATATACGTTGTTTTATCATTGTTGCTGCTAAGGTTGGCTTGGAGCCATACTTACCAACAACATGAGAAACAGCACTGTAAAAAGCCCTGAAGAAGTCCCCAGAGGTATGAAACGCGTTGGCGGCAAAGCAATTGTGTGGTATTTTTAAAAAAAAAAAAATCAAGAAAAAGGAGAATAATTGAATTTCAATAAAGGGTTTGATATAACTACAATCAAGATATATGACTGCTTAATATTTTCGTTCTGGGAAGTCTTTTCTATTTGTGACAATTGTTTCCATTGAGTAATACATAGTGCACTATACTAGTTATACTAATAAGAACATACTCTTCTCGGGTGCAGGGTCGGTTTAGAATTTAGTAATGGTGGTTTTCTTACTGCCAAAGTGGGATGTATGTGGGTCACATCCCAAACCCATTGTACCGAGGTTAGGAACCAACTAAATAGGCCTACTTGGTAGTGACGACTGGTACTGGGGCTCTGAATAGGTCTTATAAAATTATTTCCATGCTCAACCCTTGGTAGCTTGGCTGCGAGCAAGCAGGCTTAGCTTCAAAGAAAAGTATGAAAACATTTAAAAACACTAATTCAGTAAATAATTAGGACACATCAAACAATAATAATCCAACAACAACGTATCTGCCCCTCTCAGATACTTATTCCAAGTCTCTGGGTCACGCAAGCAGGCACTCCTGTCCAATGAGGTGCAGTGCAACACCCGAGGGTGGAACTATATTTTCCCAGAGAGCACCATTTCTCCACAATTCATCATAGCTGATTTTCCAGCAGAGAGACAAGAGCTGGCTAAGCTCTCCTTCAGGATGTTTCATTTCCACACTGTCCCTCCCCCTTACATCTGCTAATTCCTTCCTTAATCCTTCCACTTGGCTAGGTTCAAAGGGTAGGGCTGTAACTGGACCCACTTACACTGTCTGTCCCCTCCCCTCTTGAAGAGGATGTTTTTTATGACCCCTCATCCTTGCTCTGGCATTAATATGTAGCAGAACCTTGTCCTCCCAGAATAGCGGTCTAACCACAGGGGCTCCTTATCACCCCATCAAAGCAGCCTGGCTAATCCACCTAACTCTGAACAATCAGAACAGCTTACTTGAAGACTGAATTTTGGCTTACAGACAAGAAAGTCTTAGAACGTCTTGTCTGTACATTTTAGGAGAAATTCTACAATACCATATTGTTGGTTTATCAATACCATTCTAGGATGTCCTTAAATGGTATTTTAGGATTATCCTAGCGGAAATTATTAGTTATTAACATCTTGCCATTTTAAACTATGTGGCTGGGGATTTGCAATGGGGAAAATGAACTGGGCAATTTCTACAACACCAGGGCTAATGAACCATTTTATAAGAACCCTGCCTATATCTACCGGACTCCCATCCCATGGAACACCTAGAGGTAACTTTAGGGGTTCTGAAAATGTAAATTAGTGTAGATCCTCTCTCCAAAGTGCACCTAGCACCAAAGTTGATTTTGGGAAGCACTTCGCTGCAATGTGGAGAGTAAGGGGTGCAATTTTACTAACCCTAGGGCATCATTTTATAAGGATCTTCCTTATAAGTACCGGAGACGCCTCTTCCCTTGCCCCCCCCCCCCCCCACCACCACTGGGACATCTAGGACAGGCCCTGGGGGTACCTAATAAGCCAAAATATTGTAGTTTATTCATTCTAAGAGCCCCAAACACCAAAGTCGAGTTGTGTTACAATTTGCATTTTAAAAGCAGTCCTGCAACACAGCTGTTTTTAAACTGACCTCACTTTAGCAGTGCATACATGCAAGTGCAGAAAGGCTGCTAGCCTCTAAACTGCTTTGCTCTCTTATATACTAGGGACTTAAAAGTAGTTTAAATCCCCCTACCCTATTATGTACTAGGGCCTTACAGGAGATGTCATGCCAATCGTAGGGGTACCCTAACCCATAGTGTACCTTCGTGTATGAAGATATTTTCACTGTACTCAAAGTGTCTTCTCAGCATAGCACTGGCCCTGGGCCTGGTTAGGCCTATCCCAGGATTAGTGAGATTCAGTCACCATAAGTACCAGCCAGCAAAAAGTTGGGGCTGTCCAACGCACAGGATAACTTTGCAACAATAGGCTTTTGAGAGGCAGACTTCGTTGATACTTAAGCTCTAGAAGCTTGTGAATTACAAGGAGTTCATTACAGGTTAGATGCAGGAAAGGGAGAGAAGACAAGAACGTTGGACCAAGCCTAAAGGACTAGTAACTTACCTTGATAACATCTTATCTGGTATCTGGCCGCAGATTCCTTTCCTTTGAATTTCCCAGGCGTCAGACTGGATCCGGAAGATTTTCCTTCGAGCAATACCTCTCCAAGCCGGTAGGTGGAATTGGTAGCTCCGTGTGACGTAATCCGTACTGGAAGTGACTTCCACGATACCTATACAGGATCTATCTTGGCGTGCTGATGTCAGTTACTTTTCACTGCTTTCCATGCCATTAATGCGGTGCCATGAAGAGTACTGACATTGGTATGTTCTTAACCGCATCCGCGCTAGCGGAATTCTGCTCCTGCGCTGAGATATTCAAAAGCGCATGTTACGTGACGAGCTGGGCTCGTCATCAGCGTGCGAGGAGGCTACGCCATGACGAGCCCAGCTCGTCATGAGCGTGGAAGGGGTTAAGAAACTAGGGCCCTGAAAGGGAACAGTCCTAATCAAAGAAACATGTCTGCAGCGAGGGGAGGATGAGTAGGTGGGCAAGAAATCTGCAAATAGATCATGTCTCTACCAGATAAGGTGTTACCGAAGGTAAGTAACTTGTCCATCTGATAGAGACATCTAGCGGCAGACTCCCTACCTTTGAATAAATACCCAAGCAATGCCATCCCAGGAGGAGGGCCTGCAGACAAGTTTACAATAGAAATCCTCCAGGAAAGAGCAGCCAAAATGGCAGTGCCTATGGAATCGAGTATCTAGGCAGTAAGGTTTGGTGAACGTGTGCAGGGATGCCCACGTTGCTGCCTGACAGATGTCCAGGACTGGGACTTCACATTGCAATACAGTGGTAGCAGCCTTAGAGCTGGTGGAATGAGCCCTTATGCCTTCAGAAGGCTTCTTGGCCTGAGCATAGGAAATTGTTATGCCCAGGATGACCCATTGGAGATGGTCCTTGTCTGCCCTGCACTACCTTTCTCCCTTCTAACGTACCCCATGAAGAGTTGGTTGTCCACCTGCAACTCGTGTGTGGTCAAGGTGATACGACAACGCTCTTTTTAGGTTCAGGAAGTGGAGTCACTCCCTTTCTTTAGAGGAATGCGGAGGAGTGTAGAAAGTGGGAAAGGTGACAAGATTGCCCAACATGAAATGGAGTTACCACTTTCAGAATGATAGAGGCCCTAGTGCGAAGCACCAACATGGATGGGAATATTTTGAGTAAGGAAGAGGGGGGTGAACGATAAACCCAGTAGCTAACTCAACCTCCTGGCAGAAGTAATTGCCACAAAGAAGACTGTTTTGACGGTGAGCAGCTGGAGGGGACAATAATGCATGGGTTTGAAAGGAGCGCACATTAGGAAAGTGCGAACCAAATTAAGGTCTCACTGAAGCATAATGAAAGGGGCAAGTTGGAACAAACTTACACAGCCTTTCAAAATCTATGTAAAATGGGTGATCTAAAAATGAAGGGTTGGTCTGGAAGCTTTTAGAAGGACGACAATGAAAGGGAGCGTGTGAGTGGGAGTCCGGTGTTGATAGTGAACCCCATCAAATGCAGGAGGTTTGCCATATTGTGGAGGTGGGAGATGACCACCTGGGGTGAGCCTGCCTTCAGCAGCCAGACGTCGAGATAGTGGAAGACTGGCACACCTGGATCTGCACAGATGAGCTGCAATGACCACCATTACTTTAGTGAACACCGAGGGGTACTGGTAAGGCCAAAGCGGAGCACGGTGAACTGAAATGCTTGTGGCCTACCGTAAACTACAGGTAGCTGCGATGGGCGGACGGGCAGGCAGGCAGGACGGGAATGTAGAAATAGGCGTCCTGAAAGTCCAACGCTACCATCCAGTCTCCTGGGTCCAGGGCAGACAGGCCCTGAGCAAGTGTAAGAATTAAGAATTTTTCCATTTTGAGGAAATAGTTGAGGGCTTGCAGTTCTATAATGTCCTTTTTTGGGACAAAGTAGCAGGAATAGCAATCACAGCCTACTTCTGGCTCCAGAACCATCTCTATGGATCCCCCGGTCAAGAGAGCCATGACTTTATCTCAGGGTAAAATGAACTGACCCTTCATCAGCTGGTTGTAGGATGCAGGCATGGAGAGAGAGGTGGTCTCAAAGGGGACGGAGTAGCCCCCCTCGGATTATCTGGAGGACCCACCTGTCCGATGTGAAAGTCTACCAATGGTGGAGATAATGGCTGATTCTGCCACCAACTGGATGCTTATTGTCTGGAATGGCAAGACTAGGAGGGTTTGGAGGCTGAAGCTGCCGGGGGTGGTAGTCTGACCCACCCTTTGGCCGCCTGACCTAAGTGAAGGGGAATGAACCTTGAGACGTAGATGCCTGGACCACCAAGCTCTCTGGGGTAGGATGGGCGGTGAGGCAATTTGGGTCTCACGAAGCAGGGTGGTGGCAGTGGGCAATCGTCTTATTCACAGGAACCCTGTGATGAGCTTGGACCAGGTTCCCAGTAGGACATCCATGAGGGCTTCATTAAACAAGAGTCAGGGTTCCGACGAAGAAACTCTCGGCTGTAGTACGTACGTCAAGATGTTAGACTTGATCGTCATTGCAGGAAGCTGAAGGCAAAGGACCTCATTCGCCCTTTGCACCAACATAGCATAAGACGCTTCCCTCTCCTTAGCCACGGTAACGGGGATAAAGCATGCTAGTATCTGGAGAAGTATCCAGTCCACTGGCCTCACCCATTTCCTCAGACCAATTATTTTCCTCCTCAGGCTGGTTTTGTAAAAGGGTCCAGTGACCATTCCCCAAAGTTCTCCCACTCCTATCCCTTCAGAATAAGGCTCAGTAAATGACCTAGGAACTGTAGGTCCAAAAGCGCGGGGTAAGGCATCAGGCAACGCGATGCCATCTCCGGGTCGTCGGGAATCAGAATGAGGCGGACGTAGCCAGGAGCATCGGTGGCAAAAAAGTTCACAGTGGCATGACCAACACCGGTCTGGATCCGCAAGGGGCATCCGTGCCAGGGGTGCCAGTGCGGAATCAGATTGAGCAGCCACTGACTCCTCAGGACCCGAAGGCCGGAGGGGGCACACCGCCCAAAAAAGAGGCGCAAGGCTTCATAAAATTCTCTTGGGTGAGCTCCAGCTTCCGGAAAAAATCGGAATGTTGAAAGCAATGCCAGAAGGACCTGGAATAAAAGGGCCAGATACATACACATGTACAACAGTGTAGCATACTGTACACCTGTTGTGCAGTCAAGCTGAGACTTGAAACATTCAAAATGTATGCATCACATAAATGGATGTGGACAGCTATATATAATAGTGACATTATAAAACTGAAATGTAGGCGCAGCTTTACTTATTGTAAAACATTTTTTACAAAAACTAAAACATCTAACTGGCAGCTATGGTCAGCTCTTCCCCATTACATATAAATTCCACGTGCACATAAACAAAAAGTTTCTGTATATGGTCAAGCAGCATAGGACAGCAGCAACCTATAAGCCAGCAGACATCGCAATAAACAGTCCTGAGCCCTTCATCTACATAAATTCAAAATTAACTGCCAATTAAAGACATCATTTAATATGCACTCTCTTGTGTTGTGATTTTGATGTATATCATTTTCTTGCTGAAGATGTGCTTTTTTCAATATTCCATTCATGCACAAACACAAATGACTGGGAAAAAATTATTTTACCGGAGAACAGCTCCATAAAAATACAAATGCCCATAGAAAAATATGGTTTACCTTAAACGAATACTCCAACCGTACAAGAAAAGGAAAATTCACTGCTTGCAATATTCTTTTTTCATTCAGCGTGTGTTCTATTTGTTTCAGTTTTACAACCTACAAAGACAGGAAGACGTGCTTAAAGTGACTCGCTCAACATCAACCACAAACATGTCACAGAAAGAACTAGAAGAACAATTTTAAAATATACACTACGTATTTTTGGGCACACCAAGCCTTTAAAGAGGACATTTCAAAGACGACAGACAGATTTCCTCACACGTGGCAAATGTTGCATATATACCAGGGTACAGTAGATGTTACATAGAGAGCAACATTCCATGCACAATCCCTACAATTATATGCATTCTTGAAGTACAAAACCCCTTTAATCCTCTTTCATCCAGTGACACAGACTTGTGAAACAGAAATTGCACAACGTTGTAATGCATAGTGGAAGGAGGGAAACTATCATGTGGAGATGAATAGTTACTCACCTCTGGCAATTTTCTATTTGGTGCATACCATATCTAGGTTCAGATTCCTCACCTTAAGAATATCCCTAGACACCTCACTAAACCTGAAGAATTTTCTCAGCAATGCTACCCCCACAATGAGAGTTGACACCACAGTGAAATATTTTATGATCTTTTTTAATTGTAGAACAAGTCCTCCCTGGGGTGCCCAAAGACCTTTGTCCTGTCCTTGCTCAGGCAAGCGTAAAGAGCTCAAAAACAATTGTGATAAGATTTTGGAGTTACAAAACACAGTGTTACAGGGGATTGGTTGATGATCAACACAAGGTCGATGCAAGAACTATATAAACAAGCATTGGAAATGCAATAGGTCTCGCATTAGAAAAGTTGGAGCTATTGGTCTTGTAAATGACAAATATTTTATTTATGTGTTGGTTTTTAAAATAGCTAAATTGATAGCTTTGCCATTTACAATGCCAATAGTTATAACTTTTCCGAATGTGACACCTATAGCATTTGTAATGCAACATGTTTTGTATTTACGTGACTTAGATGGCAGCTCTGGTCGTTAGGCCACATCTGCGGTTTACCTGAGACCTAAAGAGAAAGAAAACGAGGGTCGTCCACACTGTGCGAACCCTCCTGGCTTGGACCGGAGTCCCTCACCTGCTCCTTGTTCCTGGGAGGAGGGGCCTGGCAGGAAGCCGAGGGATTAACCACTGATTGGAGGCAGGGAGGGGGGAACCAATGAATATTTTCACACCAAACAAATTCCGCGCTCCATGTGTCCCCTCTCGACCTCCGAGGATCTCAGGTGACAGCAAACTGTGAAACTAAAGTAACGCCCCTCCCCAGATGCCTGTTGCACCTAGGAACTGTTTGACGAGACACTGGCACTTTTAATTGAAAAAAATATTGCGTCCCGGCATCTTGAAAGGGGAGCCGGGTGTGTTCAAAATCAAGCACCGAGAGGAGCCGATGAGTGACGGGCCAGAACAATAGTGAACCGGGCTGGTATGGAGCGCATGGGGTGGCCTGGGCTGCCTGGGTGGACACAGACCAGCAACAGTTCTGAGAACAGGGTTCGTGTGAACGCTAGTTTGTAGGGATGGAGGAAAAGGTAAGCAGAAAAGGTACAGCGACCACAAGTTCACGCTGCATGACGTTAAACGTAAAACTTCAAGTACCAGAATTCAACATGCTGAGTGGCAACCCAGGGCAGCTGTACATCACACATGAGGCGGAGTGGGGCCTCTTGGCCTCTAAACTCGTGTTGATCCAGGTGGGAACTCGGTTTACATTGCCAAATGTATCTAAAACACAGTGCACGTTCTGATTTTCAAGCCAGGGCGCATCTTAGTGTGGCCAAGATGTGATCATGCAAACAGGTGTGCGCCTAACAGGCATTACTTCCGGGTGTGAAATCCACTCCGGCGGTACTCTTCGGCCTCATTCTTCTTAAAATTTGACATGGTTCCCAACAGGCTTTGCGCCATGGGCCGCTAGTCCGTCCTGTTTTTTTCCGATCGATAGAGCTCTGAATTCTGGGACTTGTTTGCTCGTTTCTCCTCAGTGTGTGTGTGTGTAGGGGGTGCTCTATGTTCCCGCGTGTAGGCAGCTGATTGCTAAAAGAAACTAAGCAGAACTGTATGCAAAAACAATAGTGGCGCAAGAGCCGCACATTCCGCTGGGCTGCGTGAGGGCTCAATGAAAAAGCTTCTTAAACACAATGTTATGGGTCATCCTTTTGGGTGTGAGTAAAAGTGCACACCTTTTATTCTGGCCAGGACCCAGCTTTTTAAAAAGGCGTCAATACACGTATTTTTTTGCTCTTTGAGAAGCCACAATTTGAGCGCTACTCCAATCGATCAATTGCGTTTGTAATAATTAATAAGCTAAAATAAAGAAAATACTTCGGAAAGCGAAATATAAATTCCACCTAATTGCACTACCAGCTAGCTGAACAAGACGGAGGGCATTGCTGTGGGGAGGGGGGAGAAGAAATGCGACACGGCCGCAGCAGGGGGTCGGAGCTGGGAGAGCAGCGATGAAGCAGGGGCCTTTGAAGTGAAGCTAAGCTTCACTTCAAAGGAGTGGGAGGAGTGCTGCTGGGGAACAGAGGGCGATTTGATGATGTGCATGCGCATTTTAGGTCAATGCGCTTGCGCATTGACCTAAAAGCGCACGGGCACAGCGTCAAATCGCCAGTCTAGGTAAACCTTGTTTAAGCCCCTATAGTCTTGCTCAATGCGCATGCGCATTGAGAGGCGAGACCTAAAAACTAGAAAACACACTTTGAAACCATCAGAAATGTCCAGGATCACAGAAGCTGAGTGGAATACTTGGATTCACATAATACACTTTTTATTCACCACGAAGTGCACTGGTAGAGTTATGCTGCAAATACTAAACAATTAAAAAATATTAACTTTTACTGAAGAGTGCCAATTTCATAGGTGAGAGAACAAATGTATAAACTACATGCTATACAGATTAAGAGATGCACTCACATATATGTTCAAAGAGAGGGTGTACACACCATATACTGAAATCTTTTCACATTTTCACCAATTTTGATATACCAGCATAAAGACATTAAGATGACCTGAGATGTGAAAAGGGCATCACTTTATATTAAAACTTATCTTGCAATAAAATGTTCACTAGGTTACACTGCAAAAGATCACATTTCAGTGCTCTTGTATTAAAAAAAACGATGTTACACGTTTTGAAGAAACTAGAGCACCAAATTAAACATTCCACTACACCAAACGCAAAGGCCGACCTTCTGTTTATCCAGTATCTTCATTGCATAAAACTGGTCTGCACCTTTATGTTTCACAAGCATCACTCTGCCGAAAGAACCCGTCCCTAGGGTCTTTTGTCGTTCAAAATCATCTAGGCTTGCAGTATTCTAAAGGAAGACAAAATTGTTTTAGACACGGATTTGACATTTTACATTCAGAAGGTGAAAAACAATATGAAAAGCAAACAAAATACATAACAAAATGCATTTACTCCTTAACTTGAAGATCCATTTCTGTAACTAGGGTTTACCGATGAGCAGCTGGTATGTTAAAACCAACTAGGATAATCCTCTTTGATTTACGGACATTCCAAAAAGGTGTTTTAGATCATTATGTTTGCCTACAGATTAAAAACTGATGCAATCACCCCAGTTGATGCCTGAATACCAAAAAAAGGAGTTTAAATACTCGATAGGAGATACATTTTTGGTTAAATTCTTATCATTAGAAGACACAGTGTAGGCCTGTTCTCTCTACAAACCGCTTTAAATTCAACTGATAGCCAAAGGTCGGGTGCTAAATTACTCTGCCTAGAACTGCATGTCACATATCTAATGAAGATTACTTACGCCCATGGACCAAATAAAAATATTGCGTTTGGCAGGTGCACTGCACACCAACCCATGTTCTAAACACTATATGGGTTGATAGCCTGTGAGAAGCCCTTACAGATAATTTCAAGTTTACATTGGCCAGAGGCCCCTCATGTGATGTTAACACCATCACTGACCTAACAAGCATTTGCAATGCAATTGGTCTCGCATTACTGATAGTTTGAGGGATTGGCGTTGCAAATAATAATGCAAGGCCAATAGCTCATACTTTCAGTAAAGCGAGACCTAGTGCATTGCAAATGCTTGCAAAGTGAGCCAAGAACCAGCATTGTATGTCTCAGTGCAGTACCACATGCTGCTCACAGAGGTCCCTAGGGAGCAAGGCACCAGCACTGCATGTCTAGGTGATGTACCGCAATCTGCTCCTAGAGGTTCCTAGTGAGCAAGGCACCAGCACTGCATGTCTTGGTGCAGTACCTCAAGCTACTCCTCCAAGAGAGCAGGGTACCAGCACTGCATGTCGCGGTGCAGTACCGGAAGCTGCTCCTAGAGGTCCCTAGTGAGCAAGGCACCAACACTGCATGTCTACAAAGTTGGAGTTATTGGCATTTTAAATGGCAATTTTTTTACCTAGCCATGGTGCAGGGTTCAGTACCATATGTGGCCAAAAGAGGACCTCTTTTGGTCACATATGGTACTGCACTCTGCAAAAGATATGGTAAATCCACCCTAAATGCACTGTATGCAAGACCGTACTAAGAGTACATTCAAATAGCTATGTTCATATATACATTCAGTAGCTTTGAAATGTGACATAATAATTATTACATTAATTTCGGACTTGGTTTCACTCTGTGTGGAGCAGTTAAAGCGAAATTTATAGACTGTCTCACATAAATGTGAGATGTTCTAGCGAGTGAAGTAACCCTTGCCAGCCTAGCTTAGGACCAAGTGTGTGTCCTGTTTGAAGTCTTTTAAGAAAATAGTGCCTTGAGGCTGTAAATAAAACCTAGTGAGTAACACCAGATGTAACAGGGGGTGTCCTCATGGGAGGTTACAAGAAGAGACAAGGCAGTACTAAGGAGGGAGTACTAAGCCTATTGACCAGTGAAAAGCCACCATTTACAAAGGACAGGGACAGGAGCAAATTAAAAAGATGGGTTGAAAGTGGGCAGAGCTTTATGCCAATATCCTGAATACATCCACTCGGATTAGATATGTTCGGTATGTTTATTTATACCATGAATTCAACCATCAATTCAGAAAATTCTGTACATTTCATGTCAGACAAAGAACACCAAATAATTAACTCAAATTTTGAAACATACAAAAAGAAAAAATCACAAGTACATCTACTGTACACAACAAAGCATGACATTAATTTTAGAAAAATTCACAAAAAGTCAAAAAATGAGAACTTCTTTTACAGTAATAAACAAAGTCACAAATGAAAGGGGATATCACGATACATCAATTGATGTATCGTGATATCCCCTTTCATTTGTGACTTTGTTTATTACTGTAAAAGAAGTTCTCATTTTTTGACTTTTTGTGAATTTTTCTAAAATTAATGTCATGCTTTGTTGTGTACAGTAGATGTACTTGTGATTTTTTCTTTTTGTATGTTTCAAAATTTGAGTTAATTATTTGGTGTTCTTTGTCTGACATGAAATGTACAGAATTTTCTGAATTGATGGTTGAATTCATGGTATAAATAAACATACCGAACATATCTAATCCGAGTGGATGTATTCAGGATATTGGCATAAAGCTCTGCCCACTTTCAACCCATCTTTTTAATTTGCTCCTGTCCCTGTCCTTTGTAAATGGTGGCTTTTCACTGGTCAATAGGCTTAGTACTCCCTACTCCCTTAGTACTCCCTATAGTCAATTGATGTATCGTGATATCCCCTTTCATTTGTGACTTTGTTTATTACTGTAAAAGAAGTTCTCATTTTTTGACTTTTTGTGAATTTTTCTAAAATTAATGTCATGCTTTGTTGTGTACAGTAGATGTACTTGTGATTTTTTCTTTTTGTATGTTTCAAAATTTGAGTTAATTATTTGGTGTTCTTTGTCTGACATGAAATGTACAGAATTTTCTGAATTGATGGTTGAATTCATGGTATAAATAAACATACCGAACATATCTAATCCGAGTGGATGTGTTGCTCATAAGTAAGAGCCTTTTTGAAATATAAGTGGGAGGCACTTTCTTTTCTCAACCACTATAGCTAAGGTCCAGCCTCTCCACTTGCTAAGGACCTAACTCCTTCACTCTAACAATATCCTGAATACAGCATGTCTCGAAGAGACCGCGCAAGCACTGCCTAGGCAACACATTAAAACCACACTATACCTCATGCAATGCACAGGGTTGGGCCAACACCCTCCCTGGCAGCAAAGGTAAACATTGACATCTCATCACACTGAATGACTACTATCCGGTAAAAGTTACAAAATATCAAAAAGACCAAGGAGGAAGCCTTAGGCCTGCATTACAAGTGTCTAGTGTTTCTTGGATTTTTTGTACTATATGTTTGCACAGGAATCACAATTACTACTGATGCCAGGTTTAGTATGAAGTCTGCACCCATGTATTAAATTGGACAGATAAAACCTGCAGAAATTTAAGAGGGAGAAAAGCTCAGCTGATACTCACACATGTATATCTCGTGCAGAAAGGACACAAATCTACATGTTATTTCCGATTAGAATGGGAAATGTGTGTAACTGAAGAGAAGTATCACACCAGTAAGACTGCAAACCCCGGGATATCAGATTTTACCATTTGTGATAGTAATCATATAACCTTTAGGGGCACTCCTAATCAAAGTCTTAGGCAACAAAAGGGCTAATGGCTTAACTGACGATTGAACAATTCAGGACTAAACAAAGAACTCACATGCTCATTAGTCAATTACACTTGGCTCCTTTCAATCAAAGTTTGTAGAAATCAAATCACCAAGTGAACGATCCCAAAAATGCAAAAAGATGCAAGAGGGGCAATCGCATGCACCCTAGTTCACCAACATTGGTGAAAAACTACAGCAACTTTAAAGAGAGCGTAATGGGGTGAATCGTGCTGGGATGAGAGGGAGTGTGCTCCCCCGCCCTTGTGTTTGAAAGGTTCCCTTGAGCAAATGAGCTGATGCTTGGGTGAGATGCACCTCTGTGCCTGTGGAGTGGTACTGTCACATGTGAAAACTTGGGCAGCATTTTAGCAACTGACTTTTCTCTGCTCTATACTACTTCTGCTCTCTATTTATGAAAGGTTAAACCCAGAGATATAGGTCTAGATCTAACAGTACTACCTGCACCAACTTTGTTGAAAAACTATAGTAACTTTGAAGTAAACGTACTGTATTTATCGGAATGCAATGGGGTGTACTGTGCTGGGATGAGAGGTAGTGTGCTCCCTCCCCCTTGTTTTAAAGGTGGCGGAGGGGTTTGACGTGCCCCTGGCATCACTAGACGCTCACAAGGCATTTTACACTATTGAGTGGCCCTTCTTGTTTGCCATTTTGATGAAGATAGGGTTCGGGTTGAAATTTATAAATTGGATCTCCTTCGTCTATAAAGGCCCAGAGCCCAGCTAAAAGTCAATGGGATTGTTTCCTGGGACACTCCCATCCAGAGAGGCACTAGGCAGGATAGCCCCTTATCTCTGATGCTCTGTGCATTGGAAATAGAGGTTCTGGGGGGATTGGTGAGCGTGGATGCACAGGTGTTGGGGTGGAGATGAGTATCCTGTGAAGAACGCATATCTCTTTATGCCAATGGTATACTGTTGTATGTGTCGAACCCAGAGGTCTCCTTGAGGAGACTGGGTGAAATTTCCTGGTGTATAGAGGATTTTCTGGGCCGACAATAAATTGGGATAAATCTCTGATATTCCCTATGGGCATTTGGATACATGAGGGTGAGCTGGGATTGTGGCCATCTCTGGAGGACCAATTGCACTATGAATACAACGTAGCCTCTTTACTAAACACTGGGTGGCATTGCAACTTTCTCTTCTTGGTAAAGCAGACCTCTTTATATTGATTGCATTGCCTCGCTTTACCTACATACTGCAAAACAGCCCATAGACTGTCCAGGCAACCTTCTTTCTGACGGTGGAAAGATTGGTCCATACCCTGCTGTGAGGAAATGGCCCAATCCAAATAGCGATGGCTACCCTCCAAAGACGGGCCTATGAGGGGGGCATAGCATTAACCAATGTTCATAGATAATATGAGGCCGCTAAGGTTAGTGTAATAAATGATTGGGCATATGCTCCATTTGGCGACTCAGATTTTCAGATGGACTGGGTTAGTATGGGACAGAAGGGATACCTCTTTATATTGTATGGGGGCAAGTTAGGTGCGGATGCCCCACCAGCCACAGTGAGTGATATCCACGTTAATAAGTTTATGAGGAATCTAGGTTAGGATAAGAAATATACCCCAATTCCTATCAAGGGAGTACAAGCTGGCGACAACACAGTCTTTTAAATATCTCCACTTGAGACATGGCCTACATGCGATGATCTCTCCTGATGAGGAGACCAAAGAGGACTTCCCATTGGAGAAGAGGCTGCTGGACGGCATTATGACTATGAAGACCATCTCCCATGCCTATTCTACTCTAATGAACAACTTACAGGGTGAACTTGGTAATCTTGATACCCGATGGCATGCAGATATAGGAGAATTGGATGATGACGACTGCCAGGACATGCTGTAACTCCCTAGGGAGGTGACCTTCAAGGCAACCTCATGCCTCATCCAACTCAAGATTTTGCATAGACTGGATTATTACAGAGCTCTGCTGCATAAAATAGCAAGAGCAAGGGACAAAAGATGCCTGCAAAACCACGGTCTAAGAAGGACTTTATTGCACATGTTATGGAGCGGTCCCACCCCAAGTGTATTTTGGGAAGCAGTGGTGGATAAGATGAAGGACGCTATGGTTATTACAATTGAGGCACAGCCCTCTGTTATTGTTGGGTATATAGAGGGAGTCTGAGGCAAAGTCACATTTTTTGATTAACTTGGGGTTTCTACTGGAAAAGAGATCACCCAGAAATTGGGTAGGCAGATGTGCCCGACACTCCAAGAGTTGACAATGGTAATGGAAGTGTGAAGACTGAAAGAAAAATGGTGTATGAGGGGAGAGGCTGTCTCAAGAAATATAAAACTGTGTCTGGTGGGGGAAGCCCATCCAAGACAAAAAGTAGGCACTGGAATCAACCCATCATACCTGTGAGGTGGGGTATGCTAAAAGAATCTGAAAGGCTTTAAGATTTGGTAGGGAACCCTAGAACTTGGACCGAGTAGGCCATTGGGAAAAATACTGAAGTGGGGATCGCCTTATGTGCTGTACAGGAGGGTAGGTAGGGTGGGGTGGGTGAAGGCGTGGCAAAATGAATACTGGTTGTGTACACGACCATCGCCTAGTTCACCATGTTTGGTTTTTTCTTTGTCATGATTGTTTTGTATGTTTTGACAACTTTCAACAACTATAAAAATTTTAAAAAAACAGGGCTAAGACAGGAACAGAGAAAACCAATTAAGGGAGAGTGAGAGACAAGATTTCAAAATAAAAATGTAACACACAAGGACAGCAGGCATTTACAGGACTGATTGCGTACACATAACACTCCAGCAGAAGGAAAAAAATACACCAGAAGACACAAAGGAGTTATTGTAAGTTAAGAGACATTAAGGAGGCTCTCAATATGTTTTGGCTCTGCATTTATTAGGCTACAGAACAAGATTCAGAAACTTGCAATATCAGCATAACATGCAGGATTATCTAAAAGTAAAATATCTTGCTGTGCCGTATTGTACTTACAATTAGAGCTTAGATGAATCACTGGACAACCAATTAATATTTTCTACATTTTGTGAATGCTGACATATTCAAACATAAATCCAAAGAAATCAACAAACAGCAGTTCAGTAATACTAAATATTAGGAAACTGAATTCACCTGAGGAGGACTTTCCCATTTTCTTAAAAAATCTTCTTTGGCTTTGGCTAAGAATTCTTTCACTGAAAAAAGGAAATAATTTACACATGAGCATTTTCAGCAGACACAGATGGTCAGATTCTTAAACAGCTTCAGTAACAGAGAATAGCTTATTATAAATAAATATCAAGAAAGAACATTAAGGTCCATATTGCTCTTCTAAAACGAGGTGTCTACAACAGGCAGATTGACTCCATAATTTCTTATGACATAATTGCAAAAATCCCAGCAATCAAATATACTGAGCAGGCACACAGAGTGAGGTGTATCACAAGATGCACACATAAAATAGATTTCAGATTCAAATAGTTTTCAATATTAGATCAATTCTTTTCTGAACCTATCATCTTGCCATGTGGGTTCCTCAGGCCTACTCCCTGAGCCCGACCATTTAATCTATGTCACCACACTGGCTAAGCTTATAAAGGTCTTTTGGGTTTCAGGCTTTCTCGTATTCAGATGACACACAAATCATTTTACCAATTACCAAAGATATGGAGACTGATGCTGCCAAGTGACCACTGGTACAAAATGCAGCAGCAAGATTCATTCTCGATATTCCCAAATACAAATCCATCTCTGTAAGGATATCTAAGCTCCACTGGCTATCTGAGAACAAACGCATGGTCTTTAAAGCTCTATGTATTGTTTACAAGGCATTGCGGAATACTGGACCCAGAGGTCTTAAAACCATGTTTTAATGGTACTCTCCCTCCAGATGTCTCTAGTCCTCAAGCCATAACCGGGTTGCTGTCACAGTCTCCAAATTTTGAAAGGCAAGATGGGGAGGTAGAGTGCTCTCGGCGGCAGCAGCCAGGCATTGTAACTCTATTCACCGCTGAGGGGCATAACAGATCCTAATGGGGCCCCCTGAAAACTACATGGAGGGGGCCCCCCACTCAGAGCTGACAGAGCTATGAAGTGCCATGAAAGAGCATGTGAAAACTAAATGCACAGGCTTAGAAATGCAGTTTTTTGTCAGTCCTTCCCTACTCACTAAAAGTAGTCTAGAAATTCTCATTAGTTAAGAGTTCACTAACCATTATGTTATGTTTTTAATCCTGAGTTTTAATCGCCTGATTTTGCTTTTCTCTAGACCAAGGACTTAACAAATGATATCTATTAGTATTGATGTCAAACAAGTGACTCTGACTCTTACATCTTTTAGACCTCATCGTCTTATGTTGCATTTCCTTTATGCTGATTGTTCACACTTGTATGATTTATTGTCTTTGAGTAACATGTGTGTCATGTAAAGCACCCTGTCACCCTAAATGATAAGAAGCGCCTGTTGCCCTTGATGAAATCACAGGTAGTGACATCATATGGCTTTTGACTCAGAATTTTCAGAGGAGATCATGTCACATTACCTTAACTCAGGTGACATCACAATTAGTGACATTACTGAAGTTCCGTAATTGCTATATGATTATATAGCAACGCAACACATACACATCTATTTTAGATAAAACGTATATTAGGGTGGTGCATGATCTTTGAAAGTTTAAGAGCATAATACTAGCCCTGAATTGTCGTGACCGAGTGAAGCAAGTATGCCAAACCTCCCTAAGAGGGTTTGGGGGGCTGCTCCTGAGACCATTTTGAAAACATTTGGGTCAAATAGTGCACTTTAAAGGAAACTTTCACATAATGTTGCAAAGCCAATGGATCCGAACACCCCCCTGGAGTTGACATCATTTTTTCAAAATGTGCTATGGGTGCTCCCAGGTATAAAAAAAAATATCTCCATTGTGCCAGAATTTTGTCATGGGTGCCCTCCTAGGCCAAAAATTACAAACAATAGACCAGAGACAGAATTCTTGCTATTAATGCCATCCCTATACCATGAGTGACACTTATGTCAACAATTACCTCAGTATGTCAGGGCCAGCATTTTGTCGTGGTTCCCCCTTTCATGCACCCCTGTTGCCCTTACTTATGACAATAATTACCTCCAATGTAACAGTGCGAGCATTTTGACACAGATGCTCCCATGCCAACAATGTCCTCAAGTATGCAAGCTACAGACTTTTTCCCTCCGTGCCCTATATGCCACCAATGACTTCTCATATGCCAGTAGCAGTATTTTATCATTAAGTCAAGAACTACTTTCAGAACCAATTACCTCTATCATGTCATTACCAACATTATATTGTTATGCCATCAACTACCTCCAGTATGCCACTACTTTGTCACAGATGCCTGCCATGCTAAGAACTGCCTCCAGTATGCCAGTGCCAGTATTTTGCCGTGGGTGTCTCCATCGACAGTTACCTTCAGTATGCCATGGCAAACAGCAGACTCACACGCATATTACCATAATTTCAATCATGCTCATTTACATCCACTTACTCACTTATTCATTATGACCAAATTGTACTTACTCATTCATTGTCACTCACTATCTTGCACACACTCTTATGCGTACTTCCTAACTCTCACTCCCTTTCACTTTTCACTGGCTATGACTCCCATATTCACAGTCTCTCAAATTTCACTTCTCTGTATGACTGAGGCATACTTTCACTGAGACATTCAAAATCGTTTTTTTCACACCCACTCACATTGTTTTTCTCCCTCATTCTCACTCACATTGATTCTCACACTCTCTAGCACTCACTCAATCATTTTCTCACTTGCAGCCACTCTTACTCAGCCTTTTTTCAGTCTGACTCACTCATACACACTGGCACTCACACATTGTCAGACACTACCTGTCATTGACAATTACAGCCTGCCTCTGCTAGCTTGTGTATTACCTGTCTGGTTGGTGAGTGACAAGGGCTGTGGGGAAACAGGGTGAGTCAGCAGGGCTGGATAGGCACATCTACACATAGATGGTGGGAGGAGTAGCACCTGGGTCTGAATAGGGCAGGACTCACCTTCCACAATGATGGCTCTACCCCCTGTGGTGCGTCTGAGGATCCTGGCCCACACTGACAAAGGAAGAAGGTGCACACTGGCAGAATGCACCCAGAACTGGTTTGAACTAGGTACAGGCCCCTCTGCCTTCAGAAGACAAAGGATTTGCTGGTATAAATATTGGGGCCCAGACCCCAGAGATTTAGATTACTTCTGAACTAAGGAACCTGCCAGGAAGAAGGACCAGGAAAGCTGAAGGAGGTGTACTGCCCCTATGCTGCGTGTTGAGGGGTTGGCCTGCAGTGGTTGCTTCTGTCTTGGGTAGGGAAAGGACTGGACTGTGCTTACATCATCCTGCTGTTAGAATTTTCTCCAAGGGCTTGAAGTAGAGCTTGCCTACTGTTGGAAGTCTCAGGGATAGAAAAGGCTCCAGAGATCCCGCTGGAATCAAGGAACCTGCCAAGAAGAAGAGCTGGAATAGCTGCCGGGAGGAGTACTGCCCCTTTGCTGTGTGGTTGCTTTGGTGAGTTGGCCTGCAGCTGCTGCTTCTGCCTTGGGCAGTGGAAGGAATGCACTGAACTTTCTCTACTTGTGCTGAGTATCTCCAAGGGCCTGGAACCGAGCTGGCTTCCTGTTAAGAAGTCTCAGGGACTGCAAAGACTTAACCAACCTCTGGGTACCGCTCCTGGACCCGCAGTTCCAGTTGCCCACAGAGAAGAGGGAACTGCGACCGACTGTCAGCCAACTCCACCGCTGGCTTTGTGTCCTGAAGGCAAAGTAGGCTGCACCGACTCGCCCTGCACCACACGCCTCGGTCCCACCAACCCTGTCTGCACGATAGTAACCTAGCCGCATCGAGAGGCACCGCAACCTGCACAGTCTCGCTTCACTTCGCTGATCTGGTCTCACCGACTCGATCGCCGCTGGCTCGACACCTGTGACTCCCTCGTCACGTACAGATGTCCTGCTCGGCCTGCACAGATTCCCGCCAACCGGCTCTGTCGCTGCAGTGCAACTTGCCAGCACCGCAATGGAGCACCGTCTCACCCTGCAGCCCCTGCCTTGGTCTCACCGACGCCATCTGGACTATCGTAACCAAGCCGCTGCTCGCACTGCATCTAGGGACACCGCACCGCTGCCTCTTTGTATCGCAACTGCGACGGATGCCAAGACCGACTCGCACCTCCGTGTGAGCCGCACTAAGAAAGGTACTGTAAACGAGTCTGTCCCACTGTTGCTGGCCCGTACCGATGCGGTCAGCTAGAACTGTGAGACTCTGTTGTTTTCAGCATCGCGGTCGACTCTGACCCAGTGACCAACTCATATGAACTGTGTTTTCAACATAATTTTGCCATTTAAAAGACATCTGGCGAAACAACTATTTTTAAAGTACTGTATTGTGGATTTTTATCGTATTAGGTCTTGTTAAGGTATATAAATATATTGGATATTTTTATAGACTGGTGTGGTGTCCTTTTGTAGTGCTTACATTGCATTACTGTTGGTTATGTGCAAATGCTTTACACACTGCCTCTAAGATAAGCCTGACCGCTCGTGCCAAGCTACCAAGGGGGTGAGCAGGGGTTATTTTAGGAGTGTAACTCCCTTATCCTGACTAGGGTGGTGGTTTCTGCCTGGCTTTGGTGCAAACCTCAGCCAACCAGAAATCCCATTTCTAACACTCAGCCAGTGGTCTGGATACCTCCCTTGAAATGAACAAGGGTGTTTCCTTTGGGGGCTTAGCCTCCTAAATTAACCTCCTTCCACACAATACTAAAGAAAGTTGAGGAGGTGCCAAGCTTCTAAAATTGTCACTTCCCTCTGTGGTCATCAAGACTTGGAGCTCCTCCGACTTGCAACCCAGACCTCAGAGCCCTTGCTCCCATTTAATGATGCCCTATTGAAACCAATCCTGGCAGGGTGGGAGGTGATAGCTTCAATACAAGCAGTAAAAAGTCTAGTGATAAGGCACTATCTTCCTACACCAGGTGATCCACTCTTTCTGCCTGTTCACCCTTCCCCAGAGAGTCTAGTACTTCAGGTTCCTTAATATCTTCAGTGCAGGTGTTGGGTACTTTTTCGACAACACCATCAGTGGCGGCTATCGCAACATGAAGGTGGGGACTGCGGATGGCAGGTGGGTGCTGGGGGGGCGGGGGGAGGGGGGGTGGGGAATAGTAATTTTAAACAAGCATTGGAAATGCAATAGGTCTCGCACCATTAGAGTTAGTGTTTTTAGAATGGTTTATGGTTTTTTTTTGTAAATGTTTAGCATGTTTGTTTCCTGTAGCCAATGCTAAAGAATTACAAATAAAAAAAGCCATAAACATCTCTAAAAGCTCTAACTGAAATGGTCTGAGACCTATTGCACTGTGTGAGGGTGAGGGGTTGAGGGTGAGTGAGGGTGAGGGTGAGGGTGGGTGAGTGAGGGTGAGGGGTTGAGGGTGAGTGAGAGTGAGGGTGAGTAAGGGTGAGTGAGGGTGGGTGAGGGTGAGTGAGGGTGAGTGAGTGGTTGAGGGTGAGGTGTTGAGGGTGAGTGAGGGTGAGGGTGAGTGAGGTGTTGAGGGTGAGTGAGGTGTTGAGGGTGGGTGAGGGTGAGCTAGGGTGAGGGGTTGAGGGTGAGTGAGGGTGAGGGGGAGTAGTTGAGGCTGAGTGAGGGTGAGTGAGAGTGAGGGTGAGTGAGGGGTTGAGGGTGAAGGTTTGAGGGTGAGGGTGAGGGGTTGAGGGTGGGTGAGGGTGAGGGGTTGAGGGTGAGTGAGGGTGAGGGGTTGAGGGTGAGTGAGGGTGAGTGTGGGTGAGGGTGGGTGAGGGTGAGTGAGGGTGAGTGAGGGTGAGGAGTTGAGGGTGAGTGAGGGTGAGGGGTTGAGGGTGAGTGAGGGTGAGTGAGGGTGAGGCTGAGGGGTTGAGGGTGAGTGAGGGTGAGTGAGTGAGAGGTTGAGGGTGAAGGGTTGAGGGTGAGGGTGAGGGGTTGAGGGTGAGTGAGGGTGGAGGGTGAGGGGGTGAGGGTGGGGGGGTGAGGGGGTGAGGGTGGGGGGGTGAGGGGGTGAGGGTGGGGAGGTGAGGGGGTGAGGGTGTGAGGGTGAGAGTGAGGGGGTGAGGGTTAGGGGGTGATTGTTAGGGGGTGTGAGCGTTAGGGGGTGTGAGTGTTAGGCGGTGTGCGGGTTAGGGGGTGTGAGGGTGAGTGTGAGTGAGGGGGTGTGAGGCTTCGGGTGTGTGACGTTGCGTGAGTGTGAGTGTGTGTGAGGGTGTGTGAGGGTGTGAGAGGTGTTGGTACGCAGAGGGTGTGTGACGGTGGGTGAGGGTGAGGGTGTGTGAGGGTGAGTGTGAGTCATTGTGAGGTGTTGAGGGTGAGTGAGAGTGAGGGTGAGTGAGGGGTTGAGGGTGAGTGAGGGTGAGTGAGGGTGAGGCGTTGAGGGTGAGTGAGGGTGTGGTGGTGAGGATGAGTGAGAGTGAGAGAGGGGTTGAGGGTGAGGGGTTTAGGGTGAGTGAGGGTGAGGGTGAGTGAGGGGTTGAGGTTGAGTGAGGGTGAGGGTGAGTGAGGGTGAGGGTGAGTGAGGGTGAGTGAGGTGTTGAGGTTGAGTGAGGGTGAGTTAGGGTGAGGGGTTGAGGGTGAGTGAGGGTGAGGGGTTGAGGGTGAAATAGGATGAGTGAGGGTGAGTGAGGGGTTGAGGGTGAGTGAGGGTGAGGGGTTGAGGGTGAGGGGTTGAGGGTGAGTGAGGGTGAGGGTGAGTGAGGGTGAGGGTGAGTGAGGGTGAGGGTGAGTGAGGGTGAGTGAGTGTGAGTGAGGGTGAGGGTAAGTGAGGGTGGGTGAGGGTGAGGGGTTGAGGGTGGTGAGGGTGAGGGTGAGTAAAGGATTAATTTGATTGCAAAAGGTATGGACCATTAAAGAATTAAGATCTAAGGTGGAACAAATAATACTCAAATAAAAAAATAAAAAAATACCCTGTGCAAGCGTGCTACCTGTCTGTGAGGGTATACTTGTACCAGTATTGTCAGTGTGGCAAATCATCTATGTGCGAGGGAAGCTTGCACTTTGCCACCAATGCATTGCCGGTTCTTTGCGTGAGGGGATACTTATACCAGTATCGTCAGTGTGGTAAAACATATATGTGCGAGGGAAGCTTGCACTTTGCCACCAGTGCTGTATCTGTTCTTTGTGTGAGGGTATACTTGTGCCAGTGTGGGCACTGTGGAAACATATTTATGTGCGAGCGAAGCTTGCACTCCTGTCACCAGTGCTGTGTCTGTTCTTTGTATGAGGGTATATTTGTACCAGTATCGTCAGTGTGGTAAAACATATATGTGCGAGGGAAGCTTACACTTTGCCACCAGTGCTGTATCTGTTCTTTGTGTGAGGGTATACTTGTGCCAGTGTGGTCACTGTGGTAAAATATTTATGTGCGAGCGAAGCTTGCACTCCTCCCACCAGTAGTGTCTGTTCTTTGTATGAGGGTATGCTTGTACCAATGTGGTAAGCCATCTATGTGTGTGGAAAACTGGCGCTGCTGCCACCAGTGCTGTGTCTGTTCTTTGTGCGAAGGTACTTGAAACTACTGTCATTCTTGTTAATGTTCGCTGTGCTATGGAAGTCTGCACTCATTCCAGTTCTCTGTCTGTTTTGTGTGAGAGAATATGTGTGTCGCTGCTGTCAGCACTGTAACTGATTAGTGTGTGAAAAAAACGTGCACTTTTCATACCAGTGCTGTATCTGTTCCTTGCGTGATGGTACTTGCACAAGAGGGGACATGGTTGTAAACTGTCTCTGTGTGAGGAAAACGTGCACTCCTGCCACCAGTGCTGTTTCTGTTCGTTGTGTGAGGGTACTTGAAACACTGCTGTATTTCTTGTGAATGTTCACAGTGCAATAAAAGTGTGCACTCTTTCCATATCTGTTTTGTGTGAGAGGATATGTGTACCACGGTTGTCAGCACTGTAACTGAGTTGTGTGTGAAGGAAGCTTGCACTTTCCCTACCAGTGCTGTATCTGTTCTTTGAGTACGTCTCCTGCCACCAGAGGTGTCTGCTCTTCGTACTGAGGGTTTTGAGATGCTATCAGTATTGTAAATGATCCCTATGAGGTGCACATTTTCCCTCAGTCGATAGTGCTGTCAGTATTGTAACTGATCTGTGAGGGATGTTTGTGATCGCTTTTGCACACGCTGCCTTAGCGAAGGTAAATAAAACAATTGTTCACTTTTCAAAAGCTAAAACTATTGGCTCTGTCTGCGTGTGCATTACATACAATAGCCTTTTAAATTGCTTTAATGGCGTTGCTCAAATTGCCTGGGTGCGAAGTGCAGAAACCCAGGAATTCGAGAAGTGCGTCATACATGACATGGAGCCACTAGGGACATATGCAGATATAGGATATGGTTCTAACATTGGAAGCGGGTGCTGTTTTGTGCTTGTATAAATGTTGACCCGGTTCAGCTCTTCGCATCACGTTACAGAACTGGAACACAGAAAGAGCCGAGTCCGAGTTACTGAATATAAAAATAAAGAAACAGGCCGTGGCAATGTGTTTTTCAAGCCCTGGTGCCGGGACAAGCCCAGGCGTGTCCGTGGGTGCGAAGTCTTGTGACGTCTTCAGCGCGGGAATCCCCGAGCGGGGAAGAATGAATGACAGATAAGGAATGCCCGGGGAGATCCAAAACAAACAGGCCCCGTGTACCTTGCATAGCGGACAAAAAATAGCATTTTCGGGATTCTTTCTATTCAAGTTGCAGACAGACGGTCGGTGTTTATGCAGCCAACACCGGGGCAGGCTGGGGGCTGGGAGAGGCAGTAGCTATGGAGGCCCAAAAGAAAGCCGTGGAGTGGAGAGCGGGCGGGCAGAGAGAGTGAGGGGGCGGAGCGGGGGTGTGGGAGGAGTGCGGGAACAGACGGGAGGGGAGGAGAGTAGGAGGAGGAGTAGGGGGGTGTGGGAGGAGTGCGGGAACAGACGGGAGGGGAGGAGAGTAGGAGGAGGAGTAGGGGAGGCACGGCCTAGCGGCCGTGCAATCAAGAAGTGAGGGGGCGGGAGAGTAGGCATGGCAGGCGGCTGGGGCCATGTGCACGCGCTTTTAAGCTCAATGCGCATGCGCATTGAGCTTAAAAGTCACGGGCACTGCAAGGAATCTCCACGATTCCTTGCAAGTTGGATAAAGAGTCGATGAGCCCCCATAGTCTCGCTTGCTCGATGCGCATGCGCATCGACAGGCGAGACCTAAAAACTTGCATTTCGCTGCTGCCTCAGATGGCCACCTCAGTGCTCTCCTGAGCTCTCTGGGACGGCAGAGGCTGCCCAGCCAATCCAGATGTTGCTCTCATGCTATGACAGCAGCGCCAGGATTGTTCTGAGAGGCCTGCTCCGCTGCTCGGACACTGCATTGTAGCCTGCGGCTTTTCAATTCAATTTCAAAGCTTTATTCGACATCAGTCATAAAAGCATTTCCACCCTAACGCTATACAATAAATACTAATCTACATACACAAGGTTAAGACAAGAATTAAACAGTTACATGTCGAATACAATAAGCTTTTAAACATTATTAAGAACAACATTAGTCTTTACTCACAGATAAAAACTTTTGAAATTTAAACATCAATACATCACTGTATTTTTCCTAGTAAAGTACGTGTTCGAATTGCCCAAGCCCAGGACAAGAACTTTGCAACAGCAATTACGGACAATGGAGAACAATCAGTCTCCAGAATTCTAAGTGCTTGCTTGCTAAATGATTACGCGTCCCCATATTGAGGCAGACAGGTCTTATCCATTTATGCCGAGGATTTGTATATAAAGGGCAACAAAACAATATATGGGAGACATGCTCAGCTTTGTCTTTACCATGGTAACCGTGCTCATCCCAAGATATAGACCATTTCTTTTTAAACACATTTACAGGGAGAGATCCAACTCTAAATTGGAAATACAGTTTCCTGTCGTGAGGCTTCTCAATCAGGTCCCAATATGCTTCGCACAGAGGAGACATTTTTAAGTCCAGGAAGCGTCTCGACATCGAACAATTAGTCCCATTGGCAAAAGTTCTAAAATTCACCATCTCCCAATACATCTGTTTTAGATTGGCCTTTGAGGGGAAACAAGACACATCAGGATTACCCCATAGGTGGTCTAGTTTTAGCTCTGACAATAACCCTCGTAGTTCTTTCAACCAAACAATTTTATGAAAATGGTCAAATGAATCAACATCTGTCAACGCTGTGGCATAATGAGCTAACTCCGGGGTCACCATTAGCCGTCTCCAATATAGCAATGGGCGCAACCTTGCTAGGTCCGCAATATTTTTCCTACCGAGGTCTAATTTTAAAGGAACAGTAGGCGTACTTTGTGGCACCCCTACCAGTCCCCTAAGGAACTTGTTTTCTGCTGTGGACAAATTTGCTAGGCTACTAAATCCCCAAAGCTCTGAACTGTATAAGCTAGCACTGATGACTTTCATTTGGTAGATCTCGAGCACACAATTTACCGGTTTAGTTAGAGAAGCTCTATGTTTTGATAGTAGTGCTCCTACTATTTGACTAAACTTTAGTACTGCAGTATCTATGTGTGTGTTCCATTTCATGTTCCCCTGGAGTGTTATTCCTAGGTAGGTAAAAGCATCTACCCGCTCAAGGGGAGTGCCTTTATACGTAATTGTCCCTTTAAACAATGTCCGGCAGTTCATGCACATGAACTTTGTCTTGCTAGTGTTTAATTCTAAACCTTGCAAGTCACAAAACTCCCCAAATGCGGTTAACGCCTTTTGGAGACCGCTTGGTGTGCGTGATAATATAAGCGTGTCGTCCGCAAACATAAGGACGGGGACACGCGAGCCAGCTATTATTGGGGCATCAGAGGGGGACATTTTCAGAAAGTCTACTATGCCATTTATGTATATCGAGAACAATGTTGGCGCTAACACGAAACCTTGCCTCACCCCGCGCTCTACCGGGAAGGGCTCAGTTACTTCACCCTGTGACCCCCATCTAATTTTGGCATAGTTGTTTTCATGCAATCGTACGATGATGGTGAGAAGTTCCTGGCTTATCCCTGCATCGGCCAGGACTTTCCAAAGCTTGTCTCTGGGGACCAAGTCAAAAGCTGACTTTAGGTCCACAAAGACAGCATATAGAGGACCATTTTTTAGGGTGACATTCCTCCAGTACAAGGCAATAAAATAAAAAACCTGGTCAATAGAGCTTGTCAAGGGACGGAACCCTGCTTGGTATGGAGACAAGATATTATTTTCATCAATCCATGCTTGGAGCTTGTTCTGAACCATGCGCCCCATCAGTTTCTGGGCAGAATCAATAAGACTGATGGGTCTATAGTTGCAGTGAAGGGATTTATCCCCTTTTTTAATCACGGGGATAATTTCCGCTCCTTTCCAAGACAGAGGAACTTCACCACCCATTGCCAGTGCATTGGCAAGCCAAGAAAAATATTTACACCATGCATTCCTATCACTTAAGTAAACATCTGCCGGTATACCGTCCATGCCTGGCGCTCTTCCCCCCGATACACAGTCGAGGGCAAGGCTTACATCATCTTAATTGAATGCATTGTACTTATAATAAACAGTTGGTGGCAGGACAACACAAGCTAGCGACTGATTACGAGCATATTGCGGTTTAAAAAATTCTATCCATTCATTAACGGCAACATGGTTTTGAGGAGGGGCAGCCAACCCTCCCCTATCCCACTTTACCTTGGACCAGAATAACTTCGAGTCTTTGGCCGCACATGCAGTTTTAAGCTCTCACCATAATTCCTCGTCCCACAGCTTCTTTGCCTGCTTTTGTGTACATCTATAGATGTCCCTAGCTTCTCTTACTGCAGCATCATTCCCCGATTGGAGTGCTCTACTAAGATTGTGACGTGCCTGTCTGCGGCTTTTCTCTAACCAGGCTGTGAACACACCTGGGTTGAAGAAATAGAAATGTGCAGGTCTGTTTTGCCAGCCTAGGATAGCCCGCCAAACTTACATCCGCACTTCTAAGTGCCCACCACATGCCTGTCAAGGATATGCAAGTCAGAGCCAGTCACAGAAAAATAAAATGATACTGTTTCTTTATAATTGTATTTTCGGTGCCTGACTCGGACAAGTAGGGAGACGCTCCTCAACCATTACAGACGAGTCCTCTCTGAACACCTTCATACAGGGAATTAAATATTTGTTGACTTGGCAATAAAATCTTTGAATGCCACTTGCCTCTTTGCATAGTATACTGATGCCCAGCTGGACATGGCCTCAACTCGCCCTGCCCCAAGGTACTGATATCATAGTGCATTTTTCAGAATTCATCAGAGACAGCCAGAATGTTTCGAACATCATCATTAGTCCGACCGTAACACTGCAGACTCATTGGTGCTTTGTGGTCCACCATCATGCTTGGCTTTGCACATCTGGGTTCTCAGCAGATGTGCCAAACACACTCATGAACGTATCCTTTGATGGCACCAGCCGATTTGACAAAAAAAGCAGACTCAGCTCTGGAGGGTTTTAAGGCTAGCAAGGCTGCTGCAGGATCTTTTAGGCCTCAAACACCCTCAACCTCAACACGATTACAGGCAATTTCATTGCTTAATGGATCTCCCGAGGATTTTGCATTTGTCCACACTAGTCAAACCAAAAACAAGTACATTAGTCCCAAAACCTATATGGAGGCAGAGCAAAGAGGTAAGAGCCACGAATCCCTTTATCAAGCCTCTTACTCATCCACCCTGCTACAAGGAAAGCTGGCCCTGTTTTTTTTGCTTCTGTCAGCACACAAGGAGACTGTGGGAGGCTGAGTGTCGTCCTTTCTACCTGACTGCTAAACAACTACTTTGGACCAGATAAGAGAAAGGGGACATACCCTACTCTTCCTTCAGGCTCTTCCTTCCCTGCCCCCACCCACTGTCCTTACCAAAAACCATTTTTGCATCTCTCAGCAAGAAGTGATAGAACTCCTTCTGAAAGGAGCGGTGGCGTAAGTGCCAGAGAGTGGACAAGGATGCTATTCACTGTACCTCCTTGTTCTTAAAAAGGATAAAGGTCTGCATCTGATCCTAGACTTCAGGGCCCTGAACCTTTATCTAGTCAGTCACCATCAATGGGCCATATACCTCTCTAACTACCTTGTTAGGATAGTCTCCTCTAAATATCACGACCCATATTGTTAAAGGACATACACGATATAGATAACTTGGTGGAAACCTCTGATGTCGCCTTCCTAGAATTTCCTTGCTAGGCTATTGTAGGCACATCCTGCTATTACAATACTTAAGTATTGGATGCCTCCGATGTCCCTTTTTATCAGTGTCTTTACAGCATTATACATAAAACAATTATCCCTGTGCTAAACAGTTAATACAGAAATCTTTGATCCAATCAATGCCAACATACGAAAAATAATGAGCAAATAAGATTCTGCTACTCCCCCGTGCCCCCCCCCCTTTTGGGCCTCCAATAAATCCCTTTTCATAATTTTTCTAGTTAGCATTAGCTCTCCTTTTCAAGATTGCCACCACCAATAGATACAGCTAAAGTGTTTTTCAAAAGCAGCCCATCCCTGCAGCACCATGGCAGGCGTCCGGACAATGGTTTTTGTGCCAGTGTATCTCATCTAGCCCGCTGGCAGTGAGATGTGCTGACACGGTATCGCTTTCAGTAGCCTTCTTTTGTTGAGCTCGACCCAGTTGGATGGGCAGCTTTTTCTAATCTTTAGGTACATACCGCTCGTTTCTAACAAATCCGCTGTTACCACTGCTATGTATCCCTTATACAGACATTTATGTTCAAGTGACAGTGGGTTGTCCAAAATATAATTCTCCAGCAGCACTTTTTCAAATAACTAGGTTACAATTAAAACTTCACTGAAGTATTCATTTATTATCCTTGATGAGAAATTCAGCTTGCCCTATTGTTTTCCACACAGATTGTTTTGATAATTTTTATTTTGTGCAAACACGCTTCTTTCCTTGTTAGGCAAATCACAGCCCCTTTTAAGTAGCATTATAAAATGCTGCATCACACAGCAGGTCACCCTCATATTACTCTAATTTTAGCACAATTGGTGCTTAATTTTCTCTTCCTTTTCAGCAAGCAGGACCTTCTGGTCTTCCTTAAGTGCCTGTGCCGATATACCAGTTTCGTTAATCTGCTTATGTATATACCATATACTTCATAATTCTCCATTCATTTCTTTCTCCTTAGAACATGTCCCAGGGAATTTTACCCCTCCTTTCAATACCGGAGGTAACCCTCCAAAAATATAGTGTTGAATTCAGCTCTATGATCCCTGTTTTAGTGAATGGAGAAACATATGCAGTTTGGCACACAGATTGTTTAAAACATTACATTTTGTGCCCATACTTGTTAAACGGTAAAAAAAATGCATTTTGTTAAATTAGCCTCTACTCGAAGCATATTTGCCTATCAGCTGCATTTTGTGTTTCTGCGGGGACTTTCGTAAAGTTAGAAGTTGCGCGCTCACTGAAAGATAATGCTTGCATGTCAGAGTTAGCAGCCCAGCCCTGCCCTGCAGAAGGGCCTACGTGCACAGATAATGGACACAGATGGGGACAATGGCGGCTGTTTTTTTTTTGTATATGCCTGTTGAGCACAACGCCTGTAACCTCCCTTGCCTACGGAGGTTACGGGCGTTGATGACGTGGGTAAGGGTTTATCAGGATTCCACAGTTCAGCATGAAAGCATTGTGTAAAGGGTTGTGTGAGGTGTTGTGTAAGGGGTTGTGTAAGGGGTTGTGTAAGTGTTTTGTAAAAATGCTAAAGATGCTTATGTAAAGTGTGATGTAACCATGACAAAGGGGTTTTGGTGAATTCCTATGGTACCCAAAATGTATATTAGGCAGGTTTGGACCTGTTCTAGTTCGTTCCCTCTCAGGCACTTGTAGCGTCTGTATGACGGAGTCAAGAGATATAATAAACTTGTGTTTTGTTCCACTCCAGTGTCGATCTTCATTTGTGAACCCGTAGACAAGGGGTGTACCTGCACCAGCGAGACAGATACAATAGCTCACTCCAACAGACTGGAGTATTTTCTTGAACACACTATGTACATTTTTTTGCAGTGTTGTTTTTACATGAACTAGATTCTTACATCATATTTTAATTATGTTCCTTCATTGATTAAATAACTACATCACTGCCACAGCATTGAGCATACCTAATCACTGCCATATCTTACTTATTCACTTTTTACTTTATTCTGGCACTGATTGAAACAAAGATTTCTGTCTCAACAGTTTAGCACAGGGACTATTGCTGTGTTTATGTACATTGTTGACCCCAGGTTACTGAACACCCGCGGGTATTCTCCTATGAAAACTATATAGTTCAGCATTATGGCCAAAGAAATTTCCTATATTACACTTAATATAAAGCTAGTGAAGTAGTAGTCAAACCCCACAGGTGAGAGTCAGCACACAGAGCAGCACAGACGTTAACATTGTGAAACAAGCATTTACAATGGAATAGGTCTCGCATTAGAAAAGTTTGAGGTATTGGTCTTGTAAATGACACATTTTTTGTTTGTGTTGATTTTGAAAATAGCGAAATTAATAGCGGTGTCATTTACAATGCCAACAGTTTTAACTTTCGCGAAACGTGACACCTATAGCATTTCTAATGCAATAGGTGTTGTATTTACAGGACTTAGATGTATTATTATTACAAATAACAATGGCTTTTATTTTTTTAAATAATTAATTCTTAAATAAAAGTTATTGTAATTTATAATGACAATAGCTTAAACTTTTGTAAATAACTTTGGGAAGATTATGTTCAATGTATTTTATTGTGTTGAAAATCCAAGAACAGAAGTGAAATATTAACATCTTTTTGTGACATTTGTAATAAATCTTGAAACATTGAGAGAACATGTTAGAACCAGTTGGTGTTGAATGGTTGCGCTGAGTGATGCTGTGGCCTTCAGTGGTGCTGAGGGATGCTGTGGCCTTCAGTGGTGCTGAGGGATGCTGTGGCCTTCAGTGGTGCTGAGGGATGCTGTGGCCTTCAGTGGTGCTGAGGGATGCTGTGGCCTTCAGTGGTGCTGAGGGATGCTGTGGCCTTCAGTGGTGCTGAGGGATGCTGTGGCCTTCAGTGGTGCTGAGGGATGCTGTGGCCTTCAGTGGTGCTGAGGGATGCTGTGGCCTTCAGTGGTGCTGAGGGATGCTGTGGCCTTCAGTGGTGCCGAGGGATGCTGTGGCCTTCAGTGGTGCCGAGGGATGCCGTGGCCTTCAGTGGTGCCGAGGGATGCCGTGGCCTTCAGTGGTGCCGAGGGATGCCGTGGCCTTCAGTGGTGCAGAGGGATGCCGTGGCCTTCAGTGGTGCTGGGGGATGCTGAGGGAAACTGTGGCGCTGAGGGATGCTGTGGCGCCGAGGGATGCTGTGGCGCTGAGGGATGCTGTGGCCTTCAGTGGTGCTGGGGGATGCGGAGGGAAACTGTGGCGCTGAGGGATGCTGTGGCGCTGAGGGATGCTGTGGCGCTGAGGGGTGCTGTGGCGCTGAGGGGTGCTGTGGCGCTGAGGGGTGCTGTGGCGCTGAGGGGTGCTGTGGCGCTGAGGGGTGCTGTGGCGCTGAGGGGTGCTGTGGCGCTGAGGGGTGCTGTGGCGTTGAGGGGTGCTGTGGCGTTGAGGGGTGCTGTGGCGTTGAGGGGTGCTGTGGCATTGAGGGGTGCTGTGGTGTTGAGGGGTGCTGTGGCGTTGTGGGGTGCTGTGGCGTTGTGGGGTGCTGTGGCGTTGTGGGGTGCTGTGCCGTTGTGGGGTGCTGTGCCGTTGTGGGGTGCTGTGCCGTTGTGGGGTGCTGTGGCGTTGTGGGGTGCTGTGCCGTTGTGGGGTGCTGTGGTGTTGTGGGGTGCTGTGGCATTCTGTAGTATTGAGGGGTGCTGTGGCATTCTGTAGTATTGAGTGGTGCTGTGGCGTTGAGTGGTGCTGTGGCGCTGAGTGGTGCTGTGGCGCTGAGTGGTGCTGTGGCGCTGAGTGGTGCTGTGGCGCTGAGTGGTGCTGTGGCGCTGCGTGGTGCTGTGGCACTGCGTGGTGCTGTGGCACTGCGTGGTGCTGTGGCGGTGCTGTGGCGCTGAGTGGTGCTGTGGCGCTGAGTGGTGCTGTGGCGCTGAGTGGTGCTGTGGCATTGAGTGGTTGTGTTGGAGGGAGGAGTTGGAGGGTGGAGTTGAGGCGTCCGAGACGGTCTTCTGCCAGAACAGCATGAGCGGTGCTTCACTGGCTCCCGATTAGAGAAAGAGTCACCTTCAAAGCACTTTGTATCTGCCACAGGATTCTGCAGAGGAAAGCCCCTCTGTACCTAGCTGATCTTGTGACCCCGTACATTCCTTCACGGCAGCTGAGGTCAGGGGGGGAAGGCCTGGTATGTGTTCCTGCTACTAAAAAGGCCAGGATGGGCGGTTGGTCCTTCCGTCTACTGGCGGCTAAATGGAATGCCCTCCCTATGGAACTCCGGATGGAGTCCCAGGAGAGATGCTTTAGGAAAAAACTCCTCTTTCCACAAGGTTAGGTGGCTTTTGGCTGAGGTCTTGCTCTCCGGTCGACTTTACCGCAGCGCGGGGACACACTGGCATTAGTGTAACCATTGTGCTTTATAAATGGACATATTATTATTGTTGGAGGGTGGAGTTGGAGGGTGGAGTTGGAGGGTGGATTTGGATGTAGGATTTGGATTTGGAGGGTGGAGTTGGATTTTGAGGGTGGAGTTTGAGTCCGTAGTTGTAGTTTGCGGGTGGATTTGGAGGCTGGGGTTGTAGTTGGATGGTGTTTTTGGAGGGTGGATTTGTAGTTGGAGGAAGGAGTTGGAGTGTGGATTTGGAGTGTTGAGTTGGAGGGTGTAGTTGGATGGTGGAGTTAGAGGGTGTAGTCGGAGGATGTATATGGAGGATGTAGTAGTGCTTGGAGGGTGGAGTTGGAGGGTAGAGTGGTGGGCGGGTAGAGTGGTGGGCGGGTAGAGTGGTGGGCGGGTAGAGTGGTGGTGCTAGAGTGTGGGCGCTAGAGTGTGGGCGCTAGAGTGGTGGATAGGGTGGTGGTGGATAGGGTGGTAGCACAGAGTGGTGGCGCATAGAGAGGTGGCGCATAGAGTGGTATTGTGTTGATGGAGAGAGTGGTAGAGTGGTGGCGGTAGAAGGCAGTACTGTGTGAGAGTGAGTGAGAGAGCGTGTGTGTGAGAGTGAGTGAGAGAGCGTGTGTGTGAGAGTGAGTGAGAGAGCGTGTGTGTGAGAGTGAGTGAGAGAGCGTGTGTGTGAGAGTGAGTGAGAGAGCGTGTGTGTGAGTGTGAGTGAGAGCGTGTGAGTACGAGCGAGTGTGTGTGTGCGTGTGTGTGAGTACGAGCGAGTGAGTGAGTGAGAGAGCGTGTGTATGAGTACAAGCGAGTGAGCGTGTGTGTGTGTGAGTACGAGTGAGTGAGAGAGCGTGTGTGTGAGTACGAGCGAGAGAGCGTGTGTGTGAGTACGAGCGAGAGAGCGTGTGGGTGAGTACGAGCGAGAGAGCATGTGTGTGAGTACGAGCGAGAGAGCGTGTGTGTGTGAGTACGAGCGAGAGAGCGTGTGTGTGTGAGTACGAGCGAGAGAGCGTGTGTGTGAGTACGAGCGAGAGAGCGTGTGTGTGTGTGTGTGTGTGTGAGAGTACGAGCGAGAGAGCGTGTGTGTGTGAGTACGAGCGAGAGAGCGTGTGTGTGTGTGTGTGAGTACGAGCGAGAGCGTGTGTGTGTGTGTGTGTGAGTACGAGCGAGAGAGCGTGTGTGTGTGTGTGTGTGTGTGTGTGTGAGTACGAGCGAGAGAGCGTGTGTGTGTGTGTGTGTGTGTGTGAGTACGAGTGAGAGAGCATGAGCGTGTGTGTGTGTGTGTGTGTGTGTGTGTGTGAGAGAGGGAGTGAATAACAAGAAGCCAGGCAGCCCGGAAGGCGTCTCAACATCCTGTCCGAGTACAAGCAGAACGGGGACACCAGCCTTCACTTTCGTAAATCCAAAGTAGTCTACTTCTTGATAAGAACTCAAGGGAGGCAGAAAGAGGTGAAATACCTTCCAGTTTGAAGCACCATCAAAGGGCTGTTAAAATCGGATGCGAAGTATACCCTTATTTGTGAATTGTAAACGCTCAGGCATTGTCAATAAAGCATTCTCAAATTGAATTGCATTGGAGAGAAAAATGGAAAGCGAGCGATAGAAATCATAGCCAGGTGGAAAGAGTCCCTGTCTAATCTGTAGTAGATTCTGCTCTCTTGCATAAAAGCGTAGGATGTCTTACGCCAGAGCCGCAGGTTTGAAACTGAGCAGCACCCTGTGATTCTGGGCAAATCACTTCATTTTTCCGTGTCTAAAAACACAAACAAGATCGAAAGAAACCGGAGGAAATTATACAAATGGAAGAGGAAGGAAAGAGACGAGGGAAAGATAACGACACAGAGAATGAAAGATGAGATGAAGGAAAAAAATAAAGGTGGTGAAGGGCGTAGCGACTAGCGAGGGAGAGAAAACATAGAAGGGGTGAAGAAAATGAGAGAAGAGAAAAGGAGGGTAGAAAGCAAGAAAACTGCAGCATGTCTTATTAACAAGACAGAGACAGCGGAAGATTAATGAGAGAGAGGGCTGTGAAGAGGGAGAGAGAGAGAAAGGGCGAGTGAGAGAAAAATCAGAGGTAAATTAAGCACACTCGATTAAGAGGCAGCAGGCCAAGGGAAGATAAGTGGGCATCAATGAGAGGCCATGGGCTTGGAGGGAGAGGATATGGGAGGGGGAAGGAGGGAGAGTAAACATAAGTGAGTGTGTGAGGGAGAGTAAATGAGAGGAGGGAAGAGGAGGGAAGAAGAGAGCGTGAGAGTGAGGGGGGAGAGACAGGAGGCGAGAGCATATGGGCATTGCTGTGGGGGGAGCAGCAGCCTTTGATGTCTGGTGGTGTGAGACAAATGTTGGTGTGCGAGGCTTCCTTTCAAGTTGAGTGGGGGGGCGGGGGCCGTGGAGCAGGGGAGCAAGCGAGTGGGAGGGAATGAGCATAGCGCGGGCCTGGCGCAGCTTCACGCTTCAGTAGACAACATGCATTGGGAGAAGTCCGCTTGTTCAAGAGGGTTGTTTCAACTACAATAGTTCAGAGCTGTAAATAGCTTGACCTAAAAAGCATGGTCAGGGCAGCATCACTAGCTCCATAAATGAACCCTGTAAAAATCCTTATAAAGAACAAGCATTTACAATGCAATAGGTATTGCAATCGCGAGACTTCGAGCCATTGACACTGTAATTGGCAATACCTTTTTATAAATAATTAAAAGTCATTGTCATTTACTATACAGACAGCTCAAACCTTCACAAAAGCAACACCTATTGCACTGCAGAGCGCGGTGTCTGTGAAGCGGGCGCCGCACTCATTGTTAAAGTTAAAAAAAGAAGATACCAACGCAGTGTCCCTCAAGCGGGCGCCGGGCTCAGTATTAAATTAAAAATTAATAAATTAATAGAGCACTGTGTCCCTGACAACGGCACTGTTCAACATCAAAGCTTTAAAAAAAAACAGTTAAACTGAGGCGCGTCGCCCGTCCGCACTAGTTCCGCGCCAGCACCCCTATCGATTCTACCTCAGATACACCCCCCATCTTCTATGCCTATTCACGTTCAGATTTAATGGCTATGAATTCAGCTGAGTCAGATATTAACGGTCTGTGTTTATCGCTTTGCTCCAGACCTACCCTCTTCGCTATGACCTGTACTAACTGCAAGGTGAACCTTCCTCGTATCATATATCAGTCAGTTAGACCTAGGAGGGATATTAGAGTTGGGGGGCCAAATATGGTTGTTCTTAAGGGCGTTCTGTTGAATGCCAGATCATTGGTAAAACATAGCGTTGAATTCGCCAGGCTAATGGAGGAAAGAGAATTAAAACTGGGGTTCATCACAAAAACCTGGACTGAGGAAACCTCAGATCCAGATCTGGTGAAAGCAACTCCATCTGGTTTCACCTGCCATACTTTAAATAGACCTAATAAAAAGGGGGGGGGGACTGGCAGTCATGTATCCTAGTACTATGAAGGCAACTTTTTGCTCTATGTCTAACTCAGATTGTGAATCTCTGTTTTTTAATCTGAGCCTAGCCCACCATCATGCGCTTAAAGGTATTCTGTTGTACAGCCCTCCTGGAAACAAAAGTTATTTTCCTAATACAATAGGTAATCTGTTAGAAGAAGCAATTATTGCCATCCTGGGGGATTCTAATTTTTATCTGGAAGCTACAAAATATTCAGATACAGTGATCCTTACAGATTTGATGCAAGGCGTTGGCCTGGTACAGTGTGTAACCATCCCCACCCATAAAGCGGGACATACCTTTGATGGAATATTCACTAATCATTCGGGTCTCAGCTTCACTGGGGCATTGCCGCTGGTCTGGACAGATCATGCGGCTGTCCAGTTTGAACTGAAATTAGAGGATCATCTTAATGGGGGAGGCTCCCCCAAGAAACAGATTCAATTCCAGGCTTGGAATAAAGTAAATGAGGAGGAATTTCAGGAACTCCTTATATCCTCGGTAGTATCCATTCCCACTAAACCAGAGGAAGCTACCATGATCTATACTGAATGGTTGAAAAATGTCTGTAGAAAATTAGCTCCAAGAACTACTGTCCCGAAAAGATCACTTCCCTCGGCCCCATGGTTCATGGAAGAAATGTGAAACCATAAACAGATATGCAAGCGTCTTGAACGCTGTTGGCAGAGAGATTACAGAGAGGCTGATAAGGAGACATATAAAAAGAGTCTCCAAAGCTACAAACAGCATCTGTTCACTGTCAAACAGCAGTACTTTGTTACTAAAATTGATCTGGCCAAGTGCTCATCAAAGGAACTTTTTAGGACCATTTCAAGTCTGGTATGACCATCACCTGTAAAAGTTCATTTCAGTCAGGAACTGTGTGATGGGTTGGCTAACTTTTTTCTGAACAAAGTTGAGACTATTTTCTCAGTGTTTAAGGAACCCCAGCCAAGCGGCCACCAACCTCACGAAGTGGATCAGCGACTGCGCAGACGACCTCGCCCCCCTGAGGAACCCGCCTAGCAGACCCGGCAGCAAGAAAGCCCCATGGTTCACCGATGAACTCAAGAGCTCCAAGAAGAACTGCCGAGCCCTCGAGAGAACCTGGCGCAGAGACCCAACACCGGACAACATGACTACCCTCAAGCTCGCCACCCGAAAACACCACCAACTGATCCACGCCACCAAGAAAACGGCATTCAAGGAACGACTGGACAACAACGCACACAACAGCAAGGAACTCTTCAACATCGTTAAAGAGCTCTCCAACCCCAACGCCGGAAACAACAACATCACCCCTTGGCAAGACCTCTGCAACTCCCTCGCCTCCTTCTTCCACAATAAGATCGCGGACATACACAACAGCTTCAGCACTCAACCGACGCACGCCACGACCGAACCACCGCCCCCCACCACCACCCTCCGCGCCTGGACCCCGATCAGCACCGAAGACACTGTCCGCACGATGAACTCCATCCACTCCGGATCTCCGACCGACCCCTGCCCTCACCACGTCATCAACAAGGCCGACGCTGTCATCGGACCCCACCTGCGGGACATCATCAACACCTCCTTCAACACCGCTACCTTCCCGGAGAGCTGGAAGCACGCCAAACTCAGCGCTCTACTAAAGAAGCCATCAGCCGACTCCACCGACCTCAAGAACTACCGCCCCATCTCGCTGCTCTCGTTCCCTGCAAAAGTCATCGAGAAAACCGTCAACAAGCAGCTGGCCGCCTTCCTCGAGACAAACGTATCCCTCGACCTCTCGCAGTCTGGCTTCCGGGCCAACCACAGCACCGAGACCGCCCTGATCGCAGCCACCGATGACATCCGAGCCCTGCTCGACAACGGAGAGACAGCAGCCCTCATCCTCCTAGACCTCTCCGCGGCCTTCGACACTGTCTGCCACCGTACACTAGTGCATCGCCTCAGCAACGTCGGAATCCAGGAGAAGGCACTGGAGTGGACCATCTCCTTCCTCGCCGGAAGGACACAGAGTCCGCTTCCCCCCGTTCAGATCAGAAGCCACCGAAGTCATCTGCGGCGTTCCTCAAGGCTCCTCGCTTAGTCCAACCCTCTTCAACGTCTACATGAGCCCCCTCGCAGACATCGCACGCCAGCACAACCTCAACATCATCTCCTTCGCCGACGACACCCAGCTGATCCTCTCCCTCACCAACGACCCAGCCACCGCCAGAGCCAACCTTCACGAAGGGATGAAAGAGGTAGCCGAATGGATAAAGAACAGCCGCCTGAAACTGAACTCTGACAAGACGGAAGTCCTCATGCTGGGATCCTCACCCTCCGCCTGGGACGACTCCTGGTGGCCCCCCGCCCTAGGCAGCGCACCAAAACCAACAGACCACGCACGCAACCTGGGGTTCATCCTTGACTCCTCCCTCTCCATGACCAGACAAGCCAACGCCGTCTCCTCGTTGTGCTTCAACATCCTGCGCATGCTACGTAAGATCTTCCGGTGAAGAATCACCTTCCGTCTCCTCACCCACGCACACAAAGCCCTACACAACCAAGGCCCAGGATACCTCAACAGCCGCCTCAACTTCTACGCTCCCAAATGCCAGCTTTGATCGACAGGCCACGCCCTCGCCGCCGTCCACCGCATCCGAAGAGCCACCACAGGGGGACGGTCCTCATCCTATCTCGCCGCCAAGACTTGGAACTCCCTCCCGACCCACCTCTGCCTGACCCAGGACCACCTCGCCTTCAGGAAGCAACTCAAGACCTGGCTGTTCGAGCAGTAGCGGACCCCCCCCCTAGCGCCTTGAGACCCTCTGGGTGAGTAGTGCGCTATATAAATGCTCTGATTGATTGATCCTGGAAGGGCTGGTGGTCTCAGTGGTACGGAGGTTTTGAATTCATACTCTTCTCCATACCCCTCACTGGATGAGTTTACCCCCTTATCGGTGGAAACCACTTATAAATTACTGTTGGCCGCTCGATCAGGCTCCCGGACGTTCCCTGCCCAGTGGCAGTGGCTCAGCTTGGCCTATTTCACGTGTTCTCACATCTATTTTCAACATGATTTTGGGAACTGGTCAATTTCCTAAACCTTGGAAGGTGGCCTCGGTTTTACCTCTCTTGAAAAAATCCAATCTGGATCCTAAAAACCCAAACAGTTTTCGTCCTATATCGCGTCTTCCTCTGCCAGCAAAGCTGATAGATAAGGCCATTAACATACAGCTTAGTGCTTTCCTTCGTGAGACCAATGTATTGGATCCCACACAATACGGTTTCAGAGAGGGACATAGCACGGAGTCGGCCCTCATTAAAACAACTGAGGAGATTAGGAAGACTGTGGACAGGGGTGGCAAAGCGGCCCTTGTACTGCTGGATCTGTCCGCGGCCTTTGACACGGTCCATCATGATATTTTGATGGACCGGCTAAAGGCTTGTGGGGTCCAGGACAAAGCGTGGAAACTCATTCAATCGTTCCTCTCAGACCGAGTTCAGATGGTGGCTCTAGGTGATTACCAATCCAAACCATTTGTGCTGCCTTACGAGGTCCCACAGGGGTCCTCGCTTAGTCTGACGTTATTTAACGTATACGTCTCTTCTTTGGCTCCACTCATTAGTGGTTTTGGATTTGATCTTACAACTTATGCTGATGACACCCAAATTGTGGTGTCTCTCATACCCGGGCAGGAACTTGGGATTGAGAGGCGTTTTCAGGACTGCATGTAAGCAGTAGGCAAATGGTTCGGGACAACTGTTTAAAGTTGAACTCTGATAAGACAGAGGTGAATCTATTTGGTAATGACCATCATTTTTGGACGCCCAACTGGTCGCCACCATCGATGGGCTCCCTTCCTACACCCAAGAAGAAGCCAAGAATTTGGGTGTAATTATGGACGATAAACTCAACTTTGGAGACCAAATTACCGCAGTCTCATCAAAAACAGCATTTGTTATTAAAACAATAAAAAAATTCTGCCCTATTTGCCGTCAGGTAGTCAACAGACCGTAGTTACGGCTCTGGTTTTATCAAAGCTTGACTACTGCAACGGCCTTTATTTAAACATCCAGGAACGTTTTATGAACAAGCTCCAGATGCTGCAAGATGCTGCAAGATGCTGCAGCTAGGCTTCTCACTGGTACACCAAGGTTCGCCTCAATTTCCGGAGGTATAAAAAAACTTCATTGGCTTACCGTGAGAAACAAGAGTTTGTTTCAAGGCACTGTGTATGGTCCATAAGGCTCTTCATGGTACCGGACCGGAATTCCTAATAAAACAATTGACATGGTATGCACCTTTAAGGAATATCGCTCTTCTGGAGCCAAGTTGTCTACAGTGCCAGTCATCAAAAAAGCCACTTAGGGAGGTAAAAGCTTCATTCTAGGGGAAAGGAAGGCTTGGAATAATCTTCCCGTTTATCTCAGACAGTCTACTGATCTAACATCTTTCAGGAAGAGTATGAAAACATGGCTGTTTGACAAATAGTTTGGTGCAGACTCATACTTCCTCGCTTTCCTTATACCTTCTGTTGGGATCTTTGTATTGGAAAGGTAACAAGCGCAAGGACACCTCCAGGTAATTGCGCGCTATTTAAGTTATCATAACATAACATAAGACCCTAACAACAATTCTGCTTGATCTGGTTTTTCGGTTTTCAACGCAGTGCATAATCATTCAAATAAGTAGAAATTCAAATATATATTTAAGTTTATTCTTTTCATTTACTTTTTGTCAAACAATTCCATATTTTGAAAAGCAACATTGTCCAAATACAAGAAGTTTGGCCATTTACAGAACACAGCTTATAACAAAGATAAACATTATAGCGGGGCATGTATTAGGCCAGGTGTGGGTAGCATCATGCTACCGATAACAACTATATGAAAGAATGATTAGCATTATGGATATGTTAGGCTCTGTATTGCTACAGACATCCAAAATATACAAAAAAAAGTCTTGCATTAAGCCAATTAGACACCAACATACCAACAATCTGCACAATTTGCCAACTGTGAGGGAAAGCATCAGGACGGGGCAGGCACCATTGTGCTAATTACACATGGTACATCAACAAATGTCTATACTATGCCAGGATTGGGCCCAATCATGCAAGGGGAAGTACCCATGTGCCCCTAGAGAAACGCATGTATCTGCTGTGTGTGAGTGAATCTTCGAGATCCCCCTATCCCTGGCACGAAGTAAGATGCAGTGGAGACTTTCAACTGGTTTTATGCTGTCTTAATTATCATCTCACTATTTGTTCAACACCTTGCGCTACACCCTACTATGTTGTCCAATTTCACACTAGATCTTGTAAAAATACTGCATATTGACATTTAAAAAGGAGCTGGATGAGTCTCTGTAAGACAAGCATCACAGTTGTCAACACAAAATGCATTTTACAATTACCTGTATGCATCACGAAAGTTATCAGACATAAAATAAGGTTATCTACACATTTAGGACAAAAACTGAGATGTATTCAAGAAAAGATAATACAAGGTTGAAGGCATATTGAAAATTTCGGGATGCTTTAGTATAAAGATAACCGGAGAGGAGAGGTTTCTCATATAAAATTAAATAAAAATCTGGAGTTGATGGGATTCACACATACGATTCAATCTCACAATGTATGGAAAAGTAATCAAGGAATGAGCCAGATTGACGATTTTTCACGGTATAAATGGGTCTATTCAGTCACTGTTGGTAATCGGGGTTCTGGTTGGCAGAGGTATGCACCTTGTCCAAGCAGGAACTACAGCCGCAGTCAGGGTAAGTCACAACACACCCTAAATTAAACTGTGCTCACCCTCTGGTAGCTTGGCACAGAGCAGTCAGGCTCAACTTGAGAGGCAATGTTTGAAGATTTTTTTGCAACACTAACACAGTGAAAACACCACAAAAAGACTCCAAGCCTGCTGAACCAAAGTACCGTGATCCAGGGTGCGTTGTCAACGAGGATGTGCGGTGCAGCCAAAGTGATGCATCGGTTTTGAGCCATGCAGTGGACGAAATGTGCAGATTTTCTCCAAGCAACTGCGGCAATGCGTTTGTTCCGAGTGCTGGTTCTGTATGTTCTGTGAGGCTGCTGCTCCCGCAGCAGGAGAAGCATCAATACCGAATGCAATGCGCTGGTTTCAAGGGCGATGCACTTGGCCTGCTCCAAGCAACGACAAGTACGCGCTGGTTTGGAGTGTGATGTGCCTGCTCCACTGCATTCAACGACGAGGATGTGCTGGTTCCAACTCATGTAAATGAGAAGTTGCGCCGGTTCTGAGGAGGATGTGTGGGTTCTGAGAGAAGTACTTTAGGCTTCACTTCCAAGGGTCCAGGACTGGGGTGGCACCACTTGGAAGGGCAGACTCATAGCTTGCAGGGTCCAGATACAGATGGTTCAAGTATTTGATCTCCCTGAGACTTGGGAACGGCAGGCAAACCAGAAAACCTTGGGAGTCACTCTAGGTTAAAGTGGTACAGGCCCAGTCCTTCTCACCCAGGCATGAGAACAGCAGGCAGCAGGGCAGCTCAGAAAGGCAAGAGCACATTAAGGCAAAGCAGCAGTCAGGCATAGTAGAAGTCCTTTCCGCAGTACAGCAGCTCTTCTTCTGAGCAGAGTAGTCACACATCCAGAAGTGTACTCATTTGGTAGTGCCAGAGCTCCAGTACTTATACCCAGTGGTGCCTTTCAAGTGAGGGAGACTTCAAAGAAAGCTTTGAAGTGACTATCTATGCATACTTTTAACTGTTATATTTGTATTATTGATGTGCTGTACTACTTATGTGTAACCCCACTCTCTTGCTGGCATTCCCAGCCGTGTAAAGCGCTCTGATATCTGCAAAGATCCTGTTCGCGCTATATAAAACTTTCAAAATAAATAAAATAAGTGCACAGAGGTTCTCCCTTCCCGCTTGGCTCCAGACACATTACAGGGGATAATCAATCCTTTGTGAGGGGAAGGACGTTGGCTTTTCAGGTGTGTCAGCTCCTCTCTCCCATCCAGGATGGCCCATCAGCATGCAGATGACCATTCAGACACACCTACCGTTCCTTTGTGTGCAACTGTCTAAAGAGAACGCAGGAATCAAGCTGTCTCCCACCCCAGATGTGTACTCGAGAGAAAGGCAGAAGGCACCAAATGGCTAAAGTTAGTAAATGCCAACTTTCTAAAAATGGCATTTGCCAAACTGGAATTTAAAATCCAACTTCACCATAAGTTGTGGTTTTAAGTTGTGAGTTAGGTGACGCTAAACTGGAAAAGTCTCTATCTTCACAAATGAGAATTACACCTGTAAAATATATTAAGGTAATCCCAATGTTATCCGGTAGGAGAGATAGGACTTGCAATAGTGAAAATCAAATGTAAGAGTTTTTCACTACCAGGCCATATAAACCTTAAAAGTACATGTCCTACATTTTAAATACATTACACCCTGCCCTCTGTGCTGCCCAGGGCCTACTCGATGGGTGACTTGTATGTAATAAAAGGGATGGTTTAGGCCTAGCAAGAAGTTTCACTTGCCAGGTCGACATGGCAGTTTAAAGCTGCACACACAGGCTTTGCAGGCCTAAGATTTAGTTAAGGGGCTACTAATGTGTGTGGCACAATCTGTGTTTCAGGCCCCATTAGCATTTAATTTACAGGCCCTAAGTACATATAGTGCACTTCTGTGCTTGCCTTCGAGGCTCAGGAAGAGATAACCATGTTGGTAGACCTATGTAACCTTACCCGGATACTGTGGATAGACCATTACCAACTACCTATTATTGAAGCAGTCATAGAAAATCTCACTGTGGCTTCAACATTCTGTGGCACTGATTTCTAAACGTTGTTTAACCAATGAGTAGTCATTCAGAGTTATGATCAATGATCTCATGCGTTACTCCATCTGGAGCTTGCAGATGTAGTGCAATGATTTTTCGGCTGTCCATCACCTGTCTTCCAATTGCATTTCAGCATCTTTGTGAAGGTTTGCCAGGTAAACAATTCCTCTACATCAATATAATAATATATAGACAAAAAAAATATCACACCGTTTCAACAAAAAAAGGCAAACCAGTCATATCACATATTCTAAAAAAAGAGGGCAGAATCAGTGAAGAGAGTATCTGAAAGTTATGTTAAAAGAAACCTGCAAGACAGCAGGACATCACATCCAATTCACAAAAACACAATGACGCTCAGGTCCCTCAGGTTCACCTTGTTCCAATACTGTCATCGGTTTCTCCGGTCAGAGAAGCACTCAACTTTGCAAGAAGGAAGGTGCCATCCTAAAGACAAGGCTTAAACGGAATTTTCCCTTATTTTCTTCTCCAGGCAGTTGCAATACTTCAGTTAGTGTCCAAAGTTTCACCTGAAATTTTGGGAAATGTGATAACCAGATAGCAAAATTTAACACTACTGGTCTAACTTCCATCCGCAAACTATCCAAACAAATCGAACAAACACCATACAGAACATCTGTGAAATGCTATAATGGACTATGATGTTCCTATTCATGAGCACTAGAAAATACCGTTCGAGGAGATGGCCAATTCAAATGCAACTTTTGTGCAACAGAACTTAAACCTTGTACCTACCTTCAGAGGAAATGGGAGAGTCTCCCTAATTGTGAAACTGGTCTATACAATAATTCTGCTAAGACAACTTAAAGTAACTTGTATTGAATTAAAATGCCTCCAACAGTTGTTATCATGGACAACACTATTGATGCTTGGTTTACCAATTACAGTCAATTCAACAATGAAATCCTCCATCACTCATCTGTAAACTTTACTGGGTACGAGTAAAGAGAAAAAAAATGTTTTTTCTACATCAAATACATCAAAGCAAGTGAAAGGACCTTCATGCAAACTGTTTCACTGTCTGCAATGCTGATGATTCATGGTAGCCAGAAGCTAGTAGTCTCCTCATAGGCACATCATTAATTGCTTACTTAACAAATCTATAATTCTGTGGTGATAATAGTTCATGTAAACCAGTCTACGTCCTGGCATTCAAGCATAACTTCAACAAGTTAAAATCTCCCTCCCCATCCGGTCTAGTAAAAGGAGAAGAGAATGTCCTGCTTTACGTTAATTTGTCGGGTAAACTATTAATTTCAAAGCTCAGTTTCATTCAAATATTTGTTAACCAAGCAGGTCCCAAAAACAACGACCTATTTTGTGTTGTTTTCCATCATTCACCAAAAACTGCCTCGCCAAGTTTCCCATCAGATCTCCTCGTTTTAAGACAATGTACACTATCAAGCGTTGATCTGATTATTTGAGCTGACAATTGTAAATGTAAATGTATTTGAGCTTATATAGCGCACAGCTACCCGCAGTGGGTTTCCCGGCGCTTGCTTAGGGAACCCGTCCTGGTATTCCCCTGTGAGATAACCCCGGCAGGGTATCCACAAGGTGAAAGCCAGGCATCCCGCCGCGAGGGGCCGTTGTGGAGATTAAGCAAGCTATTGCCCAGAGTCGCAGAGTGTGAACCCGTGAGTCGAGAAGGCCCCGGAGCGAGAATTATCGAGTCAGTGGAATTTTTAGCCCAAGACCCGCCGAGGCAGGGAATTGAACCCTGGTCCAGGGCCGATCTCAGCTTCCGGGTCTGCCGCCTCTAACCCCTGAGCCACACTTCTCCACCATCCAATGAAGTGCAGACAGACCACTGCCGAAGATTTTGACGTCATAGCTTCACACAACTAGTTAATGCGCCAATTAATGGGAGAGGCGCCAGTCTTGAACTATTGCTTGTCCTGATATCTGAACCCCAACCTTTTGGTTCCTATAGATCTATCTACTAAAACATTGAATCACATTTTGGATTTATAAGGAGCATAGATCAAGGACCTCAAAACGTGGCAACCTCAAGAAAAAGGAGGAGTAAAACACTATGATCCCCTCAATCCACTGTCCCTCGAAATGCCTGTCCCACATCTGGAAACATCAGCTGACTAGCCCATCTTGAAATAAATTAACCACAGTTCATGGTATAGTGACTCACTTCTCTAGTCGCAAACTAAGTGAGGTAAAAGTGGTGGTGGTGGCGGTGGTGGTGGTAGAATTATATAAGATATCTAGATACAGGAGCATCAGATGCCCTTGATCCAGGAATGACACTGAGGTGCTAACGTTCCATTCAATTAGGGGTGCTTAGCATTAAATAAGAAGAAACATGTCCAGGGTGGGTGGTGCCGCCACCTACGTGCATGCACCTCATCTGCATATATAGGTAAAGCAGAATCTTTATAAAGCAAAGCTTTCTCTCCTTTGCTGAGGACTGAAAGACGTGATACTCTTACTATTCACTCTTTATAAAAAACATCTGATTGAATATAATGCAAGAAAATAATACTGTAATTTTGCTTTGTTCATTAACGCAAATAATTTCTGATTTTATTATATATTATATATACACACACATATATATATATATATATATATATATATATACACACACACACTCATACAAACATACATACACACACACACACATACATTCACACACATACATACACAGGCAAACATCTCTGCCCTTTTAAAAGTCTTTTTAATTAAGGATGACAGCATTTTGAGCAAGGGTTCCTGATGCAACATCGATGTTAATGCCGAAACTGCCCTGAATCCAATCCACAGCAGAGTAACCATACTATCGAATTTGCTCCTAGACGATAATTATTTTGCCCATATACATTCTGAATATCCACCATACATTTCTGAATAGCTCATAGACCGAAAAAAGCGATTAGCCGCTATAAAAAGGCATATTTACACAATTCTCAAAAAACTGACTCTTTTCACTCCTACACTTAAAACCACCTGGCTCCCCTAATGGACCCGATACAAATGTGCACTATTAACATGCGGGGCACAACAAAGAACATTTACGCAGAAACATTTATATTATGACATTGATCTTTATGATAAAGGTTACACTGATGCAATTTAACAAGAATGCGCGTTTACAGCGTTCCTTTTAACTTCGAAAATAAGTGTGCATGAATACCACTTCCAAGGGAAGTCGTTTAAAATTCATGTTTAGCGAAACCACCAGATACTTGAAATGGGCAGATGCAGAACTGGCTTGAAATTCGCTTAACTAGGCCAAATGCTTGAGCCGATAACAACATACTGTAAACAGGAGAAACATGGCCACATTTACTACGCTTGTTAACGATAACAGGGAGAGCAATACGTGGTTTTCTTTTTTTCCTCCCTCTAACTTGTGGAGTGTTACTAGAAAATGAACAACAACTAAACGAATTTTAGGGTATGCGAAGGAATACAACATATTTCATTCTACTTACTGTTCATGTTGAAAGACTAAGATTCCGAACCATGTCGATTACAATTTGACCGAAAGGTGAAGGAGTTATTTTTATCCCGGAGGCAGGCACTGCACAGAACGCAGCACTAGCTGCTGTCCAAAACCATCTTCTCGAACAGAATAGCGACTTTAGTGCAGAATCCTCAAGATTAGTAGAATTTTTATTTTTTTGTTCTCAGAAAAAAATGTGAACTGGAAGGCACTGCTTACACGCTCCCACAGCTTCACAAAATGGCAGCAGAAGTGTTAAAACACCAGGATGTTTAAAATGTTCTCGATTAAGTCAAGCACTTGTTCCCATGGTAACATTAGATCAGAATTATCATTTAACTTGCAACCGAGCAGCTTCTGTTCACAAGCTTTAAAGCAGCAGTTACATAAATCGGAAGCTGCAGCATGCCCATGGCACGCCAGTGCATGCTGCAAATGAAACGAAGCATGATGTGTTCGAATCACGTTACAAAGAAAGGCAATAAAAACACAAGGTGGTAAATTAGGCATAGGGGTAGCCTCGAAGATGTTCTTCTCCCCCAATCCCTCTCCTGCATGCATCCCTGGCTGTCACCTCATTCGCCTCGTGTACATCACTGGTGAAGGCTGATAGGTGTATTATTACCTAGCAGCGGAAATTAACAACTCCTTGTGTAAAAATCATCTTTAGCGAATAAACCCAAAATACCAAGTTAAGCACAAAATAACTGTATAACAGATGCTAGCCCTGCCAAATTATTCGCGTGGCTTCCCGGGTCTGCAATTAAGGAATGCAAATAATCGCGTCTAATGCAAGGAAAATGGCTCTCAAATGACCTGCTGTCACGGTGCAAATTCTGTTTTTTTTCTCTTCAGTTGAAAAAACTAAGCAGGCTGGGATTTGTTGCTTTTTTCTCTTTCCAATTGAAAACACTAAGCATGCTGGGATTTGTAGTTTCAAATGTCTCGTTATAAGAAAGGACCGAAAGGTCACAAGACATGCTTACTGGTGTACGCTGGAAACATTTGTTTACCTGAAAGCCACCCTCATGATATAGGGGGCGATCCGACATCTGGGGCAGGATATTTGTTGTCCTATACAAAGTGGAAGTTTAATAAGCAGTCAGCAATAGCTGTCGAGTATTAAATACAGTTATGTTTCACACAATGCACATCTATTTTCCTTTCCCCTTACCCTCTCTAGTTCACCTCCGTCCTCACTGGCGTTTAGAATGCGGAGAATCCGAACGTTTTATGTCGAACATTAGAGTCACAATCTGTGTTGGCGACCACAGTTTGGATATGAAAAAAAAGGAGTGGTTATAAACTCGGGCCAGATGTTTCAATATTAGGAATATTGATTACCTAATTGCGATTTTATACAAAATCACAATTAGGAAATCGCTATTCCTAAACTCATTAGGATTCATTCAGTGATACCTATTGGATCGTAAATAGATCTATCTCATGAATATTAATGAGGCAGGTGTGACTTTGTGACCCATTAGGAATAGCAACCTTCACATAGATATTGGCCCACTGGGATCAGCAGGCTACCAAATCTTAGATTGCTTCAAAATGAAGCAATCTTTTTTTTTTTTGATAATGCAGCCCGTTTTCTTTCAAAGAAAAACAGGTTGCTTTCAAAAAGAAAAAAATGAAACGTTCAACTTTAATTTTTTACGAGTAGGCAGCGGTCCGTGGGACTACTGCCTAGTCTTTAAAAATATCTGTGTTCAATTATCAAAGGCGAAGGGGTGCCATTTGATATGGTTCCTCTTTACTGCTTATTATTACCCCCTTTCGTTGCCCCCTTACACCTGTTTATTGCATTACTTTCCTTTTCCCACTCAATGTTCGATATTACATTTATGTCCTCCCTTCCATCCTATTGTAAAGCTCTCGGATATCCTTCGGGATCAAGTTCACGCTATATCAAACTTCATAACCTCTTTCCATAACCTCTTTCCATTTGCAAATGGTTTACCACCTCCTTAAAGGAGTCAATAAAATATGAATGCTTTGAAACTAATTCGGTCAGAAAATATTCATACATCCCATTGAAATTTGTTTTTTAGAAGACACATTTTAAACACGTCCCCTCCAAATGCTGGATTGCAAATGCACATTATTATTTGGTAACAAGTTACCGAATCACAATTTGCATTCTGTACATTGGAAAAAGTCTTTTGGCGGTCGCAAGCAACCCAATTCTGCAAATTAAACCATTTGGGACCTCAAAAAAGCTTTGTACATCCAGCCCTTACTTTCTGCTTGTTTTGTGCTTCCTTCCACACCATTTTACTTCCCATTTTGGCAATGAGGAATTGGATCATCACTTGCGGCAGCCATCAACAAGGTCGGGCTGCAGCTGCACTCCACGGTGAGGATCATTAAGGCTGCTGTCGCTAGGATGATTTAGGTGTTTTTCATAGAGCTTGCCCTACCTATTGTGGGCGGGTCGCTCAGCGCCATCCACCATGAGCCTTCACTCTCCCTACCTGTGGGCGTGCCAACTCTGCCAACAGGGTGCTGCCAGTGATGGACTACCACAAGGTATGGCCTTTCCCCTCAGACAGAAACTTGGGAAAAGGAGTACTGCGATATCACCTTATAATTATGTTACGGCGTTCCAATCCTCACTCTGATATCACTGTCATGTTGAAACTCATGCAATTCATGCATTCCTGAGGCTGGGGAGGCCATAGAGAAAAATAATGTTCTAATTTATGAACCCTTTGCTGGTGCCACCAGTTACATAGTAGACAAAGGTGCAGTTTATATTTAAAAATTAATAAACTTTTAGCTAATGTCATGGTCAGTGATAATTAATATCTACCACATTCATTTACATTGAGATTATTCAGCAGATCTCTTCAATATAAACTCTCATCACAACATGGAATTAGATCCTCCACCAAACGTTTTGCAAATCAGGAGTGAACCATCTACACCGTTAATGATGGAAAGAAGAATTTCATATATATATGGTGGTAATTGAAGGAAATAGACTGCCAGTAGAAAGGAAAAAATGTATCCAGTTACACTCACTAGTCTCAGAAGGACAAGATATATTTAGATCACTACCTAAAATAGAAGCTTTTGAGGGGGAGGATAAGTACAATTCATTTTACGAGGCAATGTTCAGGTTAGGGACAAGATTAAAGCCCACTATCAGCACAACTTTGGAAAAATATCACTTTTACACCCCAAGACAGAAAGAAGGAGAAACATTTGACAAGTTACTTACCGCTTTGAGAAGCTTTTCTAATGCATTCAACTTTGGTAAACATGACATTTGAAATGATACGAGATCAACTCATGGTAAATACTAATAAACCTATTCATGAAAGATTATGGGTAATGGGAGGTCTTACGCCGGATGAACGTCAGCTAGGGGAAACAGGAAGCAACCAATGATCTAAAAAAACACAGCAGTTTCCAGCAAGTCTGTAGTCTTTGAGAAAGCGTCCATGACTGACAGAGTTAAGACCTTTCCTAGATTAAGAATTCCATCTAGAAAGTTGTATTTAATGACTGGTTGCATTTCATTTTTTTGTCTTATGGAAAGGAGATGTGTTGTATATTAAATAAAGTTATGGTCTACCCAATGTCCATCCATTTCTCTTTCACCGCTGCCCCTCTTTCACCTCTGTTCCCTCGCCTGAGTTTTGAATGCAGAAGAGCCGAACGTTCTATATTAACTATTACTGTCATAATCTATATCACCAGCTCAGTTTAGACGTGAAATAAAGAGCACCTTTTAGAACTTACTTTATGGTTTTACTTCAATAGCTTTGCTATAAACGTAAGGGCAGACTGGTATGCTCTGCTCTTAGCATCCAATAAAACTATATAGTCGAACCTTACTCTTGAATCTGCATTCCAGCCAATAATGTAACTGTACAGTTCTTCCACCACTATTTCACAAGTATACTGTTAGCGGACAGATCTATGGATCAAACAAAAAGGAAGGTGCACTTAGTAAAAGTTAGACTAAGTGACAAATAAATACTTCATAAATTCTTCTTTTTATTGAGTTCTTGTAAAAACCCCGGCACACAGCCAACGCGTTTTGTTGCCCAGTGTCACGGGAACTTCGTCAGGGCTTATGTAATGTATAGGTTCAGTAACCTGTCGAATAAGTTGTTTTGTGAGCATTTATGTATGCGACAAAGGAATGTCAAGGCCTGTTCACGTAATCCTTAATATAATGGATGAGAAAGGTCCACTGATGAATACCAAAAGGGTGAGTGCTTAGTTCAAGGGCACCCGACAATAAGATGACCTGTCCCACATATCTTGGACTGGTTATAAAGATTGTCCCAAGCAGGGATGTCACAAGTGCGGCTGTGGTAATCTCAAATAATGCGGCGAAGTTCACCAATTGCGGTCACCCAATATGAATTATATGTGGACGCTATGGAGGTAACCTGGTCAAGGTTTGTTAAAGGTTTCACCATCAGTATCAATCAGTACCTTAACTTCTAGAGTAGGAAGTAGAGCTGCATGGTAGCTTACACAGGTGTCAGAAAAGATATATGGATCACTGCAGCAGGTTGTATAACCAGTGCGACACAGAAATTTGGAAGTGGTGTCTGTTAGACCTGTCAGCCCTTTGGGTGGTCCCTCCTACTCATTTATTTTTTGTCCCCTTTTTGCCCCTCAATCCTTTTATTTTTGATGTCCACTGGACTTTTCAGGTGATGACCTAGCAGTTAGGTGCTCTTTTCCCTTATAGTCTTTTCCTGGGGCCTAGGTGCCTTTTCTGACTAACACAATAGAACACACAAAATGGTGGCAAATAACTGCCACAACTGATTACCTCAGGGACTGGCCATAGACTTATGTAGGGAATCTAGAACCTTCTGGCCTGTTATGGAGACTTGGAACTAAGGGTATAAATAGGCCAGGTCAGGGAGGCCATTTTAGAACGATCTTGGGGAACTAGCTGGAGTACAGGCTGGGACATCAGAGCGGTGGAACACTGAGAGGATTGACTTCACCCTCGGGGAAGTGCTCTCTCTCCTCTGTTATCGCCCCTGGCCTTAGATCTGACCCGGCTTAGGCCCCCTAAACCTGATTGCTGCTCAGAGACTCCCAGAAGAAAGGAACAGCAAGTCGCTGGGCTTCCCCCCCCTCTAATCACCCCCATCGTTGTCACAAGACCGGCGGTTGCTGAAGGTGGTTTCCTCACCTGTGTTGTGTGCACGGCCCAGCAGCTGGTTTTCCTACCGTCCAGAGACGTGGTATCTCGAGTTCTGGTGAGCCGCGAGGCCCCCCCCGTCCAGTTGAGTGGTGTCGGGGTTCGAGGGAAGTCCTAGTGTGGTGGCGTTGTTAGATCTGCTGCTGTGTGGGAGGAGGAAGGCCACGTCTGTCTTCCGCGCAGGCTCAGTGGCGCGGTGCTTGAGAGGAGTGTCTCGGAGGGGGAGCGGCCTGAAGCGTCTTGCCGGTTGTGAGAGGCGGCGGCGTCTGTCTCCTGCGCAGGGCCGGAAGCGCGGCTCTACAAGGAAGCGACCCAGCGAGTGGGCAGCCTGCGAGAAGTCGCCTGACAGACGCGGCGGTGTCTCTCCACTGCGCAGGTCCTGTGGGTGAGTCAGCCCGGCGGGAGGAGGAAGAACCAGCCGGAGTAGGCGGAGATCTCCCTCCCTCGTGAGTCAGCCGCTAAGGGGCCTTTTTGGCCACGGAAGGCAGCGCAAGGTGGGGACTTTCTTCCCCGACTGACAAAAGCCCCCAGACCCACTGATTCCCCGACCAAGTGTCAAGTAAGTGGGAAGGGGGAGGCTGGGCAGACTTTGAAGGCCTTCGGTCACTTGAGGTAGTTTGGCTCAGTCAGCAGGCACGAGAAACAGGCGGGAAGAGCCCCAGGAGGAAAACCAACTGTACTGAGTACTGGAATAAGCGAGTGGGTGTGATTTATTAGTTTGGGTGCCATTCAAGCCGGACTTGGGATTATCTGAGGGTAGAATTAAGAAGGATAACCTAAAAGAGATGAAGACTGTACTGTTTTAGATATGAGGCTAGGAATCTTGAATGTACTGCCCCCTTTTTAGCGATTGGGTAAACTCAAGGACCTGCCCTCATAGAATGGGTAAGCCTTCCCAATAGACCAAAGCCTATTTACAGAAGGATCCTGAACTATGTTCTGAACAACAAAAGTGAACTGAATGTAAAGAAAGAATTGGATGATTCATGTTGACTTGCGGTTTACCTACTAGGCTGTCAGCTGTTTGAATCTTTCTTCAAGTTACCAATGCAGAAGTGACCCCAGAGCTACTTACCTCCTACTAAAAAAGGTAATGATTTTATGAAGAATTTTCTGTCATGACAATCTAAAAGTGCCAGGGAAGAATTGTTCTTGAATTGTGTACCGATGCCTCCACAAATGGTTACAAGTGCAGGTATTACAGAAAAACAGTCTAGATATTGATTTGAAAAATTGTGTGCAACTATAAAACTAACTCAAGGAAGGATAACACTTTTCTACTTTTATAAAATTATGGTGTAGTGTCAATTTTGAATGGATGGACACTGAGTTATTGTAAGGGTGTGACGCAAGCTTAACGTTGATGCTTTTGGATTAGACCTTTCCCCCTCTGTGCCAGGCTACCCTATGTGATCTGGAACCCCCCAGGTCCAACATAATTGGTGTCCTTCGGTGGGATGAGAACTGTGCTTGCGTTCACTCTATAGTAACCTAGTGTACTCCATAGGCCTACACCTGGAGTTTTCTCCTTGCCGACTCCCTAATTCGATTTTTGCTTTTCCAAATTTACTCCTGGTAGTGGGTGGAGGTTATCCTTACATCATATACTTCCTTGCTCTCTCCTGAGCACCATTTAATACCCTTTCTCATGATGGAATTGAACCTTGAGGAGATGGAGACCTATTCTGCGGCCCAACTCAGATTTCTGTCAGACGAATGGGGTATTCTATAAAAAGGGTGCCAAGAAAAGTGAGCTGCAAACCAGCTTGAGGGCCTGGGTGGAAGCTCATTTGGAGGAGGAACTGGAAAAGGAAGAGGTTGATAGAGTCACTGTCATTGGAGCAGAGCTGTTGTACCAAACTGAAGGGGGGAACCTACTGACAGGTCCCAGGACACTTTCAAGGGAGGGCAGCAGTGTCTCGGGAGGAGTCTAACCGAAGCTGAACTGACGGACAGGAGGGAAGAGAGGAAGCTAAGGTGGGAGTTAGCTAGATTGGAGTTGGAAAAGGAGGGAAGGAGACTAGCTCATGAAGTAACTCTTAGGGAGCTGGATCTCAAGGCCCTACAAATGGGGACTTCCAATCCTGATAATGGTGGCAGCGAAACCAAGGAAATAACCAGGGAACCCAGACCCTATTTACCCAAGGATGTAGTTGCTAGCTACAGCGCAGGTGATGATATTGCTAAGTGGCTAGCTGCCCATGAGGTCTCCTTAAGAGCGCATGGGATTATGGTGAAACACTGAGGGGGTGGCTTGTATAAGTACATGCCTCCTGCAGGGAGGGACACACTCTTAGCCCTGGAGCAGGGGGAGCAAACCCACTACCCCACCATGAAAGTGGAGCTAATCAGAAAGTTTGGACTGACTCCAGAGAAATACCGTCAAAAGTTTAGGGGTAGTCACAAACTAGGCACACAGAATTGGGTGGATTTCCTAGACTACGCAAAGAAGGCATTAGAGGGCTGGGTGCAAGGCAACGAGGTGGGGGACTATGAGGGGTTGTATGACCTTATACTCAAGGAGCACCTACTCGAGAAATGTTTTCCCGAGCTGCGTCAACACCTAGTGGACAGCAAGCTGACCAATCCCCGGAAGCTTGCAGAGGAGGCGGACATCTGGGCAAGTACCCGGGTGTCCTCAAAAGGGACTGGCGGGATTCCCAACGGGCCGGGCAGGGCCCCCCCCCAGAAGAAGGAGGGGGGAGATAAAAAGCGGGAGTTCTCAAAAGGCCCCCAAAACAGTTTCCAGGGAAAGGGAACAGGATTCATCCCCAAGGCTAACCCGCCCAGAAACCCTCATCCTGGCCAAAGTCAGCAGCCAAGGGTTGTCCACTGCTTTGAGTGTGGTGGTGTTGGGCATTATAAGGGAGATGCCAAGTGCCCAAAGAGACCACCCCCTCCCACTGGAGGAAAAGCCCCAGGAGTAGCTAGTGTAGTGCTCTAGGAGGAGTTGCCCTTAGATGAGGGGGGTGAGTGGGCGGGTGTCACCTTAGTGTCCCTGGGAGGTCAGGAGATGGTTCCTAAGATCCAGGTGCCCTCAAATACTACAAAGTATGGGCAATGGATCACCATCAATGGCCAGAGAGGGGAAGCTCTTAGAGACACAGGAGCCAGTATGACTATGGTAAGGAGTCAACTGGTGTCTCCAGAGCAGGTGATTCCACATGTACTCCACCCCGCCGCGATGGCTGACGGCAGATTGGGCCACTACCCTGTGGCCGAGGTTCCCTTTGAGTGGGAAGGGGTTGCAGGTTCACTTCGAGTTGCCGTAAGCCCTGCCGTGCCGTGCCAGTCAATTGTCTGTTGGGAAATGACATGGAGCACAATGCTTGGAAGGAGGTGGATTACCAGACTCATTCAGAGATGCTCGGTACATCTGACTGGGCCTGTGCAAGCACAAGGTCTGCGACTACCCGGAGAGGGAGTTCGCCTGGGCTGGAGCCTGGAACAATGGCCCAGCCCGCTGCCAAGAAGGAAAAAGACCCGAAGACAGGAGAAGCCTGCTTCGGCTTCCACGCCCCATGAGACAGATCGGCCACCTGCGGTGGTGTGCCAGGAGTCCGTGGAGGGGGAAGTAGTCTCCCTGGAGGACTTACCTATCCCTGCTGAGTGGCATGTGGAAGGAGGGCCTACCAGGGGAGAAGTTGTGTAAGGGCCAGAAGGAGTGCCCTACCCTTGAGGGACTGAGGCGACAGGCCGAAGCCGAGGCAGCAGGGAACGTTGCAGGGCAGTACCATATTTACTGGGAGGATGGACTCCTCTACAGTGAACCCAAGGTACCTTTGCCAGGTTCATCACGGGCCTTGGTAGTCCCTCAACGATACCGAGCCTTTCTTCTGGAATTGGCTCATGAACTTCCTTTGGCAGGACACTTAGGACAGGACAAGACCTTTGCCTGGCTTGTCCCCCACTTTTACTGGCCTCAGATGAAAGTGGCATCCGACACATACTGTCGGACGTGTGTATCCTGTCAAGCCAGTGGGAAGACAGGGGTGAAGCTGAAGTCTCCCCTGGAACCACTTCCTGTCGTTAGCACCCCCTTTGAAAGGGTGGGCATCGACATTGTGGGGCCATTGGATCCACCCACTACAGCTGGTCACAGGTTTATCCTGGTTCTGGTGGATCACGCCACGCGGTACCCAGAGGCAATTCCTCTGAGGACTGTCACTGCACCTGTAGTGGTTAGTGCCCTGATGGGGATCTTTACCAGCGTGGGTTTCCCCAAGGAAGTTGTGTCCGACAGGGGGCCCAACTTCATGTCAGCGTACATGCGGGCTATGTGGAAGGAGTGTGGAGTTACCTACCGGTTTACCACTCCTTATCACCCACAGAACAAAGGTCTGGTGGAAAGGTTCAACAAGACCTTGAAAGGCATGATAAGAAGTCTGCCTGAGAGCCTGCGGAGGAAATGGGACGTCCTCCTACCCTGTCTGCTATTGTCCTACAGGGAAGTGCCACAGAAAGGAGTGGGCTTCAGCCCCTTCAAGCTTCTGTATGGGCAACCTGTGCATGGACCTCTCAGCCTGGTGAAGGACGGATGGGAAAAGTCTCCCAGGAAGCTTCCCCAGGATGTGGTGAGCTACATGCTGGCCTTCCGGAGCCAAATGGCAAAGTTGTGGAAGCAAGCTTCTGACAACTTGGAAGCCAGTCAAGCAGTAATGAAGGAGTGGTATGACCACAATGCTCACCCTGTGGAGTTGGAGCCTGGCCAGAAAGTGTGGGTGATGGAACCTGGAGATCTAAGTGCCCTCTATGATCGCTGGACAGGCCCCTTTGAGGTGTTGGAGAAGAAGGGTAAGGCCACCTATCTGGTGGACCTTAAGACCCTTTGACAGCCCTTACGGGTACTACATGCCAATCGCCTCAAACCCCACCATGAGAGGCCCGAGGTCATCTTGATGATGGTGACTGACGGTGAGGAGGAAGCGGAAAGCGAGCCTCTCCCCGATTTTTTTTCGTCTCAGGAAAAGGATGGGTCGGTGGAGGGAGTGATTCTCTCCCCATCCCTAACTCCTGAGCAACGAGAGGACTGCCACCAGGTCTTGGAGCAGTACTCCTCGTTGTTCTCCCTTGTCCCGGGAAGGACCCACCTGAGTACCCATGATGTGGACACAGGAGACAGCCCACCAGTGAAGTCTAAGAACTACCGTCTGTCAGACAAGGTGAAGGCTAGCATCCACGGTGAGGTTACCAAGATGCTGGAGCTAGGAGTCATTGAACCTTCCAGTAGCCCCTGGTCCAGTCCGGTGGTTCTAGTACCAAAAGCTGCCCCACTGGGCACCACTCCAGAACTGAGGTTCTGTGTGGATTACCGGGGACTGAACTCAGTGACCAAGACTGACGCACATCCGATCCCTAGGGCGGATGAACTTATTGACCGGCTGGGAATTGCCCAATATTTGAGTACCTTTGACCTTACTTCAGGGTACTGGCAGATCTCCATTACAGATGGAGCAAAGGAAAGGTCAGTCTTCTCCACGCCTGAGGGCCACTACCAGTTCTGTGTGATGCCCTTTGGGCTGAAGAACGCCCCTGCCACTTTTCAGTGGCTGGTGAACCAGGTCCTCTCTGGAATGGAGGCTTTCTCCGCTGCTTATCTGGATGACATTACCATCTTCAGCAGCAGTTGGGAGGACCATTTGTCTCACTTGCAAGCTGTTCTCCTGGCCCTGAAACAGGCTGGCTTGCCAATCAAGGCCAGTAAATGTCAGATCGGGCAGGGGTCGGTTGTGTACCTAGGCCACTTGGTGGGCAGGGGAGCGGTGCACCCCCTCCAGGCAAGGATTGAGGCAATCATGGCCTGGGAGCCCCCCAAGACCCAAACTGAGGTCCGAGCTTTCCTGGGCCTCACAGGTTACTACCGTCCCTTTGTGAAGGGGTATGGCACTATTGTAGCGCCCCTCACTGAGCTCACCTCCAAGAAACAACCTCGAGGGATAGCCTGGACGGAGGCTTGTCAGCAAGCCTTTGAGAAGCTGAAACAAGCAATGTGTGCAGCACCGGTCCTGAGGGCCCCGGATTTCTCCAAGGAGTTCATTGTCCAGACAGACGCATCAGAGCATGGCATTGGAGCAGTGTTATCGCAACTCAATGAAGAGGGTCTAGATCAGCCTGTTGTCTTCCTGTCAAGGAGACTGCTTCCCCGGGAACAGAAGTGGAGTGCAATTGAGCGGGAAGCCTTTGCAGTGGTGTGGGCTCTGAAGAAGTTGCGACCATACCAGTTTGGCTCGCACTTCCTGGTTCAGACTGCCCACCGCCCCCTTCGTTGGCTGATGCAAATGAAGGGGGAGAATCCCAAGCTGTTGAGATGGTCCATCTCCCTACAGGTAATGGACTTCAGGGTGGAACATCGGCCTGGAGTGGACCACACCAATGCAGACGTCTCTCTAGGTATTTCCGCCTTAGTGATGAGGACTCCCAAGGGGTTGGGTAGCTCTCCCCACTTTCAGCTGGGGGGGACGCGTGTTAGACCTGTCAGCCCTTTGGGTGGTCCCTCCTACTCATTTATTTATTTTTTGTCCCCTTTTTGCCCCTCAATCCTTTTATTTTTGATGTCCACTGGACTTTTCAGGTGTTGACCTAGGGGTTAGATGCTCTTTTCCCTTATAGTCTTTTCCTGGGGCCTAGGTGCCTTTTCTGACTAACACAATAGAACACACAAAATGGTGGCAAATAAATGCCACAACTGATTACCTCAGGGACTGGCCATAGACTTATGTAGGGAATCTAGAACCTTCTGGCCTGTTCTGGACACTTGGAACTAAGGGTATAAATAGGCCAGGTCAGGGAGGCCATTTTAGAACGATCTTGGGGAACTAGCTGGAGTACAGGCTGGGACATCAGAGCGGTGGAACACTGAGAGGATTGACTTCACCCTCGGGGAAGCGCTCTCTCTCCTCTGTTATCGCCTCTGGCCTTAAATCAGACCCTGCTTAGGCACCCTAAACCTGGTTGCTGCTCTGAGACTCCCAGAAGAAAGGAACAGCAAGTCACTGGGTTTCCCCCCCATCGTTGTCACAAGACCGGCGGTTGCTGAAGGTGGTTTCCTCACCTGTGTTGTGTGCACGGCCCAGCAGCTTGTTTTCCTACCGTCCAGAGACGTGGTATCTCGAGTTCTGGTGAGCCGCGAGGCCCCCCCCGTCCAGTTGAGTGGTGTCGGGGTTCGAGGGAAGTCCTAGTGTGGTGGCGTTGTTAGATCTGCTGCTGTGTGGGAGGAGGAAGGCCACGTCTGTCTTCCGCGCAGGCTCAGTGGCGCGGTGCTTGAGAGGAGTGTCTCGGAGGGGGAGCGGCCTGAAGCGTCTTGCCGGTTGTGAGAGGCGGCGGCGTCTGTCTCCTGCGCAGGGCCGGAAGCGCGGCTCTACAAGGAAGCGACCCAGCGAGTGGGCAGCCTGCGAGGAGTCGCCTGACAGACGCGGCGGTGTCTCTCCACTGCGCAGGTCCTGTGGGTGAGTCAGCCCGGCGGGAGGAGGAAGAACCAGCCGGAGTAGGCGGAGATCTCCCTCCCTCGTGAGTCAGCCGCTAAGGGGCCTTCTTGGCCGCGGAAGGCAGCGCAAGGTGGGGACTTTCTTCCCCGACTGACAAAAGCCCCCAGACCCACTGATTCCCCGACCAAGTGTCAAGTAAGTGGGAAGGGGGAGGCTGGGCAGACTTTGAAGGCCTTCGCTCACTTGAGGTAGTTTGGCTCAGTCAGCAGGCACGAGAAACAGGCGGGAAGAGCCCCAGGAGGAAAACCAACTGTACTGAGTACTGGAATAAGCGAGTGGGTGTGATTTATTAGTTTGGGTGCCATTCAAGCCGGACTTGGGCTTATCTGAGGGTAGAATTAAGAAGGATAACCTAAAAGAGATGCAGACTGTACTGTTTTAGATATGAGGCTAGGAATCTTGAATGTACTGCCCCCTTTTTAGCGATTGGGTAAACTCAAGGACCTGCCCTCATAGAATGGGTAAGCCTTCCCAATAGACCAAAGCCTATTTACAGAAGGATCCTGAACTATGTTCTGAACAACAAAAGTGAACTGAATGTAAAGAAAGAATTGGATGATTCATGTTGACTTGCGGTTTACCTACTAGGCTGTCAGCTGTTTGAATCTTTCTTCAAGTTACCAATGCAGAAGTGACCCCAGAGCTACTTACCTCCTACTAAAAAAGGTAATGATTTTATGAAGAATTTTCTGTCATGACAATCTAAAAGTGCCAGAGAAGAATTGTTCTTGAATTGTGTACCGATGCCTTCACAAAATGTTACAAGTGTAGGTATTACAGAAAAACAGTCTAGTTATTGATTTGAAAAATTGTGTGCAACTATAAAACTAACTCAAGGAAGGATAAAGCTTTTCTACTTTTATAAAATTATGGTGTAGTGTCATTTTTGAATGGATGGACACTGAGTTGTTGTAAGGGTGTGACGCAAGCTTAACGTTGATGCTTTTGGATTAGACCTTTCCCCCTCTGTGCCAGGCTACCCTATGTGATCTGGAACCCCCCAGGTCCAACAGTGTCCTAGACAACTCATTTGTGGTATAGAAACACGCACCAAATCTAACAGGTGTACAAACTCCTATTTAATGGGGAAACAGTAATACATTTCAGTTCCAAACTACGATGAAGAAATTAAATAATAAATAGAATGATAAAGTTATTTTTATGATCTTGATATCCATACTGAATAGCAGAGACTATAACAAAGACAATTTCCCTTTTGTAAAAAATAACTAATTCTGCTCAATTCACTTCTTTAAAGAGAATAACAAAAAATGTAATTGAAAAAAGGGGGGAAAGCTCTAAAACTTCATTAACACACCCGCCAACTTTACAAAATAGTCACTGCGAGGAGGGAACGGGGCCTAGTAAGGAAGGGGCCTTAAGTAGAGAACTACCCGAGAGGGATCCCTCCAGTTTGCAGAGGCTACAGCCAATGTCCTGGGTGTTTTCGCTCCTCTTAATGGACATCACCTATTCACAGACTCCTAAAATGAGCAGGGATAACACCCTGAGTGGTGGTTTCCAATTTGTCTTCCCGACTACCATGTAATATCAGCTCCTCACCGGGTGACAGTATGTAGGAAGCCGAAATTGTGCGACACAGTCGTGTGTGAACTGGCAGGATTGCATTAATAAAGCAGCCAAATCAGGTGATTCCCTACACAGTGCAATACAAATCGAAAAACAATACACAATTCTAGTAATGATTTTGACTAGTATTTGGAATCAAATGCAAAAACATTTGAATTTTTCGTCATATTCTGATGTTGAATGGCAATAAATGGAGAATAAATAAGGTAAAAAACTGACAACATGATGGAACATAAACTCAATATAAACTAGTTTGCAAGCCTATGTGGCCATTACTTATCACAGCAGCAGTTACACTCATCTTAAAGTATTTTTATTCAACTCAAATTCTAGACTGTCACAAATGCGACCACATATTTTAATCATAGGAAACAGTTCATCTCCTTGGAAACTATCAGCAAACCACAAAACTTCACATTTGAGCGAAACTGGTGACAATTCTCAGACTTAATGTAACCCATTATGAAAGAAATGCAGCAAGAAACAAACTCACAAATCTTGCGTTATTTTAATTCGAGAAGTCCTCTTTGATCTGGTTCTTGTTATCAACAAGCATTGGCAATGCCAATAAGTTTAACAAAACTGAAAGTGATTCGTTAGCCACTGGCGAGTTTAGGCATTCAATACCTCATCATACACAAGATCTGTCATTTATCCTTACACTCCTGCTTCCATTCAATAAGTCACAGCTTTATTATTGCAGTTACTTATCATCAAGAATAAAGCAAGCACTTTCAAAATTAATATTAAGAACTGATAATAGTGATCAATATAAAGTTTATGAATGTAACTTAGATCATAAAAGTTCGTCATACAAGAATACACATTAAAATCAAATTACATTAACAGTACAGTATGATAAAATCTCAAACAGCCATACCAAAGATAAAAAGCAAGTTTACATTATCAGTAAAATATGTTTAAAAAAAAGACCCGAGCATAATGAAGGCCCCTGCCGTTAGGTGATTTATGACAACAATGCAACAGGTGACACCGTGTAGTGTTGAGTCACTGACCATTCTTGCAATAATAATATACACACTACAATTCCATTCAAAGTGACCATGCATTTGAGGCTAATCATAATCGCCCCTCCCACATTACAGTCAGACCTAACATTGGATAAAAATAAAAAAGAAAATCACAATTCGATGCACACTGCCCCAGTATCCTTTAACTCTGTCCTTGTACACTCTTGGTGCACCTAGTCCACAGGGCCATAAAGTATTTAGCCGAACCAAAAATCACTGAGCTACTTGTGTCCAGGCTGAACATGCTGTATGCCTCTAAATGCCAACTAGTGCCCAGATTCCTACAGAGGGGAGTAATCCACCTTGATGGAGGTGGAAATATCATGGACATGAATAAAATGTGTGCCAGTGTTTCTGAGCCCCCTTGGCATAATGGACAAAGGTCATCGGATACATCTTTTTCTTGCCACTTACCTGTAAACGCTTTAATGGGTAAAGTTTTGTATCTAAATTGAGGGTCCAGTTTTCTTGCTAGAGCAGGGACTATTTCATTGATCGTCAACTCGTAAACTGTGCTGGGTTTTATGCCAGGAATCAAGGAATACTCAAAGGAAAGTTAAATAAGGATCTTAAAAACCTATTCTTCCCTGTATCTAGGTTGTGTGAATTTGTACAACCCCACAATTCAGCCCCATACATTACCGACCACATAGCCTTCATGTTATAGATCTCAAGGGCTGGGGTCACACTTCTAGAAGTTACCCCTCTATGAATCTTAGCAATATTTGTTGTCTGCTAGATGACTGACGCAGGTGCCTTTTTGAGATGCAGTGCTTAGCTCAAATTAGGTACGTCTTATGCCTAGATAGTCGAAATCGGCCACCAGCTCTACCGGGGGTCTCTCCCACCAGCATAGGTCTCTTGCAGTGAGTCACCTTTCGATTAGAGAAAAGAATGTGCTTAGCCATGGAGCTATTAAGCAGAAGGAATTGAGAGCGTATAGCAGCTGCCAAACATCTTGGGATGACTTAGTAATTAACAGTGCGTCATCTGCGAAGAGGAGAGCAGGCACCCTCCTCCCCCGCCAAGTTTTGGCGCAGCACACCCATCCCAATTCAAGTACTTGATCACCCAATTAATGTATAAAGTGAACAGGGTGGGGTGAGAACACACCCCTGCCTGACCCGACGATTTGCCCTAATGGATTTGGTCACTTGCCCATCTTCGCCCCATCTCTCCCCGCCCCCCCCCCAACATACTTGGTGCTCAAAATTATCAGCATGCAGTTTCATCAGGATGTTTAAAAGGGGAGCCACGATGCCCATTGCATCCAACATCCCCTAAAGATTACCGGTGGGGACAGAATCAAAGGCTGGGCATAGATCAGAAAATGCAACAAAGAGTTTGCCCCCGTTACCTATTACATATTTCCAGTAAATGCAAGTAAAACGGAAGGTTTGGGTGATAGTACTGACATTGGCTCTGAAACTTGTCTGCTAAGCCCTTGTCTTTTAAAGTCGAATAATCTCCATGAAATAGACATATCCATGTCAGAGAGGATAGTATTTGTGTACCTCTTTAAAAGGGTGAGGAGGAGCAAAGACTGCTAGAAACATGATGGCCTTTCTAAGCACGAAGCTGTAGGCTGCCCTGCTGCTTCGACAGCGGCAGCATGGTTGAAGGTCAAATGCTCATGCTCAGTCGTTCCGGGTACCATACTCTCCTTGCCCAGTCCAGAGCCACTATGGTAACTTGGGCCCAGATGTTCCTGATCTTCAGAACTCAAGGCACGAGAGGTCGAGATGGGAAGGCATCCAAGAGTTCTGAGCTCTACCCTAAGTGGAATATGGCTTAGAGAGCGAGACATCATAGGCACTCCAGGGCACGGAAATGTTGACATTGCTCATTCTCAGTGCTGGCAAAAAGCTCAAGCAAGTGCTCTCCCCGTTGTCGGAAAGACCACCTCATGGTGTAAGAGACATTCATGATCCATCAGGCGTTCATCGGTTAGTCCACCCTGGCATTCAAAGAACCAGCCAGGTAGTTAACTACCACAGAAATGCCCTGATGGTTCAACCAAATCTAGAGGCATAGAGCCTCCTGGCACAGTACCCTACCCTGTTTGTTGCAGCACCACATGGTGGTGTTTTACATGAGAACCTCAGACTGAACCAGCTTTTCTTTGATGATCATCAGGAAGGCCTTTAATGCCAAGTGAATGGCCCGCAACTCCAACAGGTTGATATAGAGGTGGGCCTGCCCCCGAGGACACGGTCCTCTGAACTCCACCTCTCTCAGGGCGACTCGCCAACCCAGCAGTGATGCATCCTTCACCACCATTAGCCCTGGGTTTGGTAGGAAGAGGGTCTGCTGCTGGCCCAATTGTACTTGAGCAGCCACCAATGAAGGCCTTTTGCAGTCTCCACTGAAACATGATCAAATCCAACTGGTTCCTTGACTGCGGAGTCCAGTAAGGTTTCAGATCCCACTGCAGAGCTTGCATGTACCATCTGGCATAGTACAGGAGCAGGAGGCCAAGAAATATCAGAGCTACTCTCACGAAGACCCAGGATCAAGTCTGAAACATCAGGCTCATAGCCCAAATGTCCTGGACTTGCTGAACTGGAGGAAAGACTCGAAACTGCACAGTATACAGAATGGCTACAATGAATAGGACCCCACACTTAGAAGATAGATGTGACTTTGGCATATTGATCAAGTACCCCAAAGATGCTTAGACATTCGCCATCATCTGAGGTAGTAGTGTACGACTGACATATTGAGTGTGTCTTCAACATCCAGTCGTCGAAGTATGAGAAGACTGGTATGCACGACCTCAAAAGATGTACAGCAAGCACCGCCATTGCTTTCATGAACATAAGGGGAAATGGTGAGGCCAAAGGGGAGCACAGAAAACTGAAAACGCACATGGCCCACCTCGAACCCCAGGTTACGCCTGTGAGACTGCAGAACGGGAATATAAAAATTAATAATAGGGATCCTTCAGGTGCAGCATTATCATCCAGTTGCCCGGATCCAAGAGAAATAAAACCTCTGCCAATGTAAGCATACTGAATTTGTCCCATTTCAGAAAGAAGTTGAGAAAGTGAAGATCTGAAATTGGACAAAGGCCTCCCTTTTCCTTTGGCATCAGGAAGAGAGGATACAATCCACTCCCTATTTCGATGCTGGAACCCTCTCCATGGCTTCTTCATCTAAGAGTGTAGCCTTATTGCTGCAGAATGGACAAATAGTCCCCAAAAAGCAGCTCAGATGTAGGTGGAATATATGTCATGTAGAACAGGAATGGCAGGGTGTACCCTTGCTGAACTATCTGAGCACCCATTTATCAGATACAATGCTCTGTCACCCATGGAGAAAAAAAATTCTCCCTTCTCCAACAGGGTGGCCATATGCCACAGAGGGCAAACGAAAGCACCTTGGAGGCTGAAGCGGAGTGAGCAGGGGGCTGGGCAGTATGCTGCCCCTGAGGTCATGAATGTTGACAGCCAGATCCTCGACCCGACCGCAAGAAAATAACTTGTGGGTCTGTTGCAAGGTTGAAGGGCCTTGGCACTGTCTTTGTGCCACACCCTTTCCGTTGCATCAAAAGGCAAAATTGCTAGGGCTACTTCCACATAGGCAGACAGACAGACAGAGGGTGTGCACTATGTCCCATTTTTTTTGTTTTAGCACTTCAGTGCCGAGTCTGCTTCGTTTCCAAACAGGTAGGTGCTGTCAAACAGCATATCCATTAATGACGCTTGGTACATCACCTGAAAAAAACAAGAAGCTAAATCCAACATGATGCCAAAGCATCACACTGGTACTGAACGCCCTGGCTAAACATTCAGTAGTATCCAGCCAATAGTGGATGACATTTTGATGTGTGTTAGCCACCCTGGATGATCTGCGCTAGGTTTGAACGAAATTCAACATGGACTGCGGGAAAGATCTAGCTTACCATGTCCCAAAGTGCATGTGAGCATAGTCCAAGGAGGCAGATGGCATTGACTGAACCAAGGGCCAGACTAGCTGAGGTGAAGATTAGTTCCCAAAATGCCTCTGTATGTTTTTACTCACTATAAGGAGGAGTTGTAGGGAATGAGTTTTGTTCAACCTACTGGTAGAGTCCTGGACCACTAGGCTCGCAGAAGTGAGACACTGTGTGAGGAAAGCAGAGTCACACGGGTTAGGTCTTTGGTGTCTAGCCACTTGCCTATTTATTGGCGACAAGAACAAGGTTTGGCCTGAAATGCCTATTAAGTGTATCAGTCTGAGTCCCATTGCAAGGAAGGAGCGGTTTTGTGTTGGCCTGGTCAGAAGGTAGAACCTCAGTTAGTAAGTTAGTTTAAACCTTGATAAATCGAAGCTGCAAGTCACAAACTTCAGCCACAGGCCGGTTGACTACAGCTAGGAGGTTGATTCTTTTGTTGATTGGCGGGGGGGGGGACGGACGCAAAACAACCTAAGGAGAAGTATACTACCTATTGGCCTTGTGCAGATGCTTCAGAAAATAGTTATTATAATAGTATTGGAATGAGCCATTCCATCATCACCATTTTCATCAACCAGACCATGTTGCCTGTGTTCTGAATCCGAGCCAAAAAGGATTTGCAGTGCTTAAGGTAGACTCCCGAGAAGCGGTAATATATCACAATGAGGGTGGACCATCTGTGTCAGATAGAATAAGACTTCGGTCAAGCTCATGGCAGATTAATCTTGGAGTTAGACAAAACAATTGGATGCGCCTCTGACATTAGGATCACAGCCAGCAATGGCATGGCAGGATCAGCATGAGTTGTGGCATCTGGTACGAAGTCAGAATAGGAGCGGGCCCTAGATCGGGGACAGACCCCACAAAGGGGTCAAACGACTCGCATGACGTCAAGGACAGATCCACTGACAGTAACGCAATTGGAGGCCTCCTTGGATCAGTGGAGCCTGAAGGCGTGCCAGAGGTAGCTGGCAGGGTAGATACGCAATATGGCTCTGAAAGACCTATATATGAAGCAGTGTCACCGATAGACGCAGAAACTTTTTTTGAATCTGTCCCAGTTGACGAATCTGTTTCTTGGTCGGAAATCAGGACCAAGACTGAGAGGTACCTTAAGATACACACAACTTCTCTGAGGAAGAGGGGCAGGACAGAAAAATCCACCTTCATTTTCTTGGACTTCGAATTACTTGAGGACTTCGAATGAGAAGAGGATCTTTCACAGGAACGACTTCCAGAATGGGAATGAGTGAGTCCTTGACTTCGACTGGGAGCGGGTTGTACATGCATTTCTTTGGTGCTCGGTAACATATACTATCGCTTTTTGCTCAAGGATAACCTTGGATTCATCTGGTCACCGTTGGTGAAGGACTTGAGAGTTGTGTCATGCCCCTAGACACCAAAGACATACCTGTTGGTAATCTGTCACATATCTATTTGTGACAGTCGCTATAAGGCTTAAAGGGGGACATGTCCCCTGCACATGGGAAAAATAATTTTGGAACAAAAGTTTCTTCAGAGACAAGGTAAAATTTGAGATTGTGCTCTAGATCTGCTTCCCGAAGGAGCAGAAAGAAAGGAACTGACATCCTTGCTTAAGGATGGTGCGTATATGCAATTCCAATGTCATTTCCGGATCGAAGGCGAAACTGAGCCTCACAGTGCCACCTGCAGGTTCAAGTGAACAATGCTGAGAAAAAAACCCGGATCCAGTCTGAAACATGGGGTTGGTTCACAAGGTGGGGAACCTGCACATAGAAGTATCCCTTAAAAAAGTGTGTTTATAAATGAATACATTTAATTATTTGATACACGTTTAATTTGATGAGCTAATTAGCTGTAAAATTGTATTTTATTATTTCTGCGATAATAAACAGTTTATATTTAAATTATAAAAAATATTAAAAGTTATTACATGTTCCTATATTTTTACCATATGGAGCTCTCTACTTCAGGGGTGATGTCTCGACCAGGAGGTATTCAGTTGCTAGTAATAACTTGACTCTCCTAAATTCTGTTGCAGAAGTCTTCACCTCATTTGAGGGATGGAGAAATGAAAGTCTACACTTAGGTGTAAATCTACATTCCGCAATGGTGAACAGCAAAAGGGTGGAGAGTTACCTCTAGGCAAGTAAAAATAAATGTGTATGTTTACATTTGTGAATCAGGCCCTTTCTTTGCACCGCTTATAAAAAAAATATTTTATACTTCACGCATCCCAAGGGAAAATAGAGCATGCCCTTTCTGAAAGGAAGTTGTGCTTCTTAAAATGTTGTAATATTAAGAGTCGCACTTCCTATTCCAAATGATGAGGAAATGTTAAGTAATTCTATGGTGAAGCGTATTAAAAGGAACGTCACTGTGCAGAATTCAATTGTTACCCCACCCCCGACCTCTTTGCCAACCCCTATTTAAGTGAGATTTTTTTCTCCTCTGATGCACAAGTTTGCTATAAAAGAGCCCTTCCGAACACAACTTAGTCCGCGTTCTACACTGGCAGGCGCAGCTGCACAGAAGAAACCTCGAATGAAACAATACATGAACGAACCTCTTCAACAGTGACTTACATCCTCGGTTATTGAAAGCATTGCTCTCTGAAAACAACTAGCTTAGTGAGTGGCCATTTGAAAGTGTAACTTTTCCTGTTCACTTAGTCATAGTCGCCTATTTTAAATTCAGGCCGATTCACAAATTCGCTCAACGTAGTTTGAGAGGAAAATGTGCGGTTGCTTGGGGTCATATTCCCTTTAGCCAGAAGGACCGCCAAAGATGGATGGACAGACAGACTGACTGTCGGGAATATGCTACATTTGCTGCCATCTGGAAGATCTACCCAACCCACACCCCCTCTAAATTGCACGCCTAACCATAGCTCTGAGCGACAACACGAGAACAGTAATTATGTTTATCTACAGCATCCAATAAGGAGACGTTCCAAGAGTAATTGCAACACCTATGAACGCAAACAAGAAACCCATTCCATACTTTCCCGGACCCATTTCTTTATTTATATTTTTGGACACCAAAGCATACGCAGCGGCATGGCTTGAACCAGTTCTGCAAACACCAACACCACAGACCTTGGATTGCACCTTATTAATATTAACACCATCAACCAAACAGGACACCATTCGTAAACGCAGCGCACATGCAGATACCATTTGAGAGCACTAACCACGTCCTCGCTCCAGATCGCACCCTAGCTGAGAACTTACTTGATCTGGCCCAGAGCAGGTTGTATTCTGAGACGGGATAACTTTCATGTTCCAGGGCAGGTCTCGGATCAGGAAGCGCGCCCTTCGAATGCCGACGAAAGATTCTATTTGCAAACCCTTCCAGCTTCTGACGAGCAGACGGAGCCCCCGCACCCTGCACACCTACAAATTCACTGTAGGTGGTCATCGGTGAACAATTGTTCTTTTTTTTCAAACCGTGCCAAAGAGGAAGGTACCGTTCTAAAACAAGCTTGAGCAAAGCGATTGCAAATGTCTAACTTCCTGTTTGTCACATGAGCAAAACCACGACGGCAGTTTCCTTTATTACTATGTTACTTGAATGCCTGTACATTTTTTTTGTTTTCTCCTCAATAAATGTAATAACCATTAATGTTATCGTTTAGTCATTTATTGCAATCATCAGGAGTACGGATGGGGTGATGTGACATCAGTCCTTCTTCAAAATATAATCGAGGCAAAAGTTTGAAAATTACAGCATAAAATAGAATTTAAATAACAGACCTTTTAATTAGTGGGTATATTTTACCCTAACGCTGTTTGCGACAAAGACTCCTGTGGTTTTCTGCTTTCCCAGAGCCCCTGGGATGTTTTCAGAGCTACAGTGCAAATAATAGCCCGCGTTAATATCAGGAATGAGCTGCCCTTTATTCTGATATTACCTCCTCGTCAGCCCTCCCCGTCCCAGTCCTAACTACATGAGCATAGCTCCTCCCACCAGAAACTCCCAAGCAACTTGAAACCCATCCCTTCCCTCCAGGCCACACCCATACCCTGAGGCATATAACCCTGTGACCTGCCAATCAACAACCTGTTTGTTTTTTCTGCGGAATCACTTCCGAGCAGTCTTCGTCGAGGGGGGCACTGGAATTGGCCTCCTATCTGGTAAGTGTGGAACGGGATGCTAAGCGCCCGTTTTTAACCCCTATTGTGCCTGTTTTTCTTTTAACTTGTAGGCATTTGCTTTGAGTCCCTGCTGTAGCGGGACCGTGGGGTTGGGGGTCCGGACTGCCTGCTGTGGGGTGGTGACTCCCTGCTGCAGCCTCCCCTCTTCCGGGTTCGTTCCCTGCTCTAGCCGGTACACCCGGGGAGGGAGGGGGGGTGTGTGGCTGGCTTTTTCAGCGCGCCGAGGGCGTGCAGGATTGGCTTCTCTGTCTGTAACTCTCGGGGCTCGTTTCTTCGAGCCCGTGTTTTTCCCCTTTTTCTTTATGCTTCCTGCAATCCTTGGTGGAGTCTGGGGTTGCGGGGAGGGGGGGGGGGGGGGGGACTGCCTTTGTTTGGTCCGTGGGGGCCCGTTATTTAGGTTCAGTCCGACTTTGATGATTGTTTCCTGGGTTAGTGTTCTCTTCCCCGCGTTTCTGTTGTTGGAGCTCCCTCTACTGGCGGTCCAATTTTGCTTTTTTGCCGTTTTTTACTGGAGGGATTTGCATGGGGCTTGATTTCGTGTCTTGGCCTCTTGCTGCTCTGCTGTGGAGTTCTGCTGGGGAGTTGGGGAGTTCTTACCTCTGGGTTCACTGGTTCCTGGGACGGGGTCTTCTGGGTTTCTTTGTATCCTTACAGTTGGGCCCTGTTCAGTCTTTTCCTTTTGTAGTTTGGTAGCCTTCTCTGATAGGGCGGTTTGAAGGCCGGCCTTCGGTCCTGTGTAGGGATTGGCTCCAGGTCTAGGTGGCTTTCCCTGGTTGGCCCTTGGGGATTTTTGCTTGGATTGGTCTGGGTATATCTTGGGGTCTGGATTTCTGTTCTCCTGTTTACAACATGGAGGGTAGAGGTGCAGACGTGCGTGAACTCGGCTGTGAGGATGGGGAGGTGGTCGCTGGTTCTTCCACTGCTCCTTCCATGGCAAATATTCAAAAAATGATTGAGGCTGCTGTGGCGGCGGCCTTTGTGGCTCATGATCCCAAGGGGCCTAAGAGACAGAAATTGGATGCCTCGGCTGAGGTAGATCCGGACGTTGACTCTGATGAGGAAGTGAAGGGTCGTTTTGTCCAAGGGGCTGACCTTCGCTGTGTTATGCAGCATGTTCGAGACAATCTGGGATTCCCTGATCCTGTGGAGGGTGGAGAGTCTGAAGACTTCTTCGCCAATTACCTGAAGAAAGATCCGGAAAGCCTCCCCATTCATACGTCTGTGAGGAAGGTGCTGGAGGGGGAGTGGAAGGATGTTGACAGGCATGCCTTTCCCCGGTTTCTGGCTAAGAGGTATCCCTTGCAGGGCTTCGCGGAGGAGTTTCCGGCTGTGGTGAAAGTGGATTCTCTGCTGGCAGGTATGGCGTCTCAGAGCCTGGTGGTGTCTGAAGATGCGGTGCCTTCTGATCCTGGGGACAAGCGTGTCGAGGGGGCCTTGAAGCGGTCCTTTGCAGCCTCCAATCTGGCTGTTCGGTCTGCTGCTTACACCAGCTATCTTGTTCAGTCGCTTCTTAAGGACTGTCAGGGTATTTCTGCGCAGCTCATGCAGGAAGAGGATCCCTCTGAGTCTTTGTCCATGTTGGAACAGCAGTTGCGTTTCATGGCTGACTTGTCCTTCGACTCCCTTAGTGCTGCGGCGGCGGCTGCTGGGGCCTCGGTTGCTGCTAGAAGGCGGTTGTGGCTTAAGTCTTGGAAGGCGGAAGCTGCTCAGAAGGCGGCCGTGATGAAGATTCCCTTCACGGGCTCTAAGCTGTTTGGGGAGCCGTTGGAAGCTTTGATTAAAAAGACAGCTGAGGACAAAAAATTGTTGGCTCCGGTCCGCTCTTCTCAGAAAGGGAAGTTTGCGGGTTATAAGCGGGCTTTTGGGCAGGCGTTTCAATCTAAGATGGCTGCTCAGCCCTTTCGTGGTAGGGGACGTGGCCGGGGTGTCCCTTCCTTCCACAAGTCCCGGGGTCAACAAGGTGCTTCCTCTTCTGCAGGTCCCTCCAAGTCGTGACTATGTGATGGATTCCTTGGAGGTGCCGGTTGGGGGTCGCCTCACCTCTTTTTTACCTGTCTGGGAGGAGTTCGTTCGGGATCTGTGGGTTCTACAGGTGGTACGGCTGGGCTACAGAATAGAATTTGGGACTCCTCCGGTGGATGTGTTCAAAGCTACCCCTGTTCCCAGGTCTCTGGCAAGATGTCGTGCTCTATTGGACGGAGTTCGGGACTTGGTGTCAAAGGGTGCTGTGGTGAGGGTGCCTGTGAGACAACAGGGTCGGGGGGTTTACTCAATCCTGTTTTTGATCCAAAAGCCAAATGGGGACTTCCGTCCGGTCCTGGATCTGAAGGCGGTGAACTTGTGTATCCCTCATCGGTCCTTCAAAATGGTGACTCTGCAGTTGATTCTTCCCTTCCTGTCGGTGGGAGATTTCCTGGCTTCTCTCGATCTACGGGACGCCTATTTTCATGTGCCAGTGCACGCAGATTCCCAGAGGTTCCTGCGTTTCTGTGTAGGGGTGGATCACTACCAGTTCCAGGTATTGCCCTTTGGCCTGTCTGCCTCTCCGAGGGTGTTTACTAAAGTGTTGGCGCCCTTGGTGGGTTTGTTGCATGCTAAGGGTATACAGGTTTTCCCTTACTTGGACGATTGGCTGATTTCTTCCTCTTCTTTCCTTCAGGCTCAGTCACATTCCCGGGAGGTTTGCAGTCTCCTTCAACGGTTCGGGTGGATTCTGAACTTGGAAAAATCCCATCTTCACCCCACTCAGGAACTGTTGTTCATTGGGGGGGTGTTCAACACCAGGTTGGGGAAGGTCTTCATGTCGGAACCCCGCAGACTGACTCTTGTGCACGAACTGAAGAAGGTGTTGGGGGCTCGGTCTTCCACGGCTCGCCAGTGGTTGCGTGTTCAGGGGCTGATGTCAGCAACTGTGATGATTGTTCCTTGGGCCCGCTTACACTTATACCCCCTTGTGAATCATCTTCGGGAGCATTGGGATCCGGCCTCTCTGAATTACGAGCTGTGGGTTCCGGGGAGTGTGTCCATCGCCCGGGAGTTGTCCTGGTGGCTGGTGGATCGGAACCTCTTACAGGGCTCGCCCTTTGTGTCCCAAGTGAGGTTGGTCCTGACGACCGACGCCAGCGAACTGGGTTGGGGTGCGGTCTTGGGTCAGGAGTCTGTGCAGGGTCTTTGGTCTGTGCCGGAGGCGGAGATGTCCTCAAATTGGCGGGAATTGAAGGCGGTTCAGTTGGCGTTGTCTCATTTTCTGCCTTGGGTCCTCCAGAGGGATGTGATGGTGCGGTCGGACAACACGGTGGTGGTGTGTTATATCAACCGCCAGGGGAGCGCGAGGGTGGCTTCCCTCAATTTGTTGGCTCAGAGGATAGGCCTGTGGGCGGAGTCTCACTTGTTGTCTCTGAGGGCTTTACATCTGCCTGGGATTTTGAACTCGGAGGCGGATCGCCTGAGCAGGGTGTTTCCCTCCCTGTCGGACATGTGCCTGTCTCAGGAAGTCTTTCATTGCCTGATGGCCCGGTTCGGGGTCCCGGTGGTGGACCTGTTTGCGGCCCCGGGGAACGCCTTGAGGGAGACGTTTTGTTCTCTGGTTCGCTCTGCCGAGGTTTGGAGGGTGGATGCCCTGTCCTTCCGGTGGGAGGGGGGCCTGATGTATGCCTTTCCCCCTATTGCCCTGCTGCCGCGTGTTCTGCTGAAGGTCAAATTGGATCGGGCTTCGGTGATCCTGGTGGCTCTGGATTGGTCCAGGCGGCCTTGGTTCCCTCTGTTGTTGAAGTTGGCAGTAGGGCCTTGCTGGAGGTTGCCGGTGGTCCCTTGTCCCTTGTCATTTCCCCCTCTGTCTCTGGAGTGTCTGGTCCGCCTGAGACTGGCGGGTTGGCTGTTGAGAGGATGAACCTTGTGGCGTTGGGGTGTTCTCCTTCTGTGGCGGAATTTATTCAGAGGTCCAGGCGCCCTTCGACTCTCAAATCCTATGCCCGGCATTGGGTTTCTTTTCAGTCTTGGTGTACGGCGCGTGGGTGGTCTGCATTGGAGGTGGATCCGGTACTGGTCTTGGACTTTTTGAAGGACGGCTTTGACTTGGGTCTGGCTGTGTCATCCCTGAGGGCTCAGTGGGCTGCTGTTCGGGCCTTTCGGGGTTCGGTCTGTGACCCGGTGGTTCCCCTGGTGTCCCGTTTGTTGAGGAGTTGCTTCCTTCAGAAGCCTGTCATTCGGTCCTTTGCTCCTAGTTGGGATCTGCCTCTGGTTTTGGGGGCTTTGCAGGGGGATCCCTTTGAGCCTCTACTGGAGGTGTCTTTGAGGTTTCTGACGATCAAGGTGCTGTTCCTGGTGGCTATTACGTCGGCTAGGCGGATTGGGGAGTTGGGCTCCTTGCTTCGTTCGGCCCCTTTTTTACGTTTCTTTCCTGATCGGGTGGTACTGCGGCCTGATCCTTCCTTTGTTCCCAAGGTCCCTTCCTCTTTTCACTGCTCTGCGGTTCTGGTTTTGCCTGTTTTATGTCCTGATCCTCTTTCAGAGGTTGAGGTGCGGCTGCACTGTTTGGATGTTCGGAGGGCTCTTGAGATCTATTTGTTGCGTACTGGGCCGTTTCGTAAGGTGGAATCCCTTTTTGTGACCTTTGGCCTGGCTGGTCAGGGTCTTAAGCCTTCTGGGGCTACCCTCAGTCGTTGGCTACGATGGGCTGTGGGTGCTGCGTATGAGGCCTGTGGTGTGTTGGCTCCAGGGTCTGTTCAGGGAAGGTCGACTCGGGGGGTGGCGGCTTCCTGGGCTTGTTTTCAGGGGGCTTCCATGGCTGAAATCTGCAGGGCTGCTACCTGGAGTTCTCCGCACACCTTTATGTCCCATTATCGTTTGGTGGTTGGGGGGACTGATTCTGCTGGGTTTGGGGACGCTGTGTTGCGTTCTACTCCGGTGGTGTGACTTTCTGTGCTTTAATAAAGTCTGTTTTTTGCTACTGAGTGAAGCCGATTATTGCTTTGGTATCTGCTCATGTAGTTAGGACTGGGACGGGGAGGGCTGACGAGGAGGTAATGAGCGGTTACTCACCGGTAATATTCATTACTCCGAGTCGTAGCCCTCCCCGTCCCAGTCCAGGTTCCCATCCCTCCCTCCCAGTTTCGGCTTCTTGTGCTTGTTGGGTACAGGTTGTTGATTGGCAGGTCACAGGGTTATATGCCTCAGGGTATGGGTGTGGCCTGGAGGGAAGGGATGGGTTTCAAGTTGCTTGGGAGTTTCTGGTGGGAGGAGCTATGCTCATGTAGTTAGGACTGGGACGGGGAGGGCTACGACTCGGAGTAATGAATATTACCGGTGAGTAACCGGTCATTACTTACAAGCAGGGCTGTAAGTGGGCCAGGTCCTGCCGGTGTCCACAGTGGTGTAGCAAAGTTAGGTTGTACCCGGTGGGGAAAATTTCTTCTCAACCCTGCTTGACAAAATGGCAAACATGTGTTTAAAACACATTTTTGCTATTCTGTCAACCCCCTCTGTGATGACACCTGGGGCGACCGACACCCATCTGCCTACACCACCTGGTGCCAAGACAGGTCGCTATCAGGCTCTCCATGTTTACCCTGTGGGACGAAAAAAAATGAACTCTGAAATAGTGCAACCCGTCACTGCCTTTGATGTAACTTCAAAGAGACTCGTTTTTCAGTTTTATATAGCGCAAACCTGGAGCTTTACATGAGCACCAGTTACATTACACAAGGACATATTAATTTTTTTAATCACAGGCGTTGGGGCTCGAACCTGTATGCTCAGCTCGAAGGTCGGCTGCACTAGCCTCACGCCACAACTTCGCCCACAAGAGTGAGTCGCATTTCAATATCATATACAACGAAGTGATACTTGTTGCTTATTTATTTTATGCAATTTACAACCATTGACAAAGTCAATAGTCCTGGCTTGTTGTAGGTGTGATGTTAATTCTTCTGTTCTGTCTGGATGAATGGACAAAAGCAGCAAAATATCAGTGGGGCAGCACACTATGCTAAACACAGATTGTGTTTTAAGCCACACCCCTACAGTAGCCACGCCCCTATGAGAGCTCCCCCCAGTTGTTTCCTCCCACTTAAAGCCTTGCTTACATCACAAAAGAATTCGGTCTGTGTTTCACATAGGAGGTGGCCATTGTCTGGGTGGATGAGCAATCACCTGGTGGGCAACAGAATCAACCCTAAACATGGAATCCAGTAGGAGGAAGCCACTGAGAACATCAAAGCAAGAGTATCTTTCAGCAGACTTTACTAGAATATGGCAACAGAAATCTACAAATCTAGACAAAATGAACGTTAATGGAGAGAACTTGAGCTGTGCTAATCTAAACAACAAATAATGAAACCCACTCAGTATATTCACAGTGAATATGAAGGAGGTCTATTTACTTGTACTGACATCGAGGTACTTAGTTTTAATTTTATAGCGTGTGAACCACAACCAGTTGGGCAGCAGATCTCTTTACACATATTCAGCGGGAACTGGATATTTAAACATCGGGCTTTAATATAATAACTACAGTATTGCAGCTAGTAAATAAAAAGCAAGCCTGATAGAAAAGTATGATTTTACACAAGGCAAACCTATTTTATCAGTGAGAATAATTGCCAAGACTGTTACAGGAGGATATTGCAGGAGGGGATTTGTGAAGAATCGAAGTCCAAATTTTGGGAGTGTTACCTGAGAAAGTGTGTTTTCAATCTTTTGTCATTCTGAAACGTTGAGTTTTGAAACACAGAGTGTCAGCATTATTTAGAGACGGAGAGCCTCCTCGGATATTTTGCTGTCCAGGTAGGTTAAAGTTACAGCATTTAAGATTTGTGTACAAATCACACAAGCCTGTGTGAAGAAAATTCTGGCTTCATAAGGAAGCCAATTCGGAGATGTTAGAACCTCCTCCTTTTATCTGTCACTTCGCTTCCTCTCCATCTCCTCTCTCATTACCTTACTTCTTTCTTTCTACGCCATCTTCTCTCCATCTACTCCTATCATTACCTCTCACTCACATACTCTCTTTACCCTTTTCTTCATTTTAACCCACCCCCTCTTCTTCTCTTAATACAGCTATCCACCAACATCTGGCTCCACATCTCTATCACAAACCTATCTCCATCTCACCTTCGATCTCACAGTACCGCTGTAGCAACCTTGCCTCTTTCTGCCAGACTATCTGGCCTGACTTTCAATACCTCGTCTCATTTTACTCTGCTCTTTATCTCACAATGCCCTCTCTAACTTAGATCTCTCTCTACCTCAAGTCTTCCTACCCATCAACCTTTAACCTTACCTATCCTTCATCCACTCTCTACCTTTCTCTACCTATCTCCGACTGTTTCTAACTTTTGGAATCTTTTTCTGGCTACCTTACCTTTCTCTTTACCTTACGTCCCTCCCTGCATCACCTATCTCTCTCCCTCACCTCTATCTCTCTTTTATGCACACGTAGAAAGTGGGGAGGGGCAGGGAAAGGGATAAGACAAGGGAATAAAAATTATGGCGATAATTATTTAAATCCCACCCGATTAAGTGGTTAAAATTCCCGGAGCAGTGCTTTGATTTCCACTATTTCAGCAAGAACACCAGTAGTGAAGAGATGTGATTATGAATGTATCACCTAAAGCTACAATTTCAAGTACCATGTACTTCTGCCTTATTTCAATATTATGGACTAGACCACTATGTATCTAACAAGTCATCCTTACAGTGTCTTTCCTATGATGGGAGGAACAGGCTGATTAGACATTGAAGTCCATGTCAAATTTTGTAAGAAGTCAAAGAAAATCTAGATCAAAGTAGACAGTGAAACAGTGGCGGCTCACACTGGTAATGCTGTAGGGCGGTGAGGCGGGGGGGTAGTGGAGTGCAACATACGACGGCAAAGGTAAAAGTTAATAAATAAATAAAACCACTTACCTTGCGCTCGCCGCATCGCCAACAATGCGGTGAGCGCAAGGTAAGTGGTTTGATTTACTTTCACCTTTGCCTTCGTATGTCGAACTCCACTACCCCCACCCCGCCCGCCTCACTGTGTTACCTCTGCAAGCCGCCACTGTGTAGAAATGTCTTTAGCAATACTTCTTAATCATTCTTTTGGTACTATTTGGCTGGTAAGCAACAGCAGCTTGAGCTTTCGTCTGCTTTGCATTCCCAAGTTTCTGAAAATGTTAACAAGTATGCTAATATTGTTCAGCATCACGAGTGATAGGAGCTAAAATTGGCTAGTGAATTAACAGTTGTCCAAACAGGGGACCTCAAAATATGTGTTGGCAAGGGCCTCAAATATCTTAAGATGTCACTGACAGAATGAAGTTATGACTACACTATTCCAGAGACTATTCAACCCCCTACACTATTATACACTAGATTTAACTACAAGTCAATAAACAGATTACATGCCTGATTTGCAAACTGGTGAGTAGGAAGGTAGGACGGACACAGAAAGACAAACTTACCCTGCTCCCTCATCAAAATTCCTTCCACCTAGGCAAAATGCAACTACAGTTTAAGGTACTGCATGTCACATACCCATTGATGAGCCATAATTTAGGGTTTCCAATCACCTGAAATGGACTTTAATCAAAAAAAGTCAATAGGTCTGTGTTTGGGCGAGACTTTTGGCTTCAGCAGTGCTTGTTTTGTTTCATGACTTAGTTTGTAAAACACTGCTGGAAGATGCTAGTAAAAAAATATAAAAGATAAAATAAAAAAATAAACAAAAAAAATGTTTCGTCTGAGAAGGCACACTGTGATTGTAGCCTCTGATATTAAGGCAACTACTTTTTGTGTGGAAATATTCCTTGCGAATAAGCAGAATGCAGCCACTCATAGTGAACTTAGACTACGGCTTAAGTGGGATAACGAAATGCCTCATGCTATTAGCTGTACTATGCAGAATTAAAACGTAAATACACCATAAGAGACCAATGGATATAAAGAGCTGGCATACACAATCCTAAAAGTATAATATATTTCAATTTAGCAATATCAAAAGTTCTTTGCTTACACCAGACTTAAAAATGTCATGTCACCTGTGATATAATAAAACAAAGGAAATACCCTGTGAATAAACGCGTGTGCCGGTGTGCATTGGTCATATGAGGTGTGATGCAGTTGATACTGCTTTTAAACCACACAACACTTCTCACTCGATTCCAAACACTAGAACGCAGCCATAACTAGCGAGGTTCGTTTAACTTATATAGCTGCATCTTTATACCCATAAGGCATTGGATGTAATTTAAGGTTCACCAGGGGTCACAGCTTCTACCCCCGGCATGTCACTTGTGACTCCAGAGATCCAATGGCAGTGCTAAGAACTGAAAAAACAAACCAATTGTTGCTGCACCATTATTAATATTATGAAAAGTTCTTATAGAGCACACGGCTACCCACAGCGAGCTTTCGGGCTGAATTGCCTTTTTTAATCTGACAGAAGGTAGAGGTGTGGCACAGAGTGATGATAAAGGTATTCAAACTATCTCATCTGCATTGAATATTCCCCTCTGGTCCATTAAATCCTCTCAAACTTCCTTAGATGGCGAGAGGGCAGCTGCGATACAGCGAGAGATTCGTTTCTTAACAAAAGATTTGTATTGCTTCTGCAAGGTGCCAGAGCAGTTCAGGGTGGTCCAAGGCATTATGCCAAGATAACACATGCTGTGTAGATCTGGAGCTCCTTCCCCAAGCTCCCTCTGAAATACACAGTTATGTAATGCCTGCTAGACTTTGCTCAGTGTAGAAAGTTAATATCCCGTTATACGTAGCACTGCTGATAGACAGAGGTGGTAAATGTTTAGACCCCAGAACGATGGGCAAGAGATCGCCCCTGTGTGCTGACTGCAACTGACTGACTTGAGGAAAGCTTGTGAGCAAGCTCAGAATATTTCCTCAAAAGCTAATTTTAGGTTAGGAATATGCTACTTACCAGTATGCATCTGTTCTTGGCATGTAGGGCTGCTGACATTCATATCGGTGCATAGATCGCCGCCTAGTGTTGGGTCCGGATGATTGCACATTGTTGTCCCGGAAGAGTCTTCGAAGTATCACGAGATAGGTGGCTCCTCCCCTGGACTACAGTGCGCATGGGCATCCTCTCCATCCTCAGATTGTTTTTCGCCATTGTGGCAGAGATGGAGTATAATACAGTAAGTGATGACCATGCCTGAGAATAATTCTGAGTGCTACAGCTGTGACAGGCACCGGGGAGGAGGGCGGGCGATATGAATGTCAGCAGCCCTACATGCCAAGAACAGATGCATACTGGTAAGTAGCATATTCGGTTCGAGGCATGTGGGCTGCTGAATTCATATCTGTGCATAGAATAAATAGCAGTTTCCTCCTTAGCGGTGGTTGCCCGTGCCAGCTGCAGCAGTCTGAAAAAGAGTTCTGAGAACAGCCTGTCCTACAGCAGCTTGCTGTTTGGAGTGTACATCTACGCAGTAGTGTTTGGTAAATGTATGTATGGTGGTCAATGTGGCTGCTCTACATATATCCTCTAGAGGAATGTTACCTAGGAAAGCCATGGATGCCCCTAACTTGCATGTGGAATGCGCTCTTGGGGGGAACTGTTAATGTGCGTTTAGCCTTTTGATAACAGATCTGTATGCACTTAACAATCCATCTGGCTATACCGGATTTGAAAATGGGGTTACCTTTGTGCTGTGGAGAGAAGGCAACAAACAGTTGCTTAGTTTTCCTGAAATCTTTTGTCCTGTCTATGTAATACAGGAGAGCTCTTTTAACATCCAGTGTGTGCAGTGCTCGGTCTGCCACTGAATCTGGATGTGCTCCCTCCCCACCTGTTGGGGAAATGTTACGGCCTGTTCCCACTCATTGCCGTTCAGTACCCTTCCCAGATCATCCTCACATTTGGCGCGCAGGAGCCCAAAGGATATTACAGTAAGATTTCATATTGCTCTATAGATACGAGATATAGTTCAATAACTTATGGGTAAAGTGGAGCAAGAACTTACGTAGGAAAACATTAAGCGTCAAGTTTGATCTTTGACAATATTTCAAAATCCGATATTAAGCTGCAAAATACCTGGCACGGATTTCAGAATATGCTACTGATGGAGCAAGGTGAAGAACAAAATTTTGCTCAAACTTGCTAAATTAATCCCTTGTAACTGTAACCAAATTAATAAGCTTGTGGTGAAATTATGAATCAACTTAGTTTAAACTGCAATCATCAGTACACGCGGGGTAAAACTAATGTGCCTTATGTTGCAAACGCGAAGAAGAAAAGTAATAAACTAACCTTGTCTATTGTCTTTGTCAGTATTAAATGTGGCTGTTTAACTAATGGCATGTGCTTATTATGTGTGCTTATGTTATGTCTAATGCTGCCTATCTGTGCTTCTGCTAGGTAATATAATTAACAGGGTTAATTAGCAAAGGGGGAAGGTAACAGAATGGGTCTCAATTCTTTAATTAATTGATGTCTTGTGTTTGTTTAATAATAGTTTCCGAAGTGAAGCCTAAAAGATGGCTCAGAGAAAATGGCTAACAGAGCTGCAGACATAAAAGCTTGTCCAGAGTGAATTTTTCACACATGTGCAGCTGAGAAGATTATTGCCCCACAGACATTGTGAATTAAAAAGCAGCCTTTTGGTCGTTTTGAATGTGCTCATGGAAAGATGAACTAAGGACAGGAACTTGATATGCTAGCCAAGGTTAGGAAGTGAAATGTACAAAACTCGAAGAAAGTTGCATTCTTGAGGAAGCTGAATTGAAAGACAATAGGGCTTATGTAAAGCCTGGACTTGGTCGAGGATCGGAGATGACATAATTTACTTTATCGTGGTCTGACACCGGACAGTCAATGAAAAGCACGGATTTCTATGAAAGAATGTAAAATGTAGAAAGTATAAATAGAAAGAAAGGTATAAAGTCTGACACAATGAGCAGGGAAAAAACTCTTACTTTCCGATTCCGGAGTATCGAGACATGCTGATGGACCTTTGGCGCATGTAAGGACAGCAGACTTAATGATTTTTTCCTTTTCAGGCGAAGAGAGAAATAGTTAGGGAAATAGATTTAGGGAATGGAAAACTGTTATTTTGCTAATAATTCATATTTCTGAACTTGCTTTGATGTGTCAGTCTTAATTTCATTCTTTAATAAATGCTTTCTTCTTTGAGAATAAAATAAAGATTCTAAAACGTAAATGCTTTTTCTTTATGAAAAATAAAGATAATAAAACTAGATTTTAAATGACAAGCTAGTCTTGTTTATTCATGGTCTACTTTCCATCAGTTGATCCAATCGCCTTACGTGATTTGATTTATGTGTGATAATATGTTTAATATCATCCTAAAGAAAGATAAACTGCAATTGTATATAATAGTGTAAATATTTTGTGAATAGTTGGATTAATCAAATCACCTGATTCAGTTGCTCAGAAATGGTCTAATTGGTGTTATGGGCCTGAATATGTGTTTGATGTTTAATGGTGAGAATTGAGGTGTTATGTAGCGTTTAGGAGACAGTTTTTCAATCAGAGCGCTGGATCACTACAATAATTTCTGATGTGCAGTTTTATACAGATATATAAAAATGTTAAACTTTCATATGAAGCAATTTCAATAACACAAGCTCTAGGTTCCTAGCTTTTCAGCCATATTTAATTGGGCAAACCAGCAAACAAAGCAATCAACTTTGAAATGTTTTCAGTTGCCCGGGGAGAAAAAGGGCAAAACAGTACAGACAGATGGCAAACATCGCAATTCAGTCACTAAAAAAAACCCTGTTTGCTGAATGAACCTAGAATGAAAGGCAGGTCTAGGGACAGTTACTAAAAAATGATTATTATGGCAATGTTGCCTGATGTGCTTGAGTGAAGGCTCCTCCAAATCCAATGAGAAGCGCAGATGTAGTATTCACAATCTGGGACAAGGCCTCCCGTTTAAAGGAACTCTGGTGCTGTCCCCAGCCCATAGATCAGTCTTCCCCATAGGACTGGATAATGAGGGCATCGGTTAATTCTGACCCACGCGTAAATCCCTATTTACGAATTGGTCGGAATTCTGGATATGAAGGTATTCTACATATATAATAATTATCTGATATGTTTAATAACTCAACCTTTGATACATTTCGGCAGGTCAAATCTGGCGATAATTAGCGGGAAAAAACATACGGTGCTCAACGCTTCATGCGTTAAATATCAAAATAAGCATGCTATTCCCCACAAACTTGTAATAGGTGTTCCTTACTGCACCCGATAAATAACGTACTCTGAGGGATCGTTATTTATCAGGTGCGTTAAAAAAAAAAAACACAAAGACTCGTAATCAGGCCCTTGGTGGTAACACTGCACTGTGGCATGCTGGCCTGTTCAGCACCCAACTTCTTCAATGTAACTTGGCTCGTAGAAAAAGAGACAGATTAGGTTGTCATGGTAAATGACTAGAAATTACTTATTATAAGTGGTCCCTGAACATAAGTTTGGTGCCAGTTCCTGTCGCCAAGTAGGTAATGGCACTCCTCATCATTTTTTAAGATCAAGGACTAAACATGAGCTTGATTAACAACAGAGGAAAACAACATTTACTATAGATCGATCAGAGATGTCATTAATAGCAATTAAAAGCATAACTTAGGAGTCTGACGTAATAGGACATATGCCCCCCAAAAAATAATGTTTCAAATGCCCAACTAGGCCTTCCATCACCTCATTTAAACTGTAGGGAAAATTGCTGTTCTCGAAGGGGGAGCAAACTTGTCTCTTTCACAAGAAAACCCCTGTGAGGACATGTTGCCAGGGAAAATAGTGTTGTATGTCCTGTCGAATTAATGGTGGGTTCTCTATACCTTGAACAAGTAGGAGCAGGAGAGCGACTCCTGGACCTGGAAGGGTAGAGAAATTATTTTGTAAGTGAAAGGAGAGGGGATAAGTACTCTCCATTAAATTTCCTGTAACATATGTGGTATCCTCCTCTATTGGTGGCAGTGTGGTAAGGAGATCAAACTACACCACTACTTCACCGCACTCAGTGGTAAGTCAAACCCATTTGCTACTAAATTTCTGCAAATAGATGCCATTTTTGATGATCTATTTGCAGTAGTAACATAAGTGATTACTGGCCACTATACCAACATAGCATGGTGCAAATGTTTATACTTATACCCTGGAGCCCTTTAAGGAAAAGCATGTCCACATAGATGGTGGGTTTGTTTAGAAAAAGGTGACCCAGCTCCTGTCAACCTAACAGAGGTACTGTGTCTGCTACAAAGAACGGTGAATGGAAAGGTCATCAATATCTAATTGAGCCTCTAAGTCTTTCAATGTTGATGTGGGATTAAATGCCTCTATCCATTTTAGGATTGAATTGGCTTGAAAGGAACACTCAAAACATCCAGAAAAGCAACTACAGTACCTGGGTTTTGTTGATGTCATGTTGAGGTCTACATTAAAACCTAAACTTCTGAAATAAGAAGTCCACAAAGGATGGTTTTCTTTCAAATAGTCTACTCTTTCTACGTTTCCACTTCAACTGCCTTCCCTTCTTGATTGTTACATGCACAACTCCATGTTGAAGATGATGTTGGTGAGCTACAAACAAAACAAATCGAAGATCAACGTTCCAAACTTGAGCATGCAATATTTCACAATTAAAGAGGACAGGGCAATTGAAAAAGGGATGGCTGGAGGAAAAGAATCAAAATAATATGAAACAGACAGTAAGAAAGTCATGAAACAAAAGTTAGAAAAAAGTAATAAATAGAAACGAATGGGTAAAGCAAAAGAGAAAAAAATGAGACAAGAAGCCTAGGAGATGAATGAGTTACTTCATAATGGTTAGGTGTAAACCTTTTTCTTCCTTTATCCCCCAGCTCTGCTTTGAGGTTTTACACAGCGAGTCTGATGCAACATTTCATTTACACTGCAACAACTCTTACATGATTACAGGTGAGCATGACAGCAGTTGCTTTAGCAAGCAAATGAACAGAACAACATTAAAACACCTGTGTTCCAAGTCATGTTCCTCATTATCTAAGCATTAGGAGTGAGCAAAGATGATCGGAGGGGTCCAGGCCACTCTATTGCATTTAGTTCTCACCTGCAGGCAGCATGCACATGCTGACGCTTGCAGAAATGCCACTGCATCTTTAAAACAAGTGTCGCAATGCAAAAGGTCTCGCATTTGTGAAAGCTAGAGCTCTGGGTGTTGAAAAGGACAATGTGTTTTACTTTTGTTTTTTGTATGCAGTGAAGTGAGGATATTTGCATAGCGCTTTTGCCATTCATATGACCTTACAGCGCTGGAGAACCACAACATGGGAAGGATAAAGGGAGACCAGAGAAATATGCTGGCTGGGGAAAAAAGTAACATACTGGAAATATCAAACACTCATAGGGAATGGAAGAGTAAGTAAAGCATGGGAAATGTAAGGGGGAACAATGTGATAACGCTAACGCTTTTACACTTATTTATTGAGAAATCATTTGAGGGTTTTTGCCAGAAAATTTAAGAATATGACAATATGGCTAAAAGGGACCTGTTTTAATATCAATGTCTTATATTCTTACAAAAAGTAAGCAGTATGGTTTAAAAAGACCACACCTCTGAACAGAGAGCCACAGTACACATTTTATAAAGTAAAATAAGGAAAACTGCTGATAAATCTATTGCTCTCTCCCATAAAGAGCAGAAAGCCTAACACATGAAATATCCCCAATGTACTCTACGTTTACAGCACTGACTTTATAATGGACACATTTAAATATTCACGGAGTACTCCAGAGTGCAGTGCTTATATACAGGCATGCCAATATTCTCCACCGTGCTCACATAGACAAGGCAATAAAAGCAAACCTGCTCAAATACCAAATGTCTGTTTTCAAGCTTATAGCAGAACCTTTGTTGCATCCTCAATTCAGTATATTAAAAACGAGATACACTTTGCTGGATATCTATTGCACTCTGCGTTTCGTGGCCGGCTGTACCTAAACTAAGTAGGCAATGTTGGAGAAAATACATGTGGCCCAATTATATTCTTTTTTGGAACATGTGTACACATGCCGTGGTACCAGGTGGACCCTGGTTTTATGTTTACTACCCTTTTAAAAACTGGAGGCTGTCTCCTTCTAGGCCTGTGTACCCACTGAAGCACAGTTGAGCACTTGGTCGGCGTGGTGTGAACAAATACGCATGTATCATGCCCACTGCTTGTTTACTCCCCAAGGCTCCTCGTGTTGAACAGATTCCTTTCACAATGATTGTGACTTGCGAAAAATTCCTATCTGAGGCTACTTAAACCTCTAACTGAATATGTACATAAATACCTGAATGAGAGCGCTGAAAAGACCCTTCCGCCCCGGCCTCTTCAAATGCCTCTGCCCGACACATGGAGCAGCAGGTGAGGCAAAAGTGGTTTTTTTTGGATCCAATTCACAGGGGCACAAATCAAGGAGAGGAAAGAGGGGGTAAGAGCTGTTGGTTGAAGTAATGGTTTTCAGAAAGAGAAGTGAAAGAGAGACAAAGAGGGAATAAGAGAGGGGGACAAGGGGGCAGGATAAATTAACTGTTTTTTTAAAGAAAGGTCATAAAACGAAAGTAGTGCTGCACTGGCAAACTCTATAAATTGGAGTTGTGGGATTGTGAATAAAACCAATATGGCCACTTTTGTATAATGAAAGTTTTTTTTGTCTTTGTTTCGAGGCAAAATGTCAGAAGATGACTACATTTGCAGCCAAAGTGATTCGTTCCTTTTTGGATCCATTTCACAGAGGAACAAATCGAGGAAAGAGAGGGTAAGAGCAGTTTGTTGAAGTCATGGTTTTAGCAAGCCAGCTAAGGCGCTAACCTAATGGCATCCGATGTCCTCGTTGGAAAATGTAATCGCAGCGGGCTGCTACTTTGGAACTGGAAAACTGGTGCTCACGTAAAGAACTCCAATACCTTCCAATCGGATTCGCATTACAACTGCAAAACAAGCGGTTGTGGGAGAGCATGTTAAATCCGAAGACGACATTTGCAGCCAAACTGTTTCTTTCTCTTTTGGATCCATTTCACAGAGGAACAAAATCAAGGAAAGAGAGGGTGAGGTCCATTTGTTGAAGCCATGGTTTTCAGCAAGTGAGCCAATGAGAAAACCAAATGCCACCCGATGTCCTTGCTGGATTATGTTATAGTGGCAAACTGCTATTTTGTAACTGGAGAACTGGTGCTTATGCAAAGCACTGCTATACCTTCCGGTCGGGTTTATGTTACAACTGCAAAACAAGCGGTTGCAGGAGAGCATGTCTTGCCTGCAACAGCAGGCAGGAGAAAGTCCTCTATAACAAGCATTTGCAATGCAATAGGTCTCGCAGTATTTAAGTTAGAGCCTTTGGTATTGCTTTTGATATTGTTTTTCACAATCTATTGTAGTACTCCTAAATAATTTTTCCGTGTAGGCTGTTAGTGATAAGGCTATATAGTATATTTTTGTAGGCAATATGTAGTAGGAATACTCTCAACTGGTTTTGCTAGTTATTATTAAAAAAATTATTTAGAATACAAAGTACATTTTTCCTGGGAAATATTGATGTAAACGTTTTGATTTGTATTTGAAACTTTATTTTTGTTTTTGTAAATACCTGAACAGACACCTTTGAATCAAGGTGAAGCGTACACAATTAAACATGAGTAATGTATTCCATTTAATACTGGTATGGATGGGGGCAGGCTTCATGTGCAAACAAGGACAACAATTCAAGTGAAAGTTACAATGGAATCCCCACAAGGCAATTCCATGTAGCAAATATTTCATGTGTAAGAAATGCAGGCGTTTCATACCCCTTAGAGGGGTGCAGGCGTTTCATACCCCTTAGAGGGGCTATGTGAATGACACGCTTCTGCTTCCCGGGCTCCTCTGCCTTTTCATGTACCGCCCTGCTTCCAAACTCTGTGATAAATGGCCCCTTTTGGAGACATGCTTTATTCACGTTTGCTTTTTTTCCATCTCACGGTGCATTACTGCACGACCAATAATCTGACATCAATCCACAAGAATGAAAAAAAAAGTTCTTTAAAACTCCCCTTGCCTACCTGCTATGGAATCCTACTTCCACTGTGGCCCATCCATTCCAAGACAACTAATGACATGTTGTAGACAGCTAACTTATAACCCAGAGAAGCAAACCGCTGCTGAGGTGTTCGAAGCATGACCATTTCACAGGGTTAAGGCAACATCCGCTCTTCATCCTTCCAGGGATAACAAAGTAAGTACATAAGTCTGTTTGTCTGTACATACACCAACTTCCCCCCCCTTCCGAGCTCGTGACCCATTGGACAGGGTTACGAGGACGTGTGTTATTTACAGTTTACAGCGCATAGAAGCAACAAAATTGCGGCATGATGCGTTAATTTAACAGGTTAATAGCATAATTGTAATCCTTCAGTGCCCCCTCCCTCTCGACGTTGAACCGTCCTCTACCAATAAAGGCCCTCATTTTAGTCCAAAAAGCAAATACATGGCGAGGAAGATCGCGCTCAATTACCGGCTGGTTGCATACGACTGTGGTCGTCTTTTAGTGAGAATCCAGGACTATTGGGTGTGTTTCCCTGTAACACTTAAAGCTGCCTCTAATTAAACAAAATCATAGACTGAAGGAAAAAAAAAGAAGAAAAAAGGCGCCCGTTCCCATCTCCCCTTATCATGTTCTGTCACGCAAAGACACCCACACCCCCCTCCTCTCTCCTGCTGTGTTACCACCATTGCTGGATATTTTCCAGAAAAACCTGGTCGGTGAAGGAGAAAATAGAAAAAATTGTAACTTGCAAACAAAAGTTCTTTTCAGCCCTTTACTTCCTCCATCACAATTATGAAAACTGAACGGGGCGGCATTTCCAACATTTGCTGCATTCTTTGCCAATAAATACCAAAGGCTGGGTCTGAAGGAGAAAAAAAAAAAAACACCCCCTCCGCAGGCCCCCGCCGCCCTCTCTCTCTCTCTCTTTCTCTCTCCCTCCCTCCCTCGCTCCGCTTTCATTCCTTCTGTCTTTCTTTACAACCTAATACCCAGCGGACTCGGGCCAGGGCCTGCTTAGGGGAAAAACAACAGCCAGCGCCAGACTGGAGACAGTCTGCAGACGTGAAAAGTTAATCATTACTTGTGTCTGCCGGCATAAACCTCGGAAATATTTCCCCTCTGTCGCCACAGTGCCCACAGCGCCAGCCTCGTGATGACCCCAGCCCCCACCACGGCACAAAGGCGGTAGGAATTCCACACGCGGGGAGGCCATTTTAGCGGGTGACCCCTCCCCCATTCTTAAAAAAAAACTCAAAAGAGTTGTGTAGTCCCTTAGCGCCCCCCACCCACCAAGAAGTGGGCATGAACCCCGCTCCGAGCGGTACAGGTATGGTGGTGGGTCTGCATTTAAAACGTGTGACCCCCATGCACCTCTGGGGGAACTTAGCAGCTATTTCGCCCCCACGCCCCTTTCTGAAAGTTCAAGCTGGGCAGGGAGGGGGCGCATTGTACTCCCCCCCCCCCCCTCTGCCCCCACAACCTCCTGCCATTGTCTGGCGTCCCAGGGGGGCTCCCCTGCCATTCATAGGCCGCTGAGGAACCGCAGACCAAGTGTTGTCTTCACACCATGGAGGAAGGGAATAAGGTGTGCGATTTACAAAGGGGGGATGCTTCATACACTCACCCTCTAACAAAGTCATTGTCATGTCTCCGCCCCCGCCCACAATCAGTATCATTAGTCTGTCAAAGGGGAAGCAGTTGACCAACTTCTGCTAAGCGCCCGCCTAGATAAATACACACCTGATTCCAAGTTCCGGTCCTGCTCCAAATCCTTTCCTACCAGTGGGGCACCAGAAATAACGCTGGTGGCCATAGATGCTCCCCCTCACCTTTCATACAAAACGCTCATTATTTATTAGGTAGCACATTGCTCACGAGCACACTGCGAGCCTCAGAAATCAATGGGCTGCAACTTGGAACAGATGCTACACCGAGGTGAAATCACCAATTGAGGAGGTCTCTGCCGCTGATTAACCCCAGCACAGAAGCACTGCCATCTTGTATCTCGGGGGCTCAGATTCCTTGGCCCCTCCCACTAGCAGCCGTGATGAAGTACAGAGGAAAAGAAAATGACAGTCTGGTTTGAGTTAATATTTGCGAATAAAAAGTTTCCGGCTGCTTCATAACTCTACAGTAATTCAATAATTTAAAAGTGGCTTTGTAAGTTCAAACACTGGGTTGCTCACTCTCGAAGATGGCTCAGAGCGCTTTCAAGATGATCAACGAAACCGAAACCTAAGAGGCGCGCGACGTGAGCTGTCTCGGTAGAAGCTCACGCACGCAACGCACCACGCCACGCCCCCTCCCGCGACTCCGTGACGGGGCCAGTAGAGTGCACGTAAACCTTGGCCGAAAAAATGCCGGCCGCGGTCAGGAGTACGCCCTGTGGGTTGCAAGCATCCGGCGGGGACCCTACAGATGCCGCTGTTATTTCTTTTAGGTGCAGGAGTATTTCAGCCCATGATCCCGCAAGACGGACGTCGAGCTCAGGTACTCGACACCGAGGACTGCGCCGGAGGTCAGGCTCTCACGAGAAGGTAAGAAGCAGTGGAGCAAGCGAGTCTGCTGTGCCCGGGGAAGCGTGTGGCTAGGGGGAGCACTGAGTTGTGGTTGATGGTTGAAGAGTGATCTGTGCGACAAGGGAGAGCAGACAGTGGGGACTGGGTCTCTGTGTATGCGCATGCGCTGGAACTTTCCAGGAGACAGACACAGCAAGCGCGTTCGCGCGCGTGGCCTGTGCCGATCGCCTTTTTGGAGATGCGCGCGACCAGGTGCGGTCTCCTGGGAAGCAGACCCAGCGACAATAGATCTCAGGCGAGACAGCACTTACGCGCTGTTCAACGCCACGAGACCTATAAAAAAGTGCTCACAGACTGTAAATAAACATACTGAGTAACAACACATGCAACAGGGGCAGTCCTCATGTGAGGTTACAAAAGGAGAAAAGAAGGGAATATAGTGGGGCTACTATGCCTATTCATAAATCAAATGCCACCATTCACACAGGACAGTAACAGGAGCCAATTGAAAAGATGAATGGAAAATGAGCGGAGCTTAAAGTCCACACCTGAATACATCATGTCTCGAAGAGACAGCAAAAGCTCTGCCTAGGAGAGACCTAAAAAAAATAATTCCTAAAAGTGGCTTTCAGGCAACTCATTACATAGCATTCATAGTCCCATTTATCACTCTTCTCTGCTGCCTTCTAGTATGGCAGCATGCGAGACACTACACATCTGCAACACTTCCTTTTCTTTCTGTGTCACATGGACCAAGTTTAGATTCATAGATCTTAATTAGTGTCCATTCAATGCTCACACTGTGATTGGGGTACTATTTCTATTGTTTGGGCATTTTTATATAGCATGAACTCGACCCGACATTAAAGTATTGGAGTGCTTTACATGAGCACCAATTACATTTCATATGTTCACAATACTTTTTTACAAGCACGGGGAGATTATGTGATTTGCCTTGAATCACAAGATGTTTAGGCGATGCAGAGACTCCAACCTGGTTCCTCAGTTGCAAAGTTGGCGGCTCAAGTCCTACTACTTCGTCCTTCTCCCCCATGTACACTTTTCTTTCAGCGCCTCACCCAAGGGAAGTACAGAAAAGAGTATGCATAAACGGCTTCCATTTATTTATCTTCTAATGGATTTTGGTCTTTTTAGTGGTACACAGTACTTCCTTTATTTTATCTACTCAAATTATAGTAAGTAACCAAGTTACTGGTGTCCAGCATTACAAGAAAATATGCTACCTAGGGATACTCTGCTTTGCCACAAAACTCTCTTGCACCCCCTCGTACTTTTATATTATTCATTGAGCTTTCAGTTACCCTGGCTGGTTCAATAATGACTTTTAAAACAGTTTATTAAGGACTTCAACGGAAGACAGAACATCATTTCAGCACCTGCAGGGCAACCCTATTGAAAGGTAAAACTTGGCAGTGGAGCAAAAATAGCTTTAGGAAGGCATATGTAAACTGCAGCACTGTCTCACTTCTAATAACAAGCATTGGCAAAGTCAACAGGTCTTGACTACGTGCAATCTAGTGACTTTGTCGATGTGTTTTAACCATGTTGTACAGCAGTGCAGTTGCTGTGCAGCATGGCAAAAAGTATTTTAAGAAGTGCTATGGCGCTGTCAATGATGGCCGTGGCATAGCGCTTTTTTTTTATCTTTCAACAATGCTGTACAGAAGCCATGCAGCTGTACAAAATTGCTAAGAAAACATTGATAAAGGCAAATAGTTTAAAATCATTGTAAAGCCAAATATTAAAACTATGTTGTAAAGCTGCTTGGCTTTAGGTAAAAAAGAAAAAAACTTCTGACGAGGCTAGAATTTACTGAATCATAACACTTTTTAAAATTTTAAGTTAGCTGCTGTACAACTTGGCTAAAAATAATTGACAAAACCAACAGATCTCGCATAGGCGAGAACTTTTGGCTTTGTCAATGCAAATGCTAGTTTTCTTTTGGGGGCACGGGTACTGAAGTGGTAGACTAACTAGATTTCTTTCTTGAAAGAGTGTCAACAACTGGTAGTACTACTAAACATATAGAAGACCTACAGAGATGCCCAGTGAACTCTACCCACTTGTTCTTCATGCGCTGTAGGTCCTCAAATCAACTACCATTGGAAAAGACTTACAGGTCCTCTGGTTGCCCTACCACAAGGAGAGCATCTGGCCACAATAAAACGTGAGGGCCTTTTGTTTTCCAAAGAAATGTGAACCACTGTTGGTTAATAACCACAGAAAAGTCTGTAGGATATGTAGAATCCAGCAAACTACCCTTCTGATTTTCTACTGGCCCTGAGATATACCCCATTGCGAACCCCTAGTAAAGCCTCTAAAGAGAATGGAGCTATGTTGCTGCGTTCAAAGATAAGTGTACCCTAGTTTTGTTTATGTTCTTAGAATATGCCATATTCTGCAATTACCAATGACCTAAATTTCACTTCAGACACATCATCAATGCGGTCATGAGTGAGTGGGGCTGTGAATTTTAGTTTATGCAGCTCACAATAATTTGTAAACTCCTGTTTTTTGGGGTTCACTTTACAACCAAAAAGGTAACCAACTACATGTATACTATACATCCAGTCAAATAAATGCCATTCCTATCATCTCTCATCAAAACTGGCAACCTCAGCTTTTCCCTGCATTCCTCATGCCTATATTTCTTTAAGTGTGAACATTGGGTTCATTGGTATTCATTTGCTATCTCAATAATGGTTCAACGGGGCCTAGTTGCACGCTAAATCAACCCATAAATCAAAAGAAATTTGAACATAACATATTTGAGGAAAGACAAATTTCAAATGGTAAAACATATTTATTGATAATCTGTGCTCTTGGTGAAGGCCCAGTGAAAGTGGAAAGGGACCAAGTGATAGGTGCACAGACAACAAATGCAGTCATCACAAAAAGTACAGGTGTTTTAAACGCTGACTTTCATCAATGTTCATAGTAGGGTGTCAAACTTTTTAACCAGTAAGCAAGCAAACAACTGTTGACGTTTCAATCCTCCAAGTCAGGGCTGGACTGGCCATAGCGGGCACCAGATGTTTGCTTGGTGCGCCGCTAGGGTGGGGGGACAGCTTTGGACTGGGGGCGGGGGGGAGAGGGGTTTTGTTAACAGGGGCCGGATTTGCAATATGGGCCCCGTAACAAAAGCAGCTTTAGTGTTTTCACTGCGCACAGACACTCTTACCCAGGGCAGTCTGACATAATTGCCAGGGGCGGTTTGCGTTCTCAGTCCGGCCCTACTCAAAGTTATTTAAGATTGATCCTAGTCAGGTCAAGACAACTAGTTCCAACCTTGGGGGGCCATTACAAAAGCATCAAACCCTTAGGTGATTCGTTTGATAGTCTACGATAAACAACCATTACACCTTAAAACAATCAATATTCAGTGAAGTCTTTGTTACTTCACTAATCACCTATTCATATCCTTAACTACACATTCATTTGATGGCGCCACAGACACTTGAAGGGCAGGTGACAGTCTAACTTTCTTAGATGCTACTTTCTGTTCGGTTTTGAACACATTACATTCTATCTAAAATGATTGTGGAATAACTATGTGCAGCTTATGTACGAGGCTCAAGGAACATACTTTTCTGATAAACCATTTAGTCAGTCACATGCAAGTCAGTGAAGGTCACATTTTGAGTCACCTATAACACTAACACTTTTCAAAAGCAATGAAAAAGATCAATAGTCATAAAGAGAATGCATCTGTGGGTACCACTACTTTTTTCAAGCGGGGGCATTTCTAATACAAATTCTTATGTTTTCCTTTGAATGTTAGACTCACATTAGGACAAGGTATAGAGGAAGGTTTTGACACACATTGTATAGGGTGATGGAGGCCTGCCTACTGTATTAATTCCTATGCCAACGCTGTGTTATCCTCTTCAATCTTAAAATACCACTAATCATTCAATATGTGTACCCCATCTACCAGGCCAATACATGTGCCAGTTGTTTACATCCGAAAAAAACTTAACATAAATAAAATAACCCTTGATAAGAAGAAACCAAAAGGACCACAAAGGACAATTTCAAGGAACCTGTTAAATACATGTGCATATCCGCTTTGTTGAAAAATTATGAAAAACTTTCAATACAGATGGCGGAGAAGAAAGGTGCTTTAATGAAACAAAGTTCGAGAAAAAAAGTAAGGTAGTATATTTCGATCAGTTTTCTTGGTGGCACAAACCATGTTTCCTGTTGTAATCGAAGTCACATACTGAATCACTAATGTCATGGTTGCGTGCATTATGTTTTAATTCTGAAACATGTTGGCAAATGTGGTCCAACAGGTTCCTCCTACATGTAATGAGTTGCGAATTAATTAATAGAGGTCTTTCTTGCTTAACAGGTTCTTAAATGTATGAAAGCACTTTCAACATTGAGTCAATCTCCACAGTCCCAACCTGACAATAATCAAGCATAGTTTGATCTACTGCCCTCACAGCTATTACAAAATAATAGTTCATAAGGAGCTATATATGATACGCTCTTCAAGCAGCTGACAAGAAAACAAAGCTCTAGAAATAGGAGTAAATATTGTTCTCTTCGACTTGGACGATTATGAATACCTATATTTATGAAGTTCAACTATACCTTACTTCTATCCCACTCCCAACTCTTCCAGAAGATCAATCCTTTCCTTATTCCCCCCTCTAGCCCAATCGTACTTTCCGCTTAGTTTGGAGATGTACGCATAGCTGGGGCATTCCACTTTACTTCGCTGGTACTCATGTACACTTCTACCCACCTTCTCATGCTCTCCTCCCCTGAATAGTTCTGCTACATCTGCATCTTTAGTTTTGATGAAAGTTAGTGTTTTATTGAAATGCTCACTGCACCTTCTCGGAGATGCCAAAGCACAGCTAAATTCCAATACCCATGAACATGTGGACAACTATCGCCTGTTCAGTGAGTGCTGATAGCGAAGACATTAAAAAGAACCACAGGGCCAGACACACCGATTCTTTCTCTATCCGTCTTGCCCGTCATAAACACTAACACTGTGGGTGAAAGGCCTATTCATGCAGATAAGTGAAAGAAAACATTTGAAGAGCAGGTGAGATGAGATTTATGTCCTCTCTTGCCTTCCTCTTTCCGCCTTGCTTCCTTCATTCTCTCACCATCCTTTCCTCGTCTGCTCTCTGTCCATTTCCTCTCCTTCGTTCCTTTCCAGTCCCCCCTCATACAGTCAGCATCTGGGCCTGCAGCAGCTGCGCCGTCTTCAAGGCAGATCCATGCTCGAGTATTCTTTAGCTGTTAGCAGATGCCACCAGCCAATACTCTCCCTGCCTAGAGTCGGTCCTCTAACATTAAGCCACTTCATGCTACCCATCACTTACCCAGACAGGACCATACAGTTGTAAGTTCAGTGGAAAGACGGATGGTCTCTGAAGCAGTGGCCTGCAGCCTGAGCTTGCAGCTCCCATTGGTACATCCTACTCCTGAAGGCCTTTCTGTACCTCACCATCACGAGACATGCACAGCATCAGAGCACCTAAGACACTCAGTCACATGGTGCTGCGTGATTGCTTAGGACAAAAAAATTGGCTTTTCTCTAAGGATGTATTTATTTGTATCTTTGTTACTTTTTTGTACTAGAATAAAAGAACAAAAAACAATATGTGGTTTATACCACAAATACAACAACAATGGCGCCAAATTATTTTTTCTCTTGCAATTTTTTCCTCATTCGGCATCTGTGTACTTATAGGAATAGGAAATGTGTAAATCCTTAACAGGTGTTGACACAATTCATGTCAGAATTGTGGAATAATTAGCCAGAAAAATAACCCTGCGTCAATACAGAAGGTTTGAGAAATAAGTGCTTGAGTGTATACCTTATCAACGATCACTCTAGGTATGCAAAGTGAGATTCAGCACCATCATCTTCCAAAAAAAGCTCCTTACCATTATCAAAACAGCTATTAGTGTTTAGGAGCATTTTTACTCAGAAAAACTGAAAAATACTGTCTCATGGACCAATAGTTTAGAAAATCCCTTCCGTAGATTCGTCTTGGGGAGATCACTGATCGAGTTTGCTAAAGTTAACACTAAAGGGTGACATATAAAAACATTCCTATTCAAATCATCAAGGCAATAAAAGTAGAAGTAGCACTGTATCACAAAAGGATCCGTTGTAAGAAAGAAGCAAAATGTTTGCATTCATAAGCCGTTTTTTAAAAAAAAAATAGTAAAAGTGCCTCACTGAGGAAACAAATAAAAAACGGTACCAGAATTTTAAATATTTGATAGATAAAATGCCGCCATCTACACTGCCTTGCCACCATCCTATTAATGATGAAGCAAAAAACAAGTTTGGCTTTTCAAAAATACTCCCAATCTGTACTGGATACACATCAAGCATCTTGCGGACACCAAACGAAATGTATTTCATACAATAATATAAATAATCACTATCAAAACGACTCAAAAAAGCCCTTGTATGCGTAAATTATAGTTCAACTTTAATGGAGTTTTCCAAAAAATGAAAAAGGTACTCCTAGGATGCTGCAATTTTTGCAGATTTGCAACTTTGTGCATTCATGAGCTTAACAATTTAGTTGTAGATCGATATACATGTGTACATTTCAGCACGTAAATATGTCACGCTAAAGTTCATTTTCTGACTTGCTTCGTTTCTCTATCAATGGGGAAAAGATTATACCGTTCTCATAGAAGCTCCTGCAATTTCGGGGGTATCCCATCACATTTACACTCAGAAACTGGATAAACGCTTGTTTAAGAAACTCTCCAACTATTTAGAGGCTGGGAAGCTGCCTGCAAAAATTAGGTAAAAACCGACAAACTTTCAAGTTTTGCAGTTTGCTAATTTTTGCAGGTGAAACCCAATAACCCTCCACTGAGAGCATATCTACCAACATAAATCTTTCACCAAAATTATTAAGCCAAGTTTGTGTAATAAATAACATTTTTGAGTAAAAATCCACACCATTCCATCATTAAAGAATATGAATTTGCATTCATTTATGAATGTATTCCACCATAAACAATATACTTAGATATGTAAATAACTGCGTGAATCACTCCTTAAGTTTGCACAAGCCAATCGACAGACACTTCAACTTTCCACAATTTGAAAAGTTTCCTGCTATTTAAAAAAAAAAAAATACTGAGGGACAGAAAGTTCTTGCATTACCAAAACAGGCTCAAATGCTCAAAGAAAATGAATTTCTCATGTGTACAGGAAAAAAAGAATCAAGTGGTGCCCAACACAAAATATACATTTTTGTGCTATCCTGCTACATGATGTAGAAATCAGCTTCTCCATTCTGGATTTAATTCCTCGAAAACCAAATCTTATCTTAACCAGCTACTTATCTTTCATGGCCAAGTTCACATGAGTCATCATTCAACAGAAAAGACACGGGCACTATCTGAACATATTGTAAAGATATGAGGACTTGTCTGAAAATCACTTTACAAAAGTCAAATAGAAAAGCGTTCCAAAGCAACGAGTTTACATTACTAAAGACACATCTGTGGTTCTGGCAAGAATTAGCTCACGATTCTTTACACGAGATTCTGGGTCAAGCTTTATTTCAAGCTGTGTCAACGGAGTGATCCATCTCAGGGCAAGCACGTCTACAACACACCCAAAGAGGACCAAGCAACAATATTTTTGGGTACATTCTATGGTTATATTAAAAAAACGCTAAAACTACTATGTAGATTACTTCGAGTTAAATGTCAACGCAAGGGCAAATGTATTTTCACAAAATTAAGTACGGTAGGTCACGTTTAAAACTGCTAAGAAGCAGAAAAACAAAACAGAAATTGGTCAAACAGACATCCTTTTAGTCATTCAAGTATACAGTTTGGAATTTTACACGTGCAGCTTGGTGGGTGGGTGAATGCAAGAATCAGATAAAGGATGGACGAATGTTTGAATGGATGAGAGCACGGTGGGTAGACGAGTTGACAGTGAAGTGACTGGTTGTACTACTGCCTAACTTTTGATTCCAACCATCCGATACGGAAGCTGTCCAATCAACAAAGAAGAGCTTTCACGTGCTGTAGAACAAACCTGACCAATAGGTTTTGCAACGTCTTGTATGATGCCAACACAATGAATTAATTTACAGCCAACAAATCTGCATATCCTAGATGCTCCTATTTACTTTCCAAAATGACCGCAAACCTATTTTGCAAGGAACATATTTCAGTCCAATAATTTCACTTTAAAAAAAATTGGGAACAACTTTTTGATCCTTTTTTTATTATTCGTTCAGAGCCAAATTTTACTTGTATACGATTTATTTTTAAACGGATCATTTATCACCACTGACCCTACTGGGCACAGTACATTTTGAAAAAACATTAACTTCATAATAATCGTTAGGACTTTCCTGATTTATGTAAATTTAAATGGTTCTGGAGAGCCAACATCTAAAGAAAAACAAGAGTATGCTGTTGCTCACAGCTGTTATTATTCACACAACTCTGATGATGCACCTCCCGCACGGGGCTGACACAGTTATTATTCACACAGCTCTGATGATGCACCTCACGCACGGGCTCACAGTTGTTATTCACACAGCTCTGATGATTCACCTCACGCACCGGGCTGACGCAGTTATTATTCACACAGCTCTGATGATGCACCTCACGCACCGGGCTCACAGCTGTTATTATTCACACAGCTCTGAAGATGCACCTCACGCACCGGGCTGACGCAGTTATTATTCACACAGCTCTGATGATGCACCTCAAGCACGGGCTCACAGCTGTTATTATTCACACAGCTCTGATGATGCACCTCACGCACGGGCTCACAGCTGTTATTATTCACACAGCTCTGATGATGCACCTCACGCACGGGGCTGACACACTTAATATTCACACCGCTCTATTTTGTGTACCTTTGTAACTGTACATATGTAACTTGTTAGTGTGTTTAGTGTATCTTGTGTACCTTTTGTAACTTACCTAGTTCTTTTGTAAAGCGCTCTAACACCATTTGGGTAAAGTTTGCGCTATATAAAACTTCATTAAAGAAAGTAAATAGTATAGTTAAATATTAATTCATTTCAGCAGTGGATATGCGAGTTCCCTACCCCTCCGTCAATAGTGTAACGTTGTGAGGGCACAGACCCGCAATAGCGTACTGACTACAGAGATTGGAATCGCGGCAATAACTAGGGTGGGTGAGCGTGTGCCCAGTCTGTTTCTTTATTCGAACGGGATGCCCCTGTAGTGTGCTACAATGGATGACGTGCGAGAAAGCAAGTCAATGCTGCAGCAGGGTGCCACTCGAACCACTGCTTCTTAACGGAACGTTTAGTGTCGAAAATGCCACATATGCCTCAGAGAATCGCCCCCGTATGGTACATGTCCTGACAACGTCCCTTAAGGATGCCATGCATATCCCAAAACCCGGGAACGGGGGCAGCAGCCAAAGCTTCCTGCACAGAGTATCAGTTACGAACATACCCGGGAGAGGTCCAACGATCTTTTCACTCTGACGATAAACGGCCATACCACACTCTTTAACGTTCCTCCCATCCTGAAAGTCGAGCCACAGGCTGGCCTAACATCCCCGCTCTGGGAGAAGCGGTTAAAAACAGGTCCGTTACCGACTAACATTAAGAAACCCCTAACCAAGGCAACAAACTCGCTTCAAACTGGGCGGCTTCCACAGCCTGTATCAGAGCGGCTGGAGAGTAGCACGTGCGGACCTGCCCCATCATCAAATTAAATGGCATGAACGGACAAGCAAAAAGCATGAAACCACAACACGAAACCGAAACCTTCCGTGGGGCGGGACTTCTGTCTTCGGAAGCCCGCGCACGCGCCCACGGAGTGCCACGGAGAGAAGCAGTGCTGGTGACGCGGGGCTCCCATGCCCGAGGGAGAGCCCCACAGAGGCTGCAGAAGTCCAGAATGGCGGTAAGTGGCGCTTAGTTGCAGGGGGGAGGAGGGATGCACTTGTGTGTGTGCACGCGCGCGCCTGTGTGTTGCCTGTGTGTATGTGTGCGGCGGCAGCGAGGGGGGGGTTCTATGTGTGTGTGCGTGTGTGTAGGTGCGCTTGTGTGTGTGTGCAGCAGGGGGGCAGGGGTCTATGTGTGTGTGCGTGTGTGTAGGTGCGCTTGTGTGTGTGTCTCTGTGTGTGCGCATGCGTGCAGGGGGAGGTGTGGCTGTGTGTTGCGGCTTTCGAGGAGACAGGAGCTGGCCACAGCGAGCGCGTTCTCGTGTGCGTGGCCCGCTCAAATTGCCTTCTGGCAGAGGAAATGCGCGCGGCCTAGTGCCGTCCCCTGGAAAGCTGCGTCACTCACAATAGGTCTCTGGCGAGACAGCGCTTTGCGCTGTAAATCGCCACGAGACCTAACCAGTGCAAAATGCAATTTCAAATGTTAATTACTGTAAATAACTAATGCAGCAGCATCAAATTGTAATCAAATTTCGAAAATGTTCTTAATTGTAATCAAATTTTACAATTTTCAATACTATGGATAAATGGACAATACACGAAAAACTCACACATTGGGTCTCTTACCATTACATCAAGTATTGACAGTTAAATCGCTTTGGCGGGAAGCAACAGGGATTAGGTCAATAGGCACTAAACCCAATTCGGTTGTCACCTACATAAGCCGGGAAGTCTGGGTTGACCATTCAGGGAGGTTTACATCTTGAGGGTAGACCAGTCAGTGTTATGATGAAGAGAAGGTGGTCTTTCCCCTAGTCTTGAAATTCACACATGCGGAAGTTCTGGGGGCTATAAATAAGACCCCAACAATCGAGCACCAGGCCCGGACGGCGTCCTTATGCACCTGTATAAATTGCTTGTATAATTCGTACGGCTGTCTGTAAAGTGGGCCTCCCTCAAACATGGCACACTGCTGTTATAGTAGCAATTTTTAGGAAGGGTAACCCACTATCTTCTGGGAATTATCGCCCCAATATCCTTACTGGATCCTGCTGCAAAGCTGACGGGGAGATTTGTCCTGGAGCGCCGCCTTACCTGGCTGAAGGCAACTGACATGTTGCTGGAGGTGCAATATGGGTTCTGGGAGGAGCGTGGTACAATTGAGCAATGCCTCAACTTACATCTACTGGTTAGCAAATATACCATTGGTAGGCAGGGCTTGGTCTGTACGGCTTTTATGGATCTCTCCTGTGCCTTAGACAACGTTGTCAGGTCAAAACTAAGGGGGATTCTACTAAAGTTGGGGGTGGGGGCAATCTGGTGACGTCCGAGACCCTCCATTTTAATCTATCTGCATCTATGAGGTTTGGCCCGTTAGGCGAGTGGACAGACAGCTCCAAGCTAGGGAGAGGGGCGAGACAGGGCTGCGTCTTGGTGCCTAGACGGTTTCTTCTGTATATTAATGGCATAGGTGAAGCCCTCTCTATTTTAGCCCCGGACGCCGCTTTAATTCGTAGAAAAAGGTCCCAGTTTAATTATACGCAGATGATGTAGTTTTATTATCTAGAATTCCCAATAGCTTTAACTTTCTATTCTAGGAGTTTGTATCTTTTATGGGGACATTGGGCCTGGTGACCAATCAAAGACTTCTATTGTGGTATGTAGGCCCAAAAATAATCGGATGCAAGGTATTGCTCTGAATGGTCAACCTGTTGCAGACCACAAAACTCTCATAATTGGGGGTAATCATGGATACTAGGACTACCTGGGCACAGTCAAGGGGAGGGAGAAATGTGTTCCTTCAGTGGGCTGCATCTTCAATCCAGCCAAAAGTATCAGTAAAAAAACCTGTAGCCCCTTTATCGGAAGTCTGCAAGAGGAAATGCCTCAATATTCTTATTTATGCTGCTTGAATTTTGGGTCATGCGAATACCAGCCCCCTCGAGATGGAAAAAAACCAGGGCGCTCTGGGGACTCGGAGTCCCACCCGCATGATCCTCCTTCATAGTTCATCAGGAGCTTGGAAAGGAGCATGCTGAGGATGCAATTAAGTTGGCCCTGTTCTTCTATGTTGTTTCATCTGGGTAAATCCCCACGCCGCGTTAATCAGAAAAATTATTAATCATTGCCTTAAGTGCGAGGGAGGCTTGAAAATCGCCTGGTTTGATTATATCCAAACTATATTAAACAAAGATGGGTAGGCCATCCGTCTCTTTTCACCAACCCCTCCTTTATATGGAAAATTGATATTGTGTGGGTTAAATCAGCTTTTAAAGTCAGATCAAGAGACTTTGAGGGAGCACCTCAAATTTAACTAACAGTCTGTTAGAGACTATGAGGAGGTCCACCTTTCTCCTTCCCTGGAGTCTTACCTTGAGTAGATTGAGAATTCATGGAGATAGGTGTCTGCTTACCATGTTTAGGTTAGGAGTTGGTTGATGATATCTTGGCTTCCCTCTTGGCCAATTTGTTCCCTCAAACGTCTTGTTATGTCCATGTGATGAATCCTCCCCACAAAACCTTTTACATTTCATATTTTTCTGTAAAAAATGTTATCGATCTTACCAAAATGTTTTTAATTATGGATTATAAGAAAGATTGGTCCCTGTGCACTTACAACAATTGGATTCCCCATCTAATTGCATTAAAATCTGCTCTTTTTTTAAATGTGCTGTTAGCAGAAGAAAATCATTAATGCTTTAGTCTGAGGGTTTAATTCTTGAATTAATAGCTGTATTTTCCTAATGAATTTTTTATGCGATTCAGGCTCTTTAAACTGCACTTTACTTGTACTTTTCTGCAATGTTAGACTATTGCTTGTGTGTGGTTTAATGCCTATTCTGTGATCCATAGTTGTAATTGGGGATTTTTATTTGCTACTGGTTTTTCGATTAACTGCTTAATTTTTTTGACATATTTTTACCTGACTTTTCTAAAGTGTAGGATTGTGATGTTTATCCGGAGTACTTTTATGGTCACATTTGTTTCCAAAATAGAATGCTTATGACTGACAGCCAAATCTTATTACCAAAACAATGTCTTCTGTTTAAACCGACAAAATTAATATGAAAACAACATCTCCTTGTGCCAACACATTTGCCCCTACTTAATAGCTTATTGGTCTAAGTTACAAGTCGACACAGCACTAAAATCACTTCTCCATGGCTGTTCCTATGATCCCAAAAAGATAAACACAAAATAGCGTTAAGATTTAGATTACACAAACAACCATGGGTTATGTTAGACCTGTAAGCCTTAGGGTGATCTTCCCCTAACCTTTTTGCCTCCACCTTTTGCTCAATCTTTTTGCTGACCTGAGCACTTTACTACTTGTAATAAGTGATAAAGTGCATTTGCTTCCTCCCTAAACATGTGTGAAATAGGTGTATACCTGGTTGGCTCATTTAATTTACTTGCAAGTCCCTTGTATGATGGTATACCACCTACCCAGGGCCTGAAAGTTAAATGCTACTAGTTGGCTGCAGCACAGATTGTTCCACCCACAATAGGCCCTAGGTACCCCTAAGGGCAGGGTGCTACATAAGTAAGAGGAAGAACATGTACTTTTATGTTTTGTGTGTCCTGGTAGCGAGAAACAGCCTATTTCGCGTTTCACTACTGCAAGGCCTACTCCTGTCATAGGTTGCTTTGGGATTTCCTCAATATGCTTCTAAGCTGCACTTACTGACCAGAGCGGTGTAGCTTCTCATGTTTCATATGTTTGGAATGGTAATGATAAATTCTCCTTACTGGTGAAGTTGGATTTAACATTACTGTTTTAGAAATGCCACTTTTAGAAAGCAGACAGTTCCCTTCACCTACTGCTCGGTGTGCCTGACAGCCTATCTCCAATACACGTCTGTAGTGGGTGACAGCTAAGCTTTATGCATTCCCTCTAGACAACAACAACACAGGAAGGATAGGTGTGTCTGAGTACCATCTACATACATTTGCATTATGATGCCTTGGTAGGGAGGGGCTAGCATTTCACTTGAATAGATGGTGTCCTGTCCCCTCACAGTGGGTCAATCTACCCCCACACAGACTGGCAGACAGGACTGGGCTGAGGTTTTCCCCACATCAAAGACACTTTTGAATACAAGTACTGGGACTCTGACCCCCTAAACCTAGACACTTTTGGATCTTGAACTGAACCTCTGTCAGAAGGGCTGCTGATCTGAGAGGCCTGCATTTCTGTTTGTTGCCCTGCTGCTCTCTGACTCTGCTGCAGGAGAGCTGGACTCTGTCTTCCCTAAAATGTGTTTTGGCTAGCCTCCTGTTGCTTGAGACACAGGGGTAGGGTGGGTGGTGAGGGTGTGTGTGTGTTTTCTAACATTAGTGATCAGTGGTGAGGATAGGACTGGTGTTTGTGCAATGCCATATAGTAACTCAGTGTTCACTACAACTCTATACTTAGACTATTTCAAGGTTATGAAATTCTCCATGATTGGCCTTTTGATTTTTCTTGGTAAATTATGTCTCAATCTGGAGAAGATACACCTGCAACTAAACCTGCAACTGTAGCTTTGGAGTTTGATCTGGCAAGGGTAGAGACTTACACTGTGGATCAGATGAAGATCTTTTGCAAAACATTTCAGGTATCCATTAGAGGCTTCACCCAGAAGGTGGGCTGCAGGAAGCTTTATTGGGCCTGGGCCGAGCCTAGGTTCCAGGGGATTACAATCTAGATGAGGAGCAGGAAATTCCTGAGGAGGAGGATGAGCAGACTCTGGAGCCTGCTGCCGCTCTCGACTGCAGCTCTCGACCTGGCCAACAACTCGCAAGGAGCAGTAGTGGGTCTCAGAGCAGGGAGCAGCATTTCCTCCAAGAACCTGTCCCCATAAGAGTTGGCAGACAGGAGGGAGGAAAGAAAAGTTAAAGCGGGAGCTTGCCAAGCTAATGCTAGAGGAGGAGCAAGCTCTGGAGGAGAAGATGATGGCTCTGGGGGAAAGAAAACTTACCAATGAGCTCAACCTCAGAGAGCTGGATATCAGAGCCCTGCAATTATGGTCCACCAACAGTAATGGTGGCAGCATACCTGCAGTGTCTGTACATGAACCAAGGGTTAGAATCCTCAAGGATTTAGTGCCTAGCCATGTGGCGGGGGAATGACATGGACAAGTGGTTTGCAGCCTATGAAGTCGTTCTAATAATGCAAAAGCTCCCAGAGCCACTCTGGGATAGTAGTCTATGGAGGTATATGGCTGCAGTGGGGAGATACACTCTTCTTACACTATTCTTACACTAGAGATAGAGGACCAGACATGCTACACTGCTATGAATGAGTAATAAGGAGGGAAACCCAATTTACCCATGGAGGTTTGGGCAGTAATACGAAAAAGTAAAAAACACCTGCAAGGGATTTTATTTAGGCAATAATTGTGCTAAATTAAAATACTTAGTCAGGGATGTCACTCCAACTGGAAATAACATCTAAGTGTCACCAGACAACAAAACAATAATGAAAACAAAGGAAAAAATACACGGAAAAAGAAGGAATTGCACAAGGAGAATAGACTACTTCTGTGAAGCTAAGAAGCTCCAAGAAAAACGTAGGCAACGTGGTTACCCAAACAAGTTTCTAAAACGTTCTCTTAAAAAAGCCTGGTATAATGACAGAGATGCATTGCTATCAACTAAACCCAAAACGGCCACCTCACAACTTGCTTGTGTCACTACATCCGGCACAGCGACTAATGAAGTCAAAAGAATTGTTAAAAAATATTGGCCTCTTTTGGTGTCCCTTCCAGAACTCATTGAGAAACCTCTCTTTTCATTTAAAAGAGGCTCTAATCTTAGAGATCGTCTAGTGCATGCCTATCTAAAGAAACAAATAAATATAGTACAGGACATGAAACAACTAAGTCCCTTGATAGGGCACTATAAATGCAATCATTGCACTGCTACCAATCTCAAAGGATTTTATCTTAACGGTGATAAAATAACACTACAAAACTTTTCTAACTGTAATAGCACCAATGTGGTGTATTGTATCCAATGCCCATGTGGCCTTAAGTATATCGGTAAAACCACCTAGACAGTTAAGAAAAGAATCCTCCAGCATCAATCCAAAGTAAGGTGCAAAACTGAGAATGCACCTCTGGTTGACCACTACAATCAGATGAACCATACTGAGAAAGAAATGTTGTGGTGGGTCATTGAGGTAGTTAAATCCAACATTAGACAATCTAACGTTGACAGGGACCTGACACTAAAAGAACAACGCTGGATTTGTTGTGCGGACAGTGTGAAAAATGGCATGAACTCCCATACTGAGTGGCATGCTCTGGCATGTCTGTAATCTAGCCATCTTTGCCTGTATACATTTTGAAAATCTGAACATAGTCTCCTCGGTCTTAATTACTATCAAAGAGCTTTGCCCTGCACGTTGCGGTTTTGAATCATGAGGTGTTTATTTCTGCCTTTATATGTAGCCTATGCCAGAAGACATGACGGAGAGTCGGTCTTATTGGACTATTTATGTTCAAAGCCTTTTTCTTCTCCAATATATTATCGTGAATATCTAATATAGTGGTCATTCTTGTGACTAATTCTACACCCTTACTATTCATTGAATTAACATGAACTTACCCTGACGGTTTTTGATCGACAACATTGACTTCTTGCTTTTCTATTGTCTTTTCATACTGTTGTCATACATTTGGCTTGTTTTGCTTTGTCTATCAGAGACATCATTTTGAAGAGTCTCACTCATGATTCCCATATAAATGTTTGTTTTCATTATGATGCAATAATGCTCTTCCTTCATTGTATTATCGCGAATACTTTATATAAATTGTGATGCTTTTGACTGATTGTACAGTCGTGCTATTAAATGAATCAACATGAATTGTTTTTATTGGTTTTCGATGTACAAAATTGGACTTCCTGCTATTTCCTTTTCTGTACAAATTTTATGCATTCAACTTGATTTGTTTTGTTCGATAGACACATAATTTTGAAAGTATTCACTTTGATAATGGTCAGTATGCATGCACGAAGTAATAATGTGACTGTTCTGTTTCTTAATCTGTATAAAATATATTCATTGATATATAACTGTGATTAATGTATCATCACGTCTCCATTATGATATTTTTAATATTTCTTTAATATTGAATATTTTAGACAATTGGGTTTTCATATTTTTCATCCTGTATAGTGTCAATTGTTTTACATGACCTCGAGTTAAATTACTATTTTTTCAGATTTTATCTGAACCAACATCCTTTTTTTGCATGAATATACATCGCATGCACTTGTAAATCTGGATGACACCATCAATCCCCATTATCACAAGGAGACAGACGTCGTCCTCCATTTATCGTGTTAGACAGCCTTTAGATATTTTCCATCTAATATGGCCGCCAGCTCCATTCTCCATTTGTTGTCCTCTCTAACTTTTCATTAAGTGATGCAGCGTTTGGGAAGACTTTTGCTTCTGGGTTAAGTCGTATTTAAAAGCCGGTGAGAAAACCATTGTGTCTCCTAGGCTTCCTGCGATTTCCACTGAGAGACGCTGCCGTTTTTCTATCAGGTATGTACTGATTAAAGCGCTGACCTATAGTTTATGAACTTAGGCTTATCAAAAGTTAACTTTCACTCTCATAGTTTCTAGCATGGCACCCTTATCGCCACATCAATGTGGCCGTCGTGTGTCAGCGTCCGCCAATACTTCTGTTTATGTGTCTACATGTCAGACTCAGCTGTTTTTTAAGCAAATGTTCTTATTACCAGTGCTTGAGCCAACTCACACACGTGTGGCTCTGTGTTTCTTGCCGGATCTTCCACCTCTTTAGAATGCAGATTAGTCTTATCTACACTTAGTACGTTACGATGCTTAGACTGTAATACACATAGAGCAGAAGCATTACCCCTTTAAGATACTCTCCAGCATCGAGTCAGGCAGTAACCAAACTGCGTTTTAAGCAACCGAGCAGTTTTCTTTATTATTATGCAATAAGAGAAATCTTGGCATAAACAATGATAATATAATCTTTATGTCCAACATGTAGTTTTTAACTGCATTTTAATCACTGTCCGTTCACTTACTTAGGGTTATTCTAATACAGTTTTGACCTGTGGGTCTTTCTTTTCAGATTGTGCTCATTAAGCATCAAATCAAAAAGCTGTATTCAGATTAAGGGTGGGCGTAAAATCCGTTCCGCGGGCGAATTTGCGATTTTCCGCGATTTCACGATCCGCGAATCTCGCAAAATAGCGGTAAAATCCGCAAATCAGCGGTGACGAATTTTCAGCCAAGCAAGAGTTACAGCAGCAGGTGCAAAAGTTGAACCTAATTTCTTTGTAACCTTTTACAAAAGGGTTACAAACAAATTAACTTCAACTTGGACACCTGCTGCTAATTGCTTCCTGGCTCCTCGTTGCCTACTTGCAACTATTCTCTGACCCTGCTCTGACCCTTGAAGCAGGGTCAGAGAATAGTTACAAATAGGCAACGAGGCACCTGTCCAAGGAATTAAACCTCATCAGGAAGCACTTACAGATATAAAAAACAGGAAGGGAGAGGATGACAAATACACCCATTTTGAGTTGTCAGGAGGGGTTAAACTAAAAGAGACCTTTACAGCACAATTTTCATATGCATTTTGCTAAAAATAAAAAGCTGTATGTTCTGTAGGGGCAACTCGGGAATCTGGCCCTTCAGAGATCCGGCCTCTCTTTCTTTCTCTCGTTCTCTCTCCCTCTCTCTTTCCCTCTCTCTTTCCCTCTCTTTCTATCTATCTATCTATCTATCTCTCTCTCTCTCCCTCTCCCATAAACGACTGCATGGGTAACTTCGCTATTATTATTATTGTTGTACAGTCTTATATAGCGCTCGACTTACCCTGGAGCATCTCGGCGCTTCCCTTGGGAACCAGTCCTGGCTTTTCCCTGTGAGATAACCCATACTGGGCATCCCCCAGGGGGCCGTTGTGGAGATTAAGCAAGCTAATGCCCAGAGTTGCAGAGTGTGAACCCATGATTCGAGTGGGCACCGAAGCGAGAATTATCGAGTCCGTGGACATTTGGGCTCAAGACCCTGCCCCGTCGGGAATTGAACCCTGGTCCCGGGTCTGACCTCTGCTTCTGGGTCTGCCTCCACTAACCAGTGAGCCACACTTCTCCATCCATGCAAGCGGCTCGCAAAGACGCAAAAAGCCCCGCGAACATGCAAAAAAAACCAGCGAACACGCAAAAAAACAAAAATCCGCAAATTCGCACAAATTCGCAAATTTTGCGGATCGCGAATTCGCAAATCCGCAAATTCACAGATCGCGAATTCGCAAAATTCGCCCATGCTTAATTCAGATGCATTAATGACTGAAGCGCCCAACTTAAGTGATTCATGTTACAAATATAGGTAATTTATCATTGAGTGATACTACCTACCATTTACATAACCACAGTGATTTTTGTGTTTTCTTTTTCACCACAGACAGCAATTGCTGCAGTGACAATTAGTATTTTCCTGTGACAGTATCCCACTGTCATGAGACTGTAAGCATTCTCGTTGATTTTTTCACACATTAAGGTGGTGATGGCGTCATCCTTTTTTGCTTGGGTTTGTGCATGGAAAAGATATGTGCACTATTCTTATTTTTCATACACATGGGTCTTTGGTTCCTTTGAGATTGCGTCACATATTAAGTATTTATATGTAGGGGGTAGGAGTCAAGATGGCGATCGGGACGGACGGGTAGGCTCCCGGCTCCGTGAACCTCCAAGCCCCGCACGACTATCCTGCTCACCATCCTGCAATTGTGCCTCATTTTGGAGTTTGGGAATGAGCGCTTAAACTGATAGCGCGATCCCGTGCTCCCTGCCGGCCCCATAGCCGGAGAAATCCGCGACGGCATCCGGAGGCCTGAAAGACTCTGTGACCGGGACATCTGCTGCCTAACATGGCCGGACGCTAAGACAACAACAGCGGCCATTTCCACTGGCGCGGCATCGGTCTGATGGAGCTCACTGTCCATCCGCCCCAGTTTCACCACAAAAGTCCTGATTGCCAGACAACGCGGCTGTAGAGTACCCCCGAGGCGGTGACCTGGTGGAACCCTTGTATGTATGTGGAACGCAGACGGTGGGTGCCTTGACGCGATTCAGGATTCGGCCCGGTTTTCGCGGGCAGCTCCCGAATTTTGGACTGGCATTGGAACAGAGCGACGAAGAACACCGCAGGAAACCGCTCCTTAGGTGATCTGCCTACACTGTCCCTGCGACTCGGATAGTGGTCGCACCGAGTTGGACTCGCCTATGACCGCTTCCCTGTCCCCAGTTGCGATGGAAACTCCGAGGGGCTGCCGAGAAGTGCTGGTGGCTGCCACCCTGACTATTGATGTACAGCAAGAGGGGGAATGTGCACAGCCAAATGGTGCTGCGATACGGGAGAAAGGGCCTGCGTTCTCTTGCGGCGACATCCTTGCTGCTATTGGTGCCTTTCAATCTGCCTGGGTCCACGGCGTCCGTGAGCTGGGGAGGAAGCTGGATGGTGTCGCGTTCATGCTGGGGCACTTACGGTCGGACGACCCCCTGGTACACGAGGATCTTTCCCAGCCTGTCTCCGATGGGGGTGCTGTGGCCGCCCTTCCGTGCGGGGGGGCAGAGATGACATTGGACTATGCTGTGAATTGTCGACAACTAGCCGGGGATTTGAACTATTCTGATGGTTCCCTTTCACAGCAGACGATGGTGGCTTCGCACTCTGTAACACTATCGATGTCCTCTGCTTTGCCACGGCAACGACTAGATCCTGTCCCTGCTTCTTTTACCCTTGTCTGTTCATCCTTGATGTCGGGTACGTGTTCTGGGACTGCTTTTGGGAAGCTGGCCGTATTTGCGGATGACTCTGTTGGTGGCCCGCGGCATCCATTTTGTACGCTCATGTCGCCCTGTGGCCTTGCTTGGGCACTTGGTTTCTTTGTGTCAGCGGATGAGGGAATTACTCGGCAGACATGCCTCCGGGGACTTGCGAGGACTGGCCAAGGATAAGCAGTATTCTTAAATGTTGACATTTCGATGGCTGGTGGGGGGCGCGCGCTCTTCAGTTGTGTTTATTAGTGCAGTATGTTGCTAATTCTCCCCTTTCCTGATTGATTCGCTTGTTTAACGTGTTGCATTATGTATCTTGGGGAGGAGTGAATCTTATGGGACGGGGTGACCGGGAGCCAGTACGGATGGCCCTCCTCCAGTTTTATATATAACACTTTCTTTTTCTCTTTTCTGATACTACATTTCAGGTACTCTCATGGGCGACCGGCACGCTGCTTGGGGGGGGGGTAGGCCGTGGCCTCTGCAGGGGTGCAGGGTGGGGGGTTGGGGGAGGGTTTTTTTTCTTGGTTTGTTCCTTTTTTCAGTTTCCATGGGCCTCTATTTTTCTCTTCCCTTCCCTTTTTCTTCCTCTTTTTTCTCCTTTCTTTTTTGGGTCAGCATGACGGTTAGACATTGCGCCTTTTGCGCTTCCGATTGCTGGTTTTTCCTTTCTTTGCAGTCATTATTATGGTAGCCTCACGTCTATGGGGTGGGCGATGACTAGCTCGAACTTGCATGCGTACTTTACATCCTGATGAGTGTAATTTAGCTCGGACACCTAGTTTGTGCTCACCCGTTCTGTTGATACACTGTTGCGTGCATTGCTCACCCTAGGTCCTCGGTTGCTTGAATTACGTCTGATCCTTTTATTTCATAACTTTAAAAATAACCTTACCTAATCCTGTAACTCAGAGGTCGCGTCAAACTGAAGTCCTATGTTGGTAAAACTGTCGTATCTCGTGCTGGGGGGACTGCTGAGTTGTCTTATTGCTAACGGTTGTGCTATAAATTGCTTTCGAGGCGGGCCAGGTGGTTGTAGGCCCGTATATGTATGCTACTGATGCACAATAAAGGTTTTCAAAAATTAAAAAAAAAAAAAAAGTATTTATATGTAATTCAATACTTTTTATGTTTAACATTAGGGTTTCTCTGTCAGCTTTAAACAAATTGTCCTGAAGATGGTCAGAAAGACGAAAACAGAACAGACCGAAACGTCGACCTCTGCATCTATTTCCAAGTGGAAATTTCTTTCCATTTTTTTCATTTTCAGTTTTGATATTTGTGACTTGTGCTATATTTGGAATAGTTCTTTTATTTATGTACTGTTAGCACAATTTGATTTTGGCTTCTCTACATAATGTTGTTGCTGTGAAAAGTCTTTATCCATTTATTATTGTGTACCCTACTTTTCTACTTTAAATGTCAAAATAAGATTGACATTCTTTTTCAAATACCAAAGTTTTCCTGTGTCTTTTTTCCTTTTTTTTCATTGTTGTTTTGTGGTCTGATGACACTTAGATGTTATCTCCAGTTGGAGTGACATCCCTGACTAAGTCTTTTAATTTAGCACAATTATTGCCTAAATAAAATCCCTTGCAGGTGTTTTTTTTTAACTTTTTCGTACACCGCTATGAAGGCATCTTGACTAGTAAGTTTGGTCTGGCACCTGAGAAATATGGACAGAGGTTCAGGTCCAGTCACAAGCTATCCACACAGAGTTGCGTTGACTGCTTGGACTAAGCTGGTAATATACTGAAGGGCTGGGTGAGGGGCAACATAATTTTAAAGAAGCACATGCGTGATATTTGTTTCACAGATTTGCACCAACACCTAAGGGATAGTAAGCTTACTGATCTCAGGAAGCTTGCTGAGGAGCCTGGCATCTGGGTCAGCACCAGAATATCCAAGAAAGCATCTTTTTTTTGGGGGGGGGGGGGGGGGTGGAGTGGGACTCCCAAAAGGGTGATCAATGTTCCCACCAGAAGAAGGAAGATGGAGTTATTTTCAGGCCCCCAAAAATACTCTTTGGGGAATGGGTCTGGTTCTAATTTGCAATTCGGCCACCAGAAGAAAAACAAGCCTGACAAAAGTCATCAGCCCAAGTCATAAAGTGCTAGGAGTGCCATGAGTATGGCCACTACAAGGGGGCTCCTAAGTGTCTAAAAAGTGCACAACTTCCCAATGGAGGAAAGGTCCCAGGGTTGGTCAGTGTAGTGATTGGTGAGGAGTTTGTCCCTGTTAATGAAGGGGGAGTTAAGTGAGGTTTTGAGTTTTGACCTGATCACCCTCTTAATGTCCTTGGTCATCGGGCTGACGAGACAGTTCTTTCAATTTCCAAAGGGGGTGTATGGCCATCTTCCCTTTAGTCTCAATCTTTTGCAGGTGTATTGTCGATTTTCGCATGTCACTGAACCATACTCCGGGATAATTGTAACTCTGGATACGCTCTATCGTTTGGGACCCTAGCCACCGCGTCTTGGCCCATTTTATCAGGTAGCACCAAAAGTTTTACTCGCATTGACAATGTGTTCATTCCTGACATTGTATGTTTTCAAAATGTTCACTGTCTTCTGGAGGTCAATTTTGGTGTGGTCTAAAAGGACGAGGTCATCGGCGTATTGCATGAGGAAGATTGTATTCTGTCCTATCCTCTGAGTGGCTAAATTAGTGCCTGATAGTGCCGAGCCCAAGTCTGCTGTGTACAAATTGAATAAAATAGGGGCTAGTTCACAGCTGTGTTTGAGCCCTGAGGCCTGTTGTAATGTTTAAAATTGCTGTGTCACCAGACAGCTTTACACAGGCCCTTACATTGGTGTAATGTAACAATGGCTCTCAGCAGTTTGTTGGGAATGTTACAGTTCAAGATTTTGCCATAGTTTGTTGCGTACCACTCTGTCAAAGGCAGCAGAGTAGTCAATGAAACAGGCAACAATGGGCAGGCTTTTGTGAGTGGCTGCTTTATTGGCTATATAGGAGAGGGCCACATTGGTGTCTACCATTGATCCTACGCCACGGAATGCGGTTTGATGGAATGGAAGTAGGCCTACTTTTGAGACCCATTGGACTAGGTCTTCAAATAGGGGGCTGGCGTAGGCTTTCACCTCGATGTAGCTAGGGCGCTCTACCTCAGACCTGGGGAACTAGGTTCGAGTCTCGGTAATGTCAAACATCCTGTGATTCTGGGCAAATCACTTAATCTCCCCGTGCCTAACAAAAATGAGTGTGTGTCCTCATGTAACGTAACTGGTGCTATGTAAAATGCTCTGATACCCGATTCGGGTCAAGTTAGCACTATATAAAACTCTGCAAAAATATATATATATATATAGTGAAAAATCATGCTTGTGAAAAGGCCTTCAGATTAATTGAACGTTTTAACTTTTTTCTCCATGTGGAAAACATCCTTCTGTGAGGTAAAAACCCCTTGTTGCGCTGTGTTATATTTTGAGTATTTGCAGGGATTTAAGTGGGATGGAAAAACGGGGGTCTCTCAAAGGGGCGTGGCCGATGTAATTAAGGCCGTGGCTTTAAAGCACGTACGCTAAAAATCTGTGCTTAGCATAGTGTGCCGCCCGACTTGTATTTTGCTGTTTCTGTCATTGCATCCAGATATGGGATACAACAAGTAACATCATACCTACAACAAGTAAGGACTATTGGCTTGGTCAATGGTTATTAGTTGCATAAGATAAATAATTTGCAACTATGGCTTGTGTTACATATAATATTGAAAAAGCTTCCGCTTAAAGCCCTGGTGACACCACAATGTTGCTGCTCTTGCGTTTCAAGAAGAGAAGGGAAATACAGAAAGAAAATGACTCTTTAAAGGATTTCCCTCCCCCACAACGCTCACCTGGCTTGACGTCTGTAACTTCTCCACTACTCAGACCCTCCAGGATTTCGCGGTTTGCCGCAAAATCGGCACTTTTGTAAAAATGCTGCGATTTTTACAAAAGTGCCCACTAAGATATCTGTGTTTGTTGTAGGAAAAACAGCCAAATAAAATGCCGCAAAATTTCCATATTTGTGCCGCTAAATTTGCTAATCCATGCCACTATATCCTGGGGGGTCTGCTTAAGGAAAAAGTGGGATAGCCTCTTGCTGTGCCTGTTTTCCTATAGGGAGTGACACAGAAGGGAGTGGGCTTTAGCCCCTCTGAACATCTGTTTGGGCACCCTGTTAGAGGACCCCTGAGTTTAGTCATGGAAGGCTGGAAGCAATCTCCTAGGAAATCTCCCCGGTATGCAGTGAGCGAAGTGCTGCTCTTCAGACGCCAAATGCCTAAGTTGTGTAAGTTAGCGTCCAGCAATCTAGAAGCCAGCAAAGCGATCATGAAGTAGTATAAAAATCCCACCACTATGGAGTTGTAACCTCATCAGAGAGTGTGGGTAATGGATCCAGTGGAGCCCAGAGCTCTCCAGGATTTCTGGACTTGCACATATGTTGTGACTGACAGAAAGGGGGTGACCACCTAACTTGAGGATTTCAAAACCCAAAGGCAACCCCACAGGGTGCTGCATGTCAATAGCCCCAAGCCCCACTTTAAGAGGTCTGAGGTCACCATGCTGCTGGTGGCAGATGGCGAGGCGGAAGAGGAGCCTGAACCTCTCCCTGACCTCTCAGCATACATAGACAAAGATGGGACTGTGGAGGGGGTAATCATTTTACCCCACTAACTCCTCAACAACAGAGAGACTGCCACCAAGTAATGGGGCAGTAATCCTCTCAGTTCTCCCTTATCCCTGGGACTATCCACCTGTGTTCCCATGATGTGGACATAGGATACAACCATCCGGTCAAGAATAAATCTTAGAGGTTGTAAGGTAAGCTGAGATCCAGCATAAAGACTAAAATGTCACAAAATCCTGGAGTTGGGGGTAATAGGACCCTCCAGTAGCCCCTGGCCCAGTCTTGTGTTTCTGGCACCAAAAGCGGCCCCACCAGGCACGACACATGAACTGAGGTTCTGTACACATTATAGAAGGCTGAATTCTGTGACTAAGACTAATGCTCACTGCATACGCCGGGCTGAGGAGTTGACAGATCTATTAGGGTCTGCCCAGTATCTCAATACCTTTGATCTTACATCAGGGTAGCAAATCGTCTTAAAAGAGGGAGCAATACCAGTTTAGAGTGATGCCCTTTAAATTAAGGAACGCCCTTGCCACCTTCTAGAGGCTGTGAACAGGTCCTGGATGGTAGGGAGGCCTTCTCTGCTACGTCTCTGGGTAACACAGCTGTCTCCAGTAGCAGCTGGAAGGATCACCCTTTTCTGCTCAAGAAAGTGCTTCAGTCTCTGCAACAAGCAGACATGACGATCAAGGCAAGTAAGTGCCATATAGGGTAGGGGTCTGTGGTGTACTTGGGACACCTGGTGTACAGGCGGAAGGTGCAACCTCTTCAGGCCAAGATACAAATTATCATGGCCTTTCTGACCTCCAAAATCCAGACTGAGGTTGGATCATTCCTGGGCCTAAATGGGTACTAAATATTTGTCAAGGACTATGGCTTAATTGTGACCCCTTGGACTGAGCGGACTTCCAAAAAGCAGCCCAGGAATGTCACCTGGACAGAGGCATGCTAAGAGGCATTAGACTTCCTGAAGAAGGGTATGTGCCCAGCTCCTGTGCTCAGGGCTCCTGCTTTCTCCAAGGAGTTTATAGTATACACTGATGCCTCAGAGCATGGTATGGGAGCAGCATGATCTCAAATCTAACGAGGAGGGCCTAGACCAACCTGTAGCCTTCATCTCCAGTAGGTTACTTATCAAGGAAAAATTATAGAGTGCTACAGAAAGAGAAGCTTGTCGTTTGGGCACTAAAGTAGCAGAGGGCATACTTGTTTGGCACTCACTACCTGATTCATATGGACCACATACCTCTCAGGTGGCTCGTGCAAATGAGGAGAATTCAAAACAGTTGAGGTTGTCCTTTTCCCTACAGGGTGTTTGACTGAAAATGCGTCTGGCTGACTTCTTCTAGCATTGTGCGAGTTAAGTTAGCATTTGCTGCACCATTTTCTATTCGGCAGCCATTTTGTACCATCACCGAAATGAAGCTTCTGTCTCATACTGTCTGCCTCAGCAGAAAGCAGCCTCGATTGTTTCTCTTTATCATTCAAGGTTGAGCTTTGCTGCACTAATGAATAGATTATTCTGGAACTGCTTGCCTTTCCCGTAGGTAGGTCTGCTCCCACTCTCAGAAAGACAAACAAGGGCAGAGTAACCTTGAAACTAAGATAGCATGTACCCAATCTCAGGATGGTAGCCCATCTTTCTGTACCTCCTTTGTATCAGCACCCAGGCTAGAAAATTCCAGTCTGGGCAGGACTTAGAGGTGTTGGAAATGTATATATGACTTTACCTTGTGGACGGGGATCAGCTCCTCTGCAGCTATCTACGGTCAGACCGGACTCCGCTCGAAGGCACACTAATAAATAACTTTAGTTTGTATTCTCTACTGTCTGGCCGACTCTTCATTTGTATGGAAGACTGAGAGGTGGTCGCGTGTGACCCGGGTGGCCCTAATCAAGTCACTTTTTTCAGTTGGTGCCCGAACAGGAACCCCATCGGGTGAGTGACCTTTCCTTGTCCGCGGACACGTGAGGGGGGGGGGGGAAGGGGTCACATTGGGTTGGATGGGTGGACCGGGGATCCTTGAATGAGAGAGTCTAGTACTCGCAGATGCCCCGTCTGCCCGACTGGGCAGTGCCTCTGCCAGTGGTCATTCCGGCTGGGGTCCTGAACGGCTAAACCCTTGGATCCGACCGTTTGTTCCGAAGAGATGACAGAGGAGAATAAACTTTGTTTGATCGGTGTACACCGGGTGAGTTTGCTTTGGTTTTGATCTGTTGCTACGGCGCCACTTTTGTTTGTGTTTGGTACGGTCTGAGGAAAGTTTTGGAAAAGCGCTTGAATTTTTTTAGTTCTTTGTGAACATGGTATTCTTTTGATCTGGATTTGGTGAGGTCTGTAGACCAACTTTGGTAATTTGCAAAGATCTACTCAGCGGAAAAGTTTTCATTTGAAAGATGCCCGGTTTTAGTAAACTATGCTGTGTGAGTTGTCATTGTTCTACTGATGCTCGATTGAAAGAGAGTCAGCCTGCGCCTCCAGAAGGCAACGCAAACTTTGAGATGTATGTCAAACATGGCCTTGCCCTATTATGTTTAGTACATTATGTGCCAAATGTACAAGGGACAGTATCCGTTGATGCCCACTTTTGATGATCAAAAGCATAATTTCCTCCAGGATATATTGTTTCCGAAAAGAAGTAGGCAGTCAAATTTTGATTTCCTTAGAACGTGGCAAACGAAAGCTAAACGGAGACGAATGAAAGCAAAAAAGGAGGTCCGAAAGGGAAGGATGCAGACGGTGATACAGAAAACCATTGCGTATGATAAGGAGTAGAATGAGAAGGGAATAGAGTGTGCGATAGGAAGTTTCGATTGCAATGTGAAAAGTGTTATGTGGTTCGGGAAGACAATGATACATTTGTGGAGGAATTGTTACACACCCTGCCTCAGCCCCAAACGCCCCACAAAGAATATACCCTGCTGTGCCACAGCCCTACTGGTCTGTCTCTTTTGCCCTTGCTGTTTCTGTTTCTGCTGTTATTGACTCAGTTGCTTTAGCCAATGCGTCTCCTGTCAATTCTATGGCCTCGCCTTCTGTGCTTGCAATAACTGCTAGTCTCCCTGCTATGCCCATCGTGTCAGTCTTTTTTTTCTCCAGCTGTTATGCCAACAACACAGCGACTCAGTGTTATTGGCGGTGGCACCTGTTGGGTGTCTTTAGAAAGCCCTCACCCACCAACCTAGTTGGTGGCATGCTTCATCATCGGGCCCACCCAGTGACACCTAGCGTGTCCCGGGTGTGCTACGACGCCTGGTTACAGCGGAGCAGGTATGTCACTGTGTGTGCGGTGTGAGGTGTACAAAGAAGTGAGGTTAAAACGGCTTGGCGGATGGTCCCTGGGGTGAGAAGACTTTATTAAAAGGGCCTCCGTCAGCGGTTAAAAATAAGGCTGAGGGACGTTAGAGGCGGGTTACGACCTCCTACGTCCTAGATGTGTCAACATGTTTCAGCCAGTGCCTTATATTAATCTGGCTTTCTTCAGGACAATAAAAATTATATGTGTAGGTTAAAATTAGGGTAAGTGTAGTGTAGTCTATGTGTCTACACGCCCTAAAGTGTATATAACTGTGAGAGGGGGATTCCCTTCTCAAGATCACCTGTACATTTAACAATGAGAGACAGGGACAAGACAAACATAGGAGAAAAAGAGTCACTAGAAAATATTGATCATAAGTTTATGACAGCCGGCTTAATAGCGAATTAGTGCAGGCTATGAGCGGCTCAAGTGTAATGATACTGGTGGTATCATTATTGTGGAATCGCACTGAAAATTCGAGGGTGAAGTGGTTAAAACAGCGGTAACAATACTGCAGTAGTGAATGGTGAAGTATTGTGGCGCAAGCACCATGTCTTACGCTTTTTTAGGCTTGCTTGTACTCCAAGGCTATTGAAGAGGCAAGGGGTGGCCCTGGTAGGGAGAAAGAGGACCACTGGGGTAAGGAGACCTGTGGGAGAAAGGGTAGCGCTTACCTATGGTAGGGATGTTCAGCATACTCACAGGATTTCTGGTCAGCTCCAGCGTGGGACCTGTTGTGCCTCCTTCGCATAACCGGTAATGAATGGCTGTGGTGGCCGGTTTTTTATACTAGCGTTAATTGCATGATTGGTGGCACCTGGAGGGAAGAGTAATGGTAGAAAGACTGGCTTTTCGGATCGAAATTATGCTCAGGTGAGTGCCCTTCGTATCGCGCTAGTGCGCGGAGTAGTGTCGCTGGCTTAGCGCATGCATGCGATGGTGGTGCTGCCGTGCGCATGCGCGGCCGAGGAGTTGTTTAGCGCATGCGCGGCCGGGAAGTGGTTCGCGCATGCGTGGTAGCGCGAGTCCTGAGTGCGGCGCGGTGGGGTGTTGGTTAGCGCCTGCGCACTCGGGACTTGGTATTAGTTTATGGTGGCAAGTGCCGAATAAAAAACTAAAAACTAAGGGCACAGGATGTTGTCCAAGTGCCAGTGAATCCCGCTTTGTGATGGGAGGATGAGGGGGACGCATGGTTGTCCCACTATGACTGATGGCTAGGGGAACATTGTGGCAAATAAAGGCAAAATGCCTAATGAAAGGGGGGGTAGTGCCCTAGGGTAGTCAAGCTGGACCACAGGGAGGCTAAGGATCAGGGTGGTTCCCTATAGGATTGGGAAGACATGGTGGCAGTAAAGGCAAAGTTCCTGAGTGGTCATGCTGGACCAAAGGGAGGCTTAAGGTCAGGTTGGTTCACAGGGTCAGTGAGTTCCAGGGGATGGCATCATTAAGCCCTTCAGTGGCTGTGGACAGGCGATATATCCATCTTTGCTCTTTGTTTAGCAATTTCTTGTCATTGTTAACTGGGCTGACTGGTATCTGCTCGATGACTGTCCAGGTGAAGTCATTAGGGGTGTGGCACTGGGTGATAAAGTGGTTTGTCAGTTTGCTTATGCTTTTTTTGCAGCGCATAGTGCTGCGGTGCTCCGTTATCCTGGTCCTCACTTTGCGTGTGGTCATGCCCACATATCGGAGCCCACATCTGCAGGTTAGTAGGTAGATGACATTCTGTGAGTTGCAGTTTGTGTGGCTCCTTTGGGACCATATCTTGTTCGGTTCCAGGTTGAGGGTCTTCGTGTGAGATGTCAGGTGACAGACACTGCAGTCATTGCATGGGTAATGTCCAGTGACTTTTGGCATACCCCATGCATTGAGGATGGTGTTCTCAGGTTTAGGTAGTGGTTTTGGTCTGGTACTGACGAGTTGGTCTCGGAGGTTGTGGCACCTTTTGTAGGCAAACCTCGGGGGTTCCCAATTCCTTTGTCCGGAGTTAATGATTCTCCAGTGCTTCTTTATGATTTTGGCCACTTCGTTCGAGGCAGTGTTGAAGGTAGTCACGCATGTTGTCGGTTGTGCGTCAGTTTCTTTAGTGACGTCTTCTAGTAATGCGTCACGGTTCTGGTTTCTAGCTCTCTTTTGAGTTTTTTTGATGATCGCCCTTGGATAGCCGCGGTGTTCTAGTTTTTTAGCTAGGTCCGCTGATTGTGACTTGTAGTCGCGTATGTCCGAGCAGTTCCTTCTGATGCGGAGGAACTGGCCAAATGGTAAATTTTCTTTTAGAGGCCGTGGATGGAAGCTGTTGAAGTGTAGCAGTGAGTTCCTTGCCGTCGGTTTGTGGTAAGTAGTGGTTGTCAAGGTTCCACTTGTAACTGCTATTTCCAGATCTAAAAAAGGAAGGAAGGAAGTTGCTTATTACTGGCTGTGCAGGTGAACTTGAGGTATGGGTCTCTGTTGTTGAGCCATTGTAGGAAGTTGTCCAGTTCTGGTTTTGAGCCGTCCCAGATGACCAATATATCATCGATATATCGATGCCATTTCAGTATATGGTCTTTGAACGGGTTGGTTTCTACATTGATGTGCGTGCTTTCGAAGTGGTGGACGTATAGTCCAGCTACACTCGGCGCGAAAACACTGCCCATGGAGGTTCCATTGGTTTGCAGGTAGAAAGTGCCCTCATATTCAAAGTAGTTTTCTTTGAGGGCGAGGGCTGCACAGTTCATGACAAAGCTCCTTGGTGTCTGGTATGGCCAAGGGGATTCTTCCAGGATGTCCTTTAGCACCTGTAGGGTGGCGTCTTGAGGGAGGCTGGTGTATAAGCTTTCCACGTCCAGTCCTACCAACAATTGTGTCTCAGGGTCAAAGGTGGTGTTGGCAATGGTTTGCAAAAGGTGTTTGGTGTCCCTGATATAGGTGGGCGTTTTTTGTACCAGAGGGTTGAGGAAGAAGTCACAGTATCTGGACAGTGGCTCTAGTATGGAGTTGATGCCAGATACTATTGGTCTGCCCGGCGGTGGAATTACCCCTTTGTGTACCTTGGGTACTGTGTAGAAGTATGGGGTTTTGGTGTTCTCCGGGCAGAGGTATTCGGCCTCCTGTTTGGAGATCTCATCATTATCTGCTGCCCTTTTGACAAGGTCGTGCACTGTGGTGCGTAGTTGTTCTGTGGGATCCCGCTCCAATCTGCGATAGTTCCGGCTGTCGCTGAGTAGTCTCCGACATTCAGCATCGTAGTCTGTCTTGTCCAGTAATACTATTCCGCCCCCTTTATCAGCTGGTTTGATTACTAAGGTGGGGTTGTCTTTCAGGCGTTGTATCGTTTGTCTGTCTGCCCATGACATGTTGTTATAGTGGTTGGTGGGGTTAAGTTTCTCTATGTCATGGTACACAGCCTGTTCAAAGGTTGTTATTTCCGCTGGCACGGTTGAGGGTGGGGGGACAAAGGTGGACTTCACTCTGAGTCCTGTGGTGTTGGTGTTGTCCTCGGCTTGGGGCTGGTCTTGGTTTGATTTTTCAAAGAAGGACTTCAGTTTTAGTTTCCTGAAGAATTGGGCTAGTTCCGCTTGTAGTCTGAACTTGTCCAGTCTTGTGGTCGGTACAAAGGATAGACCTCGCTCCAGGACTGATGTCTCTGTGCTGGAAAGTGGGGTGCTGGACAGGTTGAACACTAGTGATGGTTGGCAGGTGGGATTGTCTACCTGCTTGTTCCCGGGGTTGCTTCTTTCGTCTTCTGACGTGTGTTGGAGCTCACCGGGTTTTCGTCTTCCCAGTGTACCTGTGCGTTGTTGGGCTGATTTGTTCTTCTGCGGCCCCGGGGTCTCTGGCCCCGTCCTAAAAAAGGAAAGTTGTTGCCCTGGTTACCTGCAAAGAATGGCATTGGTCCTTGGGGGTACACGTTGGGGAAACCAGAGTAGGGGTTCTGCATATGGCCTAAATTAGGTGGGAAGCCGAAAAATTGGTTTGGATGTCCTCCTTGCCAGTGATTGGGCCATCGCTGTCCTCTTCGTCCTCTGCCTCCTCGTTTTTGTGATCCACTGCTGGAATCACTGGAGACGGAGCTGTCATCCCCTGAGGAGTTGGATGTGTTGGTTTCCTTGGTAGGTGGGGTGTAGTTCTCCTCCGAGTAGGGGTATACTTTGGCGTAGGAGAACTTTTTCAAATCTTTCTCAAATTTTTTGAATTTGGCCTGGGTTAGGTAATCCTTGTACTCGTTTATCTCCCGGTTCTGATCGTCAAGTTTCTTCTTGAACGATGTTATTGTGGCTTTAAAGTGTCTTTCTGTTTCTTCTATCTCAAGGGATAGGGTGTCTGACAAACGTTTGGCGGTTTTTAGGATGAGGATCATCCAGTCTCTGGTACAGTGCCATGCTATCTGGGCCCAGTCCTTCCTGAACGTGGGGTCGTCGAGGAAGATCCTGGGTGCATTTGATACCAATAGCCCCCTGGGTGCAGAGTTGGTTCTAAGGTATTGGGCCAGTATTGTTCCATGTAGGATGGTGCGTATCCTATTGCGCTTCTTTTCTGTTAAGGTCTCCCAGTCCGTGGTCTGTGCGATTGTATTAGAGATGTTAAAATCGGTTTGGAATGACGGGTCAGACAGTATGTCTGTCAAGTCACTCTCAGAGAAAGTCAGTCCATGGTTTTCGGCCATGGTTGTGTGTTCTCTCACAGCTGTGCGCTGTCGATAAGTGCGAGAATCAAGAGGGAGAGAGAGGACCAGATAGCTAGTCCAGATCCCCGGATTATATGTAAGCAAATCAAAAGGAGACTAGCTAGTAAAAGGGGGGGGTTAGTCTGACATTATTTTGTTATTGTCATAGCGACTCAGTGTTATTGGCGGTGGCACCTGTTGGGTGTCTTTAGAAAGCCCTCACCCACCAACCTAGTTGGTGGCATGCTTCATCATCGGGCCCACCCAGTGACACCTAGCGTGTCCCGGGTGTGCTACGACGCCTGGTTACAGCGGAGCAGGTATGTCACTGTGTGTGCGGTGTGAGGTGTACAAAGAAGTGAGGTTAAAACGGCTTGGCGGATGGTCCCTGGGGTGAGAAGACTTTATTAAAAGGGCCTCCGTCAGCGGTTAAAAATAAGGCTGAGGGACGTTAGAGGCGGGTTACGACCTCCTACGTCCTAGATGTGTCAACATGTTTCAGCCAGTGCCTTATATTAATCTGGCTTTCTTCAGGACAATAAAAATTATATGTGTAGGTTAAAATTAGGGTAAGTGTAGTGTAGTCTATGTGTCTACACGCCCTAAAGTGTATATAACTGTGAGAGGGGGATTCCCTTCTCAAGATCACCTGTACATTTAACAATGAGAGACAGGGACAAGACAAACATAGGAGAAAAAGAGTCACTAGAAAATATTGATCATAAGTTTATGACAGCCGGCTTAATAGCGAATTAGTGCAGGCTATGAGCGGCTCAAGTGTAATGATACTGGTAGTATCATTATTGTGGAATCGCACTGAAAATTCGAGGGTGAAGTGGTTAAAACAGCGGTAACAATACTGCAGTAGTGAATGGTGAAGTATTGTGGCGCAAGCACCATGTCTTACGCTTTTTTAGGCTTGCTTGTACTCCAAGGCTATTGAAGAGGCAAGGGGTGGCCCTGGTAGGGAGAAAGAGGACCACTGGGGTAAGGAGACCTGTGGGAGAAAGGGTAGCGCTTACCTATGGTAGGGATGTTCAGCATACTCACAGGATTTCTGGTCAGCTCCAGCGTGGGACCTGTTGTGCCTCCTTCGCATAACCGGTAATGAATGGCTGTGGTGGCCGGTTTTTTATACTAGCGTTAATTGCATGATTGGTGGCACCTGGAGGGAAGAGTAATGGTAGAAAGACTGGCTTTTCGGATCGAAATTATGCTCAGTCAAGCTGGACCACCCTAGGGCACTACCCCCCCTTTCATTAGGCATTTTGCCTTTATTTGCCACAATGTTCCCCTAGCCATCAGTCATAGTGGGACAACCATGCGTCCCCCTCATCCTCCCATCACAAAGCGGGATTCACTGGCACTTGGACAACATCCTGTGCCCTTAGTTTTTAGTTTTTTATTCGGCACTTGCCACCATAAACTAATACCAAGTCCCGAGTGCGCAGGCGCTAACCAACACCCCACCGCGCCGCACTCAGGACTCGCGCTACCACGCATGCGCGAACCACTTCCCGGCCGCGCATGCGCTAAACAACTCCTCGGCCGCGCATGCGCACGGCAGCACCACCATCGCACGCATGCGCTAAGCCAGCGACACTACTCCGCGCACTAGCGCGATACGAAGGGCACTCACCTGAGCATAATTTCGATCCGAAAAGCCAGTCTTTCTACCATTACTCTTCCCTCCAGGTGCCACCAATCATGCAATTAACGCTAGTATAAAAAACCGGCCACCACAGCCATTCATTACCGGTTATGCGAAGGAGGCACAACAGGTCCCACGCTGGAGCTGACCAGAAATCCTGTGAGTATGCTGAACATCCCTACCATAGGTAAGCGCTACCCTTTCTCCCACAGGTCTCCTTACCCCAGTGGTCCTCTTTCTCCCTACCAGGGCCACCCCTTGCCTCTTCAATAGCCTTGGAGTACAAGCAAGCCTAAAAAAGCGTAAGACATGGTGCTTGCGCCACAATACTTCACCATTCACTACTGCAGTATTGTTACCGCTGTTTTAACCACTTCACCCTCGAATTTTCAGTGCGATTCCACAATAATGATACCACCAGTATCATTACACTTGAGCCGCTCATAGCCTGCACTAATTCGCTATTAAGCCGGCTGTCATAAACTTATGAATGAACTAATGAATGGCTGTGGTGGCCGGTTTTTTATACTAGCGTTAATTGCATGATTGGTGGCACCTGGAGGGAAGAGTAATGGTAGAAAGACTGGCTTTTCGGATCGAAATTATGCTCAGTCAAGCTGGACCACCCTAGGGCACTACCCCCCCTTTCATTAGGCATTTTGCCTTTATTTGCCACAATGTTCCCCTAGCCATCAGTCATAGTGGGACAACCATGCGTCCCCCTCATCCTCCCATCACAAAGCGGGATTCACTGGCACTTGGACAACATCCTGTGCCCTTAGTTTTTAGTTTTTTATTCGGCACTTGCCACCATAAACTAATACCAAGTCCCGAGTGCGCAGGCGCTAACCAACACCCCACCGCGCCGCACTCAGGACTCGCGCTACCACGCATGCGCGAACCACTTCCCGGCCGCGCATGCGCTAAACAACTCCTCGGCCGCGCATGCGCACGGCAGCACCACCATCGCACGCATGCGCTAAGCCAGCGACACTACTCCGCGCACTAGCGCGATACGAAGGGCACTCACCTGAGCATAATTTCGATCCGAAAAGCCAGTCTTTCTACCATTACTCTTCCCTCCAGGTGCCACCAATCATGCAATTAACGCTAGTATAAAAAACCGGCCACCACAGCCATTCATTACCGGTTATGCGAAGGAGGCACAACAGGTCCCACGCTGGAGCTGATCAGAAATCCTGTGAGTATGCTGAACATCCCTACCATAGGTAAGCGCTACCCTTTCTCCCACAGGTCTCCTTACCCCAGTGGTCCTCTTTCTCCCTACCAGGGCCACCCCTTGCCTCTTCAATAGCCTTGGAGTACAAGCAAGCCTAAAAAAGCGTAAGACATGGTGCTTGCGCCACAATACTTCACCATTCACTACTGCAGTATTGTTACCGCTGTTTTAACCACTTCACCCTCGAATTTTCAGTGCGATTCCACAATAATGATACCACCAGTATCATTACACTTGAGCCGCTCATAGCCTGCACTAATTCGCTATTAAGCCGGCTGTCATAAACTTATGATCAATATTTTCTAGTGACTCTTTTTCTCCTATGTTTGTCTTGTCCCTGTCTCTCATTGTTAAATGTACAGGTGATCTTGAGAAGGGAATCCCCCTCTCACAGTTATATACACTTTAGGGCGTGTAGACACATAGACTACACTACACTTACCCTAATTTTAACCTACACATATAATTTTTATTGTCCTGAAGAAAGCCAGATTAATATAAGGCACTGGCTGAAACATGTTGACACATCTAGGACGTAGGAGGTCGTAACCCGCCTCTAACGTCCCTCAGCCTTATTTTTAACCGCTGACGGAGGCCCTTTTAATAAAGTCTTCTCACCCCAGGGACCATCCGCCAAGCCGTTTTAACCTCACTTCTTTGTACACCTCACACCGCACACACAGTGACATACCTGCTCCGCTGTAACCAGGCGTCGTAGCACACCCGGGACACGCTAGGTGTCACTGGGTGGGCCCGATGATGAAGCATGCCACCAACTAGGTTGGTGGGTGAGGGCTTTCTAAAGACACCCAACAGGTGCCACCGCCAATAACACTGAGTCGCTATGACAATAACAAAATAATGTCAGACTAACCCCCCCCTTTTACTAGCTAGTCTCCTTTTGATTTGCTTACATATAATCCGGGGATCTGGACTAGCTATCTGGTCCTCTCTCTCCCTCTTGATTCTCGCACTTATCGACAGCGCACAGCTGTGAGAGAACACACAACCATGGCCGAAAACCATGGACTGACTTTCTCTGAGAGTGACTTGACAGACATACTGTCTGACCCGTCATTCCAAACCGATTTTAACATCTCTAATACAATCGCACAGACCACGGACTGGGAGACCTTAACAGAAAAGAAGCGCAATAGGATACGCACCATCCTACATGGAACAATACTGGCCCAATACCTTAGAACCAACTCTGCACCCAGGGGGCTATTGGTATCAAATGCACCCAGGATCTTCCTCGACGACCCCACATTCAGGAAGGACTGGGCCCAGATAGCATGGCACTGTACCAGAGACTGGATGATCCTCATCCTAAAAACCGCCAAACGTTTGTCAGACACCCTATCCCTTGAGATAGAAGAAACAGAAAGACACTTTAAAGCCACAATAACATCGTTCAAGAAGAAACTTGACGATCAGAACCGGGAGATAAACGAGTACAAGGATTACCTAACCCAGGCCAAATTCAAAAAATTTGAGAAAGATTTGAAAAAGTTCTCCTACGCCAAAGTATACCCCTACTCGGAGGAGAACTACACCCCACCTACCAAGGAAACCAACACATCCAACTCCTCAGGGGATGACAGCTCCGTCTCCAGTGATTCCAGCAGTGGATCACAAAAACGAGGAGGCAGAGGACGAAGAGGACAGCGATGGCCCAATCACTGGCAAGGAGGACATCCAAACCAATTTTTCGGCTTCCCACCTAATTTAGGCCATATGCAGAACCCCTACTTTGGTTTCCCCAACGTGTACCCCCAAGGACCAATGCCATTCTTTGCAGGTAACCAGGGCAACAACTTTCCTTTTTTAGGACGGGGCCAGAGACCCCGGGGCCGCAGAAGAACAAATCAGCCCAACAACGCACAGGTACACTGGGAAGACGAAAACCCGGTGAGCTCCAACACACGTCAGAAGACGAAAGAAGCAACCCCGGGAACAAGCAGGTAGACAATCCCACCTGCCAACCATCACTAGTGTTCAACCTGTCCAGCACCCCACTTTCCAGCACAGAGACGTCAGTCCTGGAGCGAGGTCTATCCTTTGTACCGACCACAAGACTGGACAAGTTCAGACTACAAGCGGAACTAGCCCAATTCTTCAGGAAACTAAAACTGAAGTCCTTCTTTGAAAAATCAAACCAAGACCAGCCCCAAGCCGAGGACAACACCAACACCACAGGACTCAGAGTGAAGTCCACCTTTGTCCCCCCACCCTCAACCGTGCCAGCGGAAATAACAACCTTTGAACAGGCTGTGTACCATGACATAGAGAAACTTAACCCCACCAACCACTATAACAACATGTCATGGGCAGACAGACAAACGATACAACGCCTGAAAGACAACCCCACCTTAGTAATCAAACCAGCTGATAAAGGGGGCGGAATAGTATTACTGGACAAGACAGACTACGATGCTGAATGTCGGAGACTACTCAGCGACAGCCGGAACTATCGCAGATTGGAGCGGGATCCCACAGAACAACTACGCACCACAGTGCACGACCTTGTCAAAAGGGCAGCAGATAATGATGAGATCTCCAAACAGGAGGCCGAATACCTCTGCCCGGAGAACACCAAAACCCCATACTTCTACACAGTACCCAAGGTACACAAAGGGGTAATTCCACCGCCGGGCAGACCAATAGTATCTGGCATCAACTCCATACTAGAGCCACTGTCCAGATACTGTGACTTCTTCCTCAACCCTCTGGTACAAAAAACGCCCACCTATATCAGGGACACCAAACACCTTTTGCAAACCATTGCCAACACCACCTTTGACCCTGAGACACAATTGTTGGTAGGACTGGACGTGGAAAGCTTATACACCAGCCTCCCTCAAGACGCCACCCTACAGGTGCTAAAGGACATCCTGGAAGAATCCCCTTGGCCATACCAGACACCAAGGAGCTTTGTCATGAACTGTGCAGCCCTCGCCCTCAAAGAAAACTACTTTGAATATGAGGGCACTTTCTACCTGCAAACCAATGGAACCTCCATGGGCAGTGTTTTCGCGCCGAGTGTAGCTGGACTATACGTCCACCACTTCGAAAGCACGCACATCAATGTAGAAACCAACCCGTTCAAAGACCATATACTGAAATGGCATCGATATATCGATGATATATTGGTCATCTGGGACGGCTCAAAACCAGAACTGGACAACTTCCTACAATGGCTCAACAACAGAGACCCATACCTCAAGTTCACCTGCACAGCCAGTAATAAGCAACTTCCTTCCTTCCTTTTTTAGATCTGGAAATAGCAGTTACAAGTGGAACCTTGACAACCACTACTTACCACAAACCGACGGCAAGGAACTCACTGCTACACTTCAACAGCTTCCATCCACGGCCTCTAAAAGAAAATTTACCATTTGGCCAGTTCCTCCGCATCAGAAGGAACTGCTCGGACATACGCGACTACAAGTCACAATCAGCGGACCTAGCTAAAAAACTAGAACACCGCGGCTATCCAAGGGCGATCATCAAAAAAACTCAAAAGAGAGCTAGAAACCAGAACCGTGACGCATTACTAGAAGACGTCACTAAAGAAACTGACGCACAACCGACAACATGCGTGACTACCTTCAACACTGCCTCGAACGAAGTGGCCAAAATCATAAAGAAGCACTGGAGAATCATTAACTCCGGACAAAGGAATTGGGAACCCCCGAGGTTTGCCTACAAAAGGTGCCACAACCTCCGAGACCAACTCGTCAGTACCAGACCAAAACCACTACCTAAACCTGAGAACACCATCCTCAATGCATGGGGTATGCCAAAAGTCACTGGACATTACCCATGCAATGACTGCAGTGTCTGTCACCTGACATCTCACACGAAGACCCTCAACCTGGAACCGAACAAGATATGGTCCCAAAGGAGCCACACAAACTGCAACTCACAGAATGTCATCTACCTACTAACCTGCAGATGTGGGCTCCGATATGTGGGCATGACCACACGCAAAGTGAGGACCAGGATAACGGAGCACCGCAGCACTATGCGCTGCAAATAAAGCATAAGCAAACTGACAAACCACTTTATCACCCAGTGCCACATCCCTAATGACTTCACCTGGACAGTCATCGAGCAGATACCAGTCAGCCCAGTTAACAATGACAAGAAATTGCTAAACAAAGAGCAAAGATGGATATATCGCCTGTCCACAGCCACTGAAGGGCTTAATGATGCCATCCCCTGGAACTCACTGACCCTGTGAACCAACCTGACCTTAAGCCTCCCTTTGGTCCAGCATGACCACTCAGGAACTTTGCCTTTACTGCCACCATGTCTTCCCAATCCTATAGGGAACCACCCTGATCCTTAGCCTCCCTGTGGTCCAGCTTGACTACCCTAGGGCACTACCCCCCCTTTCATTAGGCATTTTGCCTTTATTTGCCACAATGTTCCCCTAGCCATCAGTCATAGTGGGACAACCATGCGTCCCCCTCATCCTCCCATCACAAAGCGGGATTCACTGGCACTTGGACAACATCCTGTGCCCTTAGTTTTTAGTTTTTTATTCGGCACTTGCCACCATAAACTAATACCAAGTCCCGAGTGCGCAGGCGCTAACCAACACCCCACCGCGCCGCACTCAGGACTCGCGCTACCACGCATGCGCGAACCACTTCCCGGCCGCGCATGCGCTAAACAACTCCTCGGCCGCGCATGCGCACGGCAGCACCACCATCGCACGCATGCGCTAAGCCAGCGACACTACTCCGCGCACTAGCGCGATACGAAGGGCACTCACCTGAGCATAATTTCGATCCGAAAAGCCAGTCTTTCTACCATTACTCTTCCCTCCAGGTGCCACCAATCATGCAATTAACGCTAGTATAAAAAACCGGCCACCACAGCCATTCATTACCGGTTATGCGAAGGAGGCACAACAGGTCCCACGCTGGAGCTGACCAGAAATCCTGTGAGTATGCTGAACATCCCTACCATAGGTAAGCGCTACCCTTTCTCCCACAGGTCTCCTTACCCCAGTGGTCCTCTTTCTCCCTACCAGGGCCACCCCTTGCCTCTTCAATAGCCTTGGAGTACAAGCAAGCCTAAAAAAGCGTAAGACATGGTGCTTGCGCCACAATACTTCACCATTCACTACTGCAGTATTGTTACCGCTGTTTTAACCACTTCACCCTCGAATTTTCAGTGCGATTCCACAATAATGATACCACCAGTATCATTACACTTGAGCCGCTCATAGCCTGCACTAATTCGCTATTAAGCCGGCTGTCATAAACTTATGATCAATATTTTCTAGTGACTCTTTTTCTCCTATGTTTGTCTTGTCCCTGTCTCTCATTGTTAAATGTACAGGTGATCTTGAGAAGGGAATCCCCCTCTCACAGTTATATACACTTTAGGGCGTGTAGACACATAGACTACACTACACTTACCCTAATTTTAACCTACACATATAATTTTTATTGTCCTGAAGAAAGCCAGATTAATATAAGGCACTGGCTGAAACATGTTGACACATCTAGGACGTAGGAGGTCGTAACCCGCCTCTAACGTCCCTCAGCCTTATTTTTAACCGCTGACGGAGGCCCTTTTAATAAAGTCTTCTCACCCCAGGGACCATCCGCCAAGCCGTTTTAACCTCACTTCTTTGTACACCTCACACCGCACACACAGTGACATACCTGCTCCGCTGTAACCAGGCGTCGTAGCACACCCGGGACACGCTAGGTGTCACTGGGTGGGCCCGATGATGAAGCATGCCACCAACTAGGTTGGTGGGTGAGGGCTTTCTAAAGACACCCAACAGGTGCCACCGCCAATAACACTGAGTCGCTATGACAATAACAAAATAATGTCAGACTAACCCCCCCCTTTTACTAGCTAGTCTCCTTTTGATTTGCTTACATATAATCCGGGGATCTGGACTAGCTATCTGGTCCTCTCTCTCCCTCTTGATTCTCGCACATGCCAACAACACAGCCATTGACGACATTGGTGCCTACTCTTTCAGTTACTACTCCTTCCCTCTTCCCTCATCCCCCGTTAGTTCTGGGTAGTGGAACGCCTGTACTTGGATCAGGGGACCGGGACTGGGCAACTGCTAGGGAGCGGTTGGGATGGATCTTGATACGATCTTGTAAGGGAGGAAGAAAAAAAGGGTGGTAGCAAATCAGGCTGCTTAGTGGGCCCGTCATCCCGTTCATAGTACTGAAGAAGTGTAGAGTGTGATGAGGGATTAGGAGCAGTTTGTGCAGCAGCATGACCTAAAACATATGTTGGTTACACTGATTGGATTGTAGGAACAGTACTTCAATGCTATAGCACCCCAGATTATTTATGATATCAGGGATAATGTATACGTAGCTGGTATGGCGCCCAAGGAGGTTTTCAGAAATGTTGCAACATTGGTAGCTTACCAAGGTAGTCTATTTGAGAAGAGCCCACAGACAGTGTCCCAGTTTCCGATGAGGGAAGTCCATCCCATAGATGACCTTGAGTTGCCAGAGATTCGAGATCAGACGGATGCTATTCTTAGACCAAGGGTAGAGGCCTGGTTTCAAGAACAGTGGGTTTATACCCCATGGATGAGGATTGAGGTGTTATCCCATAAGACTCAGTTATCTAGCCCTGGAAAAATCCTACTGCATACTATAAGGAATTGATGGATGCTGCTTCATCGACAGTAATGATGCTTGCGGATATTGAAATGTTCTTTGGTTTGCTGGTGCCAGTCAACAGTTGGAGGCAGGTGCACACGCAGGACCATGCTGTGTAATTGAGAGGTACATGGGACCAGGTTAAAGCATTGGATAAGGAAAGGAAGCTGATTGAGTCAGGAGTTGTTGAGGAGACGACTGCAAACATTTGTAATAGCCCTATTCTTTCCATTCTTAAGAGGGCATCTTCAGGCTCCTCTGATGATCTCCCAAATGTTTATCGTTTTGTCGTTTTGTGATTTATTTGCGCGCAGTTAATAAAATAGTTCCCAGTGGTCCCTGACAATACTGCCATTCTGACGATGTTCCCCTCTTCTGCCTAATTCTCCTCTGTCATTGATTTGGAAATTCCTTCTTTAGTCTCCCGATTCATCCTGATAGTCGCTATCTGTTTGATTTGACCCTGGCTGGAAGAAGCTTTAGATTCTGTCACGCTCCTCAGGGCTATTGAGAAAGCCCTAGTATATATAGCCAAGCTCTGAAGGCTCAATTAGACTCTCTCATGCTTTCCGCAGGTAATGTATTGCTTCAGTATGTGGATGACACACTGATAGCTTCCGATACTAAACAGGGATGCAAAGACAACCTGCATGGTTAAGTTGTTGCAACATTTGGCTCACCATGGACATAAAGTGTCCCTTTCCAAATTTCAATATTGTCGACAGAAGGTCACTGATTTAGGTCACCTACTGTCAAAGGAGGGTAGGAGATTGACCCCAGAGCGCATTAGCGCCATTGTTAAAATGCCTATCCCTAAAACCTAGAGGGATGGGCATGCTTTTATTGGCATCACTTCCAACTGTCAACATTGGATCCCTAATTATTTGTTACTAATAAAGGCTTTGCTTGTATTAACCACTAAGGATGTGAATGAGCCCTTGTCTTGGAGGCCTGAATGTCAGCAGTCTTAGGAGCACTTAAAAGTTGCTCTTTGCTCTGCTCCTGTGCTTGGCACCCCTGATTATGGGAAGTAGTTTGTGGTGTATGTACACAAGACGGCTGGCTCGCACTCTCTATTTTAACACAGGCCTTTGGAGGTAAGCAACGGCTGTGTGCTTATTTTTCTGCTTTGCTTGACCCAGTCGCCAGAGCCCTCCAGAGCTGTTTAAGACCAGTCGCGGCTGTGGCCATCTCTATAAGCTGTGGCCATCTCTATAAGCAATCGGCTAGTCTTGTACTTGAGACTGACCGCACAGTTATGGGCCTCCATGCCGTGGATACCCTTTTGAATAAAACCAAGACAGCACCTCACCAGTGCAAGTCTGACCGGCTATGAGCTAAATCCCTATGGCCCGCATATCACGACCAAAAGATGTGCCACTCTGAACCCGACCATGTTACTGCCCCTCCCTTCTGAGAGTGAAGAAATAGATATACATGATTGTCTTGTTCGGACTGAGGAAAAGACAAAGGGACGGGTAGACCTGACTGATGTTCCTTTATCTGACCCCAAAGGGGAACTATATGTCAATGGCTCTTGTTTCAAATTACCACACTGCATACCATAGTTAAAACATCACAAGTTCCCAACCAGTCTGCTGAGGCAGCTGAACTAGTCTGCCTTATTAGAGCCTGTGAATTGAGAGAGCTACTGGCTGTTAATATTTATATTGATAGCCAGTATGCCTTCCGGTCGCCAATAATTATGGGCGGCTCTCAGAGAGAGAGGGTTTCTCACCTCCCATGGGACACACATCCAGATTGGCCCCCTTATACATACACTACACTCACAGCACACTTTAGGGTGTGAGCTGATATTCACCTGTGACCAGCTATTTTTTGGTTCACACACTTTTTGGTCCGGACGAAAGCCCTCTTAACTACTTAAAGGGCTGAAACTAGTAGACCTAATAATTTGTAAAGGGATACGGCGGAACCTAAAACCTCAAGCTGATCCCCCAATTATTTTTTACTCATGTCTTAGGGCCCTTCCATTAAAACTTTTAAAAGGGTTTCCCTATAGACATTTTTATCAGATAACTTGCACTTCACATAGCACTTCACTGTATTCACACAAACAACCTGCTCCGCTGTAACTGAGGCATTGAAGCACAGCTGGGTTGTGTTAGGTAATCCAGCTGGACCCCGATGATGAAGCATGCCACCTATCATGTAGGTTGGTGAGGGGTTTTCTAAAACATCATGCAGTTGTTTGCGCTCTTCTAGATCTCCCTATTAGCTAGGTTCTTGTCAGAAACACTGCCTGTACGACCTTGCATAGGACTCGTCTACTGTGTTTACAAACAGCTCTCCTTCTACATCACCAACCGCCAGCTACGCTCCACCGACCTCTCACTTGGCACCGTCCCGCGCATCTGAGGAACCACCACCGGCGGGAGATCCTTCTCTCACCTCGCCGCCAAGACAAGGAACACCCTCCCACTGAGCCTACAACAGACCCATGACCTGCTGACCTTCAGGAGGATACTGAAGACCTGGCTGTTCGATCAGTAGTGCCCCCTCTCCCCAGCGCCTTGAGACCCTCGCGGGTATGTAGTGAGTTTTACAAATGATTGATTAATTGATCTATCAAATCGAACATGATGGAAAATGTAATTGATTTAAGGGAAAAGGGGATCAACATTAAGTCCTGAAAATGCTGTTAATAACATTATGTCAATTATCAAAGAGGAACTTTTGAGGAAAACTGGGGAAAAAAAAAATCAATAAAACTGAAGGTATCACTAGATCTGTAAAGCAATTCCCTGAAGAAAATCATGTAATCTATAAAGTGTTTAAGTAGAAGTACAATATTAGAAGGTTTGATAGCTCCACTAAAGACAATGGAGCAGCAAAAACCGATGAACAATGGTATAAGTATGCTGCTTTCAACTTTACACTATCCTAGGCCATAGCATCTCATCCCTCTTTGCCCTGACTCTTCGGGATACGTGGATTGGACAGGAAGAGAGGCAGAGTTAGTGGACCATTTCCTCCTTCCATAGCTCATTGTTTTACTGGAGCCTGTAAAGGGTGGGGGCAGAGGGAATTGTGCTCAACCCTTAAGCTCCTAAATCTCCCTTATACAACTGAACGACTGAAAGCTGTTTGGCCCAGCCCAGGGAGAACCAGGACCTGTGTTCAGCCTCCTTTCACAGCTATTGCTGTGTATGTTCAACAGTTAATAGCTATGTCCTCCATTCATAGGGCTTTAATTGTTAAACATTCACAGCAAGGGCTGTGAAACAAAGGCTTCCGAGTCGCTGGAACCCGCTCTGTCTCCGGTGAAGCCTTTGTTTTAAGGAGAACATTCTGCTCTCCTGTGGCAGAATATTCTAATAACCTTATAGACTGCAGTAGAGGGCTATACTGATCATTTAAGTCCAGCTCCCTTGTTACAGGCCCTAGCTTTTGGCTCTGCTCTATTATGCTGGAGCGGGTCTTCAATGGACAGTATAGCACACTTCTGGCACACTAGAGATGTTTCTTGGAACAGCTTGACTGGAGACCAAGATCTTTACAAATGAGTCAACAAAAATATTACCCTTTAACAAATATGAAACATCACGTTATAGAGATTTGACTAAATATATGAAAACTGAATAAAAACTACACAGCTAAGTGAATTATCAACTGTGCGTTCTAGTTGGGATTCTTCTATTTGCTATAAACATATACGTGAGGGTATGTGACCAATTCAGAATACGCAAGTTGAAAACTCACCAAATTGAGGATTTTATCAATTGCGAATCCACCTTTTACATCTACTTGATTATATGTGTTTGTTTTTAAGTATAAGTTTGTCCAATCAAAAGCATTCTCAAATGCAGATGGGAAGAAAATCTGAACACACTACCCTGCGGCAGTCTATTCTGCAAAAGTACCCACTACTGTGCTATGTAAAGATTTGAAATTAATGGGGAGAGAGAAAAAAAGAGGGAGGGAAACGTGGATCGTGAATTGTCAGCACTTAAAAGGCAGAATAAACACAGATAGTTTCATTATACATGACGATACACCAATTAAAAATCTACTCACGCTCTTAATTCTACTTTTCTTTTTTCCTCTGAATTGAAAGGATTTCTCCTTAATAAACTTAACATATCTATGTGCCATTCGGACTCTTTGTTTAAAGCTAAAGTCGATAAAAGAAATGATTTCTGGCATAAAAAACCCGGTGGCAATAAGACTCAATGGTATTTCATTTTTGTGGCGCAAATCCCGTTTTTGAATATGATGGATTTATGATATTCCGTCAAAGGAAGTATTTTCCTTCATAATAATAACTGTGTATGATAAAACATTAGGATATTGAAAATGCTGAGCCATATTAATAAATGTTTAGCTAATGGAGTCAAGTTGCGTCAATACATCAAATGTTGTTTATGTATTTTTACCTGCGACCGCAATTTGATCAAGCTGAATCCCATCTACCTACAGCAATTTTTCAGTCTAGATTCTAGGAACAGTATTGTCCTCAAGTTGCATGTTACATATGGTCTGATATCAAAACTCGCCAAGTTGGAGAATATATAAGGTGTTTAAAAACGGCAGCTCATGCCATGTGCCGACCACAATATGCGAACGACATCACACATTATTTTAATTCGAAGTATTATTATTAATGGAAATTTGTATACAGCGAGCGCAACTAAACCCGTAGGCATCAAGGCGCTGAAGATGGTAACCGGAGAGCTCAAATATCAACCAGCGGGGGAATTAGAGATAGGCTTCTTGGAATAACCAAGTCTTGAGTGCCTTACGGAACTGAGTGTGAGAGGAAATCACCTTGAGGTCATTAGGTAGCGTATTCCAAAGTCTGGGCGCAAGGAAGCGAAAGGACCTTCCTCCCCGCCTGACCTTGGCTATACGGGGGACAGCAAGCAAGTTTTTGCTGGAAGAGTGGAGAGTTCTCCCGGGGACATAATGGGCCACCAGGGCACGAATAGCCTCCGGTCCAGATTCATTTAGGGCACGATGAGTAAGGCATAAAGCCTTGAAATTAATCCTTGCCTGAATGGGAAGCCAGTGCAGGTCTTTTCTGATGGTAGTGCCTGAGGAACGTTTAGGAGCACCTACAACAAACCGGGCAGCCGCATTCTGCACGGTCTGGAGGCGCTGAATGAGACCACTGCTAATGCCAAGGTAAAGGGCATTGCAATAGTCCAGTCTGGAGGCAATGACCGCTATTGCTACCTGTTTGCGTGCCTCAGGGGAGAGATAGTGAGTGATTTTTCTTAAAATCCTCAGGGCATTGCAACAGTTGGACACAGTCCTACTGACCTGCTTATCCAGAAAAAGGGAGGTGTCCAGTATGATCCCACGGTTGCGGGCAGAAAATGTCGGCATAGGACAGGCCCCAAGGACAGACGGCCACCAATCCATAGACCAGATCTCACTTTTGCCCCCAAAAATGAGGACCTCTGTTTTCTCGCCATTCAACTTAAGGAAGTTCTTGACCATCCATCCCGCGACCGCCTCCATACAGTTTTTAAAATTATGCGCAGTTATGCTCACAGATTGGGAGATGGAAGCCATAATCTGAGTGTCGTCAGCATATTTATTTAGAATTTTGTAGAGCGCACAGCTACCTCCGACGGAGGTGTCCCGGCGCTGAAGACATAATCTCAGAAGGGTCGAGAAGGAGTAAAGTAGTATCGTTATATCTGGAAGAATAACCAGGTCTTTATTTTTTTCCGGAATTGGGGTTCGGACATCAGGAATCTTAAATCTGTGGGCAGCTGATTCCACAGTTTGGAAGTGGTTACTGCCAGGGCCCTTCCTCCTGTACGTGTAAGGAGAAAGCGGGGGCAGACCATGAGGCGTAGATGATTGGATCTCAGGTTTCTTGGTGCTTGTGAAAACCTCATTCTGCGACGTAGGTAGGTAGGGCCTCGGTCATTGAGCGCTCTGAAGGCCAGTGTTAAGGCCTTGAATTGAATGCAAAGTTTTATTGGGAGCCAGTGCAGTTTGATCAGGTGGGGTGAGATGGAATGACGGTAGGGGATATTGCAGACTAGCCTAGCCGCAGCATTCTGAACTTTTTGAAGTTGGTTAATGAGGTAAGTAGGGATGCCAACGTATAAGCGGTTGGCATAGTCCAGATGAGCAGTGATGAGGGCGTGAACTACCGTTTTACGGGACTCAAGTGGTAGGTAGGGGATGATTTTTTTTATCATTCGAAGTTTCCCGAAACAGGCTGAGGTGACTTTGTTGATTTGAGTTTTACAGGAGAGGTTGGTGTTGAATTGAAAGCCAAGGTTTCGGGCGGTTTGAACTGGTTCCGGGGGGGGGGGGGGGGGGGTGAGTTCAGACGGCCACCAGAGGTTGGAGGGTAGAGGCGATTTTAGATTAAAGAACAGGACCTCGGTCTTGCCTGTATTGAGCTTTAGGTTGTTGGCCGACATCCAGGCGGCGATGTTGAGCATACAGAGGCGAAAGTTGGTAAAAGATTTTTCAGTGTGGTATAGGAGAGAACTTCCGGCCCAAAGGATCTTATAAGCTTGGCGAGAGGGGCGACGTAAATGTTAAAAAGCATCGGGCTCAGTGAGGAGCCCTGGGGGACCCCACACTTCACGGCCTTAACAGGTGACATGTACTCGTCTAGCTTGACCCTTTGCTTCCGTTGGTCAAGAAAGGAAGCAAGAAGATTAAGTGCAGAACCCTTGACTCCCAGCTCACTGAGTCGGTTAACAAGAATAGTGGGGGACAGGGTGTCGAAAGCCGCCGTAAGGTCAAGTAACACCAGTAAGGTGGTATGACCGGTGTCGACCTTAGAGCGGATGCTATCGACCACCACTGTAAGTGCCGACTCAGTGCCGTGGGTCCTCCGGAAACCGTGCTGTGAGGGATCAAGAGAGTTGGTACTGTCAAGGAAAGCACTCAAGTGGAGGTTAAGATGAGTCTCCAAAAGTTTAGCAGGGGCAGGGAGAAGGGAGATGGGACGAAAGTTCTTTAATATCCCAGTGTCCAGGGTAGGTTTTTTCAGTAGGGGCTTGACAGTGGCCAATTTCCAGGAAAGGGGATAAATCCCCTCTGAAATGGCCAAGTTCATCACCTCCATCAAAGGGGGAAGGATAGTCTGTCTACAGTCTTTGAGGACCTTTAGGGGACATGGGTCCAAGGGTGATCCGGACTTAAGCTTGTCCAGCAGAGAGTTCAGATGAGTAGAGGTGATGGCAGGGAACTGGGAAAGGGAATGGGAAGGGGTGGGGACAGGGATATCCGGGAGGGTCGAAGGGGAGGCAGAGAGGGGACTGGAATTATGAGTTTCCAAGTCGGTGTAGATATCCATGATCTTCTCATGGAAGAAAGTGGAGATCTGGTCACACAGAACCTGTGAAGCTGTTATGGGGGTCAGGCATCTGAATGAGGGAGAGGTTATCCACTATCTTAAATAGATCACTAGATGATTTAAGAGAGGACGTGAGTTTGGAATAGTGAGCCTGTTTGTCTCTAAGTACGGCCGCTTTATAATCTTTGAGAAGGGTTCTAGGTTTTTCCCTCTCTATAGGATCAAGATGTGTCCTCCAAAGCCTTGCCTGCCTTCTGCATCCTTGTCTAAGAATCCTAAGAGATTCGGAATACCAGGGAGCTGAGGGCCGTTTCCTAGCAGAATAGTGGGGCCTGGCAGGGGCGAGTGAGTTGACAGCCTCCGTCAAGGAATTGGAGAGGTCAAGAGCCGCCGTGTGGACATCACCAATGGAAGAGGGCTTGAGTGTGGCCAGATAAGGAGCAAGGGAGTCATTAGTAATCTCCCCAAAATTCCTTCTCAAGACCCACTTGGTGTGATAGGGCTGGGGGGCACTGGGAGGAGGAGGGGAAAACGAAAAGGGACAGCAAAGTGGTCTGACCACGACAGAGGGAAAGGGGTACCAATAGAGAGACGAGAATCATTACTGAAAATTCCATCCAGAGTGTGGCCAGCTAAATGGGTAGGCCCAGTCCTTAACAGAGGTAGGTCATAGGAGGATAGGGCGTCCAACAAATGGGAGGTGTCAGGGGAAGTATGCTTTTCCAAATGGAAATTGAAATCTTCTAAAATGGTTAAGCAGGGCCCATCGATGTAGGGCTCTAAGATATTAAGGAATTCAGAGCAGAACGCCGACCTAGGACCAGGGGGTCTGTAGACCAGTATCCCGGTAAAGGAGATAGTGGGGGAGGGGGTAAGGGGGTAAGGGTGAAATGCATTACCTGTAAGTGCTTGGATGGAGAGGACAGATGGACAGTCCGGCATTTTATAGAGCTGAAGTATATTTTGTGAATGCTGTATAGTCCACTATACTGAAACTTTTTCCCTTACAATGCTCATACTTATTGAACTACCACTTTTGCTACTGTATTTCAGAGACACATACTTACAAAACATGTTCAACATACTACCGGAGTAGAGTTATGATAAGAAATTAACTAATGAAAAAACATTCCAAAACTTGCTACTTGGGAGTAAAATTGTGCGAGCCTCTACAAATATTAGTGGCAATGACTAATAATTGAGAAGCATCACAAACTTTTACGGTCTTTATAGATTAGTATGTGTTCATTCAATTGTGCATTGAATAACTTCTTAGAATATCCATTCAATATTTCTTTAGGTTCTCAACTGAGTACAAATATACTGAAAACTCAGCAGTTTTTGATACGTGTTTATAACCGATCTAAATATACTGAATGATTATATACACAATGCAAATTAAACTGAAAAAGGGTCTTTATTGTAAAAAAGGTGTTATACACACATATACATACATACATACACACATATACACACACACACGTAAAGCTGATAAATATGTAGTGCGGTTTTATTTGAAAGATGCATTTTCTGTCAATAAAAGACCTCATATGACTGATAAGCGTATGCTTGAGATTTTAATTGGTGGGGTTCTTTACTGAGTCTTGTAAATGAGGCCAACTAACAACTTGTTATGAAGAAATATCAGTGGAGTATCTCCTAATAACTCCAAACTGGTCTAGTTACTCGCATGGTATTCTGCCTTAGAGATCTAACTACAAATCTGCTATTCATTTATATTTACATGGAATCAAAAATAATAACAGTAGTAATGTAAAAAATGTTTTTTCTTTAAAATGTATGGAAGAGTACTACTTCATTGTGTGTGTATTACAAGTCTAAACATTGTTGTTTTTCCTCTCCAAATCTGTGTATTTGCATATATTGCAAAAAGAACAATTGATGGACAGAATGCTGAACAATTTCATACATTCACCCCAGTATAGAGATCTGGGCCTAAATCCATTGTTTTTTGCTCCCCATGCCATTCCAGTTTAGACCCAGCCATATGCAAATCAGTCTTGACCCTGCTCCCCTTGGGGAACAGTCCAGCCCCAACTTCCAAGACAGGTCATCTCTGGACTGGAAACAAGCATCCTAGGTCCGGTTTCAGGGTTTCACCCCTCATCAGCCAAGCTAGCTTGACTCCAGTGGCATGGTGAGCACGAGACCCATGTCTGGGCATACCCGTCCCACTCGGGGTGACAAATGCAAAAAGAACAAGTGATGGACAGAATGCTGAACAATGTCATAAGTTCACCCCATTACAGAGATCTGGGCCTAAATCCATCCCTTTTTGGCTGGGTCCAAACTGGGGTGGAATGGTGAGCAAAATGACAATGGATTAAACCCAGATCCTTGTGACTGGGGTTAAATGTTTTTATTGTTCAGCATTCAGTTAATCATTTGTTCCTTTTGCATATATTAGTCATTAATACATAGTATTAAAAACTAGAAAATATGATAAGAATATCCACCTTTTATAATGTGATTACTATTTAAGAGTGTTGCATAGGTTATTTTAGAGCTGCTGAAACTGATTACAGTATGTGAAAATGCAAATTTAGAAATGCTGGTTTACATAATGTTGGCTCGCTAACCACCATATATATTGACAAGTTTCCTGTTAGTTAGGGTTGCTTTTGTACAAGGCCATTAGGTTTTTTCCTCCTCTGATCCCCTCTACCTACCAAATCTCCTGATTTACTGAAATACATTTGTTACATCTCCAGATGCTTCTAGAAAGGCCCAACACCATCCATTCACATGAGAAACTTCAAAGGGCATAAAGAGAAAGCAAATGTATGATGGCGTGAACAAGAAAAAAAAATTCTGGAACTACATACAGTCAACTGTATATGGTTGGAAATTGACAGATTAGGGTCCAGTAACTTTTATTGAGCTCCATCACAGAACCTGGTCCATCGCTGCAAAGCATCTCACTTGTGTCCTGGTGCAATGTGACAAGACTAGGACACATTCAGTGGCACATGCACACTTTAAGTCTGCTCCATAGAAGCATGACAGTTTCATATACCTTACTCTAAGAACAATCCAATCCCTCCATGAGTTTTTGCAAGGGTCAGAAAACACCAAAATGCTCAGAATCAGATTCTGTGTTTTTGGACCCCAGTGTAACCCTGTTCGTGCAGTGGTAGCAATTATGAGTTAGGTGGTATTTACCACAACCAGTAATGACCGGGTGTGTTAAATATCTTACCTCTAGTTACATTTCAGCAGGTGAAACCTGAAAGAATTTAACGGAGGAAACGCGTACGGTATTTATCATACATTTCCCGTTTTGGTGCAGTAGGCACCAACATCTGCAGGTTAGTCCACAAAACCTACAATGGATGCTATTTAATCGTACCTGATAAATAAAGTACCCCAGGGTATTGTTATTAATATAGTGCGATAAAAAGCACTTGGATTTCGACAAACCCTGAATCAGGGCCTAAGACCAACGTGACGCAGAGTACAAGTTATACAACTACAGATGACCATCAGAATGTCATCCAAATCGAGGCCATTTAGTAACTGTGGTGAACAGCATGAACTACATCCTATATAGGTCAAAGCCCTCTGAAAGCAATGACTGACACCTGCTTATTGTAAAATGCTGTCATTACTAAACCATGATGATACTGAAGGAAAATCCCCATCTACAGAATGTCCAAGCTGTAACTCCCAGAGACCCATTTTTATGAACCAAGAATCCAACCCTTACTATAAATTATTAGTCGGAAATTTGTTTTTGATGGATGACCAAGAACACAGTTTATTTATGCTGTTTTGATAAGCAGGAACCACAGCAATTCCGATATCAATTAACAAAATTGACAATTTCACAGAAAGAAACAAGCTTCCCGCATGGAACACTATGCATTACAGCAGTTATAACAAAATTGTGGAAACCCCGCGCTTCTTTGGGATCCAAATAGTTTTTGTTCAGAGGTTCTTGCAGTGAATAGCAGCAGGTGTTGCAGCAGGCATGCAGTCCTGAGCTGAATGCTACTCACTTGAGGCATCAGTGTGTGTGGGTAGGTTGAACACTATGCATTACAGCAGTTATAACAAAATTGTGGAAACCCCGCGCTTCTTTGGGATCCAAATAGTTTTTGTTCAGAGGTTCTTGCAGTGAATAGCAGCAGGTGTTGCAGCAGGCATGCAGTCCTGAGCTGAATGCTACTCACTTGAGGCATCAGTGTGTGTGGGTAGGTTGAACGAGGTTCGGTGCAGGAGAGAATATTAATGTAAACAGTGTAATGTGGTGTCAGACCTGCACGCACATGTGCTACACCCCAGGAACTCCAGACTGGTGGCAAATATCAAGAACAAGCAAAAGTATGACAAATGCATTATAACTGCAAACAGAACGTGGGGAAAGGGTTACCATGGATGCACCCTTGGAAAATTGCAGAGCTTGCAAAACATCGAAAGGGCACATACTGATAAGAAACAAGCAACTAAAAGAAGTTCGGTCTGAGTACTTACAAGCACACGTATGAAACGAACAGGGCACTCAGCAAATGATGCAGAAAGGCATGCCCACGCGTGACCAACACCTGAGGCCTCTTCTGACCAAGGACTAATGTCAAACTAGAATGCAGAGCAGGTGTCATTCAGGACAAATGGTATACACGCCATGCAGACCACTAAAGGAAAGGCATGTATCATCCACGTGTTCAAAACAAACAGCACGACTTATCACACAAGCCTGCGATACAAACACACGTAAACCAGCCCGCATTCAAGTTGTGCATATCAGAAGTGGGCAGATTATGAAGCAAACAACAGAGGCAAACAAGCCTGCCTTCCAGAGGCAGGTGTAGGACATGCTTGCACATTTGAGAAACGAACAGGGCCTATGCACCATGCGCAGGTGTCAGACAGCCATGCACATGTGTACAACAAAGTAAGTAGTTAGGCGGCCCTATATTCTATTATAGGCCTGGTTACACAAATATGCGCCCTGGGTAGTTAGGCGGCTGGGAAGCTCACAGGCAGACTCGTTTCAGGTGCCCCCGCCCAGTGCACACCATGTCACTGCAAAACAACATGAGCCTGCAGCTCTGAACCTAGTTTGTACAGGCACGGGGAGGCCGAGAACCGGCTGAGGCAGGCGGGGACAGGGAACTTCGAGGCTACAGAGGTGGGAGCAGGGCCGGGCGCAATGCTGGGCAAGCGCTGTCGGGCCCTGCCCCGGGCTGCAATGAATGGCCGCACTCACCACTCTCGATCTCGTTGCCCTTCTTGGCGGTGGCCGCGTTGCCCATGGCTCTGCAGACAGCGGCCTGGGGAGCTCCCTCGGGCGGCTCGGTGAGCCCGGCCTGCAGGGGTGCGGGCTGTGTCTGCTTCCTCCAGGCCCTCCTCCTCCTCCTCGGCTGGATCTGCTCCCCGCTCCTCGGCCACGGACAGGCTCTGCACACACCGGAAGTGACGAACGATCCCGGGGACTCCGGGGGGCGGTTGTCATGGGCGACCCTCTCGGATTAGACCCTGAGACAAGCGTCCGGCAGGGGCGGAGGCTGGGCCGGGGAGAGGCTATCAGGCGGTGTACACCCGCACACCTAACGAGGCGGGCTTGTGAGCAGCCGGAGCTTCTGGGACTTCATAACATCGCACTTGTGCTCCGGGCTGGTACGGCGTCCCGCAGCCTATCACAGCTCCGCCGTGACTCCAGCGAAGTACACCCACGCCGCGAGCTCCGGCCTTGCAAAGCACCGCCGTGACCCCAAGCCGTGCGAGGGCAGCTGCGCGTCCAAGCCGGAGCCCCCCCCTCACCTCGTAACCTTCCTCTCAGCAGAGAACGACCTGGCAAAAAGAACCAAGGGACTCGTAAACATTGTAACTCGGAGTCTAAATCGTTGTCTATAGTTTGTATCCTTGTAGAGGTAACAAAAAAACAAACGCACCGCCCATAAACAAACCTTTGCATGCCTTTTCTATTATGCTAGTTGTAGCCGCGCATTTAACGAAATATTCCACCAATTTAATGCATTTAAATTCTTTATAAGTGAATTTGAAACTGATATGAAATGTAACTGTTATTTTAATAATGAAAATATCACGTAGTATATATACATCAGTAAGAACAGTGGTTTAAATGAGCTCGCATTGTCCAGTATTGAGTATCAGAACTTTTCATCTCTGCTTCAATACATTTATTTATTAGGAGAGCTAATATGTGTTCTGGATAGAAATCACCAGCACTTCTGTATTTACAGTTAAAGAACAGAGTAAGAGAACACGTTGACCATCATTCTTAGGGGTCCAGGATTACCATTGTGGCATCCCCTCCCACAATTGGCGATACCAGGGTTAGCAGTAAATATTGGATGCAGCAATACTGCGGTATTTCAACTGCACCCTGAGTGTTCAATAGCAAATGGGTGCACATTTTGGTATTTCTGACTTACCGTACTTGATTTCTGTGGCAACTCCCCATCCTTTGAACTTTTCCCTGTCTTTAGCCGGTGAAGTGCCTGGTGGTGGAGCAAATTCAGAGTGTGATATTCCTACCTATGCTGTAATTCAGCCGACAGTACCGGGTCCAGCTACATTGGGAATTAAACATAACTTGTATTGGAGGCCACAGAGTACTATTGAGTCTTTTTATTTTGTAAATGGAAATCGTGCTACTACTCAAAAATCCCATCTTCCCAAATAAAACCTATACCAGGGGTGTAATGCAGGACCCTAGTACTTCCAGGGGCCCTCAGCTGTCACTAGACCCCCATACAACCCAAGGTCAACTAATATCTGTGAGATATGGGAGTCTCGGCCCTAATCACATTCTGCAGGGGCTCCATCGTTTTGTGTTATGCCACTGTATCCAGCTTCACTCGCAAAGCTTTTACTCTAAACATGTGTAATATGCAATGTGGCCCTTGATATCCTCAGTAATATGGCACATCTACTCTGTACAGAACGTTTTGTGAATCAACCCCATGAGCTTAATAACTGATGTTACCAATGAAATAAAGCTTTACAAAATCTGTACCCCTGAATCTTTGACTTTTTACAACTTTCTCTTGTTCATTTGATATCCCTCTGAATATTAGATTTCTGGATCCAGCTGGTCAGTGAAATATAAAGGTAGTGTTTACATTCAATTACACATTACTGAGTGTTTAGTTAAGAGCCTTTTTGCATTATTAAAAGGGTGTATTAATTTACTTTGGGATAAGCTAATTGAAGCTTAGCAAACGTACAATGGCAAATTAGCTTTGCTGTTTGCTGGGGAGCAGAGAGCAGGGGAAAATAGACAATATATTTAGGGGGCATGAGAGGGATCGGGGAGGTTCTAAATCCCTGATGTTGTTTTGGAGAGGGAGAAGAAAAAATGCATTCACATTTCCTAGAACTTTTATGGTTTCGTAGAAGAGAATCATTGAATGTGCCCAAAGCCCTAAATATCATAATGAACATTCTCATTTGAGATGACCTACATGGTCTTCAATTCAATTTTATAATGGTTAGTATATATTCTGTTTCTGTTGTTGAAGAATGAGAGAGGAAGGGTAAAGGATAGATGGACAGGGTATAACAACCTATTGGTTTTATTACCCACATCAATTGAATTTTTTTTTCACCCAGGTATGCAGGAAAGACTAAGAAGTGGCTCCAGAGATTCAAATGTGCTATCTCTTTGCAGTAGGTTAATTATTTCTCTGAGCAATGTCACTTTGAAGCTTGTAACCACCAGGCTACACACACATCTCAGCAGCAGAAACATTGCGCTGCTGAAATTTACTGGTATGAACAAATTATCCTTTAGGTTACACCCAGATCTCTGCAGCATAAACAATAATTTGCCACAGTATTTTACTGCTACTGGAAAACACAACCTGCAAGTAACACAGACCTCTGGAGCCTGTGCTAACCTCACAGAGTCATGATATTGGAACCATAATCTATTACTGAGGGAACACACTGACATCTGTAGGAGGTGCTCACACCTCTGAGCTATCTTACCATAAAACGGCTTATAAAGCATACATAATCCTCCATACTTTAATATGGCTTTGTTGAATCCTTTTAATACAGTAGTTTGGCAAAATATCTCTGGAACATATAGAACATTAAAAACTGTATATCTAATTACTTTGAGATGTGTTATTAGTGTTAGAACTACTAAGTGGTATTCTTCTGAAATTAGGATTTGTGTCTTTGCGATACATATATCTCTGCTATAGATGCATTAGCCCCCTGAGCAACATCACCAGAATGATGGTATTAACATCATACTTTGCATTGTATATTGTAGTTGCATTTATTTACATACCCTTCATCGTGGAGGTCAGGGAAGAGCTCCATGGGATTGCAAACCAGAGTAAAAATGGGAGTAAAGAAACACTGCATGACCTTTGGGAAATTGTTAACCCAATAGCTGTGGAGGGTGCTCTTCATAGTAGAACTCCTCTGTGGTGGGGGGACTCTATGGAAGTACACCTGATGTAGTAATGCAGGGTGTAAGTAAGGGAAGTTAGAGATGTATTGTGAAAGCACTCTGAAGCCTTACTGGGATAGTAGCATATACTGCAGGTCAGGGTAGAGATGCATTGAAGGAGCTCTGTGATAGTCAATGAGGTACCACTGCATAGTGCAAGTGAAGGTCAGAGTAGAGATGCATTGAAGAAGCTCTGTGATAGTCAAAGTGGTACCACTGCGTGGCACAAGTGAAGGTTAGGGTAGAGCTGCATTGAAATAGCTCTGTGATAGTCTTAATGGGATACCACTGCATGGTGCAAGTTAAGGTCAGGCTAGAGATGCATTAAAGGAGCTCTGTGATAGTCAATGAGGTACCACATCATGGCACAAGTGAAGGCCAGGGTAGAGATGCATTGAAGGAGCTCTGTGATAGTCAATGAGTTACCACTGCATGGTGCAAGTGAAGGTCAGGGTAGAGATGCATTAAAGGAGCTCTGTGATAGTCACTGAGGTACCACATCATGGCACAAGTGAAGGCCAGGGTAGAGATGCATTGAAGGAGCTCTGTGATAGTCAAAGTGGTACCACTGTGTGGCACAAGTGAAGGTCAGGGTAGAGCTGCATTGAAAGAGCTCTGTGATAGTCTTAATGGGATACCACTGCATGGTGCAAGTTAAGGTCAGGCTAGTGATGCATTAAAGGAGCTCTGTGATAGTCAATGAGGTACCACATCATGGCACAAGTGAAGGCCAGGGTAGTGATGCATTGAAGGAGCTCTGTGATAGACAATGAGGTACCCCTGCATGGTGCAAGTGAAGGTCAGGGTAGCGATGCATTGAAGGAGCTCTGAGATCGGCAGAGCTCCTGTGAGGCATACAGACAGTTTTATAATACTATTAAAGACGAGATGCTAGCTGTCATGCAGATGTCTCAGCTGGGCCTTCCTCCTAAATCATGGTCAGATGCCACAATAGCGGTGTTTTGTAAGAAGGGCAAGCAGTCGGATATAGTTGGATCTTATCGTCCTATATCTTTATTAAATGCGTATAATAAAATATACTCCAAGATCATGGCTAACCGATTAGCAGTAGCCATGGCGTCTTTAGTCTCAGAACATCAACATGGTTTTATATCGAAAAAAGGAACTGTAGATCATGTGAATAAGGTAATCACCCTTTTTGATATTGCGGCAGCGGAGAAAAATGTTTTAGCCCTTATCTTACTAGACACTGAGAAAGCGTTCGATCGTGTGAATTGGGGGTATATGTGGAGACTCATGGGTAAAATGGGGTTTGGGCAGAAATTTATTGTTGCCTTACAGTCTCCTTATTTAACCCCTATGGCTAAGATCTCTGTTATGGGATTTCTCCCGGACTCTTTGAATATAACTCGGGGGAACTCGCCAAGGCTGTCCATGCTCTCCCCTTTTGTTTGCCCTATACATCAACCCTTTTATTGAACAATTGATTAGAAGCGGATTGATTCCACCGTATCGAGTTTTGGGTTATACTTTTTCCGTTTTCGCGTACGCGGACGACATTGCTGTGACAACAACCAACCCAGGTACCGCTATAGAAGAGATTGAGCGACTGGCGAAGGAATTTGGCAAAGTAACTGGATACAAGCTTAATGTATCCAAGACGCAGATTTTGTGCTCTGATACCTTAGCTTGGCAGGACGAGAGGGTAGTTAAAGAGGCTACTCACCTAGGGATAAAGTTAAAGGCGAATATGATTGAATTAGTCAATGGAAATTGGAGTTTATTGATGGCTAAAATTAAGAGCTCTTTAGATGGGTGGGAACAACTACATTTTACTATCATTGGTCGGTCAAATATCATAAAAATGAATGTACTACCAAAGGTTCTTTATCTGTTTAGGTCAATACCTTTAGAAGTATCAGAAAATAGGATACAGACCTTACGGTCGATGTGCGGTAAATTTATTTGGAGTCCAGGCAGACCTAGATGGGCGATGAAATACATGACTTTACCTCTAACTAGGGGGGTATGGCGGTACCTGATTTTTTTTTATATTATGTAACTTGCTTTTTATATAAGATGAGGGTATTGATTACGGGTGAAACAGTGGCAGATATGACTACTGCCCCCTCTATTTTTGAAATGTTGTTAGGACCAGTTGCAAAACAATGCCTATTTACTGAGCCAGATGGTAGTTATTATAAACGGACACGTTTCAAGGTATTGATCAGTGCATTTAAGGTCTTGAAATGGTTTGCAAAAGCAATGGCAATTGGGAAAATATCTTATTATACTCCTTTTAAATCCTCTAGGCATCTCCCAGGGATATTGTCTGATGATATGGCTATAAAGTGGCAGAGGAAGGGGGTGAGATGCTTGGGGGATATATACATGGATGAAGGTACTCTTAAGTCATTTGATGAGTTAAAGGAACAATTTTCTCTCCCCAGACATTTTTTTTTAAATTTTTACAAATATGGGATCACCTATTTCGAGGCAAGATGGAATTGCAAAAAAAGAAAGCAGTTGAAGGAGTTAGAAAACTGATTAAAATAGGAATGTTATATCAAATATTGCTTATGGGGAAAATTGACGATCTTGACAATGTAAGGTTGAAGTGGGCTACTGCGTTAGATGACTCAGACATAGCTGTAGAAGATTTGCTTCTGCTGTCCAATGAGGCATTAATGTCTGCAAATTTAAAAGCCCAATTTTTTAAGATGTTGTATGACCTATATTATACCCCTTTCAGAATGGCAAAATGGGGGGGGAGGGAATGAGGGTAAATGTTTTCGATGTAGGGCTGATGATGCAGATAGCATACATATTTTTTTTAGCTGTTTTTAAACTTCAACGCTTTATAGCTATAGTGGATTGGTGTGGTTCACTGGTTAGAGGCGGCAGACCCGGAAGCAGAGGACGACCTGGGACCAGGGTTTAATTCCGGACGCACCAGGGTCATGGACCAGGGTCCGCGGACTTGATAATTCTCGCCTCGGTGCCTACTCTAACCAGGAATCACACTCGGCAACTCTGGGCATTAGCTTGCCTTATCTCCACAACAGCCCCCCATATACACCGGGGATGCCTGGTTTAACCTTGGAGATACCCAGTAGGGACCATCTCACAGGGAAAGCCAGGACGGGTTCCCCAGCGGTTTAGAGCGCGGAGATACCCCATGTGGGGTGATTCATGCGCTTTACAAGACATCATTACATAGCTGAAATTGGAAAGTTTTTGTCACTGGTTATCAAAATGCCGGTAGATATCACACCTGCCATGATGTTATTGGGGAAAATACCTATGGGTATGCATTGGACCCACTATATCACTATCGGCACTTTATTTTTTTCTCTATGACTGTTGCACAGTTATGTATTGCCACTGACTGGCTTCAGAAGAAACCACCTATTTTTCATCAATGGCGAGCCAAAATGTATAGTCTATTTAATTTGGAGTGGGTTTTTTTTTCTATTAGGGGTATTAGAAAGAAAAAATTGGGTATAAAAATGTGGGGCTCTTTTCGTGATTATTATGAGGATTGATAGTATATGTATGAACTGCACAGGAAATTTGATGGAATGTGGAAAGCTAAGGGGCCAAGTTTTGTGGGCAGGTAACTGATCTGTTTTTGACTAGCTGGTTCTTTTGTAATGAATTTGTCCACGCCTACAAATGAATGCTGGCTCTTATTTTTGTGTTCATATTTATATCTGTGTATGTTTCTTGCTGTGAACAAAAAAAAAAGCAGGAGCTCTGTGATAGTCAATGAGGTACCACTGCATGGTGCATGTGAAGGTCAGGGTAGAGATGCATTGAAGGAGCTCCGTGATAGCCCATGGGATACCACTGCATGGCACAAGTGAAGGTCAGGGTAGAGATGCATCTAAGGAGCTCTGTGATAGTCAACCGGGTACCACTGCATGGCGCACGGGAAAGTAGAGCCCTGCAAACAACGTAACCAAGTGTTATCTTAGCCTCTCTTTGCTCACCTCTGAAGCTTACAGGGTTCGGGTGCTGCATTGCTGCTGATTGGTCTCCGGACGGTTTAGCCTTGGTTTTGATAAAGGTAATGGTGCCCAGATACCAGGCGAGGATACTAGAACTAGGCATAGTTAATGGACTATCTAGCTTAATAACCCCTTGATCTTTTGGAGTGGACACGCCGCTAGAAGGATGCCAGACAAGAAAGTGCACTCCTCGTCTTCCATAAAGCTTGGTCCCTGAGAGGGCGTGTAGGGTTCACCCAAGAAGTGGCAGTTCAGGCAACGCTACCCCCTCCAATTTGCTTTCTACTGAAATGTATCTATTTAGCTACTTTGAAGAGGGCGTCCCCTTCTCTCTGAAAGGAAGGCCCCAGCGTGCAGGCAAACGTTACAGTTTCAATTTTCAGTTACAAAACACAGGCGCATTTGTTGCACACTGTGTGTGAGAGGAGAAAAAAAATATTTAGATGCGATTTCCACTGTTATTTACTCGCTAGTATGTGATTCATTCCCGAGGTGAATGTGGGGGCTCCATTCCAGGAACAAACATTGGCAGATCCATTTTGTCTCGCCTTTAGGACCGTATAAGTGTTTAGCCAGAGCTAATGGCTTTGCCATTGTGGTCAAGCTATGTTGTAGAGCATTCTGGCTGCTGTCCTGCGTTGAAAATTTACAATAAAAAAGAGCTTTAAGCAGTTTTGTTACCTGATATATAACCAAGAAGACATTATGTACAACTGAACGACTTTATTAAAAAAATAACTAACATAAAAATATTTTCTAGTTTTGTGATTATTGTCCTACAACAGCGAATGCGAAATTAAGATTTATTTTTATGGTTTTTGTGTTTACATTGGCAGATGAGGATTTATTATAATGTAGCACACGTTTTCAAAAAGTGAAGCGTGTTTTAATAAAAAAAAATATATAATAAATGGGATAGTATGTATAAAATAGACAATAATATTTCTTAGAAGGGCTGGTGGGGTTGGCATGTAGTAAGTTAATATTTACTAATGATATCCCTTAAGTAAAACAGACAAGCTTTGCACAAAACCCATCAGTACTTGAACAGCTGTTGTAAGCAGACAACTATGAGTTGTAATTAAAAAATAAAATGTGTGTTCTGATGACTAATATGGCAATACAGTCATTTATAATGTAGAGCCTTTTTAGGGTGTTCGAATATTCCATCCTTATAGCCAGAGCTTTAAGAAGGATGAAAAAACTGGGGGAGGCGGTGTCTCTCAAAGGGATGTAGCCGATGTAATTAAGGGCATGGCTTAAAAATACTTAAATTATAAATCTGTGCTTAGTTAGCATAGTGTGCCGCCTGACTGGTATTTTGCTGCTTCTGTCATTGCATCCAGATATATAATACAAGTAATATTACACCTACAACAAGCCTGGACTATTGGCTTTGTCAATGGCTGTTAGCTGCATATGATAAAAAAGCAACAACTACCGCTTCATTGTATAGAACATTGAAAATGCTTCAGTTCTAAAACGACGAGAGTGTGAATGAACTATAAGCAGTGTCTTTGAAGTTACATCAAAAGCAGTCCAGAGTTAAGATTTCTTTTCACCGAGGGTGAAGGCAAAAATGGAGAGGCCAGTAGGGACCCAATTCAACACCTGCTTTTTAGAAAATCTGGTATTAAGCACCGGCAGGACCCGGCCCACATAAAGCCCTGCTTGTAGCAAATACACCTAGGTACGTTTTTTATGCATTCTCAGTAAAACTCATTCTACTGTGAATAATCCTTAATGCCCTTTTATATTGAGGAGCCTCGTATTCCCTAGCAATACTTCTGTGAAAAGAAACATGTGAGCCATGAAACCCAGAGTGAGTGTACCTTTCCAGGTACAGTTTTTTACACAAAGTTTTAACTGTAAAATGGGCGGGTCAAAGCACACATATGAGCCAGGAAAACGAGGGGCACAAAGAATCACACAGGGTTGAAGGCTGTACGGGTGTGTGAGAGTTATGGGGGGGGGGGGTCAAAAACAGATGGGACACAGTAAACTGGAGCACTGGGATGCAGAGAGGAACACAGTGCTTTAAAGTAACAAAGAGAGCATGATGAATGAAGACCATAGAAGAGAGGCCACAGCAAAACACCCAATATCCTCTTGGTAAATCAGGTAAACGTAGGTAATGTAATTGGCATGCACATTAAGCACTCCGATACCTTTGGTTCGAGTTAAAGTTGCTCTATATAAATTAGTGCAATAATAAATTTCAGCATAAACATGTTTATCTTTAACACCTGCAAACAAGGAAGTGGGGCCAGCAAACTGGGCCTGCCGAGGTCAAGTGGAGGTCAGGGTGTCCAGCACTTTCTGTTAGCTGTGGAAGGCAGCAGCCCAACTCCAATTCCTATGTGGTGGGTGTGGAGCAGTAGCAGCAGAAGGTAGAGCTTCAGCACATTATCCCAGTCGCAACCATGCGCACAGCCCCTGTAACCAAGCTCCAGCAGCAGGAAGACCCTGCTGACGATGTAAAAACAGAGGGCAAACAGTAAAGTGGAGCTCTGGGGTACAGAGAAGCACATGTGCTTCAAAGTAACACCGAGATCGTGATTAAGGGTACACGCAATCTCCCTGCCCAAAACTGAATGTGAATTTAGGCAATGTAATCTGTGTACATGTTAAGCACTCCAATACCTTCAACAGTCAAAATGCAACTCAAATTCTATCCAAATTATTGGCACTCAGCTTCCTCCTTAAATTGAAAGTTAAAGTGGTTCCCTTTATAAATAAGTAAATGGGCGCCTAATCTGTTAAACAATTAAGAACGGATGCTTCCGAAGCCGCAAGCAGAGGTGTTGGGGGAAGGTACAGTGATATTAAGGGACTTAGCTCTGGAGCCAGCCCCGTTCACCCATGAGTGGCGAGAAAACAGTGCAAAGGAAAAGTAGTGCAGGGAAATAAAACTTGTGGCCGCTTCGGAAAGGATCCATGTAGCAGGGGCGGTTGCCAAGGTGGTAAGAAAACAGACACAAGGCGGGCCAAATTGTTACTGTTCTCCAATGCAAAAAATGAATTTTGTAAAGGCAGGACAAGCAACCAATTAAACTGGTGGGCTTGTTGAAAGCCCACAGAAGGATTACATCATGATTTGCAGAGCAGCGCATGCGCATTGCCTCTAGACTCTGCCTAAAAAGGTCTGGGACTTCCCACACCACTGAGGCTCTGGGTGCCCGTGCTACACCTTTTAAGCAAAGCGCTAGGCAGCTACCAATAGGTCCTATGTTATGCGTGCTACTTTTAGGTAGTCTTGAATTTTGAGCAAATTTTTCTTTCTTGCTAACATTTTTCACCCAAATGTCCGATGTTCAAACTACAAGCCCCACAATGCCCCATCTAAGTGACTGTTTGTAAACCTGCATCACCCCCTCCCTAAAAATGCTTATTTCTCCATTCAGTTTAATAAGATCACTTCAGTCTTCAATCTATTTTGAGAGGCATCCATACATGACAAAACACCCACTTCAAGTGGGAAACAAACACATTTAGAGTAAACGTTACTTTATTTTATCTTTCCTCCACCCAATTTGCCTCCTTTTCAATGCACATCAGTGGGAAATACGTTTCCTACATTTATTTGTCAAAAAACGCAATTTTCCCTCCTTCCAAATGTTGGCATGTATGATGTATCCTCAGAGTTAGGTGTTTTCCTGTTCTTACCCAGCTGCTTCTTACTGGCCCTGCCGAAGTAATCCCCTAAGTATTCCCCAACTTCTGGCTCAACATCTTAGAAATTGCCTCCCTTAACTCCAGAAAAATAATGGGCATTTCTTAAGAATCAAAAATGATGCCCAACAAAGCAAACTTATGCTTGTTCCTCCGGGTAAATGTGTACATGTTGAATTATGCCAATGGCCAGACTCCTGCAGAAACCTCTCATTTTCCTAGTGATCATCTCCTGTTAATTTTTAGTTGCATTTATTTTTATGGGCTTCAACCACATCATGCTTTTTTTGCACCAGCTTGTTTCTTTTTATGTGTGTCGGCCCATAGATGATTGTTGTGAAACAAATCCACCTTTAAAAACGCATAAGAGTGCACTAGATCTTAAATATAGGATTAATAAATCAGGACACCCCCATCTGAAGACAATTTTGTAAATATGGGGAACATCTGCCATGTCACATTCTGCTCTTACCCCACTATTGTATATAATTGTTTCAATCATTCATGCTCAAATTATCACCCAAATGATGTCATGTCAGCCTTCTTAGCACCCATTTCACCAGGGAATGACAGATGAGCCATACTGTTGTCTTACTCGCTACTGGCCCTTGAATGCAACCAGAATATTAAGAAAAAGAAAATTCTAAATATGTCCATTATAAAAAAGGACAGTCTGGTCTAATGTATCTCTCACAAAAATCGGATCCCCACTCCACTGCCCAATAAGCCTTATATCACTTAGAGAAACACAGTCTGTCGGACATTTTGGCTGCCTGTTTTGAAAAAGAATGTGTGCCAAATTGTGCTACTTGGAACCCTAACTTCGTTTAAGTCTTTCTCAAAACACACAGAACCAGAAAAGCGGATCGCTTGGCTCCATTTTCATAACAAAAAATATCACCCGAAAGACACCTCTTACGTGCACAAATCTTTGCCATGCTGCTAAAGGACGAAACACACAGCGGCGGCTCCTCTGTTAAGGTGGTGAAGCGTCACCCTACTGCTTTCTTAGCAGGAAAAACATGAAAAATAAAACTATAATAGAACAGCCTAATATTATTTATTTTATTTTTCCTCGCTAAACCAAGTGTAGAGCAGGGCAGAGCAGGGCAGGGCCAGGCCATCCTAATGGAAATAAGCTGCAGCAGCAGGGAGGAGGAGTGGTGGGCACTACTGCAATTACGCATGTTGGTTTGGCCTGCCATTTTGGCTAATCGTCTTAGGATGGCCAAACCGGGTAAACAGAACGGAACCAGAGAAGCAGGCAGTCCTCTACGGCAGAATAGTGAAACAATTGTTTCCACCGGGAGGATATGATGAAAGCGCCCCTGGTTCCATAATTTTTAAAGATAAAAGACGTCATTGGACGAGGAACATTGTTTAAGATACCACACGCCCATTTTTAGGATCCTCAATAGATAATTGAAGCGGGCCATGCATATATAGGAGAGAAAAGGGGAAAATGAAGCAAACCCAGCAATCCTAGAAAATATCACGTCCCAACTGAACCCCATTTGACCATATCCAAAGAATATTCTTAAGGGTGATCTTATTGACTCCAGAGACACGACAGACAGAACGTAGTGTCTTGATAAAGGTGGCTTCAAACCAAACCTACCACCGAAACGCGTCGACGCATTTCCAAGTATAATTCTTCAACTCGGACACCTGTGTTGACACATTACAAGACGGTGCATAACACATGGGTGTCAGATAGAGTTTGACTATACACCTTGTATTGTACAATTGGATGTCTGTTGTCTGTCCCCTTATTTGTGTCAATTTTGCTGGTCAATTTTGAATTTCCATGTACTTTTATTATTATTGTCAATTTTTAATTGGTTTTACTTGTGTATAGTGGTGCTACTGTCCACTTGTTCTTTTTAATATATTGTGTAATTAATAAACTGTGTTTTTTTGATGTTATATAAGAATTGTGCTAATTGCTTTGTAATCTTAGTTGTTCAATTGAACACCCTACTCAAGGGAACCTTTTCTGTTTACTGGTTGGATTAACCCTACTTCCCTTGATTTTGGTTAAGGGGTACCTCTCACTTTCCTCTACAAACCGATATACCCACTTAGATCGCTCCACCTCAGCTGTGCTACACATCCAGGTGAAGAGGAGGCACATGCTCCCGGGGCCAGACTGAGTATGGAAATGTACCCCTTGAGGGAACACTGGTGCAGGGTCACCCTCTCGTCCACGGGCCCTAAGACTAACAAAAGAGAGATCAGCACTGGAGTGAAGTGAAACAAACCAAGTTTATTAAACAACTCATGAGTGGGACCGCATCTGAGCAACACCCTAAAGTGTTGTGGGAGGAAGTACTTTGAATACAAAAACCATCATCCTTATATACTGTTGTTGCAGTGTAATCGCATGGGAAGGAAAACTGGAAGAAACAAGTTTAAGAACGGAAATAGCTATAGGTCAACAAGAGCAGATGGGGGACCAGGTGGTCAGGAGATGATGAGGAGAGTAAGGCATGTTTATGGCAGCAATAAGCAATCATTTGATAACATCTGAGACCAGGTGCACCAGCAGCTGCAGCCCTCCAGCACACACATCAGATTGACCATGTCAGAGAGGTAAGTTTAAAGTTGAGGAAACACGCTGGGTGAAAAGGTGAGCAGAAGAGAATAAAATGTATACGACAGAAACTAAATGGACACGACAGTAGAAACGGCTGCCGCTTATGCTAACATAGAATTTGCACTTTTCCACAGGAGCATCAAACCAGGCCGCTCAGACCAATCCTGGTGCTTCTATCATGCTGGGAATTACCAGCATGAGAGCAGAATCTGGATTGGCATAGGGGAGTCTGGGAGCCTGTGCATGGACTGCTGAGAGTCGAGAGTAGGAGAAGAGCACTGAGGTGGTAGCCTGCAGGTAAGATATTTTTTTTCTTATTTTCTCCCCCACACTGTCCCCATGCTGCCCCCTGCGCTGCCTCCCCACATTTATTTCATAGCAGCCGCCACTGGTAACACAGGGCATCCTAAGCTGCTAATGTTTACTCACTTGCTCTTATCCCTCTGATCAGTTTTGGACTAACTCAGCTAAATGTCTAAACCCCATCCCCGCCGGTCACCTCACTGTATAAGAATCCCCCTAAGGCTTGATCCCAATAATTCTAAAATCTGAAAGGTTCTGAAAAACAGTCAGCAGCATGGATAGCTAAACCAACAGAACTTCGAAACGAGAAAACCAGCAAACCGGCAATGCTCCCAAAATGTGCCTCAATCACACATCAGTTATTGGGGGTCTGTGATTTAACAATGAAATCCACCCAATAGAACAACCTGTTAACATCTGAATGTTTGACTTAGGTTGCCTTTCTTGCATTGCAACCCTATCTAATTTAATTCCCCAAATTTCAAAACAGCCTGGGTCTCTCTGATTTTAATTATGCTTGGGCCTAACTCAATCTATAATCAACAAAGAACAAGTGCCTATACTGATAGTAATTTCAAGAGGTTTGACCACCAGAACAAAGAAGATTCTTCAGAGCTGGGGTGTGCTTATGAATTGCTTTTTTATTTTTAACGTCTAGGTCAAAGAAAAAAGGGGGTATATTTGTATTAATCATATACAATTGAACAAAGACCACATTTTTTATATACACACCAGAAAAATTATTATGGACAAAAAAACAGTGAAAACGTTAAAATCCAACATGCGTACCGAATTCATTCATATCACAATCATCCTTCACCATTCATACATCAAACATATATAAATACTCAACACGACTAGATACGAATATGTAATCGTGCTGAGTATTAGGTCTGCTACAATATTTACAATTATATATACAATTTTTTACAATGATTTTGCAAGTATGAATCAAATAAATCAACAAGATCAAACATGTAATCAAAAATAATATATCCAACAATTTATAGCCGGTAATGTGGCAATATGTTCACACTACGGGAAGGACCAAAAGGGAGCAGACACTGGACATGAAGGGGCCTACGCGTTTCAAATCCCTATAAGTTGGAAGGGATTCTCATCAGGGCCAGGTAGCTCTAGAGAAAAAAGAAGAAGAAAATTCTATAGTGTACATCTTTAAAAACTTAAGAATCAAGAAACTCGAGTACAGAACCACCCAAGGTTCCTTCTGCTTACCACTATGGAGAATATCCGAGAGAGGGATAACACCTGTGTGACAACAAAAGACAATAAAGACTACATAGGTAAAGGAAAGTGTTAATCGGGGGATTTACGTTGCTGTCAACCGACAAAACATTTACCTTAGGTGTGTGCGGTAGCCACGTTTTTATAAAGTCCCAGTCGAAGAGTAGGTGGGGAGATGAGGCTGGATGGCCTGGGAAGAGAACAACAACCATATATAGTGGACTGGAGACAAGTAATGGAGCTTATAGTCGGGCATTGGGCTAAGGTTCTTACCGGGGGATCGTGAGTGGTCACGTCCAAGCGCAGGATCGCGAATTTTAGAAGAATCAAACCTCGTTGGTTTTCAGCCTCTAACGGGAAGGAAAAATAATAAAGGCTTCTTAGGTCAACGTTCAGAGTATAGATAAGCAGGATTCTTCGGGTAGGCCTGGTCAAATTACTGCTTACCGGTATGGAGCCAAGGATGTGTTCGCAAAAATCGCCGGCGTCTCCAACAGCACTAGTCTCTCGCACATGCGTGGAGTGTGGTACGGTTTCCACGGCTTCTCTATATGTAGTACTCGATTGCGCATGCGTGAAGTCTTAGGGGGTAGTGACTTCTGTTTTTCAGACGAAAAAAATAAAATTCGTACAGGCAGAGAAAAGAGGGGTCCCTCTTACAATTTGTATATCTCTGATATCTCGTTAAGCCCTCTGACTGCTGTGTCGAATTTAACAATTAGATAGGCCTCTCTCTTTGAGAGTTTTAGATCCATATCTCCTCCTCGTGGATCTTTTTCAATGCGGGAGATCACTGTCCATTTAATATCACTCATTAGATGTTTGCAACGTTTCCAGTGGTTCACCAATGGAGCAGTTTCAATTCCGTTCTTTATCCTGGATTTGTGTTGAGTGATTCGAGTGCGGATTTCTTGATTGGTCTTCCCAATATAAAGTAGTCCACACGGACAGATGATGCCGTAGACTACGTATTTGGTTTTACAATTGCTGAAACTGTCATGTTTCCATGAGATCCCCTGATGTTGAAACAGGGATCCCTCGATGGTTAATTCGCAACAAAGACACGTCCCACATTTGTGATGGCCTGTAATGGGGGACAATCCCAACATCTGTCTTAAGGACGGTTGTTTGTTTGTTTTTATTCCAGCTCTTATTACGTGGTTGGCCACGCTGTTCTCTTTTTTGAAGGCGAACAGCGGGGGATTTTGCAGGCTGGCGTCCAAGTTTTTTACAAGATGCCAATTTTGAGTGATGATTTTTTTAAGATTATTGGCATTAGGGCAGTAGGTGGTTACACAAACTTGCCTGTTGGAAATGGGTTTATTTTTTCTTTCTAGCAGGCTGTCCCTCGGGGTCCATCTGGCCCTTTTCATGGAATTTCGGACTACTTTTTTAGGGTAACCCCTGTCGCACAGTTTTGAAACTAAGTTTTCAGCATGAAGTTTGTAGTCCTCATTTAAGGTGCAATTTCTACGAATTCGTAGAAATTGCCCATAAGGCAAATTTTCTTTTAAGCTCCGCGGATGGTTGCTGGAGAAAAGTAATGCCTTGTTCCTGTCGGTGGGCTTAATAAAAATGGATGTGGCCAATGTTCCTTCCAGTGGAAAAACTTCAACATCCAGGAAAGAGATTTTAGTAGCTGAGTGTGATATGCTAAATTGTATGTCCAGTGTTCTAGCGTTAAGCCAATTGTAACACGACATGAGAGCTTCTTCTCCCCCGGTCCAAATCATGAAGACATCGTCTATAAAACGCCACCATGTGGCGATGTATTCTTTGAAAGGATTAATATTGTGGATGTATTTGTCCTCATAGAGTGACATAAATAATACTGCCAACTCCGGGGCAAAGGGGCACCCCATTGCAACCCCCTTCGTTTGGAGGTAGAATTCATTTCCGAAACTGAAATAGTTCTTTTTTAAAGCAAAAGAAGCCAAATCGACTAGGAATTTTGTGGGTACCTGGACGGGTCTGGGTCGTAGATCTAAAAAATATTCCAGTACAGCCACAGCTTCATCCTGGGGTATTTGTGTGTAGAGTTGTGTGACGTCCAGTGTTACAAGCAGATCTTTGTCCTTTTCAAATTTTAATCCTTACAACTTGGTGATAAAGTCCGTTGTGTCCTTCAAGTAAGAAACAACGAGGTCCATGAACTGTTTCAAAAAACAGTCGACGTACTTTGTCACCGGTTCCAACAGGGAATCACACCCTGCCACGATGGGTCTACCTGGTGGCTTTGTTTGATGTTTATGGACCTTGGGAAGGACGTAAAATAGAGGTGTTTTGGGATGTTTATTGCGTAGATATTCCAGCTCTTTAGGGCCTAAAAAACCTGCCTCAAAACCTTCTTGTAAGATGGGAAATAGAAGGTTTTGGAATTCCAACGTGGGGTCTTTTGCGATCTTACGGTAACATGTCTGGTCATTTAGCTGCCTCATTATTTCGGCTGTGTAGTCGTTGGTGTCCCAAATGACAATCGAGCCGCCCTTGTCGCCTTGTTTGATGGTAATTGAGTTGTCATTTTTTAGCGTAGAGAGGGCATTAGTTTCATCTTTAGAGATATTAAATTTGACGAACTTTTTTTGTTTCTCCATGTCCGAAATGGCGGAAAGGACAGTTCTTTCAAAGATTACTACTTCCTTCGGTACTTTATTCCCTGGAGGACAGAAAGTTGATTTTTTGCGTAGTCCTGTAACTTCTGATGGTGTGGAAGAGGGATTATCAGCAAAAAACATAGTGAGGCGTAGTTTTCGACAAAATTCAATGACTCAGTCTTCATCTTGACAAAATCCGTTTTTTTAGATGGTACGAACGATAATCCTTTGGATAAGATACTTTCCTCAGCTGTTGTTAAATTCCTATTTGAGAGATTGAAAATTGGAGAGACTGCTAGTTTTTGTATTGTTTTTGGCGGGTGGTCATCTCCCACGGTTGGTTGTAACGTTGTCTCCCTCTGGAGCTCGTTTGGCCCCTTCCTAAAAAAGAATTCGACGCCTGTCCCTGAGGCTGTTGCATCTGGTTCCATTTGCGATTTTTGTTTGGTCGACTGTTGTTTATATCGCTGTCGTCCCCTGAGGAGGAAGTGTCCGAAAATGTTATGAACTTGTTGCGCGATCTACCCCGATTATCAGACAAGTATCTTCTGGAGTCCGCCTTGGTATAAAAATCGGGCTGAAGGAACGGATATACGTTCTCAATTCTGAAATTCTTTTTGTCTTTCTCAAATTGGTTATTTTTTTGAGTTACGGTGAAGTCCTTGAATTCCTGGATTTCTTTGTCCACTTTTTCAAGTAAACCCTTGGAATCCGTTAGGGTTTGGTGGACAAAGAAATCGGGGTAGATCGCGCAACAAGTTCATAACATTTTCGGACACTTCCTCCTCAGGGGACGACAGCGATATAAACAACAGTCGACCAACAGTCGACCAAACAAAAATCGCAAATAGGAATTTAACAACAGCTGAGGAAAGTATCTTATCCAAAGGATTATCGTTCGTACCATCTAAAAAAACGGATTTTGTCAAGATGAAGACTGAGTTCATTGAATTTTGTCGAAAACTACGCCTCACTATGTTTTTTGCTGATAATCCCTCTTCCACACCATCAGAAGTTACAGGACTACGCAAAAAATCAACTTTCTGTCCTCCAGGGAATAAAGTACCGAAGGAAGTAGTAATCTTTGAAAGAACTGTCCTTTCCGCCATTTCGGACATGGAGAAACAAAAAAAGTTCGTCAAATTTAATATCTCTAAAGATGAAACTAATGCCCTCTCTACGCTAAAAAAATGACAACTCAATTACCATCAAACAAGCCGACCAGGGCGGCTCGATTGTCATTTGGGACACCAACGACTACACAGCCGAAATAATGAGGCAGCTAAATGACCAGACGTGTTACCGTAAGATCGCAAAAGACCCCACGTTGGAATTCCAAAACCTTCTGTTTCCCATCTTACAAGAAGGTTTTGAGGCAGGTTTTTTAGGCCCTAAAGAGCTGGAATATCTACGCAATAAACATCCCAAAACACCTCTATTTTACGTCCTTCCCAAGGTCCATAAACATCAAACAAAGCCACCAGGTAGACCCATCGTGGCGGGGTGTGATTCCCTGTTGGAACCGGTGGCAAAGTACTTCGACTGTTTTTTGAAACAGTTCATGGACCTCGTTGTTTCTTACTTGAAGGACACAACGGACTTTATCACCAAGTTGGAAGGATTAAAATTTGAAAAGGACAAAGATCTGCTTGTAACACTGGACGTCACACAACTCTACACACAAATACCCCAGGATGAAGCTGTGGCTGTACTGGAATATTTTTTAGATCTACGACCCAGACCCGTCCAGGTACCCACAAAATTCCTAGTCGATTTGGCTTCTTTTGCTTTAAAAAAGAACTATTTGAGTTTCGGAAATGAATTCTACCTCCAAACGAAGGGGGTTGCAATGGGGTGCCCCTTTGCCCCGGAGTTGGCAGTATTATTTATGTCACTCTATGAGGACAAATACATCCACAATAATAATCCTTTCAAAGAATACATCGCCACATGGTGGCGTTTTATAGACAATGTCTTCATGATTTGAACGGGGGGAGAAGAAGCTCTCATGTCGTTTTACAATTGGCTTAACGCTAGAACACTGGACATACAATTTAGCATATCACACTCAGCTACTAAAATCTCTTTCCTGGATGTTGAAGTTTTTCCACTGGAAGGAACATTGGCCACATCCCTTTTTCCTAAGCCCACCGACAGGAACAAGGCATTACTTTTCTCCAGCAACCATCCGCGGAGCTTAAAAGAAAATTTGCCTTATGGGCAATTTCTACGAATTCGTAGAAATTGCACCTTAAATGAGGACTACAAACTTCATGCTGAAAACTTAGTTTCAAAACTGTGCGACAGGGGTTACCCTAAAAAACTAGTCCGAAATTCCATGAAAAGGGCCAGATGGACCCCGAGGGACAGCCTGCTAGAAAGAAAAAATAAACCCATTTCCAACAGGCAAGTTTGTGTAACCACCTACTGCCCTAATGCCAATAATCTTAAAAAAATCATCACTCAAAATTGGCATCTTGTAAAAAACTTGGACGCCAGCCTGCAAAATCCCCCGCTGTTCGCCTTCAAAAAAGAGAACAGCGTGGCCAACCACGTAATAAGAGCTGGAATAAAAACAAACAAACAACCGTCCTTAAGACAGATGTTGGGATTGTCCCCCATTACAGGCCATCACAAATGTGGGACGTGTCTTTGTTGCGAATTAACCATCGAGGGATCCCTGTTTCAACATCAGGGGATCTCATGGAAACATGACAGTTTCAGCAATTGTAAAACCAAATACGTAGTCTACGGCATCATCTGTCCGTGTGGACTACTTTATATTGGGAAGACCAATCAAGAAATCCGCACTCGAATCACTCAACACAAATCCAGGATAAAGAACGGAATTGAAACTGCTCCATTGGTGAACCACTGGAAACGTTGCAAACATCTAATGAGTGATATTAAATGGACAGTGATCTCCCGCATTGAAAAAGATCCACGAGGAAGAGATATGGATCTAAAACTCTCAAAGAGAGAGGCCTATCTAATTGTTAAATTCGACACAGCAGTCAGAGGGCTTAACGAGATATCAGAGGTATACAAATTGTAAGAGGGACCCCTCTTTTCTCTGCCTGTACGAATTTCATTTTTTTCGTCTGAAAAACAGAAGTCACTACCCCCTAAGACTTCACGCATGCGCAATCGAGTACTACATATAGAGAAGCCGTGGAAACCGTACCACACTCCACGCATGTGCGAGAGACTAGTGCTGTTGGAGACGCCGGCGATTTTTTCGAACACATCCTTGGCTCCATACCGGTAAGCAGTAATTTGACCAGGCCTACCCGAAGAATCCTGCTTATCTATACTCTGAACGTTGACCTAAGAAGCCTTTATTATTTTTCCTTCCCGTTAGAGGCTGAAAACCAACGAGGTTTGATTCTTCTAAAATTCGCGATCCTGCGCTTGGACGTGACCACTCACGATCCCCCGGTAAGAACCTTAGCCCAATGCCCGACTATAAGCTCCATTACTTGTCTCCAGTCCACTATATATGGTTGTTGTTCTCTTCCCAGGCCATCCAGCCTCATCTCGCCGCCTACTCTTCGACTGGGACTTTATAACAACGTGGCTACCGCACACACCTAAGGTAAATGTTTTGTCGGTTGACAGCAACGTAAAGCCCCCGATTAACACTTTCCTTTACCTATGTAGTCTTTATTGTCTTTTGTTGTCACACAGGTGTTATCCCTCTCTCGGATATTCTCCATAGTGGTAAGCAGAAGGAACCTTGGGTGGTTCTGTACTCTAGTTTCTTGATTCTTAAGTTTTTAAAGATGTACACTATAGAATTTTCTTCTTCTTTTTTCTCTAGAGCTACCTGGCCCTGATGAGAATCCCTTCCAACTTATAGGGATTTGAAACGCGTAGGCCCCTTCATGTCCAATGTCTGCTCCCTTTTGGTCCTTCCCGTAGTGTGAACATATTGCCACATTACCGGCTATAAATTGTTGGATATATTATTTTTGATTACATGTTTGATCTTGTTGATTTATTTGATTCATACTTGCGAAATCATTGTAAAAAATTGTATATATAATTGTACATATTGTAGCAGACCTAATACTCAGCACGATTACATATTCGTATCTAGTCGTGTTGAGTATTTATATATGTTTGATGTATGAATGGTGAAGGATGATTGTGATATGAATTAATTCGGTACGCATGTTGGATTTTAACGTTTTCACTGTTTTTTTGTCCATAATAATTTTTCTGGTGTGTATATAAAAAATGTGGTCTTTGTTCAATTGTATATGATTAATACAAATATACCCCCTTTTTTCTTTGACCTAGACGTTAAAAATAAAAAAGCAATTCATAAGCACACCCCAGCTCTGAAGAATCTTCTTTGTTCTGGTGGTCAAACCTCTTGAAATTACTATCAGTATAGGCACTTGTTCTTTGTTGATTATAGATTGTGGCTCAGCCTTGCTGATTTAGGGCCAACCCCGGTTGTTTTCAGGTTGGGCCTAACTCAGTCATCAAAATGTATGCAACAAAGCCATTTTGTATGCTTTGACCTTCTGGGACCGCCTCAAACAAGTCATCTAACTTGTATTACTAGCTCAAAACCCGACTGCTCTGTAAATCCTCATCACAAAAAATAAAAAATAAAACATTTAGAACAGGGTATAAGAAGTAACATAGCCCATAGATAATACATTACAGCAAATATGGGTCATTCAAATTGTAAACCCAGTAATGTAAAGCCACCTGGAAGAACTGACAAGAGCCTAATAATGAACTTTATGTTACGTTTTGTCAATTCTGCCCTCTCATCACATTGCATCTCCAATCTAATAGCATCATTCACCAAAGTATATTGCAAAGAATTGTCTACCTGAGCTATGATATCATTCACAGACTGACCCTGCGGACAAGATAGATAATGAATTAGCCTAATTCCCTAACTGCTTTTATTGGCTCTACCCCAACTGTGATACAATTAAATTAGGTAGCAGTTCTTCCTTTATCCATCTCCTTTTTCAATGTGATTGTGGCATTGCTTTGGCTGATCTTAAATTATTTGCAAATTTCTTTCCTCTTGGGCATTGATAACCTAACATATACATTTTGAAATCCCATTCCAAACATTAGCAGCCGCTCTGTCCATAGAAGCATCCAACCATTCTCCACACATCTGAATTTTAATTGGTGCAGTAACCCTTTGTCACAGGGTTATGATATATACCTCTCGCTTGTTGTCACTGCATTGCATTGGTGTCTTGTTGTCCCTGCATGCATTGCTAACTGGTGAAAACAATGACTGATGACCTCAAGATTTGGAACACTCATATTTGAATTAGCAAAATGCTTTTGCATTAAAATCTCTGCTTAACCCCCAGCATGGTCCAATTAAAGAAACATGCCCTCTTGTCACAACCCCAAATTTGGGGAGATGCTCCAAAATGTCTTTTATTGTATGAGCAGAACTCTTGTAGCATGCATGAATGGTGTCAGTCTCTTCTGAGCCATCCACAGTATAAAAAAAAATATCCAATTCAACCCGTTGTCCCTATTCATACTCTGTCTTTCCCTAAGCACCTCATTATAGCGTGTGAAAATCTGTGTGTACTCTATGATATGGCTGTGTGGCCTTATTGTAGAATACACTCACATACACCATTTTGAGTCTAGTCAGTACCATTTACTCAACCATAGCTCAACCCTGGGTAGCACTGGCTGGAAGAAATAAGGTTTAGCAAATTATGAGTTTGGCCCTACTGTGCCCCCTTGTGCATCTGTGTACTGGAGTGCATGCAGGGGGGCACACGGTGTACCCCCTGTCTGTATGCACACCCATGTTCCTGCACGGACCAAAAAGCACAAGTTTGAGCATTTCAGTTCATGCAGGAAGGAGCTTTGCCCTTCCTATGGTGTGCCTTTCTAAGGCTCACTGCCCAGGACCACCAAAGCACTGCCTGCCAGACCAGGAGAGAACTCTTAATCTGGCGGATTGTCGGCAGGCAGCTTTGGCGGTGTGGCAGCAGGGCGCTGGCATTCCAGTCCGCTGTCACACCACCAAAGGCATAATCAGGCCGTAGTGTGAACCATTTAATAGCATCAAACAACGAAACAAGAAAATCACACACCAATAAAATGGCACAACAGCAATTTATAACAATAGAGCATATTTACACGAATTTTCTAGAGACCTTGATCACTAAAATCCACCAAAGGGTCCCTGAGATACAGATTTCAGAAGTTTTTTATTTTTTTAAATGCAACCACAAACAAGGATTTGTCAACAAAAAAAATAGTTTGTAAACTTTTCAAAAGTTTTCAAAAGTTAGTGTGAGTACTCCGGTACAAGTTGGGTGACCATATCCGACAAGGACGAGGTCTAGGGGGCCAGTATGGATGCTTTGGACAGTTACCTGGCCACCACAATCTTTTTAGAGCAAGTTCCAAACTCTACAGCATGACCACCATAGAAGTCAATTGAGTGGTCCTGATGCAGAGGTCTGCAGGCAGAGATACTCAAAACGATGCTCTAATTGTTGTGCTGTCGACAGGGGTGTCTCAGTGGTGGTTCCATGGACCATGGGTGTAGTGGGGCAACTTTGTCCACGTAGATTGGGGTCCTTGGAAGTCTTCTGCTTTGCAGTAGTCAGCCAGCCAATGTTGCACTACTGGTCTCATAGCACTGCAGTTGGATGCAGAATGTTTGGTGGGGGCTGGTGTCCCTTGGGTGCGATGAAAGCGGACTCTGATAGCACACTCGGGTCAGCAGACTCGGGTGCACGTTTTGGCTATTTCAGATTGTTTCTTGATCATGCCGGATGGCTGGTAGTGGAAAAAAAATCAGCAGTGGGGTACCAACTTGCCTGTGTTGGCTCTTTCAGCTCTTGTTGTCCTGAAGCTAGTTCCAGGAGCTCAGGAGACTAATTCTCGAAGTTACTGCTGTTGGTGAAGGCTGGAAATCAACTTTTCACCATTTCAGGGGCAACAGACACAGTCCCAGTCTCGCTAGCCCAAAAGTGCAGCAGGTGCAGTCTTCACGATGGTGCAGCCTCTCTTTATGCAGGTAAAAGGCAGCAGGGCAATCCTGTGTCCTCTTCTCTTCTCCAGTGTGAACTAAGGGGCAGGGTGCCAGGAGTGCCCTAGTTGTCCCAGGAAATTGTCCTGAGGGGACCACGTAGCCCTGTTAGTTACTTGGCCCACTCCTCTCTAGTGATGATGTTCCTGTAATGTGTGGCATTTGGCTATCCCATAGTGCCACATTCCTGCCCCCTTCAAGACAGCACAATCCTTCTTCTGTCATCTGGAGCAGGGTAACCCACCCTAGAGGTATGGCTACCAGTGGGTTACACGTCCTCGGGAAAACTGGTTTGGGGAAACGTTTCCTTCCCTTGGCTCTGTCTCCTAATTGTCTGCAGGAACAAAAGGCATCCTTCTCAGGGATGTTGTCAGAAGCAGCAGTCTTTCAAGGGCCCTTCACCTTTGAAGCCTGCCTTTTGGGTTAACACCCTGAGTGCTCATCCTGGGAGAGGAGTTCACATCTCGCTCTGCAGCAACTGCCTTTGTTCCTGGATCTGGGAGTCGTTCACACATCTCCACAGGTCAGAAACCCGTCTATGTGTCAGATCCTTTGTGAGGCCACTGTACTAGCTGGAGTTCAGAGTGGCAGCAGGTCGATTTAATGCAATCATTAAGTTGATGTCTTACTTGACCCGGTCAGGCAGTCCCAATCAGAAGTTAGCCAAGCTGGGATGCCAGCCAGTAATCCTGTCTCAGCCAAAGGGGCTCCTAACCTTTCTAAAGCAACACAACAATTTAGAAGTGTTGCTGCTAAAACATATTAAAAACCATATATTGTACTTAAGTATATATAGCTCCTCTGCCACAGGGCTCTCTAGACCTTCCTTAGGGAAGACTTACATATATCCTCAAGGCAAGTGGTGGCTGTGCTGTTAGGTGTAGTGGCAAAGTAGAGCCAGCAGAGCAAAACACTGCCCTGTCAGTCTGCAGTGGCAGACTGCTGTCCATTTTGTTTTATTACATGTAGGGTGGCACAAGCAGTACTCCAGCCCTGTGTGAACACTCTGCCATACATGTGCTTGGTACCCTGGGTACTATATTCTAGGGACCTATAAGTAAGTCATTACTTGCTAATTGAGTGTAGTCAATTTAACATACTTTGGCATGGGTTAAACACTGGCACCGAGGTTTGATTAGGAGTCTTCAGGCACTCTCAGAGTAAAAGAACCAGCAGCATACATCCAAAAATGTGGGGATGAACATGCATAATGCTGCATTTCATTAAATGGCCATCTCCAGACAAAAGGCGATGAGCAAGCTAACCCTTATCCTGGTGAATCTCATATTCTACGTGGAAGAACCTGTAAATGCCATCGGCATGGTCAGTCCCAGGTCTATCTTCCACTGAAAAGTCCATACCTGTACAGAAATAGACCACCTAAACAGTTTGGGGTTCGATCCTTCCATCTGCATCACCCATCTGGGAGGTCAGTGGTCAGTTTGAACCATGAAGTGAGTCCCAAAAAGTAGGGGCTTAGCTCCTTTAGGGGCCTTACCACAGCAAAGGTTCCCTCCCAATTGCACTCCGACACTACTCTCTGGGGAGGAGTCGCCTGCTACTAAAGGTAACTGGTTGATCTTCACACTGGTCATTCAGCTTTTCAAAAGCAGCATCTGTTTATGAATATGGACCATCAATAGCAGACTCGCCACACAATTGGTGCTTTAAAAAGCAGTGCATTAAAAAAGTTGGACATGTACTTTTAACTTTTACTTGTCCTGGCAGTGAAAACATTTAAATCTGTTTTTCACTACTGCACAACCTGCGTCTTCCAAAGGATAACATTGGGTTAACTTATTACATTTACCAAATGGTAACTTTCAATAGGGAGCAGGTAGAAATGTCGAGTTTGGTGTCTAACGAATTATACTTTAAAACCCTCTCTAATGGTAAAGTTGGATTTTAAATCACAGTTATGAAAATACCTCTTATAGAAAGTTGACTTTTTTGTCTCAACTATTTGGTGCCTGCAGCCTGTATCCTGGGGTCACATTACTAAGTGTAGATGGCTGTTGGCCTTTGTGCATTACTCCCAGACCATAAGACAAAGGGGAAATAGGTGTTGGCAGGATGGGCCATCTCTGACGTGATGAGGGGGGGAAGCTATCACCTACGACACTTGCACATCACAAAGGCTCTTCCCAGCACACTCAAAAAGGGTTTTGACACTAGTCTTTTACAGACAAGCTGGGGCCAGAGAAGGGAGCAAGCTAATTCAAAACAACACTGGGGGTGGAAACCTCCAGATCCTTCTCTTACTTCAAAGTGGGAACCATATATAAATAGTGAAACCTCAGGCCCAACTCTTCAGTACACCTGTGGAAGGCTCAGAAGGATGTTTGTACTTTCCTGCAAGAAGGACTGCTGCTCTGCTGCAGTGCAGCATGAAAAGGACTGAACCTGCACCTTGAACACAGGACAACCATAATCACTCCAAGGGCTAGTTGGCTGGCCTCCTGACCAGAGCCTCAGGTACAGACACAGCTCCAACCACCTTGAACCCAGCACTTGGATTCTGTCTGCTGTGAGTTCTACCCCCAAGTGGCACCACCCCAGTCCTGGAACCTTGGAAGTGGGCCCCAATGTGTTCTGCCTGCCCAGCTGTGGTCCTGTGAGAAGATTTGCCACAGTGTGATGCATCTCCCAAAAGCTTCATCTGAACCACTGCTGCATGACGCATCCTTCTCACAAAATCTCACGCCACAGCCTACAGCTACCTCGGAACCGGTGCTGCGCAGCCCATGCTTGATGCAGGATCTCGCAATGCTTCACAAACCAGGATTTAAGGTACTTTGTTCAGCTGGCCTATCTTGGTCCTTGTATGAGGCCCCCATTTCATCGCAGTCAACTTGAACTTGTGACTTTCTGGCACATGCATCAAGCATAAATATTCTCGCAAAAATTGCGAATCAGTAAAATAGACCGTTAGCGACCACAAAACAACACTTTCCAATGCAGGTACCAAAATACCGAAAATGCAAGAAAATCGCAAAAATACCTCCCGCAAAATTAGCGAGAAGCAACATTCCAAATCCTTAACAGAGACACATACAACAGCAACTGCAAATGGCGATTAGCAAATAAAGAATCGCAATTCAATGCATGAAAAATCGCAATTAGCGAATATCATGAAAATCGCTATTCAGCAAGTGCAGAATAAGGGGAATCACAATCAGGTGGTAAAGTAAAAAAAAAAATAGTCCCACTAATCAGAAACCCTTTGAAACTGACTAAGGAGACCCCTGAAGCCTTTCACAATGGCAGATATCTACGTGTTGGCAAGCAGGATGAGTGCCCATTACATTGCTGGACCAAACAAAGGATGAAATCTACGATAAGTACAGGCTGAACCGTTCAATGAACATGCACCTAATTACAGAATTGGAACCCCTATTGCAGCACCAGACCCACACGACCCATGCTATCCCCGCACATGTACAGGTCCTATGTTGCCTGCACCTACTAGCGTCAGTCAGTTTCCGGGGGATAGTAACCGTAGCCAGAGGGGTATCACAAAGCTCACTCTCACGCTTCTTCAAAAACTTCCTTGACGCCATGATGACAAGGATCCGCGCCCACATCACCTTCCCCACAACCCCACAGTAGTTGAATTAGACACAACTTGACTTCTACCAGGTAGCACAATTCCCTCATGTGATCGGATGCATAGACTGTACGTATGTCCTTATCTGTCCCCCAGCAACTAATGAATACATCTTCAGGAACAGGGAATCCTACAACTCAATTAATGTGCAAGTAGTGTGCAATGCAAAGCATATCATAACGGAAATCGTGGCACAATTTCCAGGAAGCACCCATGAGTCCCATATATTCCGGCACAGTGGCATCCACAGGCGTATGCTCAGGGGTGAACTTGGCGACGGACATCTACTTGGTACACACGTATACCTATATGTTACATCAATCAAACAAATGTAATTGCATAACTGTGGCTAACCCTTTGCTTTCCACCGTGTAGGTGACAGCGCATATACCATGCAGGACTACATCTTGACACCACAACTTAACCCAGCCACACCACATGAGCAGAGGTACAATGCTGCACACATCAGCACACAGAATGTGATAGAACGCACCTTTGAAATGCTGAAAAGTCATTTTCGCATTCCTCACAAAACGTGTGAGGCGTTGCAGTACAGCCCAGAGACCTGCTGCAGGATTGTGGTTGCATGTGCCATGTTGCACAACATTGCCACCAGAAGAGGCATACAGATCGAGATGTCCAACAGTGAGTCTAACGGGGACGACCAACCACCAGCACAACACCGACAAGCACATGTGGTGAATTCCGCAGTGGGGCAAAGGAGACGTGCACACATCACCCAACATTATTTCTGAGGTAGGTAATGATGTGCCATAACAACTAAATGGTGAACGCAAAATTATTTATTAACATGAGCCCATGTCTAGCCAAAAAGATATAAGTGCAAAATATGACTGTAATTGCATTGAGGTATAAAGTCAAATGAAATGTTCCACACACTGGATATAAATCTCTAGGTTGTAATCGACCATGGTTAACCCAACATGGTAAACAAGCATTTGCAATGCAATATGTCTCGTATTAGGAAAGTTAGAGCTATTGGTATTGTAAATGACACATTTTTTATTTAGGTTTTGTTTTTGAAAATTGCAAAATTAATAGCTGTCATTTACAATGCCAATAGTTATAAGTCTCGCAAATGCGACACCTATAGCATTTGTAATGCAATATGTGTTGTATTTACGTGACTTACATGTATTGATATTACAAATAACAATGTTTTTTAATTTTTTTAAATAATTAATACTTAAATAAAAGTTATTGTAATTTATAATGGCAATAGCTTAAACGTTTGTAAATAACATTTGAGAAGATTGTGTTCAGTGTATTTTATTGTGACAAAAATCCAAGAACATATGCCCAATATTAACATCTTTTTGTTACATTTGTAATGAAGCTTGAAACATTGAGATAACATATTTGAACCAGTATTTGTTGAATGGTTGCACAGATTGATGCTGTGGTGGAGCTCAGTGATGTTGTGGTGCCACTGAGTGATGCTGTGGTGGTGCTGTATGCTATTCTATGTTTTTTTTTGCTCTCCTATGTTTTGTTTTGTTATGCTATGCTATGCTGTTTTGTTATGCTATGCTATGTTTTGCTATGCTATGCTATGTTATGCTATGCTATGTTTTGCTCTGCTTTGTTATGCTATGTTTTGTTGTGTTTTATTATGCTATGCTTTGTTTTGCTATGCTATGCTATGTTTTGTTGTGTTGGTATGCTATGCTGTGTTTTACTATGTTAGTATGTTTTGTTATGTTTTGTTCAGCCATGCTATGTTTAGTTTTGTTAAGCTATGCTGTTTTGTTTTGTTATGCTATGTTTTGTTATGTTATGCTATGTTTTGTTATTTTATGCTATGTTTTGTTATGCTATGCTATGTTTTGCTATCCTATGCTTTGTTTTGTTATGCTATGCTATGTTTAGTTTTGCTATCCTATGCTTTGTTTTGTTATGCTATGTTTTGCTGTGTTTTGTTATGCTGTGCTATGTTTTGTTGTGTTTTGCTAGGCTATGCTTTGTTATGCTATGCTATGTTTTGTTATGCTATGCTATGTTTTGCTCTGCTATGCTTTGTTATGCTATGTTTTTTATGCTATGCTATGCTTTGTTGTGTTTTATTATGCTATGCTTTGTTTTGCTATGCTATGTTTTGTTATGCTATGCTATGTTTTGCTGTGTTTGGTATGCTATGCTGTGTTTTGCTATGCTATATGTTTTGTTAAGCCATGCTATGTTTTGTTGTGTTTTGTTATGCTATGTGTTGTTGTATTTTGTTATGCTATGTTTTGTTATGTTATGCTATGTTTTGTTATGCTATGTTTTGTTATGCTATGCTATGCTATGCTATGTACAGGAGGAGAGGACAGGCAGGGGCATGTGGTAAGTGTGGGCAGAGGGATGTTGTGTTGGATGGAGAGTCGGGGGAGGAGGAGAGACTGACGTAACATGTATAGTTCATGGTTGAAAGGGTATCGAGCGAGATAGAGAAAGTCTGCAGGGTGAAAGAGACAGGGTACGAGTGGAGAGACCGCCTGCAATAGAGTACAATAAAGAGAGACAGGACATTATTGAGCGCAGGTTACGATGAGAAAAGAGCACCCCCCCAGCGGCGGCTGTAGAGACAGGGTGAGAAGAACCTGATGACATCCCCCGCATCATCATTCATTGAATTAATTTAGGGAGGTGCATAGAGAGAGGGCGTGACACTAACTGCTAGTGTAAATGCTTTTCTTGTGGTTAGAATAGAGATATACGAGTGGGTGTGTTCGAGAAACAAATTGAAACATAATTTTGGAAGGTTGTTTTTGAATTCTGTTAAATAAAGCCATCTTTTTTTTCCAAATGTAGCCTTTAAAAAAAAGGAAACGTTAGTTTAGTTTAGAGCAGGCATCATGAACATGGAGAAAGAGGGTGAGAAGCTGGCCTTATCCTGTTTTGTTGAACTGCATTGCAAAGTGTACACAGCAAACAAGTGCTGTTGAAGGTAACTAAACGCCGCACCCCACAAGGTTTTTGTGTATGTGAATAAAATGGAGTTGAATTATACATCAAAATGCAAAAGGACATGGACATACACACTTTATGCCAAGTTACATACCAACAAACAATGTGTTGTAGAGATCTGTGACTGGCTGCAGCTAGACGTCTGTGCTTCTCCCAGACTCTTGGGTACTTTGCCGAGTCATATCAACTGATTGTCCTTCCAGATCAAGTGTACACATCAGTCATTTTTTAAAAGAGAACATGACGATGAGCACAGTGCCAAGTAAGAGCACAGCTTCTCATAGCATAGAAGGATGCAATAACTCCCACTACTCGCATGGCAGCTGAAGACTGGGCAACTTACAAAAAAACACTGCACTTACTGAGGCAACTACTAAGGTCAGTGTGAGCTCAGGCAATTTAAGCTGACAGCAGCGTTGTTGCTGTAGTGGACCGCAGAGGACGCACCGGAGGGGAGCAGGGCTACTACAATAATGGAAATTAATAAAACTTAATTGAGCATTAACTGACCAGGGTTGTAAAGGAGCAGAAACATCTCGGTATTGGTGATATTACTTACTAATAGGCCGTGAGGCCTAGGGTGCAAGGCGGCGAGGAAATCGACAGGCTGCAGGCATGCGGTCAGGTTAAATTAGAAGTAAATAATACACGCATTGCTAGTGTGCAGGCGCTTTGGGAGAAGAATTAATGAAGTGAATGAAAGCAGCTGCCGCGAGTGAAGGAAAAGGAAGGTAACGTATAAAGGGACTTACATTGAATTGGTGCTATCGGTCGTGGAAGCGTGTGGTATGACCAGTTGATTTGACAATCTAGGCAGGGAATGCCTTACTTGGAGGATTTTTGCCCTCAGAGTTGGCACTGGCAAAAACAGGAACAGGCAAAACCAACCAGTGGTGCACGCGCACCACAGAGGAGCAAGGCCGGGAATCAAAAGTAGTGGTGCGCGCACACCACAGAGGAGCGGGGGGAGGGAGTGCGGCAGCGAGGCGAACGCGCGCTGGGGTGGAAATTAATAAAACTTAATTGAGCATTAACTGACACGGGTTGTAAAGGAGCAGAAACAACTCGGTATTGGTGATATTATTTTTTACTAATAGGCCGTGATGGCCTAGGATGCAAGGCGGCGAGGAAATCAACAGGCTGCAGGCATGCGGTCAGGTCAAATTACAAATAAATAATGCACGCGTTGCTAGTGTGCAGGCGCTTTGGGAGAAGAATTAACGAAGTGAATGAAAGCAGCTGCCGCGAGTGAAGGAAAAGGAAGTTAACGTATAAAGGGACTTACATTGAATTGGTGCTATCGGTCGTGGACGCTACTCTTTTGAAAATACAAATGGTGCAGCAGTGAAGCCCGTACCCTGTAGGTGCCCATGAGACCTATACATGGGGCTGTTGGGGGTGAGAGAGGGGTCGGGCAGAGTAGCGAATGGCTGTGGATGGAAATGCTTCTACAAACGCTATATTTTTAAAAATACAAATGCTGCTGTGAAGCTAGCACATTATAGGAGCTCACAGGACCCGTGCATGGGGTTGTTGGGAGCGAGGGAGGAGTTGGGCAGAGCAGGGAATGGCTACGGGAGGGAGGAGGAATGAGGGAGCGTTGCCACTTAATTGAGAAAGGCTCCATTTGTGCTCAGAGGGTGGGGGAGGGCTCATAATGTGGAGTAGGAGGGTGAAGCAAAAACAGCTTAAAGCAATACGCCATGCCGTGCAAATCAAAAGATATGCGGCGCAGCTGTAAAAAGTATGTTATCTATGCTTCCGTTGAAAGTGTTAGCCTGTGTGTATTAAAGATAAAACATGGTGTGCATTTTGAAAAAACAAAATGTTTTAACTACACAATGGGCTCTGCGTCATGCTTCCCGCTTGAATGCTTAAAGTCGAAAGGGTGGGAGGGGAAGTGAGGCCGAGCGCGCAAGTCGGATGGGGCTGGCGCCTCGGGCATGTTTACTGCGAACACATGGGAATGCAAAGCCATTAATCAAGCAGGATGGCTCTGTCTGCCTTCAGGCCCAGTGGCGCCTGTTGTCTGTTTACTGCGAGAATTAAAGAGGAAAAATACCGAAAAGGAGAGAGACATTCAGCTAGTAGACTGTAATATGTGACGAATGTACTATTAAACAAGAAGTGGGCAAAGAGGTGTCACGAGGGAGACGGGGAGAGGAAGGAAGAAGAGGGAACGTGGAGGGAAAGTTAATGCAGCAGGGGGCAGAGCGGATCCCTTTAAAGCACGGCCGGCCGCCGTGAAAGAAGTGTGTGTTAATTAGGTGGAGGAGAAGTGAGGCCGAGTGCGCTGGGGAAGCAACAGATGGCTTTAATTTGAAGCTCTTGAAGCTCTCGGAGGCAGGCGGCTCGGATAAAAGCGCGGTCACGAGAACTCATGCACTCGCGGAAATCCGCTTTTTTTTAAAGGTTTTTGGGTTCACCGTAATAGGTCTCTCTACGAGACCTAAAAAAGGAGGACATGCCTGGCTAGCGCCTCCTGCCACGCACCCTAGCATCGTTTCGTCTGCCTCTGCTACATCACCCTGATGCATGACTGAAGATGTGGTGCTGCATGAACTGCGCCTCCTGGCAGTGGTCACTGGCACCGACAGGCTACTAAGGCTCGATGCCTCCTCACTCCCCTACTCCCCTGTCAAGTTGAAGCCACCCACAGTTCTGGCCGGGATATGTTCCACGGCAGTGGTCACTAGTCGCAGGGCCCTAGCAACATCCCCACAGAAATGTCTAAGATCAATTTGCATTGCCATGGAGAGATGTGCCAGCAGCGCAGTGGTGTTTCTTTTTTTTTTGATCCTCATTTTGCGATTATATGTGTAAGGAGTATTGACGGGAGCCCGTTCCTACAACATTTGTGCCTTCACTGTCCCATATTGGCCATCCTGGGGTGGGGAGTTTCCCTTTAACAGTTGTTACAGTCTGGGGTCTCCCTTATCCTTTATCATAATCAATAATCCTGTTTACTTGTGGGGGAGCGAGCCCTCCTGGCTACTCGGATTATTTCCCGTCTGAATTATTGTCACCGCTTTAATCATTGGATTTTGTTTTCCGAGACCTCATAAGTGCGTTAAATGCCTGACTGATAGTGATTTTCCCAAATTTCCCAGAAACTGAGCTTTTAGCTGGGTTTTCCTTTCCTGTCCTGTTTATTTATTTTTATTATGGAATTCAGCCAGTCCCCGTGTAATGGTGTTACTGGTTTAACCCAGTTTATGCATATCTCTCTCCTTGCTAGCAGTATCAATACAAACAGCAGGTTTTCCTGTTTTTTTGTTAACTTACCCAGATCGTTAGTGATGTTGATCCCAAAGATAATGAAGGTTATACTTACTTCTAGTTGTTTTCCCAATACCAGGCTTATCGTCTTACCGACTTCCTGCCAAAAAGAGTCGAGGAGGGGGCATTCCTGGAACATGTGCAGATCGTTCGCCTTCTACATTCCGCATTTGGGGCAGGTCTTTATGTTGGCTCCCCTGAATTTTGATAACCTTTTGGGGGTCCAGTAGGCCCTGTGTATTGTAAATAGGGGGTTTCTCTTCAAGGTGGCCGGTTTTATGGTGGACCAGCACTTTTCCAGGGATCTTTGCCATATGTTTTGTAGGTCTAACTCTGGTATATCTTTCCTCCAAACTGTTTCTGGGATAAGGAAATCTTCTTCCCCAGCTATAATGAGGGCCCAATACCACCTAGATATTTCTTTTTTTATGGGGGTGGTTTTCATAATTTCTTTCTCTAGATCCTCATTTCCCTTTTTTTCTCTGTGAGTGATTTGGCCCAGCTTGTGAGTTGGTAATATTTGAATTTGGATACGGATGAGTTGGACATTTTGACTAGTTGATCCCAGGGAATTATGAAATTTTTCTGTCATCTGTTGCACCATTCTTTCATTCCTGCTCCTTTCAAAGGTGAGGCCATAGAGTCTTTTAGGCAGTCCGGAGTGCCCGGAGATTCCCATATAGGGGCCATAGTGCTGTAATATGGTATGTTTAGTGTGCTTCTGACTTGATACCATAATTTTGCTGCGTTGATTAGGATCTTCAGTTTTATCTTTTTGAAAAATTTTGGGTGTCCAAATTTATATAAAAAGTGGTCTGTTCTACCTGTCATATGTTGTAGGAAATCGGGGTAAAATTGATAGTTCTTTAAAAGAGGTCTCATGTTTTTGAATTGAAATGCCCTGTGGTATTCAAAAAGGTCAGGACTGGCTATTCCCCCTTGTACTTTTTTCCTCCTTAGTTTACTCCCTGCGATTCTTATTCCTTTAGATGACCAAATAAAACTCATTATCTCTCCCTGAATTTTCTTCAATGCGCCTCTCTTGAATTCCAAAGGTATAGTATTAAAAAGGTAAGTACATTTGGGTACAATGGACATTTTTATTATATTAGATCTTCCCAGGAAACTTAATGGTAGCAGGTCCCATACTTTAAGGAGTCTCCTAGTTTTTCCAGCAATTCTGTTGAGATTTATCTGGGGTACTTTTTCCTAGATCCTTAACCAGGTTAATCCCCAGATATTTTATTTTGTCTTTAGAGTATGGGGTGCTGGGGTGCGTGTTCCAGCTCATGGCCTCAGTTTTTGCCTGGTTTGCCAGGTATCCTGACACTCTGCCAAAATTAGTTATTGTGTTTTCTATTGCTGCAGTAGAGGTTTGAAAATTATCCGTGAAGATCATCAGGTTATCTGCGTATAAAGCCACCTTTTTGGACCATTCATGATATTTAAAGGGCGTTATTGAGCTGTGGTTTCTGAGGGAGCATGCAAGCGGCTCAATATAGAGATAGAACAGTAGTGGTGACAACGGGCATCCTTGACTTGTTCCTCTTTGTATTTCAATATTCCTGGTAAGGCTCCCGTTGATTAGTATCTTCGCTCTTGGTCTTTTATAGATTTCCACCACCATATGACTAAAGCTCTCCCCTGGATTGTATTTGCTAATGGCTTTATTCAAGAATGTCCAATTGACTCTGTCAAATGCTTTGGCAGCATTGAAGGTGATTATAGTCAGAGGTACTGTTTCGCAGGTTGCTATGTCTATTGCGGCAAAGAGTTTGTGGGTTATCTCTTGTATTTGTCTACCCTTCACGAAACCCTTTTGGTCGGGGTTAATCAGTTTTGTCATTACCGAGGCTAACCTCCTTGCCATGATCTGCATAAAAATGTTGTAATCACAGTTCAGCAATGAAATAGGTGTGTATGATTCACAGATTATTGTTTTTTTCCCTGGTTTTAGGATGACGCTAATGGTCGCGTCATTCCATGAGTCGGGCATTTTATCCTGTTCTTTATAAATTATATTTAGTAACTCTGTTATTGGCGGAGCCAAGATCTCCCTCAGGATTATATAAAACTCGTTAGGTAAGGCGTCAGGGCCGGCTGCTTTCCCTTTTTTCAGTCCCTTTATCACAGATTTTACTTCTTCAATTGTGATTTCGTCGTTCAACTCCTCTTTTTCCTCTTCCGATAGTAGTGGGTGTGGTAGGAGATCTAGATAATTTCCAATCTGTTCCTCCGTGGGGTTTGTGTCTTCCTTGTATAGGTTGGAGAAGAAGTTTGTGAACTCCTGCATTATTACGGAGTCCTCAGAGCTTGGTTTATTTTGGTTATGCTGCTGGATGCTGGATATTTTATTTCTGTTTTGATCTGTCTTCGTCTTCCATGCCAGCATTTTACCACATCCTTCTCCATACTCATGGTTTGATAGTTTGCTGGCTTCCCACTTTTTCGTCACTTTGTTCTCCAGGAGGTCAACTAGTTTCTCCTTTATTTCTAGCCTTTCCTTTTCTAATACTTCTTTGATAGCTGGAGTATTCTCTGTCGCTATTTGTGAGTCAAGTAATTTTATGTCTTTTTCCATGTCACCAATTTCCTGCTTCGTGAGTTTGGATTTGTAGGCTCCCATGCTTAATAACTTCCCCCTGATAACTGCCTTATATGTATCCCAGGTGGTTTGCTTTGTAGGGCCAGTTTGATTATCCTTGAAAAAGTTAGCTGTAGCAATCCTTATATGGCCGGGATGCCTGTCACCCCCTCCCAACACAATCCCCAAGGATGGGAAGACGGACGCAGTATTGAACTTTTGGAAGGCGGGAGGGAGTTACCCTCCCGGCCGTATTTATTAAAATATGAAACAAAATTAAAACATTAAATAAAAGTTTCATATCATGTACAATTTTCATTTATTACATTTCGATGAAGACATGTCACATTGGCTAACCTTAACAAATCTCTAATACAAAGGTTTTCCTAGCCGAGTCTAACATCCTGCAAATGCATACTTTCTAAATTAAAATTGTACATCCTAGTATTACGGGCCAACGGCAAGGTCGCAACCGGTGTCAGATCCCTACTACCAAAACTCTCGCCCTCACGGTGTGAGTGGCGGCCGCACAGAGGACTGTACCCTCTGTGCCAACTCCAATTTCCCTTGTCTTGTTGGGGGCCCCCCATTTAAACTTGACGCCATCTTAAAGGTCGTCCGAGGACCCGTGTGAGGTGTCTGTAGGAAGGCAGCGTGGACTCCCCCCCCCCACCCCACACTGTCTATCACATCCGCCGTCGCGGATAACCGGGCCCCGGGAAATTCGTAGGAGGGGCATATAGCCGCCTCCCCCCTTGGAAGGGGCCTATGGCCGTCTTCCCCTAGGCGATCCATACTTAGTGGGTGCCGCCTCCCCGTGGGAGAGGCCAATGGCTGCCTCCCCCGGGCGCTCCCATCCATAGTGGGTGGCGCCCCCCTCTAGGGACCTTGAAATTACTGCTCACCGATCATGACCTTACCGCCCGACCAAAAAATAAATGCGACATTTTTGATTACCTACTAAGGGAGAAAACATCACCCTGTCTACTTGCAATATTTGCCTATACTACAAGAGAAAACAGTACCTTCAGACAGACAACATCTCATTAAACTGTACCTTCATATACCGCAACACAGAGGGAGATAATATGTTAATCAGAGAAAAAGACTTTAATGCTGAACTAACATTGCCATAAGGGGCTGGTGGGTGGGTCAAAATTGCTCCTTGTTCCGTCGAGGGCTCACGTGCATCGAGTGGGTGCAGCTTCCAAGCACAGGAACAAGAGGATGCTTCTTTGGATTCCCGCTCTCTTTATTCCTCTTCGAGAGGGCGTGAACCCTCCGCCGGTACGCCTACTGGGCGTGGCCATCAGTGAGGGTGTCTAGGACAACCCCTCTTGGGCGGGAAAAGGCGCGCCCCGGCTACGCCGCTTCGGGCATACCAGCCGTGACACGCCCCCCGCCCAAAATGGTTTCCCGGGAGGATCTGGGCCCCCAACCATACGTTCGGGGGGACCGAGTGGTCGCCCCTTTCCATATGGCCGGGATGCCTGTCACCCCCTCCCAACACAATCCCCAAGGATGGGAAGACGGACGCAGTATTGAACTTTTGGAAGGCGGGAGGGAGTTACCCTCCCGGCCGTATTTATTAAAATATGAAACAAAATTAAAACATTAAATAAAAGTTTCATATCATGTACAATTTTCATTTATTACATTTCGATGAAGACATGTCACATTGGCTAACCTTAACAAATCTCTAATACAAAGGTTTTCCTAGCCGAGTCTAACATCCTGCAAATGCATACTTTCTAAATTAAAATTGTACATCCTAGCATTACGGGCCAACGGCAAGGTCGCAACCGGTGTCAGATCCCTACTACCAAAACTCTCGCCCTCACGATGTGAGTGGCGGCCGCGCAGAGGACTGTACCCTCTGTGCCAACTCCAATTTCCCTTGTCTTGTTGGGGGCCCCCCATTTAAACTCGACGCCATCTTAAAGGTCGTCCGAGGACCCGTGTGAGGTGTCTGTAGGAAGGCAGCGTGGACTCCCCCCCCACCCCACACTGTCTATCACATCCGCCGTCGCGGATATCCGGGCCCCGGGAAATTCGTAGGAGGGGCATATAGCCGCCTCCCCCCCTGGAAGGGGCCTATGGCCGTCTTCCCCTAGGCGATCCATACTTAGTGGGTGCCGCCTCCCCGTGGGAGGGGCCAATGGCCGCCTCCCCCGGGCGCTCCCATCCATAGTGGGTGGCGCCCCCCTATAGGGACCTTGAAATTACTGCTCACCGATCATGACCTTACCGCCACAGGCCGGATAGTTGACCGGCTATCCGGCCCCCCCCAAAACTCCTCCTAAAGGTCATGCTTCCTCAAACCCCTTAGCCAAGCTATGAAGTCTCCTATGAGTAAGACATTCCCCTCCCGGGACAAGTGAGCCCCATCATCTAGATACATATGATCACCCCGAATACACCCATGCGGAATACTGTGCAACTGCGCCGAGCGAAACAACCTACCAATTTTGTTATTGACCTTCTTTACTGAATGGTTCAGTGCCGATACGGAAAGGCCCCCCCGCCATACCTTCCTAGGAATCATGTGGGACCATGCAATCGTGCACCCCGGGATTCTTTTTGCCAGCCAGCTAACGGTAGACAAAACTCGCTCGAGTAATACTCGCCTGCCGAGCGTCACCATGTCATTGCCCCCCAGGTGTACTATGATTACAGATGGCGGTGACCTCTGCCGCCCTAAGAGTCCCTCGACAAAAGATTCAAACTGGTCAATACAGAGCCCGCCCCTTCCGTGGAAGGTCACTCTGTACCCGTATTCCCCAGCTGCGTGAGTCGCGTCACCTTCTTTGAATACGTCCCCGGCCCGCCTCACGTATGAGTGGCCCACGACCCACACCTCTCTCTCCTCAGCCGGTGATCTCTGACCGCTGGTCCCCTGGTGCCGGGTCGACTGCAAATTCCGCCCCGCATAATATGCTCGCGAAACTGTAAATCAAACAGAAGACAAGAAGCGTGAATGCATGCAACTTGACTTCACAACATGTGCAATCGCACATACCTTTTAAAACAATTCGAGGACCATCGTCCTAACAGTTTCACCTCTTCATTACTCCAACCCCTGGCTGTAGCCTCAGTAGCAGCCCCTATCCTAAAGGAGTGGGTCCCAAAATCGCTCGGGTCCAAGCCCGCCGCTGCGATTGCCATTGTTAGCACCCTCTGAAACTGAAACCTCGTCAGTGGGGTGGCATCGATGTGTCTCAGCAAACTCCCACCCCATGTATCCGCCCTCAGCGCCAAATATTCCTCAACGCATATTATCGGGCACATGGGGGACCCTCGCAAGCGCTGGACAACAACACTGTCTCCCATAGCTCCCTGATCAGTCTTGGATTTAGCTATTGTGATTATCATGGAATCACCCCTGATCAGGATGTGATCCCGACATAGACCCCCCTCCACATCTTTCTTATTCTTTGCAACCAGTTCGCTCATCCGCATAGCCCCATGGAACGCTAATGCGAAAGCGGCCCAGGAAAGAATTGCTTCGAAATGGGAGGAACATGTCGTGGGTAGTATCGACATAAGCAGGGACAACCTTTCTAAGCCAATCGGGCGCCTCTCGTCTACTCTACGACCTTCAAGGCGTTGCCAGCCGCGAAGGGCTTTCTTTACCAAAAAGGAAGATGTCGGGTCTTTGATGCCATGCACCTGCGCCATGAATGAAATGGCCGCTCGGTGCCTATTGGCCGTTGCGACCGACCGGCCTTCCCTGTGCAATGCTACCATAAACTTTAGGAAGCAATCCTCCTGCCCCCATTTCTGATCCCCTGCCGGACCCAAAAATGCACAATAGGAACGAAACGCTCCTTCGTATGCCTTCCTCGTCCTGGGGGCTAAGCTTGCTGCCACGAGGTCTTGTAATCCGGGACACCGAGTAGCCAGAGTGCTTCGGGGAACGGTGCCGCCGCTAGGTCCGCAGTCGGTAGATAACCCCTGAACGCCTGCATATGTGAACGAGAGAGTGCATCAGCTGCATGATTCAGTACACCCGGCACATGTTTAGCCCTGAACTGTACATTCAGTTTCATGCACAGTAGTACAATTATCATCAAAATTCTCAAGATCCACTTGCAGCGTGCTGCCTGATTGTTAATACATTCAACAACAGTCATATTGTCGGACCAAAATACCACAGAGCGATCTATGAACTCGTCCGGCCATGCCATCAGAGCCACCAAAATTGGGAATAACTCGAGGAACCCAATGTTACCTGTGAGACCGCTGGTGTGCCACCATGTCGGCCACGTCTGCGCCGACCATCGGTTACCAAAAATGGCGCCAAATCCCACTCTCCCCGCCGAGTCAGTCCACAAGCCCAGCTCGTCCGAAGACGCTGGCGGCTTGTTCCATACCACTCGACCGTTGAAGTCCGCCAGAAATGCCAACCAGATGGGCATGTCCTGGCGAACCTCAGCAGACAATCTCGTGCGGTGGTGTCCTTCCTTGAGACCAACCATGGCTTGTGCGATAGAGCGGGAAAAGGGGCGGGCCATTGGTATCACTCTCAGGGCAAAGTTAAGTTGACCCACTGCTTGTCGTAACTGATGCAGGGTCACTTTCTCCTTACCAAGGCACAGTTCTAGGGAAGCCCTGAATTTCGCTACTTTCCCTACTGGCAAACGGAAACATCCTTCCACAGAATCGAGTTCAATTCTCAGAAACTCCAGTGAAGTAGCTGGTCCCACCGTCTTACCTGGTGCCAATGGCACTCCGAATTCCTTCATGAGGATACAAAATTCCTGTAACGCCTGCGCACATTTTTTGTTGCCGGCTGCCCCCAAGAACAGAAAATCATCTAAGTAATGCATAACATTGCTATGCCCAGTGGCTTCGGTGAATGCCCATTCCAAAAAACAGCTGAATTTCTCAAAATAAGCACAAGAGATGGAGCAACCCATTGGCATACATCTATCCATGTAGTAACGTCCTTGGAAAACAAAACCTAAGAGACGCTGATCCCGTGGGTGTACCGGGAGCAACCGGAACGCCGACCCGATATCTGACTTCGCCATCAGTGCTCCGGGCCCCAGGCGATTCAACATGGTGACGGCATCATCGAAGGATGCGTACCGCACCGAATACACTTCCGGGTCAATCGCATCATTCACCGAGAGACCCTTCGGAGCCGACAAGTTATGGATCAGCCTGAATTCCCCTGGGTCTTTCTTGGGGACCAATCCTAACGGGGAACAGATGAAATTTGTTACTGGCGGGTGCCCATATGGGCCTGCAACCCGGCCCAGGGTAACCTCTTTTGCAATCTTCCTCTCCACTGCCGCTGAGTTATGCTGAGCCGATAGTTGGTTTCTACAAAGTGATTCCCCCCGAAAATCCCCCGCCGGGAATTGGAAACCATATAAGAATCCATTCCTCAACACCCCAGCGGAGACATGATCAGTGTATTCGTTTAGCCAGGGGATCATTGCCATGATATCAACGGGGGTCGGTAATGGTACACAGTGGTCCCCCTCAATCTTGTTTGGACCCTCCCCTACCTCCCGACCCGCCATTCTTGGATCTGCACGAACTCTCGGGGTGCGAGGAATTCCCGCAACCCGCACACGCATGTCTGAACTTGCAGGTCCCCTGTGGTCTGGTGCAGGTGCCCCTGTTAAAGCTCCAACAGACCCCTCTCTTTCCCCCATTCCCACCAGTCTTTTTTTGGTGGTCGCCACCGGGGCCCGCTCGAAAGGGCACTGCGGGTTGCTGGCGGGAAAACCCCGACCCATTCCCGCCTGGCGAGGACGTCTTTGTCGCGCCCGGCAGGAGCTGCTTCTGCCAAGAAATCGAGTCGAGACAATCCCACGTCAGAGATGAATCGTACTCTTTGGCCTTGCGAAATTTCATATCGTAACCCATCCACTCATTGCCCTCATATGTTTCATAAAAATCCATTATTCGTGCCTGATAGCAAGACAATTCAGGCAAAACCTCAGGCTTACGCTCCCCAATAATTGCAGTAAACATCGCAAAGGCCTTGGCCCAATATGTGATTGTCTCATCAACCCTGAATCCCGCCATCTTGGCTCGCCATACACTCGGATGCCACAAATCTTTCTGCGTCTTAGCATACTCCATCTCGCGATTGTCAGTCAGCAGGGAAAACATATTTACATACTTGTCAGCCCATATCAATTCTTTCGTGGCCAACGGGATATGTTGAACCACTCTCTCCCGTCTTGAGGGCAAAGAGCCCTCCCCCGCCATTGGCAATGCCTGCTTACCCGGCTCCGTTGTCGTTCCCGCTGTTTTTTCGACGCCAGCTGCCGGTCCTTCCGGGGTCACCTGTGGGGGGACAAGAGGGAGATTCGCCTTTGCGGCATCTCGCGATTGCCGCAACTGCTGCATTAGTAACCTGGCCTCTTTAGCCGTGTCTCCAGGTGCCATAGCACCCCCTGTTTTTCTGCCGAGCCATGCGGCCAACTGGGCGGCTAATTCAGGAGGCATGTCCTCCTCGTTAGCGGGCGTAACCACAACCGGAATCGGCTGACCCGCGTCTGGGATTGGTACCAGGGTCTCGACTGGAGTGGCAGGGCTCGCCGGGGGTACTTCGGGGACCGGAACCTCCCCCCCTGCCGCCCTATTCCTGACCCGTTTACCCCTACCCTCGGGGACAACTCCCGGCAATGCCGGGCCTATCACCTTCTTTGGTTTACCCGAATTGTTCATCGCAGCCATCTGCTTCTTCATGTTTGCCATATCTCGGCCGAGCGCCGGGACCATCACGACGTTTCGTTCGATCTTCGTCATTCTGCTCACCAGCATGCGAAGCACCTGGACAGTCTCGAGCTTCTTTCCTGCCTTCTTGCCAGATATTGTTTTCGAATATTCGATCCAAGTTGACCAACACAGTCCTGGATCCGTAGCCTCGAAGTCGCTGAAAGAGAAACACAAGAATTACAAGTTCTCAAAATTGCTCCTTGTTCCGTCGAGGGCTCACGTGCATCGAGTGGGTGCAGCTTCCAAGCACAGGAACAAGAGGATGCTTCTTCGGATTCCCGCTCTCTTTATTCCTCTTCGGGAGGGCGTGAACCCTCCGCCGGTACGCCTACTGGGCGTGGCCATCGGTGTAGGTGTCTAGGACAACCCCTCTTGGGCGGGAAAAGGCGCGCCCCGGCTACGCCGCTTCGGGCATACCAGCCGAAACACGCCCCCCCGCCTAAAATGGTTTCCCGGGAGGATTCGGGCCCCCAACCATACGTTCGGGGGGACCGAGTGGTCGCCCCTTTCCAGTTCTTCCGTTGACTGTGGGTCTAATAATATAGTGCGATCAACCGTCCATCTAGGTTGTGTGTTGATCTTTGATGTTTGTAGAGTTAATTGGACTACCGAGTGGTCAGACAAGTGAGCTGGTAGATGCTCTATGCTCCTAACATTGCCTAGTAAACTCTTATTAATTAAGAAGTAGTCAATTCTGGACCTGTGACCCAGTTTTTTATTATGAAAGGTGAAAGGTTGTCTTTTGTCGCCCTTTTCTGTCCACATATCCATCAGATCCAAGTCTTTTTTGGAGTTACCTAGCCACTCTCTTATTTTGGGTAGGTTTGCTTGTCTTGCTGGGGGGGGATCTATCCAGTTTGAGATCTAATATAATGTTGTAGTTGCCCCCTAGTATTATCGGTGCAGTTGTTGATAAAAGTTCTGTGTAAAGTCTTTGGAGGGGAGTTGGGTCATCTGAATTTGGACCGTAATAGCCTGCAACAGTAAATATATTATCATTTATTCTTACTTTAGTTATAGCCATCTTCCTTTTTTGTCTACTACCTTGTGTTCGATCTTGGCTTTGAGTGATTTTTTAAAAATTATTGCAATGCCTTTGATGTTGCAGTCTTGATTGGTGCAGACATAGGCATCAACCCAGCTAAGATTTTTCATTATTTGGTCTCACTCCGCACTTAGTAGGTGGGTCTCCTGTAATATGATTACCTCATTATCTGTTTCCTTCAGGTATTCAAGGATCCTTCTCCTTCTACTAGCTGTCTAAGTCCATTGACGTTCCAAGAGAGAATTTGAATTTTTTTGGAGTTTGTCATCATTTTCTTATATTATGTTGGGAGGTGAATGGACTGGTTTCATGTTTACGGGCCCCATATGCTCCTTTTACTTTAATTAGTGAGGATATTTTTTTTATTTTTTTCCCTAGTTTGCTCCCCACCCGTGCTTTCTTTTTGTTTTGTATTTGTACTTTTTTGTGAGGTTCATCGTTTCCCACCCTGAGGAAGCCTCCCTTCTTTTTTTTGGGTGGTATTGTTCGCCCTCTTTGAGCTCCATGCTTCACCTGGTTTACGAGTTTAGCTTTTCTTGACTTTATGTTGCGGTCCGCAGTTGATCCTTAATGTGTTCTAAAAAGGTTTCTACTTCTTTGGGGTCCCTGGAGTTGTGCATTTTGTTTCTCCACATGATCCTCAGAGCAGCAGGGAATTTCATTTGGACTGTGGCCCCAAGGGCCTTTAGTTCTTGCATGAATTGCCCCCATTCCCACTGTCTGTCCTGGGTGGCTTTGAACATGTCTGAGCGAATTCTAAAGGACCAGTTGTCCTTATTTAGGGTGCCCGTTTTTAAGCCCTCGCTTAAGATTCTCTCTTTCAGTGTATACGTTTTAAAATTTATTAGGATTTTTCTTGGTGTCTTCCTCTCTTTGTTTTTGCCGAAAGGATCCTGGTGGACCCTCTGTATGTCATCCATTAGATTAGCTTCTTTAGCCCAGGGGAAATACTCTTCTAGGAGTGAGACAGTAAACTTTTTGATGTCTGTCCCTTCCAGGTTCTCTGGAACGTTCAAAACCCTCAGATTGTTCCTTCTCGCTTGATTTTCTAGCGATTCGAGTTTTTCCTTCATGCTTCTATCGCCGTCTCTTAGCGCCCTTATCTCCTTTTGATTGGTATCTACTTTTTTACTAAGAGCTTCTACCGCTGACTCGACTGCAGTCACTCTTTCTCCCAGTGCGTTACATTTTTGGTCCAGAGTCTCGCATACCTCCTGAACCTTGTTTTGATTAGCTTCCGAGACTGCAAATTTTTCTCTCATTTCCCCCATCATTTTATCCATGAATTTTTCCATGAGCTTCTCCGTTTGTTCTAGGACAGGATGGGCTCCCTCTGAGTTGACTGCCAGTGATTCCGCAGGTTTTGTCATGGTGGAATCTCCTGATGCCTCCACTTGTGGGCCTGTGTGGGTGGCTTTATCTTTCCCGTTGCTCATGTTCCTGGTTTTATAGTCTGGTTCTGTGGTATTCAGCTCCATTCTCATAGGGGGGTTTGTTTTTGGGGTAGTGATTGTGTTCAAACCTGGAGATTTGTTTTGGTCTTGCAAGGCGGGGTGATTACCTCTCGCTTGGACCAGCTGCTGGACTTTGAAGAAAGATCTTAGAGATGGGGTAACTTTAATTTTTTTGTTCTATTTGGTCTTTCCCTGGTCCTTCCCCTTCGCTATTTTACCTTTTATTTTTTGTGGGTGGTGATCAAGGTTTGAACTCTCTCTCGGCTACCTTTTTGTACTTCTAGGTAAAACAGTTTGTTTTGTGGGGGGAGGAAACTCTTCTTGGAGAACTGCCTATTCCTAAGACAGTAGCTGGATCTTGTCCTGTTACCACTTTCAAACTCTACTATTATGGGGGTTTGGGTCCCCCCACACCTCCCCAGCCTCTGAGTTTGTTTGTAGCTTCTGTCTCTATTTCTCCCTCCGCTCCCTCTACTCCGTCCTTCTTTTCACCTCTCACTTGCTTGCTTTTCCTATACCCAGCTAACAGGTCTAGTGTGGCAACACCCTCTCCACCTCTCCCACCGGTACCTTGCTCATGGGCGTGTATGCAGATCTCCGATCAGGCTGGGATGTGTTCTGCCGGTCCCTGAAGTCCAGGTGTCTCGCCTCTGCTTGGGGCAGTGTAGAAGGCGCTTCCTCTGTGAGCTTCTTTCTTTCTGCCTCCGCTGCACTGAAATCCCCTGTGTCACTCGCTGCAGCAGATTCTTACACCACTGTTCTGTGGTCCCTGGTTTCACTTGCTGCAGCCGCTTCTGTCAAACATTCACCGGCGGTGCTTTCTCCTTTCACCCGGATCAGAAGGAGCTTTGCTGTGTCTGTTGTTACTGCGTCTGCACTGCCGCTTCTGCCTTGGAACAGGAAGGGAATCCTTCCAATCGCTCTCTGGCAGCCTCTGCTCGCTCCTGCTGCCGCCGCCCAGAGCCCGGAGTAAGCTGTCAGTACGCTGTTGGCTGTAGCGGTGACCTGGGGAGAAGGAACTCGCAACCCAGGGCCGCCGGAGATTGCCGCCAGGAATCACCAGAAATCGTCAGGAAAACTCCTACACTGCTAGCGCAATCCCCAGGTGGGTTCCTCTGTTGGTTGTGATCACTGCAGTTTTTTGCTAGGTTGCATCTACAAGTGCAGCGATTTTTCTTCAATGTATGTCAATGTATGTCACGGCGAGCACGGAGCTCCCGACCGGACCTCCTAGCCGGCCGCCATCTTCCTCTATGCCCGCAGGAACTAGTTTTTTCACAAGGTTAGATCTACAAGCATTACCACACTCTTCACACAAAATTATGTTTTCAATCAAACAAATGTAATTGCATAACTGTGGCTAACCCTTTGCTTTCCACCCTGTAGGTGACAGCGCATACACCATGCGGGACTACATCCTGACACCATAACTCAACCCAGCCACACCACATGAGCAGAGGTACAATGCTGCACACAACAGCACACGGAATGTAATAGAACGCACCTTTGAAATGCTGAAAAGTCATTTTCGCATTCCTCACAAAACTGGTGAGGCGTTGCAGTACAGCCTAGAGACCTGCTGCAGGATTGTGGCTGCATGTGCCATGTTGCACAACATTGCCACCAGAAGAGGCATACAGATCGAGATGTCCGACAGTGAGTCTGACGGGGACGACCAACCACCCGCACAACACCGACAAGCACATGTGGCGAACTCCGCAGTGGGGCAAAGGAGACGTGCACACATCACCCAACAATATTTCTGGGGTATGTAATGATGAGCCACAACAATGGTGAACGCAAAATTGTTTATTAACATGAGCCCATGTCTAGCCAAAAAGATATAAGAGCAAAATATGACTGTAATTGCATTGAGGTATATAGTCAAATGAAATGTTCCACACACTGGATATCAATCTCTAGGTTGTAATTGACCATGGTAACCCCACCATGGTAAAAAAAGGAGGACATGCCTGGCTAGCGCCTCCTGCCACGCACCCTTGCATCCTTTCGTCTGCCTCTGCTACATCACCCTGATGCATGACTGAAGATGTAGTGCTGCATAAACTGCGCCTCCTGGCAGTGGCCACTGGCACCGACAGGCTACTAAGGCTCGATGCCTCCTCACTCCCCTACTCCCCTGTCAAGTTGAAGCCACCCACAGTTCCGGCCGGGATATGTTCCACAGCAGTGGTCACTAGTCCCAGGGCCCTGGCAACATCCCCACAGAAATGTCTGAGATCAATTTGCATTGCCACGGAGAGATGTGCAAGCAGCGCAGTGGTGTTGCTGAGCTTGTTGGTTGCCCTTGTATTGGCTGACATGTCGATCATGCTCTGGCGATGCCTTCTCCGCTTAGTGCTTTGTCCTGCAAGCTGCGCCCGGGTGAGCTCCTGTAGGCTCGAGTTTGTCTGCCTATTACCCTCAGCAACCACTGTGGTCAGCTCATGCACACTGTCTGTCATTGAGCCGATGTTCTTTGCAAGCTTTGATATCTGGAGATTCATTGAGCCCATGTGTCTTCCTTGCAGGTGCTGCACTCGTAATATCTGGCACTCTATGCCTCCATTCGCATTCGGAGCCTGCTCTTCACGTGCAGCAATATGGGCCCTGGACCTGTGCCGTCATCCCGGTATGACCTGTGATTGTGGTGTAGGTGGTGTTGCAACACAAGGCTGGCTGGACTCTGTAGTGGGTGGAGGAGTCAGCTCGGATTCCATTGGCTGCAGTGAGGGAATATGTGCCCTGTGTTTTGGTGGTGGGCATGCTGGGGATACTGGAGTCTTAACATCGGTCTCAGCAGGTGTCTCTGAGATGTGGAGGCATCACTATCTTTGGAGTCTGCCTCAGCTGCATATGTGATGTGAAACAGTGCAATGTTAATTTTGATTAATCCTACAATTGTTTTACATTAGTCATACTTTGCTCGCATTAAATCACTGACTGAAAACACTGGCTGCCATGCAGTGTTGGTGTGTTTTGCTTGCCATTGTTGCTTTGGAATGCCCACTTGGCTGACATGCCTACAACTCCCATGAAGCATTTGGTGTATGAGGGAAAACGTGGACTGGAGTTTGATTTGTACACTGTGATTTGCCTGGGTGTATGAGCACGATTATACATTACGCAAAGGATTATGCTTGCATGCATCTTACCTTGTGGGGTACTTGCTGCGCTGGATGTGTCCAGCTGTGTGACTCCAACAACTGCCTCAGACTGTATTGTCGCCTCCACAAGGTCCTCCAGGTCTGTGTTGTTGGGTGCAGTTGATGGTCTCTCTCCTGAGGCAGCTGCATCCCTCAGCCTTTCAGCAATGCGTTCTTTGGCATGTATCCTCAGGTCGTACCACCTTTTTTTTTTAAGACATCCAGAGCATTCACTTTGGTCTTGATGCTCAGCCATATCTTTCTTTTTTCTGTCTCTGGCACATTCAGAGACAATATACCAAAGAGCTTGTCATGGCTTCTGCTGACCTCCTCAATGACATAGTCTAGTTCTCTCTCTCACTGAACTTCATATTCCTGTGTGTTGCACTCTCCCCTGGTGCTTTTTTGTCCTTCCTGTGTCATTCAAAGTTGCGGGATACAGATTTGGAAGTGTTTCAGCTCAGCTCCTGTACTCGCCTCCTCCTCTGAACTCCTCTGGGCACTGAATGAAGCATGGACAGAATGACTTTCTGGTTGTGATGTCATCAGCCTGCTTCCAATGCGACATGCTTTTTGTGATTTTCGCTAATAGCGAGTTCGCAAATAATGATCTCGCTAACAGCGATATCGCAATTTGGGTTTTTCTGGTTTTGCACCTCTCATTTGTGTCCTCGCAAATCGTTTTTGCAATTATTTGCGAATCAGTATTTATTCGCGAGTAGCTTCATGCATTCCGGATAGCGATTTTTTTAATTGCCATTCCTTATTTTTCGCAATTAAAAATCGCTATTTTGATTCATGCGCCTATTTATCCCTAACCGGCCTGACTGGCCTAACCACAGCTGGTAAATTGTGCTTCTAGGCACTATTTTTTACTTAAATCTTTTAAATTGCAAATCTTCAGTCTTACTGATCGAATTTATGACATTTTGGTCTCAAATAATTTATTCCATTTTACAGATTGCCTCTAAGTTAAGCCTGACTGCTTGTGCAGAGCTACCTAGTTCTAGGACACCCCTGCGCCGCACGGCCACCAGATGCTGCGTGCGCCTCCCTGCCGGTCTGCCTCGCTGCCGCCGCGTGACCACGCCCCCTGCCTTAGAGCGGCGTGGTCCGTGATCGCTCGACCTGCCCCAGTTGTTTTTACCGTTTAGTATTGTGCCTTTGTCATTTTGTATTGCCTGTTTTTTTTCCTGTGACTCGTGAATTCCTTCCTGTTTTTCCTTCTCTCTGACCCTCGTTTTGCCGTTTTAGTATTGTATTTTGTCATTGCCTGTTTTTGTCCTGTAACTGGTTATTTCCTTCCTGTTTTCCTTCTCTGACCCTCGTCCTCCCTCCCCGCTTCCCGCCACCGCCGCTAACCCCGCCCCTTTCTTCCTTCTGTACCCTCCCCGCTCCCGCCTCCCAGCTGCCCCGCCCACCCGCGCACTTGGCCATATATGGCGACCGTGCGACGCAGGTGAGTGTGACCTAGTTCTAGGACACCCCTGCGCCGCACGGCCACCAGCTGCTGCGTGCGCCTCCCTGCCGGTCTGCCTCGCTGCCGCCGCGTGACCACGCCCCCTGCCTTAGAGCGGCGTGGTCCGTGATCGCTCGACCTGCCCCAGTTGTTTTTACCGTTTAGTATTGTGCCTTTGTCATTTTGTATTGCCTGTTTTTTTTCCTGTGACTCGTGATTTCCTTCCTGTTTTTCCTTCTCTCTGACCCTCGTTTTGCCGTTTTAGTATTGTATTTTGTCATTGCCTGTTTTTGTCCTGTAACTGGTTATTTCCTTCCTGTTTTCCTTCTCTGACCCGCGTCCTCCCTCCCCGCTTCCCGCCGCTAACCCCGCCCCTTTCTTCCTTCTGTACCCTCCCCGCTCCCGCCTCCCAGCTGCCCCGCCCACCCGGGCACTTGGCCATATATGGCGACCGTGCGACGCAGGTGAGTGTGACCTAGTTCTAGGACACCCCTGCGCCGCACGGCCACCAGCTGCTGCGTGCGCCTCCCTGCCGGTCTGCCTCGCTGCCGCCGCGTGACCACGCCCCCTGCCTTAGAGTGGCGTGGTCTGTGATCGCTCGACCTGCCCCAGTTGTTTTTACCGTTTAGTATTGTGCCTTTGTCATTTTGTATTGCCTGTTTTTTTTCCTGTGACTCGTGATTTCCTTCCTGTTTTTCCTTCTCTCTGACCCTCGTTTTGCCGTTTTAGTATTGTATTTTGTCATTGCCTGTTTTTGTCCTGTAACTGGTTATTTCCTTCCTGTTTTCCTTCTCTGACCCGCGTCCTCCCTCCCCGCTTCCCGCCACCGCCGCTAACCCCGCCCCTTTCTTCCTTCTGTACCCTCCCCGCTCCCGCCTCCCAGCTGCTCCGCCCACCCGCGCACTTCGCCATATATGGCGACCGTGCGAACGCGCAGCGGTCACGCGCAGCGGGTGCGCCGTTTGTGCGCCGAAGGCGCGCCAAAGGTAAGCCCGTCTGCGCCCGTCCGCGCCTGGACCGCGCCCAGTGCCAGGACCCCTGGCCCTCGAAGACCCCAGCCGACCCGCCTGACGTACACCGCCGCCAACCTCAGCGCACTCAACGCCGGGCGACTCCCAGGATGCTACCAAGCCACACCACGACGCACCCACGGACCCTTCAGCTGCCACGCCTGCAAGTTCACCTGCATCCGGACCTGCTTCGCACCAGCACCCGCCAAGTCGAACACCAGCAGCACCCACCTCAAGTGCATCCTGCTCAACACCCGCTCCGTCCACAGACACGCCATCGAACTCTGGAACCTCCTCGACACCACAGCCCCTGACGTTGCCTTCCTCACGGAGACCTGGATGAACGCCTCTTCAGCACCCGACATCGCCATCGCCATCCCAGAGGGCTACAAGATCATCCGGAGGGACCGCACCGCCAACCAGATGGGAGGAGGCATCGCCATCATCCACAGGAACACCATCCGCATCACGACCAGCACCGACAACACCCTTACCACCACCGAACACCTGCATTTCCAGATCCACACCGACCCGGGGACCACCCTCAGAGGCACCCTGATCTACCGGCCTCCGGGACCACGCACCCAATTCAGCGAGGACATCGCCGACTTCGTCAGCCCGCATGCCCTCCCCTCCGCTGACTACATCCTCTTGGGGGACCTCAACTTCCACCTGGAGAACAACAACGACCGCAACACCAGCACCCTGCTCGACAGCCTCGCCAATCTTGGACTCAAGCAGCTGGTGTCCACCCCCACCCACCTCGCCGGACACACACTCGACGCAGTCTTCTCATCCAGCACAGACATCGCCTTCAGCCACGCCACAGAGCTTCAATGGACGGACCACAGCTGTGTCCACTTCACCTTCAAAAGAACGACGACCCACCACCACCAGCGACAGGTTGCCCGCAGAAGCTGGAACAAGATCACAGCCGACCAGCTCGCCACCTCCCTGAGCCAGCACCCTCCTGCCAGCTCAGCGAACCCCAGCCAGGCCGCAGACAACCTCACGAAGTGGATCAGCAACTGCGCGGACGAGCTCGCCCCACTGAGGACCCCGCCCAGCAGACCCGGCAGCAAGAAAGCCCCATGGTTCACCGACGAACTCAAGAGCTCCAAGAAGAACTGCCGAGCCCTCGAGAAAGTCTGGAGAAGGGAACCAACACCGGACAACAGGACCACCTTCAAGCTTGCCACCCGGAAGCACCACCAGCTGATCCGCGCCGCCAAGAAAACTGCATTCAAGGACCGGCTGGACAACAACGCACACAACTGCAAGGAACTCTTCAACATCGTGAAAGAGCTCTCCAACCCCAGCGCAGGAAACAACGACATCACCCCATCGCAAGACCTCTGCAACTCCCTCGCCTCATACTTCCACAACAAGATCGCGGACATACACAACAGCTTCAACAACCAACCAACGCACACCACGACCGAACCACCACCCCCCACCACCACCCTCCGTGCCTGGACTCCGATCAGCACCGAAGACACCGTCCGCACGATGAACTCCATCCACTCAGGATCTCCGACCGACCCCTGCCCCCACCACGTCTTCAACAAGGCCGACGCTGTCATCGCACCCCACCTGCGAGACATCATCAACACATCCTTCGACACCGCCATCTTCCCTGAGAGCTGGAAGCACGCCGAACTCAGCGCTCTACTCAAGAAACCCACAGCGGATCCCACCGAACTCAAGAATTACCGCCCCATCTCGCTCCTCCCGTTTCCAGCCAAAGTCATCGAGAAGACCGTCAACAAGCAGCTGGCCGCCTTCCTTGAGACGAATGGATCCCTCGACCCCTCACAGTCTGGCTTCCGAGCCAACCACAGCACCGAGACCGCCCTCATCGCCGCCACCGATGACATCCGAGCCCTGATGGACAACGGAGAAACAGCGGCCCTCATCCTCCTAGACCTCTCCGCGGCATTCAACACTGTCTGCCACCGCACCCTAGTACAGCGCCTCAGCAACGTCGAAATCCAGGAGAAGGCTCTGGAATGGATCATCTCCTTCCTCGACGGAAGAACACAGAGAGTCCGCCTACCACCGTACAAGTCATAGGCCACCGAAGTCATCTGCGGCGTCCCTCAAGGATCCTCACTGAGCCCCACCCTCTTCAACGTCTACATGAGCCCCCTCGCGGCCATCGCACGCCAACACAACCTCAACATAATCTCCTACGCCGACGACACCCAGCTGATCCTCTCCCTGACCAACGACCCCGCCGCCGCCAGAGCCAATCTGCACGAAGGGATGAAAGAGGTAGCCGAGTGGATGACGACCAGCCGCCTGAAACTGAACTCAGACAAGACGGAGGTCCTCATCCTAGGCTCTTCGCCCTCCGCCTGGGACGTCTCCTGGTGGCCTCCCGCCCTGGGCACCGCACCCAAACCGACAGACCACCCACGCAACCTGGGCTTCATCCTGGACTCCTCCCTCTCCATGACCAGGCAAGCCAACGCCGTCTCCTCGGCGTGCTTCAACATCCTACGCATGCTACGGAAGATCTTCTGGTGGATCCCCACCGAGACCAGGAAGACCGTCACCCAGGCCCTCGTCACCAGTCGACTGGACTACGGCAACGCCCTCTACGCCGGTACCACCGCCAAGCTCCAGAAGAGACTCCAGCGGATCCAGAACGCCTCAGCCAGACTCATCCTCGACATCCCACGAACCAGCCACATCTCCAGACATCTCAGAGACCTGCATTGGCTCCCCGTCAACAAAAGAATCACCTTCCGCCTCCTCACCCACGCACACAAAGCCCTACACGACCAAGGCCCGAGCTACCTCAACAACCGAATCAACTTCTACGCTCCCAAACGCCACCTCCGTTCAGCCAACCACGCCCTCGCCGCCGTCCCCCGCATCCGAAGAGCGACAACAGGAGGAAGGTCCTTCTCCTACCTGGCCGCCAAGACCTGGAACTCCCTCCCGACCGACCTGCGCCTGACCCAAGACCACCTCTCCTTCAGGAAGAAGCTGAAGACCTGGCTGTTCGAGCAGTAACGGCACCCCCCTCCCCCCAGCGCCTTGAGACCCTACGGGTAGGTAGTGCACTCTATAAATGTCTTTGATTGATTGATTGATTGATTGACCATGGGTTTAAGCACAGGTTAATTTGGGGTCTCATTGTGACTTCAGCCTGACAGGAACTGTAGTTGCTGATTGAGTAGGGTTCAACCCTCCCCCAACCAGTAACCCAATTTCCTACAGTGACTCAGTCATTCAGGAGACATACTTCTACTTGTCTGGGAGTAGTGCCTGATTATCCTTAACTGTATTTCAGCGAATGTTTGTCAATCTATCCTCTCCAGATTCTTCTAAAATATTTCCTTATACCTTGACTATCAGATATCTGCCTTCTCATTTATTAGGAGTTTTACAAAGACAACTCTATGGTGTTCATGCTTTGAGATTCGTCCCTGCTTCCAAGATGGGCAATGCCAGAATGTGGTTGCCATTTTTGTGCAGTGCAGTTCTTCATTAAATAATTATGAGCTGTGTGTGTGTTGAATTGTGGTTTCTGTCATCGTCCATGGACAGATATCCCAAGACCATGAATACTGTGCCTCTCAATTATTCCCTGACTGTCCTTACCCATTATTTGATTTCTTGTTTTCTGTGCATGGGTACTTAGTGGAGGCTGATTCAGGGCAAGAGGAGGGTAATACTGATTTTGTCTGTGGTTAAATTGTGTTGCAAGTTCACAGGGATGCTCTGATTAAAAGCTCAACTGTAGATACCATTAGCGTTCATGGGGAGACTAACAATGTTCTTTTCAATTCTGGGGGGAAAAAAACCATTGTATCCAATAGATTATACAAAAAATCACTCCTTGGTAAGGTAAAATTAAACCAACCTGATATCAAGCCGTGTGCCTATGGTGGTGAGCCCATCAAATTGCAAGGCCTTTTTGAGTTTGTTATTGAGTACAGAGGTTAACTTCATTGAAGATTTATGTGTCTCAGAAAGGTGACAGTGTCATAAATTGGTCACATCAAGGTAATTTGGGAGTCATCTTGGATCCTAGTGGTCCAGTTTCCATTCTTTTAAAGGACAGAGACATGGTGCGTCCCGTTGGAGTGTTGGATGGTTCAGATTTGGTTGTGCGGATGACAAAGGAGTTCTCACAAGCCTTCAAGGAGGAACTGGGATGTCTGGTGGAGTACGAACATGAAATACGGTTGGTAGCTCATGCACAACCCGTATACTGCAAGGTGAGAAATGTGCCCATTGCAGTTTGTGCCGAGATGTGTGCTGAGATTGAAAAACTGAAGGGAGATGGTGTCATAGAGGAGGTTGACGGTACCGAGTGGCTTGCGGCTGTTGTTGCTGCCAGGAAGGCCAATGGTACCCTCTGCCTCTGTGTGGATTTAAGACCCCATAACAAGTGTGTGATTGTCAACAGATATCCCCTGCCCAACATACCTAAACTGGTTCATTTGCTGGGTGATGCTACAGTTTTTAGTACCATTGATCGCACCTCAGCGTATCACCAATTGAAAGAGTCGTCTAGGGTTTTGACAGCTTTTGTGACTCCCTTTGGCACCTTCAGATTTGTCAGGCTGCCCTTTGGTTGTGCGTCGGCTGATTACATTTTTCAACAGGTAATGGGAAGAGTTCTCGAAGGCATTTGTGGTGTCTGTGTATACCAGGATGACATCTTGGACTTTGGTAAAGGCGTGGCTGATCATGAGAGATGTTTAAGAGAGGTGTTCTGTTGGCTTTCCAAGTTTCTCAAAAACTTTGCTGACATGAGTGTCAATATGAGGTGCTGATTGAGAAATGGAGTTGATTTACTTGGAATGGAACATGTGAGGAGGAGTTCATTAATCTCAAAAAGTTTATGAGTGCTGCCCCTAAAGTAAAACTTTTTGACCCCGAGAAGCAATCCTTTGTCACCACTGATGGAAGTCTCAAAGGTCTTGGTGCTGTTTTACAACAGAAAGGAGAAAACGGCATTTACACCATCATGTTAATCTCCCCTGGTTTGAAAGATGCAGAATCACGGTACTCGGCGACTGAGAGAGAGGCATTAGCTGTGCATTGGGCGGTCAAGAAGCTTAAGAAGTTCTTGTGGGGATAAAGATTTGTTGTACAAACTAACCATAAACCTCTTATTGCGGTATTTGCAAAAAAGGGTCTGTATCTTGTTTCCAGTAGAATTACCAAGTGGGTGATTGCGCTACAAGAGTAGGATTTTCAAGTGGAATACTTACCAGGAGTGAGGAACACAGTGTCAGATACCCTTTCAAGGTTGGTCTCTGTAGAGAATGAAGTGCTGGTGATGTTGACTGTCCTTATGATGAAGCTAGCTTTGTGTGCCTGGTTGATTGCAAAACCATTTCTGATGATATGTGGCGTAATGCACTTTCTTTGAATTGTATTCTGAAGGAAGTTATGCGTTTTCTGGGGTGTGGTTGGAACGCCAAGGAAATGAGTACAGCTGGATGTGAATCCTTTTGGAAAGTTATGGTTGAGTTGAGCGTCAGTACCAGTTTGCTTTTCAGGGAACTACATTAATTCCTCCAGAGAAACTGAGGAAAGAGCTGGTTGAACTTGCTCATAGTTCTCACCTGGGAATGTCCAAACTTAAGAAAAGGTTACATTGTTCCTAATGGTGGCCTGGAATGGATACAAAGATTGAGAGAAGGTTTGAGAATGTTTGTTGTGTGCACTCAGTGATAAGACTAAACAAACTAGGTTTCAACTCATGGAGGTTAGGAAATTACCAGAGGGTCCCCGGTGTGAGATAGCTTTGGACATTTTGGGACCAATCCTTGGTGAAGTTTTGCAGAGATTTGTTTTTGTTGTGATCAACATGTTCTCTAGGTGGCCTGAAGTTTATATTTCTAATTCTATTGAAAGCAAAGATGTAATCAGATTCTTGGAAGTCTTTTTTGGTCGTGAGGGGACCCCACGTGCCATTCTCTCTGACAATGGAGTGCAATTGATCTCTAAAGAGATGAATATGTTTCTGTCAGATAGATCTATTGCCCACAAGAGGTGTTCCTGTACCACCCAGAGATTAATGGGATGGTGGAAAGGCTAAACAGAGTTCTTAGAGAAACATTTTTTTTGGCCAACTCTAACTCTCCTAACTGGAAAGAGGAATTATTAAAGCTGGTGGAAATGTATATGTTCACTCCTCATTGCACCACAGGGAAAACGCCTTTTCAGCTCTTTATAGGTGGTTTACCAAACACATTTGTGTTAAAAACATATACGTAAGGGAAAAAGCAGACAAGGGGAGAGATTCAGGGGAGAGAGGATAGGAGCAGGGGAGGTAGACAAAGAATGAAAGAGGGAAAGCGGTGGGGGGTGAAGGGAACACAACCGGTAGACAAGAGAAAACAGTGTCCAACGTCCGGAGTGCTGTGATCCCAGTGGAAATGATGTAATTCCGACACCTCCACTGTGTGTGGCACCCTTTACGCCGTGGAATCTCTCAGAGGGGTCTCTGAGACTCCAGGGCATAAATACTGGATCCTTCCCCAACAAGGTGAGAGGGAGTGCTTTGGCAAGGGGCACCATTCCCAGACCACCGCTGTGTGTGGCTCCCTTGACGCTGTGGACTCTCTCAGGGGGGTCTCTGAGACTCCAGGGGATAAATGCTGGATCCCTCCCCAACAAGGGGAGAAAGGAGTGCTTTGTTAAAGGGCACACACCATAGTGGTAACTTTAGGGATAATGGTGTATTGTGTGGTAGAACAGATTTAGAATGGAGGGGACAGTTCTAAGGTCTGCAGAATGATCTCTTGATTGATTGATTATCTCTCGATATCAGTTTTGTGTCCTCTTAGCAAGGGTTGTGTTGTCGCCTTTGGTTTGTTCCTGGCCGTCTGCGGCATGGGCATAGTTTCATCTTCCCCCTACACTCAGCCTGAAAGGCGGCCCCTATTTTGTTGCTCAACACTCAGGGGTTCCATCTCCTACCCTATGTTGACACTGTGTCTCCCCATGTGTCTCCATTCGTGTAGTCAGTTTGCTATCCTGTGAGGTTTAAAATGTTGTTCCTCTTAGAATGCTGTGATTGAGCAGGTGGTAAAATCTCCAGGATATGTGCCTGCCGCGGGTGTACCCTTCTTTATGACTCTATTGTTGAGTTACGGCCATTCGGTTTCCCCCGGTCTCAACTGCAGGTGTCTTGTCCCCAGTGGGCGCCATCTTGAAGTCCGGTAAGGAGCATTTTAGGGCAGGACTCATTTTCCCCCTGCTGAGAGCCCCAGTCTGGCATCTAGGTTTTCCTTTGGTGTTGTCGCTGGGGCGCTGCTTCAGGGATTTCTAGGAGGGAATTTGTGGCTCCCCTTGATGCACAGCTCTACGGATAAGGTGCCATCCGCTACGTGCTCTGGGCCTGCTATCCCCACTTACGGGCACCTCGAAGATTTTGCTTGATTTTCTTGGTGGACACTGAGACCATTTGAGTCTGAGAGTGATGTTGCCACAAGGAGGTCCGTTTATAAGAAAACCTAAACGTTTTGAAAATGTTGTTTATTTTCTTGGTGGATAGTTCTTTCTTAAAGGCGTTGTGCCTTTAATTTTATCTTTTGTTTAGTTAACCTGTTTTTGTTTTCTGTTGGTAATCAGAGGAGGGAGGTGTGTGGTATGCCTCATAAGCTTGTTGTATTAGTAAACACAGCTGTGTCCTGAACGGGCACAGCTGTGGGTGTCACTATGATGTCATATGCTTTGGGTTCCCATGGTGATGGAATGTGTTCACTTGAATGTACCTGTCAGTTGGAAGAGCTCCTGCTGATGGATGGCTGGGATCTTCTGTGAATAAAAGAACCTTAACCTTCAACTGCTTTCCTGGTTCTTGGTACTTCTACTATTCATGGCAAAGTACTAATTCAAAATTGCTACAATTATACAATCCAAATATGAAACCTATTTATTTTAAAATATATTTATTACAAACAAACTCTCAAAACAAAAGGTAATAACTGACCAAACAAAAAAACAGGTTTTGAACAAGGTATTTTTCCAGGCTGTTTCTTTGCAGGGCTGCCAGAGTGATCATGTTTTTCCTCTACTTAAAGAGAATCAGGGCCGGACAGGCCTTAGTGGGCACCAGGCGTTTCCCTGGTGGGCCTGCGGGGTGGGAGCTGGTTTTGCAGCAGTGACTCCTCCCGCTCCCTGGGCAATCTGCCAGGGCTGGTTGCTGTTCAAAGTCCAGCAATGAATAGAATCCAGTGGGTGTTCCAGATTAACCCATGCAGCAGCATCTGGGGAGGTGTATTGAGATCAGGGTGACCTGTAGGTCTGGCCTTGGTCACTTCATGATGGCTTGTGGTACAGGATGGTGTTTCTGCCACCTCCTCATTCCCCAGCCACAACCACTATGTCTGCTTCTTCCGCAGTCATGCTATTTTCTCTCTGAGGTTCTTCTGCTGTGCTTCTGCCGCTTGCTTTAAGATTCATCCCTGTCACAGCAGTGGCCTATGTTCTTGCAAATGAGAGGAGAAAAAAGTACTTGATTATTAGAACCTACCACCAAAAGCACATTTCTAAAATCATAAAATGATGCATGTTCAATTAGTTTTGATTTAATTCTTTTCTTCAAAAGGTTGTTTTTATTAATAAGAAATCCTTTTGTGCTGAAGATGGTCTTGTAATTGGACAACGTAATAAGTCCGAAACTTTGACCAACAAACTAATTTTCATCAATGAAATAATTTGATTGAATAAGAGATGTCTACCTAATGTATAGGAGAATTTCTTGTAAATAGGTAATAGAAATGGGTAAATGACACGAGTGACAATTAGACATTTGGGGCCCGATTACGATGCTGCCTTTCCAACAGCATCGTAATGTGTCAGTCGCATTCCTTTCTGCCCGCCTCATTACAATAGAGGTGGTTGGAAAGAAATCTGACCAGTCATTCTGACTGGCTTCCCACGGGCTCCGAGAGCCGGTCCGCCAGTCAGAATTCTGTCAGTAATCCCAAGGGTGACTCTTTCCGTCTGAGGGACAACGATGTCTGATTTCAGCATCCTTTCTGTGCTGGCCGTTACGACACAGAAAAGTTGCTGGAACTCGAGTTTGGGGACACCCAGCAGGACCCTCATTGTTGCACAGCCTTAGGTTTGGGGCCGAGGGGGCACCATGATCCCTGCACCCCTTGGCAGGCACCTTGCGATGCCTGCCATGGGTTGCAGGGATGAATTGCACCTCCTATTTCACAATTGGAGCATGTGTTCCGGCTGGAATACATGCTCTCATTGTAAAGTATAGGCATGCAACCGAATAGTGTTTGGTCGCAGCCTAATTTGTCAGTCGGGACCGCCGACCAGGTGTCGGTCAGTCCCTTGATCGAGACGATGTCGGGCAGAGAAAACTCCACTCTACATCATAATGAGGCCCTTAGCTGTAGGATTGTTAGTCTTTGTCACTCATGTTTATGTGAAAATTGTTTTGTATCCTTGAAAGTGTATTTATTGGATTATAAACCGCAACTAAACAATACACCCATTCCTTTTCTGTTTTATTACTTAATTTGTTTTTGATTATGTAAATTGATTTTCAGAATTTATGTTTTTGAGGCCACTGTTTAGGCATAACTGATATTGTAAAAGAAAATCATTTTTGAATATAAAAAAAATCCCTTGTAGGCATCCTCATTATATATTTAGAAAGTTGGCCTTTTCTTGCCTTAGCCATTTGGTGCCTGCAGACTGTCTCTGGTCACATGACTGGATATAGTTGGCAGTTGGGCTTGGTATATTCCTCCTAAGACAGCCACACACAATGGGAATTTAGATGTGACTGCGTGGGCCATCACGGGCAGGGTGGGGGGGGTGGAGCTGGGCCAAGCCTTATTTACCTGAATAGTCTGTGTTCTGTCCCCACACAAAGAGTTGCATACCCTTGTAGTTCCCCACATGGGCACAAAGGAGAGTGAGGAAGATAGAAGAGCAAGAGAGAAAAGAGAGAGGGGTGAAAGGGGTGAATGAAAGTAGTGACGCGAGGGAGAAGAGATGAAGAAGGAATGTAACCGGGATGTGGGGCAGCAAAGGAGGATGTTGATAATGGGGACAGGTGGAAAAGGGGGTTCCAATGACAGGCCTAAGCAGATGGCAGAAACCCGCAAAAGGCCCATGTGAACAGGAAAAAGACTCTGGATGACAAAGCTTATCAGACCTGCCCCCCAGTCAATCAGTACGCAGTGCTCATCGCCCGCCGTCCTGCAAGAAGTCTGCCCAACGAAGGAAGGTTTCCGCCTTGTGCTGTAGGTTATAAATAACTCACTGATATGAGGCCATCCGGTACATGTCCGAGATTGAACCTTCATTTGAGGGGGGAGGGGAGAATGCCAATGCCAGAGATCGAAGTTCTTTGCAGTCGCAAGTGCTATGTGGAACAACCAGCAGTCATGGCGGGACAGTGTGGGAGAGTCCGCAAAGGTATGGAGCTGGTTCATGGGTCGGGCCAGTGCTACAGGGATCACCAGGACCTCGTCAAGCCTGGCTCCAATTGCCCCCAGAAGGGAGAGACAGTGGGGCAATCACACACTATATGAACCAGGTCATAGCGTGCCCCATCACAGCACCAACAGCTGAAATGGGGTAGCAGTCTTGTCGCCGGGGTCCAGTGCCAATAATGGAGTGATTTAAAGAAACAAAATCTCAGCCTGGTATCCCTGTAGCCATGGCCCAGAGCATCCAGCAGGTCTGCCCTGTACTCCGGCTCATACTCTACCTGGAGGCGAGCTTGCTACTTGGTCCGCAGGCAGCCTAGCAGGGGCAAAGTATACCAGTGATGGGTCACACTGCTATAAAAGCCTGACATCACCCCCTGGAAGCTACCCCATACTTTAAGGTAGGAGACCACTGAGGAGGGCCCAGACGCATGGGCCCAGGTGGCAGACGAAGCAGTGACGCAGCTGGGTGTACTGCCAATTTTGGCAAGGTGACAGACCAAACTCCTCTCAAAGCACCTCAAAGGATGTGAGGGCCACTTGGGAGAGCACATGATTAGGGTAAGGATTGCCACAGTGCGCCAAGTGCCCCAGCCATGTACCTCAATAGCAATACGAGACCGGCATTGTTCAAGAAAGGTGCCTATTCGTGTTGGTGAGCATCCACTGAGAAAAATCAATGGACTCGCTACCAGGATTTATCCGCAGCCTGGAGCATCGGATTCACCGAGACTGGGGTGGAGGTATCCTACTGGTAGAGGGAGTATAGCCCCAGAGGGAACCACAAAATGGTGCGTTTGATCGTGACGCGCAGTGGGGTGTCCGGGGCCAGGAGGAGCATGCACACATCTACACCAAGTGCAAGGCCAGGGCATAGTGCTCAACCAAGGGGATGCCCAGCCCTCCACATGAATGGTGGGCTATGAGCTTGCTGATAGCCAACCTGGGGAGTGACAATCCCCATATGAAGGACCTGATGCCCCTATCCACTGATCACATGAGGTTGAGGGGTACAAGCAATCCCCAGAAAATGCTTTCTCAGCGTTTAGGGAGTCGGCCCGGGCATCCTCGCCCACATCTTAAGCAGACAACAACAAACACCACCTGGGTGTGATGGATCAATATTGGGATCACTGCCCAGAGGTGAGCCACCAGTACCCTGGCCAAGATCTTGATGTCCCCATTGAACAGGAAGAGATCCTTCTCAGGTTTGGGGAGGACCATGATCCGGGCTTTGTTCGAGATAGGGCTGAGGAACCCCATGTGCTCTGCCTTCCAGAAGGCCTCATAAAGGGAGTCCACCACCTCCTTCCTCGACCACTTGAAGAACTTCACCAGGAAGCTGTCCTCTCCAGATGCTTTGTGGTATGGGGGTTAGAGATAGCCTGCACCATCTCCACCTTGGTAATCTCTCCTAGGAGCAGGTCCTTGCCCAACACGTTAAGGCAGGGGGAGGCACACCCTGTTGAAAAAGGCATCCAATTGAGTAGGGTCTGCTGCCACCTTCGAGGTATCAATAGAAAGCTGCAAACCCATTCATGAAGTCTTCTGGTTGGCTGAGGATGGTGCCCACAGTGGACCTGATGGCCTTGTTAGCCAGCACAGCCTCCTGCTAGCACATCTGCCCCGACAGTAGCCTACCTGCCTTCTCACCCTTCTAATAGTGGTGGCTCTTCAGCAACTGCAGTGCATACTACACTGTGGAAGCATAGAGCACATTAAGGTCCATACCGCCTTTCTCCAGGCACCGCGTAGGGGGACCAAGGGGTCTGCATCATAAAGGTGGGTGAGGGACACACTGGCTTCATCCAAGGTCCTCTATTTATCAGCCTTCTGTTTATTGGAAAGCACAAAGTCTCTCATCAGTTGGCCCCAAACGGTCACCTTGGCAGCTGCCCACAAAGTACGATGATGCACAGGATCGCCTATTATGATCCAAGTAAGTGGTAACATGGGACCGGTGCTGAGTTTTACCCAGGATAAAAAGCTAGTGGGAAACATTAAGATGCCATGGAGAAAAAAAGGGCAGGAGCCAGCAGAGGAGCTGCAAAGCCCAAGGGAAGAGGAGTCAGGGCGAGGCCTGCGAGGTAGGAGCAGTTTGCGGGCATGAGGAGGACAAGGCCAGACTCTTGAGCTCCCAGACGCTGGGGAACCACGCCACCAACCTCAGGGGACATGCAATGGCCGACTGGACTGTATATTGTGTTTTAAGGATCATATCATTCTATTGTAGTTAATTGATGCTGTTTTTTGTTGGAATCTCCAGGTACATGTCTTGATGTTTTGCTACAGCAAAGGCAATGTCTGTCTCATGAAAGCCATTTCTTCTTTTGTGGTGGAGATAAGTAAGATTTGACATTTTGTGAGAATACTTTTAAATCCTGATATCTCCCTATGTTCTTTTAAATCTACAAATAATACAGATAGTGAGCTTCTTAGGCTGATCACTGTGACCATAATATGATTGTCAATTTGTGCTCTTCCATACCAATCCTCTATCTTTGTAACTGCGGACATTGTCAAGTTCCCTCTCCTAGGGACTCCAAAGTCAAGGCAAAGAGCATGGGTTAGTAGAGCAGACATTTGCATTGCACCTCTCTCAATCTTGAATTCATGAGGAGTGGTGTTATTGATTGGTACAGTCACAATTCGACCATGATACCTACTAAGGATCCAGTTTCTGAACAAGATTTAAGTGAAAATAACATCTAAAAGATCAGTGTGCCAACCGCAAGTATCTGGTCGCACGAGACCGAGGCAACGGCAAGAGTTAAGGCTAACTGTGTGGTTCGGCTACAGGAGGTGGATTGGGCCTGATCTTGGCTGCCCTTCAGACCTAAAAATGTTTTTGAAGAAATGTTCCAGAGAAGGTACAATTAAGCAGTGCAAGGCAGCTGGTGGTGTTCGAGGAGGAAGCATCATCATTGGGGAGTCACTGGACGAAGTTGGGTTGAAGATTTCTACATTCAGATTTTGTCACTTTCTGGTAGTCAAAAATCTCCAGCAGAACAAAGATGTAGGATGTAGGCAACAAGGACTCCACAAGGCTGGGTATTTTTGATTGAAGGTATTGCTAAACAGAATTTGCTGCTACAGAGAAGACCAGCGGGAGCTACTGCGAAGTCAGGCTGACTGGCGATGCACCTCAGGTGGATTCGCAAGCAAGTAGATCCCTGCCTTCTGTCTGATCTCAGGCCACTTTTTGATGAAATACTTTCTAAGTCCCAAGTTAAAGGGTTAATCAGGGGAAGCACCTTCAACACCACAACTAAGTGATAACACATTTCTATTGCACAAAAGTTCAATATAAAATGGTAGACGAAACACTGAGCAAAAGGAGAAATTGATGGTCATGCGCTGAATGATAGCATGAAGTCTCATAGGCATTATTCCCAATGCATTTTGGGCTTAAACAGTAGCCCTTCGTCAGGGGAATCTATAAACAGGAAAATCAATGTCATAATGCATACTTTTTCAAAAGGATAAAGCAACAAACAAAGCATAAACGGCCATGAGGAGAACCTTGGTAGGTGAAAGCATAAGATACATACACTTAGCTAGGGCTCTAGGCAAAAACACAGGCTCATGATGCAGGAAAAGATAAAACTTATGCACAAAAAACCAAATGGAAACCAACAACGGTACAGAAGTGTGACCAAAAGTCTAACATAGACATGCTGAGATATATACAAAGTGCTGCGTGTGATGTAAGTGACCTGCTTTTGGTCCCCTGGGTCATTCAGGACCAGCGCTTTGCCTTCCCAATAAATGAAGAGTTGAGAAGACAGTAAAGAATACAAACCAAACACATTTATTAGAAGTGTGAGTCCGGTCTGACCAGCTTCATACATTTTCAACACCTCTAAAGGCCCACCCAAAATGGAATTTTACAGCTCAGGCCATGGTGAACAAAGAAGGCAAGTAAGGATGAGCCATGGCACAGGGCTGGGTACATGCTATCTCAACCTCAAGGCCGCTCGGCTGGTGCTTATAATTCTAAGATGTGGGAACGAGTCTATCTAACAGCAAAGGTATGCAACCATAGATAATACATTCATTAGTACAACAAAGCTTCAGCCTTGAGAAGTACAAGCTGGAGACTCAGGGACAGCCTTTCTGCTGAGGCAAGCATTATGAGACAGAAGCCCGATCTTAGTTACAAAACAAGATGGCACCTATAAAGATGGTGCCATGAATGCTAACTTAACGCGGAATAGAGTTTGAGCAAAGAAAAGGGAGCCTTTAGATTCTGTGCATTACGGAAATAACATTTCATATCTAACAAACCCTCCTTTTAGCATTCATGCTAAGCTTTATTGGTGCCATCAGGTAAGGGTCGCTACGATTCTAAAACGGGGAGAAAAGAAATATTCACACATAAACTCCCATTACTAACATATGAACTGTCCACTAGAGCTAATACTGTAGAATGATAATACATACAAACAATATATGAATATCCCTTCATCAATAATGAGCAAATCCTGAATACCCTGCATCCTGATAGCCTTTGCATTAGAATATCTCCTCTGGGTCCTTGAACATTGATTTACAGCAGGCACAGCAGGCAGGGAGGCAGTGTATACGCAGACAGCATGTCAGTATTATACCTGCTATGGCAACCAGGAAAGTGATAATCTTTCAACCCCAAGTAGTGAACATGCTCTAGAACCATCAAGTGAATGACCATGAACCATTCTCCTGGTGTTTATCTGAGGCTATTTTATGACATTTCTAAATGGCAGCGTACACAGTAGGGGCATGGTCAAGGATTGTACACAACAGCTACTGCCGATGACACTAAAGGTCAGCTAGGATAAAGTCTAAAACTATACGATTTTGGAGGGCAACAAGTCTCGTAGCGTGGACCTCTACTGTGATATTTGTCAATATTCCTGCAGTCATATTAATGACTCCTTCCACCACCCTAGTGAGCCGTCTAATATTAAGACCATTAGCCATAGGGCCCCAGATTGGTATGATGCCTTTCATTGCGTCGAAGAACTGCAGCAAGGTGGTGTCTGTCTGAACTATGTCATCAGTGCTAATCATTCTCTTAAACCGGGGTACATAGGCAACTCTACGATGTAGACGATGCTCCTTATGGTAATTAGGAGAGGCTATATACACAGGTGGCAGGAGGTAAGAAAGGTAACACAGTCCCAACCACCCTTCAGGAAGCCAAAGAGAACCGTGACTCCACACACAAAATAAACATTAGGTGGCGGGATGAGGGGTGAACTTTTTGTTACTTTCAAAACTTACGTAGCATTGCATCTGCTCTCCCCCACCTCTATTTTTCCAACCCCCTGGACACAGAAAGGAGCTATGACATCCACCACTGACAAGGGTATAGCCGTGTGGCTCAATGATTAGAGCGGCAGACCCTGATGCAGAGGTCTAGCCCGGGACCATGGTTCAATTCCCCGCCTCGGTGGGTCTTGGGCTCAAAATTCTACGGACCTGATAATTCTCGCCTCGGTGCCTATTCCAATCATGGAGTCCCACTCTGCAACTCTGGGCAATAGCTTGCTTAATCTCCTCAATGGCCCCCACAACACTAAGGATGCCTGGCCTCCACCTTGGGGGTGCCCAGGAGTGGACGCCTCACAGGGAAAGCCAGGATGGGTTCCACAGCGGTATTCGTACAAGCGCCTTGAGACCCTTGCGGGTGAGTAGTGCGCTATACAAGTATCAATTTACATTTATCTTCAGTAACGTTGTGGGTCTGAAATGACTGGTAGTATTCAGATGCGTTGAACAGTAGGAAATTGTCCCTTTCACCTGAGATCAATTCCCTTTTCTCACCCCTTGGATGCATTCATGTAGGAGCTGAAGAACAACCTGCCAAACGGCTTTCGGCCTGTGAGAGCAACAGGGGGTGCTCTATGCTGGAAATGTACATTCTGTGTCAGGGTGCGAGAACTAGTACTTTTTCGTTCCAATGCGTCAGCCTGATGAAATGAACAGATCATGCTAAGCAATGCAAACCCCCCTCACAACTACTAACATACGACAAGGCCATGGATATCACATTCTCACTTCTATGAGTTATTGAGGGTAATAACCCACATACCCAACATTTTGTCATATTTTAAGCAGTGTGCGTTTGATGCAAGGTCTGAATAAACACATTATCTTAATAGGACTTCCTGTGCTCCTCCTTGAGAGGCACCAGAGTAACAAAGAGATGTTCGGGGTAACAGGCGTAGTACCAATCAAAGTATGCACAGGGCATTTCTCCTTGAGAAAATACATTACCCCAAGCACCACTATTAAAGAAATCAGAATAATTGCTACAAACACAATTTTGCTTTTCACAGACCAGGCGGACCAAATAGGCCCATCCCGCTCAGGACGCGGAGCTGCGAAAGACTGCTCGTCCTCCTGAATGGGATGACTAAAGGGATATATTTTTGTAAGACAGCGGAAAAGACTTACACTGGGAGCCTAGCTGGAATAAAAACAAGACAATATATTGTTAACTAAATGTAGGCGCTTTTGAGCACCGAAGGTGGAGCTGTTCGTCTAGCTTAGATCCAGATCCCTTCTCCTCAGAAACACAGTTCACTTGCCCTGTTTGGTGATTGTCCAAATAAGGCACCAATCCCCCTGTCCCTAAGCTATCGTTGGTACCATGGGCAGGGTACATGCAACCTATTCTTCAGCAAGGCAGTCCATCCCGACTAATCTAACTTTCCCTTTGGTGCACTGTTCCTCCTATGGGGGCACAAATTATACCTCAACAGTCCAGTGTGGTCCGAGAACAAGGGGTCAGGCTCAAGGGGACCAAGGGACAAAAGGTCGGACTCAGGCAAATTGGTATATTGGGGCTCAATTGGACGTGACTCAATCACAGGCGGGCCAACAGGCTGGGGCTCCTGAATGGCCTTAATTTCAGGTGGCACTGCCTCATTCAGCACTGCATGACTCTCCTCCACTGTTGGTGCCCACTTGAGCCAGGCATCCGAGAAGGAAATGAACTGTGACACCTGCTCCATCTCACAGTCCCCAACACTGTCCATGGCCCACTGGTCGTAGGATAGCGGAAGGGGCACCCTTTTACAATGGGTGCTGTGTATCCAGTTCTCCTGACCGTCGACTTTCACCGCTGTCCTGGTGGCCAGAAAGACTTGGAGGGGTCCCTTCCAGTGCAGCTCCAAGCCGCTCTTCCATTGAAAATTGGGACTAAAACCCAATCGCATTGCCGTATCTCATGACCCAGACCCTCTGGATGTTGCCGTAATGTCTCAGCGATCTGTTGGTGAATAGAACGCAAATTGTTTGTCAACTCATAAAGGTAATCTTTAAGCAGGGGGTATTCTATATCAGAGAACCGATGTGGGCACAGGACGCCCCAGACATTTGCCGGGCTCCAAACATGACCTCATACTGGACAATCCTGTTCTAGAGTAAGCTGTGACTCTCGTAGACAGTAGTGCTTGAGGTAAAGCATCAGGCCACTGCAATCCTGTACTCTCTTTGATCTTGACCATTTTCAGCTGAGAGTACCAGTGTACTTCTCAACCAGGCCTACTGCTTGTGGGAGGTTAACTGCATGTAACTTTTGCCTAATGTGCAACCAGTCGCACACCAACTGCATGACCTTGCATTGAAGTGGCTGCCATTGTCTCTCCAAATCAAACGAGGCAAACCAAAACACAGGAACGACTCTTTCAAAAGTACCTTCGCCGTGGCCATGGCAGTGTTCTATTTAGAGGGATAAGCCTCAATCCATTTACTGAATGCACAGACACAGACAACCAACCAACACATTTCAAGTTATTGACTTGTTCCATTTCAATGTAATCCATCTGGAAAACCTCAAAAGGGAAGGAAGGCAGTGCAAAGCTGCCAACAAAAGTGGGGGTACCCTTCCCAGGATTGTGCATCAAGCAGACCATGCAGTACTTCACCAGGTGAGCTGCAACTTTGGGAATGTTGTCATTCCGCCAAACGGGAACTAGCAGCTTGCAAATCCACTTTGCACTAATGTGTGCTAGCCCGTGCACCATGGTAACCACAGGGAGGACAGATGCATCCGGTAGCATCCATTCTATTTTCAGATTTGTCCGTACAACACCCATCCTCATTCAAATTAGCCGTGCTCTCCTGCCATATTGCTATCTCCTCAATTGTTGCCTCACTCTGGATTTCTTTTACGTTCTCCAGGGTATCCTTAAACATCCCATTTTCAGGCATCCATCTAGCTGAATCTGCCACAAACATCCTCTTCATTTTAGTCCGTGCGTCTCCTTTGGTGTCTGATCTGGAAATGTGTTCCTCCTCCCACCATCATCAGTTATTGCCTTATGAGCACTGCACTTCACTATTGCTAGACTCTTAGAGAGTACCAGGGCTGACAAAAGTCTGTGTATTAGTGATCAGTTCTGTATTCTCAATCCATGGGATGTTAGGAACACCCTCTTTGCCCAGAGCCATCCAAAATTATGAGCCATGCCAAACACATTCGGGCTGTCAGTATATATATATTGACAGCCAGTCCCTCATTCAATTCGCAGGCACAAAGAAGGGCTACTAACTCTGCAGCTGGCACTGATTGATAGGGAACTCGTGAAGTCTTGACTACAGTGCGTAAGGTGATGATAGCATAGGCTGCTGTTCTTGTGCCATCTGGTAATTTAAAACAAGAGCCATCGACATATAGCTCCCCTTAGGGTTCAGATAGAGGAACATCAGTCAGGTCTACCCGTCCCTTCATCTCTTCCTCCGTACGGAAGATACAATCATGCACATCCATCTCCTCACTTTCAGAAGGAAAGGGTAGTAACGTGGCTGGGTTCAGGGTGGCACAACTTTTAATGGTGACGTGGTGCAAACAGGGTAATCTCATAGCTAGTCAGACGTGTACTGGTAAGGTGCTTCATCTTTGTTCTGTTCAAAAGTGTATCCACAGCATACAGGAGCATGACTGTGAGATCAGTATCAAGGATGAGCCCTGCCGGTTGTCGGATAGAAATGGCCACTGCAGCGGCCGCTCTCAGACAGCTGGGGAGAGCTATGGCAACGGTGTCAAGCAGAGCAGAGAAGTGAAATGAAATGAATGAAATTAAATGAAAAGGGGACTTGTATAGCGCGATTGCTACCCTGAGGCGTCCAAGCGCTGTAGGCACACAGCCTTTGCTTACCTCCAAAAGCCTGTGTTAAGACAGAGAGCGCGCAGCCAGCCATTTCATGTACATACATCAGGAACGGCTTCTGATGGTCCAGAGTGTCAAGCACAGAGCGCTATTTCTAGTTGCTCAAAAGCATGCTGACAATCATGTGCCCAGGGCAGGGTTTCATGCACATCTTTATTGGTTAGGCATAGCTTTGTTAGTAAAGCATAGTTAGGGATCCAGTAGCGGTAATACGAAATAATACCTATAAAGATTTGCACATCCTGTTGTGTCTTAGGGATGGGCATCTTACTTACAACAGCAAGGCGCTCAGATGTTAGTGTCCTTCGACAGTGGGCCAAATATAGAAATAATTTAACGGTTGCATCCTTGCAACCTTTTTCGGTATCCAAGGCTATTAAGAGGTCGGCCACCTACTACAATTGGACGTTACCTGAGGGAAGGACAAGGGAGTCCAATTGTCCTTTTAAAGCTTGACAATAGATACTGGAACTTAAAGTATAGCCCAGAGAAGCCCAACATAATCTAAAACTTCTGCTGGCCAAGAAGAACCCAAATAGATACCTGCTTTCTGGGTGTATGGGGATGCTAAATAAAGCATTCTTCAAATCATTGACAGAAAAGCATGTGGCAGAGGGAGGAATCATGGTCAGGAGAGCAGTGATGTCGGGAACAACAGGGAACTGAGGGACCACAAACTTATTCACCTCACGCAGATCAATCACAAAGTAGTAGACATCGGGATGATCATCTGGGGAACTCAAGGGTGCCCTTTTTATGATTGGAAGAATAGGGCTATTGCCCATATTACCATTCGTCTGCTCAACAACCCCAGATGCAATCTGTATGTTCTTCACCTCCCCTGTCTCCACCATAGCTACCTGCTCCCTGTCCTCGTTCTCGAGATCCCTGTCCTCACAAAGCCTCAACCTTTTGCAACAGCGTCTGACACTCACTACACCAGTGCCCCTCCTTCTTACAATATGCACACTGGTTCGGCCCATGGGCGTAGTATTCCTGCTAGTGCAGGGCAGCTGTAGGGCCGGGACAATGACCCATCCTCTACCAGTGCCTCGGGGCACCTGCTGCATCAAAACCTTCGTCTTCAGCGCCTTATTTTTCTTCTCTACCTTATCCTTCTCTTTGTTCTCTCTGTGCTCGTAATTCTGCACCATACTTAATATTACCGATGGGGAGGAGGTAGTCCAAGTGCTCTCTGAAGCGTGCAACCGAGTTGTGATCTCAGGAAGCAGGTTAATAACAAATCTTTTAACAAAAAATCGGATACCTCGATCCTTTGACAAGTCCTGTCTGCTGATTTCCAGAAACGCCCCTTTAAACCTTGTGAAGAAATCCGATACACTTTCCTCTTTCTTCTGATGACATGCTGTTAACTTATCCCAATCTACTCTACTAGGTGGGATCAAGGAGTGCGTATATGTGATAATTTGGCCTGGCAAAGCTAATTTCTCAGCCTAAGGCTTCTTGTCAGACTTCCTCTCTTTATCCCATGCCCTAATCTAATCCCGAGTGCCACCCAACTCTACTACATGGTCCTGTGGGTGCACCTGCTGCCAAATATCAACCAAAACAGGTGATGGACCGAATGTGGATCAATGTCACACATTCACCCCAGTCCGAAGATCTGTGCCCAAATCCATCGTTTTTTTGCACTCCACACCACCCTGGGTTAGACAATGGCGATATGCAAATCAGCTCTGACCCTGTGCCCCATGGGAACAGTCCAGTCCGAACTACAAAAGCCATATCCTTCCCAGAACGGAATCAAGCATCCGAGGACCGGACCGGTTTCGAGGTAACACCTCTCATCAGCCCGGCTAGCTTGACTCCAGTGGTGTGGAGTGCCTGGGACCCACGTCTGAGCATCCCCAGCGCACTTAGGGCGGTAATTGCATACAAAACAGGTGATGGACCGAAAGTGGATCAATGTCACACATTAACTCCAGTCCGAAGATCTGGGCCCAAATCCATCGTTTTTTTGCACTCCACACCACCCTGGGTTAGACAATGGCGATATGCAAATCAGCTCTGACCCTGTGCCCCATGGGAACAGTCCAGTCCGAACTACAAAAGCCATGTCCTTCCCAGAACGGAATCAAGCATCTGAGGATTGGACCAGTTTCGAGGTAACACCTCTCATCAGCCTGGCTAGCTTGACTCCAGTGGTGTGGAGTGCCTGGGACCCACGCCTGAGCATCCCCAGCGCACTTAGGGCGGTAATTGCAAACAAAACAGGTGATGGACCGAATGTGGATCAATGTCACACATTCACCCCAGTCCGAAGATCTGGGCCCAAATCCATCGTTTTTTTGCACTCCACACCACCCTGGGTTAGACAATGGCGATATGCAAATCATCTCTGACCCTGTGCCCCATGGGAACAGTCCAGTCCGAACTACAAAAGCCATGTCCTTCCCAGAACGGAATCAAGCATCCGAGGACCGGACCGGTTTCAAGGTAACACCTCTCACCAGCCCGGCTAGCTTGACTCCAGTGGTGTGGAGTGCCTGGGACCCACGTCTGAGCATCCCCAGCGCACTTAGGGCGGTAATTGCAAACAAAACAGGTGATGGACCGAATGTGGATCAATGTCACACATTCAACCCAGTCCGAAGATCTGTGCCCAAATCCATCGTTTTTTTGCACTCCACACCACCCTGGGTTAGACAATGGCGATATGCAAATCAGCTCTGACCCTGTGCCCCATGGGAACAGTCCAGTCCGAACTACAAAAGCCATGTCCTTCCCAGAACGGAATCAAGCATCCGAGGACCGGACCGGTTTCGAGGTAACACCTCTCATCAGCCCGGCTAGCTTGACTCCAGTGGTGTGGAGTGCCTGGGACCCACGTCTGAGCATCCCCAGCGCACTTAGGGCGGTAATTGCAAACAAAACAGGTGATGGACCGAATGTGGATCAATGTCACACATTAACCCCAGTCCGAAGATCTGGGCCCAAATCCATCGTTTTTTTGCACTCCACACCACCCTGGGTTAGACAATGGCGATATGCAAATCAGCTCTGACCCTGTGCCCCATGGGAACAGTCCAGTCCGAACTACAAAAGCCATGTCCTTCCCAGAACGGAATCAAGCATCCGAGGACCGGACCAGTTTCGAGGTAACACCTCTCATCAGCTCGGTTAGCTTGACTCCAGTGGTGTGGAGTGCCTGGGACCCACGCCTGAGCATCCCCAGCGCACTTAGGGCGGTAATTGCAAACAAAACAGGTGATGGACCGAATGTGGATCAATGTCACACATTCACCCCAGTCCGAAGATCTGGGCCCAAATCCATCTTTTTTTTGCACTCCACACCAGCCTGGGTTAGACAATGGCGATATGCAAATCAGCTCTGACCCTGTGCCCCATGGGAACAGTCCAGTCCGAACTACAAAAGCCATGTCCTTCCCAGAACGGAATCAAGCATCCGAGGACCGGACCGGTTTCAAGGTAACACCTCTCATCAGCCTGGCTAGCTTGACTCCAGTGGTGTGGAGTGCCTGGGACCCACGTCTGAGCATCCCCAGCGCACTTAGGGCGGTAATTGCAAACAAAACAGGTGATGGACCGAATGTGGATCAATGTCACACATTCACCCCAGTCCGAAGATCTGGGCCCAAATCCATCGTTTTTTTGCGCTCCACACCACCCTGGGTTAGACAATGGCGATATGCAAATCAGCTCTGACCCTGTGCCCCATGGGAACAGTCCAGTCCGAACTACAAAAGCCATGTCCTTCCCAGAACGGAATCAAGCATCCGAGGACCGGACCGGTTTCGAGGTAACACCTCTCATCAGCCCGGCTAGCTTGACTCCAGTGGTGTGGAGTGCCTGGGACCCACGTCTGAGCATCCCCAGCGCACTTAGGGTGGTAATTGCAAACAAAACAGGTGATGGACCGAATGTGGATCAATGTCACACATTCACCCCAGTCCGAAGATCTCGGCCCAAATCCATCGTTTTTTTGCACTCCACACCACCCTGGGTTAGACAATGGCGATATGCAAATCAGCTCTGACCCTGTGCCCCATGGGAACAGTCCAGTCCGAACTACAAAAGCCATGTCCTTCCCAGAACGGAATCAAGCATCCGAGGACCGGACCGGTTTCGAGGTAACACCTCTCATCAGCCAGGCTAGCTTGACTCCAGTGGTGTGGAGTGCCTGGGACCCACGTATGAGCATCCCCAGCGCCCTTAGGGCGGTAATTGCAAACAAAACAGGTGATGGACCCAATGTGGATCAATGTCACACATTCACCCCAGTCCGAAGATCTGGGCCCAAATCCATCGTTTTTTTGCACTCCACACCACCCTCGGTTAGACAATGGCGATATGCAAATCAGCTCTGACCCTGTGCCCCATGGGAACAGTCCAGTCCGAACTGTAGTTCGGACTGGACTGTTCCCATGGGGCACAGGGTCAGAGCTGATTTGCATAAAGCCATTATCTGACCCAGGGTGGTGTGGAGTGCAAAAAACGATGGATTTAGGCCCAGATCCTTGTACTGGGGTGAATGTAAGACATTGATCTACATTCTGTCCATCAAATTGTTTTTTGTAATTTTCTCCCAGAGTGTACTGGGGTAGCTCAGACGTGGGTCCCAGAGCCTCCACACCACTGGAGTCAAGCTAGCCGGGCTGATGAGAGGTGTTACCTCGAAACCGGTCCGGTCCTCGGATGCTTGATTCCGGTCTGGGAAAGATATGGCTGTTGTAGTTCGGACTGGACTGTTCCCATGGGGCGCAGGGTCAGAGCTGATTTGCATAAAGCCATTATCTGACCCAGGGTGGTGTGGAGTGCAAAAAACGATGGATTTAGGCCCAGATCCTTGTACTGGGGTGAATGTAAGACATTGATCTACATTCTGTCCATCAAATAGTTTTTTGTAATTTTCTCCCTGAGTGTACTGGGGTAGCTCAGACGTGGGTCCCAGAGCCTCCACACCACTGGAGTCAAGCTAGCCGGGCTGATGAGAGGTGTTACCTCGAAACCGGTCCGGTCCTCGGATGCTTGATTCCGGTCTGGGAAAGATATGGCTGTTGTAGGTCGGACTGGACTGTTCCCATCGGGCACAGGGTCAGAGCTGATTTGCATAAAGCCATTATCTGACCCAGGGTGGTGTGGAGTGCAAAAAATGATAGATTTAGGCCCAGATCCTTGTACTGGGGTGAATGTAAGACATTGATCTACATTCTGTCCATCAAATTGTTTTTTGTAATTTTCTCCCTGAGTGTACTGGGGTAGCTCAGACGTGGGTCCCAGAGCCTCCACACCACTGGAGTCAAGCTAGCCGGGCTGATGAGAGGTGTTACCTCGAAACCGGTCCGGTCCTCGGATGCTTGATTCCGGTCTGGGAAAGATATGGCTGTTGTAGTTCGGACTGGACTGTTCCCATGGGGCACAGGGTCAGAGCTGATTTGCATAAAGCCATTATCTGACCCAGGGTGGTGTGGAGTGCAAAAAACGATGGATTTAGGCCCAGATCCTTGTACTGGGGTGAATGTAAGACATTGATCTACATTCTGTCCATCAAATTGTTTTTTGCCAAATATCAACCGGCACACGCAAACCGAAAAACATCTCAATGTCGGCCAGCATCATCACTGTCGAGGACGCAGCTTTTGTCAATTCTTTGTAATAGGCAGTCGGATTTTCCCTAGGGTCGGGCAACTGTGTCTTAAGAAATAAAACTTCACTCCTTTTCCAAGGAGTATAAACACACTGTTCTTGGAAACAGGCCTCTACTTGCTGCCTGTTGACATGGTCCTGCACATTTCGAAGCTCTGGCAGTTCGGGGCGGTAGATGGGATGTACTTCCCTCATCTGGAACTGAGACACTGCAATCAGGTTCTTCTGGATCAACCTGCCTCGGTATTCAATCAACATGACAGCATTACTAAAAACATCATTAGGAGCTATACCAGCTGCATACACACTGTCCCGAATATCATAAATAATTTGGGGAAACACCATTAAACACTGCTCCCATAGCCCAATCAAAGTAGCTGACATATGATTAAGGGCATGCTGTTGCACAAACGAACGGCTTGTAATCTTTCAATACACTCCCCAAATACACTCCCCACATCCTCTACACTGTAAATCAGATTCTGGGCACACTGAGAGGCCTTGTCAGCCAACATCTTCTTCTCTGCTTCACCCACAGCAGAGTAAATCAAAACTCTCCCCATTCTCTCCTTAGCAGGCTCCAAATACCCATCATCCAAACCCCGCACCGGTGTCCCAGTGTACAACAAGGTGCAAGGAAAGGGAGTGTGGGGAGGGCATACTCGTAGATGTTACGGGAGCTGGGAACACTAATGTCTATGTGGTGGGTGTAATCGAGACAGGTGTTACGGGCACAGCAGATGGAGCCGAAGAGGAAATGAGGGGTGGTCCATCTGAAATGGCCAAGTCAGGGGCAGGGGAACCAGAGGCAACAGCTACGGGGGGTAGGTGGGGCTGCTGTCTATACCCTTTGCAGGGCATAAGGAGGTGGTGGCCACACATCTAACAAGTCCTCCACAAAAGGATCGCCTTCATCACCTGGGACATAAGACATATCACATTGCAATCTAAACTTCTGGTCAGCACATTCTATGCCCTTCTCTATCTTCTCCCTCTGGTACGCTATAGCCTTTTGCGTTACTGTCTGTGGCTTCCCTCTCCGGGCCTCCTTCTCCACTCTCATCCGTCTTTGCTTAGCTTCCTTTTGCCATTTCTGAAGATTGTCAAACATAGACTGCCTGCTCCTTTTTGCAAACAAGTTATCCTGCAGGAAGTTCAATTTCTGTTCATCAAAAGTTCCTGTCAAAGGCCACTGTAACTCGACGTTGTCCATCGTATATATGTGTGCCATAATGTACTAAAAATAATAGGGCCAAGGCCATGCTTCACATACATGTCAAAGTTTGGGGTGTCTTCCGGAGGCGCAGACTGCCTCTCTTCCAATCAAGCATCAGCAGAGCAACAACAGCACCTCAAACAGCAAAACTTGCTAAAACAGGGCATTTTCAAGAATAAAGAGAAACAGATACACTACTTGTACCCGACAAGTGACTTACCAATTCCTCCCCACAGGTCCGTCCTTGGACTGTGCTAAATACCCAAGAATCTAAAAAGAAACCCCAGGCCGCGGACCACACCGATTCTTCAAATCAGACTCCGCATCACAAGTCTCAAACACTTGTCAAACCCCAGGCATTTTCAAGACAAGGCCAAATTACCAAGTCGCATGGCACAAGGTCCACAGACACCCTGTATCTACAAAGCAGCCCAAAGACCTATCATTTTCACAAACAAACAAATAAACGGTCCCCAGACCACATCCAAAATTATTAAAGACAGTGCCGTTTTTACCAAGCATCAAAACAAACTCACCTGGTGCACACAGGTCAAACACAGTTATTCTACACTGTCGACTCTTTGGACCAAACGGCCAATTCTGAGGGTTTTGCCTTTCAGGACCTGACTCGGGATGACCAATAGACGAGGCGCCCCAATCAGACAGGCAGAGCAGCTGCGAGAACTAAGCTCATTCGTGTGATGATCCCTGAGGTGACCCTGTCCTCCACACATGATTACGGGGGAGAATGGTACATCCGATGGAGTCCACCTTCAGGCTCCAAATGAAAGAAGTGACCCACTTAGGGTCACCCAGGTCACTCATGAGCACCTCTCTGCCTTCCCAATAAATGAATAGTCGAGAAGACAGTAGAGAATACAAACCGAACAAATGTATTAGAAGTGCGCTGCAGTGGTGTCCGGTCTGACCAGCCTCATAGTATAGCTGCAGAGGGACTGACCCCATCTACACGGTCCCACACAATATACATTTTCAACACCTCTAAAGTCCCGCCCAAACTGGAATTTTCCAGCTCAGGCTATTGTGAACAAAGAAGGCATGGCACAGGGCTGGGTACATGCTATATCGGCCCCACGGCCACTCGGCCGGTGCCCACTATTCTAAGATGTGGGAACATGTCTATCTAGCAGCAAAGGTATACAACAATAGATAATATATTCATTAGTGCAGCGAAGCTTCAGCCTTGAGAAGTACAAGCTGGAGACACAGGGACAGCCTTTCTGCTGAGGCAAGCATTATGAGACAGAAACTCGATCTTAGTTACAAAACAAGATGGCGCCATGAATGCTAACTTAACGCAGAATAGAGTTTGAGCATAGCAAAGGGAGGATTTTGAAATAACATTTCAAATCTAACACGTGAACGGGCAAAAATCCCACGAATTGGCTCCCAAGTACTAGTAAATAGTGAGCCGGATCAGCCATAGCATGAGTATACAAGTCTAATGTGACATGTGATTCAACAACCTACAAACGAAAACTAAAATGAAAACGTGTCGCAAACGTGTACCTCCAACCGGAGATGCGGTCATTTAAGTTGAACGACCAGAACTGATTAAAATAAGACTCAACAAGATCCCTGTATAGCACAAAAAGAAAACATGTCCTAAATGAAAGACACCATGAAAAAAACACTAAAAAAAGTTCTCGTGCTGAAGCAAGAACTTACCAGCAGAACGTGCAGAAAACTCAACTCAACGGAGATTGAAGTATCCGCAGCGATAACAAAGAGCCTCCCGGTACAGGTAAGCCAACAGGAGCATGGTTGGAGGTGCCGCGCCAAAGCAAGTAAATCTGCCCCCAGCTAACCCTGAAGTTAAAGCCGTAGGGAAGGACTCTCCTCCCTACGGGTACTAAAAAACAACATAAACAAAGTGTACAAGAAATCTAGTGAAAATGGAAAAATAAATGAAGAAATAGACAAATAAAACCCACGTAGTGGGACGACATGTGCGCGAGCGTTACTCGCCAATATAAATGGTCGAATGAAGACCAACCAAGTATAGATTATACTGAGCATGATGGTGATCAATAGCAGAAAAATAAATACCACTAAGATGCTAAATGTGCTCAACAAAATAAACCAGTGTTAAAAAATAGGCAATATGTGAAAACAACCCGATTGCGTGCAGATAGAAAGTGACACAACAAAATCTGCCAATGGTAAAAAACAGGTAATAAACAAACGAGAAGTGATACAATAACTATGTAATATAAAACAAACATTAAAGGAAAAGAGTTGGCTAATACATGATAAGGAACAGTCATTAGTGACATGAAGCAAATTAAGGAAACATCATGACATGGTCCATACAAAAATAAAACACAAATGAACTAAGTAAACAACCATCCTTGCTGGTGTGCACAAACGTAATACATACAATGTTTGAATGCAAATTAAAAAAACATAGGATAATGTTAAGTAAAAACCTTGGAATAATATTGAGCACAAACTCAGCAAGCAATTATCTTTGCCTATATTGACAGAATATATCTACATGTAGAGTAAAATAACAATAAACAAAATACAAAGTAAGATGCCCTAAACATAAATCAGTCATCAACAAGTAGACGGAAACTATATAAGAGGAATAGAAAAATAACTATTGAAAATTGAAAAAAGGAAGAGCCTAGCTCAGAGTCAGATGAAGAATCATGAAAAATGTCATAGAAAGTGTCATAGAAAGTGTCAATGTGTTTCAGGAAACTCGAGAATTCGAGTCAATCATTGAGACCTCACAGTGTTATGGTATCCAAAAAACGTATCCAATGAGTTTCACATTGTGACAGTAGTCTTGACATGTCTTTGTCAACCTGAGGCTTCACCACTTCAAGAATGGTGAATCTCAGTTGGGCAATAGTGTGGTGGTGTTCATGCCAGTGAGCTGCCAATGGTGAACAAGTCTTTGTTCGTATGCGACTTTTATGGTCAGCAAAGCGGGTACGTAGAGCCCTTTCCGTTTTGCCCACAAAATATAAGCCACATGGGCAGTGGATCGCGTAAATGACGCACTGACTATTACAGTCAGCAGTGAAATGTAATATGGTGATTTTGCCAGACCATGGATGTGATATGCTGCTGCCAACAAGCAGATTGTTACAATGAGAACAGTTAAAGCATTTATGCATGCCTTTGTGTTCCACACCAACATTTGTTACGGGTTAAGAGAGGAGCTCTCTTACATTCTGCGATCTCTTGTAAGCAAAACATGCCTTGAAAATCCGGTTCAAGTTGCAATAATTCCCAACGTTTGAAGATTACTTTTTTGATGGCTGGTGATAAGGTTGAAAAGGCGGACAGGAAAACTTCTCTTTTGGTCGGCTCTTTAAGTTGTTTTTTTAACAAGGAATCTCTTGGTAGATCTTGAACATGTCACTCTGCTGCATCCACTATTTCAATGGGGTAATCCCGGTCCAAGTCTTTTCCCCCGGATTCACACAACGTAACTGCAAGCTGTGAAACGTCCAATGCAATTTATTTAGCCCGTATTAATTGAGAGTAAGGAAGGTGTTGCTTGAGAGATGAGAGATGTGCTTTTGGTGACACTTCTGTACCCTTGTTCATTTCCATTTGGTTTTAGTGCTTATGTTTTATCTTTTCTTGCATCATGAGCCTGTGTGTTTGCCTAGAGCTCTAGCTAAGAGCATGTATCTTATGCTTTCACCTTCTAAGGTTCTCCTCAAGACCATGTGTAAAGGAGAGAGCATAAGCACTTTTGCACTGGTTAGCAATGGTAAAGCCAACAAAAAACAAATCCACATAACAAGAGGGGAGAAGGCAAAAAGTTTGGGGGAAGACCACACCAAGGATGTCAGGTCTAACAATCTTTATCTAGCTCTTGCACTAAAGGTTTTCAGCTTGGCAGATCTTTTTATAGCCTTCATCCAGCTCCCTTTCTCTTTAACTCGTCTATGTTTAACACATATATTTGAGTGTGGTCTGAGTGGTAAGGAGGCCAATTATCCTAGCTTGTATCCTCTGCGCAAGGCAGGATGATGCTAGGAAGTGGTCCAGATATGCAAATATATAGGGGCAACAGGATAAAATATGTCATCTTTTTCAGTGGGGTCTTGCTTCTGTCAGACATCTTCTAATCTAATTTACCGCAACCACCAAACTCCACTTTCTGTTTGGAGGCTGGTCTGATATAGCATTTGTGCTGACCTGTACTTGGGCTGCCCATGACTAGATTTAGATTATACCCCACCCTATTATGATCCCTCCTTATGACATGTCCACTATGGTTGGGATTGTTTCCCACCGGAAGTTCTCCTTAAAATCATTTGGGACATAAAGTAATTTAATTACGTAGTGTACACTACTCAGCAACAGGACTAATGCCACTTACCCTTTTGTCCTGCCAAACATATTGTAATGCTTCTGAGAGTGCCTGCCTCAATAAGATGTCCACACTTAAGTTTTTTCACCCTAAGGAATAATGTCGCTCAGGATGTTTATTGACCACATACTATGCCAGTCTTTTGAAATCAGAAGTGTCTCCTCTAACAGACACATGTCTCCCTCCATACTATCTAACATATATAGTAAAGTAAGCCTCTTTGTCAGGTAGTTAGAACCCCAACATTCAGCCTAATGATTTTCAGCATTCTCCTCATTTCTCCTGATATTGTGAGTTATGATTTACTGCCCAGATCTATATACGGTCTCGTAGATTTTACCCCCTTTTTAATATCACTTTTTAAATGGTAAGTGTAAGGAAATGTCTCTTTTGTTATAATCACCCCTATTTCTTTGGACTGATGCTGCTGTATTTTTTGATTCTGCACACTGTAGCATAGCACTCTGACTTCTAGCACATCTTAAAATTGACTACACTCCTCATTGGCAAATTTAATTTAAATATAAATCTCTCTGCCAAAAGTCACCAAGTATGCGATGCCGCAGCAGGTGCAGTTACGTCGGTCTTCATACTCCGTCTGCAATCAGGCTTCATCTCAATTATGTATGGGCATCCAGGTTCCATTCTCAGGATGTATTAGACTGGAGCCGTGAGATGCTGAGTTCAGCCATCCCACCATGTCTCAGGGGACCACTGGGGAGACCACAAGGTCAAGTCTTGTCAGCCACCTTCTTCTCCACGCCTTCAGAAAGTACTTTAATGCAAACACAACTAAATACCCTAATCAAAATGATTGCAGGTGGAATAATTGGAACCCTTACTATAGTGGCCTTGCTTTTTAACCAAAATGCAAATCTCACACTGTAATGAAATATCAAAGGGGAACACTATCCCTGTAACCATAGTCTGCGGTATTTATCAATGAGGTACATATGATAATGTAGGCACCAACAGGCCTTAACCATAAAAACTAGTAATGCCCTTATAAATGGGCCTGTTGCTGCACATATAGGCTTTCATGATCAACAAGGTCAAGTTTTCCTCAATGTAAAATGTTACAAATACTGGCTTTTTCACCACATTTACAAATCAATAAATTAAGCCTACTGACCTTAAAATGAATAGAAACATGACCTTGTAGTGTCTGCGTTGAGGGACCAATAAAAAACGTTTTAGGTACACCTAATGTATATACTGACATAAACATTAAGGGGTTGATTTAGATCTTGGCGAGACTCCATGGCAGAGGTGACAACTACTCTGTCCTGCCAGCCGTATTTAGATGTGAGCAGGTTGATCCGCAGTTCGCATCAATAGACTGTTTACTGTCGCATAAGCAGTGCACCTCCGTCGACTGGCTAACAGTACTCCATCGCCGTCAGGCCAACAGGTTTGCACTGAGCCTATTTAGGTGTCCTAGTTGTGCTAGCGTAGTCCTAGCTGCAGATTCCTGATGGAGTCAGTCCCTGGTGGATTAGAGACTGGTAAGTACTACTTATTTATGTATCAATACACATATATGTTGTGTTTGCTTCTAAAATATATGTAAGTAATGTGTGTGTTATGCCCCTTTTATTACACACAAACAACACACACATACTATTGAATGCACAACCACAAGCACCGAATATACGAAGTTAGAACGCGATCATTTACATCGCAGTATCTTACATCGCGGTTATTACGACCCAAGTTGTTACAACAACTTGCGCTAGAGGCGCTGGAATTAGGAGTAGTATGATTTACTATTCCAACTCCAGTGTGTGTAACAGCAGGGAAGGTGTCAGAATAGTAACTCATACTATTCGTTAGAGTAGAGCGCCATCCAGCGCAAGTCGTTGTAACGACTTGCGTTGAAATGACCTCAATGTAAATGTATCGCAGTGTAACAAACGCTTTGTAAAGGTCGTTCGCCACATGCACCACAAGCACAACACCCAAAACCATACAACAACATCATTTCTTTTTAAGTGTCAATACAGGAGTGTTAATTTTACCTTGATAAGTTGTCAAATGAACACTAATGCATTACACATAAGAAATAAATTGGATGTAAGAGCAATGAAAAAGTACACAAGGCTACAGCAATTTTTAACGCATGACTCCGAGTGAGACAAGTGTAAAAGAAGCTTACCTTAAATGCCGGCGACAATGGAGTTGAGTAGTGTCGTGGTCAGGTAGTAGCAGCAAAGGGAGAACCTGGACAATGGGGTTCAAGATGGAAACTGAAGTGGAAAACAGGAAAAAATTTAAGTTTCTACCTCATTTCTTTTCATTCCCGCAAGAAAGATGTATCCTTGCCACAGTTACCTCAACGGAAAGGCACATTATGATGGGCCCAGCTTTAATCTTAGGTTTTAAAGCAAAATCAGAGGTATAAATGACAGGTGTGTAGGCGCTCTAGGGAATTTTCACTCTGGGTTATTCATGTGGAATTGACTATTAGTAACGGTGCTATGGGTTTGGGGAGAACCACCATCCTCCCTAAATCTTTGTGGTGAAACCAACAGAACAAAGGAAAAATTATACCCCAGCACACGTAATTTTCAAGAGACAATCTTTTCAGAGGTTTGTAAAAACACACAACAAAGTGGATGGATTATATCAATTCTTTCTTCTTTTTAATCAGTCTTCCTGATGTCAGAAGTTCTCGTTTTATAAGCCAACACGTGTTTTGGCGCCCCTTGTAAATTTGTACATGCGACTTGTTCCCGGCTGTATGTTTCCCAGTATTATAGTCTTTCATATGGCGATAATTCCAGGCCATAAGGTCCCGTGGAGTGAGGTAAGCTTCCAAAATTATCCAAAACAGTATTTGCAAGTAATAAGCAGTTCCGCCGCTAGCCGGTCTCCAGAATCTCTTCTGCACGACTAGGCGCCTATCTCGCATCCTCTGTCCCTACGCCGGTATACTCGAGTGCGAGTCCCGGGAAGACTGATTAAAAAGCAGAAAGAATTGATGTAATCCATCCACTTTATTGTGTATTTTTTACAAACCTCTTAAAAGATTGTCTCTTGAAATTTACGTGTGCTGGGGTATAAAATCTTAGCTGGACTCCCGGCAACAGCTGCTTCTGCCTATGATGCCATTGATGCAGGTAATAATTCCTGGCGGCACTTTTGTCCATGTACCCACTAACATCTAAAGAGAGCGAGTAAGTGGGCGGTAATACACTTGAAAAAGTGACAGCAGGACCAGATCCACCAAGATCTAAATAAGTCCCTAAGAGCCAGATGTAGGACGGCAAATACCGGTCGGTAACGGCCGATTTCGGCCGTTACCGACCGGTATTTGCTGTTTGACATGTAGGGGGCCTTATAGTTACAGAATTGGTATAATTACCGATTCGGTAAATTAACCGATTCTGTAAAATACCGAATTAGTAAATTTACTGAATCGGTAAATATAGATGTAGGTGGCACTTTAAACAGTGCCCCAGGCCCTTACCAATTCGTTATTTACCACGAAATACTATTTCGTGGTAAATAACGAATACCTGTGTATATGCACATCTGTGCATGTACACCTGTGCCGTGAGGCACACAGACAAGCCCTAAGGGCATGTATGTGTGCCACATGGCACACAAGCCTGAATCAGGGGTGCAACAGGGTGTCAAAGTGACACCCTGTCCCCCTTGCAAAATAGGTAATTTTACCGAATCGGTATTTACCGATTCGGTAATTGACATTGATTCCTATGGGCCTCAAGGCCCATAGGAGTCAATGGCAATTACCGAATCGGTAAATACCGATTCGGTAATTACCGAATCATACAGATTCGGTAAAAATTAGTGATTTTTTACCTACATCTGATTTACTGAATCTAGAATACCAAATCGGTAAAATTCAGAATTTACCTACATCGGGCCCATTGTCTTTTTCTCAGTACATCCAGCATTCGCTATAATTGGATCTAAAAACTTAGGACATATATATCTATATATACACGCACACACACACACACACACACACATATATAAAACCTACATATGCATGAAACCTACTGGCGATAGGGTAGGCAATTATAGTTAGGACCAACTTTTCCCATAGATGAAGCATTTTTTTGTTTTGCTAATAACTTTGGCACCGCTTGAAGAATCAAAATTTTCAAAACTAGTGTACTAGTTAGTTTAGCTGCTGTCTGGAAAGTTTTGGGGTGATTCGTCAAGTTGGGGCCAAGAAAACGGGAGGACCCAAAATGGTTTTTCCCCATGCAATGTCTATGGAGATTTTGCAGTTTTTTTTAACTTGACTACAGGCCAAACCGCTGATATATTTAAAAACTCTAAATGTAGCTCCTTCCATTAACCTACATAGAGAAAGGCTCTTACGCTGAAACATGTCCTTTTGGTTAAATAAATCATATCTCTGGAATCCACTGAGTGCTGTGCCTCCCTTTGTGTGGAGTTTGGTTTGGCAATTAAATGCACAAGGTCATGCTCGTGACGGAGCACCTGTTCTACAAAGAGCTTGGCAGTTTGCAGCTGCGTTTGTTTTGGAGTGTCAAAAAGTTCTGCCTGAGGATAACATAAGACTTAGAGTGGAGCAGTTCTACGTAGAAAACCTGGGGTCAGTGGGTTCCAGGGTAACAATCTGGGAGGTGCTTAAAACCGTGATCCAGCATCATGCCCAGGCCTAACTAGGAGCACAGAAAAAGGAGCGGGCACTACAATGCCATTCCATTGAAACAGCCATATTGGAACTAGAAGACTGAGTGGGAAGGGGATCCCCCGGAGGAGGGTCACCTCCTAAGGCTGCACCAGAGGTAGTTACAGGAGCTACTCTAACATAGTGTCAGGCCACAGGCTTTGCCACTCAACATAGAATATATGAAGTGGTAGACAAAGCCAACAAATTACAAGTGAGGCTAGAGGAAAAAACATCAACAAATAAATGGGTTTCTGGGATAACAGACAAAGAGGGGGCACAGCTCGAAACCGGGGCACAGATAACAGAGGCATTGGCAACATACTACAAAGCACTATACTCGTCATCGACTGAGAACTCTGAAACAGACTGTGGCGACATCCTACAAGACATAGACTTACCACAACTTTCTGCAGAGGAGAGAGGCAGACTAGACGGTGACTTGACTAAGAAGGAGATCAGTTTAGCAGCAGGGGCTCTATAGTCTGGGAATGCGATGGGACCAAACGGTCTGCCAGTAGAAATATTCAAGTGCATGCTAGACAAAACAACACCACACCTCCTGGACATTTTTTAAAGAGGCCAAATCAGTAGGAGTTTTACCTCCAGACCAGAGAACTGCGATGATTGTGGTGATACCAAAAGAGGGTAAGCCACCAGGGGATTACGAGTCGTATAGCCTGATCTCCCTCCTCAATTATGAAGTGAAGGTGCTGGCTAAGGCTTTGTCTATATGCCTGTGCGTGGGTGATCTCCTCCCTCCCTCATTCATCCAGACCAGTCCTTCTTTATGCCACACATGGGGGCCAGGCTGAACTTATGCAGATTATTCGGGATCCTGCACGTAACAGGGGATGACTCCGCAGAGCCGACGGCCCTCCTGTCACTAGATGCCAGGATGGCCTTCAATAATGTAGAGTGGCCTTACTTATGGGCTGTCCGGAGCTGCTTGGGATTTGGCTAAAAACTTATTGGGTGGGTAAAGCTGTTATACAAGCAGTCACTAGTGCGGGTGAGAGTAAACACGTTGGTATCCTGGGTGTTTCCCCTTCAATAAGGATAGAGGCAGGGGTGCCCATCGTCCCTATTACTATTAGCTCTTGCCCTGGAGCTCTTGGCAGTGTGGGTCTGACAAGACCCTCTGATACGGGATATCCCAGTTGGGGACGAGTGTGACAAGCACATCTCACTGTTTGCAGATGACATTTTGCTATACGTAAGGAAGCCAAGTCAATCTGGAGAACACTTGGGGTATTGAATAAATTGGGACAGATCCCTGTTATTCCCGTTGATAGACGACCCCACAAGATTAACAACTAGGTGGAACGTCCCATTAGATTTGAAGGGGTTCAAATACCTAGGAATATGTGTATCAAGAAACCCACAAGAGTTCCTTGAACGGAAGTTGGCGACGCAACTAGAGAAATGTATTAGAGACGACAATCGTTGGCGAATGCTACCACTCACCTTGATTGGCAGCGCGGCTCTGTTCAAGATGATGACACAGCCCCGCATGTTATATGTCTTACAGAGCACACCTTATTAGGTCCCACCACTTTTCGTCTGGAAATTAGAGGCTGAATTGCAAACCCTGATTAGGAGTGGAGTTACTCCGCGGTTTGCCCGGCTTAAAGTATAGAGAGGGGTCTACGACGAGGGGACAGGTGATACCCGATGTAAAACTATATTACTGGGCCTCCCAACTAGTTATCGTGAATGGGTGCATGTTAGGGGACCAAGGGGAACCAGCATACAGAGTTGATAGAGCTGTCATGGTAGCCAGAGACCATCTCCCTCTGCTATACAACAGGAACGCGGAGAAAGTTCTCCCGACACACAAACAATCAGTGATAGGAGCAGGGAGAGCAGCCACAAATTACCTGAGTTGGAACGATGAATTAATGCGATGACCCCACTCTGGGGCAGTGATAAACTCAACAAAGTTGTGTATCTCTAGTAAATGGAGTTCATTGGATTAGAGACCCTAGGTGATGTTTAGAGACGGCAGGCATATGTCACATTTGACACCATACAAAGGGAATACGAGATGGGGAAAGGAGAGTGCCTGAGATATATGCAGTTAGGGCATGAATTACGTAAATATATCTGAGAGGGGGATGAACTGCTGGTAGCTTCTCCACTGGAGTACCGGCTATTGACGGAACCCCTGGAGGAGAAGGCAATATCACTAATATATAAGAAATTAGTAAACAATACGCCGGATCTCCTGGGTCCCCTGAGAGCAGTGTGGGAAACAATGTGGGCTACATTGAAGACGATGAGTGGATAGATGCCATGCAGGGCCCTAGAGAAGGAATGATACAGTCCTGATTCCGTCTAATTCAATTACAAATATTTCATAGAATATATTACTCCTGAACAATATTACACCGTTTAGGTCATGTGAGAAATGCACTGTGTCATCGTGGGTGCAGGCAGGAGGGAACCTTTTATCACCTGTTGTGGGAATGCCCGGCAATACAGGAATATTGGAAGACAGTAGGAAGGATTATGGTGGAGGTTGCAGATTTGATGGTCCTGGTAAAGCTGAAGGGGCTCCTGCTGTTGATCCCGGGAGATGAGGCCTAGCCCAAACATACAACGGTGTGGCTGGCAGGGCCGGACTGGCCATAGCGGGCACCGGGCATTTCCTCGGTGGGCCGCTAGGGTGTGGGCCGGTTTTGGGCCCCAGAGGCCGTTTATGTTACAGGGCAGTTTTTGCAGCGTTGCTGCAACATCCGCCCCTGTAACAAAATCGTCCGAAACCGGCCCTGGCAAATAGCTCAGCTGCACCCCCAACCCCACGGGGGGCCGGCCGGACACTTTGCCAGAGCCGATTTTGGTACCCAGTCCGGCCCTGGTGGCTGGCCCTGGCGGCAGTAGTGGCAAAGTGTAACACTGCACGTTTCTGGGGGTCCCAACTCTGCCTAAAGTGGTAGACTGGTAAAACGATCTTGACTGGTGCAGGCAAGCAGAGGGTACAATTTATTTGATCAGAGGATGCCCAAAGAAATGGGAAAATATCTGGGTGAACTGGCAGGGCCATAGAGGGCTGTGAGAGGGTAGGGGGTGAAGCGATTCTGTTGCCTCTCTGTGTGGATTATTTATTCATTACCTAAAGCTGTTAAATGTAAACCAAAGCAAGTCAGAAGATGCATTTACTTGTATTCTGTATTACTGTTGTTCAGATGCACTACAATAAAAAGAATTAAACAACAAATAAAATGTTCAGCCTGAACTGCTGGAGCCCATAAAAATGCCACAACTGTTGACACGAAGTCGAGCATTACTGTAATGGTTTGGTGTTGGTCTCAAGACTAGCACCTGCCTGCGGATTATGACAAAGGATATGGCATACAGCGGCTGAACAAGGAGATCAGAGTTGTTTTATGAAAGGAATGTATGTCACTCCAGGGGACAAAGCGACTGAGCATGACATTCAAGGCATTAAGATTAACTAAGGAATATCAAACACTTGCAGGGACGGCGGTAAGCAGTTTTGAACAATTCAGTGAGAATGAACAGTCCTTTTTCTTTATCTATGAATTCTTCTCCAATAGAAAGGTTCTAAGATATATTAAAGACTCGCAATGTGACTCCTTCCATTAACCTACATTAATATAAGCTCTTTTGCCGAAATGCGTTTGTTTGGAGACTTTACAAGTTCAAACAGAGGGGCGTCTTCTTGCCCCAAATAGTCGCACTGCTGATTGGCGCCATCTAGGCGGCCATGTGTTACTCCTATGTAAACCATAAATTCATTATTTTTTATCACATTTATTCCATCATTCTGCGCCTTTAATTTAATTCATGCTTTATATCTGGATCCACATTCCGAATAATAAGCCTTTTTCCAAGTTTCTTGTGTTCGCGCTGTGCCCCTCCAGACCTCTTGCAAGAACATGACAAATGTCGAATTCGTCCAAAGCAGTGTATTTATTAAAAAACCCCAATGCATTTCGGGCGGAAAACGCCCTTCATCAGGGGTCACTATAAAAAACAATACAAAATAATAAGCATTTGCGACATGACCAACATCAGATTATGCAGATTTACATTTCAAAATAAGAATTCATTTTTTCATTTTACATTATTTCATTGTTTTAAACGCCATGATACTATACAACCCTCTCTTATCCCCCCACAATCAGTCCCTTCATAGCCAGTAACCAAAACAAACAAATCTATCTCTAAACTACTCTCCCTTAGTCACTCTTGTGTTGCTAAACAATCTCTTTTCCTTCCTGCTCACAACCTACGGCCCAAAAACGATATCAGTAAACGTAAAGAACCCTTGCCACTTAATCTAATCCAACTCCTACTATATATTCCCACCTTCATCCAACTATTCATGCAACTGTTCAAACTCACACTGCCCCTCATTTCAAACTGATAACCTCTTGCTTCAATGTCAATCCCTTCGCTTTGCGCACCTGTGTTCAAACCGCTCCCTACGCTGCTTGGGTTATCCCGCTCTCCTTCACTCAAACATAGCCAACCCTCTATCTCTAACCCCGGTTTACCAACAATCATCACCTACATAACTCTCACTCTCCCGTAACCGCTGTATTGGAGACTTTGTCATGGAGTTCAAAATGTAAAATCCATTCCTGTTGCATTTATCAGACTCACATTGTAAAGCCCCTACCTATTGCATTTGTCAGAGAGTTAATGTAATAAATTGGATTACTGGTTGAGGGGGTGTGAAACCCTACTCAAGCAGCAAACACAATGCTTATCAGCCTGAGGCATAAGCCAACCCTAAATTAACCTGTGCTTAACCTTCTGGTAGCTTGCCACAGAGCAGTCAGGCTTAATTAAGAGACTATGTGTAAAGTATTTGTGTAAAACCTCAAGCAGTAACAAAGTGAAGACTCACCACAAAAGGATCCCACATCAGATTTTTGAAAATAGAGTAGATTTAAATAAATAAAACAAGACTAAAAAGACAAAAATCCAACCAGTAGAGCTGGAGATATACAGGCACATGCATCAAACTATAAAATAGCGATTCTTTATTTGAGATTTTGAAGGAATCGCAAATAAAGAATCGCTATTTACATTGCATGAAAATATTAGCGAATATACTGTGATGTGCTAAAAATCGCAATTGCTAATTGTGATAGCACATACAAACTCGCTCTTAAAGAAAACCTATTTGCGAGCTTGCAAATGGAGAAATCGCTAATAGCGATTTTGCTATTAGCGAGGTCGCATTTTGATGCATGGTCATGACATTACAACCAGGAAGTCAGCCAGCCCATGCTTCATTCAGGGCTCTTTTGCTGTGAGAGGAGGAAGCTGAGTGCAGGAGCAAGACAGTACTTCCAAAAACTTTGTTTGCAGACCTGTTCCTTGGCAAAAATGGATCAAACAACATCAGGGGAGAGTACCTCAGGGAGGAAACAAAAATTAAAATTCAGTGAAAAGGAAATTGAGACACTCCTTGAGGATGTTGTAATAACCCATGGCATGCTGTTTGGAAAACATTCACTGAAAGTCCCAGAGGCACAAAAACAAAATCTGGCTCAGAATCCAGAGTAAAGTGAATGTTGTGGGGGTCACACACCACTCAATTGATGAACTGAAGAAGCGGTGGTACGACCTACGCAGCCGGGCAAAAGAAAGGATTACTGAAAGGCTGAAGGAAGCCAAGAGGACCGGTGCGGGACCACCAACACAGCCTGAGAACATTCCCATGGAGGACCTGGCGGAGTCCATACTACAGCCTGAAGCTGTTGTGGGAGTGACGCAGCTGGACACATATGGAGCGGCCAACACATCTCAAGGTAAGATGCATGCAAGTGACCACTACAAGAGACATAATTAAATTAGCACATCACCCCAGTTCAGGACAAGTGTATAGAAAGGAAATCCATTCCAGGTTTTCCAGCCACAAGCAAGTGCTTTTGGGAGACACAGGCAGGTAAGGCAGGTTCGTAGGCAGACACACAGTGAGAAGTCCGAACACGTGAATAATGTGTAACAGTCATTAATTTATTCAGAGCAAATTTTCGCTTATTGTGACATGACATCAAACACATAAATAATTAAGATTTGCACTGTTGAACATCACAGATACAGAAGAAGAAGAGGCTGAGTACAGTGACTGCATGGACACCCAGGATACTACGGCTGTGGATGAAGTAGACACACCTGTGGTCCCACAGACAACATCTTGTGCTCCCACCACACACAGGGCTACAGTTGCACCACTGCAGACCATGGAAACTGAGGTTGAGTCCCAAAGAACGCAAGAATCAAGCCAGGCTCAAGGCACACCCACGCCGACACCACAAGCACAGGTCCGGAATGCCATACCCCAAAGCCGGAGGCACAGATCAATGTCATGTGTCACACTGCGTGAGGAACAATCTACTGATGTCTGGGGTGGTCTGAAGGCCCTGATGCGCCGTGTGCAGCGCCTGCAGGCAAAAAACTTGCGGTTGGTGCAGGCACAAATCAGCAAGATGGCAGGTAACATTGCTGGACTGACTGATTGCATGAGGGAACTCACCACACCTGTGCTTGAGGGCAACAGGCGAATGCAAGAGCTCACCAGGGTGATGAAGGCGGGACAAGTGACACAGATGAGACACCATCGTCAGTTAATGCAGCGCTTGCACAGCTATACACAAGCAAAGAATCACATGAGCATTAACACTTCACTGCTGGCCAATTGGTCCATCAACATGCAGATTGAGATACCCCAATGCAGTAGGGATGTGGCCAAGGCACTGGGCCAGGTGACAAATGCGGTTGAACAAATGCATACTGCCACTGTTGGGGCTGACAATGTGATGGGGGAAGAGGGGAGTGAGGAGGCCTCAAGCCTCAGTAGTCTGTCACTGCCTGTCAACACTAGCAGTAGGCACAATACTCGCAGCTCAACACCCTCCGTCTCCAACTTAAGGGATGGAGAAGAAGCAGGTGAAAGGCATCTGGGTGTGCGTGGAAGGAGGAGATAAACTGACATGTCCAGAGACATTCAACAATGGTGAGGTAACCATTGCCAAAGATAATACTGATGACAGACTATCAAGCCTAATGTGTATGTCTTTGTATAATTTGGCAGTAATGCTATCCATGTGCTCCTGATATGTGTGCCGCAACACTACAATATATTTCATTTGTGAAAAATATAGTTAATTCAAAAAAGCTGTGTATTTTCTCGTCATTACTAACATCAGAAGTAATTTAGTGTGATTTCGGTACGTCTCCTGCATCCTTCTGCTGCGCTTGCCCATGTGCTGAACGTTGTTGTGCCCCTTCCTGGTTGTCGTCGTCTGACTAGCTGTCAGACACGTCTATGGGAATGCCTCTCCTTGTGGCAATGTTGTGTAACATGGCACATGCGGCTACAATCCTGCAGCATTGTTCGTGTTTGTACCGTAATGCTCCTCCTGCCTTGTGTAGGCATCTGAAGTGGCTCTTTAACAGCCGAAAGGTGCGCTCAATGATGTTCCAGGTGGAGATATGCGCAGCATTGTACCTCTGCTCATTGGGGGTAGTTGGATTGAGGTATGGCGTCATGATGTAGTTATGCACGGGGTATGCTCTGTCACCTACAAGGAGTAAGCAAAGTGTCAATGACGGTAATGCATTGGCATACATACAATGTCTGTGAGAAATCATAACACATGTTTACCAAGCAGATGTCCCTCTGCGAATTCACCCCTGAGCAGACGAGTGTGTATGCCACTCTGGAGTAATATGTAGGAATCATGGGCGCTGCCTGGGTATTGAGCCACATTGTAATTAATAATATAATTCGATTTGCAAACTACATGTATGTTTAGTAAATGAAATAATTTTCGATTCCTAAATATGTATTCATTAACTGCTGGTGCACATATTGCTACATGGGTACAATCAATGCAACCTAATACTTGTGGGAAGCGGGCTAGCTGGTAGAATTCATGTTTGGTCTTATTCAGTTCAGGTGCGGTTGTGGGGAAGCTGATGTGGTAGTTGATCCTTAACATCATGGCATTAAGAAATGATTTGAAAATACGTGAAAGTGTGCTTTGTGACACCCCGCCAGCTACAGCTACTGCCTGACGCAAGTAGGTGCAGGCTACATAGGACCAGCACATGGATGGGTATTACATTGGTCCTACAAGTCTCACGCTGCAAAATATTATCCAATTCTTATATTAAGTCAAGGATCATGGCACCATTAGGCTTATACTTCTCGTATATTTCCTCATCTGTTTGTCCTAGCAGTGTAATGCAGACTCTGAAGATGTGCTCCTGAATTCTCCTCCTACTGTGTGCTGCTGCCTGGAGCCTCATCCTTACTCGCCATCAGGTAAAGCGCTGCCATTGTGAAATTTTCAGAGGCAATCTGGGTGTGTTTAAATAGGTTTCTGTTGAATTTCAGCTGTCTGGTATTTTCACTCATGATTACCACCTGGTTGTGATCCTTCTTAAATTGCACTTGCAAAAATGCGAATTTCTATGAAAACGCTATTAGCGAATTTTTATGCATTTGAATGCAATTCTTTAATTGCAAATCGCTCTTTGGGATTTGCACAAATTTTATTAGCTAATAAGAAATCGCAAAGTATGTCTCAAAATTATTTGCAATTCCTTATTTTCGCAGATTTTGTGTTCATGCATTGTAGTGGGCTATATTGCGATCGCAAAAGGGATTATTTTGCGAATCGCAAATTTTGCGAGAGGATTTTTGTTTGATGCATGTGCCTGTTAGAGTTTTAAAGATTTCAGTGTAAATTGCGCCAAAAAGCAAAAAGTGTGTATATCTGGTTGAGCCGCACTGGGACAAGGTCCACGGAACAAGATTACCTTAAATCCTGATTGCGGAGCGGTGTGAGGTCCCGCGTCTATGATGCGTTGCACTACCAAGGCAATGCATTGGTTCCAAGGAGTTACAAAGTGAGGTGCTGTGTTGTCATCGAGGATCCTATTGGCGAGGGTTTGCGAATAAAAGTATCTGGGATGCGTTACGCAGCATAGGCGATGCGTCAGTTCTGAGGAGTTGCTTGGCTGTGGTGTGAGAACCTGCGTCATCGTCGAGCGATCCTGGGTTCTGTGTTGGGGAAGCTTTGCATAGTGAGCTGAACGGTCGATGTGTCGTCCCTGCACTGGAAGAAACTTTTCAGAAGAGGTGCTGCGTTAGTTCTGCTGGGTTCCCAGATGGGCAGGCAGAGCATCTTCAGGCCCTCTCCATGGGTCCAGGACTGGGGTGGTACCACTTGGCAGGGTAGGACTCACATATGGCACAGTCCAGGAACTGAGTTCAAGGTTGTTGGATTCTTGTGTCCCTAAGATTCTAGTCTGGAAGCCAGTCACTTAGCCCTTGGAGTCACTCTGGGGTCCTGGGCTCAACAGACGCAGTTCCAGTCCCTTTCACCCAGTCAAGAGGGTAGCAGGCAGCAGGTCAGCACAGCAAGACAGCAGTCCATAAGAGCAGCAGTCCAGTAGAGTGGCAGTCCTTTCAGCAACACATTAGTCCTTCTTCCTGGCAGAGTATCTGCAGGTCCAGAAGAGTACTGAAGGGTTGGTGTCTGAGGTCCGATATTTGTACCTGGGCTTTCGTTTGAAGTGAGAGAAGCTTCTAGAGATTTTCCCTTAAAGTCCACAGGCTTTCTGCCTTCCCTGCAATGGCTTCAGACTGACTACAGGGGGTAGGCAGCCCTTTGTGCGGAGGCAGGGCACAGCCTGTTCAAGTGTAAATAGTGATATGCCCAGCTTTATCCTCCCATTCTGCCAGTGATAGCCAATCCAGGCACACCTAAGCCATCTATTGTCTTGGCTGTCTAGGAGGAATACACAATGCCCAACTTTAACCTACACCCAGTCATGTGACCCAGAGACAGCCTACAGGTACTAAATGGCTAAGGCAGAAAAATGCCAACTTTCTAAAAGTTAAACCAAGAGAGGAGTCAGGCCCTTTGGACAGGACTTAGGTAGGGCCATAAGGTTAAGTATTTAAAAAGCGATTTACCTAAAGTCCTAATTTTTTATTTAAAAAATCACACTATATGCTTTTTGTGATTTGGGTTGTTTATTTCCCGATATTTTTTACTTATTCCTTCTTTTTTGAAAGAATATCCTCTTTTTTTAGAGAATCAGACATGACATTTATACTTCCACTTACAACAATCACAGTCACAAAGACAAATTTACACACCATAAATAAATCACATAGTAACCACATAAAACATACGATATATCACAAAGCTATTCCATATTGATTGCACCATATACATACAATCTATATGAACTCTCAACTATGCCACCACCTGTTTCGGCATATGTGTACAAAACCAATTTACCTGATTTGGAACTCAAGTATTGAATATCATAAATTGATTCAGCTGACGCGTTTCAAGCAGCGTTGTTTTTAAGCATGGGTGAATTTTGCGAATTCGCGGTTCGCGAATTTGCGTATTGACGAATTCGCAATCTGCAAAATCCGCGAATTTGCGGATTTTTTCTTTTTTTGGTGTTCTCTAGGGTTTCTGCCAGTTTGAAAGGGTTTTGTACCAGTTCGCAAACGCAAACTTACTTGTCGGCTCGCAACGATCGCGACTATGTTGTTTCTACGTCTGGTTCATCACAGCACCCTCTGTTTCACCACTGCCACCCTCTGGTTCACCCATGCCATCCTCTGGTACATCACTCCCACCCTCTGGTTCATCACTGTAGATTATGAGGGGGGGGAAAGCACACCTGCCCTCCTTCAACTGACATGAATTAATTTGGGGTTGATTAATGCGTCACTGAATTTGAACTTCCAGTCGGGCACCTGCTTCCTTATCTGTAATTGCTTTCTGTTGTAGTGCAATTTTTTTTCACAGGACCTTTGTGGCCTACTTGTAGCTATTCTCTGAGCCTGCTGTGAGGGTCAGAGCAGGGTCATAGAATAGTTGCAAGTAGGCAACTGAACTCTGGAGGGGCTCCTCAGGAAGCACTATAGGGAATGGTTACGAATGATGAGTTTGAACTTTTGCACCTGCTGAGTGCTTTCAGTTTTGCAAAAATAGTTTTTCTGCAATTTCGCTGGATTAGCGGGGCTCGAATTTGCGCAAGATCGAATTCGGAAGCCGCGAATTCGTGCGAATATGCGATTTGTTTTTTTGCGGCGTGTTAGTTCGCAAGGTTTTGTGCATTTTAGCGAGCCGCTTGTAGCGCAACGGCGTGAAGTTACCCTCACGGTCGTTCACGGGCGTGGCCATCTTGTTTGCATGACGTATTTCCGTTTCCGGGCGCTATGTGTAATCTCGCAAAGTGTGCGGCTCACTAGTACAAGTTTGCGTGTGATCGCGAGGGAAATCTCTTGTGAACTTACCCACGCGGTCGTGAACGGGCGCGGCCATCTTGTTTCTCATTCATTGCTATGGTTCTGGGCATGCTTTCTGTATCCTCTGTCAATCTCTGCCATCCTTTGATTGTTTGAAGTTTTTTTTATCTATTTTACTTATTATCTATCCCTCTATTTTTCTAGCTCTATACTTTTGTGTTTTCTGCTACTTTTGGTTAATTTTAAACTACTTTTTTAAACTCTTTTCTTTTCTTCTTCCCTATTCTATTTCTTATTTATTATTTACCTTCCTTTCTGCCCAGACCATGGTAAAGGGAGCCAAGAAGCAGCCTGAGAAGGGGAAGGGTCCCGCATCCCGTGCCCGGCTCCCGTGCGGGTGTTTGAGGGGTGAGACAGTCACAGCCCGGGAGATCTTTAGCGCGGAGGAGGTGGCCGCACTAGTTTTTTATGTCCAGCGCCGCCTCCCCAGGACCATCATGGTGGCAAGATCGCTAGCTGCTACGGGATCCGGGAGCGCCGGAAGCGGTGGGAGAAGGTGTGCCAGGCCATGTACCAACACTCTCGGGTCCAGGCCACCCACCGTTGGACGGATCTCCTGGACCGGGAACGCGACTTGGTCGACCTGCTCGGCCTCGAGATCCCCGGGCTTGGTGAGTAGTAGTAGCTATTTCATCACTACTCTGTTTTCTCCAGCTCTGTGTGTTATTATATTGTAATTTTTTGTTTTTTACCTAGAGCAATAATGCTGCCAATTACATTGTAGGTAAATTTAATTATATTTCAAAATTTTCTTGGCATTTCAGGTGCACTGCTCTCCTTCTCAGTAGCGTTGCTACTATGCTTATTTGTTTTCGATTTTGTGTTCATTTCATTGGCCTGAGAAATTATGTATGAGTGTAGTTTAAAGAACAGCGTAATGCTAGACATTAAGGGTCAGATTTTCAATTACCGGCGCATCCCTGCAAAGTAGCAGGGATGCCCCAGTAATTGTGCGCCACGCCACCACCACCCATGGTGCGCCGTATTTACAATGCAGCACACCATGGGCCCAAAACGTCACCGAAGCGTTACGCATCTGTGCCGTAAAGGTGGCGCATTGCTGGAGTTGCGTTGCAAGGATGGCGCAGCTCCAGCAATGCTTTGGGGTGCCCTATCTCCCCAATGCTGCGTCAAGCTGTACGTCTGTTTCAAGCAGGCACAGGGTTTGAGTCACGCATGATTGTCCTAAAAGTGACTGATTGAAATCTTGTAGATTTCCCTCAGCCACTTTTAGGATGCGTTCCTGTGCAGGAACGCCCTCCCTTGCGCCGGAACGCCCCCTGATGGCGCAGGGCTTTACAACGTGCTGCATCTCCCATATGCATCACGTTGTTAATATACGCCGCACCATGGCGCCTCTTTTGTTCTGCCGCTACGTCACAAAAGTCACGCAACAATAGAGCAAAAGAGCCGCAAGGGGCTTGTAAATCTGCCCCTACAGACTCAAGTCCAGTCCTTCCTTTGTACACCTGTCAATAAGAAGAAATAGTGGTAGTGGATTGAAGGTTTGAGTATTTTAATGACTGGTTAATGTAGTAGAAAACATTTTAGTGTTGTCGCTGATCTGCAATCACAATGGAGTTTGTCTGTCACTTCGCATGCTGGGGACTGCTGCCTGCCAGTCCTAGGCGAACCTTTTTAGTAGTTTGTTTAGTGAGTTACATAACTTTCCAAGTCAACGGTCCGCAAATCAAGCAATACTAATATCGTAGTAGACCACATGAGATAGGTCAATATATCCCTTGGAATAGTTGTCTATTTGCTATTTCTCCAAAATATTTTGTTATTGTTCTTTTGAAATGTTTGATTTGGTTGACAACAATCATCCATGTTTTAGGGTCTTTCTTTCTTTCATGTTGTACATCAGCTCCCCCCAGGGGCAAGAGGACAGAGGAGGAGGCTGCTGTGGAACTGGATGCAGGCCAGGATCGGTCAGGCGAGGGCTCCTTTGCTGGCCCCAGTAAGTTTTCATTTTAATATAGAGTACCTATTTTTTCCTAGTGTTCCTCATTCGATTTTTTCTAAATCGTCTTTGATCTTCTTGTAGACTGTATCTAAATTCTTATCATGCCTCTACTATGACTCCCTGTGGTATTACTAGATTATTCTTATTAGTCTGTCTGTGTAGCTAACTAAGATTGCACAGTTGGCAAAAGGTGTTAACCGAAACTCCCATTCTAGTCAGCAATAGCTCTATGCACTGAGTGCAGTCCTCTGGGATTGTCCATAATGTCTTTTCAAGTCTTCTAAATGTTTATGCTTTGACAATTCCCCACAATAAAATGTGAATGACCACCAAGAAAGAATAAGATACTACTTTACTTTTGGTTTGGATAGGAGGACAATCCATACTACTACTGTTGCAAGGACAAATCTGCACAAACAGAACTATGGACACTAAATAGTGCATTGTTTATCAATTATAATAGGCGCAGGTAGACTTTCCACATACCTCAGTGATATCAGACTTTGAAGAACCCCCAATCTCCTTACTGACTAGATAGTGTGTCAGAGTCATTTAGCTCCCGAATTCATCGATGATTGATCCCCAATGATGATTATCCAACGCAGGACAAGAGTACGGAGTCAGAGTCCAGAAGTGTCAGAGGCACGGACTCATGCTTGCAAATTGCAAAACCTTTTGCTCATTCACTCTTGACCAAAAACCACAGAGTCTATTTAAGTTTTAAAGCTTTATTAAAAGTAAAAACATTTATTAAAATCAAGCTTGTCATAAAACATAAACGGTTGATTAAAAATGGAAAAGTGCCTAGTGATGAGTTCTTTCACACATTTATTATGGCCGAGCCGAGCCCTCACCTGGTTTGAACTTACATTTTTCTTTTTGGTGCTGAATCGTTGGTCACTCCGTCCTAGTGATGATGATTTGTTCTTAGAAGTGAAGCTTCTGTCTGTTATGAGAAAAATGGTGCGTGTTAAAAAGCAAGCATTCATCAGTTGTGCCAAAAAGTGCAGCAAGACAACACCCTTCCCTGGAAAAAGGGACATTTTTACTTTAGAGTAGACAGTCACAAATTATTAGATTGGTTTCTGTATTCACATTTCTTCATTCCTAGACAAAATACTAGTGAGTGGTGTATGTCTATGACATCTAACATTCGTAAATGTACTTTGTAGGTGGAACATCTGTTGCTGGGCAAAGCGCGGAGGAGGAGGAGGAGACTTCAGGGGAGGAGGCGGTGCAAGTGCTGGACGAAACTGCTGTGCGGGTTGCCACGGTAGTGGCGGGCAGTGGTAAACTCTTATATTCCTTACTTATTGAGATTGCAGACTGCATAGTATGCGCCCCGTGAGAAAACGTAAGGTTTGTCCAGATGAGAGACATGAAGAAGAATGATTGACATATAGTTAGAATGGATTGATGCCTGTATCATGGTACTATCTGACTCTTAGATAGCATATGTGTATTTTGAGAGAGTAGGTGGTCACTGGATGAACTAAGTGTTACTTTGAAGAGCATGTAACACCGCACCCGCACGTCCGTCCCAGTGTAGGAAAGGCAAGGAAAAGAAGTTGTAATTTTGTCCGAATATTACCATGAATAGTAGCAGTAATTTGTATTGCAAGCACAGCATATATCCGGCTATTACGATGGCCACTCACTACCTCTGTTAATAAGTTTAGTAGAACTCGGTCATTCATGTGTGGATGTATCACTGTTCACTCAATAAAAAGCAAAGCACCTAAAGTCATCCCATATGTAAGCAAATACATACCATGTGCAGTGATAGATAATCAGATTATTTATCGTCTTCATTTTCCTTTTCTAGTATTCATTGGCACTGTAGGGTGAAAGTTAAATTAATTAAGCAGTAGCTCTTGTAACAGAGTATTCTCAGTGCCACCCATAATAGAAAAGTAAGAGCATCTCCACCTGCATGTACTGGACTGGTGCAGTAACGCAAGTCTGTCTCACTCATCATGGCGAGCATTTGTTTTTCTCGGGTGCAAGTTGACTGTGCTGGCATTATGCCGGCTTGCAGAAGTTAACGTACCAATTTTGCTAAACAAGAGAGAAGAAGAAGAATAAGACTGGTGTACTGTCATAGTCGACTCTAATGGAGTGAGTCCATAGTGCTCGTAGAATTGATTCCTTAACCCCTTCGATGCTGGTGACAAAGCCAGCTCGTCATGGGCGTTACCTGCGCTGTGCGCATGACGAGCTGGCTTTGTCACGTAACCCGCGATTTTCAAATTTCAGCGCACAGCGGGAAAACCCGCTAGCGCGCATGCGGGTAAACTCCCACTAATGTTAGAGCAAGGATGAAGAACTGGGAGGTTAGATAGATACTGGCCACAATAGTTATGTACTGCGCTTGCAAGTTGCCAGTTCTACTGTGACACAACTTTCTGCTGAATCATTTTGTGTTAATCTTAAAGAGCATTGGTTACAGACTATGTCTTTCTTTCTTCATATAGATGCTCCTTCCAAACCAACATGGAAGGAGCTGGCTAAAAGGGCCCGGCAACGGAGGCTGGAGGCCACTGTCATCGAACATCGGCGGCTGGTGGCCCAGGAGGAGGAGGACACACAGAGTACGTCAACAACATCCACGGCGACACCTGCATCCTCCTCCGCGCTCCCTGGGTCAGCCAGTCAGCACAGCAGGTCTCCAGCGGTATGGAGCTGGGTTACCGCAGCCACCCGCCACCGCCGAGCAGCAAAGAAATCAGCTGCCCCCCACAGCAGTTTCAAAAAAAGGATGCACCGCCTTTCCCTGAGGGTTTCCTACCTCGAGCAGGAGCTCCTCAACCCTGCTTAAGACCCTCCGCAAGGAGTATGCCGACCTGGCACGAAAAGTCAACAGCAGCCAGCAGTAGGAGGATACTGTCCCTTGCCCTTTGCCCCTTTTTTAAAGACTTCTGGGGGTGGGAATTGGGAGTTGGGTTTTCTACTTTTTTGGACTTAGTTTTCAGGGACATTCGTTGTGGTTCGGGGGGGGGGTGGGTTGGGTTTCTTGCAGGAGATTATTTATGTTAGGGATATATAAATATACTTTAAACTTTATCTTAGCATACGTGTTTTTTACTGCTTTTGAGGCTGGTGGGTGGGAGTTTAACAGTCCTGAAACTTAAGTGGCATCTTGATTCAAGTTGTGTAAGTACTAATGGCCCAAACGTTTTCAAAACTAAGTGCTTCTCACAGAGTAAGTGAATTCAATAGTCCTAGGGTCCGTCAGTCTCTCGTCTCTCCTAATACTCCATTATACTACCTTCCCCCAAACGCTTATCTTACCTGTAATTTGTGTTTGGAAATAGGGCTAGGCACAGGGCTAGCTGTACGCGAAATGGCGATTAAGGTTGGCAATCCTGGGCGGATGAAATGTCATCATTGCGGTGGTACTTGTGGTGTTACACAGTGGCAGTTGCAGCATCTGAAAAAAAAGAAAATGAAACCTTGTTTGTCCTTACCGTAGCATTAGAACGGTACGATAGAGAATATAGCAGGTGACAGTACACTAGAACAGTGCCACAATGTAGCCTAACAAATGGTAAAGTATTGAAAGTATAACTAGTACTTGTGTTGAATTTCTTTGACATTGGCTACTACTACAAGAAATAGTACTGAAGGTGAAGGACACAGCAGCGTAATAATTTGCCACGTCTAGGAGGAGGATGTTCTTGATGACCAATCAAGTTGATGGCGCACATGAAAATCTGCTTTAATTTGCCAATAGTGACTCAGTGTCAAGCTGAGTAAGAATAGAATATATCCTCGGATTCCTTCACCAGCCTGTTGCTATGACCGTATCCTCCCCAGCAAGTGTGTGGAATTGTTGCTGTCATTTAGTCACACATCAATCAAAACCACACAGCTTGGGGGAAGAGGGTTAGGGTTTGGAAAATGGATGGGAATGGGGGTTTTTGGGAAAGTTTTGTTGAGAGAAGAAAAAAAAAGCACAGCATGGACAAACAATAATTGAAGATAAAGAAATCTTTGGGTACAAAGCTAACCATAAATCTTTTAAGTGACATAAAGGAAGTGCATGCATTACTGCATGCATGGTTACTGAAAAGTAAGTAGTACTTTCGACAACCGTGAATGAAAGAATACGACAGTACCGGGCTGCAGTAATAATTATGCGTTTTCACTTGCCTATCTCTGCACTCAGAGAAACACTTCATACATTAAATTAGGTTTGAGAAATAGCAGAAGTAAAACCTATACAATGGGTATAGGGATGAATTTAGAAGCAGAGATCAAAGAAATGCAGAGTCACACTCATAGAAGTTCACAGCAATAACATTACTTAAAAGATAATTCAAAAAGAACGGATACTGTATCTGTATGTTGTTGTAGTTGTCCAGCTGAATTTGGGAAGTTGTAAGATGCATCCAACCATTCCTCTTATTAGCGTGACTCCTCCATTCCATCTGACGCTCCGTCCATCAATGTTGGTGACCAGAAGACACCCTGTCCACTGCCTGCCTGGCGGATGCTGAATTGCGGCTCACTAATGTGAAGCCTGACTTCATCCTTTTCCCATTGCACAGGCTGAAACCCGGCCTGTAATTATTGATGGAAAAACAGGAGGTGATATTAGAACATCACTGACAAATAAATATAAGGTATGTACGCTGTGTAGAGCAAAAAGTCACACTTTGAGTTTCCTAATAGACAGTACAATATTTTTGAAAGTGCGTACTCTGTCTGAGTCTCCTTTTGAAGGATAAATAAGTATGGGCGAATTAATTTAGCAGATCTTTACCCTCAAGCTAGGTGTACTGTAAACTGTGTTTTAGAACAAAATTAGACCTTCCCAGCAGTGCTCCCAGACCCTTACTAAACCCAGTCGCAAAAATGTAGAAGACCCCCAATCAGATCTCTAAAAACGAGGCCTAGTAGAAAGTGGTGACAAAACGTACTTTGAAAGTAAAGTAGGCCCAAATCCCCCCTTACCCACCGTGGATTGTATTCAAACCACTTGCAAGCAAGCAAAAGTATCCATACCCAGCATCGCTCCAAGACTCGCAAACCCCCCCACAAACAGCCCCCCACCCAAACACATGCAATACAATACTACTAACCCTAACGAGCCCTAAGTTAAGAATAGTGGCAAACGCTTTCTTTAACTAGGCCAAATACCCCCTTTCCCACCATGGATTTTCTTCAAACCACTTGCAACCAAAATTACACATTCCCACGAGTGCTCTCAGACCCCAGAACTCAGTTGCAAAAATCTAGAACACCCCGAAACACATGCAATCCTGCTGCTAGGGCTAACCCTTACGAGCCCTAAGTTAATGTGCCAAAACGCTTTTCAGCATGGATTTTCTCCAAACCACTTTTATCCGGTATTAGACCTTCCCAGCAATGCCCCAAGACCTGCCAACCCACCTACAAAAAAACAGAAACCCCCAAACAGGCAAAAAGCAAAAATGGAAAATCTCATACTTAGAATATTTTCGGCCTTCTTTCAATTCTGTCCAAACGCGCTGTGCAGCTAGGCCCTAACTCCCCTTTTCCACAATGGATTTCCTGAAAAACTAATGCAATCCCCATAAAACTGTGCCAGCAGTGCTCCCAGACCCCAAAACCCACCCACAACAACCTAAAAGCCCGCCAAACAGCATCCCAAAGACAGGCAAGTGATCAAAAGCGCAAAATCTTTTTCTGCTCCAATTTTGTCCAAACCAATTTTATCCGGTATTAGACATTCCCAGCAATGGCCCCAGAGCCGCCAACCCAGGCGGAAACAAGTAGAAGACCCCCAAACAGCCAAAAAGCAAAACTACAAAAATGGGGACTTAGTAATTTTCAGGCAAATTTCCAACATCACTCCGCGCGCGCTCTGCAGCTAGGCCCCAACTCCCCTTTGCCACCATGGATTTTCTTCAAACCACTTGCAATCAAAAGTATTCATACCCAGCGTTGCTCCAAGACCCCAAAACCCACCCACAAACACCAGGAAGACCCCCAAACAGGCCCCCGAAAACACTAAAGTGATCGAAATGTCAGAAAATGCGTAAACTTTTTCCTCATGGATTTTATCCAAACCACTTTTATCCGGTATTAGACCTTCCCAGCAATGGCCCCAGAGCCGCCAACCCAGGCAGAAACAAGTAGAAGACCCCCAAACAGCCAAAAAGCAAAACTACAAAAATGGGGACTTTGACATTTTCAGGCAAATTTCCAAAATCACTCCGCGCGCGCTCTGCAGCTAGGCCCTATCTCCGCTTTGCCAGCATGGATTTGCTTCAAACCTCTTGCAATCAAAAGTATCCATACCCAGCAGTACTCCCAGACCCCAAACCCACCCCCAAACACCAGGAACCCCCCAAACAGGCCCCCGAAAACATGATAGTGAGCAAAAAGGCAAAAACTTTTTCAACTCGGATTTTCGCCAAACCACTTTTATCCGGTATTAGACCTTCCCAGCAATGCCCCATGACCCGCCAACCCACCCGCAAAAAAGCACAACACCCCCAAACAGGCAAAAAGCAAAAATGGAAAATCTCATACAATATTTTTCGGCCTTCTTTCAATTCTGTCTAAACGCGCTATGCAGCTAGGTCATAACTCCACTTTTCCACCATGGATGTCCTGGAAAACAAATGCAATCAACATTAGACTGTGCCAGCAGTGCTCCCAGACCCCAAAACCCACCCACAAACACCCGGAACCCCCCCAAACAGCACCTCAAAGACAAGCAAGTCAGCAAAAACGCAAAAAAAATGTCGCCTCCGATTTTGTCCAAACCACTTTTATCCGGTATTAGACCTTCCCAGCAATGGCCCCAGACCCGTCAACTCACCCGCAAAGAAGTAGAACACCCCCACAAGTGCAGAGTCTTTCTTCATTGGGCGTAATCCAGCCATCTGCTTTGAGGGAAATAGGAGTCTGGAGGAGGAGGATAGAGGAGCATGTTCTTGTGAACTTGTGAACCTGAGGAATGCAGACTGCGGCACCTTCAAAGCAATAAGCAAATAAGTGAAGACAGTTCTGCTGATGGGCTTGTTTTTGTGCTTAGGTGATTAAAGTTTTTTTATATAGATTTTGCAAAACAAAGAAAGACAGACACACAGGAATAAAAGTGAATAAGGACGAAAAAGAAAGTTATTGATTAATTGGCTCATTTTCAGGGCTCGGTGTCAGGGAAGAAGAGTTCGTCCTCATACTCTGCGAATTCAGGCGGGAGTAGGTCACCTAACAGAGAAGAACTTCCCTCATCTAAGTTGGTGTCCTCCTTGTCTTCTTCCTGCGTGTATTCTTGTATTTTGTAATCTGGTGGTATGAGGTGCTGATTCATCTTGATCATTGTTAACCTCTCCACATTTTTGGGCGAGAGGCGGGTCCTTTTGCAAGTTACAATGCCACCAGCAGCACTGAAAACACGTTCAGAAGACACGCTTGCGAGTGGGCAAGACAAGTAATTTATAGCCAGGTTGGAGATCTCTGGCCACAATTCTTTTTTCCCATGACAATACACCAATGGGTCATCATGAACATAGACCTCTGTTGAGTCATTCATATAGTCCTGCACCATTGATTCAAGGTTCTCCAGGGTTCCTCCACTTTGCTTACTTTTTGCTGGGACCTTTTGAGAAGCAAACCCAAGCTGAGTTAGCCAATCCTCTTCTTCACACAATGTTACTGTTGTGTCTGGTGCAGATGATCCGGTTGCTGGTGTCTTTAACGGCTGAGAGGGAAAATCACTCACTTCTTCCACAGCCACAGATGCAGAAGTGGATTCTTTTGACTACGGATGGCCTGCTGATGCTGATGTACTGCCTTTTCCTTCAATTTCCTGCCGTTCTCTTTCAAACCGAGTGGCTGACAAAGCTAGCCAACGTTTGTACTTTGTAACTTCTCATCATCAAAAGGAAATAATACTCTGCCTGCCAGTGCCTTTTTGTACCGTGGATCCAGAATAGTAGCACAAATGTAATGCTGTTCTGTGTGGATCTTTTGAAGACGTTCATCGCAAAGTAGGCGCTCAAATAATTTCTCCGCCAAATCAAAAGCTTCTTGCTTTTTTTCATCTTTTTGAAACGTAGAAGACACTGCCTTCAGTTGGTGCTCTAGCATGCGCAACAATGGGATAGCTTTTCCCAAATTACAGTCCTCCCTGCTGACTGCACACGTGAAGACCTCAAAAGGACAAAGCATGTCTGTCAGGCTTTGAACTAGCTCCCATTGCTCCGCATGTATCCTCAGGTCATTCATAGCTGCACCCTGTGTAAAGAAATACTGATCGACTACCGCACACTGCTCAAACAGACGCTCAAGCATGTAGAAGGCTGAGTTCCAACGTGTTGCCATCTCCTGGATGAGTGCTTTCACTGGCAGTTTATGTTCTTGTAGCAGGCCACTCAGATGCTGCCGGGCCTTAAAAGAATGGTTGAAATGTGTGCACATTCTTCGGCAGGTGGTCAGTAACTCGCACACTGGACTTTCTTCACTCAAGAATTTTTTAACAACCAGGTTTATACAGTGCGCCAAACACGGCACTCTGAAATAGTGACCCATATCCATGGCCTTAACTACATTGACGCCATTATCCGTGGAAACATAACCAATCTTGCGTTTTATTCGGGACTGCCATTGAAAGACCTTTGTGTTAAACTCCTGCAAAATGTTTTCTCCTGTATGACTTTTCTCCATGCCAAACATGGCTAGTGTTGCATGTTTCCGAGCAGCTTTAAAAACGTTGTCCGGGTCAATACCTGCTCTTAGCTTTGCTGTAACCCCTGAAAAAGAGACCCAGTGTGCAGTGATGCACATGTAATCAACGCCTTGGCAACTGGTCCACATGTCTGTTGTCAGATGTATAGTGTGAACAGCACTCTTCTGCAAAGCTGCCCCAATCACCTCCAGCACATCTTCATGTAGTGCTGGAACCGCAACTCTGGCAAAATAGAACCGGCTAGGAATCTTCCATTTAGGGCAGAGCGTTGCCACTAATTCAAGAAAACCAACCCCTTCCACAAAAGAAAAAGGGGGAAGGTCCAGCGCTAGCATTTTAGCCAGCTTAGTGTTATACAGACGCATCATTGGGTGGTTGCGTTCAAATGGTGCATCTGAAAACAACATGCTTCTAATGGTGGGGGCGGACCATTTACGGGATGATAATGATGATGACTTCTTCGACCCAGTTACGCTCGGTGATGATGAACTTTTTCGCATTGCTGTCTCACTCTCTCCCACACTCTTAGTGTGGCTCATATATCTTGCAGGGGGTGTGCTGCTGACAGGGGTACTGGGTGTAAGTGAAGAAATGTTTGACGCTTCTTCCTCCTCGTCATCATCAGATGAAACATCAACTGATACAGTTTTTTGACTTGCAATTCGGGCTTCCTTGATCTCCTTTAGGTGTGCATGCCATTTGACAGTGTGCTGTCTCGCAAGATGACCTCTCTGGCCTCCGGTACCATAGTTGGTACCAAGCTTACCACGACTAACTCCAAGCTTACAAATGGTACAAATGGCTATGTTTTCCCTTGTTGTACTAACACTAAAGAAGTCCCAAACTGCGGACTTCAAATGTCTGTGGGGGGCGGAGGAGGCGATACTGGTCATGCTAATGCCAGATGAAGTGGAGGATGTGTGTTGCCGAACTTTACTACGTTGTGCACTTGCAGCACCACTAATTGAGGAAATGGAGGTCGAGGTGGATGGAGGTCCCTTCTGGCGAGAAAATATGGAAGCGGTAGGTGGTGGTGTACTAGTTAACTGTGGTGGTCCCATTGCCTCGTCGACAACATCAGGCTCAGCAGCTTTTCGGGCTAGGGTCACAATGTCTGTATGCTGCATGCCCTTTAGGGCTGCAGTGACGTTTATGATGACTGTGTCGTCATCGTGAGAGTCTTCATCAGCAGGAGTATACTCCACTTCTTGTTCGGCATCATCATCACACTCCATAAGTACGAGACTTTCGGGGACCTTCCTTTTACGCTTAGCTACCTTTGTCAGATCATGGTGTGCCTCACTCTCAGACGGCAGTGGTGGTTCCCAATTTTCATCCATATCATCAGAAGGAAGGGGGCTTGAAGAAGATGTAGACTCCATCCTTGATCTTTTCCTTGCTAGGGATCTGAAAGACAATGAATGATCAGGAGGAGTGGCTTCCTCAAATGATACTTCGGCTTGAATGTCAATTTCCTGATGTGCCCCTACTTCTGGAGGAACAACTATTGTGGGCACTTGTGCCGCTCCATGCACCGCTGCTTGCGCATCTCGTTGCGCTGCCTCTCCTTCCACATATACTTGGGCTTGTTCTTGCACATGTGGTTGTTGTTGCGGCTGTGGTTGTTGAACACTCGCCAGATGAGTTACAACAACCTGTGTTGATTGAGGGATGCTGCTACTTTCTTGCGATGAGCCAACATCACTGGTCGATGGTGATTGAACAACTATACTGGCTGCCTCTGCAGCACTCAAGGGCTTGGACTTAAGTTGGCGTGGTGGTGGTGGCACTGAGCCCAATGGAGCGGGGGTGCTGCTCCCAGCTTGGTCCCCAGCAGACCCAGCAGCTGCTGAGGCGTACTTTTTTTCCCCCAAAAAATGTGGCGGGCGGCACACCAGTCTCCTTGGTAAGTGGCACCACTTGCTTCTTCTGCTCCTTACTGGCAACTTTCTTGCTAGAGGAGCTACGGGGAACTTTTTTTGGGGCCATCTTCTTCAGATGTCAGAACAGCAGGCCGCAGTTGCACGAGTTGCAGAGTTGTCTTGTCTGTGGCCACACGTGACGTCGCGTGACGTTATGCTGCACACACCGCTGCAGGACTTCTTCCTGGCACTGGTGGTTCTCTTGTGCACCTGAAAAGCAATGGAAGACAGAGGAACATCAGTTATACACCCCAAAAAGTCAAAAACACACAAAAAATCAACACAATCCCATGCCATCCATGCCCTCAATGATGTTTAAATTCAAGACACGCCACAGAAAGACTAGGCCCATGCACCACTCACTACCCCTGGGCATAATGGATGAAAGCTAGGCAAAATGGGTGCAGGCCTGAGAACACTGCCTGCCTTCAAAATGGCCCTTTGCCCCCCAGCACATGGCCAGGCCCTGCCTGTACCAGCACTCAAAATGGCCCCCACCCACATGGCCAGTCCCCAAACACCCCCAAAAATCAAAAAACACACAAAAATCAGCACAATCCCATGCCATCCATGCCCTCAATGATGTTTAAATTCAAGACACCCCACAGAAAGACTAGGCCCATGCACCACTCACTACCACTGGGCATAATGGATGAAAGCTAGGCAAAATGGGTGCAGGCCTGAGAACACTGCCTGCCTTCAAAATGGCCCTTTGCCCCCCAGCACATGGCCACGGCCTGCCTGTACCAGCACTCAAAATGGCCCCCACCCACATGGCCAGTCCCCAAACACCCCAAAAAATCGAAAAACATACAAAAATCACCACAATCCAATGCCATCCATGTCCTCCATGATGTGTACATTAAAGAGACTCCACATAAATACTCAGTCCATGCACCACTCACTACCCCTGGGCAAAAGGCCCCAACAGCAGCCAAAAAAATCGAAAAACACACAAAAATCAGCACAATACCATGCCATCCATGCCCTCAATGATGTTTAAATTAAAGACACCTCGCCGAAAGACTAGGCCCATGCACCACTCACTACCCCTGGGCATAATGGATGAAAGCTAGGCAAAATGGGTGCAGGTCTGAGAACACTGCCTGCCTTCAAAATGGCCCCTTGCCCCCCAGCACAAGCCAGGGCCTGCCTGTACCAGCACTCAAAATGGCCCCCACCCACATGGCCAGTCCCCATCAACACCCCCAAAAATCAAAAAACACACACAAATCACCACAATCCAATGCCATCCATGCCCTCCATGATGTTTACATTAAAGAGACCCCACAGAAAGACTCAGTCCATGCACCACTCACTACGCCTGGGCAATAGGCTATAACAGCAGCCAATAAAATCGAAAAACACACAAAAATCAGCACAATCCCATGCCATCCATGCCCTCAATAATGTTTAAATTCAAGACACCCCACAGAAAGACTAGGCCCATGCACCACTCACTACCCCTTGGCATAATGGATGAAAGCTAGGCAAAATGGGTGCAGGCCTGAGAACACTGCCTGCCTTCAAAATGGCCCCTTGCACCCCAGCACATGGCCAGGGCCTGCCTGTACCAGCGCTCAAAATGGCCCCCACCCACATGGCCTGTCCCCATCAACACCCCAAAAAATCGAAAAACACACAGAAATCTTCACAATCCAATGCCATCCATGCCCTCCATGATGTTTACATTAAAGAGGCCCCACAGAAAGACTCAGTCCATGCACCACTCACTACCCCCGGGCAAAAGGCCCCAACAGCAGCCAAAAAAATCGAAAAACACACAACAAACAGCACAATCCCATGCCATCCATGCCCTCAATGATGTTTAAATTCAAGACACCCCACAGAAAGACTAGGCCCATGCACCACTCACTACCCCTGGGCATAATGGATGAAAGCTAGGCAAAATGGGTGCAGGCCTGAGAACACTGCCTGCCTTCAAAATGGCCCCTTGCCCCCCAGCACATGGCCAGGGCCTGCCTGTACCAGCACTCAAAATGGCCCCCACCCACATGGCCAGTCCCCATCAACACCCCAAAAAATCGAAAAACACACAAAAATCACCATAATCCAATGCCATCCATGCCCTCATGAAGTTTACATTAAAGCGACCCCACAGAAAGACTCAGTCCCTGCACCTCTCACTACCCCTGGGCAAAAGGCCCCAACAGCAGCCAAAGAAATCGAAAAACACACAAAAATCAGCACAATCCCATGCCATCCATGCCCTCCATGATGTTTACATTAATGAACCCCACAGAAAGACTCAGTCCATCCACCACTGAGTACCCCTGGGCAAAAGGCCACAACAACAGCCCAAAAATGGAAAATTCCAAAATTGTAGTTGCAGCAACTGTAATGCCCCAAACAAACTTACTTGTGAAATTTCTAATCCAAAAGTGATCCAAAGAAAGTCAAAAAGGCCTCAAATCCAAATATCCAGCAGCATCCACAAAAGGTAATCCTTCCAGGTCAAGATCCAAATGAAAGTGACCAGCACATGAAGAAAGCACTGGGAGGAACCTGCTGGACAGGAACAGGAAGTTGGAGACTGTGGGGCACTTCCTTCCTCCCACCACCCCCCAAAATAGACTCCTTGCAAAAAAAAGTGCAGGCAAATGTCAACCTGAGGAGTTATTCTGATAAAAATCATAATTTTCAGAAGGTTTATGCTGCTTGCTGGTGGATTTCTTGTGCAGAATTGCAAATTTTGCAATATCGCGAGTGCGAGATTGTTGCTGCCCGCCGCATCTACGTCTTCGCAAATGTGATCTCTTTTTTGCTGTGCAAGGTGGCAAGCCGCGATGACGTAAACGCGGTCGCCAAACTCCCCTAGGATCCCGCAGCAAGATCCAAAATGGCGCAGCACACGCAAAATATGGAGAAAAACAACTCTGCAAATGCTGAATGACGGTAAGTGAACGCCGCGTGCCGCAATATTATATCACCAAGCAAAAAAATCCGCTGCGTGTGAATTGTTCGCGGATTGCGAATTTGTCAAAAATCCGAAAATCCGCAAATTCCGCGAGCGGAACGGATTTTACGCCCATGCTTAGTTGTTTTCTTTACGGGCTTTCATCAGGGCTTCTTAGTTCAAGCAAGTTGGATATATCTACAAACAAAACATGAAATATCAATTCTATTTCCTCCCTTGTCTTTTTCATTAGTTAACATCTACCTGAACGGCAGAGCGTACCTCTTATCAGTTATTTGAAGACCAAATCCTTTATTGTCCACAAGTCCGACTCTAGGCAGCAAGATGATCCCTAAAAAAACAAACCAATCAGTTGGCCTCACTACACTCGTGTCTAGCTGTAATTCATAGCTTATGAGTGACACATGAGGCATGCATCACGTACCTTGTGCATTCTACGATAACCCCTCTGTTTGGTTTCTTTTGCCCCAGGTCTGCGCCAATCTAGTTTGCTTAAATCTTATTCATTGGGGGACAGGTTTTCAGTCGTGACCCATCCGTAGCGCTTATGTCTCTCCTCTCAGGCAATTCAAAAAACCAAAACAAGCCGAGACTTCATTATTTTAGAAATCCAAGGTTGCAGGCATGCGCTGAAACGCGCGCACCATTTGTGTAGTAAATCTTACCTCTCAGAGCCATACAAGAGCAAGTATCAGTGATCTTGAAAGAAGGCCTAGATGTAGGGATGCTGGGTCCCAAAGAATTCGATTATTTGACCAAGCGATACCCAAGGGTCCCAGTGCTTTACTTCCTCCCAAAAATACACAAAAGGCTCAATGACCCACCGGGCCGTCCAATAGTTTCAGGTGTGACTCCGTGTTGGAGCCATTATCAAAATATGTGGACATTTTCTTAAAGCCTTTTCTCTCTGATGTACGATCATATTTAAGAGACACAACCGATTTTATCGAAAACGTGGAAGGTGTACAATTTAATGAACAAGAACAATGGATGGTGTCCTTTGATGTCACCTCCTTATACACCCAAATACCACAAGATGAGGCACTGGAGTTCATCGAATTGTACCTAGAAAAGAGAACACGACCACTCAGGGTTAGTACTGAATTCATTTTGAGTCTAGCCACAGTTGCCCTTAAAAAGAATTATTTCAAATTTGGTAATTCTTTTTACCTCCAAATGAAGGGGACCGCCATGGGATGTCCTTTTGCCCCAGAGATGGCGGTCCTCTTCATGGCCCAATTTGAGGAGAAATTTATCTTTGACAATAACCCATTTTTGGGTAGGATTAGTCAATGGCTGAGGTACATTGACGATATCTGGTGCCTTTGGTATGGCTCAGGTGAAGACTTAGATCAATTCTTTGGAAGGCTTGGATCGAGGCACCATGATATCAAATTCAGCTATGCCTAAAGCAAATCTAAACTGACTTTCTTAGATGTAGATGTAATCCCGAGAGAAGGAACTCTCTCAGTAGCATTACACCGCAAAGACACGTACAAAAACACAATATTACATTTCAATATCGCACATCCCAAGACCCTTAAAGAAAATCTCCCTTACGGGCAGCTATGGTGCATTCGTAGAAATTGTTCCGCAAAAGATGATTTTGAGCTTCATGCAGGCAATTTCTGTGACCAGATGCAAAAGAGAGGGTATCCGAAAAAAATGCTTAAGCACGCCAAGAAGCATGCATGGTACACGCCAAGAGAAGTTCTGCTCCAAAAAAAGAAAAGCCAAAGTTGGAGAGACTTGTATGCGTTTCCACGTTTGGCCCTGCCACAAATAAATGTAAACAGATCATAATTCGCAATTGGCATTTATTGGAAAATCAGGAGGTAAAGTTCCCAAGACCACTTTTTGCAATGAAAAAGAATAAGAGCATTGGGCAAGAATTGGTGAGAGCTGACATATTCTCTAAAGAAACAAAAAAGATTTAAGATCACAATTGGGGATGAAGCCCGTGGAAGGCCATCATAAATGTGGAAATTGCATTGCATGCAAATCCACGATTGAAGGGACAGAGTTTGTACACCAGGGCGTGAAATGGAAACACACAACACTCACAAACTGTAGGACAAAAATTTTTGTCTATGCAGTGATTTGTCCCTGTAGTAGATATATGTAGGGAAAACAAATCAGCAGATCAACTAACGGATAACACAGCACCGGTCCAGAATTAAAAAGAAAGTAAGCACGGCCCCAATGGTTGACCATTATGTAAAAGAAGGTAATTCAGAAAGAGATTTTAAGTGGACCATGTTGTTGAACCTGAAGGGTTCTGGCAATAGGATAGATGTTGATTCTATACTGTTAGCCAAGGAAGCATATCTAATAATGAAATATAACAGTGTGCTTACAGGTCTCAATGAAATGACAGAATTATCAAAAGTGTGATGCTAGAATTATATGTGTTTTATGGAAAACAACAGTGAAATAAGATGTTTGAAGCTAAAACGTTGACCATGAGTAAAGTTTGCATATAAATATGCTCGATCTGATTTGAGATTATGAACTCCAGTGATCTATTCCATGTTGCTTGGAAGCTAAATTACGTCCACAGTCCGTTTCGAACAGCAAGATGAATAATAACCTAACATCATTAAATTATTAATTACCTCAGCGTAGAAGGGGAGCCTGACTTTAATCTTAAAAATGATCCCCGTTAATGGCAAGGGAAACACACATAAGCCGAGAGCTCGAGTGTGACTTTAATTTTAAGAATGATCCCCGTGAAAGGCAGGGCAAATATACACAAGCAGAGTACTCGAGTGTGGGTGCTCGAGCGCACACAATAGGAATACTACATCCCCCATGAAGCCGAGAGCTCCAGGTGCAATGAGCAGTAAGTGACATATAATCACTTCAATTATTTATTAATGACCTCCATTGAGAAGGGAAGTCTGAATTTAATCTCAGGAACGATCCCCGTTAATTGCAGGGCAAACACACATAAGCTGAGAACTCAAATATTGGGTATTGAACACATGCATTAGGCAAAACTACATCCCGCATGACACCAGCCGCAATGAATAGGAAGTGATACATAATCACTTCCGATCAGCTGGATAGGGCCGCGGTAAATATGACCGAGAAACTGGCGTCCTTGCCCTTTCACGTGTGAACAGCCCCCTCCGCTGTAGAGATTTCATTTCCTGAGAGGTAAGATTTACTGCACAATTGGTGCGCGAATTTCAGCGCATGCCAGCAACCGGGGATTTATAAAATAATGAAGTCTCGGCTTGTTTTGGTTATTAGAATTGCCTGAGAGGAGAGACATAAACGCTACGGATGAGTCACGACTGAAAACCTGCCCCCCAATGAATAAGATTTAAGCAAACTAGATTGGCGCAGACCTGGGGCAAAAGAAACGAAACAGAGGGGTTATCGTAGAATGCACAAGGTAAGTGATGCATGCCTCATGTTTCACTCATAAGCTATGAATTACAGCTAGACATGAGTGTAGTGAGGCCAACTGATTGTTTTTTTTTTAGGGATCATCTTGCTGCCTAGAGTCGGACTTGTGGACAATAAAGGATTTGGTCTCTAAATAGGATTGATATTTCATGTTTTGTTTGTAGATATATCCAACTTGCTTGAACTAAGAAGCCTTGATGAAAGCCCGTAAAGAAAACAACTAAGCATGGGCGTAAAATCCGGATTACGAATTCGTGAATACGCAAATTCGCGAACCGCGAATTCGCAAAATTTGCCCATGCTTAAAATCAACGAGGCTTGAAACGCGTCGGCTGAATCAATTTATGATATTGAATACTTGAGTTCCAAATCAGGCAAATTGGTTTTGTACACATATGCCTAAACAGGTGGTGGCATAGTTGAGAGTTCATATACATTGTATGTATATGGTGCAATCAATGTGGAATAGCTTAGTGATATATCGTATGTTTTATGTGGTTACTATGTGATTTATTTATGGTGTGTAAATTTGTCTTTGTGCCTGTGATTGTTGTAAATGGAAGTATAAATGTCATGTGTGATTCTCTAAAAAAAGAGGATATTCTTTAAAAAAAGAAGGAATAAGTAAAAAATATGGGGAAATAAGCAACCCAAATCACAAAAAGCATATAGTGTGATTTTTTCAATCACAAAATTATGACTTTAGGTAAATCGCTTTTTAAATACTTAACTTTCTAAAAGTGCCATTTTCACAATTTGTAATTTAAAATCCGACTTCGCCATTAAAGAGGATTTTTCATTATAGTTCCAAAGACACCAAAATTATCTGATTACCTGTTCCCATTTGGAAAGTTATAGCTTATTAAATGTAATGAAGTAATTTCAATGTTATCCTATGGGAGAGGTAGTTCTTGCAATAGTGAAAATGATTTTAAGAGTTTTTCACTACTAGGAATTGTAAAACATAGAAGTACATGTCCAACCTTTTAAATACACTGCTCCCTGCCCTCTGTGCTGTCCAGGGCCTACCCTAGATGTGGCATATCTATTAAAAAGAAAGGGTTGGGCCTGGCAAGAGGTTTATATTGCCAGGTCGAAGTGACAGTTTAAAACTGCACACCCAGACTGCAACGGCAGGCCTGAGACATGTTTAGAGGACTACTTAAGTGAACTGCACACTCACTGATGCCGGCCCACAAGTATTTTTTAATTTACAGGCCCAGGGCACAGGTAGTCCCACTTTATTAGGGACTTACAAGTATATTAAGTTTGCCAAGTTGGGATAATCCAATGTTACCATGCTTTAAGTAGTGAGCACATGTATTTTAGCACTGGTTAGCAGTGGCAAAGTGAAAAGAGTGCTAAGGCCAGCAAAAACAAGATCAGCAAAAATAGGAGAGGTGAAGGCAAATGTTTGGGGAAGACCATCCTAAGGCTAACAGGTCTAATAGTTCACAATGTAAAGCTTGTGAACAAACATCTAGCCAACCATCTCAACAACAGCAACCTTCTTAACACCTCATAATCCGCTTCAGACCTAACTACAGCACTAAAACCTCTCTCATCACTGCAATCGATGACATCTGACTGAACATTTACAGAGGAGACACCACGAGCCTCAGTCTTCTACACATATCCACCATCTTTGAAACCATCTCCCTCTATCCTCATTCAACGCCTAGACAAAGCTGGCATCTAAGCACCAGCACTCCACTGGATCTGCACTTTCTTCACAGGCTACACCTCAGTGGCTACCAAACTCATTTGCGGACTTCCACAAGGATCCTCGCTCAGTACCACACTGTTCAATGCGTAACTGGCCCAACTCGCCAGCATCATTCTCACCCATGGAATCAACATTATATCCTACGTGGACGACACTGAGTTCCTCCTTTCCCTCCCCGACAAAACATCAAACACGAAAATCAATTATGCCTGCATGTTCGAAGTCACAAGATGGATAAATACCAACTGCCTCAAGCTCAACTAGTCAAGACAAAAGTAGTCATCTTTGTTAAAGACACCTCGCTATGGCACTTCACCTGGACAACCCAACCACTCATGCAAAGAACCTCAGAATAATAGTCCACAGCCAGCTTGAAATGACAAGACTGTGGAACACAGTCTTCACCTCCTGTCCCACACACTCAAGATGGTTAAGAAGATTTTTAAGTGGCTTCCCTTCAGCACCTGCAGAACTATCACACATCCCTCATTACCAACAAGTTGAGCTACAGCAACGCTCTCAATATAGGAATCAACATGCAACTGACCAAAATACTCCAGACCATTCAGAATTCAGCTCCCAGACTCACACTCAGACTTCCCTCCTGAACCTACATATCCATGCAGATCAATGACCTCCACTATTCAAACTCCTCATGCACACATACAAATCCTTGCACAACAATGGGCCCACTTACCACAACTCAACAATTGCATGACCTTCCTCATACCTAAGACAACTACATTCAACTGGACTTGTAGTTGACCACATTGCTTGCATGTGCAGAACTATATCCAATGGCCGTACCTTCTCCTAACTCGCTCCCAAAGCCTGAAATGACCTGCCCTTGCACATCAGACTGCAGTCTCAGTTCTTGAATTTCACAGGAAACTGAAGACACAGCTCTTACCTTAGCCTCCACCCTGGCTTTGGCCCAAATCACTCCTGCTTTTCATCAACAGGATTCCCTCCTTGGTGAGTTGTGTGCTCTGCACATACCCATAACATTAAGGCCTATTGGTTTTAATTTAGGATTCTCACCATAAATGAATAATTTAGATCTACTGCCTTTGGCATAACTTTTCATAATAAATATATCAAACTTGTGACATCTGACTTAACTTTTGCCAATGAACCTATCAGACCTACAACCTCGATCATTGATGTGTACTGTAATCAACCCAGTCCTACCGAATTTGAGCCTAACCTGTGCAAGACAAGCACTCTTTTTCAGAGAAGGTACACAACGTGGGTCCAATCAAATACAGTAGTGAGGAAAATCAAGATGTGGGCACAGCAAACGTGCTTCTCTCAGTTGTGCTTCTTAAAAATTCTAACGAAGGAGACAGCAGTGCTTTCAAGCCAAATCTAAAAACCAAACCCCCAAGAGAACTGAATCCTAAGGGCCTGATTCACAAACTGCATTTTGCAGTATGTAAAGTGGTAGTACTCATGTACTACAAAATGCAGTTCACAAATCTACAGCTGGAAACCTCCCCCTCCCTTACCCTCTCCTCCTCTTCCCTTCACTCCCCTCCTCTCCCCTCCTCTCCCTCCCACTCCCCTTCCTTTTCCCTTAAAAGTGGAGAATGTTGATTACTAAATGGGAGGGGTTTAGGAAAATTTAAGGAGGGGTTTAGGAGGAAGATACTAATACAAGCATTCACCCATAAAGCATCAAGACAATTCCTATTCACCACTATATTTCTAAAGTTACTACAGCCCTAAAGGTGTGTAAAACAGGTGTAAATATACTCCAGCTGAGCAGTGGAGCTAGTGAAGCACCTGACATGGCCACTCCAAGCAAGGCAACACACTCTCATTTAAATATTAGCGGCAGGGAAATACAATTACATCCCATATGAGCTAATGTTAATTTCTTTATTTTGACAATTAAAGTGTATATCTATATGTTTAAGAAATTATATATAATTATCAGTTCATCATTTAATTATTTTAAAAAGTAATAAACGTATTTTAAAAAGGTAAGTACATTTTTTATAATGTAGTGAAAATTAAATGTATATTTAAATGGATTATATATGTAAAACATGTAATTTGATGAGTTAGTGTGCTGTATCATTATGTTTTATTGTTCTAGGCTAATTATAAATATTATAAATTAATGTAGACTTATATAATGCATTAAAATATTTAACTACAAAGAATTATAAACTTGACTAATTCTTTCTATACTCTCCCATATGAAGATCTCTGCCATATTGGTAGAGGTCTCCATCTATATGTGCAAATTCACTAGTAGTAACTTTACACTCGTAAATTATGTTGCAGAAGTTTCCACCCCTTGATTGGAGATTGTGAAAACATACCAGTCTACCCCTAGGTGTAACTATTCACTTGAAAATGGTGAATAGCAAAAAGTGTAGTGTTACATTCAGGTGCAGTATTAAATACATGGAAGTACATGTATTTGTGTATATTACCTTTGTGCCCGAGGCTCTCACCATTAGAAATGTCCTCTTAGTTATGATGGAGCCAGTAACATCACTTTCCGGACCCATCACAATTATGAGATCAATGGTAACAGCACAGTTCTTAATCTTTGACGGAGATGGGTGAAAGTCGGGTGCAAAATGAGGAATTACCAGGGAAATTAGACAGAGTTACTGATTTCCTAGGTAATGTGTAAATTCTTAGTGAACACTCAGGGCCTTATTTACAATGATTGGGTGAAGGGCAGCGCCGCAAGTGTTTTCTGCTGTGGTGCCTTACGCCAAATCAAAAGGCAGGAATGCACCGTATTTACAAGACACTGTGCATTCCTGTCCTTTAGTCAGCGCCGACCCACAATAGGGTGCTTAGCGCCAATGCAGGCACCCTTGCACCACCCTTGCAGCTTCCTGCACAAAAACAATCCATGGAGGCGTTTTCCGCTTTCTATGTGTGCTGCAGAATGCAGAAAGAGGAAAAAATTAGGATAAATAAACATATTTCCCCTCATTACGGCTGCCCCATGGAGGACGCATTCCCAGGTTTACTGATCCTTGTAAATCTGAGAATGCGTCAAAACCCATGGGTGTTGCGTGGGAACACCCACAGCATCGCACATGGGTCCATAGTTATGAGGCCATGAAAAGCTGCGTAAGTGGCTTTGCATGGCCTCCTAGATATGGGTCTGCACTCTGCACCGCCGCGGTGTCATTAAAAGTGATGCTCCAGCAGTTCAAGGGGCTTGCTAATATCCCCTCAGTGTCCAATTTGAAATAGAGACTTACTGGTACCTCTAGTATTGGTAACTGCAGAACTTGAAAAATCCCGCCCATTTACTAGGCTGTTTATAAAAAGGGCAACGTTTTTATTAGGCATGTTTCTTTTTAAAAATGAAAATATGTCATTAAGCAAGCCTTATAACGTTCTTCATGGCTCCATCTTTTCGGTTGTGAATGTTTTTAAAGAAACATAAAATGAACACTTTTTTTGTATCATCTCAATCAAAAATGTATTTGTCAGTACCAATAAGGATGTTCAGAAAAGAAAAGATGACAGAAGCAATGATTCTCCCTGGGATACTAAGTATGAGAGACCCTCGATCTATGTGGCTTGACTGCCATCTAGTGGAATTCATGAAGGACAGACAACTACCATGCAAGCATTTTCAGGCATTGTGTATGTGTGTGTCTTACTTACTATACTTGTGCATACGTGGATGTTATACCACACTCACGCTGAGGGGACTTAATTGTGCTGTCGGGACCTGAACCCAAATCTCCACAAGTAAATGTCTTCCAAATTATATACATTTTTGCCAATTTTCACAACTTTAAAAAAATGTCCTTGTGGGGACTTGTGCTTCATAAATTGTGTTTATCTTTTGCACAGCTCTGGCACTGCAGACAGAAGCCAGTACTGCAGTCCTAAACACACCAAGTAATCTTAACATCACTTTAGTGATCTGAATACCTTTCTACCTAAAGACAGCATAGTCAGTTTAATTGAAAAAGCTGATTAGCCTACATCATCCATTTTGACTGAGTCCAACTGACTTTTCATTGCCTTGCAGCCTTTAAGTATAATTAGGGCGCCTGGTTTTATGGTATTTAGGGCCAGATGTAGGAAGCCTAATACCGGTCGGTAACGGCCGAAATGACCGAATTCCGGCCGTTACCGACCTGTATTAGGCATTTGAGATGTAGGGGCCTAATTTAAGGATTCAGTAATTTACCGAATCGGTAATTTAAGAAATCGGTAAATTACCGAAATCTCAAATACCGATTCGGTAAATTAACGAATCCTTAATGTAGGAACCACTCAAATGAGTGCTTTTCACTTGTAAGGATTCGTTATTTACCACCAACTACAAGTTGGTGGTAAATAACGAAAACAGTTAAAAAAACTATTTTGTGTTTTTTTAACAGTGCCATGTGCCAGACAAGGGCATGTATGTGTGCCACATGTGCACCCATGCACTATTCAGGGGTGCAACAGGGTGTCAATGTGACACCCTGCTACCCTTGAATGTGTTCCCCATTTTACTGAATCGGTATTTACCGATTCGGTAATTCCCTTTCATTCCTCTGGGCCTGGAGGCCCAGAGGGATAAATGGGAAATACTGAATCGGTAAATACCGATTCGGTATTTACCGAATCTTACTGATTCGGTAAAAAATACTGAATGGATACCTACATCCCATTTACCGATTCTAAAATACCGAATCGGTAAAATTCGGTATTTTAGAATCGGGAAATCTGGATTACCTACATCTGGCCCTTAATGTTTTGCCTTGTCGTTGTGCACTTATCCATATTTATGTTTTGTTACATTTATCTGTGTTTATCAGTATTTATTTTGGGTTCAGTGACAAAGTAAAGTAGAAACCAGTAAATATACACTTTTATTTAACCAATAAATGTTCACTTATACTTGACTGCCTGACCGGTTTCCATGATATTAATGTGCATAGCTGATAAATCATGCACTCTTACGATAACATGCCTATTTTAGTATCAGTCTCATGCAGATGTACAGCTGTTCAAGTCTCATTTAGAGGCATTTTCTTCCTTAACTTCCTTATCAATCAATGTGCACAGACTTTGGCCTTTGATTGACAACACTCAGAATCACTCAAAAAAGAAACACATTTCCGTTTTTATCCATATTTCAAAATAAATACAGGAAAGAAATTATTTTCTGTCTGCATCTATCTATAAAAATCTGTAAAACATTCTGTAAATTAAAAATATGTTCCTGTGTTAAAAATGAGTGGGGCATTTGATCACACTTACTATAGTTGAAATCAGTGGGCTGCCAATGCTCCATGCTTTAAATGAGTAGCTATTGTCAGGTACTGTGGCTGCACTTAGTTTCAACTTGAGAGCACTAGTACTTTTGAGGAGGGGTGCAACACTCATAACTGGACAGTACGGTTATTTCTCAGTTGCAAACAAAACCTCTGAGACAGTGAGTACCTGCACTTTTATATTTACATTTCAAACACTGTGCATGCTCACATTACCATTCTCCCTGTATCCCCTTTTTGTTTTTAAATAGTGTACTAGTGGAGAAGTGTGGCTCAATGGTTAGAGCAGGCATACCTCGATGCAGAGCTCTGGCCAGGGACCAGGGTTCGATTTCTGCCCCGGCAGGTCTCGGGCTCATTAATTCTCCTGACCAGATATTCTCGCCTCAGTGCCTATTCTGATCATGGGTCCCACGCTGCAACTCTGGGCAATAGCTTGCTTAGTCTCCACAATGGCCCCCACAACGTGAGGGATGCCTGGTCTGCACCATGGGGGTGCCCAGGAGTGGACACTTCACAGGGAAAGCCAGGAAGGGTTCCCTTGCGGTATTTGTACAAGTGCCGGGAAACCCACTGCGGGTAGCTGTGCGCTATACAAGTACAAAAACATTTACATTTACTGACACTTCGTGTGCACGCCTAAACAGTTGCCCACAAAACTTGGACACATCTGATAATTAAGAGTTTGATATTGTTGACATGGCCATACACCCGCTAACTATTGTAAATGCCCTTTTTAAAAGATTTTGAAGAATGCATTCTCTAATCTATGACAAAAGGCAACATGCAATGCCAAATTTAAATGTATTTTTTATGTTTCTCTGCTCTGCTTTCATCCTTTTTATCTGTCTATGATTAATTTTGTTGGTGGCCCTCTTCTGTGCCCAAAGTTATGACCAAGTTATATGTGGACTGCCCCACTTATTATTTTCGAAAATCTCGTCACCCTACCTTGTAGGCCCATAAACCATATCATGGGCCATATTTTAATAGGACTCACGTTCTCTGTTTTGCACCGTGGCACAACTTGAAACAGGTGGACGGGGCGCAAACAGGGAAAGTGTGCTTTCCCCCGGGCAGCCTCAAAGTTGTGCTGTCCTGGCGGCAGCGCATTCAAGTGAAAAATGGAGCAGCTTTGAAGCAGTCGATCGCATTTCACTGTGCAGGCAGCAACCCTCCTGCACTTTTAAGAGGGGAGAGAGATCCCCTTGCAGGTGGGAACAGTGAGTGACTGCAACACCTACAAGGGGATGTCTGAATGGTCCATATGACCCCACTTTTCCGCTCCAGAGGGCTAACATCAGGGGGCGCAATAACAATGCACCACCTTTTAGGTAGCGCACTGTTAGTGCGCCTCCTGACAGCTTCTTTGCCTTTGCACATGCGTCTATAATATGGCACTGGCACTCAGGGAAAAGGATTCCCTGATTTCCATTGGGTCACACCCCCATGCAAATGAGGGAACGCCCTCTGGAGAAAGGACTGGCAATATATGTGTGCCAGCGCTATATGTATTACAGAAGGGGTCGCCCATGTGTCTGTGGCCCGTTTTGTAATACCAAAGTGCCCCGGGGATGCGCAAAGCGGGTGCTAATGCCCGTTGCACCCTCGGGGCACTTCTGTAATAGGGCTCCAGGTGGAGAATCCACTAGCACATTTACCTCAATAATGCTGCAGAAGAAATTGGGTTTGAGGAATTTCCTCCACCTTTATCTATTCTCCAGACTTTCCCTACACATTGTTGTATTTTCTCTCTTACACCAGCTGGAATTCAGGCCTCCAGGAAAACCTTTGATTTATGAAAAAATGTGTTAAATGAGGAGGATAATCTACAGCTGGAATTTTGTTCCACAATGCTGTCCATAGAATGGCAGAATTCACACCAGTGAATTCTCTTTTTTAATTTTTTTTTATTTCCAAAAAGGAGCAGCATAAACCATACATAGAGATTCCAGCTCATCATTAATATAAAAAACGTGCTATAGAATTCATTGTCAACCTGGGGAAAGTCATCACTATGATCAGGCATTCAATATTTTCATCGTCAGACAAGTAAAAAAGAGATCAGCAAAAACAAATCCTTTGCATAACCAACCAGATCAATAATTAGCTAACTAATTGATATCAATCCACATCAATATAACCCTTCTTTGTGTTAATACCTTGAGATTCAAGATTACCACTCAGATCCTTAGACACTCAAGCAGGCTTAAAGGCAGTCATGTACAGTAGCCTATAATCAACAGTAATACAGTGAAAACACTACCAAAGCACACCACACCAGTTTAGAAAAATGTCCAATCTTTTTATATATCCAAAACAAGACCAAAATGACAAAAGTCCAACATACTGTGCTTTAAAAATATGCACTTTGCAAGAATACTTTAAAAACACAGTTCCTTGAAGTTGGTAGCCCCGTCTGGTGCTACTGCGGTGATGTAAACAACAGAATCCAACCGTTTCGTCTGACTGCATCAGTCAGGGATGTCGACAGACTAGTAAACAGTACCTTTTGTGTTGCGGCCGACATGTTGGTGCGCGCCGGTCGTGGCAACCATCGTGGTTGCGAAGCGTAGCGGTGCAGCGTGCCCTCAAGGCAGCGGCTCATGATGGCATTGGAGAGACCAGGGCTGCGGTGCGGAGTAAAGGCAGTGCTCAATGTGGTGCTGACAGATCCGGTTGCAGGAAGTTGGCATCGGTTGGTCTGGACTGCGGTGTGGGATGGAGCGGTGCGTCATGTGACTTACAAGCTGTGCCCCCAAGCCACGATGCAGGCACAGAAGTTGCAGTCAGCGTGCAGTGACAGTGTCAGGAAGACTAGGGCGGCAAAATGAAGTGAGACAGTGCTCAGGTCTGTGCCCACAGGTCACGGTGCAAGAAGCAGCTCGGTGGCGGCCTCGGCGGTCGTCATCATCGGAGAGACCAGGGTTGCGGTGTGTGATGTGGACGGTGCCCTCTGCCGTGCCTTCAGGACACGGAGCCAGCGACGGACTCAGTGAAGGAGTTGGTTGCTTTTCCCCCCTCTGTCACGCTTGAAACACAGTTCCATAAGCGGTACCCAGAGGTTGGTGAAGTTTTTACAGACCCTGAGACTTCAGAACAGGAGGCAAGCTCTACTTCAAGCCCTTGGAGATACTCAGCACAAGTAAAGAAAGTTCAGTCCAATCCTTTCCCTGCCCAAGGCAGAAGCAGCAACTGCAGGCCGACTCAACAAAGCAACAACACAGCAGAGGGGCAGTACTCCTCCTGGCCGTTCTTCCAGCTCTAGTTCTTGGCAGGTTCCTTGATTCCAACAAGTTCTCTGAAGCCTTTTATCTCCCTGAGACTTTCAACAGGAGGCAAGCTTTACTTCTACTTGAAGAAAACTCTAACAGCAGGAGGATGAAAGTACACTCCAGTCCTTTTCCTGCCCAAGACAGAAGCAGCAAGCAGCAGGCCAACACGGCAGAGCACACAGCAAGTGCCAGTTCCTCCTGACAGCTTTTCCAGCCCTTTTTCCTGGCAGGTTCTTTAGTTCAGCAGTAATCTAAAGTTCTAGGGGCTGGGCCCCAATACTTATACTCAAAATTCCTTTGTTCTCTCAAGCAGAGAAGCTCTTAGCCCAGCCAAAACCAGTTTTCTCCTTGCTGGTGCAGCTTCCTGGCAGGAGGTGGAGACAGCATTGTCCAAGGCAGACAGGGCCTATTCAGGTGCAAGGGAAATCTCCTCCCACCACTCTGAATGCAGACCAGGTCAATTCAGTTGCTAGTAGAAACGCCTCCCACTACTCTGAATGCAGCCTAGGCCTATTCAGCCCAACCCTGACTCATACAGGAAAGGCAGGACACACATCAAATCCCCCCCAGCGGCCATCTGAGACAATGCACGTCCTCAGCACCTGTCAGTCCAAAGCGAGACAGTCAATCCACAAACCAGCAGAGGCACACAGGATGGCTAAGCAAGAAAATACCCACTAGCAGCATTTATTTTACAGGCCCTGGGCAGACACAGTGCACTATACTAGGGACTTACCAGTAAATCAAATATGCTAATCACGAAAACACCAATCCATAACACAATTTACCTAGAGAGCATATGCACTTTAGCACTAAAACCAACAAAAACAGGGTCAAAAACAGGAGGCCAAAAAGCAAAATGTCTGGGGGTAAACCTGCAGAAACAGCCAAGTATAACATATACCAAGACACAGGCCAGTATATCCACACTAAACTTCCCCACAGCAGCAGTGCCGGCTACTAGCCAATCATCAACACCCAGATTGTCTTCAATCCAGTCTATCAAAGGGGACCAAATCCTTCTTCTTTGCCTCCTAGCCCCCCTCCCCTTACAGTTGTACAATACCTTCTCCAAATTATACGTGTCATACTCAGGGCTTTTCTTAGTGAGTCTAGTGTGCAGAGATGTTTCCTGGTTCCGGTTCTGGAAGGTTCTGGTGTGTCCAAGGTAGGGGCAACCCTTTCTGGTAGCCATGGTGCTCCTGACAGTATAACACCAGGACAGACAGTGCCTTCCAGGAGTCCCGAAGAGGAAAAACCCAGAAGGGACAAAACCTCTGGCTGAAGCAGAGACTCCGTCAGCGGAATGAAGAATACAAAGGACCAGGACAGGAGGCGAGACAAGAGAGCAAGCGTTCGCTACTAGCCACCAAGAAGTTACAGGGAACCGTCCGCAAAACAAACAAATTATGTTCAGACATGGCTGAGCAAGTTACGCATGTGGAAGAACGAACTGCTGCTGTGGAGGAGCAGGTCGAGAAATTACAATCATTTAAAGCCTTACTGGAAAAACAATCATTAGATGTATGCAGGAAGCTCGAGGAGTTCGAAAAATCTGCTGCGCCTCAACAACGTTCAGCTACTTGGTGTGGAGGAAAATGCAGGGGGATATAACGTCATGGCCTTTGTGGTGAAGCTGCTGAAAGGCACATTCCCAGACCTCAGCCAGTGGAACTGGGAGATGGAAGTACAGCGGACCCATCGATTCCCAATGGTTAGGAAACATTTATTGAAAAACCAAGGGGAGCACCAGAGAGCCATCTTAATCTTTATCGGCAACTTTCTATTAAGGCAGGCCATTATAGATCGGGCCAGACCTGACTCAAAGAGAACATTTAAGAGATACACCTTCTTCGCTCGGCCGGACTTTTGCCACACAATGGTCGAGTGGAGGTGGAGTATACGGCAGATGATATCTCTGTTTCAAGGGGTGGGCTGTGAAGCATTTTTTTTTCCGGCACTGCTCAAGGTTATTCATAAAGGGTGGGTTAGAATGGTTTTTTCTGTGGTAAAAGCCCAGGAATTCCTTGAAGAGTTACAAGAGATGCATGGGCAACGGGCCGTACCTAATACTGCAGAGGGGGTTGCTAATGGGGATGGTTAGTGGGTGTTGTCGGGGGATGGAGAATTTAATGGGAAGTATAACGCTGTTAGATGCCATGGTTTACTATTATTGTTTTGTAGGGTCACGATGTGATGAAAAATTGATTATGTGGCATAAGTACTTTGTTTTGGGGTGGTTTGTTTTTCTCTATCCTCCTTTTACTAAGCTAAGGAGTTGTCTCTGAGGATTAGACAGCATTTGATACGAGGGGACACTTGGGGGGCGAGGGTTGGCGCTGCCGGAGTTGGAAGTTCAGCTGCCATACCTAGGTCATGCCTGACCTAGTTGCCTGGGTGTAGGGGGCGGGATTGGGGGGAGGGTGTTGGGGTGGTTTCTGGGGTCGTTAGGCTTGGGTTCAGCACAATACAAGCTAGTACAGTCTATGAAGGCTTTTGAAGGAGAAGCATATTTGGAGGTATTTGGAAGTAAATGGCTTTGTTTAGTCACTGAAGGTTCTCTGAGGCATGATGATCAGGGTACTGAAATATTTAGTAAATGTAGGAGGGAGGGGGTCTATTATGAAGAAATGGGAAACTTTAATCTATGAGTTTGCGGATTGTGACAGTTAACATTTGCGGATTAAATGACCAAAACAAGAGGAATAAGGTGGCGATTTGGCTTAAATCTTTGCGGGTAGATTTTCTTTGTGTCCAGGAGACACATGTAGAAGGTAATAGAGCGCGCATACTGGAACAGCTGGGATTTAAACTCTTGGTGTATACCACTCATGGCTCTCGTACTAGGGGAGTGGCAATCCTCACTCCGAAAAATGATATAAAGGTTCTTTTTTTTTTAAATATATTTTTTATTTTTCAATTTACGCACACTTTAAATATTATACATTATTCATCATTAATTAAATTTCCATTAATTCATGTCAATCACAGATATACAGATATACAGTATCTAATACGTTTCGCGAACTTATTTATAATTATATACAAAGACGACCATACCCCTACCAATTTCAATTCCACTTTCAACCTAATCCCTCCTTCCATCTCCTTATAGGATCCCATATTCTCAAGCCCATCATTTTCCCTCTCCTTCCTTTTCGGGCATATATATTCTTCTCCATGTTGTATGATGCTAATAAATTAGCGAGCCAGCACTGCATTGTCGGTGGGTTCTTATCCAGCCAGGCCCTAGCTATTATTAGTCTGTATGCCATCATTGCCACAAATATAAACTCCCGCTGTACACCATCATTATCCCTGCCAACCCCTAATAATATCCAAGACGGAGTGAGCTTAATTCGGCTCCCTAATGCTCTACCCAGAAACCCCTCAATGTCTCTAAGCAACGTATGGAGTTGCGGACAGGTGGCAAATATGTGTATATTATCAGCTTCAGCGCCATTACATCTCGAACAGGTAATTCCCGTGGTACCTCCCCATTGTGCTATCCTGGCTGGAGTAAAATAAAGTGCATATATGGTTTTGTAGTGCTGAGATTGAAGGGGGGATGCACACAATATCGTTCGACTAAATCCAATGATTCCTGAAACCAGCCAATTTCCCCGCCTGTTTTCTCCGCCCACCTGTTACTATATTTTTCTAAATCATCGTTTTTCTCCTTTACCAGGCTTGCATAAAAAGAGCAAATCGATCGATCCCCTGCTATTCTTATTTTTTCCAAAATGTCATTCTTCTTAAATCCTGCTGGTCCTCCTTGTTTATTGACTAGAAAACTCCTAATCTGGAGGTACTTAAAAAAATCTCTATAGCTCAGATCATATTTATTTCTAAGATCCGTAAACTGCACCATCCCTTCCGATTTCCGAATATCTCCAATTTGTACAATACCTCTTTCCGCCCAGTCCAGCATAATTTGATCTCCAAATATTTCCAGAGGGAATGACCTGTTTTTATACAGTCTAACATACCGATTATATCTCCCCAGTTTGGACTTTTTCAGAAAAACATTCCACACTTTAACAGCAGCCAAAATTGTCTTGAACCTCGTTCTTTTGAAATATCCATAGTCTATGCAATTTAAAAAACAATTTCCGACATCCAACCGTACTACCGCTGTATATATTTTTGTGGAAAAGTTATTAACTCTTGGATCACAATCATTTCCGCCTATCAACCCCTGCATATATTGCAGTGCGGCTACCATACAGTAAAGTCTGAAATCCGGGGCACCCCACCCGCCCCTCTCTCTAGGTAGGGACATAAACCTGTAAGCCCTGCGTGTCTTACCCTGTGCCCAGATGAACCTATTACAAATGGCCTCCAGAGTGTTAAACCAACTGGCCTCAAAAAATAAAGAGATTGATCTAAAAAAATAAAGAAACTTGGGAAGGATTATAATCTTAATTACATTGGTACACCCCACCAGTGACAAATTTGATACACTTTGTTTCACCTTTTACACTAGACAATTATGTATGTATGATCTGTTTTGATGGAAATACAACAATCCTTTTTTTGGTCAAAATAAACTAATGAATAACATAATTTATTTGTGCTATTTACTTTGATTAGTTGTTAAGACTAATATGTATAGCATTGACTGACATCCTAACTTAGAAAGGGATAAAAAAAACTTTGTAAAGTGTGTTGTGGCCGAACCACTGTTTGTTTCATGTACTTGTCCCCAGGGTCTGCACTATACTTGGTATCCCCATTACTTAATACTGTCATCCTGATAGGGGCCTTAGATGGAGCAGATGGTAACTCTGGCCACTGCAACTCTATAATCGCCCATCTACCCAGTTTATCCTCTAACTTACGTTTACCAGACCTGACATTCCCTTTAGCCATTATAGCCACCCCCCTGATAGAGTTGCTCTGGGTATGCAGAAAAGAAGGGTATACCATCTCACCATCAGCAGCTCCTTCTTCCCCCAAGGAATATATGTCTCTTGTTCACATATAATATAATTTCCCAGGGATCTAAGTATCTCTGCCACAACTTGCCGCTTAGAGTTAGGGTTTAGGCAACCTTTATTCACTCAACAGATGGTAAGTTGACCTGCCTGCATCACATTAAGGCCAGGTAATGACCAAGACAGATCCTCTCCGGCCCCCTGCTTCTTTGTATGACACAGAATTAAAACCAGCCTACATCATTCTAGCCATCGCTATACCTATACTCAACTGGGCCACTTTTGGCCCCACATTTTCCTTGTCTTGGCCTTTGGTTTTTCTCTTGCTCGCTTTTTGTTTTTTTATGCTGTACCCTTGACCCTTCCCCCAACCGTCCCCCCACCCATGAGCCCATGAGAAGCAAACAGACCACACATTGGTCTGTTGGGATGTGAGCACCCTCTACATCCAGCCACCAGAGCGAGCATGCAATCAACATGAGAAAATTCCACCATAAGAGTGCTTCCACATAACCACAGCTTTGGGATTACAGCAAAGTCAAACTTCCCTGTGCACCAAACCTCCCGATTTAAACCATTCATGTCCTCCAAAAATTCCTTTGCCTCAATTTCGGAAGTAAACATCCATGTTTTGTTATTGCAGACCAACTTCAGTTGTGCGGGATTCATCAAAAATACCTGGGTCACCTTGTCCTGGAAGGGTTTGACTAGCTGGCAAAGCCTCTAGCATTTCTTGACAGTTATGCGACAAAGTCAGGCTTCACGAATAAGGAGCAGTCGTCCGCACTACATTTGGCTTCTGGCCTTGTTTTCTCATAAATTGCTTGTTTCAGCAGAAAATTCCCAATATGAACCAGGATTACCCATGGTTACCCAACTTCCATCTTGAGTTGCTTCTAGACCAGCCAAATTCTATGTGCTCACTGGATCCCCTTTGCCCAGTTCCAGCCCAGGAAAGGCCTGACGAAACAAGTCTACCACAAATAGTCATGCATCCCTCTTTACCTTTTGCTACTCCTACTACATAAAGGTTATTCCGCTTCTGGTGATTTTACTGATCCTCCGGTTTGCACTGAATATCGATCAGCCAGGCCTTGTGTGCCTCAACCTGCCCTCGGGAATCCGCAACATCTGAGTCAAGGGCAGTGCCCTGTTTTCCAGATCCGTCAGTCTTTCTACTATGGCGGCACATGACTTAGCCATCTTACAAACAACTCCTTGTAGCTTACGGGTCGCAGCTTGGGACATGCGACTGTGCAAACGGGTTTCCTTCTGGTGCAACATAATACACTGATATATAGACTGTAAGGTGCGGAGGGGATTTGAGATGAGAGTCTCCTGGGGATTCTCAGCTATGCTTCTAACTAATTGCTCCATCAGTGAATAATCTCATTCTAGGCCTTTCCCTGGTGGAGCCTGAAGCCCATTCGTTTTAGTAGCCTTACGAGCTGTTGAAGAGGGGATACCATCACTATTCTAATAAGGAGTACTGTTGCTGAATTTGATGGACAACACCAAGTTCCCCACAGATCGCTCCGTACCTTCAGAGAGGGAAAAAAAGCACTAATTTCCATCCAGGTCTTTACTCTCCCAAGTGTGCAGGCTTTTGTCATGCATGCTCAGCTTCTAAGGGAGAGACAGTTTTCTACAGCCCACGTCCCTAGGCTCGGGCCACCCTCGCAACTAATTAGCACCTCTCCCACCTTCGTCTTAGTGCAACTTCAGAGCCTGACAGGAAATCCATGATTACCTGCAAGGCCACAGCAGAGTCGCACCCAGTCACTTCGAGAGGTGAGGAAGTGGTAGGGTGGCCCTTCTCACCTGAGCCTCCTCCTTCCTTTCTGCTTCCATTGCTGAGTGCTGCACTGGCTCATCCTGGAGCACCTAACCTGTGCCCTCTGAACTTGCCTCGGACCTAGCCAAATACTGAGGGACCCGTGGCTGGGTTGCACAGTAACTCAAAAATTGAAGTTCCTGAGGTCCGCGGAAGGAGGAGGGACCTTCTTTCCCTCATTTCTCTGCTAAGTCTACCTTTCCTCCTGGAGGGGTGTGTCGTCCCCTCTGGCGAGCTGCATTGCTGCCAGAAATCTCTCCCACGCCAGACTGAATTGGTGGGGCTGGGGCTCCCCTGTACTTCCTTACCCTGCACCAGCCGCCTTGGGCCTCATTCGTCATGCTGCTCAAATACTGCTGCGACTGTGGCATCCGCAAATCACCCCATCTGGTGCAATCAGATGCTCTCATTCAAGGAGAAGCTTTTCTTCCCATAAGTGTGCGATCACGCTTCCTGCCTTCATGCACCTCTTGCTGGACTGCGACTGGACTGGGCCCCCTCTCAGCATGGCCGGACTGCACGGAGAACTGCCTGAGAAACTTGGAGAAAAAGGTCCATTGGCAAGGGGCTGAGAGGCAGGAGCGGCCCGGGCCCCTGGAGGCCCCGGCGGGCAGGCCCCGGGACTGCCTTCCCCCTCTCAGCATGGCCGGACCTCACGGAGGTCTGCCTGAGCAAACTCGGAGAAAAAGGACCATCGGCAAGGGGCTGAGAGGCAGGAGCGTCCCCGGGCCCCTGGGGGCCCCAGCGGGCAGGCCCCGGACCTGCCTGCCCCCTCTCAGCATGGCCGGACCTCACGGAGAACTGCCTGAGAAAACTCGGAGAAAAAGGACCATCGGCAAGGGGCTGAGAGGCAGGCGCATCCCCGGGCCCCTGGGGTCCCCGGCGGCGGGCCCCAGGACTGCCTTCCCCCTCTCAGCATGGCCGGACCTCACGGAGAACTGCCTGAGAAAACTCGGGGAAAAAGGACCATCGGCAAGGGGCTGAGAGGCAGGAGCGTCCCCGGGCCCCTGGGGGCCCCGGCTGGCAGGCCCCGGGACAGCCTTCCCCCTCTCAGCATGGCCGGACCTCACGGAGGTCTGCCTGAGCAAACTCGGAAAAAAAGGACCATCGGCAAGGGGCTGAGAGGCAAGAGCGTCCCCGGGCCCCTGGGGGCCCCGGCGGGCGGGCTCAGGTCCTGCCTTCCCCTGATTCAGAATCGCTAGACCTTACGGAGGTCTGACTTACCCTCTCCCTAGTAATCCGGAGGAAAATTACCCCCCCTATCTTGTAATCCGTGCACCTGTGGTGACAAAGGGGACCTAAGGCGCGCAAGTACCCGACCTCCTGGAGCCCTCGCTGGGATCCGGGAGGCAAAAGGCACCTCATCGGACTCCCAGGGAAGTCCGGCCATCTGGTCGGCCCATAGGAAAGCATTGCGGGCAACCAGATGGCCGAGGGGATCCGGGCAACCAGATGGCCGAGGGGATCTGGGCGACCAGATGGCCGGGCACGAAAGGGAAGCCGTCTGGACACCCTCTACCCCCACCAAGGAGTGAGCGGGCGCCGGGGCATGGCGGACCGGAGGCCCAAGGCCCCAGCTGGGCCCCAGCTATTGAGGCTGCCAGGGGGCCCCGACAGGCCCTCTGACCCGGGGCCATCGGACACCTTGATGAGCAGGGGAGTGTAGGAAGGTGGACATCTGACTATGGTTACTCCCAACTATTTGCCTAGTGTTTAGCTGGTTTTCGACTTAGTTCGCCTGGGATCCTGCTATTCAGGACCCCAGGCTATCTGCTCTCTCTGTAAAATGGGCTCCAGGCACTTTAGGTGCATTACCAATTGGAACATGGATCACCTTGTGAGCCCCTGTACAGTGTACCCTAGGTACCCAGGGCATAGGTGCATCCAAGGCCTACCAGGGGCTGCAGCACGTATTGTGCCACCCCTTGCCTGGCCTTACTATTTGACACAACTGGCTGATCACTCAGCTGGGGCAAGGTGGTGTAATCACCCTTTGCTTTAGGTATAGTATCTATATATCTAACACATACAAGGACTCACTTTAACCTATAAGTCACTCCTATGGCAGGCCTTATCAATCCTTGAGGCAGAGTGCTTGGTTATGTGTGAGATGGTGCTCTAGCATGAGCTGAGCCTGTCTGCAGCTTTAGGAACCATGTCCTTTATCTGTTTCCTGATAGTGTCATACCATATACTCTTAAGTGCATTATGAACCTCGCGGTTAAATGCTAACTCTGGTTTGACATTATCAAAACATGTTGAGTAAGGTGTCATACGAATTGGAATACTACCCCCTCGCCAATTCTGGTGACGGGGGTGGCATTCCACCCTTCTAGAAGGACACGACATGTACAGAACCTGAACCCCGGTTAAAGTTAAACAGAGCCTCAGCATCACAAAATGGATGCTGCCACCACAGACACAAGTCTGACCTCCTGCTGCTGGGAGTCCTTCCAGCGAGGGAGGCTTGGACAAAGGGTTTCCTGCCTTGGGAGGTGCTAGCACCACCCCAGACAGGATTTTGTGTGTCTGGTTAGGTAGGGCTGAATAGAATCAGACATGCCCGGGGCACACAAGGTGTGCCCGTGCATAGGCCAGTTCAAACTGGTGCTGGGGCACTCCAGCCCCAGCTCTGGCGCGAAACTGGACAAAGGAAAGGGGGTGTAACCACCCCCCTTCCTGGTCCCACCCATAGGAGGGACCTAGTAGGTAATCCAGCCCCTACAATTGGTTTAAAAGTAGGAGCTGAGTCCCAAGTCTGCAGATTACCCTGAAATTCAACTACATAAGAAGAAACTCTGGACCTTCAACGTTCTGCTGCTCAGAAGAGTGAAGAATCTCCCTTGTGGCCAAGGAGTGCCTGTGAATACAGGCACCATCCAGCGATCAATGACTGCTTTGCCGCCGCCTCCCACCGGAGCCCAGAGCCTGCCAAGAGCCAGACTCCCAGACATCTAATAGCCCCATCCACAGTCCCTGCAAAGCTGAGACGAGTGGAGGCGACCTGAGACGTGGGACCGGACCTCTAGAAAAGTCCACGAGAAGCTGACTGCGCAGCACCTGAGGCACCCTCACTGCTGTGCTTGGGGTCTTGAAAAGCCCCACCACCGAGCTACATTTGCACCAAGGACCAGCCCTCCAACTCTCACGAGATCTGCATGGGGCCCTTTTGCTTTGTTCCACTCGACGCGCCTTTCCGGTTACTAGTCCGTTGGCTAGTGGCCATTTTGGCGACCAAAAGACAACTTTCCACCGCTGGTCTGGTTGCTCCAGACTGGCCCTTGCTGCTCCTAAAAGCAGCAACCCCTCTGACCTTGCTGGTTAGAGTAAGAAGCATTCTCTGTTTCCTGCGTGGCTTGCATTAGTCAAGGCCTGTTTGCTCCGATCAAGAACCCGACTCCGCCATCAACTAGAGCCTGCGTGGGACAGCTCGTGAGTGACTCCTGGTCATCGTCATCCTCGCCTAGTCTATGCTGCTGAAGAGACAAGCTTCACAACATCACCTGTTGGCACCCGACAACGCCTGGTTCCTTCCTGGTTCCACGCCGGTCACTGGCTAGTGACTGTGAACATTGTCCCCTCTGCTTTCAGGTCTTCATCACTTCAGATCAACCCTTGGATCCACCGGAACTCTTCACATCAGGTCGCCTGCAGCATCAACACTCCAAGGCTCCATCTGAACTCCTGCAGAATCCCGACACACTTTGGCTCCACTGCACCCGCTTCCTGTGGGTGAGGTAACGCTGGCAATCCGGTGCCCCCGAGTAGTTTAACACTCCTAGTGTCCAGATTCCAAAGGGTTAAGTTCTAGACTGACCGGAAGACTTCCTACCTTCACCTTTAACACTTTTACGCATCCATTGATTTCAATGTGAACTGCTCCTAACATTGCGCACTGCAAACCAGATCCCGTGGGCCTCCTAGTTCCTAACTTGCGTTAGCACAGCATAGCCCCAGCGATTCCCAAGGCCCTAGGCCTTACTTCCATTCGACTCGTGGTACTTATACCATTCTTTAGTATATGGTTTTAGGGGCCATCCGGGCCTATCCATATTTGTGCCACTTTTGTATACTTAACAATTGTATTGTTTTAACGTGTTTGCTTCTGTGCTCATAAAGAGTTCAGGAGACTATTTGTAGTAATAAATTCATATATATTTTGAATATATATCCTGTGTGGTGTCCTTTCACTTGGTGTTCAAGGGGGTTACATATGGTAAAACAGCTGGCTTCACATGCCAAAAGAGTTTAGCCTAAGACTGCCTTGTCCACGCTACCACTAGGATAGCTGGCCGGACCCCGTCCCAGGCACCCTGCCGCATGGCAGGACCCAGGACGGAGCCCCGGGTGGGGAGGCCACCCTCCCCGGGGCCCTCAGGGGCCCAGAACGGGGCTCCTGTAGCCAGCCGAGCATGGGGAGGCTCCCCGGGCACCACGGAACCCCCGTCCCGGGCCTTTGGCAGTGCGACAGGCCAGTGTGACAGGGCCCTGGGCCTGAGCACCCGACCCAGGGCCCAGCGGGGCCCCTGGACCCAGCCGGGGCTCCCAGGCCCGGAGGCGCAGGGGAAGCCTACCCAGGGCCCTTCAGACCCCGTCCCAGGTACCCTGCCATGCGGCAGGACCCAGGACGGAGCTCCGGGTGTGGAGGCCGCCCTCCCCGGGGACACTCAGGGGCCCTGGACGGAGCTCCTGAACCCAGCCAAGCAAGGGGAGGCTCCCCGGGCACCACGAAACCCCGTCCCGGGCCTTTGGCAGTGCGGCAGGCCAGGGGACGGGGCCCAGAGCGGGACACCTGACCCGGGGCCCGACCGGGCCCCTGGCCCCAGCCGAGAGCCCGGAGGCGCAGGGGACGCCACCCCAGGCCCTCCCGGACCCCATCCATGGCTTCCTGCCACGCGACAGGCCCAGGGACGGACCCGGGGCTGGGGCGGCATACTGGCCCAGCCAGCTGCCGACTAGGCCGTGAGGGGTCCCAGAGTACCTTGTCCCTAGTAATCCGGAGGAAGGCTACCCCTCTTTCTGGGAACAAGTGCGCACCGCGAGGCTCAGGGGACCCAAGGCGCGAAAGTACCCGACCTCCTGGAGCCCTCGCTGGGATCCGGGAGGCGAATGGCACCTCATCGGGACTTCCAGGGAAGTCCGGCCATCTGGTCGCCCCTAGGAAAGTATTGCGGGCGACCAGATGGCCGATGAGATCCGGGCAACCAGATGGCCGAGGGGATCTGGGCGACCAGATGGCCGGGCACAAAAGAGAAGCTGCCTGGACCCTCCGGACCCCATCTCGGGCACCCTGCCGCGCGGCAGGACACAGGACGGAGCATTGGGTGGGGAGGCCACCCTCCCCGGGGCCCTCAGGGGCCCTGGACGGGGCTCCTAAAGCCAGCCGAGCAAGGGGAGGCTCCCCAGGCACCACGGAACCCCCGTCCCAGGCCTTTGGCAGTGCGGCAGGCCGGGGGGACAGGGCCCTGGGCCCGAGCATGCAACCCGGGGCCCGGTGGGGCCCCTGGACCCAGCTGGGGCTCCCAGGCCCGGAGGCGCAGGGGAAGCCTACCCCGGGCCCTCAGGACCCCGTCCCAGGCACCCTGCCACGCGGCAGGACCCAGGACGGAGCCCCGGGTGGGGAGGCCACCCTCCCAGGGGCCCCGGACGGAGTTCCTAAACCCAGCCAAGCGCAGGGAGGCTCCCAGGGCACCACGGAACTCCGTCCCGGGCCTTTGGCAGTGCGGCAGGCCGGGGGACAGGGCCCTAGGCCGGGGGACAGGTCCCTGGGCCGGAGCACCCCACCTGGGGCCCCTGGACCTCGCTGGGGTTCCCAGGTCCCGAGGCGCAGGAGAAGCCTCCCCAGGCCCTCCGGACCCCGTCACGGGGACCCAGGACAGAGCCCCGGGAGCTCCTGAACCCAGCCAGGCTCCCCGGGCACAACGGAACCCCCACCGTCCCGGGCAGTGCGGCAGTCCAGGACCCTATCCAGGGCATCCTGCCACGCGGCAGGCCCAGGGACGGACCCGGGGCTAGAGCAGCATCCTGGCCTGTCTAGCTGCAGGCTGAGGACCGCTAGGCCGTGAGGGGTCCCAGAGTACCTTGTCCCTAGTAATCCGGAGGAAGGGTATCCCTCTTTTTGGGAACAAGTGCGTACCATGAGGCTCAGGGGACCCTAGGCGCGATAGTGCCCGACCTCCTGGAGCCCTGGCTGGGATCCGGGAGGCGAGTGGCACCTCATCGGGACTTCCAGGGAAGCCCGGCCATCTGGTCGCCCCATAAGAAAGCATTGCGGGCGACCAGATGGCCGAGGGGAGAGGGGCGACCAGATGGCCGGGACCGAGAGGACTCCCCATCTGCCCATCCCAAGGCCTTCATGGTAGGGCTCCCGCCTGCTCACGCTCTGGGGCTGCAGGGCTCCAGGGCTCCGGGGCTCCGGGGCTCTGGGGCTGCAGGCCTGCAGGGCTCTGGGGCTCCGGGGCTGCAGGGCTCCGGGGACTGCAGGGCTCCGGGGCTGCGGGGCTCCGGAGTTGCAGGGCCCGGGACCCATGGAGCCCGTCCTGGGTACTTGGCCACGCTGCGGGCCGGAGGAGGGAGCCCCGGACGCCTGGGAGGTGTTGCCCGGGAACACAGCCCATCTGGTCCCCGGCAGGGAACCTCCAGCCCCAGGAGGGTGTCCGGGCATACCCTTGCCCCTAGTAATCCGGAGGAAAATGACCCCCCTGTCTTGTAATCCGTGCACTCGAGGTGACAGAGGGGACCCAGGGCGCAAACGTGCGTGACCTCCTGGAGCCCTGCCTGGGATCCCGGAGGCGAATGGCACCTCATCAGGACTTCCAGGGAAGCCCGGCCATCTGGTCGCCCCATAGGAAAGCATTGGGTGCGACCAGATGGCCGAGGCGAGAGGGGCGACCAGATGGCCGGGACCGAAATGACGCCAATCTGCCTGCCCCGAGCCTCCACGGGAGCGCTCCCGCCTGCCCTTGCAGGGCTCGAGGGCTGCAGGGCTCCGGGGCTCCGGGGCTCGGGGACTGCAGGGCTCCGGGCTCCAGGGTTGAAAGGCTCCAGGGGTACAGGGCTCCGGGGATGCGGGGCTGCGGGGCTCCGGGGCTCCAGGTCTGCAGGGCTCCGGGGCTGCAGGGCTCCGGGGCTCGGAACTGCAGGGCTCTGGGGCTCCAGGGCTCCAGGGCTCCAGGGCTCCAGGGCTGCAGGGCTCCCGGGCTGCAGGGCTCCCGGGCTGCAGGGCTCCCGGGCTCCGGGGCTGCAGGGCTCGGGGGCTGCAGGGCTCGGGGGCTCCAGGGCTCATGGGCTCCAGGGCTGTAGGATTCCTGGGCCGCATGGCTCCAGGGCTCCAGGGCTCCGGGGCAGCAGGGATCCAGGGCTCCGGGGCCGCAGGGCTCAGGGGGGCTCTGAAACCCCTTGCTGGGCCTCAGGCATGGGGAGGATGGCCCGGGACCCATGGAGCCCGTCCCGGGTACTTTGCCACGCCGCAGGCTGGAGGAGGGAGCCCCGGATACCTGGGAGGTGTTGCCCGGTCATCACCCATCTGGTCCCGGGCAGGGAACCGCCAGCCCCGGAAGGGTGTCTGGGCATACCCTTGCCCCTAGTAATCCGGAGGAAGGCTACCCCTCTTTCTGGGAACCCGTGCGTGCCGAGTGACGGAAGGGGCCCAGGGCGCCCGACCTCCTGGAGCCCTGGCTGGGATCCGGGAGGCGAATATCACCTCAGCGGGACTTCCCGGGAAGCCTGGCCATCTGGTCGCCCCATTGGGAAGCATTGGGTGCGACCAGGTGGCCGAGTGGAAAGATGCGACCAGATGACCAGGACAGACATGACGCCAATCTGCCTGCCCCAAGCCTCCGTGGGAGGGCTCCTGCCTGCCCTTCCAGGGCTCCAGAGGCGCAGGGCTCTGAGGCTCCAGGGCTCCGGGGCTCTGGAGCTCTGGGGCTCCGGGGCTCCAGGGCTCCGGGGCTCCAGGGCTCCAGGGCTCCGGGGCTGCAGGGCTCCGGGACTCCAGGGCTTGGGGGCTGCAGGGCTTGGGGACTGCAGGGCTCCGGGGCTCTAGGGCTCGAGGACTGCAGGGCTCCGGGGGCTGCAGGGCTCGGGGACTGCAGGGCTCCGGGGCTGCAGGGCTGCGGGGCTCCGGGATTGCAGGGCCTGGGACCCATGGAGCCTGTCCCTGGTACTTAGCCATGCCGCGGGCCGGAGGAGGGAGCCCCGGATGCCTAAGGGGTATTGCCCAGGAACACAGCCCATCTGGTCCCCGGTAGGGAACCACCTGCCCGGGAGGGTGTCCGGGCATACCCTTGCCCCTAGTAAACCGGAGGCTGCAGTGCTCCGGGGCTCGGGGACTGCAGGGCTCCTGGGCTGCAGGGCTCCTGGGCTCCGGAGCTGCAGGGCTCTGGGGGCTCCAGGGCTTGGGGACTCCAGGGCTCCGGGGCTGCAGGGCTCCGGGGCTCCAGGGCTCGGGGACTGCAGGGCTCCGGGGCTCCAGGGCTCGGGGACTGCAGGGCTCCGGGGGCTGCAGGGCTCCGGGGCTCCAGGGCTCGGGCCTGCAGGGCTCCGGGACTGCAGGGCTCCAGGGCTGCATGGCTCCCGGGCTCCAACCGGCCCGGGGAGATCAGGGAGTCTGCCCAGGCACAAGGGACCCCTGTCCCGGGCACACGGACCCTCAGGACGGGCCCCCGTTTTCCACTTTTTTCCCCCAAAATTCTGCATAGTGTGCGTAGTGGCGCTACGCAAACTACGCCCAGCCCTACTCATAACCCAAAAATTGATTGGGTGAACAGAACAGTTACTTTGGATTCCTCATTCTGTAGAACCAATTGCTATCAAGAAACAGGTACAGAACAGAGCTCAGTAATACACTTTAGTAGTGTTATACAAGACAAACCAAGTCTCCCTTCTGAATATTCTGACTTTAAAGACGTTTTTGATCCAGTGAAGGCTAGTGTGTTACCCCCACATCAGTCATATGACAGCCGTATAGATCTCATCCCAGGGGCCCCTTTACCTAATAACAGAGTATATGCTTTGACTGACGAAGAGACCAAATATTTAAGAACCTACCTAGATGACCTACTACAGTCTGGGTTCATCCGACATTCCACATCTCCGGTGTCATCTCCACTTTTTTTTATCCCGAAGCCGGATAAATCTCTGCGAGCGTGTATCGACTATAGAGGACTAAATAAGGCTACAATAAAAAATAAATATCCTCTTCCTCTAATACCTCTGTTGTTGAATCAATTAAGACATTCTACTGTATACACTATACTAGATCTGCGGGGAGCTTACCACCTGGTCCGAATAAAAGAGGGGGATGAGTTGAAGACAGCTTTCAAGACAAAGTTGGTCTATTTGAGTACACAGTAATGCCCTTTGGGTTGTGTAATGCCCCTGTGGCCTTTCAATTCTTTATAAATGAGGTCCTACACGAATTCCTGGACTTTTGTGTCATAGTATACATAGACGACATCCTCATTTACTCTAAGAACCCGAAAGAACATACCCAACATGTTCGTGCAGTATTATCAAAGTTAAAAGAAAATCATCTCTTTGCTAAATTAGAAAAATGTACTTTTAATGTCAGCAAAGTGGACTTTTTAGGATACTGCCTGTCACCTCAAGGAATAATTATGGATGAAAAGAAAATTAGTGCTATTACTGTTTGGCCAGAACCATCATCTGTGAAGGATGTTCAGAAATTTCTGGGTTTCGCCAATTTTTATAGGAGGTTTATTTCGCATTTTGCAGACATTGCGGCCCCAATAACCACCTTATTGCGGAAAGGGCAACAATTTCTTTGGTCTGATGAGGCGGCTCACGCCTTTCAACTCCTGAAACAAAAGTTCACTTCAGCCCCTATTCTGAAGCATCCTGATCCTGACCTGCCATTTTTTGTCGAAGCGGATGCTTCACAAGTAGCTTTAGGAGCAGTTCTCTCTCAACGAGATGCAGTAGATGGCCAATTACATCCTATAGCCTTCTATTCCAAAAAGGTATTACCAGCTGAACAAAATTACACTGTGGCTGAAAGAGAACTATTAGCTATCAAAGTAGCCTTTTCTGAATGGAGGCACCATTTAATGGGAGCCAAGTACCCTGTTACAATCTTTTCTGACCATAAGAACCTACCGTTCTTTGGATCACTAAAAGCATTAACTCCACGTCAGATGCACTGGTTACATTTTTTTAGTACATTTGACTTCGTTATAACATATAGACCAGGTGCACAACAAATTCAATCTGATGTGTTATCTAGATACGGACAAACCTCAGACATGAAACAAGGCAAAATAGGAGAACCCATTATTCCTCCCCAAAAACCTTTGGCACCAGTACTACAGAAGGATTTCATCACAGATCTATATAATGCACACATACAAATGGCACCTCAAGATTGGTTAAGGATTCCCATAACTCAATACAACAAGGTTTATTGTATCACAACAACATGCTGTTAGTGCCCACCACAGAATTACAAACACAGGTGATAATTTGGCATCACACCTCACCGTTGGCAGGTCATCCTGGCTGGGTAAAAACCCTGGAAAATGTGCGAAAACACTTTTAGTGGGACAATATCAGTAAGGACATTAAGCAATTTGTCACTACCTGTCCAGTTTGTGCAAGACATAAATCTTCTCATAAGGCCCCTGAAGGTTTGTTAATACCAATGCCATCACCCGAACAACCTTGGCACACTGTGAGTGTAGACTTTATTGTAGGTTTACCACCAGTAAAATTCTTCAAAAACAGTATTAGTGATAGTGGATTTTTTGTCCATTTTGTACCATTATGGAAATTGCCAACTGCGGCAGAATTTGCCGTTATTTTTATAAGAGAAATTGTGCGTTTACATGGTTTGCCAAGTAAAGTGGTGTTAGACCGAGGTAGCCAGTTCAACTCTAGATTTTGGAAAAAATTATGCAAAAAACTGAAAATAGATGTGGCATTATCCACTGCTTTCCATCCAGAAACAGATGGACAAACTGAATGACTGAACCAAACCTTACTTCAAACGCTACGTTGTTTATTGGCTGATTATTCTAGTGAATGTTTGGAAGCTCTCCCAGTAGCGGAGTTTGTTTATAATGATACTGAGCATGTAGCTCTACTTTGCTCACCATTCTATTTCATGCAGGGGTATCATCCGAGAGCTATACCATTTTATTAGTAGATTTCCTGTTGCCTACAGTAACAGATAGACTAATGAGATTAGTTGACATACAAGACAAGGCCAGGAAACATTTATTAAAGTACAAAGAAAGCATGAAAAGACAAGCAGACAAACACAGATCTGAGGCCCCAATGTATAAAATCAGTGACGAAGTATGGCTCTCCACAAAGAACCTAAATATAGAGGGATCCTGAAAGCTGCAACCACGTTTCATTGGTCCCGTTAGTATAACTGCCATAGTAAACCCGGTAACAGTAAAATTGGACTTACCAAAAGAATACTCAGTACATGCTACATTCCATGTGTCCTTGCTTAAGCCGCACAACCCAAATACCCGACCCGAACCACCACCCATACCATACCCATACCCATTAAGGGAAATCTAGAATATGAAGTGAAAAGTATAAAAGAGCCAAAAAGAATTCATGGACGTCTGTTTTATTTAGTAGAATGGAAAGGATATGACAAAACTGAGAATTCATGGGAACCAGTGTCCTATGTACATGCCCCACGGTTGATTAGACAGTGTTATCTAAAAAATCCAGGGAAACCCCGTCCAGTAGGAGGGCCTTTGAGGGGGGCGACTGTTAGGGTTTGTGCACAGCAAAGAGCATGTCCCCTCTCATTGCACTAGTGGTCTCTGTAATTGCTCTCTTTTAACATACTACTGAAAGCCTTTCTTGTTATCTCAGCCCCTCCCTAGGACTTCTGTGTATGCTGCTCAATGTATTCACAAGTTTGGACATTGCTGTCTTGTTTGCACATTGGACCTTGCTTTTACCAAGGCGTATTTAGAAAACATTGGACCTTGCTTTTACCAAGGCTTATTCAGAACACTCCTCCCTAGGCCATGTGTTACTTCAACTCATTATCATAATACCTGAAGCTCTGCACACCTGCTTGTGAGAACCACACCCAGTTCTTCGAACCACACCCAGCTCTTCGAACCACACCCAGCCCTGTCTATAAAAGGCAGCCCCTGAGCCTCACCCAGTGCTTGTGCTCGTCTACCTCTCACTTACCTGAGAACAGATCCTTCGGCGCTGGCACTCCTGCTCTCTCCTTCATTGACTTCAACGGGCGCGGCTTCTGGCTCTTCCTTCTTCTGGTTTCCGGCTACTTCTTGCCTCAGCCCCTCTTCTGTCCACTGCAATCGACCTGCAAAAGAGAAAGAGGTCAAGGATAGACTGATCAGTATCCCTTTTCAGCAACAAGTAAGTGCAAAACCTTTTATTACCTGAAAGAACTTTATCGGCGATTTCTGGATTCATGTAAAGACAATTTGGAACAAGATATCTCCCACGAACTTTGTGGTTCAAACCCTTTGTTACAAGAATACTTTGAGGAACTTTGTGAAATAAACGTTGTTTTACATGGAACTTTTTTAAGAATCGAACAGAGGAAAGGCAAACAGTAAATCAAGGACTTGCACAAATTACCTGCTGTATTTTGATGTAAAAGTACAGTATTTGTTTTATAAAAAGTATGGAAATGTGTGAAAAGAGAGTTTGCTATTAAAAATTCAGGCTTTAGTTATATTAAGGTGAATGTTAGATGTTGGTAATTCTGATAATGATATTCGCTTGATTTTACAGAAATTTTACAGTAATAGAAAGCACATCCCAGAACAGTAACACATTCCAAACCTGGAAGCTTGAGACCAGGATCCAAGAGGTACTTTTAAAAGAGAATTTCTAATAAGATTAAGGTTTAGTCAGGAACACATTTAGGAATAGGTTGCACTTATCTGTTCTTTGTTTATGTTTCATTAGGCACCAGTTTCTACAGAAGTCAGAGAGGGCCGCACATTTTAGCAGCTCTTCTACAGTGGAAACGCAAGAACGGTGTTGTCTCTCTTTTTTATTTTATCCACTTCCCCCCTTCCCTTGAGCTTCTGGTTCTTAGTGCACTGTTTTAAAACTAGTGTGCCAGAACAAGCAGTTTGAGGGTGGGGTCGGACTGTCTTCAACCTCCATCAGACCTGAACAGAAACTCAGGTGATCTGGGCTTTGACATATCCACCCTGAACCCTAACATTTCCTATGGCACCCCAAAACCCATACATGCCCTGAACCCTAAAATTACCCCTGGCCACCCAAAACTCATACCCACCTTGAACCCTAAAATTATCACTGCCACCCCAAAACCCATACCCACCCTGAACCCTAAAATGACCCCACTGGCATCCCAAAAGCTGAACGCTACGGGGCAGATTTACAAGCCCCTTGCGCCACTTTTGTGTTACTTTTAACACAAGAAAAGTGGCGCAAAAGTGGCCCACGGGGCTTGTAAATCTGCCCCCACAAGCTTACACTACATTTGCATATTCGGAGGGGACTGTCCTCCTTTTGATTTCCATGCATGTAAATCTAAAATACCGTAACCCAGATATCCAGCCAGTAGGTAATGCTGGTGATGCTGTAGAATGCATTAAAGTTACCAGAACTTTCTTAAAAACTGCTGCCTGCTCTTCTGATACTACTCAGTAGAGTGGGCTGATCAGCAGCACTGTCGTCCTGGCATCTAGCCCCTCCCGAAGGTCTCACTTTCTAGATAGGTGTGGGTCAAATGTCTCCTGGATTCTCCTTGCCTGGGTCTCCTCTGCTTCTTCATCGGTGCCCTTGGATGCAAAAAGAGACAGATCCATGGCCCTATTCACCATTTATCTGGTGAGCAGCACCGTGGATGTGTATTCCATACAAGTGCACAGCCAGCAGGGTGAAAGGAATGGCAGTGCAGGTGACACTGTTCCTTTGTAAAGTAATTCCTGCTGGCGTCATAGCCCAGGGTGAGCTGTCTGTGCACTAGTATGGAATACACATCTATACAAGTGCACAGACAGCAAACCCTGGGCTATGATGCCAGCAGAAATTCCTATACAAAAGAAAAGCGCACCTGCACTGGCCATCCCTTTCCCCCTGCTGCGCACATCTTCCCACTCCCACCCCATGACGAGGCAGCTAGAAGTGGTGATTTGTCATTCTGAGGGGTGTGAAAGTTATAAGAATATGTGTGCCTGTCTGAGACAGCTTCCCGGCACAGCACACATACACAGCCGCACCCGAGTACTTCACACAGGCCTTTAAAAGACCATTTACTTGGTAATGAGGCTTTGTTGTGTTTTCACCCCTACTTAGAGCCCTACTCTGCACATGGCTTTAGCTGGATGAATTAGCCCCCCTCCCGAAATTTGAGGGAGACGAGTTGACGTGAGGTTTAAAAGAGGGGTGAATGAGGGATTAAAGACGCAGAGTGGTGACCCTGATGGGGCAGACACTTAATGCAGTTTCCTTTTCAAATGGGTTTATTGTACAAATCTAATTTGACAGTCTCGCAGACAGCAAATGCTGCTGCCTTTCCATGGCAGCTGAAAGTTTTTTTCTGGAAGTTGGGTCGACGAGCTGATCGGGTTCTTTTCTTCCTTCATGTGGTGGTGATGAATGGGTTGCAGGGCACCTGCACTTGTCACCTCTGTCATTGGTAGCCCCTGCTTCCATCTGAACACTGAGGATCACCGCTCCCCCCCCCCAACCACCGGAAACTGGAGGGGTCACCATGATGTCTAGGGTGACCAACTGGCATGGGTGAAAATTCAGGACAGTGAGGTTAAAAAGTCAGGACAAAGGATCAAAATTCGGGAAAAAAATTCAGGACAGCGTGTCAAAATTCAGGACAAAAGGTAAGGTTTACACACAGAGAAGATTGCTCAATAGTATATAAGTAAGTAAATAGACAACCACTAACGTACAAGTGAAAATAAGTTTATATTAGATTGAGACAATTGTGCACTTCAAGGTTTGTCAGTATACGCGCAGCTTTAAGCAAATGTGCAGGTCTTTTTTGGTAGCAAAACCACCCCCACCTTTCCATTTCCTAGAGAAAACACCTGATGCCCGGTCTGTTCAGTCTGGCTTTAATACCACCTTTCAAGGAGCCCTTCATCTTCACATAGATCCTCTCTCATGTGTATTTAATTTCTTCTATAGTGCTACTCATCCCAAGTATGTGAGGCAGTGTTTTGGAGTGCGTTCACATATTATAAAGAGACAATCACTCATATAAATGGGAAAGTCAATGTATAGGAAATGTTGCCTAAGATAATGGGGCTTACAATGTGTAATCATACTTTCATCCATCATTCAGTCTTTCACTATTCATTCTGTCCTTCCATCTGTGTACCCAACAATGTCCATATTCATCCATTTACAAACCTATCCATCACGTTTCCTTCCATCCATCATTTCACTTATCTATCCCTCAATCCACCCTTTTACTCATCCATCATCCATCCATCCACCCTTTTATCCTATCCATCCATACACTGATCCATCCACTCTTCCACCCATCCATCCATTAACTCATCCATCCAGCCATTCACCCGTTCAGTCATCCATTTACCCACCCCCTTCCTCTTTCAATTCCCCTTTCACTTAGCCATCCATCCTTTCATCCACCCACCCATCCATCTACTCATCCACTCATGAATCCATCCATTGAACCTATCATTCATCCATACTTTCACTAATCCTTACACCCTTTCACTCCTTCACTCATTGATCCATCCTTTTGTCCATCTACCCGCCCTTTCACTCACTCATCCAACCTTACATCCACCCTTTCACTCGTCCGTCCATCCAGTCACCCTTTCACTTATCAATTCATCAATCCATCCTTTCACTTATCAATTCATCAATCCATCAATCATTTCACTCATCCATCCACCCATTCATTCGCCTGTCATCCACCCTTTCACTCATCCAACCATCTAGCATTTCACTCATCTATCCAGCCTTCCATCCACCCATCCCTTCACTTACTTACTCACTCACCTTTTCACATTAATTATGAGACCTATCAAGAACTCCACCCTCGCTGTAGTTCCTAAAGCAAGGGGTGGGGTGGAGCAGGGTTCACTATGCCCCTGCACATAGGCAATTTGAAAAAGTGGAAGGCATGAATCATGCATGATACACAGTGCCTTGACGTGGGGCGACTGTGACATGGTGTTGTTTCCAGAGCTTTAAGTGGGATGAAAAAACTAGGGAGATCTCTCCAAAAGGGTGTTTGATGTAATAAAATGCATGGCTTAAAACACATAAGCTAAAAATCTGTGTTTAATATAATGTGCCGCCCGACTGGTATTTTTGTTGCTTCTGTCATTCCAGATATGTAATACAACAAGTAACGTTACACTTGGAACAAGTTACGTTACACCTACAACAAGCCAGAACTATTGGCTTTGTCTATGGTTGTTAGTTGCATAAAATAAAAAAGCAGCAACCATGGCTGCTATACTATAACTATAATCCTTTCCTTTCAACTTCTTTCACCGCCTTCCTTTGGTTAACTGGATTCTCACCTAGCAGCAGCATGGGCGTTTTTGCACTTCCATGTGACAGAATGCCCTGCCCTCGAGGGGGGGCAAGCGCCTCTCCTTGCCCCCCCTGCTGATGCCCCTGTATCAAACGCAACGTTAAGAATGTAAACACCCTATATGTATTAGACCAACAAGTTAATCAAATGATGTTAATTGATGTACAAGATGTTTTCTTTGTTCCTTCTAAATTATAGATGTCTTCAGCTAATGCTAAAAGGGTCGTCTGTCGAAACTTGGCAGAGATTACTATTAGCATGAGTTGAAGCCATTTTGTTTTTGGCATCCATTTTAGTTAAGCCATGTGTTTACCATGGGCTTCCCCTTCTTCGCTTTTGCCTGCTTCTCTATGTCGCCTGAGTCATCATCTATAGTGAGCTCCTGCAGCACTGAACCTGAGTACTGCGCATGCTCAGAGAGGCCTTATCTTTAAGGATGCACCTGTCATGTATTTAACTGTCAGGCTATTTTAACTAATGTCAGCAGTATTATAGCTTCTCCCATTTTGTTGACTAAGCAATATCCTTGTAAGTGAACATCTATTTGTGTGTACACTTGTACTGCCTCTTTTTGAACCTCCATGCTTACACTGCACTTACTACAGTATAAAAGGCCCATGGTTTCTGTACTCCATGTGCTACCTCATACATTGCCTGAGGGTTTTGTATTGATGTAGTTCCACTCATGAGTCCTAATAAAATACTTTCTTCATATTACAACTTCCGTGCCAATCTCTACTTTGTCAGTATAAAGGACCAGTGCGCAAAAGGGCGAACCCCTTCACCAGGTGGGCTCCTGAAAAGGCCCACCCGCACATATGTACTTGTGGGCCCTGGAGATCAGTCCTAGGACTTGTCTGCTTCCGCTTGGGGACTTTTTTTTCTGTTCAACTGCCTCTATTTAACTGTCTTGATAGAAAACGACCAGCAGAGGTCCGTGAAATACCAGCATTGTTTTCTGCTGAGTGACTTTTTATTTTTATTTTTCTGGAAACTGTCTCTATTTAACTTTCTTGATAGAAAACGATCAGTAGAAAATTACTGACCAGGGTTAGTAAAATACCAGAATCCTTTTAGAATTCTCTGGATTCCAGTCCATAGAAATTGTCTTCCACAAGCACCTGTAGACAATAATATTTTTTTCAAATCTTGTATTTTCAGTGATATGGCCACCGAAGGCCCTACTTTTATATGAAAAACAGAGCTTTGACCTATACCCTTTCCCGCTGTAAGGCAATATTTCTTTACATGTGTTCCCATACCTTGCGTGTCATGCAGCTTGGTGCTTATTTTCACTATATATTAAAGAACAGTAGATGTTTCAGCACCCAGGCTAATGTTCTGCATAGATACATACATATAAGGTCCCAAAGGCGAGACCAATTGCATCACAAATGCTTGTAAGTACAGTGGAGGATGATCCTAGGTTTTTCTATAAATCTCAATATCATCCAAATACTCAGAAACATATCAGCAATATTTCTTTAGCAACTCATTCATTAACCTCTGGAAAGTGGCAGGGTCCCCTAAGCTCAAAGGGTAAGACTGTAAACTGATATAGCCCATCAGGTGTGGAGAAAGCTGTATTTTCCTTATTTTGAGGGCAATGGAATCTGCCAATAGCTTTTTTAAGGTGGTGATGTAACAAGCTTCACAAATTTTTCTATAAGCTCATCTATATAGGGCAAAGGGCATGAATTGAACTTGGGGATTGTGTTTACCTTGTGGAAATCGCTACAGTTCAGTTGGATTCTGGAACTAAAATTATTGGAGAATTCATCAAAAAAGTGAAGCAGGGACCACAAATGGGATTGATCTCAAAATTATCCAAAGTGGGTTTAGGGGGTTCTATCACATGACAGTGGAAGGGTGAGTATGGGTATAGGGCCTTCCTGTTTATTAAGTGATTTACATGAAAAATCTGGGTTTTATTTTATTATTCTTCGCAGAAAGCTCCACCTGGTATGTCACTGCATTTGCTTGTTTGAGAAGTTTGAATAGGCCCTGCCACCTAGCAAGCATTTGATTGTCAGATGAGGACAGAATTAATAGTAGCCACTCTCCTGCCTGGAATTCTCTGAGCTTTGCTCATCTAATATAAAATTTGTGCTGTTCATGCTGGACTTTGGACGGATTTTCCTGGACCAGCTTTCGTAATTTTTCTATTATTTTATGTAAATGAGTGTTAGAAATGGGGTTTCTGGTTGGCTTAGATATGCGCCTAAGCCAGGCAGAACCCACTAGTCTAGTCAGGGCAAGTAAGTTACCCACCAAAGATAACCTGTGCTCACGCTATGGTATATTGTCGCAGAGCAGTCAGGCTTATCATCAGAGGCAATGTGTAAAGCTTTGCGCAACATACAGAAACACAATGGACACACCACAAAAGAGACTCCACACAGAATCACAGAAAAATATGCATGTAGCATATTGTACATAAAACACTGACCAAAAGACAGTAAGCTTAAATACTCTGTATAACATGACATCATCTATATAGTACTTGTTGTCTTATACAATGAATAGCAAAAACAATATATATCAGTGAATACTTAGGGTATGTAATGCAACTCAGATTATGTAAAAAACCCACATGAATTGCCAATGTCATTTTGTTTAGAGACAACCACAGTTATTGTAGTAGAAACATAGGACACAGCACACCTGTGCCCCTTTTATACTTTATATAGTAATTAGAGGGGTGTCCGGTTCCTAGTGAGGAGTGTCTATGCAAAATGTGAGACAACTCATTCTAATTAGGACTTTACAGTAGCATTTATCATGAAGTCCCTCAATTAGCAAAGCGGGGGCCTCCGTCGAGGTTCTGCTCTGCAGTCCTTACAGGAGATCAAGTGCCCCCAAGTACGATCTGCCAAGTACCATCAGGAAGGTACAACTGCTAGAATCTGCGGGATACCCCGCGTGCAGAGAAGGCAAGTACAGCTGCCCGCAAGCATGGGGTGAAGCTGCTTAACACATAATTCAGATCTCTGCTGTGACAAGCCGGGCCACGCTAGAGTGAATGCAGGATGGAGAACTCTCTTCTAGTGCAGGTACAATTGGAGGGCAAATTCCTCATGAAAGAGCGCAGGGAAGCACCAACGCTCCCTGGAGCTCACACCTTTAGGGCACATTACCAAGGTAAAGGTTGAAGGCGTTTTCTTGTGTTCCTTCAAACAAGACGGCTCACATGTCGGGTGGCCTCAGGAGTGGGTCCTGCCGCATCCAACAACCAAGTGTTCCCTGGGCACAAGGCTAACCAAGGCAATCATCCAACATGCCGCGTTTCGGAGGAAGCGTGCGCTCAGGTCAGCCCGGGGTGCACACACATCAATGTATGATTACAGCAGGAGAAGATGCAGAAAAGCGACGCACTGCTCCAGTACGTGATCAAGTTGACAGAGGCGCTGCTCCTCTGGAGCTCTTCAAAGGCCTAATTATAAAACATGGAACACTTTTCCCTTGTTAGAGCGCTGAACTGAAACACACAAGTTCATTGAAGGTTTTTACCATATAGAATCCTCAGAGATCCCAACTGAACAGGAAGGGGGTAGCCACCCAGTCCCTGGAGCACAACTGAGGGGCAAAAAAGCAGGCCAGCACATAAGGCAAAAAAGTGTAAGTGGCAGCCACTCCTGTAGCCCAGCAGGCAAGTACAACAAAGCAGGAAGTCCAAATGACTGTTCCTTCTGGCAGCACAACAGTCCCCTTGAAATGTGCCACATGTAGAGACAGCAGAGTCTGGTTACAAGTCCAACACAGTGTCTAAAATCATGGGGTCAGAGCCCCAGATCTTATACTCGAAATTGTCTTTTTTCAAGGGGCGACTTTAAACCCAGCCCTGGGTCTAGACAACTGTAGGGGATAAATCAGCCCTTTGTGTGAGGGCAAGACATAGCTAACACAATTGTAAAGTGTGAACGCCATCTACCTCTCCCAGTTCGGGAGGACCATCAGGATTCAGATGAATAGAGATGTAACCCTGTCACACCCAACCCTTCCTGTGTGATGGCTATCTGTAAAGTATGTGCAAAGTGTAGCTGTCACCCAGGCCCAGACGTAGTTTGGAGTCAGGCTGCAAAGCGCAAAGAGCCATAAGCACTCTCTAAAAGTGGCATTTCTAAAATAGTAATGTAAAATCCAACTACACCAGTAAGCAGGATTTATCACCACTATTCCAAACATTTTAAACATCACACGGCCACTCCTTTCAGATCAGGACCACTTATAAATATGTAAGGGAATTACCAGTGGTAGTCTATGAGAGGAATAAGCCTTACAGCAGTGAGAAACAAAATAGGCTGTTTGTCTCTACCAGGACATGCCACACAATAAAGTCTCATATCCTACCTTTTAATTACACAGCACCTTGCCAATAGGGCTACCTAAGGCCTACCTTAGATGTGACCTTTGTGTAATAAAAGGGGGTTTACGTCATGGCAGTTACTTTTAAATGGCAAGTTAACATGGAAGTAAACTGTGCATGCAGGCCCTGCAGTGGTAGGTCTGAGACAGGTTTGCAAGGCTACTTCAGTGAGTGGCACAGGCATTACTGCAAGCTCACTAGTAGCATTTAATTTACACGCTTTGGGTATATGGGATACCACTTTACAAAGGACTTACATGTAAATCAAATATGCCAAATAGGTGCAAACCAATCATACCATGTGTTAGAGGAGAGAACACATGCACTTTAGTACTGATTAGCAGTGGTATAGAGCCCTGAGTGCTAAAGCCAACAAAAAGAATGTCAGAAAAATAGGCAGGTGAAGGCAAAAGGTTTAGGGATAACCCTGCCAAAGAGGCCAGGTCCAACACTGAGTTACATATTCTAATAAGGATTTTCCAGTCAGGTAGTTTCTCCCAATTTTCTAGAGTCAGGACGAGTAGGATGCAAGATTTTTGCACAAACATGAGCTCAAAGGGCAAAAAACAAAGCTGGTTTGGATTTGACAACATATGGTGAAATTGTATAAGAGACAACTGCCTGCAACTCAAGATGGACAAAACCGAAGTACTGATCTTCGGCAACAACACCACTTCCTGGAACCCTTCCTGGTGGCCCGTGGAACTAGGAAAAGCACCCTCCCTGTAGGACCATGCCAGAAACCTTGGCGTCATCCTTGACAGCAAGCTGACAATGAAGTTTCAGATCAACGCATTCACATCTGCCTCCTTCTTCACTCTGCACTTGCTACAAAACATCTTCAAGTTGCACCCACTGAACAATAGACTCATTATCATACAAGCCCTCATCACTAGCAGTCTCGACTATGGCAACCCTGTCTTCTCTGGTATCACTGTACACCTCCTCCAGAGACTACAGACAATTCAGAACACCAGTCAGACTCATCCTCCATGTCCCCTGATCGACCCACATCACCCCTCACCATAAGGAGCTCCACTGCCTCCCAGTACAGAAGAGATGCCAGTCTATGCTGCTGACTGATGAATACAAGGCCATACATACATTTGGACCACCCTACATCAACCATCGCCGGAACTTCCACCAACTAGCCAGACAACTACGTTCACTCTCCCGCTCGCTCGCCCACACTCCCAGCATCAGTAAAAGTATGAGCAGAAGGTGCTTTTTCTCCTAACTCACAGCTACACAATGGAAAGTCCTCCCCCTACAACTACCGGCCTCCCCTTCTCTACCGGAATTCTGAAAAGTGCAAAAGACCTGGATATTCGACTGAGTACCTCGATCTCTGCAAGCACTTAGATACCCTCTTGGGTGATTAGCTGGGCTATCCAAATTGACTGATGGATTAACTGTTATATCACTTAACCAGTCCACCTCTATGACTGTGATTGGTGAGGTTTGAAACTGTTTACACCCAATTGTTCACATAGTTTGACATTAATCTCGAGACAAAAGAAGGCCCTTGGTTCTTGGGTAAACCCAAAAGTAGGAAAAATGTAAATAACTGCAGAAGCAACTTGAGTAGTTTTGATCTGTCTTAAAGGAACTGCCTCCGGATACCAAGTGGCATTGTCTATGATTACATGAACATACTTGTAAACCTTGGTAGAAGAAATGAAGGATCCCATTAAGTCCATCCCGATCCACTGAATGGATTTACTATTGATAGACATCTTCCAGAAGGGAGGTTAAGGTGGCTTATAAAGCTTGACTTTTTTGCAAAAAGGACATTCTTAACAGTACTTTTTATCTGCATATGCTTCCCAGGCCAATAACACTGCTCCCTAATACTACTTTCAGTTTTCTCTGGCTGAAAGAAGTGTCACCCCCATCAACTGTGTATGAGCTAAAACAGTACATTTTCTTGAGCGTTGGGGTATGTGTAATTGTAACGGTCCCCAAACACTATTTGTTCTACATAGAATTAGGGGGCCTACCGCTGTACCATCTTTTTCTCATTCCTGGGCTCGTTCACATACATTTCGGCATAAGGCTACTTATTTTTCAGCTGCATAATAATCCTATTATATTATCCCGTTCAATGATCAGGTCTTCAGAAAGAACACTTTTATACAAAAAGGGTTTGAGGCAATATGCTACAGCACCTACCCAATCAGTGGGACAGGAGATAAGACACTTTTAAAGTGGTGCACAGAATCAGAATTTCAACCCCTTTCAACTTCCAATGTAGAAAAAAGCTCCTTAGGCATTAATGGATTCAAATGGTTCAGCACCACTATTTAACAAAATATATCACTTTTACACTGTACATATGATTCACAGTCTCCAATAAATATATTTTGAAGGAAGTTCTTTATTCGTATTATTATTCTTTTATTAATCTCCTAAAAAACCGTAGCCAACGTGTTTTGTCTTCATGGACTTTTTCAGGGCTACAAAATACATTATATATATATATATATATATATATATATATATTATATATATATATATATATAATATGTCCGCCGACAGACTGCGCAGTCGAGCTGAGGCAGCAGATTCCATGTTTTTGGATTCCCCGGCTGGGGGATCATCGAGCACCACACCCTCTATTCAGGAAACGGGCAATAACACCACTAAGGATTTATTTAAGAAATTAGAGCGCACCATGCGTGCAGAACAGTCAAAGTGGTGGGAACATCGGTCTCTTTCCCGTTATTTAGAGGTGGGACGTGTCCCAAGAGGGTTGAGGATCACTATCGCTCCAAGCTGTGAAAACCCAGATCCGGCTATGTTAGCGGAGTGGGCTGAAGCTAACCTCAATTCCTCCAGCAAATTGTTGCACATCTTAGTAAAATACGCTGACAGTGATCGTATCAAGCTACAAAGAGAAATCGATACTTTGGAGGAAGAAATATCCAAAATAGAAGTCACTGATCAAATCATCAAACTGAGAGCAGACATGATGACTCGGCTAACTAAAGAGGAGGAAATCATCAAAAAAAGAAAAGCTTTCAAATTCGAAAGGGACAGTGTGGATTATTTAAACGGTCAAGTCTTTACTTTCGCTAGAAGATATGAGGCTGTGAAAGCAAAAGCACGTATAAACAAAGCAAACCAACAGGCAAGGGAAGACACATTATTGCCTGCAACCTCATTTTCCAGCTTAAGTTCTGCTGTGGAAAGCGACCCAGAACCAGATCCAACCCGGGATGCCAATTTGGGGTTTACAAAACTCTCCCTGGCTCAAGAAGTCGATTGCCTATGCCAGGACCGACGCAAGACATTGAGGTCTCACAAGACCTACGTACCAAAAAAAAAAGCGGTCCAACTACAAACGCTGGCAACGCAGGAAATGCCGCGCCCGGAACCTCAAGCGGCAACAATCCGACAAAACAGGGTCACTGGAAACGCTATCAAAAGAAAACAAAGAAAACAAATCTAAATCAGTAATTAACCTTTCGAATTTAAAACTAACATCTGCAGAAACAGTCGTGCTCAACCTAGGGCTGTCCTATTGTCCGCCGTGTAACATGAACTATGCTGACACCCGCATGGACATTTATAGATTTACACGCAAACTTAAACTGAAAAAGTTTTTCGAACAACATCCAAAGAAAAATATTCCCCTCGAGATAGCATCAAGTCCCATCATGACCGGTAGCCAAAGTCAGGCCACGTTTGATACTATTTGGGACTTACAAAACGAGGTTATGGTTGGTAATACAACGGAAATGCCACATAATTCAAACGGGCAACAGATCACTCCTTTCAGGGCTAAATCCACCTTTCAGCCTATCATGGTCCATGACAATCTGGATACGTTCCAGGAAATTGTGGTACAAGACATTAAGAAACTTTATACCGCCACCAACAAAAAGAAGTTTTACATATCTAAACAGAACTGGTGTTACAAACAACTAATTACAAAACTCCAGAATGACCACAACATCGTTGTGAAACAGGCCGATAAAGGTGGCAATGTAGTCCTTTGGCCCAAAGATATGTATCTTAAGGAAGCGGAATTACAACTTAATGACATCTCTTGTTACCGTAGGGGCAATATCCAGGTTGTAAAAACCATGTGGGTGGATCAATACCAAAAACTACAAGCCTGGAGAAGCGCGGGACTCCTCACACATGATGAGTTCCGATACTTGAAGAAGGATCATCCAGTCATTCCCTCGTTTTATTTGATCCCTAAGATCCATAAAGACCCTGATACACCTCCGGGCTGACCAATCATTTTGGCTATTGACAGTTCTTTGGAACATGTTTCCAAATACATAGACTTTTTTCTGCAAGGTTATGTTAAGACTCTCAACTCTTATGTCGCCCCATTATAATGTTGTTAAGTTTAATACGTGCGGTTTGGGCTAAGCACGTTACCACTGATAAAGCACGCAAAGCAGAACTCGGATGTTTACAATTAAGAAAATACAACCTTAAGAGACGGTGTGCAACCCGCACTTCATGTGTTTTTTCAAAAAGTTAAGCCCCTTCGGGTCTGCACCCACATAATATGAGGATCGTTTGGAAATTATGTCACTATCTCCATGCAAGGCGGACCATCGTACCTCTACTAGCAATGTTTATTTGTATCTGAGTCAGACGAACATGAAAATTTGAAGAAGAAAAAAACATTGGACTTTCCTTATGTTGTTCGTGATGCAAATGTTTTTTAAATGGTTATTTACTAGCACAGATAGCATTTAAATCTGAGACTCGCACAAATTTGTTTGGCAACGTTACATGTAACAATTGGGTGCATTATGGGTATTGTAGGATAGAAGCAAACTTGGGTAATTAATGTGACACAGGTGAATTTCGAGTTGGAAAAAGTGGGCGGGTTTGTAGATGGGAGGATCGAACGTGGTGTTTATATGTGGGTGGTTCATAGAGATAGCAAACTCCTTTGGTGAAAGACTAAGAAAGATGGTTATTTTTAGCAGGTACGTGCTAAGCAAATAGAATGGAGCGGCACCGGCTGGCAGAATGGAAAGGGAAAATTGATGGGGCGTGCGAACGCATGATGAGGAGAGGGGAGGGTCAAGTGTAAAACAGCACAGGGGGTAGTTTGGTGCAGGGAGAGAATGAGGGTAGTTAACATAAAGGAGATCGAGAGGGGGTGAAACTGAAATAGTTTTCAGTTGAACAAATGAGGGAACCGAATGGACAGTGTTTAAACAAAGGAGAACGATGGGAGGGGAGTGAAAGTCTTTATGAGATGGGAGATTAAAATGGACAGACACTGAGTCACGTGAAGTCAAACAGAGGGCAGTGATCGAGTTTTGCTAGAAGTGGTAAAAGGGTTGTTGATGGTAATGTTGCATGTTGCAGAGTACTTAATTTAAATAAAAGCTAGTGACTGGAAAGAGAAATAAAATGAACATCGAACATATGTTTTTGTATAAACACAGAGGAATTTAATAATAATACATGTTTTATCATTATTTTCAGTGACCCCTGACGAAGGGCCCGAGTGGCTTGAAATGCATTGGGTTTTTTAATAAACTGCTAATATGAACTTTGCGCTTGTACGTGTTCTTGCTTAGATGTTCGGATGGCCCAACTTGAACATGAGAATCCTGGGAAAATGCAACTCCTTGCATGTGGATTTAAACAGCTTCGAACTGAACAATGTATGGATGATTTTTTTGGAGAAAAATGAAAATGGTTAAATGAATTGATGCAGAGGTGGAATTGGCTGTGCCAGTGGTTTGGAGTGAAATGTCGCCCCATTATAATGTTGTTAAGTTTAATCCGTGCGGTTTGGGCTGTCATGTGCTTATCTAGGTTCCTGATCGATACTGTGACCTTATGCCCCTATTCGGCTATAAATCCATTTATTCCCTATATTGGCATAACCGTTCAAGTGCGATTTTCTGTAAAGTCATCTCTGGCCTCACACGAGCAGAGCCACAGAGCCACATTCCAGCATGACTCTCTGCTACTTCCTTTGCGACCAATTAGTGCAATGACAGAGCAGCAGTCACTATCTGATATTCCTAGATAACACTCCGAGTTCTTCAACAAGATAAAAACTTAGCAAACCTGGAAATCCCCGCTTGCTATGTTTTGATTAGTAATGGAACTCTAATGAGCAACTGATAGCTGCCACTTCCTAGTGACATCTTTAATTGACGTCTTATGTCCAGCAAACTTGCGTCAAACCCGGCACCTGTCAGGTATAAATATTACCAACGTTGCCTTAAGCAATACGAAGCTGTGAGCTGTGAGAGCGAAGCTAACTGCTGTCGCTGCAGCCTGCTATCCTGTGGTGGTGAAGCTACTGATTACCATTATCGCCGCTACAGCGCGAACTATGGTGCAGTACGCTTGAGGAGCCGTGCAGCCGTCCTCTGCGAAGACATCCAGCCCAGCTGCCCGCGGACGCTGTCACCCCTCCTTCCTCCAGACGCGCTGAGAGAAGCCGCTGCCTTTCTCGTGCAGAGAAATCCAGTCCCGGCGCTTCCAGTTTACCCTCGCAGGTGACTGGGATATCGAGAGAGACCCCTGAAGGAGATACCAATCCTCCATCATTCTATTCAGAGGTATGGTGTTGACTAAACCCTTAGACGAGAATTCTTGAAACAAACCTTGGCAAAACCAACTTAACTTAAGCTACTTACTTACTCCCCCTTCTCACGTGTTAGGCTTAGGTCAGGCACACTGGGGTAGGCTTAGTTAGAAGCACCAGTTGAGTATGTTAGCCTAATGTATATATGACTGTATATATGTTTTATTACTTTTAAACCATTGTATGGCTAAGAAACCATATCAATGCTTTTACAGTTCTATTTCGCTATTCTTATCTTACTGTACGTACTTTTCATAATAACAGTTATTGCAATTGTGGCAATACATTTCTCTTGTATGAGAAGAAAGACTGTTCAATAAATGTTAACCTTTATTGATAAACGCCCGTCTCTCTATTCTCTACATACTGTGAAAGTAAACTGCACTAGACTGACTGAGTGAAATCTATGTCTATTGTTTCACACGACCCTAGAGATCGACTCTTGATCTGAGGAGCAAAGTTGTCATGTTGCACGGTTGTTGGAAAGCTGAATCCCTTCTTGTCTGTGCCAAGGAAGCTGATCACTTCCTATGCAGAGAAGAAAGTTTCCAGTGACCTCTGAGCTAGTTGGTAACACAACCCAATTAAGTTTAGCATAGTCAGTGGAGGCCTGGAATATCCGCAGTTCCACGTCGATACTACTGTTTATGTTATTCCAATGCGCAGGGCCTAGTGGGAAACTAGGAACTACACTACATGGCGCCCAACGTTTGGTAAGGCGATAAACTAACGTAAGACTTGTAGAGTAACTCAGTCGTGCATATTTCACACCCCTTTCTCCCGTAAATACTCCAATAGACGTCTGGAGTGGGTGAAAGGTTAAAATCCGCCCGACCTTAGTAGGAAGAGATTCCTATGTAAAGCTCTGGTTTATTCAACGTTGAAGGATACAGTGTTCCAAAATATTGTGCATCTAATCTTTGTCTCCTTGGAGACCTACTCTGCAAAAAACTGCATTTTTTGAAATGTCAGACAAAGAAGAAGCAGCTAGGCTGGCTTCCATACTAATAGAGGAGGACTCGAGTCTCCTACAGGCAGACCCGGATGCTATTATCATCCCGGTCCAGTTAAGAAGATCTATAACTTTAAAACTTATAGAAAACGGACTGCCACCTCAAGGTGGTACAGTAATTTTCGTGATAGAGGCTCACGAGTATCGGCAGACAGAGGTATTCTATTCATGGATAAACTTTCCAGCGGTAAACGCTATAACACAAGAGTTTCACTATTACAAAATAGAGGAACCTCCGGAAGAGTACGCTCCTTTCGAGGAGGTTGAAATTCCACTTAAATTTCAAGAGCACCTGCTCTGGTTTAATGGCGCCCTAAAACACAATGATCACATAACCAGGCTCGGTCCACTAGGTAGACCAGGAGCCACGTGGCCGGTTCTAGCCAGCTACACACCACATCCTGACATTGCAAAAATGTCTAGAGAAGAGCTGTTAGCACAGCTAAACACATTAATAAAAATACATAGGCAATTAGTCCAATATGTAATGCGGACTGCAACAGTCCAGCCAGCTGTTAATTCACACCAGCTGACCCCTCATCAGGGGAACACAAATAAAATTACACCACAGAACATACAGTCATGTCTTGGTAAAACACCCGTAAAACGGGAACAAATTCCTTTCTGGTTAGCCCAGAAAATCACTCAAATAGAGGCAGTATTTCCTGATACTACCCCTATTGAGAAACACAGAATCTTGACCATCTGCCTTCCTATGGGAATCGCACCACACGTGGAGGACTGCGACACTTGGGGTACAGTCTTTGCTTCCATTTACACAAAAACACACGGTGTTCCGTCTATGGCGGTAATACCAGACGTGCTAAAACAGATTCAAAATGAATTCGGTCCAGAGCCCGCTTTAAATCTCGGTATGAAATTACTGAAAGACTTCAAGCAGGTCACGGCTATATTATTAGCCAATGTAAAGGGAGAAGCAGCATCTGTGGCGATTCGCCAGAAGTTGAGGGAAACAGATATAAAAGATCCTGTTGAGCTAGCAAAAATCATAGAAAAATGCTATGAAGAATTAGGTAGAGACAGCTTGGGTGGGAAACCAGTTAAGCCCCAACTGCTCGAAAATCCTGAAAAATTATTTATTAAAAATAATTTAAACACTCCTAAAAAGAGCTGGGATGGAAATAAACAATCCACTCCCAAGGAAAAAGTTTTCCAGTCCAGAGGAAGGTCTCCTCGACGGAGGGAGAGAACTCCGACTCGAGAACGCCAGTCTCCCCAGAGGGAGCCCTCTGAGAAAAGATATAACCTTAGAAATAGGGATAATATAAAAAGACCTGATAGATATCAAAGTATTGATACACGTCCCTCTCGATCTCTTCCACAGAATTCGGAAAGAAGAGGACGGTCAGACCCAGGAGAGCACACCAAGTCCAAAGACAAGGAACCTGCTCAAAATAAGAAATCTCAATTTCAGAAAAAGAAGGTAGCCAGTATTAGAGTAATCAACCATGCCGAGAATACTGAGGACACAGTTGAAAAACGGGGAGTGGGCATTGACAATGTTGGACAGTGCAGCAGAAATAAGTATAGCGCGCAAGATCTTGATGAGTCATCTGGAGACAGTGGACACGAATGAATACATTCAGGTTGAAACTGCCGACGCCAGACTTAGCGAGCCCCATAAAATATACGAAATAACATTGCGTATAGAGGGTGATAAGACTAGGAAAATTAAGGGTCTATTTTGGGATAAGCTCTCAAAAGGCTATGATATTCTGTTAGCTGAAAAAGATTGGCCCCCGGAGTTTGTCAGGGAGTGCCCTCGTGGCGAAGAAGTGATTATGCCTGCCTTCTCGAATCACATACCGATTCACAAAAAATACACATATGCAAGGAAATGGGCTGTAGCCCAGGCACCTGCATTGTATAAAAATCATGTAGGATGGGATGAGGATTCACCTCCTCACAAAATCCAACTAAAAAGTGAACCAACTGCCCAACGGCAGTATCCCATAAAGCAAGAAGCTAAAAAACAGGTCAGGGAGATCTTAGATCAACTTGAGTACCAGGGGGTGATTGAAACATGCACCTCTCAAATGAACAATCCTTTGTTTCCTGTCTCCAAGCCAGACAATTCATATCGTCTAGTTTTGGACTACAGACACCTTAATACATGTTGCAAAACTTTTGCAGTACAAAACTCGCATAGTGCAGCCCTAATGAATAATATAGTTAGGAAAAAATATAAAACGACATTAGACATTTCTAATGGTTTCTTTTGTCAAAACATTGCACCAGAAAGCAGGTATTTGACCGCTTTCTCCGCATTTGGGTCACAGAAAAAATTCTGTCGACTCCCACAGGGGTTCAAGAACAGCCCAGGACTATTCTCAGCTAGGGTAACAGAGTTACTACAAATCTATGATGATGAAGCATTATCTTACGTAGATGATATTTATCTCACAGACGACGACTTGGATACTCACTTGAAAAGAGTGAACACCATTATACTTGGGTTCGCAGCAGAGGGTTACAAATTCAACTTTAAAAAATCCCGAATTGCCCATCTGACAGTACTGTTTTTAGGGTACGAATTATCAAGTGAAGGGAAAAGCCTAGCAGACAACTTCTTAGAGAAGTGCGCTGTACTCCAAGCTCCAAAAACGCTGAAGAATTTACAATCAATACTAGGTTTTCTGAATTTCGGAAGAACTTACATCCTAAATTACGCAGAGAGGGTTAAACCTCTCTACGAACTAATAAAACCTGATTTAAAACAAATCAATTGGACTCAAAAACACACAGAAATTTTGAGATCACTGCAAACAGACATGTTAGCAAAAACAAAATTAGATACACGTGACAACACGATCGATCTTGTAATCCGAGTCATCCCAGGAAGATGCGGATTCACGTACCTAACCTCTAATGAGGGAGAAAAGGTACCTATTTCAATTAAATCTCACTTGTACACACAAGCAGAAAAAACATTCAGTCACACAGAAAGAACTGTGAACGCAGTGCAAATCGCATTAGCAAATGAAAGAGAACTAGCACACGGCAAACGGATTAATATCCTTACAGCGGAATCCGCCTTCGAAGGGCTATTCAGCCCAGTAAACCTGCCTACAGTGTCACTGGACCCGAAATGGATACAGTGCATAGATTCTCTAGGAGCGGAAGACGTGAAATACTATTTCGCCCCGCAATTCGAAGAACTGAATGATTTAGAATATGAAGAAGAATATCCTCTGCCAATCGAAATTTTGCCTCTCCCACAATACGCCTGTATAATCTATACAGATAGCTTTGTACAGCATTTTAATGTAGAGAATAAATCCTACAATGCAGCATGTGCGATTATTAAAGGTCGTTGGCTGTGCGGTAAATTCAGACCGAAAATAACAAAAACTGAATCTGTAAGAAACTGTTCGGTTCAGAGAACTGAAATCAGATCTTTAAAGATGGCGCTCGAAAATGCAGAACGCGAATTCCCCACACTTATCGTGTGCGATTCTCATTTTTGCGTCAATTCTTACAACAACAAACTGCAGAGTTGGATCGAAAACGACTACAAAGATGACACAGGTGCCACAATAAAGCATAAATTGCTCTGGAACGAGGTAGCTCTTTTAAGTAAAGAACTACAAAAGACTCACGTGATTCACGCACAGAGTCTTCAACGTGATGGCGTTCACGTTGCAGGGAATTCATTGGCTAATACAGCCACCGCGGAAGCAACTAACCCGGCTTCCGTAGCCACAAAAAAGCGTACAGATAAGTATATAGACGGGGAAACCATGCTGGCAGTAAAAACGACCGTAAAAGGCGACTGTGCAGCACTACCCGTAAACTATCCACTCAATTATGCATACATAATCGATGCAAACTCCGTTCCTTTTGCTCGAATCCCTGGAGTGGGGGATAGAGTAATTCCAAACAGGAGCAGGAGGGGCTTCCTCCTACTGGAAGCACACATGGGGTTGGGTCTGAAACACCAAACAATCAAAGCCTCTCTGAAAGAATTGCAATCAGAGTACTGGTGGCCAGGAATGAGTATAGATATTCAATGTTTTGCTCAAAATTGTGAAGACTGCAACAGAGATCGCAGTAATGAACAGGCCAGTGTAGTTTCAGGATCCCTACTAGACAGCATAAGGCGGTCTATCTGCGCAATCAAAGAAGAGAAGCGCGTCCCAGTGTACAACGTTTAAGACGAAAAACACTTAAAAAATGAGGCCTCCAGCGCTCGGCTGACGCTAGAACGGTTATAAAAGATTAGCGAGTCCATATCGGCACATACGCAATTACCACGTTCCATTCTGACCAGGGTCCTGCTTTCAGCTCTCGAGCTTATGAGGAGGCCAGGGCCAGCATGGGAATTGGGTTGTGGTATTCTTGTCCGTCGCACAAGTGTGATAGAAAGAAAAAACCGGGACATAAAGCAATCTATAACAGCGAAGGTATTAGGTTCAGGCGCTGGGTGGGTCAAACATTTAATAAGTGTCCAGACTAGTCTTAACAACATGCCAAGAAATTCTCTAAAAGGTTTCAGCCCATACGAACTATTGTTCGGAATAAGAATGAACGTTCAGGACCTCGATAGTCAGATGTCAGTGGTACAAAAAGAAACAACGCAGTTTGAAGTAAAAGACCGTTTGGCTGTTTTACAGGAACTGAATGAAACAAGAAAATCATTAAGCAACATAAAGTTAAAGCAACAGCCAAATACCACTGACGAGGCACCACCCGCAACAGCCCCAGCAAGGCCTGTCTGGATTCCAAAGATTGGGGATCTAGTCAGAGAAAAGATCGCGGTTAAGAAGGAATTTGGGCCTTCTTACAGAAAAGCAGTACCTGTCTTAGCAGTCACCGGAACAAGATCAGTTGTGCTACCGCCCCTTGCTGGTAAAAAGGAGAACAGAGTCGTGTCTATCGATCTGGTAAAACCACAAGCATGTGGCCTATAATCAACAGTAGGCCCAGTGGACTCCCAAGAAACAACAGAATACCCAAACTTGCAACAATTCAAGAGGTTCAAACTGAAAGACTAATCACATTCGATCAGCCTGCAGTGCACAATGAAGGACTATGCAATAATGCCATGGAACTCGTGCCTCTTGAAACACAGCTTGAAACAGTTCGTCAAGAAACAACACCAGTCTACACTAATGTGGCATCAGAAAGTGCTACCGAGAGACAGATTGAAAAAACAATCCCATCAATTGACAGAACTGCCTCTGGTTATTTCATCAACTTCGACAACTTCTCTGAAGATTTTAACGACCCCGAAGTGATGCCAGAAACAAAAAAGTCTTTTAAAGAAAAAGCAACTGAACTCTTTTATCAACTGAAGGAAATCTACCTCGTTTCCCCTTGGCTAGAGTTCTGGTTCGGTCTAGGTGTATTTTTCCTCCTGCTTTGGCTCATCATGGTACTGTGTTTGGGAAAATTCATTGAAGGAAAATATATTACAATGGACACAGCAAGTCAGAACATCAACCTAGTCCTGAAACCACACAGATCATCCCACGTGAAGAAAAGAGAACTGTCAACAGTAAATGTCACAGCAATTTCAATACCTGGTGGGGTAGTATGGGAGAAAACAGACTATGAGATCTATGGTCCGGTCGAAATCCTGAAGTATCCTCATCAACTAAAGGTTTCCTTAAGTGACTTTGTTACACCTAGTACATTCTCTGATGATTGGGACTTTAACAGTATTAATGACATGATGTCTGATTTAGTAATGTCAGCTAGATTCACAGATCATGATTATTTACAAGGTTCATCTAGTTATGAGCAGTTATTCTGTTATACCCACTATGGGGATCATTACTTGCATAAATCTGCACAGCCTAGAAATGTTTTTATGTATAATCAATGGGAACATTGTTCTACACCACCTAAAAGCAGTTCTAAAGCATTTTTTGAGAAATTCAAATATTTTTCAGGGTTTAACACCAGTGATGCAGAAACGTTTTATTATAAACTGTTAGATAAAACAGGCATGAAAACAATGCTGACAAATTCTAAATTGATATATTCAGAAGCATTTTATGACAAAATGATGACATTTGGTTTTGATTATTGGAAAAATAATATTGAAACGAAATCAATTTGGGGTACAAAAGATTGGCAGGTGCAAGGCATAGAAGCACTGTTTAGAACCTGCATGATACCAGAACAAATGTTATTTTTAAATGACACTGTACACCAAACATCTTGTCTTGGCCTAGCTAAGAACAAAGAAATGAAAACACCGTCTATACCAAAGCCAATAGCTGAGAATACAACTGCAAATAATGAGTTAGACGTGTCACACATTTTACATTTCAACAGAACACATCCTGATTGGAAAAAGTGGTTAATCTGGCCTACAGACACAAATAGCTGTCAAGATAGATTCCTGAACAAAACACAGGGTTTAAAAATGACCAGATTAGACCCTAGATATTCCCAGAGACAACATCCAGGAATTATAACCACATACAGTGTAGGGAAACTCTGCCTTGAATGGCTAACTACATCCACACTGGCTGAAATTAAGCAACACTTGTCTTTATTAAAAGATGGTGCTGATTTGCGCGATTTCATTCTTGGACCACGCAAACAGCGTCAAAAGCGTTTCATAGCGACCAGCATCTATGCTGCTTACAACGAGGCTTGGAAAGTAAAGCAAATTGAAACAGCTGAAAAGATACGAGAAATTGATCGTATTAATTTGGAAAAATCACTTTCTGTGGTAGACAATGGGTTAATGACTCTGTCTTCAAGAATATATTCTTTGGACAATATTGTATCCTCTGCCTTTGATGTGATAGACAGAGATTTGCTAATGTTACAACATGGCCAGTCTCAATTACGCTCTATTATAGAACTAGGCTGGACGCTGCAAAATCTTCGTTCAGGCTATGTGCCTTGGCGTCTGATAAACACAACGTCATTATTTTCCATTTTTAACCTTACTGATAAACAGATCAGTTTGGCACAGAAAGGAGCAGACTATACAATTTTGAGCATCGAGAAACTCGAGAGATTATCATTGACAATGTCAGAGAGCCCTGTCATTGAATGGATAATACACGGAATTATCACAATTCCGATAACAACTTTCCGATTTCATAAATGCCTTGAATACATACCTGCTGGCCAGTATGAACAATTGGGTAAGGGATATGTAAAATCCGAATGGAAATTACCATACACTCATTCTTGCTATAGTGACAGCGACAAAAATGTATTTCTTAGTGGTGACAACTGTAAACACTCACTAAGCGGTATACTTTTGTGTCAGGGTATTAATTTACACGGAGCATGTGATGGCAATTCAAACAACCTTTCATGCCACCAGCTAGTCACACCTGCAACTCAGATAGAGCCCTTCTTTATGCAACTCGCAAACGGGAGTTACATTCTAAGAACGGATCACAGGTGCTGTGGCCTCGCGCCCGGACTAAGTTATCTAGTAGAAGTAACGTCCATGGTCAAATGTTGTATACAAGCATTGTTCCCGAGCGGGCCTCCAGACACAGTGACTCCCCTCTGGCCTCGTCTGAATCTCTATTCTATACGAATTGATACATTAAGAAAAATGAAATCTGTGCTTTTACAGACAACAGTGCCTATAACGTCATCTAAAGAGACGTATGATCTTCTAGTCGCAAGGACGGCTACTGAGGTCCATGACCTTTTATCAACAAATTGCCCCGTGCATTTCGTACAAATGCTCGACCAACTCCTTAACATGTCTAGTGCTACAAGCATCCCAGGCATATTTAAGACAGTCTTTACGGGACTGCTAACACCCTTCCAGGCAATTTTGGGAATCTTTCCTAATTTTGTGCACTCCATCTTTGGTGGTATTCCACTATTTTTTGGACTCATCGCAGGGATTCTATTTTTGACCCTTCTGCTACGTTATGGCAAACCTCGGCTCAGACATAGCTCCCATGGGAATGGAAGAAACAATCCTAGCAATGTGCTACAGGGACAGGATAACTAACGTCCTCGGATTGGCCAGGCTGAGAGATCTAAATATGACCTGGTTCCTTTCATTCAGACCAATATGGCAAAATTGCATTTTACCTGTGCTACGGTGTATGCTTTGCGGCGATGAATGCGTGTTGGACATCTGTCTTTCACTTCCATCAGCAGTACCAATGGACGTCGATACTTTGCTAAGTCCAATAACGGCTCACGCATTGTGTTGTCCCCAGCGGCTACCAATCCTGATGACGGCATTCGTGGAGACTCCTGTACTACAGCCAAGTGGTAACAGTGGAGCGAGTGACAAAAGCAACATCATCCAGGTACAACGTTCTGTGAGCATTGCTGATCCTGCATTCGATGACAGCAATCATTCTCACACCTGCCAAGTTTCAGCGCTATCTAATTTGGTTGAACTATCACCTGATTTTGTAGACCAATTCTTTGCGAGCCTGTCTGATACGATGTTCTCACCCACAGAGAAACAATAACTTTTGAAAAGCTTTCCGACACACGGCGTTCCCATGAACTCTGAATTCGGCCTTCAGTTTTGATCAACATAAAACTGCCAGGAGCTTTGGTAAACTGATTTTTCTTTGAATTGGACAATTTTTTTAAAATATTGACCCTCTCTTTTTGGCACGAACAATTCTTTGCTTAACGTAAAAACTATTCTTAGAGAACAGAAGCTTCACACTTCTATTTCTAAACACATCTAGAGACATAATAACATAACACCAGCCTCTAGCACACATATTATTACAATGCATTTTTATGTGATGATTTATCTCGCATTTCTTCTGTCAGAGATACTTCATGTGTAATTCTTTTTGCATAATCGTTCATTGACTTCATATGCAATACCTTTTGAATGATTACTATGTTTTAAAAAACGTACAGTACCTAAATTCCATGTATTACAAGTACGCCTATTTCGAATGCATTTATGTATTTTTGGGGTGGGCTATGTTACACAATGTTACACATACATCTAAATTGCTTAGTTTTAGTAATTTTGATGGACATGAATTCGTGGAGTGGGTGTCATGTGCTTATCTAGGTTCCTGATCGATACTGTGACCTTATGCCCCTATTCGGCTATAAATCCATTTATTCCCTATATTGGCATAACCGTTCAAGTGCGATTTTCTGTAAAGTCATCTCTGGCCTCACACGAGCAGAGCCACAGAGCCACATTCCAGCATGACTCTCTGCTACTTCCTTTGCGACCAATTAGTGCAATGACAGAGCAGCAGTCACTATCTGATATTCCTAGATAACACTCCGAGTTCTTCAACAAGATAAAAACTTAGCAAACCTGGAAATCCCCGCTTGCTATGTTTTGATTAGTAATGGAACTCTAATGAGCAACTGATAGCTGCCACTTCCTAGTGACATCTTTAATTGACGTCTTATGTCCAGCAAACTTGCGTCAAACCCGGCACCTGTCAGGTATAAATATTACCAACGTTGCCTTAAGCAATACGAAGCTGTGAGCTGTGAGAGCGAAGCTAACTGCTGTCGCTGCAGCCTGCTATCCTGTGGTGGTGAAGCTACTGATTACCATTATCGCCGCTACAGCGCGAACTATGGTGCAGTACGCTTGAGGAGCCGTGCAGCCGTCCTCTGCAAAGACATCCAGCCCAGCTGCCCGCGGACGCTGTCACCCCTCCTTCCTCCAGACGCGCTGAGAGAAGCCGCTGCCTTTCTCGTGCAGAGAAATCCAGTCCCGGCGCTTCCAGTTTACCCTCGCAGGTGACTGGGATATCGAGAGAGACCCCTGAAGGAGATACCAATCCTCCATCATTCTATTCAGAGGTATGGTGTTGACTAAACCCTTAGACGAGAATTCTTGAAACAAACCTTGGCAAAACCAACTTAACTTAAGCTACTTACTTACTCCCCCTTCTCACGTGTTAGGCTTAGGTCAGGCACACTGGGGTAGGCTTAGTTAGAAGCACCAGTTGAGTATGTTAGCCTAATGTATATATGACTGTATATATGTTTTATTACTTTTAAACCATTGTATGGCTAAGAAACCATATCAATGCTTTTACAGTTCTATTTCGCTATTCTTATCTTACTGTACGTACTTTTCATAATAACAGTTATTGCAATTGTGGCAATACATTTCTCTTGTATGAGAAGAAAGACTGTTCAATAAATGTTAACCTTTATTGATAAACGCCCGTCTCTCTATTCTCTACATACTGTGAAAGTAAACTGCACTAGACTGACTGAGTGAAATCTATGTCTATTGTTTCACACGACCCTAGAGATCGACTCTTGATCTGAGGAGCAAAGTTGTCATGTTGCACGGTTGTTGGAAAGCTGAATCCCTTCTTGTCTGTGCCAAGGAAGCTGATCACTTCCTATGCAGAGAAGAAAGTTTCCAGTGACCTCTGAGCTAGTTGGTAACACAACCCAATTAAGTTTAGCATAGTCAGTGGAGGCCTGGAATATCCGCAGTTCCACGTCGATACTACTGTTTATGTTATTCCAATGCGCAGGGCCTAGTGGGAAACTAGGAACTACACTACAGGGCTAGGCACGTTACCACTGATAAAGCACGCAAAGCAGAACTCGGATGTTTACAATTAAGAAAATACAACCTTAAGAGACGGTGTGCAACCCGCACTTCATGTGTTAATACAACGGAAATGCCACATAATTCAAACGGGCAACAGATCACTCCTTTCAGGGCTAAATCCACCTTTCAGCCTATCATGGTCCATGACAATCTGGATACGTTCCAGGAAATTGTGGTACAAGACATTAAGAAGCTTTATACCGCCACCAACAAAAAGAAGTTTTACATATCTAAACAGAACTGGTGTTACAAACAACTAATTACAAAACTCCAGAATGACCACAACATCGTTGTGAAACAGGCCGATAAAGGTGGCAATGTAGTCCTTTGGCCCAAAGATATGTATCTTAAGGAAGCGGAATTACAACTTAATGACATCTCTTGTTACCGTAGGGGCAATATCCAGGTTGTAAAAACCATGTGGGTGGATCAATACCAAAAACTACAAGCCTGGAGAAGCGCGGGACTCCTCACACATGATGAGTTCCGATACTTGAAGAAGGATCATCCAGTCATTCCCTCGTTTTATTTGATCCCTAAGATCCATAAAGACCCTGATACACCTCCGGGCCGACCGCTCATTTCGGCTATTGACAGTTCTTTGGAACATGTTTCCAAATACATAGACTTTTTTCTGCAAGGTTATGTTAAGACTCTCAACTCTTATGTTAAAGACTCTTTTGATTTCTTAAACAAAATTGAACAATTTGTTTGGGAAGAAGACATGATCCTAATGACTTTGGATGTTTCTTCTCTTTATACCTCAATAAAACACTGCGACGGACTCAAAGCTTTGGATCACTACCTTAACAAATGCCCTCCACACTCGATGGCACACAACAGAATGTTGCTAGAAATGACAAAAATGTGCCTCAAACAGAATTTCTTCATCTTCAATGGCGTAATTTACCAACAGGTTAGGGGTGTGGCAATGGGGGCCTGTTTCTCACCTAGCTACGCGTGTTTACACGTGGGGCTATGGGAGGAACAGGTCCTAGTCGGCCAACACCTTAGCATTATTTCCAATAACATTGCTTTGTATTTACGTTATATTGATGATGTTTTCCTTATTTGGAGGGGCAGTGCTGACAGTGCCAGAGCTTTTGTAGATTTGATTAATACAAACACCATTAATCTTAAATGTACTTCTAATATGAGTTCCAATTCCATCTGTTTTTTGGATGTTGAGGTATTTGTAAAAGGTAACACCTTGGGTACAAGACTGTACAGAAAACCCAGTGCTGGGAACACTATTTTACACTCTAATAGTCAACACCCGGCCCATTTAATTTGGAGCATTCCTTTCGGGGAAATGCTCCGGATTAAAAGAATCTGCAGTACGGATGCCGAATGTGCGGCTGCACAGGAGGCATGCAGATTACGTTTTCTAGCCAGGGGGTATTCCAATGCCAATCTCACCAAAGCTATCGAACGTTCTAATTCAGTCAGCAGACAGGAGGCCTTAATTCCCAAAGCAAGTAACATTCATACAGACGTTTCCATGGGAGGGGAAGTTAAAACAAGTTCCCCACAAGTCATTTTGACGTTTAATCGTCAGCATGGGGCTCTTCGGAGAATTTTGTACAAAAACTGGAATTTGGTTCAAAGTGATCCAGTGATTGGACACATAATAAACAACAAACCAGAACTCACTTTCCGAAAATCTCTCTCCATGTCCAAGGCATTAGTCAGTAACACCCTGGAGCCTAGGGCCTCCACCACTTGGATGACACTTAAAAAGGGCTTCAAAGCATGTCCACAATGTAAAGCCTGTCGTTTCGGCAGCAATAGGACCCACTTTAAGAGCCCATTTCGGGAACATCCAACTGCCATTTCCAAGTGGCTTACCTGCAAGATTGAATTTGTCATCTATGTGTTGGAGTGTCCGTGTGGACTCCAGTATGTGGGCAGTACCAAACTGCCCGCCCACAAACGGATACTCCAACACATACGTGCGATTTCGGGACATGATCAAAATTATCCGGTTGCCAGGGATTTTTAGGAGAAACATCTAGGCATACCTGACAAACGCCAATATTTTTAAATTGATTCTGTGGAAGTTTCAAGGAGAGGAGGTGACCGTGAGGCGAAACTCCGTCTCCTTGAGACCAGATACATATTGGAGCTCAACACGAAGAATCCTAATGGATTAAATGACATGTTGCGACGCTCATGAGGGAGCATTCACTTTTAAACATGGAACATTTTAATATGGTTGTATTAATTGTATGCATTGCAATGGTTTTAAGTAACTATGCAAATAAAGTTTTACCTTACCTTTACCAATAATGGATTAAATGACAGGGAAGATCTTTACACCTGCATTTAGGATTTGTCAGTTTGCCCATAAGACCTGTCCGGATACAATAAGAATCACCTCCCAGTTACGTCACTGTCAATCTTATTACAACTCTTTGAAACTGTGGTGACTCGTGTGTATATTTATGTAACTATAAAAACAAGTTTTTTAATTTTCTATTTTTACATGAGGAATTAGCTGTTATCATGTTTGCACTTTACATTGCCAATTTTGCACAATTACGTTTGCACTTGTTATGTTCTAGTAGGCATTGTGACAGGCCCACTTGGGCTCTATTCAGACCAACATGTTTTTTGATTCTAACAAGTGGACAATGGGATCAGCATTATGCAGCTTATTTTCAGATCCCCCCTTATTTAATGCTGTTGTCCTGTACAAACGCATATAGAACAGCCTTTGAACAACATTAGTATTCAAATTGATCATATTTTGAGTCAACACTCGTTTACATAGACATAATTGGTTGTCATGTTTATTTGGTATCAATTTTACTTTTGCGAGCTGTGTAAATATGCTTGTACATACATCAACTCAATAATTGTTTTTAGCTTGTGTAAATAATTGTTGGATTTATGTACTAATCCAAACGTTTTTTACACTGATATTCTTATCGTAAGCTATTCATGAGTATTACAGAAAGAACAGCGTTTATGTGTAAAGTATTTCTACCATGTTTGTGAATCAATTCGATGCACTGTCACTTTAAATGCCCCGCTCTATGACGAGCAGTTTGTCATGTGATCAAGCCTCTCCGAAGGCGAAACGCGTCATGGCGGCAGCGCTGGCTCCACCTAAATAAACCCCCTTTGCACCAGCATTTTCTTGGGTCGACTCTTTATCACTGTGCAACTGGCAGTTTGACTTTTCGTCTGCAAAGTTATAAGCTTCGTAAATATATATGTATATATACAAAAAATTATTTAAAATATGTTCAACCGATTCTAACTAAACAATTCATAAAATATCACGGAAAAAACAATTCCACATTAGACAAACATTCCTATTTTCCATAACATGATCCCACATGAAGAACACCCACATTTATATCAATCAATTTGAACACAACATTGACATATATTCGTTCTTTTATAAAACCCATTTTTTGACTCTAAAAGTATAACTGCCTATGTGCTGAACTAAATTCTTTCAGGTATTATATTTTCTATTTTTTCTTCTTCTTCAAACGCATATATATTGTTCTATTTTTATCACATAGTGAAGGCACCCCTTTGTTAGGTCGAGCCTAAAGTTGCAGCGCATGCGCTACTCGCTTTTGCGAGGCATGCAGTATTCAGTATAGCGTGGAACCTTTGTCGAAGCTCAGCCCAGCTTTTTGATTGGCTTGTTTCGTAAATGCTGCCTTCCGATTGGTTGTAGGCTTGTTAGTCCCTCCTTACGGCCATGTCGTCATTCGTGTCCTTCCATGGCTACTGGCCCCTTTACTGCAGACTACTTTCTGCCCATGCCACCCCCCTCCTACAGTCCGATGCCTTCTCCTCCCCCCGCACCCCACGTACCATGCCTTGTCGCCCACATGCATTTCCGTTTGCAAAGCAATATGTCTCACGTAAATGCGAGCCCTATTGCATTGCCAATGCTTGTTTCCATTTGAAACTCTGCACCAAGTACTAGTTTTTCTTTTAATCTCAGGATCGCTGTTTCTATGTAAATTCCATCAAAGCCCCTCCATCTAGACATTGCATATCGGGAATTGAGAGAAACAATCGCTAATCTCCCATAGCTGACAATAGAGCGCAAAATCGTGGAACAGGGTGACACAACGAGGACGGCACAACAGCAACAAAGAAGGGAAACGTGGGAGATCACCATCTTGGGAGCAAAGCCCACTCCAGCAGTAGGGTGGTATGCTTTGTGGCCCGTCCCAGGCACACCCGATATGTGGTCCCGGGTCTTCTGATGTGCTCCCCCATGCAAGTGACCAGTGGTCGGGAGGCTCCTGTGCACCATCTGTCGTGGGCTTTCCTTTTGGATGGCAGGGGTACCAGGGAACATCATTTTGGCAACAAGGCGTGCTTTGGAGTGAGGACTATGTGCACTCGGCAGCCCGACCCCGTCTTGTCCAATGTGTTGGTCCTGGATCCATGGCGGGTATGGCTCAGCTGTGCACAGCTGTATGGTGTTTGGGAGACTGCCACTGATCTTCTGCCGTGTGGCCCTGGGTCCACTGATGGTGCCCCACTGTAACCAGCTCACTGGTAGCAGGGAGACTGGTTCCATGTTAAAATATCGATTGCAAAAATATAGTTGAAAAAAATATCGATGTAAAAATATCGATTACAAAAATATTGAATTCCTATACTTAAACAGGTAAGTGCAATATTATCGACTCAAAAATATCGATGTAAAAAATATAGATGTAAAAAATATCGACTTTAAAAATAACATAAATTAAAATAAACTAATTAAAAAATATTAATATTATTAACAAAATAAAATACATGTAGTATAGATTTAAACTAATGATACCAAATAAACGTAATTTTTTTAATTAAGTGCGCAATTTTTTTTACATATACATATATTTACTAAAATACATTTTATTAACTATTATCGTTATTTAATTTATAAACTTTTTTGATTGTATAAAAATTAAATAAACACGTATTTAAATAATTTAAAATAAAATATTCTATATTTAATTAACACATTAAACTATTAAAAAAATAATACATACATTTAATAACAAAATAAAAACAACAGTAGTTGAAACATTGGATAGCGAAGGGGTAAACATTACTATTCCCACTCCAGTGAGTGCAACAGTAGAAAAAGCGCTAGAAAGCGTAGGAGTAAAAATTACTATTCCCTCTCCAATGAGTGCAACAGTAGGGAAAGCGCTGGATAGCGGAGGGGTAAAATTTACTATTCCCACTCCAGTAACTGCAACAGTAGTGAAAGCGCTGGATAGCGGAGGGGTAAAATGTACTATTCCCACTCCAGTGAGTGCAACAGTAGGGAAAGCGCTGGATAGCGTAGGGGTAAAAATTACTATTCCCACTTCAATGAGTGCAACAGTAGGGAAAGCGCTGGATAGCGGAGGGGTAAACATTACTATTCCCACTCCAGTGAGTGCAACAGTAGGGAAAGCACTGGATAGCAGAGGGGTAAAATGTACTATTCCCACTCCAGTGAGTGCAACAGTAGGGAAAGCGCTGGATCCGAAAAAATTAAAAAAATAAAACCATCACAAATTTTATTAAATTTCATTTCCAATATTACCTTTATTAATATATACATTTAAATATATTATTAACAAAGATAATAAAAAATATTATTTACCCATTATTTTACACTATAAAAACACACAACTACAATTAATTACACAATTTAAATTAAATAAATACTAATTAATTATTGAAAATGAATGTATTATTATTGATTAATTAATCAATAAAAATGTGATTACTTACCACCATTCACACCATTAACACATATTAACACCAAAACACACACCTAAAATTAATTACACAATTACAATTGATAATTACGAATTAATTGATGGTAATTAACCTAAAAGTATTTAATACTTAATCAATACATTTTTTATATTAATTACCACCCTTCACACAATTTACACATTTAAACACCACAAAACACACCTAAAGTTAATTAAGCAATGAACCTAATTATTTATTAATTGAATAATTGAAATGAATTAACAACTAATTATTAAACTATTATTAATTAATCAATTAACACATTAATTATTCAATACATTTTATCAAATTAAATGACATCCCACCCTATTCTCCTATAAACCCAGAACCCGCTACGGAACCAAAAACGCAGAATTAATCTTAAGCTAAATTAATAACTAGTAAAACTCTAAAACATATAATAAAATAACAAACAATTCACATTAAAAACACTAAAATACATACAATTATTAATAAATCGTAATTTTTGTAAACAATATTTATTACAAAGATATTTATGTAATCGATGTTACTTACCTGTCAGTCGATATTCTTGTCAACTATATTTTTGTTCTCTATATTTCTTTTCCACAATATTTTTGCGGCGATATTTCTGTCCCATGATATTTTTGCAGCAATATTTTTACTCTGCACTAGGAGACTACTGCAACCGACATGAAAGCACAGACTCAGCACCAAAGGTGAGCCTGCAGCCCTCCTCCCACTTGGACATTCCCGCAGATCATGCCACTCAGCCACCTCAGCCCCATCTCGATCCCCAGTCTGTGTGCTGGGGTGAGCAACACAAAAGTGAATACCCATACACACATTGACACACCACACGTCCCAAAGGAATCTCCACTGCTGCTTGGAGATGTTATGGCATCTGGGACAACAAATGTGGAGGACATCTGGCAATCACCAGCTTGTGGATCCCTCCATGCCCAAGATCATGCCCCCTGAGTACAACAACACTGTGGGTGGCAAAACGTCTAGCTACGCCACTGCAACAACACCTTGAAGGCCTGGCTGAATGAGCACCGCAAGAACCCCTGCAATGGCGAGATAATCGTGCTCTGTAAAATGTAATATATATTTGTCCAACTGTAATCGCTTCAACTTTTCCTAAAATTAAATCTTGATTGAATTTGCAACTTGTATATATGTAACTCTAACCACTAGTATCAGTAGTAGACAAATGCACTTACTACCATTCTTTGTGAGTTAAGAGTTTATCTGTTTTGTCTCTTTTATTTAATTCATGTACTCTGAAGTCCTAATGTAATGTAACTGGCTCTATTGTAAAGTGCTTGTAAAGTTGAAACCACACAAGTTGAGAAGTAAGTGTAGTTTATTACAGGAACACAGGAGCAAGGTAGGGAACAACCTACACAGGACTTCTTCATCAGCAACTCACATAGTTGCTAGGGAGGGGAAACCAGGATACAATGGAATGCATACAGAAACATTCTAAAGAATTAAAGGGCAACATAACACATCTTCCTCTTTTACAATTGGAGATAAAGAGGAAAAGAAACAAGATAAAGAAATAAGACTTTCAGCAAACAAAATCTTCTAGCCACTTAGGTTTAGAGCAAATGCGTTTCCGGTTTACACATATATCACTGCTACATGAAGGTTCATTGACAGATGTAGAATTGACATCATGATTAGGTGGAATAGGATCAGAGGTAGCAGGAACACAAGAGGGCGGAACTGACCCATCTGAATTGAAAGGAGGGTATACTACATTAGCACTGGGAGGAACATTATGTACATTGGGGGAGGAAGGGTTGGAATCGGAGGAAAGATTTTCAGAAACACTAAAACCACCATGATCCTCACAAGGAGTAGAATTGGGAGTGGAAGAACATGGCAGGTCAGGAGAAATGGAGTAGTCATTAGTTAAACAATTTTTACCTCTGTAGATGGCAATTCTTTTAAGATTCCACACTTTGCCATCGCTAAGAAGGACGGCATTTCGAAGTATCTTCTTAACCATAAGAGGTTCAGAAAATTGGGAATCACCCTTACGCACTTTCCAGGTTTTTTTTACCTTTACCCACATACCAACATCAACTTCTGCCGTGCTAGAGCAACATTTCTTATCAAAATTTCTCTTATACTCAAGGTGCTTATCAATAACATCAGATCTGACTTTGTTCATGCAAATGTCTAAGCAAGACTTTTTGTGTAACCATTTGGGATTGCATTTAGTTCTGGCAACACGACCTCTCATGATCTCAAAGGGAGACATTTTTAAAGCATCATGAATATTGGTCCTATAGGACCAGACAGCTTTGAAGGCTGAGGTTTCCCAATCTTCACCATTTTGTACAGCTATTTGTATAGCATTTTTCAAAACTCTGTTGAACCTTTCGCAAAGTCCATTACCGCTAGGGTTGTAAAGAGAGGTAGTCTTATGAACAATACCAACACGTTCAAAATAGGATTTAGTTAATTTAGACGTGAACTGAACGCCATTATCACTGATGACTTGATTGGGCAGGCCTTCCTCAATGAAAACCTTATCAATAAAATTCAAAACAGAAGAAGAATCAACTTTGTCAACAATGGTGATATTGGGCCATCTGGAAAATACATCAATTATTGAGATTATAAACTTATGATCGACTCCAATTGGTCCCATAATGTCCAAAGCAACAGTATGCCAAGGACCTTCTGGCACCAAGGGCTCACACATGTCAGGTTTAAGTGTGTTGAGTCCAACTTTAGCAACATACAATTTGCATAAAGCTTCTCTACCTTTAAACTTGAATAATAAAGGTTTGTAACCTAATACATCGATCTTACCACCGGAAAATCCTTCAGCAGAGATGTCAGGAGAAAAAAGATCATTTCCTAAATATTGAACAAATTTAGAATTCCAAACATTTTCATTAATGATGGTATATGGGGAACCGGAGTCAGCATAAATATCAATGGGAACACCACCAATAAGCATATTACAAATGGGTTTCTTAAGAACATTCCTTTTCCCTGAGTCATTAATATTAAAAATGTAAACTTTCTCAAGGGGTTTAGGTATGCAGATCTCATTCATAGAGCAAGGTGTAATACTCTTCACACAATCATTATCAACATAACAATGCATAACTTTGTCACTCAAATCTTCTTCATCATCAGAAGATGAATCATAAACAATTTTAACTTTTTTGGTTTTCATTCTATTGCAAGCTCTGGAGTAATGTCCAATTAAATTGCAATTAGAACACTTTTCCTTCAATGCAGGACAAAGTTTGTAGTTAGCTAAGTGCGAACCGCTTCCACAACGAAAGCATTTCAAATTATCGTTATTTTTAAACTCAGTAGGTTTATTTTTATGTTGAAGCCTTTGTTTGTAGTTGGATTTCCCTTGAACTTTTGAAACAGTTTGATCACTAGTAGTTTTAGAGTCAGAGACAGCTTTTTCCTCATTTTTAATAGCTTTAGCACTTCGACCGGAGAGCTCAGCTTTTCTGACAATGGCTAAAATATCTTTGAGGTCTGAGTCTCCATTTATCCAAAGTCTGTCCTGAATGGAAGGATCAGAAGCGTGCATAACTACTTGGTCTCTGATAAACTGTTCTTGAAGATGATCGAATTTACAATCCTCAGCAATTTTTTTAAGTTCAGCAATATAAACATCAATGTTTTCTCCAGGTCTTTGTTTCCTGTGAAAAAATTTGTAACGAGTAATACCTATACAAACTTTAGGTGAAAAATGACTGTCAAAGTCTTTTAGAATGTCATCAAAGACATTAGAATCACCACTACCACCACTTTTAGGCATTTCTTCATAAACTTTAAGACCACCTGCACCTAATGAGTGTAAGAAAAGTTTTTTCTTTCTTTCAGGTTTCATTTTGCCATCCTCATCAATAGTGTCAATAAAGTTCATAAAATACGCTTTCCACTGGAGCCATTTCATGCAAGGTTCTAAACCAGTGGGCCAAAAGGGTTGTGGTGACTGAATTGTAAAATTCTGAGAAGTCATTATGAATAATGAAAATAATAAAGAGTAATAAAATCTTACTTGAAGACTTAGGTTGGTAGGGGAATCCTTTGACTGTGCACTTGGAACGAAGAAAATGGAAAATAATAATAAATAATTCACTCTTAAAGTATTTGATAAATAAAATTAAATCCTTTCATAGATGAGCGTAATGTAATGTAAACGCTCTGAAAACGCGCTCTCAAACGCGTGGAGAAAGGTAAAATAAAGCGGGTGTAAATTGCTTTAAAACGCGCTTTTAAACGCGTAGCGAAAACGAAGTGTTGCTATGGTGATGAACTTGGAAGCTTAAACGCAATGCTCTAATGGACGCTCTGGTTGCCAAGGAGATGATCCCTGACGCTGATCCTTGACGCTCGTCAATGCGTGGAAGACGTTGCGCTGTGAAGACGAGCTGACGTCATATCCAAACAAAGGAGCGAAGACGAAGGGAGAGCGAGCATGGAATGAGCTGCGCGCAGAAGCGCTTGAAGGTAACGATCGCTTCAGAGATTCAAAAGATGCATTAGCTGCAACAAGGTTCTCAATTATCCAAAGTTAATAGAAAGTCACAAAAATTAGAATAACAAAAACGGAATGAATTATGTCCGTTAAGAGAGGAGCAGAGTAAACAGTAACAGGTTACTCACAGAGTTCCTCGAGGTTAAATTCAGGAAGCATTCATCAAGGCTATTAAGAGGTGAAACTCGACTAGAAGCAGGTCGAAGTTTAATGTTGATAGAAGTTAATCATTGAAGTAGAATTTTTCCAAGATGAATTTCCTTGAAGTTTCTCTTTTTAAAAAAAAAAAAAAAAATAAGAAGAAAAATTGTAGAAATATGGGTTCTTCAGATTCCTGGTGTTCCTTCTTGAAGCCAAGTCGCCAAAATTGTAAAGTTGAAACCACACAAGTTGAGAAGTAAGTGTAGTTTATTACAGGAACACAGGAGCAAGGTAGGGAACAACCTACACAGGACTTCTTCATCAGCAACTCACATAGTTGCTAGGGAGGGGAAACCAGGATACAATGGAATGCATACAGAAACATTCTAAAGAATTAAAGGGCAACATAACAGTGCTCTGACACCTTTGGTTAAAGTTTGCTCTATTGAAAAACGCATAAATAAATACTCTTTCAAAAACATTAAGGAAGTAATCGGGATCCTCTCCAGGAGTATACTTCTTGAGCACGAGTGAAGGTGTATTGGCGGCCCCACCCACTGGGCTGAGAAAAGGCTTCCTTCAATCTACCTACTTGTTTCTTTTTCAATTGGATTATAAGGTATCCAATACCTCCTCGTCCTGTCTTCCCGTCCTATTCCTTAAAAGTGAGCAGCTAGTCTGCTCCCCAGAACCCTATACCTAGCAGAACTTTTTAGCACTTCCCCCAATATGGCCCCACCAATCAGGCCATCATATAGGGGGAAGGACGTCACACAACTTCCTGTTCGTTTTTTTCTGCCTTCGCAGACTCTTTGCCTGGCAGGATATGGGCAGGATGTGGGTCCGGTGGGTGTATCGGTCCTTTATTTATTTATATTTTTTTGGGTGGCCTGCTGTAGCAGCTGCCTTCTTCTGTGCTTTTTGTAGCCTTTTGCTTTGTGTGGATTGTGCTGTTTGTCTTGCTCGCTCTTGCGGCCGCCTGTGCCTATTTCCTCATGTGTGGTGTACGGCGTGCTGTGGTGGCCGCTCACCTTCTGGCTCTCCCGCGGCGCCCTGCTATAGTTGGCGTGGGTCTTTGGTGGTTCCTTGTGGCATGGAGCATCCTCCTGGGTTCGTCGCCTCATTAACGGATTTCTGGCGGCCGGGGCTCTCCCTTTCTATTTCTGCCCTCTCTGTTAGTTGCGCGAGAGGTCGGGCCCTTGGGACTTTGTTGCTTTCAAATGGAAACTTTTTTCTGTTAGTCCCGATCTTTTGCTGGTAGTTGGAGTGCCTTGTGTTGCTTTTTGCTTCCTCACTGCCATGGAACAGGTTGCCTTGGGCTCTGCGGCTCCAACTTTGGATGCCCTGCGCCTCATTATTAATGAGGCTGTCTCTGATGCTTTCCGGGCTCGGGAGGCTGCTGGCCCTCCTGCCAAGGTGCCTCGTGGGTCTATTGATTCAACCTTGCGCTCCTGCAGACGATTTGACTGAGGAGGAGGAGTGTGTGCGTGGGTGTTTTGTTCACTGTGTAGAGCTCTCTGATTTATTCTTCCATGTGCATTTGAATTTTGGGTTTGTGCCTCCTGCATCTGAGGTCCTGGAGGACGACTTCTTTACCCAGTATCACCAGCGGACTCCGGAATCCTTCCCCCTGCATGGTGCTGTGCGCAAGGTGCTGGATCATGAATGAAATGAGGTTGATAAGTCCTCCTTCCCTCGCTTTTTGTCCAGACGTTATCCTTTGGAGGGGTTTGCTGTTGAGTTTCCACAGGCCGTCAAGGTGGACAATTTGATGGCTGGTCTTTCCTCGCAGGGTCTGGTTCTGTCTGATGTCGCCCTTCCTTCCGACGCTGTGGATAAACGTGTTGAGGGGGCAGTGAAGCGTTCCTACGCTGCTTCCAACTTTTCTGTCAGGGCGACGGCCTATTCCAATTAAATGGTCCAGTCCCTGCTCAAGGTTTTCCAGTCCCTGGCTCTTCTTTTGCAGGATGGGGAGGATGCCTCCTCTCTCTTGGCCCTCATGGAGCTGCAGGTGTCCTTTTTTCTGATATTTCCTTTGACAATTTGAGTGCCGCTGCGGCTGCATCCGGTGCTTCGATTGCTGTGAGGCATCATATCTTGATGCGTTCCTGGACGGCTGAGTCTTCTCAGAAGACGGTCCTACTTAAGTTGCCCTTTGTGGGTTCCAAGATGTTCGGGCCTTAGATGGAGGACATGATCAAGCAGTCGGCAGAGAACCCCAAGCTTGTGGCTCCTGTCCATCATCCTTCTCGGGGACGTGGTTTTGTATACTGCAGTGGCTTTGGGCCTGCTGCTCGGGGAGCTTTGCAGCCCTTTCGTGGCAGGGGTCGTAGCCGGGGCGCCCCTAGAGGTGCCAAGTTCTATGCCCCTGCCGGTGGTGCTGCACCGCTCCTTCCTCTGCACAATGACTGTCTGCCTTTTCCAGTTGGGGGTCGCCTTCGTTTTTTCCTATTCCAGTGATTGAGGGTTCCGGATGCCTGGGTGGGTCAGACTGTGTCTGAGGGTTATTGGATCGAGTTCTGTTCTCCTCCCCCCGGTCTTCTGGGTGACCGCCCTGCCCCGTCATCCTCTATAGCGGGAGGCTTTGCTGGAAGGTGTGCGCCTTCTGTTGGAGAAAGCAGCTATGGTGGAAGTTTATCCTCTGGAGAGGGGCGAGAGCTGTTATCAGATCCTCTTCCTGGTTCCCAAGAAAGTTATGTCGGATCTGCGCCCTGTCTTGGATCTCAAGAGTGTCTATCTCTTCATACCCCGATGTATGTTCAAGATGGTGACTTTGTTGTCCATCCCGTATCTGGTGCTTCCCGGGGGCTTCCTGGTGTCCCTGGTCCTTGTGGATGCTTATCTGCACGTCCCTATCCATCCTGTGGATCAGAAGTATCTCCGATTTGCTGTTGGTTCCCAGCATTTCCAGTTCCGGGTGCTTCCTTTCGGCCTTTCGTCGGCACCAAGGGTTTTCACAAAGCTCTTGGTCCCTCTGGTGAGCTTTCTCCATTCCAGAGGTCTTTAGGTTTTTCCCTATCTTGACGATTGGTTGATTGTTTGTCCTTCTTTTTCTTAGGCTCTGTCAAATGTGGACCAGGTGTGTCATCTTCTAGGGTCCTTTGGGTTCCTCATCAACCCCTGGAAGTCCTCCCTGATGCCCTCCCAGTCTCTGAAGTTCCTGGGGGCTCTGTTCCGCATGGATCTGGGGATAGTGTTCCTCACGTCACCTTTCTTGGACTCTGTCCCAATCCCGGGTGTCTCTGGTTGTGGAGTAAGGAGGAGATGGCTTCCACTCTGCATCTCCTCCCTTGGGCCTGGCTGCATTTGTATTCCCTCCTACATCACGTTCTGGCCCACTGGGATCCTGCCTCTCAGGACTACGAGGCTCTTATTCTTGTCACAGCGGGGATTCGGACTGCCCTCCGTTAGTGGTTGTCCCCTCAGTCTCTTTCCCGGGGCTTCGGCTTGCCTCCTCCTCCGGTTGTGGTTGTTCTGTCAACGGATGCCATTGCCATTGGTTGGGGGCGGTCATGGGTCCTTCCAAGGCTCAGGGTCGGTGGTCCCCGTTCGAGTCTCACCAGTCGTTGAACTGGAAGCAGTTGATGCCGGTTTGGTTGGCTCGCCTGTGGTTTGCTCCTCTTCTTCTTGGTCGTGTTGTCTCAGTGCAGACCAACAACCAGGTTGTTCGGGATTATGTGAATCGCCAAGGGGGCATTTGCCGGTCTCTGTTTCTCCTCTCCAGGATGATCGGTCTTTGGGATGAGCGCAGTCTGTTGTCTCTGACGGCGGTGTATCTTCCGGGGACGGAGAATGGGCCTGCAGGCTCTCTGAGCAGGGTGTTCCCTTGCTCTGGGGCGATGTGTCTGTCCCCTCTTCTGTTCCATCAGATTGTCCTCCAGTTCAGCCTTCCCTGGCTGGATCTGTTTGCCTTGGAGGAGTCAGCCCTTCTTCCCCATTTTTGCAGCCTGTTTCCTTATTGGCTTGCCTGGGCGATCAATGCCTTCACAGTTCCTTGGTCCCTGGGTCTTCTGTTTGCCTTCCCCCCTTTTGCTTTGATCCCCGGGTCCTTCGGAAACTTCGGTTGGAGCGGGCAAAGATTCTTCTGATGGTGCCGGAGTGACCCAGGCGGCCTTCGTTTCCCCTTCTGTTGTCCTTGACGGTTTGCCCCCATTGGCAGTTTCCTCTGTGGCCGTCCCCTCTGCGGACTCCTCTTCTCCGGGTTTCCTCTCTGCACTGCTTCCGGCTGAGGGTCTGGCACATGAAAGGTTAAATTTGTTGGTGTAGGGTTGTTCTGACGAAGTGGCCCAGAGTATCCAGTTGTCTAGACGTCCTTCCACCTTGAAGTCTTATGACCGTCATTGGAATAACTTCTCCTCCTGGTGCCTTGGGAAGGGTTTTTTGTCCTCCTCCTGTGCTGGACTTCTTGCGTGATGGGCTTGTCCTGGGCCTCGCTGTTTCGACGCTCCGTGTGCAATGGGCTGTCATTCTTGCATTTTGGGGTTCTGATGTGTCTTTTGTCTCAACTTTGGTGGCCCGCCTTCTGCACAGTTTTTTGATTCAGTGTCCTATTTCTTGCTCTCCTGTCCCAGCCTGAGATCTTCCCCTTGTTCTGCAGGCCTTGACTGCCTTTGAGCCTTTGCTTTTGGTGGACCTTAAGTTCCTTACGGCTAAGGTTAGTTTTTGGTGGCTGTTTCTCCTGGTGGGTGGGTTGGTGAGATTGGTGCCTTGATGACCTCTCCTCCTTTTTTGAGTTTCTGCTTGGACAAAGTGATTCTTTGCCCTTGTCAGTGCTTTCTGCCCAAAGTTTTGTCTACTTTCCACTGTCAAGAGGATATTATCCTCCCTGTCTTTTTTCCGGATCTCTCCTCCCCGGAGGAGGTGGTTCTGCATACTTTGGATGTTTTGCGGGCTCTCCGCATCTATTTGGATCACTCCAGTACCTTTCGTAAGGTTGATTCTTTGTTTGTTACCTATGGGACCTCGGGGAAAGGGCTTCGTCGTTCCTTACCCACCTTGTCATGTTGGGTGAAATAGGCTGTGGTTTCTGCTTATGAATCAGCTCACTGTCGTCTCCCTTCTTTGGTACAGTGTCATTCTACCCGGGGTGTATCCTCCTCATGGGCCATGTTCAAGGGTGCCTCCTTGCGTGACATTTGTAATGCTGCCACTTGGACCTCTCCCCATACGTTTGTTTCCCATTACCATCTTCAGTTGGGGGTGGCGGCCTCGGCCACCTTTGGCGCTCATGTTTTGTCTGATGTACATGGTGTTTAATTTGTACTGCTTTCATTTGATTAAATTGACCTGTTTAGCTTAATTTCTGGTCTTTATTCTTACAATCACCATGTGCTTGGGTATGGAATCACTGTTAAGGAATGGGATGGGAAGACAGGAAGAGGAGGTAGGGCCCAAGCTCTGGAATAATCTTTCAACTGACCTCAGACAAACCCATAATCACTTCTCTTTCAGGAAGAAACTAAAAACCGTCCTATTCCAGGAAGAATAAATGTTTCCAAACATCAGTTTACATCCTCATTCTCTGTTCTATGGCAGCTACTCCATCCTGCGAGCAAAGCGCGGAGATACCTCGTAAGGGGTCGATTCTTGCGCTATACAAGAGCATAAAATAAAATAAATAAATACTGCCGGGTTACTCACCGGTAATATTCATTACTCCAAGTCCTGGTCTTCCTGTCCCATTCCTGAGCCGTTCCCTCCCTCCTTGGGTTTTTTTCTTGGGGTGATTGTTTCTTTGTTTTCTGGTTTTCTTTGGTATTCTCAGAAGTTGTGTGACACACTTCCTCCTATATGCTTGCTTGATTGGTGGCACCATATTGGGGGAAGTGCTAAAAAGTTCTGCTAGGTCTAGGGTTCTGGGGAGCAGATTAGCTGCTCACTGTTAAGGAATGGGACAGGAAGACCAGGACTTGGAGTAATGAATATTACTGGTGAGTAATCAGACATTATCGCAGTATGACGTGTCCCTGAATCCAACTTCTAACACTGCTTTGTGGATGTGGGTTGAGAGTCTGCTCCCTACACATCAAAACCTTCACAGGCTTAGGTCTATTCCATGTCTTTTATTTTCACACAGAGACACAGGAATTCTTCTCCCTATCTCAAAGCTCGGAACACAGATTTAAACCCTACCCGAGACGATGGAATGAGTAGAATTAAGTATTAGTGACATATGTTGTCACAGCGCTTTAGTAACTCAGTGGAATTTAAACGCCGACTCAATCTGTTACTAGGATACGGGTTTCATAAAGCTCAGGGGCGTGTGCATCGTTCATGTGAAATGTATCTTTTTTGCTCTTGTGCAGAAAACCAGCTCCGGCCAACGGTATTTACCAGAAGTCTGCTTGTTTATTAGAAATATATGGGCTGTACATATTACTAAGAAAATTGCAGACTTTTTAGCTTATGCAGACACACGTTCAAAGTCCAATTTTACAATATGTTAAACATTTTAGGGCTTTTTAAGGATTCACTTCTGTACACACTCTGGATTATTTTGCACAATTCACAGACAGGGCACTTTTGGAAGTGTACCTTACTCTTTTAAATTTACAGCACCGTTTAAAAAGTAGGCAGGGTTTAATAAAAACAATGTACAGAATTTGTCATAAGGTGTGCTGTAGTCTTTTTTTTAAAGTACATCATTCAGAAAATAAATGTAAACAGCCATCACCAGTCTCAGTCACTCTTGCATTATTCCGCTCTCTACCCGCTGTCATGCTCACCAAAGTAGTTTAATTTATCCAACTGTAAGAAAGAAGAGTTTTGCTTACTCTTTTAGTCTTTTTTGTAGTATAAGGAAATACATTTCAACGGATTGTGTCTCACGCTGCAGAACCGGTCTGGTTAATTTCAAGTGTCCTTCTCAGGCTCCCTCCCTTTGTGTAGAGTGTTGCTCTAGGAGGTAGCACTGAGGCTGGTGTAAGGCTGAAGTACCCACATCAAGCACAATGAAGTGTGAGATCTCTGCATCTGAATGTCATTAACCTTTCTGAAGCAGCAGTTAGGGACAGACAAAGAGGACACCTGGCCCAGAAGCTTCCTAACTTGAACCGCAGAAACAATGGTCCTGCCCTTCACCCACACGATCTACAAATAGCAGACCTCAGGACTAACTAATCTTCAGCCCTCTTCTAGCAAGGTTTATGGATGAATTTAGCAATGTGTACATCCTTCTCACTTAATTGTCTGGGTCTCCAGCCTCCCATCACAGGCATGTAGACAAAGCACTTCAACTGTCTTGGAAGCTATCCTCGTCATCGCCATCGCCATCGCCATCCCCCAAGGATACAAGATCTCCAGGAAAGACCGCCCCACCCGCCCGGAGGAGGACTCGTCATCATCCACAAATCCACCCTCCGCCTGAGCACACTCCCTGACGAGCACACAGACCTGATGGAACACCTTCACTTCAAGATACTGGCCAGCTCCACTGCCACCCTCCAAGGAACCTTCATCTACCGAACCCCTGGACCCTGCAAACCCTTCGCTAACTCCATCACAGACATCATCTTCCTGCAGGCCATTGCATCCACCAAGTACACCCTGCTGGGAGACCTCAACTTCTCCCTCGACAACCAACTGGACCCCAACACCTCATCCCTCCTCGACAACCTCCACAACATTGGAGTTCGCCAGATGGTGACCAAGCCCACGCACTCAGCGGGACACACCCTCGACCCCATCTTCACTACAGGAAACTCCATCACCTTCAGCCACATCACCGAAATCCCATGGACCGACCATCGTTGTGTCCACTTCACCTTCAGAACACCTAGCATTCACAGACACCAACACCTGCTCCCACGAAGAAACTGGACCAAAATCACCAACGACCAGCTCACCTCCTCACTCAACAACTCCACCCCAACCATCACGGAAATTGATGACCCCAACACCGCAGCCCGAACCCTGCACAGATGGATTGCGGATAGCGCCAACACTGTAGCCCCTTCAAGAAAAACAATATTCGCGCCAAGAAAGCCACATGGCTCACCGCCAAACTTCGAGAGTCCAGACACACTTGCCGCCACCTTGAAAAAGCCTGGAGGAACACCAACTCCAAAGAAGCCCACGTCAACTTCAGAGCCGCCATCAAAGCCCACCACCAACTCATCAGAGAAACGAGGAAAAAAAGCGATCAAAGTCAGAATCTCCACCCACGGGCACAACAGCAAGGAACTCTTCAACATTATAATGGAGTTCGCCCAACCCACCAGCGAGTCTACTGACATCCCCCCTCACAAGACCTCTGCGACAAATTCAGCACCTTTTTCCACCCCACAATCAAGAGTATCTCCGACAACATCGACGACCAACACACTGAACCTTCACCAACCCCCCCAGACACCCGGAAACCAGCGATTGACAACTGGACCGCCCTCACCCACCGGAGACACACTGAAGACAATGAAGGCAATCCACTCAGGGGCCCCGATGGACCCCTGCCCCCACCACATCTTCAACAGAGCCGCCGACACCATCGCACCAATGCTCCGCCACACCGCTCACTACCGACTGCCTTGTTCCCCGACAACTGGAAACACTCTGAGATCAACCCCTCCTGAAGAAACACTTGGCTGACTCCACTGACCTAAAAAACTACAGACCCATGTCCCTGCTCCCGTTCCAAGCAAAAGTCATTGAGAAAGCCTTCAACAGCCAACAAGCCACATTCATCGAAGAGCACAACATTCTTGACTCCTCACCATCCGACTTCAGAAAAAAACACAGTACGGAAACTGCCCTCCTCACAACAACAGACGACATCCGCACCCTGCTGGACAAGGAGAAACAGTAGCCCTCATCCCCCTCGACCTCCCAGCAGTATTCGACACAGTCTCTCACCGCACCCTAATATGCAGACTCCACAACGCAGGTCTCAAGGACAAGGCCTCAACTGGATCCGCTCCTTCCTCTCCGGCAGAACGCAGCGGGTCAGACTCCCCCCTTTCCTCTCAGACCCTACACCTACCACCTGAGGAGTCCCCCAGGGCTCCTCCCTCAGTCCTACGCTCTTCAACGTCTACATGGCTCCACTCGCCCCCATCGTCGGAGCCTACGGACTCAACATTGTGTCGTACGCACACGACACCCAATTCATCCTCTCCCTATCCAACATACCCAACACCGCCAGACACAACTTTTGAGAAGGCAGCTGCCTACAACTAAACACCAACAAAACAGAAGTACTCATCATGGGCCCAAACCTCAATGCCTGGAGCAACACCTGGTGGCCCCCCGCCCTCAGAAACTCGCCAACCCCCAAGGACCACGCACGCATTGTTGGAATCATCCTAGAGTCCGAGCTCAAAATGGACCGCCAGATTAACTCCGTTTTGTCTTCCTGCTTCCACACCCTCTGACTCCTTCGTAAGACCTTCAAATGGATCCCCCTCGAATACAGAAAAACTGTCACTCACGCCGTGGTCACCAGCATACTCGACTACGGCAATGCACTCTACACCAGAATAACCTTACCGCAAGCTACAGAACATCCAGAATGCCGCTGCAAGACTGATCCTCAACCTACCAAGACACTGCCACATCTCCCAGCACCTGCGCACACTCCACTGGCTCCCAGTCAAGGCGAGAATCACATTCAAGATACTCACCCACGCACACAAGGCCCTCCATGGCACCGGACCAGAATACCTAAACAGCCGACTCAAACTCCACAAACCCCAAAGGACACTACGATCAGCCCAGCTCTCCCCGCACCATAAAGACCAGATCGGGAGGGCCCCGCCTTCTCCTTCCTCGTGGCCAAAGCCTGGAACACCCTTCCGCTCTACCTCAGACAGACAACATCGCTCCCCATCTTCGCAAGAAGCCTCAAAACATGGCTCTTCGACAGAGCCCCTCCTTGATGGAATGGATCCTGCAGCCACTCCCCCCCCCCCATATGCCTTGAGACCCTTACGGGTGAGTAGGTGCACTTAACAAACTCCTGATTGATTGATTGATTGATTGCTCCTCACGCCTATCTTGTGCCATGACACAAACAGGGACATCCAAAATGGATCCCACTTTGGTTTCGTAATTTATACTGTGAGGCATAATTTAACAGTGCACATCAAAAGACATCCCCTTCAGCACTTACAGAATCTTCTTTTCAATGTTTGCATTATTTACCAATATTGCTATGATCATGAAGTTACTGGCAACCCCATTTTGTTGCTGACTGGTACTGGTGGTAACTGACTCTCACTGTCCCTGGGCTCTGCCTAACACAGACAAAAGTGAAAGCACCTATACACATTAGGGTGCACCATGGGTTAGGGTACCCCTGTGATTGGAATGACCTATGCTATAAGTTCCTAGTAGATATTTGGGCAAGGGGATTAAAACTATCATTAAGTCCTTACTGAATAACAGGGCATGGTAGTTTAGGGGCCTGCAGCCCTTACTGCACTTGCATGTGTGCACTGCTGAGAGCCTGAAATCATTTTAAAAACCGCCCTGTTTTGCAGGACTGCTTTCAAATGTAAATTGTGCCCAAATTCAACGTTGGCAGTAGGGGCACTTACAAATTAATAAACTACAATATCTTTGCATTTTAGTTACTCCCAGGGTTACCCTAGGTGTCCCAGTGGGTAGGGGTCATGTACTTATAAGGGGACCCCTATACAAGATGTTTTATGTTCCCTGGGGATAGGAGAATTTGCACATTTCCATTCCCTCATTGTAGTAAAGTGCTTACCAAAATCGACTTTTCTGATAGGAGCACTGTGGAGTGGGGTCTACATTAGTTGTATATATTGAGGACCCCTAAAGTCTCCCATAGAATTCCCAGGGGTGGGGGGCTATGTAGCTATAAGCAGAGTCCTTATAACAGATGATTTATAGGCCCTGGTGCTAGAGAAATTGGACATTGCCTTTTCCCCATTGTAGATCTCCAGCCACATATGCTAACATTACAATAGTTTATGAACTCATAACTACGGCTAGGAATTCACAAAAAATACCATTCAAGGAATTAGGAGAATGGGAATGATAAATCTATCAATATGCTATTATTGAATTTATGTTAAAGAATACAGAAAATACGTTATAAGATTTACTTGTCTGTAAGCCAAAAATCAGACTTCTGGTGGACTGCCCTGATTGGTCAGAGTTAACAGGATTTGCCAGGCTTTGATAAAATGATAAGTGGCTCCCCCAGAGAAGCTAATCTGTTGGAAAAAGACCTGATGTAGAGGATTGTCAGAGCAGGGGGGGGGGGGGTTGTAAACCATGGTGCTACAAAGAAAAGCTAGGACAGTCAGGAACAGCCAGGTCCATCTACCTCCATCTCCTATGACCTAGCCAGATGGCAGGATTATGGAAGGAATTTGCATATGTCAGTGGTAGGGAAGCGATGGAAATCAGCCACACTGCAGGTTGGTTTAGCTAGCTCTTGTTCCTCTGCTGATATTTCAGCCATATTGAATTTTGGAGGAAAAGTGCTTCTGGGATAGCATTATGCCACACTTTGGAGGAAGTGGTCATACTCTGCAGGGTTGCCCTATACCTCACTGGACAGGAGTGCCCTACTGCTTGACCATAGAGAACACTAAATAAATATCCGAGAGGAGCACAGCCTCTCAGATCTGCTGCTTGCAACTAAGAGAAGAAGAAGGGTCCATGCTGGAAGTTTGATTTCCACCAACCAGTCACTGCACTCTGACTGACTGCGCCTCCTGCACAATCTGGAACTACAGCCTTTCTTCAAGAGGAATAAAGAGTGGACTCTCTGCGAGCTACAGGTTAACAGAGCTTATTTGAATCATCACCATCAAGAATCCCCAGCCTGGAGTGCGTCCAACTGATTTGTAAGGGCTTAGTCCAAGTGGATTGTGGGAACTGAAGTCCCAAACTTTCAAGGAACATTTTGGAGCTTCAAGACCCTTGGATTGTGTTTGGGTACTTTGAGACCGCCATGATAAACTTCAGACGTTTGGAGCAACTTTGGAAAAAGGCTCCATAAGTTAACCAAGTCAACCTAGCAAGCCAAGCCAGCGACCCTCAACCCACAAGCTTGTCTGACCTGCTGGTTCATTCTGATGAAAAGCTCTGGAGGTCTCACTTCCAGAGTTTGACCGGGAGCTCCCTGGAAAGCTAGCCGGTGAACCATCACCTAACCTGGCCTGGTGGAGTGTCTCGATTCCCCCGCTGCACGGTATGCATGTGGGTAGGTAGGGAAGAACTACACCACCCATCATGCATCAGGGCAGGCAGCCGGGTCTTACCTGGGAGGTTGAGCCTCTATATAAGTCCTTCCTCTAGGGGGATCTGGTGCTTTTCACCTGCTGCAGTATCGGGATCTTGAGAATCAAAAGACTGATGCGTTGAGAAGCGGATTTCCGTTCACGTCGCAAGGAGGACACCGCGGAAGCCCTGGAGGCTTGTACTGGAATCCAATTCATCAAGAGCAGCTGGGAAGCTGCTTGCGTTGCTGCCTTCATCACCTAGCGTCTCAGCTTGGATTGAGGAGATTCCTGAGTGGTCTGGAGTCCCACAAGTGTGCAGTAAGCCACCAGGTCCCCCTAGACTGTTTTCATTGCTTTTGTTGCCTTTGCTTGGAATGTGCAAATATCGTGCTCCTTCGATTCCGGTTCCTATTTAGAAGGATATTTGTTTTGTTTGGCTGTGTGATTTGGGGAACAGACCAGAGTGTCACACAGCAGTTCAGCATTTGCTGAGCACATCATGTTCTTTGCACACATGTGTGAAACGTATCACACCAACGTTTAACTCGTTTTCATTACTCTTGACATAGCGCTGACTCTCATGAAGAGAGCCTTTCCGGGCTAATCATGTACTTTCTCTTTGGATGAGATTACCTCCGCTAAGCTGCCTACTACAAGAGGGCTAGCATAAAAGGGATGCATGTAAGTACACTGGCAGACTAGGAGGGAGGGCATTGATGACCGACCGTTATATTGTGAGTGAGTGAGTGGTTATCAATGTTTATTTTTTCTTTCATATACAGCGCGCTGTGTGCTTAGGTTGATGGAAATACCCTAGTGTGAGCATATTCCAGTGATCACCGAAGTAGGCGATCCGTTAGGATGAGTGTAACAGAGTTCCTTTCATTATTCTTTGTTTTCCCCTTTCCCTTGTGCAGAGTGAAATGTTTGCGTCTCTCTGTGGGGTAGTTTCTAAGTCAGAAGGTAAAAACTTTGACCAAGGCCTACTGAAAAGGGGAAGTCGTGCAGGGCTCCATCGCGGTTGGTTTAGGTTTCTATACGCTATATAGTGTTAAATCTTTGAAAATTCATATCTCCGGTTCCCTACATTGGATTTTTTTTTTCGTTTTGGTGTCATTTTAAAGATAAAAATATTTCCTATTTTTATAAATTGGTATTGGATTTTTATTGTGTGTAGGGTCTTAATTATTTATTGAGTTGGTGTTTACAAATGCTTGAATACCTGTCTCTGAAGTTCAGCCTGCCTGCTTGCAGCCATGCTACCAGGTTATAGTAGTGTATGATGAGGTGTATCAAATTGTCACATGCATGATGTCATCAGTGATGTAATCAGTGATGTCATTTGAGATGTCATCAGTGATGTCATCAGTGATGTGACTGACCATGTCACGAATGATGTAATATGTGACATCATCAGCAGTGGATTGCGGGCGCACGAGTTATACTTAGTACAACTAACTATAACGGAGGAATTCCAATGGTTTTGTACAAGTGAAATGTCCAGCTTACTATAACACCCCTAAAACCTATGGTTCTTTCAGTGAATTCCTAAGGTTTTTTAAATGCTAATTCCTAACTATAACATGTCTGAAACCGATGGTTTTTACAGTGAATTTCAAAGGTTTCTTAAATGCTAATTCCTAACTATAACATGTCTGAAACATATGTTTTTTTCAGTGAATTTCAAAGGTTTTGTAAATGACAATTTTTAAATGTAATAATGGTTATATTTATTTTTTTTACACTGATTTACTACATTTTTTTATACTATTTATTTTTAGATATTTTATTTTTTATACATTACAGTAAAAAATATACTTTTTCAGAATGAATTACTTTAGTTTAAATACTTAGCAAATAGGCAATAGACTTTTAAGTACAGTAGTTACAGTTGTTGCAATGGGCAACACAATTTCAAACACAATGCAACATTGAGCTCAATGGGGATTTCTAGTTAAATGCAATTAGTTACTTTATGGATTACTTTTCTAACCACAGGACAGGATCCTAGATTCAGTCCTGTGACATCTCCTGTAAGCAGTTGAGTAAAGCTGTTTTGGTTACAGTGTGATTTTTAAGGAAATTATTGTATTTTAAAAGTTGACACAAAAACTTTTTTCACATAGAATCACCAATGTTATCCTAAGGGAGGAAATTCACTTGGCAGGTAAGTAGTGTTATCATTACTTTTTCTTTCTCAGTGGTGGATCCTGGACCCAGCACTGGTGCATCTCCTGTAAACAGTTGAAAGAATGTGTTTAAGTCATACAGGCTATTCTTAAGGAATATTTGTAGTTTGTGAAAATCGACACTTAGAAACTTTTCTGGTGAAAACCAAACGATGGATTCCTATGGAAAGAAATACAAGTTACTGGTAAGTACGGTTAGAATTACTTTTCAGGGTCAGTGCTGGGCTAAAAGATGCAGCACTAGTTTCTCTCCTGATAACATGTGAGTAAATCGGAATTCGTTGTTCGGATGATTTTAGGTGAATATTTTAAAGTTCCAAAACTCCACACTTAAAAGAATTTCCAAGTGAAACCAGTCAATGTTAGCCTATGGAAGGATATTCAAGTTACTGGTAAGTATAGTTAGAATTACTTTTCAGGATCAGTACTGGGTTCAAAGATGCAGCACTGAGGTTTCTCCTGATAAAAGGTGAGTAAATCGGAATTCGTAGTTCGGCTGATTTTAGAGGAATATTTGTAAGTTCCAAAACTCCACACTTAGAACAATTTCCAAGTGAACCTAGTCAATGTTAGCCTATGGAAGGAAATTCAAGTTACTGGTAAGTACAGTTAGAATTAATTTTCAGGATCAGTACTGGTCTTAAAGATGCAGCACTGAGTTCTCTCCTGATAACAGGTTAGTAAATCGGAATTCGTAGTTGGCTGATTTTACTTTGGTCCACTATATATAGAGCCACTTTCCTACACCATCCCCTCCCTTCACCACTGTCTAAACGTGCCCTATGTCCATTTTAATTTGGGAGATTCAGTCCCCTTGAATACTGAGGGTCCCTGGGGTCCAAGTAACCCACTAGGTACCTCCAGTAAGTGCCACAGAGCTGCGTTGCTGAGAGGTGTAAAAAGGGGCACGGTCTGGGCCACCTCTCTGCAATGCAGCAGCACTTACTGGAAGCACCTGGTGGGCTAGTTAGCCCCCAGGGGCCTTCAGGATTGAAGAGGATTTATTTCCCCAACTTAAAACACGCCACAGGTCGTGTTTGCACATGTCACCTCAGGCCCCGTCCCCTACCTTCGCCCCTGTGTAAACACGCTCTGTGTCCGTTTTATGTTTGGAGATTAAGTCCCCTTGAATCCTGAGGGTCCCTAGGGCTCAACTAGCCCACCAGGTACCTCCAGTAAGAGCCATAGAGCAGCGATGAACGATTCCTATGGAAAATTGTATGGGAAAACCTGTTTTGGGACCCCCCTTTTTTCTCAGCCCCCGCTTCACGAATCACCCCAGTCCGCTCCTATCCTGATTGCGGCTACAGCCCGAACGGCTGAACGGAATTATACCAAATTTGGCAAAGAGGTAGCCCTCTGTTCAGACTCGTGCCTTTTGCTTAAATGGTGTAAACCAGTTCTGCAGTTTCTGAGAAAATTACAATTAAAAGTACATATATATCAATGGCCTCGGTGGATCCGCGAATATTGCGCTCACTCTAAGCGCACCTTCCCGATCACGCGCTAATTGACTGTCAAGTGGTTGTCAACATTCGAAACCAGGAAGTGTTGGCAGCCATTTTGTGCCTCAATAGAAGCAAGGATCTAGAAATTAGTTGGACAAGTGTTCAAAACATATAAAGGGGGCAGGTAAGAAATATTTTGACCCTCTAGACCTGCTTAGGGGGTCCCACAAGGACCCTAGGGCCCCAAATTATTCTTTTTTGTTGTTGAAAAAACAGAGAAATGTGTGCATGGATCCGCCATACACAAATAAAAATGAAGTGCGGGCTCCTGTGTTTGTTTAAAAATTAGCTACCTGGGAGGGCCAAATCCGGGAGTCTAAAATATTGCATTAACACATGTTAGCAGCCGGTATCTCCAATGCTGCCTCGTATCTCCGATGAGTTGCAATGTATGCGTTCCCAGTGACAAGCTAGGTGTTCCTATGACAATATAACATGGAAGAGGCCCTCCATAAAGAGAGAGTAGGTTTTCGTATTCTTTCTTTCAAAATGCAAACCAACTTTGCTATGGCAGGGCGGGAGCCTCGGCTCTCACCCTGCCATAGCAAACAGCAGTGTTGAAAAAATCTTCAAGTAAGATAACAAAGGATTTGAAGTCCCTTATCACCGTTTTAGTTGTAGTTTGCTGCCGTTAAAGCCGCAATAATTTTAACGCCGTCCTTGTAAATATGCCCCTAAGTTTTGTAATGTCGACAATCCCGTCTCCCATTTAAATAAGCACTAAGTATTTAGTGAAGTGCACTGTGAATCGTGAAGCAACACTGTCTAATTGTGCTCGATAAAGAATTCGAAGAGTTGTGTACTTCTTTTGCTCGTAATGTACATTGGGGCAGATTTACAAGTCCCTTGCGCCACTATTGTTTCACTTTTAACATGGTAAAAGTGATGCGAAAGTGGCGCCAGGGGCTTGTAAATCTGCTCCACTGTGTTCTGTCATCTCAGTTTGCTTTCCCCTCTATCATTTAGAGGATCCTGGGTAAATATAACGGTTTCTGTACAGCCAATACCTTTCAACCCTATTCCCAAACTGCTTACTGCCTGTTACCATAGTAATAGTTCATGGAACACTTAAGTGAGCCCACAGGTCACAAGTTCACCACACAATGTTGCTAATACAAATAGTAACTGTGCTGGAGTTTTTAAATTTTTCCATAGGAACAGTTAATCGCAGCTACAGACTCTGGTAAAAAGCTGGTAAAGAGTTAGCCTCAGTATTATACTTCTAGATTTAAACATCATTTGTACTTTTTATTGTTTAATGTTTTCTAAGCATATGATTATCACATTAAATAATAGTGAAATGTTGTCAGAAAAAGAAGACGTATACACTTTTTTAAAATTAACTTTTATTACAACAAAAAGTAAATAACTAGAAACGTAACTTTAACATAACAATATAATAAATAAATAACTAGAAACGTAACTTTAACATAACAATATAATAATCAAAATGTGAGATGGACTCCAATGGTAGGAGGGTACGTAACCCGCAAAACAAAAATGAAAATAAGTGTTTAAAATTAGATGTGACTGAATGAGCTCAAAAACACAAATTAACATAACATTTGGCAATATTTGGTTATTTGCACATCTGCAGTGTGCCTGATACATCCCACCCCTCTCATAGGCCCGCGTTGAAGAGGTGTCTGTAGGGAAGTGCCTACTTCGTCAGATCTACAGTATGGTCCAGCAGGTCTTTAAAATGATTCAGAGATGAGACAGAATTAGGTGAGAGATTATGTCATTATGCAGGACAATATCGTTTATTTGCAACACATTTAATTGGAGGCATTGTGTATCTAGGCCGCTCTGCTTACCTTTTGTAAACACTGTGTTGAACAGAGTTCACAACATCAAGTCTGCTTTGTTTCTACACTGCAGAGTGTATTAAATTCAGTCTTGATTTTTTTTATCTGCAGAGTGGACAGCAGCGTCCATAACTTGAAAAGAGAAAGAGAAACAATGTGAGAGAGAGGGAGAGAGAGAAAGAGAGAAAAATGACATTGAAAGTGTGAGAGAGCCCCCAGGTGACTTGTTGTTGCTTCGGAAACAAGCTTCGCTGCTCACCTTGTGCTATTGGCCTGATTCAAAGAGGGTTCACCACGTGTCGAAGCAGCCTTCTCAGGCGTTGTTACGATGACTACGCATCATCGCAGAATCCTCCAACGTTGAGCTTTGGAGGTGTTGGGGGGGACTCAAATTTGTGAAATACAACATGTTAGATAAAAAGGAAGCTAAGATTGTGAGTCATTTGTTTATCAAAGGAGAGAGGACGTGAGAGAGTGACTGGAAAGAATATTCTCAGCTCACCTTTCTGTCACCGGTGTGTCTTCCACCACGTGCCGGGACATAGCTCCACATCTAAAAGATAGTAAAAGAAAGATGTTATGATTGGTAATTGTCACTATCTTAATGTGGAGTAGAATAACATCTCCCTTTCACACACCTTCCCTCTCGTATTAAAAATACAACTATTTGTACAGTTCCAACTTGTTTAATGGGCTTCGAATTCTGAAGAATTATTAGAGTAGTAATGTTTTCCATCCGGTTGTGAAAACAAGTGGTGCGCAGTGATACACGTGGTTTTAATCATCACAAGCGACTGACTTTCCTGCCATAGGAAAAAAAATACAAATGCAATAAGATACGGTATATGAGACTGCGTACGCCTAAATCGCTGTGTCGCCTTTTTTGTACTTTTCTAACCACAGGACAGGATCCTAGATTCAGTCCTGTGACATCTCCTGTAAGCAGTTGAGTAAAGCTGTTTTGGTTACAGTGTGATTTTTAAGGAAATTATTGTATTTTAAAAGTTGACACAAAAACTTTTTTCACATAGAATCACCAATGTTATCCTAAGGGAGGAAATTCACTTGGCAGGTAAGTAGTGTTATCATTACTTTTTCTTTCTCAGTGGTGGATCCTGGACCCAGCACTGGTGCATCTCCTGTAAACAGTTGAAAGAATGTGTTTAAGTCATACAGGCTATTCTTAAGGAATATTTGTAGTTTGTGAAAATCGACACTTAGAAACTTTTCTGGTGAAAACCAAACGATGGATTCCTATGGAAAGAAATACAAGTTACTGGTAAGTACGGTTAGAATTACTTTTCAGGGTCAGTGCTGGGCTAAAAGATGCAGCACTAGTTTCTCTCCTGATAACATGTGAGTAAATCGGAATTCGTTGTTCGGATGATTTTAGGTGAATATTTTAAAGTTCCAAAACTCCACACTTAAAAGAATTTCCAAGTGAAACCAGTCAATGTTAGCCTATGGAAGGATATTCAAGTTACTGGTAAGTATAGTTAGAATTACTTTTCAGGATCAGTACTGGGTTCAAAGATGCAGCACTGAGGTTTCTCCTGATAAAAGGTGAGTAAATCGGAATTCGTAGTTCGGCTGATTTTAGAGGAATATTTGTAAGTTCCAAAACTCCACACTTAGAACAATTTCCAAGTGAACCTAGTCAATGTTAGCCTATGGAAGGAAATTCAAGTTACTGGTAAGTACAGTTAGAATTAATTTTCAGGATCAGTACTGGTCTTAAAGATGCAGCACTGAGTTCTCTCCTGATAACAGGTTAGTAAATCGGAATTCGTAGTTGGCTGATTTTACTTTGGTCCACTATATATAGAGCCACTTTCCTACACCATCCCCTCCCTTCACCACTGTCTAAACGTGCCCTATGTCCATTTTAATTTGGGAGATTCAGTCCCCTTGAATACTGAGGGTCCCTGGGGTCCAAGTAACCCACTAGGTACCTCCAGTAAGTGCCACAGAGCTGCGTTGCTGAGAGGTGTAAAAAGGGGCACGGTCTGGGCCACCTCTCTGCAATGCAGCAGCACTTACTGGAAGCACCTGGTGGGCTAGTTAGCCCCCAGGGGCCTTCAGGATTGAAGAGGATTTATTTCCCCAACTTAAAACACGCCACAGGTCGTGTTTGCACATGTCACCTCAGGCCCCGTCCCCTACCTTCGCCCCTGTGTAAACACGCTCTGTGTCCGTTTTATGTTTGGAGATTAAGTCCCCTTGAATCCTGAGGGTCCCTAGGGCTCAACTAGCCCACCAGGTACCTCCAGTAAGAGCCATAGAGCAGCGATGAACGATTCCTATGGAAAATTGTATGGGAAAACCTGTTTTGGGACCCCCCTTTTTTCTCAGCCCCCGCTTCACGAATCACCCCAGTCCGCTCCTATCCTGATTGCGGCTACAGCCCGAACGGCTGAACGGAATTATACCAAATTTGGCAAAGAGGTAGCCCTCTGTTCAGACTCGTGCCTTTTGCTTAAATGGTGTAAACCAGTTCTGCAGTTTCTGAGAAAATTACAATTAAAAGTACATATATATCAATGGCCTCGGTGGATCCGCGAATATTGCGCTCACTCTAAGCGCACCTTCCCGATCACGCGCTAATTGACTGTCAAGTGGTTGTCAACATTCGAAACCAGGAAGTGTTGGCAGCCATTTTGTGCCTCAATAGAAGCAAGGATCTAGAAATTAGTTGGACAAGTGTTCAAAACATATAAAGGGGGCAGGTAAGAAATATTTTGACCCTCTAGACCTGCTTAGGGGGTCCCACAAGGACCCTAGGGCCCCAAATTATTCTTTTTTGTTGTTGAAAAAACAGAGAAATGTGTGCATGGATCCGCCATACACAAATAAAAATGAAGTGCGGGCTCCTGTGTTTGTTTAAAAATTAGCTACCTGGGAGGGCCAAATCCGGGAGTCTAAAATATTGCATTAACACATGTTAGCAGCCGGTATCTCCAATGCTGCCTCGTATCTCCGATGAGTTGCAATGTATGCGTTCCCAGTGACAAGCTAGGTGTTCCTATGACAATATAACATGGAAGAGGCCCTCCATAAAGAGAGAGTAGGTTTTCGTATTCTTTCTTTCAAAATGCAAACCAACTTTGCTATGGCAGGGCGGGAGCCTCGGCTCTCACCCTGCCATAGCAAACAGCAGTGTTGAAAAAATCTTCAAGTAAGATAACAAAGGATTTGAAGTCCCTTATCACCGTTTTAGTTGTAGTTTGCTGCCGTTAAAGCCGCAATAATTTTAACGCCGTCCTTGTAAATATGCCCCTAAGTTTTGTAATGTCGACAATCCCGTCTCCCATTTAAATAAGCACTAAGTATTTAGTGAAGTGCACTGTGAATCGTGAAGCAACACTGTCTAATTGTGCTCGATAAAGAATTCGAAGAGTTGTGTACTTCTTTTGCTCGTAATGTACATTGGGGCAGATTTACAAGTCCCTTGCGCCACTATTGTTTCACTTTTAACATGGTAAAAGTGATGCGAAAGTGGCGCCAGGGGCTTGTAAATCTGCTCCACTGTGTTCTGTCATCTCAGTTTGCTTTCCCCTCTATCATTTAGAGGATCCTGGGTAAATATAACGGTTTCTGTACAGCCAATACCTTTCAACCCTATTCCCAAACTGCTTACTGCCTGTTACCATAGTAATAGTTCATGGAACACTTAAGTGAGCCCACAGGTCACAAGTTCACCACACAATGTTGCTAATACAAATAGTAACTGTGCTGGAGTTTTTAAATTTTTCCATAGGAACAGTTAATCGCAGCTACAGACTCTGGTAAAAAGCTGGTAAAGAGTTAGCCTCAGTATTATACTTCTAGATTTAAACATCATTTGTACTTTTTATTGTTTAATGTTTTCTAAGCATATGATTATCACATTAAATAATAGTGAAATGTTGTCAGAAAAAGAAGACGTATACACTTTTTTAAAATTAACTTTTATTACAACAAAAAGTAAATAACTAGAAACGTAACTTTAACATAACAATATAATAAATAAATAACTAGAAACGTAACTTTAACATAACAATATAATAATCAAAATGTGAGATGGACTCCAATGGTAGGAGGGTACGTAACCCGCAAAACAAAAATGAAAATAAGTGTTTAAAATTAGATGTGACTGAATGAGCTCAAAAACACAAATTAACATAACATTTGGCAATATTTGGTTATTTGCACATCTGCAGTGTGCCTGATACATCCCACCCCTCTCATAGGCCCGCGTTGAAGAGGTGTCTGTAGGGAAGTGCCTACTTCGTCAGATCTACAGTATGGTCCAGCAGGTCTTTAAAATGATTCAGAGATGAGACAGAATTAGGTGAGAGATTATGTCATTATGCAGGACAATATCGTTTATTTGCAACACATTTAATTGGAGGCATTGTGTATCTAGGCCGCTCTGCTTACCTTTTGTAAACACTGTGTTGAACAGAGTTCACAACATCAAGTCTGCTTTGTTTCTACACTGCAGAGTGTATTAAATTCAGTCTTGATTTTTTTTATCTGCAGAGTGGACAGCAGCGTCCATAACTTGAAAAGAGAAAGAGAAACAATGTGAGAGAGAGGGAGAGAGAGAAAGAGAGAAAAATGACATTGAAAGTGTGAGAGAGCCCCCAGGTGACTTGTCGTTGCTTCGGAAACAAGCTTCGCTGCTCACCTTGTGCTATTGGCCTGATTCAAAGAGGGTTCACCACGTGTCGAAGCAGCCTTCTCAGGCGTTGTTACGATGACTACGCATCATCGCAGAATCCTCCAACGTTGAGCTTTGGAGGTGTTGGGGGGGACTCAAATTTGTGAAATACAACATGTTAGATAAAAAGGAAGCTAAGATTGTGAGTCATTTGTTTATCAAAGGAGAGAGGACGTGAGAGAGTGACTGGAAAGAATATTCTCAGCTCACCTTTCTGTCACCGGTGTGTCTTCCACCACGTGCCGGGACATAGCTCCACATCTAAAAGATAGTAAAAGAAAGATGTTATGATTGGTAATTGTCACTATCTTAATGTGGAGTAGAATAACATCTCCCTTTCACACACCTTCCCTCTCGTATTAAAAATACAACTATTTGTACAGTTCCAACTTGTTTAATGGGCTTCGAATTCTGAAGAATTATTAGAGTAGTAATGTTTTCCATCCGGTTGTGAAAACAAGTGGTGCGCAGTGATACACGTGGTTTTAATCATCACAAGCGACTGACTTTCCTGCCATAGGAAAAAAAATACAAATGCAATAAGATACGGTATATGAGACTGCGTACGCCTAAATCGCTGTGTCGCCTTTTTTGTATCCAGTCTGCTGCACCCCATCTACTTTGTCCGCTGCACACCCAGGCCTCACTGCTCACCTTTTCACAGACAGAGTACGTTCTACATCATGCAGTCCCGCTCTGCCACCATGAAGTCTCAGATTTGGTGCTGAGTCTTGCTATCACTATGGCAAAGGACATACTCGTGCACCTATCTTCATCGCAGGTACCTCAGCCGCTCAGTCCTTGCAGAACCACTAACTCAATGACCAAAGAGGCCACGCACGTGATAGTGGGCCCTCCTGTTCGTTAGTTCAGGCCTACATGAGGCGTCCAAACCACTAGGACGGGCCATCACAGCGCTTGTGATGGGAGCAACTCTAAAATGGCGTAGAGCACGTGCACCCCATCTTTTTTATTGGTAGGGTCACGTGTGTAGTGACGCATGTGCAGGATGGTTGTGGTGTGGGTGTATACCAGCCATGAGGGAGTGTGTGTGTACCATTCTGACAACTAGACCTGGAAGTAAGAAATCACTACAATGGAAATCTGGGCCATGTAGCGTTGTTGTGTTTTCCTGGTAGCGTAAGCGGAGTGGGCTGGACTGACGTATGTCAGTGCTGCACGAGGCTGTGAACGATGACTCCGGTGCTATGGGCGTGGTTCCGTCGTGAGCTATATGAGAAATCAACTGATTCGGGTGTCCGTGTTGTAGGGCTGCCATCACCCAGGTCTTAAATGCAAATGTGTCATTATGTCTGTAAAGTCCCACAACATGGCAACATAGAAGGTATGGGGTATCACTGACCTTATATTCATCCATAGTTGCACACATAAAAGATGGTGGACATGACGCAATTCTGTGAATATGAATGTTTGTTGTACATTCAGTGGAGTGTTGTAGCTGTAGAAATACAGGGCTGTGAAAGCCTTAGGTAGCAGTTTTTGGCACATGAAGGGCAGGTAATATATACACGTATGTGGTCATTCAGGTATACTGTCGAACTTGATGCTAGAAGTCAGTGTTCGAGGCGCGTCCACATCTTGTTATTGAAGAGAAATACGTGTGCCTGAAAATTTACTGTAAATACGGTGCTTATGTAAATTGCAAATATATTTTGGGTCGACTTTGTGCTATATAACTATGCTAAAAAAACAAAAAAAACATGAAATAGCACACACTTATAAATTGACTATACACTTTCTTTGCAATATTGTAATGATCCACTTGTACGTTCGTATTTGTAGAATGAGCGAGAGAAAGTTATATCATCGAAGTTTTTGTTACTTGCAGAGGTAAGATGATTGCATACGCTGTTTACAGCACAATATAATGTGATAGGGTGCAGGAGTAGCATTTTATAAGCATAATTAGTACACAGACACAGATAGATAGTTGAAGTGGGTACCGGCACGTGTGCTCGACTCCATTTTATTACGTTGCTTTTGGTAACAAGTAGAATAGTAATCATGATATCATACACAGATATTCAATCATAAACGGTTTATGACTTCTGCTGTATAAAGGTAGGAGCACTATATGTGAAATAATACACAAAAGATTCTATCGTAAAGGGTTCATGAGTTGTGGTGCACTAGGATAGGGTCGGTTTGTGTGGGGCCTGCAATGATGCGTGGTTCAGGCAGAGCGCCCTGGTAAGAATTTCTTTTGGCTACTGAATTTTGCCTTAATAAGGCCATGTGGCGATTATTTATGGTGCACTGAGCTAGTGGTACATCTGGTGCTCAGCGTGTGCTCACCCTGCGATGATGTGTGATTCGAGCGGTCTGTACTCAAAGCATTGACTGTTCCATACTGGACTGCTTGAACTTTGAGGGAAAAAATAAATAAATACCATCAATGGTTATCAATTGTTCTCTAAACTAGGTCTACTGATTGCTCACCATAACAAATTAAACTATTGCATTTCACGCAGTGCATTCTAACTTTCTCAAAATGGGGACGTATGTCTGGTGGCGATTTTAAAGGTGATGCCCCAGAGGTACTTAGTTTTGCCGGTGGTGGAGTTACATTCTGGCGCAGTGTACTACATTTGCCTGGGCTCATGATGCACAGGGCCAGGGACAGACTAATTTGCATGTAGCCAGGTTCTGAGCTGGGATGGTGCAGTGAGCTAAAAAACGGTGATGGATCAAGCCCTGATCTGTTGACTGGGTAGGAGTATTCTGTTTAATTCAGATGCTCTGTCCATCACCACCCCCTTTTCTGAATAGTTTTGTCCACCACAAGCGTGGAAGGGTATGCTCAGATGTGAGTCCCTTGCTCACTGCACCATCAGGATTCAAGCAAGCCGGGCCGAAGACGGCTGTAATGCCAGAAACCGGTCCCCGGAAGCTTGTTTCCTTTCCAGTAAAAGAATTGTTTTGGTAGTTTGGTCTGCCCTGTTCCCATGATGCACTGGGCCAGGGACAGACTAATTTGCATGTAGCCAGGTTCTGAGCTGGGATGGTGCAGTGAGCTAAAAAACGGTGATGGATCAAGCCCTGATCTGTTGACTGGGTAGGAGTATTCTGTTTAATTCAGATGCTCTGTCCATCACCACCCCCTTTTCTGAATAGTTTTGTCCACCACAAGCGTGGAAGGGTATGCTCAGATGTGAGTCCCTTGCTCACTGCACCATCAGGATTCAAGCAAGCCGGGCCGAAGACGGCTGTAATGCCAGAAACCGGTCCCCGGAAGCTTGTTTCCTTTCCAGTAAAAGAATTGGCTTGGTAGTTTGGTCTGCCCTGTTCCCATGATGCACTGGGCCAGGGACAGACTAATTTGCATGTAGCCAGGTTCTGAGCTGGGATGGTGCAGTGAGCTAAAAAACGGTGATGGATCAAGCCCTGATCTGTTGACTGGGTAGGAGTATTCTGTTTAATTCAGATGCTCTGTCCATCACCACCCCCTTTTCTGAATCGTTTTGTCCACCACAAGCGTGGAAGGGTATGCTCAGATGTGAGTCCCTTGCTCACTGCACCATCAGGATTCAAGCAAGCCGGGCCGAAGACGGCTGTAATGCCAGAAACCGGTCCCCGGAAGATTGTTTCCGTTCCAGTAAAAGAATTGGCTTGGTAGTTTGGTCTGCCCTGTTCCCATGATGCACTGGGCCAGGGACAGACTAATTTGCATGTAGCCAGGTTCTGAGCTGGGATGGTGCAGTGAGCTAAAAAATGGTGATGGATCAAGCCCTGATCTGTTGACTGGGTAGGAGTATTCTGTTTAATTCAGATGCTCTGTCCATCACCACCCCCTTTTCTGAATCGTTTTGTCCACCACAAGCGTGGAAGGGTATGCTCAGATGTGAGTCCCTTGCTCACTGCACCATCAGGATTCAAGCAAGCCGGGCCGAAGACGGTTGTAATGCCAGAAACCGGTCCCCGGAAGCTTGTTTCCTTTCCAGTAAAAGAATTGGCTTGGTAGTTTGGTCTGCCCTGTTCCCATGATGCACTGGGCCAGGGACAGACTAATTTGCATGTAGCCAGGTTCTGAGCTGGGATGGTGCAGTGAGCTAAAAAACGGTGATGGATCAAGCCCTGATCTGTTGACTGGGTAGGAGTATTCTGTTTAATTCAGATGCTCTGTCCATCACCACCCCCTTTTCTGAATCGTTTTGTCCACCACAAACGTGGAAGGGTATGCTCAGATGTGAGTCCCTTGCTCACTGCACCATCAGGATTCAAGCAAGCCGGGCCGAAGACGGCTGTAATGCCAGAAACCGGTCCCCGGAAGCTTGTTTCCTTTCCAGTAAAAGAATTGGCTTGGTAAGTTGGTCTGCCCTGTTCCCATGATGCACTGGGCCAGGGACAGACTAATTTGCATGTAGCCAGGTTCTGAGCTGGGATGGTGCAGTGAGCTAAAAAACGGTGATGGATCAAGCCCTGATCTGTTGACTGGGTAGGAGTATTCTGTTTAATTCAGATGCTCTGTCCATCACCACCCGCTTTTCTGAATCATTAAATAAATCAAGGCTAAATTCAATACTGTCCGTAGTGTAGATCTAAAGCTGAATTCAAGTTGTGAACCCTGCTGTCCTCACTGTTGATCGAAGGCAGTAGTTAGCACAGACATCAAGAAATTCTTTTTGTTGTATCCTTTTACAAAATCTGAGGACATAGAGTACAATTATCTGTGCCTTAAATAAATCAAGGCTGAATTTCATGCTGGCCGTAGTGTAGATCCAAAGCTGAATTCAAGTTGTGAACCCTGCTTCCGCACTGTAGATCGAAAGCAGTAGTCAGCACAGATATGGACGAATGATTTTTGTCACTTATTTTAACAAAATCTGAACACATACAGTACAATTGTCTCTGCATTAAATAAATGAAGGCTGAATTCCCTACTGTCCGTAGTGTAGATGCAAAGCTGAATTCAAGTTGTGAACTCTGCTGTCCGCAGTGTAGATCGAAGGCAGTAGTCGACACAAACATCGAGGAATGCTTTTTTGTCACACACTTTAACAAAATCTGAGAACACAGTACAATTGTTTCAGCCTTAAATAAATCGAGACTGAATTGAAAGTTGTCTGGGGTGCGGCGGTCCCCAGGGCCCTCGAGGGCTCCAGGCGGAGGGCCACGCAGTCTGCCTCCCACAATACACAAATCCCTGGGGGTGGTGGTTCCTGGGGCTTGAGGGGGGTCGTTGAGGCCCCCACACTTCTAATTTTGGAGGGGGGGCCTTGGACACGAAAGTGGTGCAAGGGTGTTGTAAATCTGGTACACAGTGTTATATTTTACTTTGCTTTCCTTTCTGTCATGTAGAGGATTCTGGGTAAATATAACGGTTTCTGTACAGCCAGTACCTTTCAACCCTACTTCCAAATGGCTTACTGCCTGTTACCATAGTAAAAGTTCATCGAACACTTAAGTGAGCACACACGTTAGAAGTTCACCACACTATGTTGGTAATCGAAACCGTTACTGTGCTGGAGTTTTTCAAAGATTTGCATAGGAACCGTTAGTCGTAGCTATAGACTCTGGTAAAGAGCTGGCAAAGAGTTAGCCTCAGTATTATACTTTAAGTTATATTATTTCTATTTTAAAATGTTTTCTAACTTTATTATTATCACACGAAATAATAGGGAAATGCTGTCAGAAATATACTTTTTTTAAATTAACTTTTATTAAAACAACAATAAAAAACTGGAAACGTAACTTAAAGATAACAATGTAATAAATAACTAGAAACATAACTTTAAAAAAAACAATTAAACAAAATGTGATATGGACTCCAATAGAAGTAGGGTAGGTAATCTCCAAAACAAAAATGAAAATAAGTGTTCAAAATTGAATCGATGTGACTAAATGAGGTCAAACATTACAAGTTAAGGTAACACTTGGCAATATTTGGTTATTTGTACGTCTGCAGTGTGCCTGATACATTCCACCTCTCTTATAGGCCCACGTTCCAGAGGTGTCTGTATGGAAGTGCCTACTGCATCAGATTTACAGTAAGGACCAACAGGTCTTTAAAATGATTCAGAGATGAGACAGAATTAGGTGAGAGATCAATTCATTATGCAGGACAATATTCTTTGGGGCTCATTTACAAGCCCCTTGCGCCACTTTTGCGTTACTTTTCCCATGTTAAAAGTGACGAAAAATGGTGCAAGGGGCTTATAAATAAGCTCTTTTATTTCTAATGCATTTAATCGGAGGAATTGTATATCTAGGCCGCTCTGCTTACCTTATGTAAACACCGTGACCAACAGAGTTCACAACTTGAACTCAGCTTTGGTTGTACACGGCAGAGTGGACAGCAGCGTCCATAACTTTAAAAGAGAAAGAGAAACGATGTGAGAGAGAGTGAGAAAGAGAAAGAGAGACAAAACTACATTAAAACTGTGAGAGAAAGTTATAGATGGAGCAATTAATCCTGGAGAAAATACTCGTAGCTCACCTTTTGCCTCCGTTGTGTGTCCAAGCATGAGCTGGTTCATAGTGCACCCTCCAGTTTAGTGATCTGAAAGATAGTATATAGAGTTAGTAATAGCATAGTACATACAACTGCACATGTATATTTTTGCTTCATTTATTTGTACACTCAGGATAATGTATTTCATCAACTTCCGCTGTAAGGAGGTGTCTGTGTGCTGTTTTTCCTCCAAAGTAGTATATCCCATGCACTCCTACTGCATAGCGGTGAGTTCTCAATATTGCATACCTAGACTGTTGCACCCTATTGAGTCGCAGAGTCCGGAGGTGAGTGTTTTTCTTGGGAAGTCAGAGGCAGATTTAGAAGCTCCTTGCACCACTTTTCCAATGTTAAAAGTGACACAAAAGTGGCGCAAGGAGCTTGTAGATCTGCCCCTCAGACTGTTGTAACCTATCCTCACTTGTCGGTGTTAATTGTACATTACTACACAGTGAAGCTGCTGCACACTATCCACTCTCGTCTTTCACAGATGACTTGTCGTTGTTTCGGAAACAAGCTTATTTGTTCACCTTGTGCCATTGGCGTGATTCAAAGAGGGTGCACCACGTGTCGAAGCAGCCTTCTCAGACGTTGTTACAATGGCCATGCATCATCGCAGAATCCACGAACGTAGAGCTTTGTAGGTGTTTTTGGGGGGGATGACGCCAATTTGTGAAACACAACATGTAAGATAATAAAAAGGAAGTTAACATTGTGTGTCATTTCTTTATCAAAGGAGAGAGGAAGTGAGAGAGTGACTGAAAAGAATATTCGCAGCTCACCTTTCAGTCACTGGTGTGTTTTTCACCACGTGCTGGGACACAATGCACCCTGAAGCTCTACATCTAAAAGATAGTAAAGGAAAGATGTTATGATTGGTATTTGTTACTATCTTAATGTGGAGTACAATAAGATCGCCCTTTCACACACCTTCCCTCCCACATTTAAAAACAACTATTTGTACAGTTTATATTCCGGACGTTTGATCGATTGTGAAAATGTTCCTGCTATTGGAAAAAAAATATATATAAATGCAATAAGATACGGAATATAGGACTGCGTACGCCTAAATTGCTGCGTCGTGTTTTTGTATCCAGTCTGCTGCAGCCCATTGACTCCCTCCGGTGCGTATCAACGCCTCACTGCTCACCTTTTCGTGGACAGGACACGTTCTACATCATGCAGTCCCGCTCTGCCAACAAGAAATCTGACATATGGTGCTGAGTCTTGATATCAGTATGGCTAACGATATACTCGTGCTCCCATCATCATCACAAGTTCCTCACCCGCTTAGTACTTGCGGTACCACTAACTCAGTAACGAAAGAGGCCACGCACGTAGTGTTGGGTTCTTGTACTCGGTGGTTCGGGCCTACATGAGGCGTCCGAACCACTAGGATGGGCCATCCCAGCATTTGGGATGGGAGCAACTCTAAAATGGTGTAGAGCATGTGCGCCCCGTCTTTTTTATTGGTACGGTCACGTTTGTAGTGACACATGTGCTGGATGGGTGTTGTGTGGTGTGGGTGTATACCAACCATGAGGGAGTGTTTGTGTGCCGTTCTGACAACTAGACCTGGAACTAAGAAATCACTACAATGGAAATCTGGGCAATGTTTTGTTTTTGTTTTTTCCTGATAGCGTAAGTGGAGTGGGCTGGCCTGACGTATGCCAGTGCTGCGCAAGGCTCTGAACCATGATTCCGGAGCTATGGGCATGATTCCGTCGTTAGCTATATGAAAAATCAAGTGATTCGGGTGTCCGTTTTGTAGTTCTGACGTCACCCGGATTCCCCAACTTGGCCAACATGGAAGGTACGGGGTATCACTGATGCTATATTCGTTCATAGTTGCGTACATAAAAGATGGTGGACATGACACATTTCTGTGATTATGAATGTTTGTTGTACATTCAGTGGAGTGTTGTTGCTGTAGTAATACAGGGCTGTGAAAGGTTTAAGTTGACATTTTTGCACATGAAGGGCAGCTAATATATATAAACGTATGTGGTTATTCAGGTACACTGTAGAACTTGGGGCTGGAAATCAGTGTTCGAGGCTCGGAGCTGGGTCCACATCCTGGTATTGTAGAGTAATGACATAATGTACGCGTGCCTGAAAATGTACTGTAAATATGGTGGTCATGTAAATTGCTGATAAAGTTTTGAGTTGATTTTGCGCAATATAAATATGCTAAAAAATAAATTTAAAAAAGGAGGAATAGCCCACACTTACTGTCAGAGGTAAGATGGTTGTATACGCTATTTATAGGACAATATAATGTGGTAGGACGCAGGAGCAGCATTTTACAAACATAATAAATACACAGACACAGATAGATAGTTGAAGTGGGTACGGGCACGTGTGCTCAACTCCATTTTATTACGTTGTTGTTAACAAGTAGAATAGTAATCATGATATCATACACAGATATTTAATCATATACGGTTTATGACTTCTGCTGTACAAAAGGTAGGAGCACTGTATGTGAAATAATACACAGAAGATTCTATCGTAAACAGTTCATGAGCTGTGGTGCACTGAGGTAGGGGCGGTTTGTGTGGAACCTGCGATGATGCGTGGTTCAGGCAGACCGCACTGGTAAAAATGTGTTTTGACTATTGAATTTTGCCTTACCAAGGGCACTTGGCGATTATTTACGTGTACTAAGTTAGTGGTACGTCTGGGGTTTAGCGTGTACAGACCCTGCGATGATGCGTGGTCTGAGCGGTCTGCACTGAAACCATTCACTGTTGCACACTAGACTATATGAACTTTGAGGGGGGAAACTTGCATCAATGGTTATCAATTGCTGTGCAAACTAGGTGTACTAATTGCTCCCCATAACAAATTAAATGATTCCACTTCAACCAGTGCATTCTAACTTTCACAAATTGGGGACGTATGTCTGGTGGCGATTTTTAAGGTGATACCCCAGAGGTACTTGGTATTGCCGGTGGTAGAGGTTCATTTTGGCGCAATCTTCTACATTCTTTGTTACCATAGTTCACAGGATGCAACAATTGAAGGGGCTTGTGCATACTAGCAGTGCAACAGCACTATCTTTTTCTCTGCTTTAAATCGAGGCTGAATTTAATACTGTCTGTAGTGTAGATCAAAAGGTAAATTCAAGTTCTGTACCCTACTGTCCACAGCGTACATCGAAGCTACTAGTCTGTACAGTTATAGAAGAATGCTTTTTTTCACTTATGTTAACAAAATATGAATACATACAGTATAATTGTCTCTGCATTAAATAAATCAAGGTTGAATTCCCTACTATCTATCGTGTAGATGGAAAGGTGAATTCAAGTTGTAAACCCTGCTGTGTACAGTGTAGATCTTAGGGTGGAGTGCATCATCTGCAATCATTATTGAAGTGGAAGATCGAACATGTATGCAGCGTGCATTTTATTATTCAACTAAATCTATAAGTGATATATTAAATTTTTGAAGGAAGCATACTAAAGGGATATTGTGTAGGGTTTGATAGGTGTTATAATTAGTTTGGTCTCCACTCAGTTAGTGGTACCTGAAACAACAAGGTTCTGTGGATCTGGGCAGCCCGTACTGATAGTAATGTTTTTAGTCTTGTGAATTCTGGCTTAGTAAGGTCACATGGCAAATTTGTGTAGGTTTGAGGGATGATTTTTGGTGCAATGACTTAGTAGTACCTTTGCCGCTTAGCGTGTACGTATCCTGCGATAATGCATGGTCGGGAGAGGGCACAGTAATTGGAGTGTAGATCGAAGGCACTACTCGACACAAACATTGATAAATGCTTTTTTGTCACAGTTGACAAAATCTGAGGACACAGTACAATTGTCTCTGCCTTAAATAAATCGAGAATGAATTAAATATTGTCTGTAGAGCTAAAGCACCACTGGTACCAAGTTGTGAACCCTGCTGGTCGCAGTGTAGATCAAAGGCAGTAGTTGATACAGAAAACAAGGAATGCTTTTTTTGTCACATACTTTAACAAAATCTTAGGACACAGTACAATAGTCTCTGCCTTAAATAAATCGAGAATGAATTCAATGTTGTCTGTAGTGCTGATGCGCTTCTGGTATCAAGTGGTGAACTCTTGATCGCAGTGTACATTTAAAAGCAGTACTCAGTTCAGATATTGAGGAATGTTTTTTTGTTGCATCATTTAACAAAATTGTCTCTTCCTTAGATGAATCAAGGCTAACTTCAATGCTGTCCGTGGTGTCGATGCAAAGCTGAAATCAAGTTGTGAACCCTGCTGTCCGCAGTGTAGGTCAAAGGCAGTAGTTGACACAGAGATCAAGGAATGCTTTCTTTGTCACATACCTTAACAAAATCTGACGACACAGTACAATTGTCTCTGCCTTAAATAAATCGAGAATGAATTTAATATTGTCTGTAGAGCTGATGCGCTTCTGGTATCAAGTAGTGAACTTTGTTGATCACAGTGTACATTTGAAGGCAGTACTCAGTAAAGACATTGAGGAATGTTTTTTGTCGCATCCATTAACAAAATTGTCTCTGCCTTACATAAATCAAGGCTAACTTGAATGCTGTCCATAGTGTAGATGGAAAGCTGAATTCAAGTTGTGAACCCTGTTGTACGCAGTGTAGATTGAAGTCAGTTGTTAACACAGACATGGACGAATGCTTTTTGTCACTTATGTAAACAAAATCTGAAGACATATAGTACAATTTTCTCTGCATTAAATAAATGAAGGCTGATTTTCCTACTGCTCAAACTTTAACAAAATGTGAGGACATAGTACAATAGTCTTTGCTTTAAATAAGTCAAGACTAAATTCAATGTTTTCTGTAGTGCTGATGCGCAACTGTTATCAAGTTGTCAATTCTACTGACCACAGTATAGATTGAAGGCAGTACCCAGCACAGATACAGACAACAAATTTAGATCCAAAGTTGAATTTAAGTTGTAAACCCTGCTGTCCGCAGTGTAGATCGAAGGTAGTAGTCGATATAGACATAAGTCTGTGGTGCTGTGGTGTTGAGTTCGCAATAGGCCTGTATCGAGGAGGCATGCGGTCATGGCGGCAACCATGTGGCAGGTTGCTGAACTTCACTGCGACGCAGTCTCTTCTCTTTGCAGAAGTGAACCACGGCCAAGGCGTAGCCTAATTATTTATAGTCTTACGTTGACATTGTTTACGTTGGACTAGCCCACTCCGCTTCTGTTTCAAAGGTGGGGGTGAACACAGCTACATGACCAAAATATTTCCCAGTGTCTGAGATAATATGGTTTCGTCCACTTTTCAGTACACTACACGTATCAATAGTATATCTACATGCGGAAAAGTTTTTGGTTTGAATAGTGAATTGTGTATAGTATTTCACTGGTAGTCTTAGCGTTGTGTACATTATTGTTGATGTTCAAATTCTTTCCCTTATACATACTTGGTTGCCACATCTCTGTACATTGAGCTAGTGTGCTGTTGAGGGGATATATTATTTTGGAAAGGTCTGTTGTCTGGTTTTGCGCTGCCTCTGAGGTAGTAGCGGGGAGGGGTCCGTGGCGGGTGATTGTGGTGGTGGTGGTGCTGGGTATTGTGATTTTGTTTGGTGTTGGAAGTGTATAATTAGAACCTCTATCACATGTTGCTCTTTAAATATGAGTGTGAGTTGGATGTAATTCACGCAGTACATAGTCGACATTCTTACATTAGTTAAATGTTGATGTTAATTTGTTAGTGGTAAGTGGAACTGTTGCCTGATTTTTTAGGTAGCATTGCAGATTTTGTTTCTTGTTCAAAATATGGGGAAGTGGTCAACATTATAAATAGGAATTGTCATTTAAAAAACATTTGAAATTCACTGAAAAGAATAAAGGTTTCAAGTAGGTTATAGTTAGGAATTATCATTTAAAAAACCTTTAGAAATTAATTGAAAAAACATAGGTTTCGGGGGTGTTATAGTTAGCTGGACATTTCACTTATACAAAACCATTGAAATTCCTATGTTATAGTTAGTTGTACAATGGACGATGTTAGAACTTTATCTGAGAGTGGAGATGGAGGTACTCCCTTTGACCAGCTGCAACCAACTCTAGGTCCCAACCATGGAACAGTGTCTTGATCCTATAATGGACAATGTTAGAACTGTATCTGAGAGTGGAGATGGAGGTAGTCCCTTTAACCAGGTGCAAGCAGCTGTAGGTCCCAACAGTGGAAAGGTGTCTTGATCCCACAATGGATAATGCTTGAACTGCATCTGAGATTGGAGATGAAGGTACTCCCTTCGACTCGGTGTTAGAAAGTCTAGGTCTCAACAGTGGAACGGTGTCTTGAGCCCATAATGGACGATATTAGAACTGTATCTAAAGTGGAGATGAAGGTACTCCCTTCGACCAGCTGCAACCAACTCTAGGTCCCAACAGTGGAACGTGTCTTGATCCCATAATGGATGATATTAGAACTGTATCTGAGAGTGGAGATGGAGGTACTCCCTTCGACCAGCTGCAACCAACTCTAGGTCCCAACAGTGGAACAGTGTCTTGATCGGATAATGGACGATGTTAGAACTGTATCTGAGACTGGAGATGAAGGTACTCCCTTCGACTAGGTGTAAGAAACTCTAGGTCCAACAGTAGAACGGTGTCTTGATGTGGCGCCGCGGCTAGGGCGACTGACTCCGGAATCTGGGGATCACGGTTCGATCCCCTGCACCGGCGGCAAATTAGCCCAGCACCATGTGACTCTGGGCAATAGCTTGCTTAATCTTCCCGACGGCCCCCAGCGCCTAGAGACCCTTACGGGTGATTGTGCACTTTACAAATGTGGATTATTATTATTATTATCCCACAATGGGCGATGTTAGAACGGTATCTGAGAGTGGAGATGGAGGTACTCTCTTCGACCAGCTGCAACCAACTCTAGGTCCCAATAGTGGAACCGTGTCTTGATCCCACAATGGATGATGTTAGAACTGTATCTGAGAGTGGAGATGGAGGTACTCCCTTTGACCAGCTGCAACCAACTCTAGGTCCCAACAGTGGAAGGGTGTCTTGATCCCACAATGGATGATGTTAGAACTGTGTCTGAGAGTGGAGATGGAGGTACTCCCTTCAACCTTGTGCAATCAGCTGTGGGCCCTAACAGTGGAACAGTGTCTTGATTCCACAATGGATGATGTTAGAACTGCATCTGAGAGTGGAGATGAAGGTAGTCCGTTCGACCAGCTGCAACCAACTCTAGGTCCCAATAGTGGAACGGTGTCTTGATCCCACAATGGACGATGTCTGATATTACCTGCTGCTTGCTTTTCTCAGAAGTTTGTGTGTTGAGGTGCATCACACTCTGTGCTTCCATAGCTAACTGTACCCTCTGTGATCAGGTGCAACCAACTCCGTGCTTTTGAATCAAACGATATGTGGGTGTTAGGTGTTAATGACCAGTGCATCTGTTCTAGACTGCGGTTCGCAGGGTTCACAATTTAGATTGAGAGGTGATTGTTTAATTACAGAATCCATTAGTTAAGTAATTATAACGTCTATTGAAACATACACAATATTGTTTTATCAGAACATTGGAATGTTGGGAGCTCCATTGAAAACAATGGAGTAGCTCCGTTCTTATAATGTCTTGTATAAGCCTGGAACTGCAACATTGCAAAGTTTTTTTGTTCACAGCTCTGGCTGTCAACAAATGCTTCAGGGAGGCTGAATGGATTCCAAGCCCCTTGCAATCTCTTAAGGCTTTGCTTTATTTGTTAGAAGATTGTATCCTCTAGTGGCAGAATGTTCAAATAGCCTTATAGCTCTTTGTAGCTGGGCTATAGTGGCTATGAAGTTTCTCTGCCTTGTGAAAGGCCCTCGCCTTCAGCTTGGGACTTTAATGCTGGAGAGTGCCTTTAATAGCCTGTATAGCCTGCTACACTGTGCAATAAGGGTATAGTATACTTGGTTAAAGAAGTTTGTTTTTCAAGAGGAGTTATAGGTTTAGTACAATGACCAAATTAATCTTGCAAGTCAAACGGAACAGTGAATAGAGTAGACTGTGGACAGTTGAAATCCCAGTTCGAATTGTTTTGATTGATTTATTGTAGAGTTTTATGTAATTTATGTTGTTGCATTTTGAAAAGAGTGAGTGCGAAAAAGTATTGATGGTTATATGTGTGAGTACTGCCTTCAATTAATAATGAAGACAGTAGTGTTCACAATTCAGATTGAGTTGCTATTGTAGATGATGCAGTCCTGTAAGGGAAGAGATTGCTGTAGTTTGCTCTGTCTGCACCATTTATAAGCATCATTGCAGGCTCCACGCACGTTTTGTTTGCTTCGTGTATTGCAAACTGTAGAGCTCAAGTCAACGCCATGTGGCTGTGGGCCCTTGCTGAACGCTCTCTCTGACCTGTACTGCATTCACAATTGAGATTGAGTTGATATTGTAGATGAGGTAGTCTTGTAGGAAAAGACATTGCTCCAGTGCATACTGGTATCATGCAGGCTCTGCAGAGGTTTTTTTTTGCTTTGCGTATTGCAAACTGTAGAGCTCAAGTTAATGCCACACCACTGTGGGCCCTTGCTGACCTATACTCAAGACTTCAGTGTACACATTTGACATTGAGTCGGTATTGTAGATGATGCTGTCCTGTAGGAAAAGACATTGTTCCAGTGCGCTCTGTGTGCACTACTCATACGCATCATTGCAGGCTCTGCACACTTTTTTTGCTTCGTGTATTGCAAACTGTAGAGCTCAAGTCAATGCCACGTGGCTGTGGGCCCTTCTTGAACACTCTCTCTGGTCTGTACTGCAGAACTCAGTATTCACATTTGCAATTGAGTTGGTATTGTAGATGATGCAGTCCTGTAGGAAAAAACTCCAGTGTGCTCTGTCTGCACCACTCATACGCATCATTGCAGGCTTTGCACACTTTTTTTTGCTTCGCGTATTGCAAACTGTAGAGCTCAAGTTGATGCCATATGGCGGTGGGCCCTTGCTGCCTGCTCTCTGTTGCCTTCACTGCAGATAGCAGTGTTCACAATTGAGATTGAGTTCTTAATGTAGATGAGGTAGTACTGTAGGAAAAGACATTGCTCCAGTGCGTACTGTCTGCACCACTCATATGTATCATTGCAGGCTCTGCAGACGTTTTTCTTTGCTTTGCGTATTGCAAACTGTAGACATTAAGTCAATGCTACGTGGCTGTGGGCCCTTGCTGAACGCTCTTTCTGGCCTATACTGCAGACTTCAGTGTTCACATTTGACATTAAATCGGTATTGTAGATGATGCTGTCCTGTAGGAAAAGACATTGCTCCAGTGCACTCTGTGTGCACCACTCATACGCATCATTGCAGGCTCTGCACATGTTTTTTTGCTTCGTGTATTGCAAACTGTAGAGCTCAAGTTAATGCCACATGGCTGTGGGCCCTTGCTGATCGCTCACTATGGCCTACACTGCAGACAGCAGTGTTCACAATTGAGATTGAGTCGCTATTTTAGATGAGGTAGTCCTGTAGGAAAACACATTGCTCTAGTGCGTACTGTCTGCACCATGCATATGTATCATTGATGGCTCTGCACACACTTTTCTGTTGCTTTGCTTACGACACACTGGGCAGCTCAAGTCACCTTATGTAGGTGTGGGTTGTTGCTGACCGCTGTCTGAGGCCAACACTGCAGACAGCAGTGTTCACAATTCTGATTGAGTTGCTATTGCAGATGATGCAGTGTTGATAGCAACAGATATTGCTCCTAGTTCGGCCTGTCTACAGCACACATTATTTCTGGCTGTGCACATGCTGAATGCTTTTGATGTGGCTATGTGAGAGCACTAGAACTGATGGAGTGTTTATGATATGATCTTTTTGTGTATTATTTTAGATCTATTAATTGTGTGTCAGTATGAGGTTCCGTGACAATTGTAAGTGGTGTTTTCGACTCGTACGAATATGGTCGAGTCTAGTATCTATGAACCGCAAATGACAAGTTTAGTAGGTGTGCGCAGTTTCGCTGTGCTAACTTAAACCGTTCGTTTGTTATGTGGGTTTCTCATCTGTACCCACGGGTTCCATCTTAGATACGGCATCCATTTTGTCTCTTGCCCTCAAGTAGCCAGCGAACGGATGCTGTCCGCTTCGCGACCCTGGGACTCCCAAGATATTTGCGGAAGACACATGTTCTTTGAAAGTGTCTTTATGACAAGGGGGTTGCTGCTGTAAGGCAGATGACGCCGCTCGAGGCTCATCTTACCGTACGGGCTTATTGTCTCAGCCGTGCATCTCATTAGGCACGTCCCTTTGATGCCTGTATCTCGTGCTTCTCGATACCTCCCCTTTTTACACCCTTTCCGATCTCCCTACTGTCTCCGTCTTCCTCTGCACCTGTCTTTGTTCCTATTTCGATCTACTTTACTGCTGATTGGAATTTGCTAATGGTGGGAAGATGGGTTTTTACAGTTGGGACCCGCCAAATGTTTCCGCACTTATGATCCGGACCTTGTGTGTTTCAAAGTGATCTAAGCGACCCCTCTGAGAGCGACTTGTGGGAACCAGGTTGTAAACTATTGTGTAGCATGTTATCCTATGGGTAAAAACTGTATAAAAGGAGCGATCCACAAATACAATTTGAAGCAGTCTCCCCGAACTACACTCGATGTACTTCCTGTGACTTCTGTGTTCCCTGCAGTAAATAAACCTTGACTCTTTGACGCCGAAGGAAGTGTCCCGTGTCTCTGTGACTTGTACGCCGGAGCAGGTTACCCACGAAGGTTTCAGGTGTTGTGCCCTGGCACCGCTGGGTCCAAAAGAACCCAGTCCTTCAGTTGGCGCCCAACGTGGGGCTTCATCAGTGGTACCGGTCCAAGCCCGACGATCGTGAGGAACTTCGTGTGAAATCTCCGAGGGAAGGTGCACCCCGCTTCATCGATCCTGTTGTCGAAATAAGTGGCCCGAAGACTTTTCCCGCGAAGATTCCCGCCTCCTAACGGCTGCGACGGACTGCTGCCCTGACTGTAGACCTGTTTTGGCGCCTGGCGTAGACCTTGGTATAGCGAGACGATTGACGGGCCTTCCTGAGGACGCCATTGATCTTTGAGTTAAGTATTTGTGGGTCGCTCCCAGAGTTCTTTGTTGTAAACACTTTAGCGAGTGTTTTTGTTGTAGACGCTTTAGCGGGTGTCTTTGTTGTACACGCTGTGTGAGTGTTTTTGTCGGTGACACTTTGCTAGCGTACTTTGTTGTTGTTGTATTTGTTTGACGACTGCAGCCGCCAAAAACCGAGGGTTTTGTTCTTTGCTGGGACTTGGTAAATCCCGAAATCCCGTAACCCTTGAAGTTTGTGAAACTCGGCTAGTGTGCAAGATGCCTGGTCGCAGTACTTTGTTCAGTTGCTTTAGACCTTGTGGTGCGGAGTCCCTGCTGGAGGATTCGTGTCCGATACCTCCGGTTGGAACTCCTACTTATGATTTATATAGCAAACATGGGCTAGGCCCGATTGCTTTTAACGATTATTGGGTTAAATATACCAAGAAAGACGGCGATCTTCGTTGGCCACCTCACGGTAGCTTCGAAGCGTCGATCTTAGATAATTTGGAAATAAAGTTGTTCGAACGTAAATCTAGGCCGGCCATGTTTGATGCCTTTCGGTTCTGGCGCAAAGAAGCCCGACAGAAAGAGATCAGACAAAATAAACGTAGTCAGCGAGATACTGTTGTTACTATAGTGAAGAAAGCTGAGCAGTTTCAGCGTGATAAGGAGGATAAGGATAAGGAAGTGTTTGAGAGATTACAGCGTATGTCCATAGACAAATGCTATCCTGCTTTGCCTACGGAGTCGGATAAGAAGGAAGAGGCAGTTGAGGATTCTTTAATGTCTTATCTTATGAAGTCGCCACCTCCGTACGTACAGGGTACCGCAGCTCCTGTGGTCCCTGCCGTACCTGTTCTTCCACCTGTTATTCCTCCACCAGTTCCTCAACCTGCACCCGCTCTTCCGCCTGTTCCTGCTCCTTTGCCTATTTCTATTCCTACTGCTCCTCCGCTTCCACATACTCCTGTTCCCGCTACTGCTCCTGTGTTGTTAACCCCTGTTGCTGCTAATGTCTCTACTCCTTCTCTTGTTAGTCCTGTGTCTCATTCTTCTCCCTCTACTCGTAATCGTAATTCTCCCCTTGCGACAAACTTCTTTCAGTCGCTCGGACCTGTTTTTGGGTCTGCTGGTTCTGATGGTCCTCAGAGACGTAGCCAGCTTCCTGGTAATAGAGAACGTGTTGCGCTATACAATATGGCGATGGGTTGGATGATAAACCCTGTTAGAAATCCACCTCGTGTTGTCCTCGAAACGTTTGATCAATTCAACATACCAACTCAGAGATATGTGTTTGACGAAATGTGCAAGTTCCTTCATGATCAGATAGTGGCCAATGCGCCTGACGAGGTGCTGACCGCCCTGTCTGAACTTCGGCTTCAGTTCGCAACTGGACTGATAGTAGATACTAATGTCCGGCGTGCTGTTGAGCGGTTGCTATCTCTTCGTCCCGCTCCTATTCCTCATGCATTGTTCGTTGAGGACATTGAAAAACAAACCGAGTCTGGCCAATATCCTATGCGCGAAGTTCCGCCAGTTTGGATGCCAGGTAATCCTGGGGCAAACCCCCCGGTTCCGCCATTTTTCCAGAGGGTATGGATACACCTCCCATGGAAAAGATCGGAAGTATTACAGGTGAAGCAATCTTTGCCTGACCCTCGCAAAAATCCTGCAGGGTATTATAAGGAATTATCGCAGCTTGTGGATGCTACGGTAATGAATCTTGCCGATATCGACATGTTGTTCGGTAATGTCGTACCGCAACCGGTATGGGCGAAGATTCGTCAGGAGAATCACGCAAACGAACTAGGTGGTACTTGGGCGGCCATTGTAGCGGCAGATGGGTTGCAAGCTGGTGGCGCTAAGCCTGATCAGCTGATTGCTGCTCTTCCTCAGCGAATCATTGCATTAATGAAAACGCTTATGCCAGCTATGAGGGTAAATTGGGACAAGTTGTCAGCCTGTAAGCAGAAGAAAGATGAGAGTGTTTCCGATTTCTTTACGAGGTTTGAGGAAGCATTCATTGATCATAGTGGACAGGATATGGGTACTGAGGGTGGACAGAGGTTGTTTGTGGATAAGTTTGTGTCAAACTTATTGCCCGACTTGAGCAATAAATTAAGGAATTCAGAGAGTGCATGGGCCGTTTCTACCTCAGCTCAGATATTGGCTACGGCACAATATTACGAGAATAGAGAAAAAGAGGAAAATGACCGTGCTGATAAAAAGACGAAAGAGCTAAAAACTAAAGTGTTGTTACAACAAGCGTATCCGCCGCGTTCTAATCAGAATGCGCCTCAGCAGAATAGATCACAGTCGCAATCGAATCGATCGCAGTCGCGTAATGATTCTTCTTTCCAGAGATCTTCATTAGGGTACAACCAATGTGCTTATTGTAGACAGGAGGGACACATTAAATTCAATTGTCCTGCTTTAAATGACCGTAGTGGTGGTAATTCGTCTAGAGGAGGCCGTGGTGGTGCACAGCACGCATCGCGTGGTAGAGGTCGTGGTGCTCACAATGATCGCTCTGACCATTCACCAAATTCTAATAACTGTTTCGATCAACGTGGATCATCGCAAGGACGATCTGCGCAGTACAATGTAGACGATTATTACGTCGATCAGGGAACTGACGATAGTAATTACTAGGACAGCCAAAGACAAGGAGAGGGAGTGGTATCAGTTCCGGTTGATCAGAGAGGGCCTTACGTCGCAGTTGCTACATCGGGCGTCGTTGAGCCTTTTCTGTTGGACACTGGTGCAGCGAAAAGTTCTATCATGCATTCGAAACTCCCTGGCGCACCTTTGTCTGGCTTAACAAATGTTTCCGTTGGATTCTCTGGCGCCCCCGTTAGCAATCCAGTTTCGCGCCCTTTGCCCCTTAAAATTGGGCCTCGTGAGCTCGAAGCTCCATTGATTTTGTCTACTGGTTGTGGCGAAAATCTTTTGGGTCTGGATTTGCTCAAACGTTTGTATGCAACTTTGTATTGTTCTCCTGCGGGTGTAAAGCTTACGTTAGGAGAGAGAGTAGTCTCTCCCATGTACTTGTCTCTCGATAAGCTTCCACCGGAATTGAGTTCTCTTCCTGCATCTTTGTGGGCGACGGGTCCAAATGACGTGGGCCTACTTGATATCTCCCCTTACGTTGTTCAGTTGAAATCTAATGTGCGCTTGCCACGTATTCCCCAATACCGTATCTCCCTTGATGGTGAACGAGCTTTGTTAGCGATCATTTATGATTTAATCGAGAAAGATGTCATTGAAGAGACTCGGGGAAACGTGTGCAATAGTCCTGTACTGCCCATTCTTAAACGTACTGATCCTACCAAACCGCCTGTTTATCGTTTTGTTATCGATTTACGGGAGGTAAATAAAATTGTGGTTCCTCAATTCCCTGTTGTGCCTGACATCACGGCGCTACTGACTCTGATTCCAGCTACTGCTTCATGGTTTTCGGTGATTGATTTGAAAAATGCGTTTTTCAGCATCCCGATTGCCGAAGAGAGTAGGGACCTTTTCGGTTTCTCTCTTGGTGGACGTAGCTTCCGGTTCAAACGCGCTCCTCAGGGCTACTGTGAAAGTCCATCGATTTACAGTCAAGCTTTGAAGGGTCAACTAGATGCGTTTAGGTTGCCGGTTGGTGCGGCTTTAATCCAATACGTCGACGACTTATTGGTGGCTGCTGATACTCAGGACATCTGCAAAATCGCTACAGTGTCGTTGCTGCAACATCTCTGTGAGTTAAATCACAAGGTGTCACCTTCTAAACTCCAATATTGTTGTCAAGAAGTAACCTACCTAGGTCACTTATTGTCAAAGGAGGGAAGGAGATTGACCCCAGAGAGAATTGCAGCGATTGCGCGCATGGCTGTGCCACAAACCCAAAGAGATGTGCGTGCCTTTCTAGGTATCACGTCGTACTGCAGGCAGTGGATTCCTAATTTTTCATTGCTAGCGAAACCATTGGTGGCTCTTACGTGCAAGGATGTTTCGACTCCTTTACCATGGACGGAAGAATGTCAGAATAGTTTTTCTGAATTACGTGATTCATTGTGTTCGGCTCCTGTGTTAGGTACCCCTGATTACAGTAAACCGTTCACGTTATATGATCACGAGAGGGAAGGTTGTGCTTTGAGTGTTCTAACACAACCTTTTGGTGGTAAGCAACGTCCATGTGCATATTTTTCCTCGACTTTAGACCCAGTAGCTAGAGCGTTGCCGAGTTGTTTGAGAGCAACTGCGGCAGCTGCGGTCTCCATCCGACAATCAGCAGGATTGGTCATGGATAATATGCTTACGGTGATGGTTCCGCATGCAGTCGATACTCTTTTGAATCGTACGAAAACTCAGCACTTGACGAGTGCGAGGTTGTCTGGGTACGAATTGACGCTTTTGGCAAGCCACGTTCAGATAAAACGTTGTAATGTCCTAAATCCGGCAACTTTGTTACCAATTAGTGCAGAGTCAGATGAAGTAGCAGAACATGACTGTTACTTGCGGACGGAAGAGGAAACAAAAGGTCGTGTGGACCTTAAAAACACCCCATTGGAAGACCCGGATGGCACCCTGTATGTGGATGGGTCATGTTTTAAGTTGCCGAATGGTGATGTGACTACTGCTTATGCTGTGGTGACATTGAATACTGTTGTTGAGACTGCGAGATTGAATCAGAATTCTGCCCAAGCTGCAGAGCTGATTGCTCTCACTAGAGCATGTGTATTAGCAAAAGGTAAACGTGTGAATGTGTACACCGATAGTCAGTATGCTTTCGGTGTAGCGCATAGTTTTGGACGGTTGTGGCGAGAGCGTGGTTTCTTGACGTCGCATGGCACGAAAATACAGCATGGCCAGCTTGTGAACGATCTTTTGGATGCATTGACTTTGCCTGCTCAAATTGCAATTATTAAGTGTAGTGCGCATCGTAAAGTGACGGATGATGTTGGTCGTGGTAATGCGTTTGCAGATGAGATTGCTAAGGAGACTGCTCGGAACCTTAGCACTCGAATGTATGTGATGAGTTCGGTTAGGTGGCCTACAGAATCAAGTATGTGTGAAAATACTATAGAGAGTGTGAAAGCAATTCAGAATGAGGCCACCGACACTGAAAAGATGAAGTGGAAAGAAAGTACGGGAAGGTTGGATGTGAATGGTTGCTGGATTGATTTGTCGGATCAGAAAAGATGGATGTTGCCTGATGCGTATGTACTGGCCGTTGTGCAAATGGCACATGGATTAGCACATATTAGCGCGAAAGGTATTTGCAAGTTGTTGGCTGATGTGTGGAAGAATGATGGAATTACTAAGCGTGCTGAACGTTTGGTGAAGAATTGTATGGTGTGTATAATGTACAATCCTGGCAAAGGAACCCCAACTCCTCCTGGCAGTTTTGCTCCTCCCTCGTATCCCTTTGAGGTGATCCAATTGGACTTCATCCATATGGAGCGATGCAATAACCTGAAATACGTTTTGGTTGTGGTTTGCGCATTCTCCCGATGGATTGAGGCCTATCCCCTCAAAGACAATACTGCTTTGTCTACTGCGAAAATCCTACTGAAGGAATACTTTCCTCGGTATGGAATGCCTAGAGTCGTGTGGTCAGATAACGGAAGTGAGTTTGTTGGAAGTGTGATGAAGAGTGTGTGTAAGGGCCTTGGAATCAATCAGAAATTCCATAGCGCCAATCATCCCCAGTCAGCTGGATTGGTTGAAGGGTACAATGGCACCCTTAAACTAAAATTAGCGAAGATTCAGGCTACGACTGGACTTTCGTGGCCTGATGCTTTGCCTCTAGCATTACTGTCAACTAGGGCGACTGTACACTCCCGAATAGGGCTTAGTCCCTATGAAATAGTGTTCGGCCGTCCTGCGAATGTGTGGGGGGTTCCTAGGCCAGGAATATTCTCTGATCTTGAGTTTCCGATGTTGATTGATTACTTACATGACTTGACTGCTAAACTGAGGTTAATTCATCAACAGGTGTACGACGCCTTGCCGACGCAGACGGAGGGTCCAGGCCACCAGCTCCAGCCCGGGAACTGGGTGGTTACTCGTAACTTCTCACGAAAAAACAATCTGGACCCCCGATTCACCGGACCTTACCAGGTGCTCCTGGCCACGAGGACTGCCGTTCGTCTTGAGGGGCGGAAAAATTGGGTACATGCTACCCATTGTAAGCGAGTCCCTATTCCTTTGCCGGCAGACCCGTGGATAAGGAAAGGCATCGCGTCAACAGAAACAGAAACATTGCCGGCGTTTGTACCTTTTAGCGACGCACAGCTTGTTGGAGAACCCTCAGCGCAGCAGAAAGCCACTGTTGAACATTTGTCAGCAAAAGACTCAAGACCAGATCAACGAACTGATCAGCAGGACGCTGTCTCTTCAACAGATCCTTTGTTCGACGAGCAGACACGTCCAGGGAAACATCGATATTCTTTGCGATCTCACACTAAGGACAAATAAAATTTTCTTGCTTTGCTGAAATTGATAACTGCAATATCCTCGTTTCCCATAATCAAATTTTGAACATTCGTATCATTGAAAATTGTTTTGTATATATATATATATATACCAAGCTTCTTCTTTATATCTTTTTCCTTCCACAGCTGAGAAATATTGTGCTAAATAAATACATATTGTGTATTGAGGGCCGTAGGGCCGCGCGCGTACTTCCTTCTGGACAGTAGGTCTTGACGCTAGGTTAACGACCGTCGGTTCCTAGGAACTCCTGGGGATTGACTATTGCTGCACAGAACGAAGTGCGTCAAGAAACGTTGCGGACGGTCGTAGGGAAATGGCATTTTCGAAGCTGAATGATTTGGAAGGAGCTCAGGCGTATAGAGTCAAGCTGCAGAAACTTAGTCGTACGAAATGTTTTGTATCCCAATTGTTTGTTTTGTTTTTGACTGCTTCTGCATTTTTGGCGGGTGGGGTGTATTACACTATGTCTTACTTTTTCCTTGTTACTCCTACTCCTACTCCTTACCCTAACCTTACTTCTACTGCTTCTCCTCATTCCTTTCATATGTTACCAGAACACGAACAGGCAAGACGTGTAGAATTCCGCAATAATTCCTTTATCCAGCTCCTCCATCAGCATCAGTTAGTGGTTAACACTACTAATTGTTGGGTGTGTGGGTTGATGCCACATACTACGGGTAAGGGAATTCCATATCTGGTGTTACCGTATAGTTCCCAAGGGTCAGCTCGAGCATTCCAAACAATGTTTCGAAGCGCACTGGGTTTCCACCCCACGCAAGAACAACGTTCCCCCAACTTTGGTCCTACCTCGTATCAGAGGCTGCTATCGATGGCTATAGAGGATATGGAAGATGAGATCCATGATCCTTTTCTTATCCCTAGAGAAGAGGTACAAGCCTATAGGGTCCTAAGTAGAGGGGAATATAGTATGTTCACTAATGAAAAGCAGCTTAAAAGCTCGTCTCCAATATGGGTCGTACCCCACACTGGTAATCTTTGTCTTGTGGGTCGTGGCTCGCAAGCCTCACTTGGAGCAAGTGCTTGCACTGAAAGTTACGTCCTGCCAATGTCCCCGTCCCCTGTGTTCCTGGCTGCCAAGGGTACATACTTTATCTGTCATGATCGTGCATACACATGGTTGCCCGCAGACTTCATGGGCTCATGTTTCGTTGCAAATCTGTTGCCTCCGACGTTTACTGTAGATGCCGATTATCATAAGACTAGAGTTGTACGAGGCGTAATTAGCGAAGAGGATACTGCCGGTCAAGAGGCAGGAGACTTTTTCAAGGGTTTCCTCCCGTTTTGGGGACCTATGGTTAATAGTAGGAACCTGAGACATTTGACTCGAGTGGTAGAATCGACAGCTAATATTACTGCCAGTGCCCTTGGTAATATCACCACAGAACTTCAGGCGGAGAGACTTATGACATTACAAAACCGTATGGTTTTAGATGTTGTCTTAGCAGATCGCGGTGGGGTATGTAAAGTGATCCATTCGAGCTGTTGCATTTTCATTCCAGATAATGCTCCTACTGTCTATCAAGCCATCTCGAAGTTGCATAAGATCTCCGAATCCATACACGTGGATGTAGGGGATTGGACGCTACTTGGTTGGTTTTGGGGCCTGATGTCAACTTGGGGTTGGAAGATTCTGACGATCATCGGGGTTGTGGTAGTGTTCCTGTTCACGTGTTGCCTTTGCGTGCAGTGTGGTCCTGCCTTATGTGGCCTCTGTGCTACAACGTGTATGAGACAACCATCTGTTACCAAGGGGACTCGATCGGACAGAGCTATGCTACAACGACATCTTGATGGTCTGATGAATATCGAATATGATTCCGACTAGTGCTTGCCTACATGAGGGCAAAAGGAGCGTCTGAGGTTCCGTGACAATTGTAAGTGGTGTTTTCGACTCGTACGAATATGGTCGAGTCTAGTATCTATGAACCGCAAATGACAAGTTTAGTAGGTGTGCGCAGTTTCGCTGTGCTAACTTAAACCGTTCGTTTGTTATGTGGGTTTCTCATCTGTACCCACGGGTTCCATCTTAGATACGGCATCCATTTTGTCTCTTGCCCTCAAGTAGCCAGCGAACGGATGCTGTCCGCTTCGCGACCCTGGGACTCCCAAGATATTTGCGGAAGACACATGTTCTTTGAAAGTGTCTTTATGACAAGGGGGTTGCTGCTGTAAGGCAGATGACGCCGCTCGAGGCTCATCTTACCGTACGGGCTTATTGTCTCAGCCGTGCATCTCATTAGGCACGTCCCTTTGATGCCTGTATCTCGTGCTTCTCGATACCTCCCCTTTTTACACCCTTTCCGATCTCCCTACTGTCTCCGTCTTCCTCTGCACCTGTCTTTGTTCCTATTTCGATCTACTTTACTGCTGATTGGAATTTGCTAATGGTGGGAAGATGGGTTTTTACAGTTGGGACCCGCCAAATGTTTCCGCACTTATGATCCGGACCTTGTGTGTTTCAAAGTGATCTAAGCGACCCCTCTGAGAGCGACTTGTGGGAACCAGGTTGTAAACTATTGTGTAGCATGTTATCCTATGGGTAAAAACTGTATAAAAGGAGCGATCCACAAATACAATTTGAAGCAGTCTCCCCGAACTACACTCGATGTACTTCCTGTGACTTCTGTGTTCCCTGCAGTAAATAAACCTTGACTCTTTGACGCCGAAGGAAGTGTCCCGTGTCTCTGTGACTTGTACGCCGGAGCAGGTTACCCACGAAGGTTTCAGGTGTTGTGCCCTGGCACCGCTGGGTCCAAAAGAACCCAGTCCTTCAAGTATACCAAAAGTAGTGTTTGTTTTACGATAGAATTATTTCTATATTATTTCACATGTACTGTCCCTACCTTACTGCAGCATAAATTATTGATTCTTTTAATATTGAATATCTGTGTGTGATGCAATGATTACTGCTGTAGTTGATGCTAGCAGCAACTATTGCCTGAGGGCTGGTTTACACTCACCCCACACGCATCCAGCACAGACGTCACTGGATATGTGATCCTGGTAATAAAAAGGAGTCGAGCGCACATGCCCATACCCACTTGCACTATCTATCTGTGTACATGTGTTTATTATGTATGCATGATACTGTCTCTGGGCCGTACTATATTACGATGTGCTGTCGACAGTGTATGCAACCATGTTACCTCTGTGACTCGGGGAAGATGGCGGCTGGTCGATAAACCCGGTCGGGAGCTCCGTGCCTGGGCTCTGCAGAATGGTGTTGTAAACACAGAGGAACTGCTGATTTCAACAGATCCGATATTCTTGGGATTGTGGAGCGTGGTAAAACACCTTCATTCCGCAATTTTCAATCCGCATACCTTTAGTCCGCATACCATTAGTACGAAAGTACCATCAGTCCGCAAAATTTTAAACGCACGCCATTACATCTTATATGGTTTTACCATGCATGCTTTTACAACGAAATTCGTTGTAAAAGCATGAATGGTAAAACCATATGTTTTTAATTTTTAAGTGTAAGGTAAGTATATGGTTTTAGTTTGGGGGTGTTGTGGTATATGTTTTAGGGGTTCAAGAGTATTTTAAGGGTGAGTTTGGGGGTGTTGGGGTATATGATTTAGGGGTTCAAGAGCATTTTAAGGGGGGTTTTGGGGGTGTTGGGGTATATGTTTTAAGGGTGTGTTTGGGTTATTGTGTATAGGGGTATTTTAAGGGTTCAGGGCTAGGTTTGGGTTTTGGGGTACAGGGGTATTTTTAGGCTTCAGGGCTAGGTTTGGGTTTTGGGGAACAGGGGTATTTTTAGGCTTCAGGGCTAGGTTTGGGTTTTGGGGTACAGGGGTATTTTTAGGGTTCAGGGCTAGGTTTGGGTTTTGGGGTACAGGGTTATTTTAAGGGTTCTGGGATAGGTTTGGGTTTTGGGGTACAGGGGTATTTTTAGGGTTCAGGGCTAGGTTTGGGTTTTGGAGTACAGGGGTATTTTTAGGGTTCAGGGCTAGGTTTAGGTTTTGGGGTACAGGGGTATTTTTAGGCTTCCGGGATAAGTTTGGGTTTTGGGGTACAGGGTTTTTTAAGGGATCAGGGATAGGTTTGGGTTTTGGGGTACATGGGTAGTTTTAGGGTTCAGGGATAGGTTTGGGTTTTGGGGTACAGGGGTATTTTTTTGGGTTCAGGGATAGGTTTAGGTTTTGGGGTGCAGGGGAATTTTAAGTGTTCAGGGATAGGTTTGGGTTTTGGGGTACAGGGGTATTTTTATAGTTCAGGGAAAGGTTTGGGTTTTGGGGTACAGGGTGTATTTTTAGGGTCAGGATGGGTAATTGTTTAAGGGTGCAGGGGGTATTATAAGGAGTAAGGGTGGGTAATGATTTTGGGGTGCAGGGGTATTTAAAGGGACCAGGGTTGGATAATCTTTTAGGGTTTACAGGGTAATTAAAAAATATATATATATATCTATTACATTGTATTTCTCAAAGTATTTATACCGAAAGTATTTTTTCTATGTCCAGTATGACATGTGATGTACTTGCACTTTAAAATGGGCTGAGCATATTGCATTGTCATGTGACCAAGGCTGCAGGGACGGTCGAAACGCGTCATGGCAAGCTGTTTACTTGGGAAATAAACTGTATGCTGCAACAAAGTTGGTTCATGCCTCGTATTTCACCTGAGGGGTGGAGCGCTGCTGCTGCGAGGTATTGCAGAAATATATATATATATATATATATATATATATATATATATATATATATATATCACGAAAACTCCTTCAAGAAAGAGAACAGAGGCCACGTTAGGGGAAACACCATGGAGGCATCTTTATTCAGACCAGTTTGATTGGCGAATGCATTTCAGCTTCGTAAAGCCTTCCTCAGCGCCCACAGTCATTAGCAGCTCATTTGACACCAGCGTGGTTTAAATATCCTGCCCCTTGCTGTTACGCTGTGTTCTGCTCCACCCCTAAGACTGAGTCCTTGCTCACCTGTTGCAGATTGCGTAGTGTGATCAAACTGCAACTCCCAGAGTTCACCATTTCCTCCAGGTAAGTGATGCAGGGGGTGGAAAGAATATACAGAGTTCAGGGCGCCACATTAAAATCCAGTCCAAATCTGCTGTGTGCTGTCTGAATTCTTGTGCCCCCTTGGGTCCCCAAACCGCACAACCACAGAGTCACAGGAAATATTCTGGCAGGGGTAAACATGAAGTCACGAGCACCCAACGCAGAGTCAATGACCCCTTCACTGCCTTTTCTCCTTCTGTGTTCTGTGGCGGACCCTGGCTCATCCAATACCTTGGAGAAAACACGAAGAAACAGTCCGTTTCTACAACTGCCAGTGATAGCCGGGCCTCTTGAAGTGCGGGGACCTCTGTTGCGTGCCTCTGGCAGACACGCTGTAAATGCCACGAAAACTCCTTCAAGAAAGAGAACAGAGGCCACGTTAGGGGAAACACCATGGAGGCATCTTTATTCAGACCAGTTTGATCGGCGAATGCATTTCAGCTTCATAAAGCCTTCCTCAGCGCCCACAGTCATTAGCAGCTCATTTGACACCAGCGTGGTTTAAATATCCTGCCCCTTGCTGTTACGCTGTGTTCTGCTCCACCCCTAAGACTGAGTCCTTGCTCACCTGTTGCAGATTGCGTAGTGTGATCAAACTGCAACTCCCAGAGTTCACCATTTCCTCCAGGTAAGTGATGCAGGGGGTGGAAAGAATATACAGAGTTCAGTGCGCCACGTTAAAATCCAGTCCAAATCTGCTGTGTGCTGTCTGAATTCTTGTGCCCCCTTGGGTCCCCGAACCGCACAACCACAGAGTCACAGGAAATATTCTGGCAGGGGTAAACATGAAGTCACGAGCACCCAACGCAAAGTCAATGACCCCTTCACTGCCTTTTCTCCTTCTGTGTTCTGTGGCGGACCCTGGCTCATCCAATACCCTGGAGAAAACACGAAGAAACAGTCCGTTTCTACAACTGCCAGTGATAGCCGGGCCTCTTGAAGTGCGGGGACCTCTGTTGCGTGCCTCTGGCAGACACGCTGTAAATGCCACGAAAACTCCTTCAAGAAAGAGAACAGAGGCCACGTTAGGGGAAACACCGTGGAGGCATCTTTATTCAGACCAGTTTGATCGGCGAATGCATTTCAGCTTCGTAAAGCCTTCCTCAGCGTCCACAGTCATTAGCAGCTCATTTGACACCAGCGTGGTTTAAATATCCTGCCCCTTGCTGTTACGCTGTGTTCTGCTCCACCCCTAAGACTGAGTCCTTGCTCACCTGTTGCAGATTGCGTAGTGTGATCAAACTGCAACTCCCAGAGTTCACCATTTCCTCCAGGTAAGTGATGCAGGGGGTGGAAAGAATATACAGAGTTCAGGGCGCCACGTTAAAATCCAGTCCAAATCTGCTGTGTGCTGTCTGAATTCTTGTGCCCCCTTGGGTCCCCAAACCGCACAACCACAGAGTCACAGGAAATATTCTGGCAGGGGTAAACATGAAGTCACGAGCACCCAACGCAGAGTCAATGACCCCTTCACTGCCTTTTCTCCTTCTGTGTTCTGTGGCGGACCCTGGCTCATCCAATACCTTGGAGAAAACACGAAGAAACAGTCCGTTTCTACAACTGCCAGTGATAGCCGGGCCTCTTGAAGTGCGGGGACCTCTGTTGCGTGCCTCTGGCAGACACGCTGTAAATGCCACGAAAACTCCTTCAAGAAAGAGAACAGAGGCCACGTTAGGGGAAACACTGTGGAGGCATCTTTATTCAGACCAGTTTGATCGGCGAATGCATTTCAGCTTCGTAAAGCCTTTCTCAGTGCCCACAGTCATTAGCAGCTCATTTGACACCAGCGTGGTATATATATATATATATACCTACTGGCGGTCACCAGTAGGTATATATAGTTAGGATTTTTTCTCTATGGAACTTTTGAAAATTCTATGTCTAATAACTTTGGCGTTTGTGGACGGAATCGGCTGAAATTTTCAGGAAAGAGGCACATTTTGTTTCTGAGCAGCCCCTGAAAATTCCGGGGGTTCCGTCAAGGGGGGGCCGAGAAAAAAGGGGGGTCCCAAAACGCGTTTTTCCCATTCATTTTTCCATAGGGCCTTTGGCCTCACTTTTAGCTCGAACGGCTGAATGGATTTACACGAAACTTGGCAAAATTATAGGGACTGTTAGGATCGAGAGACAAGAGGAGGAGAAAAACGAAGGGGGAATTTAATGAAAGGGGGCAAGGTAGATCCTTCTTGACCCCATAGGAATGATGTTGGGGTTATTAAAGGGTCCAGTGGGGCAAATAATAAAAATTTGATTTTTCGCGGTAGAAGCGCTCCTCGGTTCGCGAACCGGGTCGCAAACTGGTAGCGAAACGTGAATTCGCCATTTTGTGTTTCGATTTAATTAAATTACTAGGTATAAGGGGGTACAGGAGACGTATCCTGACCCCTTATGTTTTCTGAGGGTGGCTGAGGAGGCTCATATATGTTGATACATGTCTTCCAGCGGCTGTGCGTGAGCGTTTTTGTTTTTTTTGCCGCGTGACGTCTGTTAACGTTCGATTCGATGGAAATCAGGAACTGTTGACCGCCATTTTGTCACTGCGAGTAAATATTTTGTTAAAAATAATTGTTATAAATTATTCCTTATTGATAAACATTGTCTGCGCCATCTTGCCTTTTTTGCAATGCCACACTTTTGTTGAGCACGGCAGCCATTTTAGATGCCTTGACCAGACCTACTCTCTGCACGCCGCCGATCCTCAGCATGGCTCCCCACCCTCGCAAGCATCTCCCCCACGCACTGGTCACCCTCGCTCTCTCTCTCATGCATGGGCCAGAAACCTCCTCCCATCTGCGCTGTTCGTGAGCGTTTTTTTTTTCTTTGCTGCGTGCACCCCCGCTCTCTCTCTCATGCATGGGCCAGAAACCTCCTCCCATCTGCGCTGTTCGTGAGCTTTTCTTTTTTTTTGCTGCGTGACGTCTGTTAACGTTCGATTAGATGGAAATTAGAAACTGTTGACCGCCATTTTGTCACTGCGATTAAATATTTTGTTAAAAATAATTGTTATAAATTAATCCTTATTGATAAACATTGTCTGCGCCATCTTGCCTTTTTTGCAATGCCACACTTTTGTTGAGCACGGCAGCCATTTTGATGCCTTGACCAGACCCACTCTCTGCACGCCGCTGATCCTCAGCATGGCTTCCCACCCTCGCAAGCATCTCCCCCACGCACTGGTCACCCCCGCTCTCTCTCTCATGCATGGGCCAGAAACCTCCTCCCATCTGCGCTGTTCTTCTCTGAGAATCACACCCTGTGCCCGCCCGACACCTCCCTTTCACCCTATTCACTACCGCACCCTCTGACACTCCTCTTCCTCTGTGTCCGATTGTCCAGGCCGGTCCCAGGCTATCACCTAGTCCTGCAGGTGTAGTTTATGGCCCCAGCTGTAGAGAATCACCCCTCTTCAAAGGAGTTACAGTAGATCAAAGCCCACACCCGATGAGATCCGTCACACCACACGCGTTCCTACTATCTGATAACCATCCTGTATTGTGATTGGGGAGGGGATTCTCACTGTGAGGGTGTGTGGGTCCGAGCCTGAAGCGGAAGATTCCAGGGATGCCTCTTTGTACATCAAAGTTTTTACAATTATGTGTCACATTAAAAATATATAGCACTCCAACAAAGTAGTAGGATTATAACATTTTAATAACTTATAAATATATACAACGCAACAAAAACAGTAAATACATTTAAACATTTTTTTAAAAAAGAAGCAACAATGGTCAGTAGCTGTGTTTTGTGCGAATAGTCCCAAGGCAGCACAACGTGCTGAGTTCTGGACGGCACCCAGGTGATGTTACCTGGGTGCCACACTGGTTTTTGGTATCCTACAATGCAGCTCCGAAAAACGGCGTGGGGCGTCCCGGGTGGTGCGGGGGGAGGCCTCGTCAGTAGCGGTCTGTTGTGCGAATAGTCCCAAGGCAGCAGAACGCGCTGAGATGTGGATGGCAACCAGGTGATGTCCAGTAAGTTGCCGCACTGGTTTTGGCATCCTACAATGCTGCTCCGAAAAATGGCGTGGGGCGCCCCGGGGGGGGGGGGGGAGGCGGCGTGAACGGGCCTCCCCAGGTGGAGGCTCGTCTGCTGTACTGGGGCGCCCCTTTACCGTTTCAGTTGCCATTCCGCCCGCTTTTGCTACACTGTGCCTCATCCTCCATTCAGCTGGTTATCGCCCGCTCTTGCGGCTACAGCGTCTCGCTCACCATGTAGTTGAGTTGCGCCCACTCTTGCGGTGCAGCGATAGGCGGCTGCTACAGGACTTTTAAAATGGCGGACGGCTCTTCGGATTTGGGCCTGATCCACTAAAATGGCCCTGGGACACCTTGGAACTCGGATGTCCCCTGAGCCTTGAAGATTTTACAAAAGTCTTGAGGGCCCCCGACTCCTGCAGGCTTCCGGTGGGGAGCGGCTGCCATGATTGCTCGCGGAATGACCACGACGGAGCCACGAGATGGTGGTGCTCTCATGCTGACGCCAGCTTCAGTCTGAAACATCCAGAAACAAGGTGGGGCTTTCATCGTTTGGGAAAAAAAAATGTTTTAATCCAATGAAAAGTGTTATTTTTAGGTCATATGATCAAGCCTTCTATCATTAGGAAACCAAAAGTAAAATGAACCAATGAAAAGTTTTATAAACAAGTCACATGACCTGTTATGCTTACGTTACGCGCTGGTATAAAAAGCGTAGAAAATCCGTTGGCACGTGAGGCGGTGTCAGTAGCGGACCGATGTGCGAATAGGCCGAAGGCAGCACAACGCGCCAAGATCCGGATGGCACCGAGGTGGTGTTCAGCAAGTTGCCGCACTGGTGTGGCCATCCTACAATGCTGCGCCGAAAGTCGGCGTGGGGCGCCCCGTTGGCCTGTGAGGTCGCGTCAGTCAGTGGGGGCTGTTTGAGAAAGCAATGTGATGCTGTGCGTCGCCCCCAAGATGGAGGCTCCTCGGCTGCAGTGGGGCGCCCCTTGGTGTTTCACTCGCTATCCAGCTGAGTTGCGTCCGCACTTGCGGCTACAGTAGGCCGAAGGCAGCACAACGCGCCGAGATCTGGATGGCACCGAGGTGGTGTCCAGCAAGTTGCCGCACTGGTGTGTCCATCCTACAATGCTGCGCCGAAAGTCGGCGTGGGGTGCCCCGTTGGCTTATGAGGTGGTGTCAGTAGCGGACCGATGTGTGAATAGGTCGGAACCAGCACAAGGCGCCAAGATCCGGATGGCAAGTCCTGGATGTTGGGTGCCATAGTTGAGAGTTCTGAGCAGTGCTTGTAACACTGTCTGAAGCTTATTTGCACCTGCTGCAGCTTCACTATTGCCCTGGTGTGGCCAAAGATCGCCCATGACATAGGCGGCCGGCTCCCGAGGTCCGGCGGAACTTTTTTCCTTTTCCTTTCTGCATCTTGTCCCACAATCCGTTTGACCTGAAGACACGACCAGGTCCCTGAATGTGTGCAGGGGGACGCTATTGATTGAATCAAAATGGCGGCTTCACACAAAGCTGACTCAAGCGTTGCTGGTGATGCTATACAGACAAAAAATGGTTTTCAGTTTGTACATTCTTCAGGATTTTTCCATCCGAGGCTGGTTGAGAGTTTGTAGAACAATGGCTTTAGATCTTGCCCTCCCCTCTTTTGACTGTTGGTTCTTGTTGCCTATCTCTTCTGTTGTCATTTAACTGAACCTTTTTTGACTGCCGAAAGGGGTTCTGGTCCGACCGCTTGTTGGTGGAGACATTTTGACTATATCCTGGACCTGCCCGGCCTCGCCCAAAATGGCGCCGGTATAAATGGGACTCGTAACTCCTTGTTGTGTACTGGTTGAACAACCTTGATATCACGAGATACGTATGCAGTTTTGAAGCACATGGCGGGCGGGGACGAGAATTGATTGAATATTTCGACATCCTTATTGATATTAAGTTCTGACGTGTTATTGATTACTGTACTATTGTAAGTTCGAATTAACGTCACCCATGGTACTTGCCCGCAAATGTATATCTAGAAAATTTTATTGTAAGTGGCCCTGTCGCATTTTAATTACAAAATGTACGTCCACCGATTCCGCAACTGTTAGACACCTTAGTTCTTACAACCTAATGGCCCGCTCGTTACGTTCCTCTACAGTGTAAATGTTTCCTCATCATATACGATTCCAGTTTGCTCCGTGGCCGGCCTACGTGGTTATAGGCCCGTATTTGTATACTGACATTTTCACAATAAAGGTTTTTAAAACAAAACATGGTAGTAGTATTTACATTGGTAAAGTTTTTAATTTTAGTCACTGTTTTCGAATCAGTAAAAGGCAAGTGAAATAAAGCAGTCCAATTACATGACGGATAAAAGGTATAATACGCAGGAACGCAGTTAAGATAAATGGTCAAGGGCTGTTGTGTTTTTTACTCCTGCAACATAAAGTGATCGATAAGAATCTGATATTCAGGAGTATCGGCGACTAAGACAGCAGGCCGAGCATCTTTTGCTCAACGGCTCCGTCATGGGACGAAGAAACGCCCTTTTGCTAGAAAAAGGAATATATTTTACTTGCAGGACAGTTGTAAATTTTCCGGGAAAGTACATTAGCCTGGAACATTATAACATATATGTTTAAGAAAAAATAATGTTCGAAAGCAATAAAAAGCGTAATTTTTAGGTCATATGACCAAGCCTTTCATCATTAGAATAACAAAAGTAAAATGAACCAATGAAAAGTTTTATAAACAAGTCACATGACCTGTTATGCTTACGTTACGCGCCGCGCCCCGGATCGCTTCCGGGAAGCTGCGCTTCACGCACCGGAGCACTTCCGGGTGCACGCGGCGTGTCATATAACGCATTACGCGACAACGTAGGTCCAGAATATAGTCAAAATGTCTCCACCAACCAGCGGTCGGAACACAACCCCTTTCAGTAGTCTAAAAAGTTCTGTTAAATGACAACAGAAGGGACAGGCAACAAGAACCATCAGTCAAAGAGGGGAGGGCAAGTTCTTCCCTACCGGGTCACAATGGGGCGCTACCGGAACTGATCGAATTGGTAGTCTATAGTGTTTCTGGATGTTTCAGACTGAAGCTGGCGTCAGCATGAGAGCACCACCATCTCGTAGCTCAGTCGTGGCCATTCCACGAGCAATCATGGCAGCCACTCCCCACCAGAAGCCTGCGGGAGTCGGGGGCCCCCAAGACTTTTGTAGAATCTTCAAGGCTCAGGGGACGCTTTCGAGAATGGGGCCCAAGCCCTAGCAGACAAGCGTCCGAGTTCCAAGGTGTCCCAGGGCCATTTTAGTGGATCACGCCCAAATCTGAAGAGCCGGCCGCCATTTTGAGAGTCTTGTGGCAGCCGCCTATCGCTGCATCGCAAGAGCGGGAGCAACTCAACTACATGGTGAGCGAGACGCTGTAGTCGCAAGAGCGGGCGGTAAACAGCTGAATGGCGGAAGAGGCACAGTGTAGCAAAAGCGGGCGGAATGGCAACTGAAACGGTAAAGGGGCGCCCCACTACAGCGTGTCTTCAGGTCAAACGGATTGTGGGACAAGGTCCAGAATGGAAGAGTCATCAAAAGGCAAAAAGTTCCGCCGGACCCCGGGAGCCGGCCGCCTATGTCGGGGGCGATCTTAGGCCACACCAGGGCAACACGACTTGGGGAGGGGGCAGGAGCCAAGCGCCCCCTCCCAGTCCGCGCCACCACACCGTATGTTGAAAATCTGAAGCCATTGTTCTACAAACTCTCAACCAGCCTTGAATGGAAAAATCTTGATGAATGTACAAACTGAAAACCAGTTTTTGTCTGCATAGCATCAGCAGCAACGCTTGCTATCAAAGTTTATGAGTTTCATGCTCGATCGATTGAGCTAGCCGGATCAGGCAACAAAAAGTATAAAATAATTATGTAAATAGTTATTTAATAAAATGTTTTACCCTGTTACTTTGCTGGTGTGTTGTATATATTTATAATATTTGCATAGAGTTTATCGTTATTTTGGGCGGGGTGGGTGGCGGAGCCGAGTTGTCTTGCAGCCCTCATGGCGTGGAGCTCAGTTCATCTCACTATTTTCGTATTTCTCATGAAGGGTTGTTCCTAATGTTTCTATTTTAGCGAGGTCAAAAAGAGATCCCATTAGTGGCCTACTGATTTTGCTCGATTACTTTTGTTTTTTTACACGATTTTTCACTATCTGCAAAGACTAAACAGAGTATTGCGACTTTGTGCTTGTTTGTAAATAGAGAATGAACCAAAGAGAATCAATTGTAAAACAGTAAATGCTTGGATAACAATCAATCAAATGGAGAGACAAGCAGGCACGACGGATTACAACGGGGGCAAAGGCCTGCGTTAACTACCCTTCACTATGTGCAAAGAGAGAGTACTACTAAGAGAAAAGAGGGGGGGGGGGCAGCGTTCAAAGCACATCAGCGTGCATAAACACGAAAAAGTTTTTACCTATCACGTACTTGACATTTGACAGCTTTTGATATTTGCTATTAAAAAACCATTGAAATTCACTGAAAAAACCATAGGTTTTAGCCCATATATAGTTAGGGATTAGCATTTACAAAACCTTAATTTACTCGCACAAAACCATAGAAATTCGCATATATAGTTAGATGCAATAACTATATATCGCGCACCCGCAACCCACTGCTGATGATGTCACATATTACATCATTCATGACATGGTCAGTGACATCACTGATGACATCACTGATGACATCTCAAATGACATCATTCATGACATGGTCAGTGACTTCACTGATGACATCACTGATGATATTTCAAATGACATCACTTGTAAAATCACCGATAACATCTCATTTGTCATTACTGATCACATCACTGATGATATCATTCATGTGATAATACGATCAACCTCTTCAGACTCTAATATAACCTTAGATACAATCAGTGTAAACAGACTCTCACAGACTGTCACTCATCCATGGAGTTACTCACACACCTAGTCAGTCATGCAAAGAATCAATCACACCTCCATTTCCTCAACTATACAGTTATACACACCTTACTTAATCAAACATATACTAACACATATTTACTCTCTTATACAATCCCTGATACAAGTTCACAATGATCCATACAGCCACTCACACATTCACCGGCTCTTATGCACAGTTATTTATATATGTCAACTCTTACATGTACTGTGTTTTACATATGTAGTTACTTTGACATGTAGCACTGAGATATCCATTCACTCACCAATACACTCATGCACACAGTCACCCGCCCATACAGCTGTTTTCACATGCACTTTTGAACCCATACATCTACTGAATCAACTGCTCACACATCTATGCACAGAGTCACACACCTCTCAGCCACCCCCACACACACACTCAGTCTCCCATACAAATATTTGGGCAACCAATCAATAACCCATATAGTTACTCATATAGCTACTGATCAACACATGCAGCAGTTTACAGAACTACAGTAATAATGATGCACAAATTAAGACAGTTTAGTCACTAACCCATGCACTCAGTGAGACACATTTAATCATTCTCTCATACAGTCAGTCATGCACCTACTAAATCCTTCATCCAAACACTTATACATCCACTCATTCTTCAATATGTAAGACATATTTTAACTTTACAGAAACATACAGTCACTGGATGTTGTCATTTGAGATGTTATCAGTGATGTCATCAGTGATGTCATTTGAGATGTCATCAGTGATGTCATCAGTGATGTCACTGACCATGTCATGAATGATGTAATATGTGACATCATCAGCAGTGGGTTGCGGGTGCGCGATATATAGTTATTGCATCTAACTATATATGCGAATTTCTATGGTTTTGTGCGAGTAAATTAAGGTTTTGTAAATGCTAATCCCTAACTATATATGGGCTAAAACCTATGTTTTTTTCAGTGAATATATATATATAAAACTTTCCTGGTGTGGTCCCAGTGCATGTGTCGCACCCGTTCTTTAGGAAGAGGCGGGGCTGGTGGTGGATGTGTATGCAGCGGTCGGCGCTGCAAATCCGACACGCCTCTCGGTCTGGTGCTCCACTGAAGCCGGCATTTCCTTGTGTGGTGTTGCGTGCTGAATGCACACAGTGGCGCCCCCCCGCCCTAGACTTTGTTTGGTACCGGGGAGAGAGCAGCGTGATTCCAGCTGACTGGGACACCTCCGGGAGACGATTGCCGTCAGGAAGAGACCGCGCAGCAGAAAGTGGGCAAACCCACACGGCTGACAATTGTTGGGGCATTACTGAGTGCACGGACCGGTCACTGTACCTTGAGTCCACGTGTTTGAAGGATTTGCCTACATATCCTGCCTGTGTGATCTGAACGGACTACGGACCAGTGTGGGGACTCAATCTACCAGCATGCATAGCGAGGACTGCTGCAGTGGTATGAAGAACGGCGCCTCTGATTTGACATGCTTGCCTCCAATGGGAGTATAATGAGCAGGATATACCCCACACCCCACACAGAACTATCGAACCTAGGAACACAATGCTGGCAATGAGGAAGGCAAACGCCGAAACGCGTCTGCCAGGTGTTTTTACGGAACTGTGATGTCCGAATGGTGGTAATAAAACTTTCCTGGTGTGGTCCCAGTGCATGTGTCGGACCCGTTCTTTAGGAAGAGGCGGGGCTGGTGGTGGATGTGTATGCAGCGGTCGGCGCTGCAAATCCGACACGCCTCTCGGTCTGGTGCTCCACTGAAGCCGGCATTTCCTTGTGTGGTGTTGCGTGCTGAATGCACACAGTGGCGCCCCCCGCCCTAGACTTTGTTTGGTACCGGGGAGAGAGCAGCGGGATTCCAGCTGACTGGGACACCACCGGGAGACGATTGCCGTCAGGAAGAGACCGCGCAGCAGAAAGTGGGCAAACCCACACGGCTGACAATTGTTGGGGCATTACTGAGTGCACGGACCGGTCACTGTACCTTGAGTCCACGTGTTTGAAGGATTTGCCTACATATCCTGCCTGTGTGATCTGAACGGACTACGGACCAGTGTGGGGACTCAATCTACCAGCATGCATAGCGAGGACTGCTGCAGAGGTATGAAGAACGGCGCCTCTGATTTGACATGCTTGCCTCCAATGGGAGTATAATGAGCAGGATATACCCCACACCCCACACAGAACTATCGAACCTAGGAACACAATGCTGGCAATGAGGAAGGCAAACGCCGAAACGCGTCTGCCAGGTGTTTTTACGGAACTGTGATGTCCGAATGGTGGTAATAAAACTTTCCTGGTGTGGTCCCAGTGCATGTGTCGGACCCGTACTTTAGGAAGAGGCGGGGCTGGTGGTGGATGTGTATGCAGCGGTCGGCGCTGCAAATCCGACACGCCTCTCGGTCTGGTGCTCCACTGAAGCCGGCATTTCCTTGTGTGGTGTTGCGTGCTGAATGCACACAGTGGCGCCCCCCCGCCCTAGACTTTGTTTGGTACCGGGGAGAGAGCAGCGTGATTCCAGCTGACTGGGACACCACCGGGAGACGATTGCCGTCAGGAAGAGACCGCGCAGCAGAAAGTGGGCAAACCCACACGGCTGACAATTGTTGGGGCATTACTGAGTGCACGGACCGGTCACTGTACCTTGAGTCCACGTGTTTGAAGGATTTGCCTACATATCCTGCCTGTGTGATCTGAACGGACTACGGACCAGTGTGGGGACTCAATCTACCAGCATGCATAGCGAGGACTGCTGCAGAGGTATGAAGAACGGCGCCTCTGATTTGACATGCTTGCCTCCAATGGGAGTATAATGAGCAGGATATACCCCACACCCCACACAGAACTATCGAACCTAGGAACACAATGCTGGCAATGAGGAAGGCAAACGCCGAAACGCATCTGCCAGGTGTTTTTACGGAACTGTGATGTCCGAATGGTGGTAATAAAACTTTCCTGGTGTGGTCCCAGTGCATGTGTCGGACCCGTTCTTTAGGAAGAGGCGGGGCTGGTGGTGGATGTGTATGCAGCGGTCGGCGCTGCAAATCCGACACGCCTCTCGGTCTGGTGCTCCACTGAAGCCGGCATTTCCTTGTGTGGTGTTGCGTGCTGAATGCACACAGTGGCGCCCCCCCGCCCTAGACTTTGTTTGGTACCGGGGAGAGAGCAGCGTGATTCCAGCTGACTGGGACACCTCCGGGAGACGATTGCCGTCAGGAAGAGACCGCGCAGCAGAAAGTGGGCAAACCCACACGGCTGACAATTGTTGGGGCATTACTGAGTGCACGGACCGGTCACTGTACCTTGAGTCCACGTGTTTGAAGGATTTGCCTACATATCCTGCCTGTGTGATCTGAACGGACTACGGACCAGTGTGGGGACTCAATCTACCAGCATGCATAGCGAGGACTGCTGCAGAGGTATGAAGAACGGCGCCTCTGATTTGACATGCTTGCCTCCAATGGGAGTATAATGAGCAGGATATACCCCACACCCCACACAGAACTATTGAACCTAGGAACACAATGCTGGCAATGAGGAAGGCAAACGCCGAAACGCGTCTGCCAGGTGTTTTTACGGAACTGTGATGTCCGAATGGTGGTAATAAAACTTTCCTGGTGTGGTCCCAGTGCATGTGTCGGACCCGTTCTTTAGGAAGAGGCGGGGCTGGTGGTGGATGTGTATGCAGCGGTCGGCGCTGCAAATCCGACACGCCTCTCGGTCTGGTGCTCCACTGAAGCCGGCATTTCCTTGTGTGGTGTTGCGTGCTGAATGCACACAGTGGCGCCCCCCCGCCCTAGACTTTGTTTGGTACCGGGGAGAGAGCAGCGTGATTCCAGCTGACTGGGACACCACCGGGAGACGATTGCCGTCAGGAAGAGACCGCGCAGCAGAAAGTGGGCAAACCCACACGGCTGACAATTGTTGGGGCATTACTGAGTGCACGGACCGGTCACTGTACCTTGAGTCCACGTGTTTGAAGGATTTGCCTACATATCCTGCCTGTGTGATCTGAACGGACTACGGACCAGTGTGGGGACTCAATCTACCAGCATGCATAGCGAGGACTGCTGCAGAGGTATGAAGAACGGCGCCTCTGATTTGACATGCTTGCCTCCAATGGGAGTATAATGAGCAGGATATACCCCACACCCCACACAGAACTATCGAACCTAGGAACACAATGCTGGCAATGAGGAAGGCAAACGCCGAAACGCGTCTGCCAGGTGTTTTTACGGAACTGTGATGTCCGAATGGTGGTAATAAAACTTTCCTGGTGTGGTCCCAGTGCATGTGTCGGACCCGTTCTTTAGGAAGAGGCGGGGCTGGTGGTGGATGTGTATGCAGCGGTCGGCGCTGCAAATCCGACACGCCTCTCGGTCTGGTGCTCCACTGAAGCCGGCATTTCCTTGTGTGGTGTTGCGTGCTGAATGCACACAGTGGCGCCCCCCCGCCCTAGACTTTGTTTGGTACCGGGGAGAGAGCAGCGTGATTCCAGCTGACTGGGACACCACCGGGAGACGATTGCCGTCAGGAAGAGACCGCGCAGCAGAAAGTGGGCAAACCCACACGGCTGACAATTGTTGGGGCATTACTGAGTGCACGGACCGGTCACTGTACCTTGAGTCCACGTGTTTGAAGGATTTGCCTACATATCCTGCCTGTGTGATCTGAATGGACTACGGACCAGTGTGGGGACTCAATCTACCAGCATGCATAGCGAGGACTGCTGCAGAGGTATGAAGAACGGCGCCTCTGATTTGACATGCTTGCCTCCAATGGGAGTATAATGAGCAGGATATACCCCACACCCCACACAGAACTATCGAACCTAGGAACACAATGCTGGCAATGAGGAAGGCAAACGCCGAAACGCGTCTGTCAGGTGTTTTTACGGAACTGTGATGTCCGAATGGTGGTAATAAAACTTTCCTGGTGTGGTCCCAGTGCATGTGTCGGACCCGTTCTTTAGGAAGAGGCGGGGCTGGTGGTGGATGTGTATGCAGCGGTCGGCGCTGCAAATCCGACACGCCTCTCGGTCTGGTGCTCCACTGAAGCCGGCATTTCCTTGTGTGGTGTTGCGTGCTGAATGCACACAGTGGCGCCCCCCCGCACTAGACTTTGTTTGGTACCGGGGAGAGAGCAGCGTGATTCCAGCTGACTGGGACACCACCGGGAGACGATTGCCGTCAGGAAGAGACCGCGCAGCAGAAAGTGGGCAAACCCACACGGCTGACAATTGTTGGGGCATTACTGAGTGCACGGACCGGTCACTGTACCTTGAGTCCACGTGTTTGAAGGATTTGCCTACATATCCTGCCTGTGTGATCTGAACGGACTACGGACCAGTGTGGGGACTCAATCTACCAGCATGCATAGCGAGGACTGCTGCAGAGGTATGAAGAACGGCGCCTCTGATTTGACATGCTTGCCTCCAATGGGAGTATAATGAGCAGGATATACCCCACACCCCACACAGAACTATCGAACCTAGGAACACAATGCTGGCAATGAGGAAGGCAAACGCCGAAACGCGTCTGCCAGGTGTTTTTACGGAACTGTGATGTCCGAATGGTGGTAATAAAACTTTCCTGGTGTGGTCCCAGTGCATGTGTCGGACCCGTTCTTTAGGAAGAGGCGGGGCTGGTGGTGGATGTGTATGCAGCGGTCGGCGCTGCAAATCCGACACGCCTCTCGGTCTGGTGCTCCACTGAAGCCGGCATTTCCTTGTGTGGTGTTGCGTGCTGAATGCACACAGTGGCGCCCCCCCGCCCTAGACTTTGTTTGGTACCGGGGAGAGAGCAGCGTGATTCCAGCTGACTGGGACACCACCGGGAGACGATTGCCGTCAGGAAGAGACCGCGCAGCAGAAAGTGGGCAAACCCACACGGCTGACAATTGTTGGGGCATTACTGAGTGCACGGACCGGTCACTGTACCTTGAGTCCACGTGTTTGAAGGATTTGCCTAAATATCCTGCCTGTGTGATCTGAATGGACTACGGACCAGTGTGGGGACTCAATCTACCAGCATGCATAGCGAGGACTGCTGCAGAGGTATGAAGAACGGCGACTCTGATTTGACATGCTTGCCTCCAATGGGAGTATAATGAGCAGGATATACCCCACACCCCACACAGAACTATCGAACCTAGGAACACAATGCTGGCAATGAGGAAGGCAAACGCCGAAACGCGTCTGCCAGGTGTTTTTACGGAACTGTGATGTCCGAATGGTGGTAATAAAACGTTCCTGGTGTGGTCCCAGTGCATGTGTCGGACCCGTTCTTTAGGAAGAGGCGGGGCTGGTGGTGGATGTGTATGCAGCGGTCGGCGCTGCAAATCCGACACGCCTCTCGGTCTGGTGCTCCACTGAAGCCGGCATTTCCTTGTGTGGTGTTGCGTGCTGAATGCACACAGTGGCGCCCCCCCGCCCTAGACTTTGTTTGGTACCGGGGAGAGAGCAGCGTGATTCTAGCTGACTGGGACACCACCGGGAGACGATTGCCGTCAGGAAGAGACCGCGCAGCAGAAAGTGGGCAAACCCACACGGCTGACAATTGTTGGGGCATTACTGAGTGCACGGACCGGTCACTGTACCTTGAGTCCACGTGTTTGAAGGATTTGCCTACATATCCTGCCTGTGTGATCTGAACGGACTACGGACCAGTGTGGGGACTCAATCTACCAGCATGCATAGCGAGGACTGCTGCAGAGGTATGAAGAACGGCGCCTCTGATTTGACATGCTTGCCTCCAATGGGAGTATAATGAGCAGGATATACCCCACACCCCACACAGAACTATCGAACCTAGGAACACAATGCTGGCAATGAGGAAGGCAAACGCCGAAACGCGTCTGCCAGGTGTTTTTACGGAACTGTGATGTCCGAATGGTGGTAATAAAACTTTCCTGGTGTGGTCCCAGTGCATGTGTCGGACCCGTTCTTTAGGAAGAGGCGGGGCTGGTGGTGGATGTGTATGCAGCGGTCGGCGCTGCAAATCCGACACGCCTCTCGGTCTGGTGCTCCACTGAAGCCGGCATTTCCTTGTGTGGTGTTGCGTGCTGAATGCACACAGTGGCGCCCCCCCGCCCTAGACTTTGTTTGGTACCGGGGAGAGAGCAGCGTGATTCCAGCTGACTGGGACACCACCGGGAGACGATTGCCGTCAGGAAGAGACCGCGCAGCAGAAAGTGGGCAAACCCACACGGCTGACAATTGTTGGGGCATTACTGAGTGCACGGACCGGTCACTGTACCTTGAGTCCACGTGTTTGAAGGATTTGCCTACATATCCTGCCTGTGTGATCTGAACGGACTACGGACCAGTGTGGGGACTCAATCTACCAGCATGCATAGCGAGGACTGCTGCAGAGGTATGAAGAACGGCGCCTCTGATTTGACATGCTTGCCTCCAATGGGAGTATAATGAGCAGGATATACCCCACACCCCACACAGAACTATCGAACCTAGGAACACAATGCTGGCAATGAGGAAGGCAAACGCCGAAACGCGTCTGCCAGGTGTTTTTACGGAACTGTGATGTCCGAATGGTGGTAATAAAACTTTCCTGGTGTGGTCCCAGTGCATGTGTCGGACCCGTTCTTTAGGAAGAGGCGGGGCTGGTGGTGCATGTGTATGCAGCGGTCGGCGCTGCAAATCCGACACGCCTCTCGGTCTGGTGCTCCACTGAAGCCGGCATTTCCTTGTGTGGTGTTGCGTGCTGAATGCACACAGTGGCGCCCCCCCGCCCTAGACTTTGTTTGGTACCGGGGAGAGAGCAGCGTGATTCCAGCTGACTGGGACACCACCGGGAGACGATTGCCGTCAGGAAGAGACCGCGCAGCAGAAAGTGGGCAAACCCACACGGCTGACAATTGTTGGGGCATTACTGAGTGCACGGACCGGTCACTGTACCTTGAGTCCACGTGTTTGAAGGATTTGCCTACATATCCTGCCTGTGTGATCTGAACGGACTACGGACCAGTGTGGGGACTCAATCTACCAGCATGCATAGCGAGGACTGCTGCAGAGGTATGAAGAACGGCGCCTCTGATTTGACATGCTTGCCTCCAATGGGAGTATAATGAGCAGGATATACCCCACACAGAACTATCGAACCTAGGAACACAATGCTGGCAATGAGGAAGGCAAACGCCGAAACGCGTCTGCCAGGTGTTTTTACGGAACTGTGATGTCCGAATGGTGGTAATAAAACTTTCCTGGTGTGGTCCCAGTGCATGTGTCGGACCCGTTCTTTAGGAAGAGGCGGGGCTGGTGGTGGATGTGTATGCAGCGGTCGGCGCTGCAAATCCGACACGCCTCTCGGTCTGGTGCTCCACTGAAGCCGGCATTTCCTTGTGTGGTGTTGCGTGCTGAATGCACACAGTGGCGCCCCCCCGCCCTAGACTTTGTTTGGTACCGGGGAGAGAGCAGCGTGATTCCAGCTGACTGGGACACCACCGGGAGACGATTGCCGTCAGGAAGAGACCGCGCAGCAGAAAGTGGGCAAACCCACACGGCTGACAATTGTTGGGGCATTACTGAGTGCACGGACCGGTCACTGTACCTTGAGTCCACGTGTTTGAAGGATTTGCCTACATATCCTGCCTGTGTGATCTGAACGGACTACGGACCAGTGTGGGGACTCAATCTACCAGCATGCATAGCGAGGACTGCTGCAGAGGTATGAAGAACGGCGCCTCTGATTTGACATGCTTGCCTCCAATGGGAGTATAATGAGCAGGATATACCCCACACCCCACACAGAACTATCGAACCTAGGAACACAATGCTGGCAATGAGGAAGGCAAACGCCGAAACGCGTCTGCCAGGTGTTTTTACGGAACTGTGATGTCCGAATGGTGGTAATAAAACTTTCCTGGTGTGGTCCCAGTGCATGTGTCGGACCCGTTCTTTAGGAAGAGGCGGGGCTGGTGGTGGATATATATATATATATATATATATATATATATATATATATATATATATATATATATATATATATATTATATATATATATATATATATATATATATATATATATATATATATATATATATATATATATATGTTCGCTCAGGTGAAAGGACACCAGCCACACTCGCGGGGTTTCCAGGTAAGGCTTTATTCAGCACAAGTTGCTCAGTGGCTGCAAACCAGAACAGAGTTCAAATTGATTCCTGCTTCGTGTAGTTTCCTGACGCGTTTCGAAGGCGGAGCCTTCTTCTTCAGAGGATGACGAATGGTGTGCAGGGTAGTGGCAGGGAACACCCTTATTGTAGTTCAAGGCACGCCCCTGGATGACCGCAGTGCCTTGTGGTGGTTGAAGTCCTGCCGTGATGCCTACTCGCAGAATTGCGACAACGTTCGGGATTTGCAATGTAATGAAGTGGCCTTCTCCTTGGAACCCCTCGCCAACCAGGCAGCAATGTGATGATCGAGCTGGGGAGAAGTATATGATCTAGACCCCACAAGCGGGATGCTCGCCATCATGGACCCGTTGCATCAGGCTGCGTGGCGGTGCTCGGCGAAATTGCAGTTTTACTACCTCGCTCCACCCCATCAAGACGCCGTTCACTCTTCCAAGGCGGGTGCAGCACAGGAAGGTGATGGGACCTTCCAAATATGTTCGCTCAGGTGAAAGGACACCAGCCACACTCGCGGGGTTTCCAGGTAAGGCTTTATTCAGCACAAGTTGCTCAGTGGCTGCAAACCAGAACAGAGTTCAAATTGATTCCTGCTTCGTGTAGTTTCCTGACGCGTTTCGAAGGCGGAGCCTTCTTCTTCAGAGGATGACGAATGGTGTGCAGGGTAGTGGCAGGGAACACCCTTATTGTAGTTCAAGGCACGCCCCTGGATGACCGCAGTGCCTTGTGGTGGTTGAAGTCCTGCCGTGATGCCTACTCGCAGAATTGCGACAACGTTCGGGATTTGCAATGTAATGAAGTGGCCTTCTCCTTGGAACCCCTCGCCAACCAGGCAGCAATGTGATGATCGAGCTGGGGAGAAGTATATGATCTAGACCCCACAAGCGGGATGCTCGCCATCATGGACCCGTTGCATCAGGCTGCGTGGCGGTGCTCGGCGAAATTGCAGTTTTACTACCTCGCTCCACCCCATCAAGACGCCGTTCACTCTTCCAAGGCGGGTGCAGCACAGGAAGGTGATGGGACCTTCCAAATATGTTCGCTCAGGTGAAAGGACACCAGCCACACTCGCGGGGTTTCCAGGTAAGGCTTTATTCAGCACAAGTTGCTCAGTGGCTGCAAACCAGAACAGAGTTCAAATTGATTCCTGCTTCGTGTAGTTTCCTGACGCGTTTCGAAGGCGGAGCCTTCTTCTTCAGAGGATGACGAATGGTGTGCAGGGTAGTGGCAGGGAACACCCTTATTGTAGTTCAAGGCACGCCCCTGGATGACCGCAGTGCCTTGTGGTGGTTGAAGTCCTGCCGTGATGCCTACTCGCAGAATTGCGACAACGTTCGGGATTTGCAATGTAATGAAGTGGCCTTCTCCTTGGAACCCCTCGCCAACCAGGCAGCAATGTGATGATCGAGCTGGGGAGAAGTATATGATCTAGACCCCACAAGCGGGATGCTCGCCATCATGGACCCGTTGCATCAGGCTGCGTGGCGGTGCTCGGCGAAATTGCAGTTTTACTACCTCGCTCCACCCCATCAAGACGCCGTTCACTCTTCCAAGGCGGGTGCAGCACAGGAAGGTGATGGGACCTTCCAAATATGTTCGCTCAGGTGAAAGGACACCAGCCACACTCGCGGGGTTTCCAGGTAAGGCTTTATTCAGCACAAGTTGCTCAGTGGCTGCAAACCAGAACAGAGTTCAAATTGATTCCTGCTTCGTGTAGTTTCCTGACGCGTTTCGAAGGCGGAGCCTTCTTCTTCAGAGGATGACGAATGGTGTGCAGGGTAGTGGCAGGGAACACCCTTATTGTAGTTCAAGGCACGCCCCTGGATGACCGCAGTGCCTTGTGGTGGTTGAAGTCCTGCCGTGATGCCTACTCGCAGAATTGCGACAACGTTCGGGATTTGCAATGTAATGAAGTGGCCTTCTCCTTGGAACCCCTCGCCAACCAGGCAGCAATGTGATGATCGAGCTGGGGAGAAGTATATGATCTAGACCCCACAAGCGGGATGCTCGCCATCATGGACCCGTTGCATCAGGCTGCGTGGCGGTGCTCGGCGAAATTGCAGTTTTACTACCTCGCTCCACCCCATCAAGACGCCGTTCACTCTTCCAAGGCGGGTGCAGCACAGGAAGGTGATGGGACCTTCCAAATATGTTCGCTCAGGTGAAAGGACACCAGCCACACTCGCGGGGTTTCCAGGTAAGGCTTTATTCAGCACAAGTTGCTCAGTGGCTGCAAACCAGAACAGAGTTCAAATTGATTCCTGCTTCGTGTAGTTTCCTGACGCGTTTCGAAGGCGGAGCCTTCTTCTTCAGAGGATGACGAATGGTGTGCAGGGTAGTGGCAGGGAACACCCTTATTGTAGTTCAAGGCACGCCCCTGGATGACCGCAGTGCCTTGTGGTGGTTGAAGTCCTGCCGTGATGCCTACTCGCAGAATTGCGACAACGTTCGGGATTTGCAATGTAATGAAGTGGCCTTCTCCTTGGAACCCCTCGCCAACCAGGCAGCAATGTGATGATCGAGCTGGGGAGAAGTATATGATCTAGACCCCACAAGCGGGATGCTCGCCATCATGGACCCGTTGCATCAGGCTGCGTGGCGGTGCTCGGCGAAATTGCAGTTTTACTACCTCGCTCCACCCCATCAAGACGCCGTTCACTCTTCCAAGGCGGGTGCAGCACAGGAAGGTGATGGGACCTTCCAAATATGTTCGCTCAGGTGAAAGGACACCAGCCACACTCGCGGGGTTTCCAGGTAAGGCTTTATTCAGCACAAGTTGCTCAGTGGCTGCAAACCAGAACAGAGTTCAAATTGATTCCTGCTTCGTGTAGTTTCCTGACGCGTTTCGAAGGCGGAGCCTTCTTCTTCAGAGGATGACGAATGGTGTGCAGGGTAGTGGCAGGGAACACCCTTATTGTAGTTCAAGGCACGCCCCTGGATGACCGCAGTGCCTTGTGGTGGTTGAAGTCCTGCCGTGATGCCTACTCGCAGAATTGCGACAACGTTCGGGATTTGCAATGTAATGAAGTGGCCTTCTCCTTGGAACCCCTCGCCAACCAGGCAGCAATGTGATGATCGAGCTGGGGAGAAGTATATGATCTAGACCCCACAAGCGGGATGCTCGCCATCATGGACCCGTTGCATCAGGCTGCGTGGCGGTGCTCGGCGAAATTGCAGTTTTACTACCTCGCTCCACCCCATCAAGACGCCGTTCACTCTTCCAAGGCGGGTGCAGCACAGGAAGGTGATGGGACCTTCCAAATATGTTCGCTCAGGTGAAAGGACACCAGCCACACTCGCGGGGTTTCCAGGTAAGGCTTTATTCAGCACAAGTTGCTCAGTGGCTGCAAACCAGAACAGAGTTCAAATTGATTCCTGCTTCGTGTAGTTTCCTGACGCGTTTCGAAGGCGGAGCCTTCTTCTTCAGAGGATGACGAATGGTGTGCAGGGTAGTGGCAGGGAACACCCTTATTGTAGTTCAAGGCACGCCCCTGGATGACCGCAGTGCCTTGTGGTGGTTGAAGTCCTGCCGTGATGCCTACTCGCAGAATTGCGACAACGTTCGGGATTTGCAATGTAATGAAGTGGCCTTCTCCTTGGAACCCCTCGCCAACCAGGCAGCAATGTGATGATCGAGCTGGGGAGAAGTATATGATCTAGACCCCACAAGCGGGATGCTCGCCATCATGGACCCGTTGCATCAGGCTGCGTGGCGGTGCTCGGCGAAATTGCAGTTTTACTACCTCGCTCCACCCCATCAAGACGCCGTTCACTCTTCCAAGGCGGGTGCAGCACAGGAAGGTGATGGGACCTTCCAAATATGTTCGCTCAGGTGAAAGGACACCAGCCACACTCGCGGGGTTTCCAGGTAAGGCTTTATTCAGCACAAGTTGCTCAGTGGCTGCAAACCAGAACAGAGTTCAAATTGATTCCTGCTTCGTGTAGTTTCCTGACGCGTTTCGAAGGCGGAGCCTTCTTCTTCAGAGGATGACGAATGGTGTGCAGGGTAGTGGCAGGGAACACCCTTATTGTAGTTCAAGGCACGCCCCTGGATGACCGCAGTGCCTTGTGGTGGTTGAAGTCCTGCCGTGATGCCTACTCGCAGAATTGCGACAACGTTCGGGATTTGCAATGTAATGAAGTGGCCTTCTCCTTGGAACCCCTCGCCAACCAGGCAGCAATGTGATGATCGAGCTGGGGAGAAGTTATATATATATATATAAACAAATATAATTATAAATAATTCAATTTAAATGAAAAAAAGTTTATTTTTAAATTAAGTAAATTATATATATATATATATTTATATATATATAAATATATATATATATATAAATATATATATATATATATATATATATATATATATATATATATATATATATATATATATATATATATATATATATATATATATATATATATATATATATATATATATATATATATATATATATATATATATATATATATATATATATATATATATATGCCAGGAACTTCGTCTGCATATCATCATCTCTGGATACAAAGAACGAACCGGACCCAATCAGGTGAATTTGCTGGTTTTATTTAGTGCAACCTTTCGTTCGCCATGGTGCGTTTCGGGCCCTGGAGCCCTTGATCACATGACATGGTCATTCAAATCTCGTGATTTTAAAGTGCATACATGGGTCACATGCCCCTGGGCCTATAGACATAAACAACAGACTACTGCCTAATCCACAACCTTTAACCATAACAGCGAGATGATGCATGAGATATAAAAAATTACTCAGCCATGTTGCTAAAATATATACATTGCATCAGTTTCGCATTTGTTATTCTCCCCTTCGGAAACCCAGATTAGATGTTGTGCAAATATCGCAATAAATAAATAAATACATATATAAATGATAAATATTAAATAAAGCCCATTTCATTTTATGATACATCAATGTAAAATCATGGTTAATATTTCATTATATATGTACATTTATCGAAACGAATACAAATAAACAATTTAAATTCATTCATGCGAATTGATAAAAACACGTGCAAAATCTGCTTTATCTGTGCAAAATTATGCAACGTTTTTTCCACTGGGTTTACAAAGAAAAGGGGGTAATTTAGAATAAAAGCCCAAGTGGGCTTAATGTATTTGTGGATAACTGCGTCTACACTGCCCACATGATCATGTTTAACCAATGCACATATTAGTGAGAGTAATACATTTTCCCCTGTGAAGTTAGAAAAATAAAAATTAAATTACATTTTAAAAGCAGTTTTCTGTTTAGATGATACAGCCCCCAGATTTTTTCCGGGCATGCCTTTTGGTCCTACTCATGCTTGTATGTTCAACTTACTTTTTACGTTTACAAGCATGTGTACATGTCCTCTGTTGCATTAAGGCCATTCGGTGTCTTGGTATTCAGTTCAAGAATGTACCTAGTCTCGAGTAATCTTAGGCGCGCTTCCCTGTCGCCTCCTCTACGAAGTGGCAGCCCCTGATCTATGGCATAATAGCTGAGGCAACCCAAATCACCCTTGTGGCATGAATTGACATGTCTCGCCACTGGGTATGCTTCATCCTTATTGTTAACCGCCCGCAAGTGCTGGAGTATGTGTTTGTGGACCTGTAGTTTGGTACTACCCACGTACTGTAGCCCACACGCACACTCCAGCACATAAACGACAAAATCTGATTTGCATGTCATTTTCTTGGTGATCAGATTTGGTACCTCACAGAATGGGGACACATATGTCATCTTATTCTTCCCCATGGTTCATGAATGCAAATAGAGCACTTCATAAAGCCCTTACTTTGCATGAGCCAATTGTCTCTGCTCATCACCTCCGGGCTACTTTTCACAAGCTTGTCGCTCTTCGATCTAGCACGACTATAAGTTATGGCTGGATGGTCAGCCAAAGTTTTGCCAATCACGGGATCCCCCCTGACTATTGGCCAATTTTTGTGAAAGATCTTTTGTAATTGCTTGTGTTGGCGGCTGTACGCTGTAATTAATCTCGGTTGGCCGCCTACGCTGTCTTTCACCTTTGATGTTTCATTAGATTTCCTTTCAGTGTTGAGCAGAGTATTCATCCTATTGGCTCTTGTCATGGCGTTTACAACCAAGACCTCCGAATAGCCCCTTTCCAAGAACCTTTCCTTGCTGCTTAATTGTGATGCCAAACATGATTCATCTGTGCTACATATTCTTCTGATCCTCAGCATCTCCCCGTAGGGGATACTGCGGATCAGGTGGCCTGGATGGTGGCTGGACGCATGAAGGACCGTGTTGCCCGCGGTCTCCTTGCGATGCAATCTGGTTTGGAGCTTACCTCCCTCCACATAGACTTCAACATCTAAAAAGTTGACTTTATTATCACTGATCATGCCGGTAAATCTTAGATTCAAAATGTTTACATTATATAGTTAGGCATTAGCATTTTAAAAACCTTGCAAATTCACTGAAAAAAACATAGGTTTCAGGTCATATATAGTTAGGAATTAGCATTTAAAAAACCTTGCAAATTCACTGAAAAAACCATAGGTTTCAGGTCATATATAGTTAGGAATTAGCATTTAAAAAACCTTGCAAATTCACTGAAAAAAACCATAGGTTTCAGGTCATATATAGTTAGGAATTAGCATTTAAAAAACCATTGAAATTGCTCCTATATAGTTAGTTGTACTAACTATATTCGCGCACCCGCAATCCACTGCTGATGATGTCACATATTACATCATTCATGACATGGTCAGTGACATCACTGATGACATCACTGATGACATCTCAAATGACATCACTGATGTAATTGTTTACTTACCTGTAATCATCCATATTCCGGTGTTTATCACCCCCCCACCCTGCCCCTCCTCCGCCCCACCTGCCTACCCCACCGCAACTCCCTCCACGGACCTCGGCTGATTTTAATTGGTTCAAATTATCAACACTTTCAAACTCACATAATGTTCAACCTACCCCCAATGCTCTCTACTAATTACCATACAAACTCTCCACAAAACACCTACCTAAACCCAAAGGTGAAAGAGTCATCCCTCAATGTTGCACTCAACCAACATCTAAACACTGAAACTTTTTATTTTAATGTATTTCTTTTTTCTGTATTTTTTATTTTTTATTTTTTATTTTATTCCAACCTTCGGGGTCCTTTACAGACCCCATGACAAAACATAGGGGGCTCAGGAATCTCTACCCTGCCTCCTTGTCAACTAATACACTTCTGTTTAAAACCACTATCATCTACCACAAAAACAAGATGGCGGACAACACTTCCTCATTTCAACTGACTGGAATGTTGACAGACGTCCAACAGCCAATCAGAATTTGGCGCACGCTAAGGTCCGCGGACGTGCAAGGACAGTGCAAGGATGGTGCAAGCCTGTACGCGCACTGTGTCCCGCTTATAGATATATAATTTGAATGAAGTCGATTTTCTCAACAATTACTGAAGGGATTTTCACCAAATATACAAAAGGCACTTGTGCATACCAGGCTCTACCATTTTTCCAAGTTTAAAGTAATTCCATTCAGCCGTTCTGGCTGTCGCTGTGTCTAAAGGTCCAATGGAAAATTGCATTGGACTCAATTTCACATTCAATTTTCTCAAAAACTACTGGAGGGATTTACACCAAACATACAAAAGGCACTGCTGCATACCAGTCCCTACCATTTTTCCAAATCTGGTGTTATTCCGTTCAACCGTTCGAGCTGCAGCCTTGTCAGAATGTCCCTATGGAAATTAACATGGGGAAAACACGTTTTGGGACCCCCCTTTTTTCTCGGCCCCCGCTTGATGAATCCCCCCGAAACTTTCAGGGAAGGAGCGGAGCACAGCGAGGCAAGTTTAAGTTAAGTTACAGGCGGATCCCTCAATCGGCGCCAAAGTTATTCCCAATAGAATGTTCAGAATTTCCTATGGTAACTAGGTCCTAACTATATATACCTACTGGCGACAAATATTGTACTTTTACAAAGTATATGCCTTCACCACGCATGCCTTTGCGTTGTGATGGCATGCGTGGTAAAGGCATATGCGGAGTAAATGTTTGCGGGATCATGGTATTTAGTTATAAACGCACTTGCGTTATAAAAAATGCGGACTAATGGTATGCGGGATATTATCCTGCGGAATAACGTCACATATTCGTGGAGCGTACTGGGGGTAATATATCCGAAGAATTGTAAAAGTAGTACAAACGAGGCTTTATTCGTCCTCTGTATCCTCGCTACTGAAGCCAACACCCACACGCCGCCGAACGCGCTGTTGAACACCAGAGAGGGGAGCACACCGCATTGTATTCAACAACCTTGCGGGGGCATCCGTATCTCGCCGAAGAACTCACCAAAAGGCGGGGGGCCACGGACTAGCGGGATGATAGTTTCCCCCGGCGTCCTGATTGAGGCTGCCGATGCTGCTACCGGAGTGCTGGAGGCAGGTTATCGTTCTCCTCAGCAGGGCTCACTCATCCAGGAATCAGCAAGCAGAGCAAACGCCAGCTGGTGGGAGGCTAGACAAAACTGCAGTAGAGCAGTAAGCCAGATTTCGGTGTTTCTTAGAGGTAAGGCGGGGGAAGCTGAAGTACGGGACAGACAGGTTCTGCATCCTAGGGATTCTAAAAACTCAAAGGTTTGCCCAGGAATTCGATCTGGCTCGGACTTGTTTCAGCTTCAGAACGGGGTGCATTCAGCAGTCTATATTAATAATCTAAAATTTTTGAGCAAGTTAAACAATCTGGGTGACCTTAACCCGGCTGACTATTCGATAGAGGCACTAATAGATGCACCAGAGAGGAAACTTTGCCCTCCTCTTTTTCCCTCGCCCTACCAATACATAAATTCCTTGCAGCAAAAGTGGAGGGGGAAAAGGGAACTATAGACAACATAATGCATCCAACATCTAACTCAATAGACCTACCCTCTGACAAAATTTGCGTTCAAGAACCAAGAAAAAGTGCACTTAAAACAGATAATGAAATTACAGCAGACCCTGAACTGGTCTTCGTACTGTTAAGGAGCAGGCAGTTCCTTAAGGCAAGTTTACCCCCTGCGGCTAAACAGCCCGTCATCCCTTGGATTACAAAAAGAGTCTCACAGAAAGCCCCGAAACTGCATTTAGGCAAACCTCTAACAAAAAAGGGGTTGGCAGAAACCAACCTGGAGGTAGGTGAAGGGGGTAAAATCGTTAAAATTAAAATCACTCTCTCGCCAAAGTCCTATTTTAAGGTGCAGGAACGGGCTCCGAATCTAAGTTGTGGAGAATTAGAGAAGGTGAGCGGCCACAATTTCAACATGGAAAGCTCTGTCCTCCTGGCTCTAACAGAAGTTCTGGATGTTTCAACTAATACCCCCATAGAGGTCCCCATAAGGGAGCTAACAGAACAGATGCAGGAAGGGTTGCAGACCCTGACCCCAATTCAGATCATACCCCAAAGCTTACCTTTCACTCAAAACCCGAGTCAAGCTCAAGGTCAAGGTCCACCTCAGGGCCTGCTACAATTGAGTCAAACAGCCCCTCTAAAAATCCTTCTACTAATCCTACTGATCCACAGGGTGACCCACGAAGTAGTATGGATGTTATATTGGAAAAAATGCTAGACGAGATGAGGTCTAGGTTTAAAATATCAAAAGACAACCAGAACAAATTCCACGAAAGATTTGAATCTTTGGACTCCAAATTAATAGCTTTAAATGATAGACTCTCCTCAGTGGAAGCAGATGTGGAGGGTCTAACTAGGAGGGTAGAGCTAACCCAGAAGGATATTAGAACTTTAAAAGCAAAGGACAAGAGTATCGAGGAAAAGTTAGAAGCTTTAGAAAACCAGTACAGAAGGTGCAATCTCAGATTTCTAAATGTCCCAGAAGGGCGAGAAGGGTCGGACATAAAGAATGTCATAATAACACTTATAGAGGAACACTTCCCATGGAATAAATCCTTTGGTCTGAAAGACGACATTCAGAGGGTGCATTGTGACCCTTTTGGGAAGTCTAGGCAGAGGAAAAATCCAAGAAAGATTCTAATAAATTTTAAAACCTATACTCTTAAAGAGAAAATTCTGAGTGAGGCTCTGAAAAGCGGGGCGTATAGTAACGATGACTGGTCCTTTAAAATCCGATCCGACATTGCGAAAGTCACACAAGACAGGCAATGGGAGTTGGGTCAAAAAATGCTCGAACTGAAAGCACTTGGGGCAACTGTCCAAATGAAGTTCCCGGCCTCCCTCAGGATCATGTGGAGGAATAAGATGTATAACATCAGGGATCCTCATGAAGTCGAAACACTCCTGGAACAGATGCGTGATCAAACCCAGATACACGCACATTCCTAGATACATGAAGAAAATGTAATCATTAGTGACGAAACAGAGCAGCAGCACTCTCACAGAACTTATCTTATCAGGCACGGGGCTCGAAGAGGGCTAGAATTAAGGCCCAAAGGAAAGGGAGGCTTCCCCAGGGTGGGAGGGTGCCCCCGTGTCTTCTCTCTTCTTCTCCTCTTTTCATTTTGCACATTTTCACTAGGTTTAACGTACACACTAGAGGGAAGAGGGGGGGCACACGGGAGATGGGAGCAAATTAGGGAAAAATACAAAAAAATGTCCTCAGCAAAACGTTGATCTCATAGGAAAGGAGATAAGCAGGGCCCGGCTTATTAATGACGAAAGCTGACTTAAACCAGGAAGAGATGGGAAAAAATCTTAAATATATAAAAATAACTTCCTGGAATGTCAATGGGCTAAGAACTAAGAGCAGGGGACGGAAAATCTTTGAATACTTGAAATCTATCGATAGCGAGATTTTAATTCTACAGGAGACACACCTGTTAAAAAAAGAGTGGGAAGAGATAATGAAAACCCTCTATTGGGTTGACTCCTACATATGCACCAACAAAGAGTGTGTTATAAAAGGTGTGGCCATCCTCTTTAAAAAATCCAAAAAAGCAAGAATAATATCGTCTGAATTAGACCCAAAGGGGAGATGGGCGATAGCTAATGTCAGCATACTCTGCAATGCATTTACTGTGGTTGGTTACTACGGACCAAACATAGATGATCCTTTCCCACTCCAGTCTTTATACGCCCAATTGATTTCGGTAACATCTCCAGTGATTATGGGTGGAGACTTTAATATCACTCCAGATCCAAAAGTTGACCGGTACCCTAGAGGTAAACAGGCAAGTTTGTCAAACATTAGAGAGTGGTTGGGAGTGTATAAAAGGGACCTAAGCCTAATCGACATATGGAAAGGGAAGGGAAGTATGCAAAACAGATTCACCTTTAAAAATAAGAAACTTGGATTACAATCTAGGATTGACTATTTTCTAATAGATCAAGGGTTACTAGAGAACACTCAAAATGTAATCCATCTACCCGCCCATCTCTCTGACCATTCTGCTGTTCAAATTACGTTAATATTAAAAGATGATATAACAGTACCGAGATGGACGCTGGACCGTTCATCTCTTTTAGATCCCCTAATTATCGACCAACTTAAACAAGAGACAGAGTTATATTTTGAGGATAACAACGAAAGTGCCCCACCTCAAATGGTATGGCGAGGCATATAAAGCAGTAATAAGGGGCAAGATCTGTAGTATGACTAAATATAAATCAAGGGAATTTAAAAGAGAGATCCAGAAAATAGAAGATAATATAAAAACTCTGGATCAGCAGATATCCTCAGATGTCTCATCCCCGAGAGGTCAAGAACTGGAAAAGGAAATTTCAAAACTAAAAGAAAGCTTAATAGCTATTCTAGAGGGTAAATTCAGAGAGAGATGGGAGTGTAGCAATCTCGCCCACTACGAATACGGAGAGGGATGCGGGAAAATGCTTGCCTGGAAGATCAAAACTGATCAAGCAAGAAATAAAATCGGCAGTATAGATCCAACTGACATTTCCCAAAATGGAACTGAGGAGGCAGTAATAAAACAGGAACTCTCTGCCGTTTTTTCAAACTTATATACAGAAGATTGTAACCCGAATGTCGAAGAAATAACACACTTTTTAGACGCACAAAATATACCTACCCTATCTCCTGAAGAGAAAGATATTTTAAATAGCGAAATAACAACTTATGAGGTAGATGGAGTTATAAAAAACTTAAAAAGAGAAAAGGCGGCAGGTCCTGACGCCCTCCCTAATGACTTTAAAAGACAAACTGGTTCCTCATTTAACAGCCCTTTTCAATAAAATATTCTTGGATAATGGTAAAATTCCAGAGACTTGGAATGATGCAACCATTTCCATTCTCTTAAAACTGGGTAAAAATCCGAAAAAATGCGAGTCCTATCGCCCAATATCCATTTTAAATTGTGACTATAAGATCTTCACTCAAGTCATGGCCAAAAGATTGGGGAAAATTGCGGGGGCACTGATAAACTCTAACCAAATGGGCTTCGTGGCAGGAAGACACCTTCAAGAGCTTACCCATGAGTTGATCGGAGCAATAGACATTGCCACTACTGAGAAACTTTCTCTATCGATAATTACAGTTGACGCTGCCAAAGCGTTCAATAGAGTTAACTGGAGCTATTTAAGTGAGGTTTTAATAAAATTCAATCTAGGGGAAAACATCTTAAAAATGGTAGAAAACATCTATAACTGTCCCAAAGCAAAATTATTAATTAACGGCAACCTAACTGAAAACATTCAGATAGGCAGAGGAACTCGCCAGGGATGCCCCCTCTCCCCCTGCTCTTTAATTTCTACATTGAGCCGGTGGCAGAATGCCTTAGGAACCTCCCCTCAATCTCCCCCTTTCAATATCAAGGGTGGCATAAGAAAGTAGCTCTTTATGCCGACGACCTCATGATTTTATTTCGGATTTAAAGGAGGCTCTTAAGGCTACAGAAGAGGCCCTGCTTAGTTTCGGGAAACTATCTGGTTATCAGATAAACTCAACCAAAACTGAAACTATGAGTTGGAATGAAGAATTCACATCCCCCTTTTGCAAGGAAAAAATAAGATATCTGGGTATTGACCTCGTAAAGGACCTCGATAAAGTAACCCAAACTAATAACCATAGAATAGAAGTTGAAGTAAAAAGGTTGTTGAAAGTCTGGAGTGGGTTACCATTGACATTCCTGGGCAAATCGAATATTCTAAAAATGTCTATCTTACCGAAATTCATTTTTATCTTTAGCTCTATCCCCTTGGAATTTAAAAGAGAATTTATAAAAAAGATTCAGGGAGATCTATCTAGTTTTATTTGGTCCTCTAAAAGACCAAGAATCGCCTGGCATAAAATAAGGAGAAAAAAGGAGCAGGGAGGTCTGGCTAGCCCTGATCTCTTGGAATACTGTAGGGCCTTCCAATTCAAATCTTTTAGGAGGTTGCTGGGCCCATATGAGAACTACCCAATATTTCTACAGAAGCAAACAAATAACACTAGCCATTTTTTGTATAAATTCGGCCATCCGAATTTTTTTTTAAAAATTCAACTGAAGATCTTGAAGTCAGCCGCTAGGTTGTGGTACTGTGTTAGATCCACACTAGATATCCCCTTTTATAGCGATAAGGCACCGATCTGGGACTCCCAAACAACACTGGATTGCCTTAAGGACAGCTTAGCGACACCCTTAAAATCAGCAGGAATATTAGAGTGGGGGCAGCTCTTGTTTCAGAATGAACTTCTTGATTGGGAAATATTATCAGAACGTACGAATTCCACACTATCGAAATTCAAATACTATCAACTTCTGAGCTGATCTAAGTCACTCAAAGAAACCAGAAAAGGCAACATCTCCCTAGAAGTAAAGATGCTGGACAAGAAACTGCTCTTGAAAGAAGTATCCTTCTGGTACTGGGCCCTAATTTCAGCAGGGGAGGAGGACTTCCGAATTCCAGAGAGTATCTGGGGGAAAGATCTGCTGACGCTGGATACGAATAATATCTGGCAAGTATCTATGAGCAAATGCTGGTCGATTGTAACTTCTGCTGCTCTTAAAAGAAATTATTTACTCACTATTCATAGAGCCTACTGGACTCCGAAAAGATTATCCAAACTGAACGGGTCCACAGTGAGGAGCTGCCCAAAATGTGGATTACAGGAGGCCGACGACCTGCATATGTTCTGGCAGTGTCCCAGTCTCGATGATTTCTGGAAAGATGTAGGTAACGGATGGGGTAACGGGAAGACAACTAAATGTAAGTATAGACCTAGTTATTTTTGGGGTGATTGGTATAAATGCTTCGAGAATATTAACTAAATCCCAGGAAAATTTAATCTTCACATTGATCCTCCTGGCAAGGAGAGAGGTCTGTATAAAATGGATAAGCCCTATCCCTCGGACACATAGTGAATGGCTAGCCTCAGTTTTAAAGATACATAATATGGATAGAAAAAAAAAGTATTTTCTAAGAAATTTAAATTCTGGAAGATATGGGAAGAGTTTCATAAGGTTTGATTTAGTTGGGCCTTGTTAACCTCTTAGTATACACTTGCTTAACTCGATAAGTCCAATGATTACGTAAATGCAACAACAACGAACGAAGGTTTATAGGAGTAGCCATAATGGTTAGCTCACCCCCCACGGAAAAACGAATCCTTCTTCTTGAAAGTATATCGAAGTAAGGGGTTCCTTTTCTCTAAAATGCCGGAAGGATGTGGCCCCAGATCCATAAACATTCAAAGAAAGGCTGGCTCAAGAGAAAGGACCCTGATAATCTCCTAACTTCAATCTGTTGCGTAATGAGGACAAAAAGAAAAAACAAAATAACATGTTACCTCTGGTATTGGAGAAAATTTCGGTACTGTAACTTTTAGGTGTATGGCAATCACAGGTGGAAGGCTACTTTACAGCGCATGAATATTGATGAAAATGATGCTTGCACGCTGTGTGTAGTGTAAGATATGTGTATATTGCAAAAAGTTTGGAACAAAGCTCTCTAAGTAGAAGAGGTGTGTTTCATGAAATGCAGTACAGATATCGACTAGAATGGGTGGCGTTTTCGAACTGTTACAATGGGAAATGGTTTGAACTAATGAATTTTTTTTATGGCCACATGGCAATCGCGCAGCTAGTGCGCAATGAGACCGCACCCGATGTGATTTTGAGAAAATATATTTACTATAATCTAAGTACATAATATAGTACTGTTTTGATGAGCAACTGTATGTGTAAGACAATGGATGTGTGTATAGACCTAGGAAATAGTAGGTGCTATGTAGATTCTGGCATTCTTGTGTGTATGGTTTCAAAAATAGTAGTCTGTATTTTAGAGTGCGTGTATCATAGTTTATATTAGGGCATCAGTATGTGCATCAGATTATCACGTGGAGGATGTCATCAGTGATGTCATTTGAGATGTCATCAGTGTTGTCATCAGTGAATTCACTGACCATGTCATGAGTGATGTATTATGTGACGTCATCAACAGTGCATTGCAGGCTCGCGAGTTATAGTTAGCTCAACTAACTATAACTGGCCAATTTCTCTGGTTTTATATGAGTCAAATGTCCAACTAACTATAACGTCCCTGAAACCTATGTTTTTTTCTGTGAATATATATATATATAGGTATAGCTTTCCCATTGATGAAGCGTTTTTTGGTGTGCTAATAACTTTGTCCCCGTTTGATGAATCTTCACAAAACTTTCAAAAAACAATGTTCATTCACCTCAGCTACTACCTTGAAAGTTTTGGGGTGATCCGTCAGGTGAGAGGCAAGAGAAAAGGGGGGTCACACAATGCAAAATGCTAGTGCATTTTCCATCGACTTCTTTAGACAAGGCAACAGCAAAAACTGCTGAGCGGAATAACATCAATTTGGAAGGATGCTTGATCTTGGTCTGCAGATTGGGCTTCTTGTGATTTGGCGTCAATATGTTCAGCCGTTTTTGGGGGAACAACCGTTACATCGCAACTTTTACAACGCACTTCTATTACAACGCAACTTTTACAACGCTGGATCCATTACATTGCATGCCTTTACAACGCATGACATTACATAGCAGATGCTATTACAACGCATGCCATTTCAACGTAAGTATAGGTAAGTATATAATTTTTTTAATTTTATTTAATATTATTTAATTTATTTTATTAATATTAATTATAAATAAATATATATTTTTTTATTATTATAAATTAAATATATTAATTTTAGTAATTTTAAAAATAAGTATGACTATAGGAGTATATTTGGGTTTTGGGGTACAGGGGTATTTTTAGGTTTTATGGCTGGGTTTGGGTTTTGGGGTACAGGGGTATTTTTAGGTTTCAGGGCTGGGTTTGGGTTTTGGGGTACAGGGGTATTTTTAGGTTTTAGGGCTGGGTTTGGGTTTTGGGGTACAGGGTATTTTTAGGTTTCAGGACTGTGTTTGGGTTTTGGGGTACAGGGGTATTTTTAGGTTTTAGGGCTGGGTTTGGGTTTTGGGGTACAGGGGTATTTTTAGGTTTCAGGGCTGGGTTTGGGTTTTGGGGTACAGGGGTATTTTTAGGTTTCAGGGCTGGGTTTGGGTTTTGGGGTACAGGGGAATTTTTAGGTTTTAGGGCTGGGTTTGGGTTTTGGGGTACAGGGGTATTTTTAGGTTTTATGGCTGGGTTTGGGTTTTGGGGTACAGGGGTATTTTTAGGTTTCAGGGCTGGGTTTGGGTTTTGGGGTACAGGGGTATTTTTAGGTTTCAGGGCTGGGTTTGGGTTTTGGGGTACGGGGTATTTTTAGGTTTCAGGGCTGGGTTTGGGTTTTGGGGTACAGGGGTATTTTTAGGTTTTAGGGCTGGGTTTGGGGTTTTGGGTTACAGGGGTATTTTTAGGTTTTAGGGCTGGGTTAGAGTTTAGGGGTACAGGGGTATTTTTAGGTTTTAGGGCTGGGTTTGGGGTTTTGGGGTACAGGGGTATTTTTAGGTTTCAGGGCTGGGTTTGGGTTTTGGGGTACAGGGGTATATTTAGGGTTCAGTTAAAAAAAAACGACTTTAAATAAATTAAATAAATTAAATTAATTAAATTAAATTAAATTAATTAAATTATATTATTTACAATTTTTGAATTAATTAAATTAAATTAAATTAATTAAATTAATTAAAATAAATTAATTACAATTTTAAAATTAATTAAATTAAATTAATGAAATTAAATTAAATTAATTAAATTAAATTATATTAATTACATTTTTTTATTTCAATTAAATTAATTAAATAAAATTAATTAAAATAAATTAATTACAATTTTAAAATTAATTAAATTAAATTAAGTAAATTAAATTAATTAAATTAAATTAATTTCAATGTTTATTTTAATTAAATTAAATTATTAGAATTAAATGTATTACATTAAGTTAATTACAATTTTAGAATTATTTAATTTAAATTAATTAAATTAAATTAATTAAATTAACTTAATTACATTTTTTTTAAAAAGATATACTTACCTATACTTACGTTGTAATGGCATGCGTTGTAATAGCATCTGCTATATAATGACATGCGTTGTAAAGGCATGCATTGTAATGGATCCTGCGTTGTAAAAATCGCGTTGTAATGGAATGCGATGTAAAATTATGCGTTGTAACGCCATACATCCTGTTTTTGAGATGCTAAGGGTAAATAATATAGATTTTTGGATGGTTGGGCTTGTAAGAGCCTTGAGAGTGCCCCACAAGAGCGCAAATAAAAAAATGGAAGTCTGCGATTGGGCGAGAAGCCAGTTTTTTCTATGAACCTTCACGCTGTCGCAGGAGTGTGAAGGCTCCCACGAGTCTTTCAAGAGTAAAAGCCCTGATTGGCTGGCTGTTAATGTTTTAGAAATGAAATGGTTGCCATTACTGTTTACTGTGAGAATTTGCAGGTGTTGTGGAAATGAAGTAAAAAAGCTGCATAAGGGACAGCAGAAAGGCAGCCTGTCCCTGTAGATTTGACGAGGAGATCTCTAAGGCATAACTGATGTAATAAAAAAAAATGTATATTTTATTTAAAAGAAATTGAGATCTCGTGGGATTGTCGGGGATTGTGAATAGTAAAAAGGAGTAGGTGAGTTCTCAATACATTCTACTAGAAGAAATCTATATTGTGGCCCTTGTTATTGAGAGGAAGTGTGTAAGACATAAGTACTGTGAAGTGTAAGGTTAATTTTTTTAAACAAAAATCCTATGATCTTGCGACACTTGATGAATCGTGAAAATTATGAAGGAGTAAGTGATCTTTGAAAACACTCTGGTATGCACACTTGTTATTGTAGGAAGGAGTCTTAGTGGAGATAGTAATTATCAAAGTCTACTATTTATGCCCATGAGCTTGGGGAGAGTTATGAGTAGAGTTAAGGCTCTTCCTACACCATACTATGCACACTCATCATCCAAAAGAGAGGTCTCAGCAGAGAGACCAGTCCCTCCCCACACACTACTATGCTACAATATTGAGGTCTGAGCAGAAAGGGCAGTCTCTCTTCACACCCTAGTATGCACACTTGTCAACTGATAGAGAGCACTCAAAGGAGAAGCTACTCCCTTTCCACATCCTATTGTGCATATTTGTCATCTAGTACAGAGGTCTCAGCAGAGGGGCCAGCCCCTCCTTATACCGTACTATACAGATCCACCATCCAAGAAGGAGGCTCAGTGGAGAAGGCAGTCCCTTCACACACCCTACATGGTCATAGATTATATGAGAGAGATCTCCAAACCGAGAATAGTCCGAGTTCACACCTTATTATGCACCCCCATCATCCAAGAGACCGGTCTCAATGGAGTAGCCAGTCCATCCACACACACTGCTATAGATATGTGAAAGGAGAGGCTAGTATCTCTTTACTCCCTACTATGTACATCTACATCTATCACCCAAGAGAGGGATCTCAGCAGAGAAGCTAGTCCCTCCACACACAATACTGTGCATCTTTATCACACTGTGGAGGGGTGTCCCTATACCTACTACGTACACCCAAAACCCTAGAAAAAGCTGTAATTATAGAGGCCATTTTCCCGGACACTCTACTACGCACACTTGGTGTCCTAGAGATAGCTGTTAGCATAGAGGTCACTACCTCTCTACACCCTACTGTGCACAGTCGTCATTCCAGAGAGAGGTCTCAGGGGAGACGCCAGTCCCTTCACACACCGTACTATGCATACCTATCAGCTCAGAGAGAGGTGACAGCAAAGAGGCTTGTCTCTCCACTCACCCTATTACATACACCAGTCATCTTAGGGAGAGGTCTCACCAGAGAGGCTAATCCCTTCCCACACTACTACACATGCGTATCACCCTGTGCACCCTTTCCTGTTATGTGACAATAGAAAGCATTCCCCTTTGAAAAAAATGTCCACACACTATGTAGTCTTCATGCAGTCTACAATATATACACAAAAAATTATTAGTTTAATTTTTTTAAAAATATGAATGTACTGAAAAACAAAGTGTTAAAGTAATGTTATAGTTATGTGTGATAAAGATCTATTTTGTTTTAAAAGACCCTAGAAATTCACTGAAAAAAACAAAGGTTAAAGTAACATTATAGTTAGGTGAATTTTTCAGTGACAACATTAACGTTTTGAACTAAACAAAACACAGAAATTCACCAGTTATAGTTATCAGCGATAACTATAACTTGCGCCCCTGCCATGCCCTGCTAATCACCTCACATATGACATCACTCATCACATGTTCTATGACAACATTTATGACATTACCTACTGTGGTGCCTGTCCGCAGCAGAGAAATTTTTCAACTCCAGGGTATGTGGTGCCGTGAGGCCTTGTGGAGAGCACCTGTTCCTTCTATATTAGTGTGTTGGTAGTGTCTCTGTTATCTCTGGAATGATGCACATACTTGAAATCCTTTCCACCATTCTGGAGCTTCCGATTACCCCAATTTAGGCTGGTCTTAGTTGCTGGTTCAATGTTGTACTATGTCTGTTTCCCAATGCAATATGTAGGGAATTCGCTTCCTGGTCACAGTGGAGCACTTCCTGTTATTTAGGTATAAAGGAGGGACTTGAACAGGAGCCTGATGAGTCAAAACCTTCCCTTTTCTCTCTCTGCATTTTCCACAGCCTTCATCCACATCGTTTGGCCTGCAGTGTGGCAGGATTGTCCTCTTGTAAATGTTAATCTTATTATCTGTTGTTTTGGGAGTCATTTTATACTCCCCTTCAACCTGGAGTTACTTCCTGAAGTGGTAGGCCATACCTCTACTCTCGGGTTGTTGTTGAAAATACATGCCATTACAGGTCGCCTGAAAAATGCATCCAGCCACTGATCAGGTTTAGAGCTTTTTAACTGCTGCAAATAATTTTATGTTTAAAGTCTGACCACTGAGAATGATGTTCACAAAAGCGCCTTGGCTGTACTACAACAAGACTCTCTGTATCCTTCTTTGGGAAGGCCTAGCTAAACAAAGGGTTGATGCAATCATAGGAAATTAAAGGCGTTTCTGAACAGGCCATATTTACTTTACCTTGAAACTTCACTTCACATTTACACCTTTGATAGGTTCTTAATTAGCCATACTGTTGGAAATGCTCTTGGCTAGGATATGCCTTTACTAACTCAATGGAGCCCACTGTTGGATAATTATATTGCATTCTTCACAGAATTTAGAACAATGATCAAAATCATACAATTTCTGCCCACGAAGAGATCCTGTTGGTTTAACAGGGCTCCGTAGATCTCCAGTAATCCATTACTAAGTCCAAGGTCCTAGCCCGATGTGTAAATGGTCTGATTCACCCCTGATTACCCTGTTTTGTAAAGCGTTCATGGTCGAGCCAAAGTTTGAACCTTCTCATCTTACCCTCCATGTTTTCCTTCATGGGTTGATTTTGCCAATGAATCTTATTGACATCTGAATACATGAGAGAAAGATGGCATGGAAGAAACAGACTTGTTTCAGACCAACCTCAAGACGAAATTAAAAACTGGTATGAAGAGATGCTGATTCTGAAGAAGAAACACAGCAAGTTAGCATTGCAAGAGGTCCTTTAATGGAGGAAAACTCAGATAATATCTCTATTGTGGACAAAAGGGGGCATAATTTAGGTTTGTGTCCCACTCACTCTTCATGTCTTCAAGAACCTCATCACAACTGGCGAGATTGTCTCTTGAGCAGGGGAAAGAGACAAGCATGCTCAATGTTCAGACCTAGCCAAAATCCTCTAACCAATCTGGTTTCATTCTCTTTCTAGGTGAGTTGTTCTTTTCTAAGAAATTCTTGTTGAGTGCATGTCTAACTATTATATAGATATTCAATAGGCAAGAGAAATAAAGTTCCTTGCTTAAGAAAGGCAATCCCATTCTTGTGGCAGCAGTTGCTGGACCCTTGGCTTTTCTGGATTAGTGTAGGAACAAACTGAACATTTTCAGTCACTTCCATTATTAACTCATCAGTTTGAATTCAATGGCAGCACATTGTTACCCAGTTATATCTTAGGCATGTCCTGCTAATAATGTAAAATCTGTTCAAAAATGAAGCTGCTAGAACTCTGTTCTTGGGGTCTGACTTCTGTGTTACTAATTGTTCTTCACATCCTTTCGCTTCCTAGGAGGAGACGTTGATCTACTCTACATATGATGACATTGATGATAAGTCAATTCAATATTTAATAAACTCAACCTACCTTGCTTACAGTGACAGCGATGTCCCTCTTGCTTTGTTCAAAGGGATGTGGGTGGATTTTTTCTCAACCCATCCTTACCAATTCTTACGGAGCAGATTTGTTCCCCTCCCGTCTTGTCAAGGGTAAGGTCGGGGGTTTATTTCCTCTCCCTTGTCCAAGGGTGGGGTCGATTTTTTCAGCATCCTCACGTTGTATAAGAGTGGGGATGGTGTGTTGTGGCTGCTCTGTCTTGAGAAAGAATGATGGGTTTAATTGCTTCTGGAGAAATGTGGCTCAATGGTTAGAGCGGCAGACCCTGATGCAGAGGTCTAGCCCGGGACCAGGGTTCAATTCCCCGCCTCGGCGGGTCTTGGGCTCAAAATTCCACGGAGCTGATCATTCTCGCCTCGGTGCCTATTCCAATCATGGAGTCCCACTCTGCAACTCTGGGCAATAGCTTGCTTAATCTCCACAACGGCCCCCACAACGCTAAGGATGCCTGGCCTCCACCTTGGGGGTGCCCAGGAGTGGACGCCTCACAAGGAAAGCCAGGATGGGTTCCACAGCGGTATTCGTACAAGCGCCTTCAGACCCTTGCGGGTGAGTAGTGCGCTATACAAGTATCAATTTACAATTTACATTCCCTTCTTGGCCATTGGCAAGGGCAGCTCTTAAGCCCATTCCTCCTGCCCAAGGAAAAGGGTGTACAGTGCCACAAAAAATACAATTGTGAGGATGCTCACAGCAGTTCTGGCTAGCTTTGCCATAATGATTCTGAGTATTAAAGAAGTCCAAGACAGTAAACAACTGCTCCAGCAACCTGTACACAATTGGAAACAAGGCAGAAGGGAAGCTGTGAGCTGCTTTTAGTTCACCCTGGCCTGTAGCATTTTGTGGGGATTGGAGGACTAGTCATCTGACTGATGCGTAAGTGCAGCCTTTGCAAATGTGAAGATGTCAACTGGGCAATTTAGAAAGTATGGGGTAAGGGAAGCTCCACACTCCTGGGCAGGACAGGAGAAATTAATATATCTTTCCATCCTTGGGCAAGGCATGGGGCAGCATATACAAACCCTGCCCATCTGCAAGGCAGGAGAGGGAATATAAACTATGCATGCGTTCTCGAGCATGTTGAGGTTAATGTCACTAAATACCCCCCATTGGCCAAGATGCAGGAGGCTAATGGACACCTCATCCTATTTTAATCTCTTCCAAAAATACGCAAACACCTCAAGAGATTAAAGAATATATACCCCTTTTTGCCCTGTGAAAATAATTAGCAGGAATTAAAGAACACAAGAAAAGCAGGGAACAAATATAACTCTGGCATCCTCAGCCAGTATGCTTCTTGGCAGACGTTGATAAAAAAAAAACTAATTGCCTTTGGGCTAGTCAGAGTTAACTAACACCCCTTACTTTCCCTGTGATTTTTTAGTGTATTCCAATGTTTGCAAAAATAAGTAGAGGTAAGAACCATTTAATATCCCCTCTGACTTTGGCATGTTAGTGAGGAGTTCATGGCTAACGAACACCACCCTCAGGCTTAACCAAGGCAGAGAGAAATACATTTACACTCACCCTTGGGTACGTAGTAGGCAGCCACAACCCTTTGGCTGGGCAGGCTGCTAGAGGGCTAACAGAGACCAACGTACCTGGGGTAAGTCATTGATATGAAACAAATCCACCACTCACCTTCTGTAAGGTAGGGTAGAAGGCCATTAAATATCCCCACTCTTGGGCAAAGCGGGGGGGGATTAAAAAAGAATCCCCATCTCACCAATTGGAAGGATGGGGACATATGAATCCCACTACATCTTAAATACTCCTTGGCCTTGCACTTGGTGGAGGGCAAAGAAGACTTGGGCAAAAAAGCAGCACACACTCATAGAAAGAGGATGTAACGAGGATCAATAAAGAAATTGTTGCTTGTTACGCCTATTCGGGGAAGGCATATATTTTTGCGCATTCCCAGGTTTAGCAGTTTGGGTAAATCTGGAAATGCATCAAAAACATGGGGGTTGTGTGGGAACTCCCAAGCAACGCCCATTGAACACCTCCCTTGAGCAGAGTAAGGCAACAAAAACATTGGAGTTGTGTGGGAACCTCCTTTGAGCAGAGTAAGGTTACACAGCGATTTGCACTGCGTTGCTTTAATCTAGATTCATGAAGTCACTCAGGGCCATGCAATTTGGCCTTGCATGGCTACATAAATCTAATTTTTGAATTGCTTCGTGCATGTACCACGTTACGTGCTGCAAGCACGACGCAACTGGGGCCATAAATATGCTCTTGAGTTTCACCAGTATTAATTTACAGAGTGATTCAGTAACAGAACAGTTCAGAATTCAATTGACGCAAAGTCTCTTCAAATTCTTATCAAAAGAAATACAATCCTCTTATACATTCAATTAAGAGGGAGTCATGGTATATTGTTTCAATTTTCTTTATTCTTTTTGTAACATCCAACAGCAGTCCGGTCAATATTTTTTGTCCTCAACTTGGGCCTTGCATGGATGGGATGTTGTGTCCTTCTATTTAATAAACACAGTTACCACTGGGGATAAGAAGATAATAGCCTTTTAATTATTTGGCATATACTATCAAAGAAGAATCATCAAAAAAACTGAAAAAACCCTAATGAAGTCCTATGTTGGGGACGAAACGCATTGGCTGTATAAGAGGATTGTATTTCATGTGATAAGAATTGGAAGGTTGAGTGCTGTATTCATAAACTCTTAGTACAAACACCTTTGCGGTTAATTTAGAGCCAATACTGCTCTCTCTAGTGGTATTTGTACAAATCCAGATACTGTTTTTAAAATAAATAGCAGACTCACACTGTAACTATGAGTTGCCAAAACACATATACAGTGAGCACTGTAAACAGAGTGGATGGCACAATACTCAATCTCTTTCAAACCACCAGTGGTTATGTGCAGCTTGTTTGGTAGGATAAATCCTAAACCCAACTTTGTTATATAAGTATTGCAAGGTCATAACTATTGCACTTGGTGTGTCATCTAGCCATATTTTGACTCAGCTGTGCAAGTATTTGGCCAACTTGAAGTTCATGGACTATCAAGATAGTCATGCCATTCATATGACGCGTGTATCCACAAGTTTCATAGTCCACATTCTCAAAACTTAGTCTAAAAACTATAGAAACTTTAGAATTTGTGGAAGTGAAATGGATATCTGCTAAATCAAGCAAAGGCACTTCTTTGAGCAAAGTTCTAGTGTCATGACAATTCTGGTATCATTCAGTTCGGTAACTGGACATAATATCGACTACATAATATCGAATGGACAAAATATCGACGGAAAAATATCGACATTAACAAAATATCGACTATAGGAATATCGTTGAAAAAAATATCGACTGCAAAAATGACCCAAAAATATCGAATACAAAAATATCGACTCAAAAATATCGACTAGACAAAATATCGAAATATAGTGAAAGTAAAAAATATCGAGAAAATGTTAGAAAATATTAATTTTATAAAATAATATATATATATTATATAAATAAATAGTACCTAATGTTTAGGAGCGGGTTGTGGGTTTATAGGGGAATAGGGTGGGAAGTAATTTAATAATAATTAATTAGTTAATATATGTTTGGTAATTGTTTTAATTAGATTTTAATTGGTAATTAATTAATATTAATTAGTTAATTGTTTAATTGATTAATTAGAATATAATTTAATTGATTAATTGATTATTAATAATCAATATTTTTAAAAATTAATTTGTATATGATTTTAATTGATACATTGGTTATTAATTAATAATAATTAGTGATTTATTGTATTAAGAATTAGTATATTATTTACATTTATTAATTGCTAACACATTAATTATAATTAGTTAATGATGTAATTAATATATTGCATATCATTTAAATAAATTAATTGGTAATTAATTTATAATAATGACTTAATTACATTAATTGTATACATTTAAATGTAATGTGTTAATTAATGTTGATGTTAATTAATTAATTGGAATTAAACAATATTAATTAATCTAAATTATTATTATAGCTAATGTGATAATATATTTTATAATAGTTTTTTTAAAAATATTTGTTTTTTTATATATTTATGTTTAATGTTTTGTTCATTATTATTTATAGTGTTCTGGCTTTGTTTCATAGTTTTTGTTATAGGTTAATTTTTTAGGGTTCTGGGTCATTTTTCTAGTCGTGAGTAAAGGTGTATTTAGTGGGATTTGGAAAATTTTTACGTTTGTGGGTAAATGGGTATTTTTTAGGTTGAGGGTCAGTTTTCAGTTCTTGTGTAAAGGGCTATTTGTAGAGTTCAGGGTCAGTTTTCAGTTTGTGGGTAAAGGGGTATTTGTAGGGGTCAGGGTCAGTTTTCAGTTTGTGGGTAAAGGAGTTTTTGGGAGGTTCAGGGTTAGTTTTCAGGTTGTGGGTGTAGGGGTATTTGTAGGGTTCAGGGTCAGTTTTCAGTTTGTGGGTAAAGGGGTATTTGTAGGGTTCAGGGTCAGTTTTCAGTTTGTGGGAAAAGGAGTATTTGTAGGGTTCAGGGTCAGTTTTCAGTTTGTGGGTGAAGGGCTATTTGTAGGGTTCAGGGTCAGTTTTCAGTTTGTGGGTAAAGGGGTATTTGTAGGGTTCAGGGTCAGTTTTCAGTTTGTGGGTAAAGGGGTATTTGTAGAGTTCAGGGTCAGTTTTCAGTTTGTTGGGAAAGGAGTATTTGTAGGGTTCAGGGTCAGTTTTCAGTTTGTGGGTGTAGGGGTATTTGTAGGGTTCAGGGTCAGTTTTCAGTTTGTTGGGAAAGGAGTATTTGTAGGGTTCAGGGTCAGTTTTCAGGTTGTGGGTGTAGGGGTATTTGTAGGGTTCAGGGTCAGTTTTCAGTTTGTGGGTAAAGGGGTATTTGTAGGGTTCAGGGTCAGTTTTCTGTTGTTGGGAAAGGAGTATTTGTAGGGTTCAGGGTCAGTTTTCAGTTTGTGGGTGTAGGGGTATTTGTAGGGTTAAGGGTCAGTTTTCAGTTTGTGGGTAAAGGGGTATTTGTAGGGTTCAGGGTCAGTTTTTAGTTTGTTGGGAAAGGAGTATTTGTAAGGTTCAGGGTCAGTTTTCAGTTTGTTGGGAAAGGAGTATTTGTAGGGTTCAGGGTCAGTTTTCAGTTTGTGGGTAAAGGGGTATTTGTAGGGTTCAGGGTCAGTTTTCAGTTTGTGGGTAAAGGAGTATTTGTAGGGTTCTGGGTCAGTTTTTAGTTTGTTGGTAAAGGGGTATTTGTAGGGTTCAGGGTCAGTTTTCAGTTTGTGGGTAAAGGGGTATTTGTAGGGTTCAGGGTCAGTTTTCAGTTTGTGGGTAAAGGGGTATTTGTAGGGTTCAGGGTCAGTTTTCAGTTTGTGGGTAAGGGGTATTTGTAGGGTTCAGGGTCAGTTTTCAGTTTGTTGATAAAGGGGTATTTGTAGGGTTCTGGGTCAGTTTTGGCCTTTAGGGTGAAGGGGTCTTTTTAGTGTTTTGGGACAGTTTTGGGTATTTTAGAGTGCTGATGTATAGTTTAACTTAACAGTGATACATTAAATTTATTACACGAAAATAGCTATTATTATAACTTTACATTAGTACCCTTTATTTAGATAAAAACAATTTATGTATTAGCATGTTTCCAGACAGTAGCTATAGTGGAGTTGGAATTCTAATTATTAATTGGTTGGTGTCCAGCACCATCAGTAATATTATCAACACTGGAGTTGGATTAATAAAAATACATTGGTTAGTCTCCACCACATTTTATGGTATTACCTTGAGTGTAGTAGGAATAGTAAAATAATTTTTGCTACTGTCCTGCAGCTTCTATCATTTTAGATTGTCTGGAGTAGTAACAATACATATAAAATTGGTCAGTGTGCAGCACATTTGTATACATTTGTTCATTACTGTATTTTAATAATAAAAAATTATGCAACATAGATGTTTTCAAATTAGTTTATTAAACAATTTTTAATTTTTTTATTGTGTACTACAATAAAATCAAAAACAAATATAACATCACATTTTTTTTTACGTTTATTATTCACACAATAACATCTTTACATTTATATACATGTGGTCAATGTAAAAAATTATTTGGATTACTAGATTCTTTCAGTAAATTTAACATATTCCCATCAGTCATTTACAATTTAAAGTATTTATATAGAAATACATTAAACAATGATTTGTTATATATTTCTTACATTAATATTTAATAATGTTAATATTAAATATTAATATAATAAAATATATAATACATATTTCTTTTTAACAAGTAACATGACTATTATTACATTTCTTAGGATAAATTGAAATACAAAAATAAATTTTCTTGGTGTATAATTCACACAATGTTGTTTTTACATAAAACATATAAATCGCTTTGGTTGTAAAATTTATAATTGTATAGGGAAACAATATGTTTAATTATAATATCTTGTATTTATCAAATTGTAGTAAAGCAATTATATAATTTTGTTATAATTAGAAATAATTATATAATCTTTTTTTACTAATTAATAAAAATAATAATTATTTTATTAATTATTATTATTATTAATTAATAAACATAAACATTCATTTATTATTAACAAAAATATATACATTCACAGATAAAATAGAGACTTTTTTCAGGCCATTCTTTATATACTAAATGGTTCTACTTGTTATATTAATAACAATAAATAAGTTATATTATTTATCATTATTAATTATTCCCATAAACATTTATAATGTTTTATTAAAATTATACACAAAATTATTCATATAAATATACAGAATAAATAAATATTTACATCTTTTATTCAAAGTTTTACATAATTATTTAATATTATTAATATATAATACATATTATATATTAATTTATATTAAATATATTATTTTTTTTAAATAAAGGAAAATTGTCATGAGTATAGTGTATTAATTTGTTACATTATACATGTGTATGTATTATATATTTTATATTTCACATTGTTTATTCTATTATCCCTTTACACAAATGGGTTAAGGGGACTACTTTTTTACCGCGTAAGGTTATTGCGCTCCATTCAGGACTGGAGAAGCTCGCGGTTGGGAGTTGCTTCGCGTGGAGAGAGGTAAGGTTATTTTTAACTACAAATTATAAGTAAGTGGTCATGTTTGAGGGTGTAATCAAACTCTGTAGTGTTTTTTGGTGTATGTATTATTAGTTTAAGTAGCGTTTGGGTGAAAAGTCTCCGTTATAGATGTGTCGTGCTTTTTTTCCTTCAAGTCTAATTTTAAGTGTTCGGAAATGTCTTCTTACATGGTTAATGTTAATTGTTAGTATATTTACAAATGTGAAGGGGGTATTTGTGGGTGGCTTTCGTTATGTATGTTATTTTACAGGTTTCGGTTCCTCGCATGAAAACTACATGGAAGGAAGCGTGTTTTGTAACGGAGAAACAACTGTTTAAGTTATTATGCTTATATTTTGAATTTTATCTCCTATTTTTCGGGTTTGCCAGGACCGGTTTTTTAACTTTTTAAACCTTTTTCGGGTTTTTTGGAGGGTTTCGAATCGGATTGATACATTGATATGCGTGACCGTTTTTTTTAAATAGTGTGTATATAACTTTAAATCCTAACGTGTACACACTACTGTTTTCGGGATTTCCTGGAGCGTTTTTTTACGTTTTACAATTAATTTTCGGGTTTTTGAGGGTTATCCCATATTGGAATAGTAAGATATTGGATTGGATTGTATGGATTGATTTTTCCTTGATTGCGTCTCTCAAGTCCAAAAATTGTAAGTATTTATTTTACAATTTTGATTGGGTGGGAAATGTCGATTTCTAATGTTATGTGTATGTTATAAAAATTTATAAACATTGCATATTTGTTACAAATTTTTTTACATAACTTTTAAAAGTTTGTCAAACAAATATGTTTTATTTATAATTCATTATATATGTTTATGACATGTGAATTTTATGAGTATTGTAAGAAGACATTCGTATATTTACTTGACATTTTTATAGAAGACTTTTTGCTATTATTGCCAGGTATTCTAAACCTCTAGTTGTAGGGTATAATGTGACTTGACTTTGAAGTAGTCGGAACATTTGTTGGGTTTGTTTAGTGAGTTTGGGCCCTATTTGTGACACTGATTGTTCCATTCTTAGTTCCTGATAGCTTTGTTCTTTTTTCAAAGCTTCAAGAAGGTTGTGGAAAGTGGGTTTGCCTCTGTTTGTAGTTGCTTGGAAAGCATTATGCCACCCTTCAACACTATTGTTGGTTTTCGCCTCTTGGTTTAAAGTACTGAGATAGACATTCCACCAAGGGATTTGGAATTTGGGCTGGCGTCGATGTCCTGATCTGTGCAACCTTCCCACCCAAGTGTCTTCAAAATAGTCTAGCAATGGTGTTAGCTTATCCTCATTCCTCTTATAATATGCGCTGTCAATTAATAAATTGTAATGTTCAGCAACATCTGTAACAGGGACGTAGGCCAGGGCTATTAACTTTTTAACTTGATAGGCAAAGGTGCTATCTGTAGAGTATAGTACACTTAAAGTAGATTTTTGGAGATGCCTCCATATACTCTGATTAAAATGATAATAGCAACCCTGGATTGCTGTGTGTGGAAATGTTCTCAAAATGCTATTTATCATAGCTAATTCGAAATCAATAATTATTTTTTCGGGAAAATAATTATTGATTTCCGTTTTGAGAACATTTAAAATTTCGGTGTAGGTTGTTTGCTGTTTGTTGGGTAGCAAACAGTAAATGAAAGGTATGTTAGAATGATGGTATAAACCGTGGATGGAATACAGTTGGTAAAAAGGTTTTGGGCAGGGTTTAAATGTTCCATCCATCATCCATTGGGGACACTGTTGGATTTTTCGTAAATTACTTGCAGTTGCAAACATAATTATTCTGTTTGTACTGCTTTCATTATCAAAAAGAATAAATTTATCTTTATTGTGTGTGATGGCCATTTCGGGGGAAATAATAATTTCTTCAAAACAAGTTGGGTTGGGTTGGGTTGTGCTAGTGAGTCGTTTGGTGCGTGCAATAGTGCGTTTCAGGGAGTCAATAGAGGGTAGTTGCCCTGAAGCATGGGCAGGGATTTTTACCAGTTCTTCTTTAAGTATTTGGGTGGTGGGTTTGTCACTTTGTGTGCTAGCACTTTTAATACTTTCTAAGGCATCTCTAATTTCAATTTCGGTGACATTTGGGGGATGATTATGTTCTCTAGTAAATAGCACATTAGTTTCCTCGGTAGTGGCCCTCCCATAACATTTGTTGGAGTAGTATTTTGTACACTTCCAAAAAACCTTTCTACCACTTTGTCTCTCCTGATTATACACATAACCCATGTAGCATAATAGCAATTTATTTTTCTGAGACATGACAAATTCTGCACCTTCAGTCATTTTGATTTACTTGTTCTAGGAAAGAGTAGAAAGAAACAAAATCAGTACACATTTTTTTACTTATGTGGTGCTAACATCATTAGTGATGCATTTATACTTACAGTTAATCAAAGTAGTAGTCACAGAAGCAGAAATGTCTTTTGAATGATGGTCTTGTATGTATGTCTTTATTTGCTGTTGGTATGAAAATATAGAAAAACAACGTTAATGTTTATATATAACAAACGTATTTCCTACTCAAAAGCAGTTGTCATTTTTGTCTACTAGTGCATTTGATGTAAGCATTACATATACTTACTTGTTTAAATAGTAGAATAGTAGTAATTGGTGGAGTTCATCAATTTAGTACAGGTATGATCTGTAGAGTAGATAGAAGAAATAAAAGCAAAATATTATAATTTTAATACTGAACCGTTTGGAAATGTAACAGATTTAAATGTATACTAACTTCTACATATGTCGTTTTATTTGTTGTAGGTAGAATAGCTGTATGATGTATTCAGAATATCTGTAGAGGAAATATAAAATAGATAAGATGTTGTTAAGAACATAGACTGTGTTATTTTCGGCAGTTTTAGAGAAATGATAAATATACTTACATTTTTTACAAGGCTATTCTTCTATATTGGTATATTTTGTGTAGGATGTTTTCATATGATATGTAGAATAGATGTATGATGTTTTCTGAATATCTGTAGAGGCAATTCAAAATAAATAACATGGTGTTAAGAATATAGTTAGCGTTTTTTGTGCCCACATTTTAGCAAATAACAATTATACTTACATTTTTCTGAAGGGTATTCTTGTGTTTTGCTATAGTTGATCTTGGATCTTTCAAATGATCTATAGGGAAGATGTAAAAAGCAAGATATGTTGTTTAAAAATGTGCATTAATGAAATTTGCCGTTTCATAACAAACACATCTATACTTACATGTGTAATTAGTGTAGTTTTATCGTTTTTGCTGTAGAAATAGCACAATTTCTGTATATCTGTAAATATAATGTTAATGAAAAATAAATACTTTTGTAAATTAGTGTTTAAAAAAAGCAGTTGCTGTGTAACAGAGAATTATTATATACTTACTATCTGATTTTGCACATGAAGAAATATGACCATGTAATAGGAATTGTGTTGGAGTAGTTTCTATCAGAAAAGTAGGAAGACATGAAAATAAAATAAGTGTAAGACTTAAGAGATGTAAGGAAAATAGTGCACTTCTAATTTAGTTTTCTACAAAAATGCTGTGTTACTTACTTGATTAATTAGCTAGTAAGCTGGATCTTTAAAGATGTTTATTCTGCAACAAAATCTTCAAAGTGTTGGCATCTACTTTCCAGAGAGGTAGCAGCAACAAATGGTAGAATGCATGTAGCCCTTTTATAGTATATGTGTTATGTGTGCTTTGATTTGATTGGTTGTAGGATGTAAGGAAGCATAGTATAGGCTAGTTTGAATTTTTTTAAGTTAATTGGAGTGTTTGTTGATGTGAGAATGGTGGTATGTGGTTGTTCCCGCATTAAAGCAGGTTCGTGTTTAAATGAAATATATTTATATGTCAAAATAAGTAATGAAAATGTTAGTTAAATGCAAAGAATAATAGAAAATGATAAAATGCATGTAATAGAATGTATAGTAAATGTGGTTTAATAGTAATTTTATGTAAGAAACAGGTATTATATGTGAAACGTTTTTTTTAGTGAGAAATGACTTTTATTGATGATAAAGATGGTATTTTAGAAAGAAAAGTGTGCAAACATGAACTCGATATTTTTTTTTTAACGATATTGTGGTAGTCTATATTTTTGTAGTCGATATTTTTGTAGTGTTAGGGCTAATTTCATGTCCAACGATATAATTGTAGTCGATATTTTTTTAAGCGATATTTATGTATTCGATATAGTTAGTACTCGATATTTTTTACTCGATATTTTTGTAGTTTGTGTAATAGGTATAGTAAGTCGATATTTTTGTCGTCGATAATTTGTCAACGATATTTTGGTAAGTCGATAATGTGTCCGTCGATAATATTTCAGTGATCCATTCAGTTCAGTGTTTTATTCTGTAGTGGAGAGAAAAGAGTCAGATAGGAGTTAAAATGGGAAATATCACTTTTTTGACCCACTCTTTATATACCTTAAATCGACCTGCACAGAACTTACCATGCCAAGCCCAAAACCTTTGAAATGTTTTATGCAAATTCAAATGGCAATCAAAGTATAACAGAGTTGCTATTGCAGACACAGCAAAACAAACTAACGTGTTCCAAAAAACTCAGTACAAATGAAGCGTAACTGTTCAAATGAGGAAGATTTCCAAGAAAAATAGGAAGAAGTAATACAATGCTTCCGGAGAGCAGGCTATCACTAGAGGGAAGGTGATAAGTGGCCTAGAACAGGCTAACCAAAAGACTAATCCGCAAACACTTATCACAAACCAAGACAAGACTTAGAAACTTCAAACCTTGATGAAATAAGACTCATCCTAACATATAGGAGGAAGAGCCAGGAGATCAGAAAAATCTTCCAAAACCACTGGTCTCTGATCAATCAAGATACGAAAAGTGGGAATAGTTTTGGACAAGCACCCATAGTCACATACAGAAAGGCACAGTCTCTAAAAGACTCAACCACTGGAGTTACTAAATGTGGATCTTCCAAGGTGTAGATGTGTAAAATTGGTAAAAATATGAAAATCATCAAAGACAGAAACAGTCAATCGAATGTATGACGTTACATCGCACACTACGCATGGCTTCAGAACGCGGTCGTTACAATGACCGCATTGTTACCACGCTTGCCATTACATCGCAAGTCGTTTCAATGACTTGCTGTAGGGGGCGTGCTGGACGTAGGAATAGTATTAATTACTATTCCTACTCCAGTTTGCACAACAGCAGGGAAGGTGTTGGATTTAAAGTCCAACACATTCCCTGGTGTTGCACACCCCCCTACAGCACGTTGATATGACTTGTGATGTAATGGCATGCGTGGTAACAACGGGGTCATTTAACGACTGCGTTGTAAAGTTACTGATTTGCGTTTATATCGTTGTAAACTCTGTTTCCCCAATCAATCTATTACTATCAAACAAAGTTTAGTTTAGTTTAGTTTAGTTTGTATAGCGCAAACAGCTACCCAACAAAGGGTTTCCCGGCGCTTGTGATTCAGTGAAGGGAGTTTGGACAGCTGACTTAGATGTTGAACAGCCAGGTTTTTATGGCTTTTCTGAAACTGGTGTAGTTAACCTCTGAGCGCAGAACTTGTGGCATGGAGTTCCACAGGGAGGGGCCAAGGTAGGCAAAGGATCTGCCTCCCATGCGTGATAGTCTTATTTTAGGCACAGCAAATTTGTTCGCTGTTGCAGATCTCAGCGTCCTGGATGGGTGGTAACGTTGCACCAGATTTAACAGATATTTAGGAGCTTTGTTTGCTGAGATTTTATGCATGAAGCATAATGCTTTGAATTTGATTCTGCTCTCAATTTTTAACCAGTGTAATTCTCGTATGAGTTTGGTGGTGGGTGCATGGATAGGAATTTTACCTAACAGTCTTGCAGCAGCATTCTGCACAGTTTGTAGTTTGCGGACTGTGGCTTTGTTGGCCCCTAAGTATAGTACATTGGCATAGTCCAATCTAGATGTTATAAGGGCGTTGATGACAGTTCTTTTAGTGTGAACTGGTAGCATCCAGCATATTTTCTTTAGCCACTTCAAGATGACAAAGCAGGTGGCTGATGTTTTGATGGCCTGCTGGTGCATACTAAGAGTATCATCAACCACAAAGCCAAGGTTACGGGCCTGGTTAGTTGGAGTACGAGGAGAGCCCATTTCTGGGGGCCAGTGTTGGGGTCCCCAGAGTTCTTTATTTTTTCCTAGGATTATGAGTTCGGTTTTTTCACCGTTTAATTTTAAGAAATTATTTTTCATCCATCCAGCAATTTTTGTAAGCCCTGTTCTCAAGATAGAAGGATCATTATTGTCTGTTGGTGGAAGGGAAAAGAGAAGCTGAGAATCATCAGCATATGAGAACATTATCAACCCAGAATCCTTGGCTATTTGTGCAAGAGGGCTCATATATAGATTAAAAAGTAGTGGGCTTAAAATTGAACCCTGAGGGACGCCATGTTTAAAGGTATAGGTATCAGAGTACGTGCAGTGTAAGAAGATTTGAAAAGTTCTATTTTCAAGTAGGGATGTGATCCAATTTAAAGCAGGGCCACAGATACCCATTAGACGAAGGGTTTTTATTAGTACCGCATATGAAACAGTGTCAAATGCGGCACTGAGGTCTAAAAGCACCAGTGCCACTGTTTCACCCTTGTCTATCATTTGACGAATATTTTCAGTTACACCTAGGAGAGTGGTTTCTGTTGAAAAACCTGCTCGAAAGCCAGATTGATGGGGAGGTAACAAGTCATGTGTCGTTATATAATTTGAGAGACAGCGGTGGGCGTGTTTCTCTAGAATTTTAGCAAAAATAGGCAGGAGAGATATTGGTCGGAGGTTTGCGGGTACCTTCGGGTCAGCATTAGCTTTTTTTAGAAGGGGATGGATCATGGCATGCTTCCACTCCTGTGGAACACATTCTTCTTGCAAGGATTTATTTAGAAGGTCAACAAAGGATTGATTACCTGTGTATCTCTATTTTTTTAATATGTTTTGGAATGCAAATGTGTACTAAAATAATTAGCCAGTAAAACATATGCTCTTAAGAGAAGGATCTTCGAACATATAGACCATTTGGTCTCAATATCGATGAAGACGTCCATGTACATCAGTAAACTTTAAAGGAGACAAAACTAAAGCATCTGTACATCCTTACATAGTACCACTATAGGCCAGAACAAAGATGATTAATTCTTTTTTGGTGGTTCAAGAAACTTTATTAGTTTTTTTTTAATAATGAAAAGCAATACAAAGGAAATGAGGGGGGAGAAAAGATTTGAAAACCAACACCCAACAGTTGTATGAAGTACACATCAATGTGATACATTCAATTGTTGGCGTTAAGTACATGAAATAACAACAGACATAAGTCCAGTACTCAGGATGTAACAGAATAATTTGGCGCTGGGCCATGTGCAGAAAATAGGACAGAATGAAGTGAAGCAAATGAAACTTCCAGGTGTGTGCCTTTCACGAGTGTCCTGATGTGAGAGCAAAGAAGAAGGGGGAGTGGAGGGCAGGGAAGGGAGGAGAGGGAGAATCATGTGATACTGTGTACAGGAGGAATCAGGGATTTAATTATGGTAGTAAGAATAAGATTAATTGTCATTAGGTGGTTGAGGAATTTTACTTTTGGGGGTGTGTTGAGAATAAAAAGGTCAAGTGTATTCCAAATACCCTGGGAGGGAGTTGGGCAACTTCATGTATGAGATTGGTTTATGTGCGTTCTTTGTAGGTAAGTTACCCAGGACCACCAGGTATGATATGATACATTATTTGTGGATATCCAGTCAAGCAGTATAACCTTAATAGCGAGGTGAGCAGAAGATCAAGAAGTGAAAGGTTATGTTATGTAATGTTAATTAAATTTATATTGCGCACGGATACTCGAAAATGTCCCGGCGCGTGCCTGAGGGGGTCAGAGTCTAGTATTAAGCGAGGAAGTGTGTTTTCAGGTTCTTTTTAAAGATCCGCAGGTCCTGAGTATTCCGCAGGCTGAGAGGAAGGGCGTTCCAAACCTCAGCTGCCTCCAAACCTCTTACATTTAAAACGCGGAACCTGAGCAAGACATTGAGACATGGATTGCAGATATCGTGTGGGGGCGTAGAAAGAAAGCCGTTTTTGTAGGTAGCTTGGGCCAAGACCATGAAGAGCACGGTGGGCCAGAACTAAGACATTAAATTTGTCCCGAAGGGCCACCAGAAGCCAGTGTATTAAGCGTAAGTGACAACTCAAGCTCATCCTAGAAGGAATCTCAAGAAGAAGTTTGTCCGCCGCATTTTGGACCATTTGGAGTTTTTTTAACAGATGGCCTTGAATGCCCACCAGTGGAGCATTGGCATAGGCCAATCCGGACAGAATAAGTGCGCAGATGACAGTTTCTTTTGCCGCCCTGGGCAGGAGAGGAATAAATGTCCTTAGCATTTTCAAAAGGCCAAAACAAGTCCTGCAAGTTTTTTGATATGCGTGGAGAAGGACAAGTTATCCTCAAACCTCACCCCCAGGTTTTTGGTGGGCTTGCCTGTAGAAATTGGTAGGTGGAACTCAGGTGGCCAGAGGTTTTCCTTAAAATTTGGAGGGAACTTCCCAAATAGGAGGATCTCTGACTTCTCCTCATTGCACTTCAGTTGCACCTCAGCTAGCCATTTAAAAATGGAAGACAGACAGTGTTGAGCAGAGGAGACTGAGTCACCACTCCTATCCCAGATAAAAAGAAGCTGAGTGTCATCAGCATAGGCCATGACCTTAGCCCGAAGACCCTCTGCCAAATACACGAGGGGAGTTACAAAACTGTTAAAGAGTAGGGGGCTAAGGGAAGATCCCTGGGGGACACCGGTAGACACGGGCTGGGGGGCAGAAGAAGACGGCAGGAGCCAAATCTGCTGGACACGACCTTCCAGGAAGGACCTGAGCCGACCCCAGACGGTGCCTGACACCCCAATCTCAGCCAAGGGCGAGAGAAGGAGAGCGTGCGAGACCATATTGAACGCCTTCGACAGGCCCAGCAAGATTAATGCATCCCTCCCGCCGTCGTCCAAACATTCAAGAATTGCCTCTGAGATCTCCACCAGGGCCGACTCGGTACTATGAGAGGCCCTAGACCTTGACTGAGCTGGGTGCAACAGACCCTCCCTCTCTACAAACTCAGTGGAATAGAATAGAATAGAATAGAAGGTGATTTATAGAGTGATTAAACAGTGAGCTGTTTGTTCACCACCTTCTCGCACACTTTGACCACGTCAGGCAAGAGAGAGATGGGCGATAATTCACTGGGATCAAGGGATCGAGGGACAGCTTTTTTAAGAGTGGCAGAACCTGGAGGGACAGATTGATAATGCCATTCATTTCGGGATTAATGGTCTCTGCCACTGCAGCCAACAATCTGGCCGGACACGGGTCGGACGGTGAGCTCGACCTCAGGCCCTTAAGGGAATCCGACATGTCCACGGACCTAAAGGCTTGCTGAGAATGAGCAGGGTTCATGGATAATGACCCTGGAGCAGCCCCAGTATCACTATCACAAGGGGCAAAAGCCGCCTGAATGGAAAGAATTTTATTACAAAAAAAAATCTAGAAAGCGTTTTGCAGCAGGTGCCTGTGGAAGGAGATGCCCTTACTTGAGCAGTAGGTGACATAAAACGTTGAACAATTGCAAACATTTCTTCAGAATTGTTTTTGGCGGAGTAAATGCAAACTGAATAAAATTACCTTTTGGCCTGAGTTATGGCCTCATATTAGGATCTTTGTTTAAGTCTGAGCTACCCCTTGGCATCAGGACAGTAGTCACTGCGGCGTCACGCACACGCTCCAGAATCTTACATTCGTGTTTAAGCGTTTTGAGGGAAGGGGTAAACCAGGCTTTGGAAGGAGACTCCCTAGACAACCGCCGACCAGGGGGCGAGGCGAGTGAATCGGCTGCATTAGCAACCTAGATAGTAAACCCAGCAAGTTGACCCTTTAGGTCTCCCGGGAGATCAGGCCTAGACCTATCATACCTGGTTGAACACAAGGGGATTAATTTTATCAAAAGCTGGTTTACAATAGGACCAAGTGACCGGGCGCGGTTGTACAGATCGGGTCAAGTATATAGCCCGCCTGGTGATTGGGAAGGCTGATCCACTGGGAGAGATGGGCCAGATGCAAAGTATCCAACATGTCAAGCGAATCGTTGCTGACACCCTGATCGAGGTGAATATCGAGGTCTCAGAGAACAATGTATTGGGAGAATCGCAACGCACAAGGGATAACAGCATCGCCCCAGGTTTGGAGAAAGGAGCCAGCTGGACCCGGGGGCCTATAAATCAGAGACCCTCCCAAAGTAAAGTGGGTCGAGAAGCGAATGCTAAAATCCAGGGCCTCACACTCTCCCCAGGATATAACATCTCCCCTGTGAAGGTCCCACCTATTTTTATAAATAACCGCCACCCCCCCACCCCCAGCACCCCTCCCCTTTCTAGGTGATCGGCTCTGGAGATCTTATAGCCTTCGGGCAGGGCCAGGGTGACGGTGGGATCAGACGTGGCATCAAGCTAGGTCTCTGTGAAAAGGTCAATGCAGAAAGGTCAATTTGGGCCTGCCATCTGGGGTCCTAGAAGGGTGATTGGCAGGGATAATGGTATAGGCATTCAAAAGAATTTTTTGCGCCAGTAGGGCTGTAGATGGTGCAGGAAAAGAAAATGAAATGTGTTCCTCGTCGCCAGGCGACAAGCCACAGGCCCAGCATGTACAAACATCCATCAACTTTCCCCGGAACAGTTTTGCCAGTGTCAAATACATGCGGTGAGCTGCAAAAAGTCTGGTCTGTGTTAGCAATGGAATGAGTTTGTGTTGGAGTCGTTTTCAGCCTACCTTGGATCAGGTGTCCATGTCTGGTGGGAAAAGGCTATTGGAGAAAATAAGAGGACCATTTCTGTTCTGGAGGTGGAGGACATGTGAATTTTGAGGCAATCGCAGTTTATAGAATTTTGAGGCAGTGTGACCGTGTAGGAGAAGCATTTGGAATTCCTGGATGAGTTGAGAGTTGAGAAAACCTTTGCCTTAATTTTGAGAAAATTATAAAGCCTAGGCTAGACAGGTTATGTTTATGCTGTAAGGACAAGAATGGTAACAAACCAGACTTGTTGTATAGGCCAGAAATCTTTGCTATCCCTTTGGCAGACCACTCGTGCCCCAAAAGTGGGCACTTTTGCTGAGGCTGATGTAGAGATCGTACTTGAGGTGTTTTAATAGTGTTAGGGTGGCAGGGTAATTATTCTGATGGTAGGATAGTTCTGTAGCCTTATTTCTGCAGTTAGTTTATCAACAGATTCTTTAATGAGCTGGTTATTGCATGACATGTAGCTGATGACACAGCTCCTACAATAGAATTTCATTGAGTCCCATAGAGGGACTGGGGAGGAGGCAGCATTTCTGTTTAAATCAATCAAATGCAATAACTCATCATCAATTTCTCCAGTTGCGTGAGGATCCTCCAGGATTTCTAGATTCATGAGCCAGATTTTTTGTGGTGGGGTGGTAGGGAGATCTTGAATTTAAAGAGAAAGCTGTGTGATCCGAAATAGTTATCAGCTCACTAGAGGCAATGCTAGAGAGGGGGAGGAGGGTAGGGTCAAGCATTAGGTAATCAATTATAGGGAATGTGTTATGGGGTGGTGAGAAGAAGGTGAAGTCACTAGCAGTGGGATTGTGGAGTCGCCAGATATCAGTTAATTTGTGAGCTGAGCTTAGGGGCGTGCAGTGCTTTATGCGATTTATGGATTCTATATCTATTGGCAGATAGTCTGTCTAACAGTGGGTCCATTGGGAGGTTGAAATCAACCCCAAGAATAATATCTGTACTTTGTGGGAGAAGAGCATGTTTGGTGGAAAGACTGTTCATAAATTTAGGATCGTCACTGTTTAGAGCGTATGTGTTTACCCCATAGAGGGGTGTTGTTTTCGGGTGACTAGCCACCTTCCGTGATTATCTGGGTCAGAGGAAATTATAGATAAGCCATAGCTTCTGGAAATTAAGTTCACAACCTCATTTTTCTTTGCAATTGTAGTAGGACAAGCAATATCAGATACCCACCCTGTACGGAAGGAGAGTGCTTCTTTATACCCTACTAGCAGCCCGTCCCGACGTTGTCCGGGGATGAAATATAGCAGCATTTGAAAGTGGGTAATGCTGACGTTTAAATGGCTGAAGTGGCACAATAGTTATGCATCCATAAGGGATTTTTATGCATTGTTTAACATTGATCTTTTACCTGTCTTGTGAAGTTGGTAATTTCTGTGCAATTTGTTTGTCCGCTTGTGCATGCAGTGTTCGTGATATGTGCCTCCTCAGCTGTAACGTTTTTGATGATCCTTTGTGATATGTGTGTCCTCAGCGGTAACGTTTGCAGCTTGTGGGTGCTGGGGAGTGGGTTGGTTATAGAATCCCGAAGAGCGTTCTGTCCGAAGTTAATCCGTGTAAGCTGACAGTGCAGTGCGTGGCAGCGTGCTTGCGAGGGCTGCGCGCGTGTGATTACCCGCTGGTAGGCTGACTGCCTTGAGGCTCCGTCTGAGCACCAGACTAAATTGAAATCATTAAGTATGTGAAATGCAGCCTGAATGCGAAGCTCCGTGAATGCGGCGCACATTGTTCTGAATGCGAAGCTCCGTGAATGCGGCGCACATTGTTCTGAATGCGAAGCTTTGTGAATCCGGCGCACATTGGTGTTTGGCGACGCCCCTGTCAGAACGGTTAGGCCCAAAAGCGAGTACTGTGAAGGTTAGCAGTAATGCTGTGTGAATGGCGCGCCCCGTGATTGGTGCGCCCCCTTTTTTTTTTGGGCCAGGCCCCTCTGACAACGCCAACGCCCACAAGGGACTACTTTACCCCTAAGTTTCTTTTACCTTTGTAATGTATATGGTGGGCAGATGTATAGCCTATGTCCATCTGCTGCAACTGCCCTTTCCAATGCTGTATTGGTCGTTGTGATGGGTGCTGTACTTCTTGAGCATACCCGCCTCAAAGGTTTCGGCTCTCTCTTTATAATAGTAGTATGGATTTGTATCTCCTATAGCAATACCAAATCACCCTTGAGAGAGTGACAATAGAGAATTTCCTATACTTAGTTGGATGATTAAGCCCCTTGGCATTAATGGAAATCAATTTGAGCATGGGGTTGCTAGAGGTTGCAACTGGAGAGCATTCCTAATGTCTAAATACTGTAATATTGCCAAAGAAATGATGGAGTAATAAATGTAAACAAGAGAGTGTTAACAATTCAAAACAGTGCAATCACAAGCATTCTGCAATTAGCCTATTTGAAATAAACACCAATAACTATAAAGAGCAGGCCACTAAGAAGCAAACAATCACACAACAATAAAGTTTGAGAATGTGTTTTTGTTAAAAATATTTTGGCTAACACAAAGTAACAATCCGCTCCACAATTTGGCAAATGTATTGCAGGCAGAGTCATACACAACAGATAACATTCCAGAGGAATATGAGAAGATATTGTTAGAGTTAATTGCAGGGGTGGCTCCTCTGTAATGGCAAAGGAGCATCACCCCACTGCCCAGAGCCAGCAGATGATATATGAAATGATAATAACACAATGTTATTATCATTTTATTTATCGCTGTCTGAGCCGCGATTGTGTCAAGCAAATAGTATAGGCGGACGGCAGCAAGATCGGAGCAGCAGTTAATTCTGTTTATCTTTTTCATTCCCCAACCCCTTCTCCCCCGGCCAACTACCACTTCAGCTAGGCAGGGTTTCATGAGATAAGGGGTGAAAAGGCCCTCCTTATTGGCCGTATATTGAGCAGAAATTCTTGTTATGATGCTTGCCCTTGACAGGGGAAACACTCCTAACCCCCTAATATAGACAAGGTTCAACAGGGTTGTCAAGGCAGGATGTGTTTCCTGTATTCTTTAGGGAAAAACTCCAGTTAGACAATGGTTCATTTTGTTAGGTATTTATAATGGTGTTGTCACTCTATCCGTGAGAGTGAGTGAAAAAAAACCAGCCAACACGTGTTTCACCCCTTTACACCGCCATCCAGTCTGGGGCTTCCTCAGGGCGCATTTAAGGTATAAATTAATTGAATCCGTCTCAGTCAAATATGGGTTCTTGATACTTCTCTTAAATCTCGGGCGTAATGTCGTTTCTGAAAGGGTCTTTCTGTGAGTGTTTTTTTTTTTCACTCACTCTTACGGATAGAGTGACAACACCATTATAAATGCCTAACAAAATGAACCAATGTCTGACTGGAATGTTTCCCTAAAGAATACAGGAAACAAATCTTGCCTTGACAACACTTCAGCTAGGCAGCAGCCGTCACTAGTGAATTAACAGAACTACCTATCCCATAACATATCATAAAGGTTGAGATGGGAGAACCGAGTTTGCTAAGGAACTGTTAACTGCAATGCCCAGAATGCTCGATTATAAGCAGGACAGACAAAGAGTATTTTAGTTGCAACAACTGATGGATTTACCAACCGTGAGAAAGTCCAAGCTGGTCGAAATGCATCGATTTGTTTTGCTGTTTTGTACTTTAAATTAATTAAAATACCGAGTTGCTGGAGAAAAAAACAAGTCAGCTTGTTTTGCGGTGACTTAAATCATTTACAATAGTGAATTACTCGACTGCATCATTATTTTGTCTTGGATGTTAAAGATTAGTTTTATTTCAGTTAACACAAACTGAAAAAGCTCTGAAATTTGACAGTTTGGGTATGCAATGCACACCACAATTCATGTATTTACACAAATTACATGAACTACCGAAACATTTGGTTTAAACATTTTATATTTTTGTAACTTAACTTGAATAAATACAATGAATGCAGAATTTTAGAACAGTTCACGGGAGCTGTACAATCTCTGTTTGCCAATGATGCTTTTGATGATTAACATAAGCAGAGTTAAAGATCTGGGGCACAGCGATGATTGGCTGTATTGTGCCGTAACACTTGTCAGAAAAAGTCAAACGTTTCCTTGCGGATTTAGTTGATTTCATATTCTTAAACCAATTGTATGTTTACATTTGGAAACTAGGCTAGACATTATTATAAGGGAAACCACTTCCTGGTTTCCTTTTGGTGTGCAGAATGCATTTCAGAAAGCAAAACGTGCATTTCGTTTACATAAGTATATATTTAAAAATACTTTGCCCTGCTGTATTGAAGTGGAAGGTCAAAACCTTGAGCAATGCATTCTCCCACCAATTACCTCATTTTCCGTTGTGTCCGAGTAATTTCTGTTGTCAGTAGAGTCGATGGCAGGCAGTTCTGTCGAGGAAGCTTCCTTAGAGAGGTCACTCTTTCAGCAAATGACTAGTTTGGAAAACCCTGGAGCTATGCCTGAGTTCCTATCTCTTGAACCAGCACAAGGATCGACTTCTGAGCTACTCCACCTCACCTGTGTCTTTCAGCCTTTCACATGTTCCTTCTGTCCCACAAGCTGTGCCGAAACATATCGAACACTATTATTTTCATTCAAAGGTGTAACACAGAACGTTGGGGCCGTGATTCAGATTGTGACGAGGGGCTTTTGAGTATCCTACATGTCACAGGCATTCATTGACTTTGAGGGTCAATGAGGGCCCCCTGCAGGGATTGGTCCACTGAAAAGTTGCCCCCTCCCCCCCCCACATACCCCGTCTTTGCTCATTCGTGCAGAGTACATGACAGAATCACACAGTTAGAATTCGCATTAGAACCGGAAGTGAAGAGGAGTCTCTTATGAGATAAAGGCCCCAATTATGAGTGGTCCAAATGGGGCAGCCAGTAAAGTCTGATACCCCGGTGTCGTATGGTATTTTCTGGGTGCTGTAAATACTCCTGATTCTTGGTGCTTTCCACACCTTAATCCGCATATCTCGGAATTTACCCCACATTTTCCCTCATTACATTTTGGCAAATAAGACATGGCCAAATGAAATGGGGAAAATGATGAGGGGTTAGGAAATTTGCTTATATCACATAATTCCGATCCATGTGCAAATAAGAATTTGCACAGTGGTCCAAATGTAGCCCTGACCTTGTAGTCAGGGCCAAAATATACCGATCACATGATCAAAATACTATTAATTCTATAACTAATACTATTACTAATAATAATAGGGAGAAGAATAAGACTAATAGTAATAAGAATACGAAGAATAATAGTATATGTCAATAGCTTAGTGACCACTATAGAGTCAGTTGTCTTTTTCTACGATTAACTGGTGTTATTTAAAGGCTAAATCATCTCGCCAAAATTTGAACCTAGGGCGAGATGTACAAAAATTAGGAATTGGGGTTTCCAAATTGAGATTCTGACCAAATCGCAATTTTGAAATTGCAATTACTAATGTACCAAAGACTTATTTTTAGCATAGCAATTCCTAATGGAGTTGCAAATCGACCTACCTCATGAATATTTTTGAAGTAGGACACGATTTTTGACCCACTAGGAATCACAGCAATCATAGAGATGGTGGCCTGCTTAGGCCAGCAGATCATCATATCTATGATTGCTTTTGAATAAGCAATTTTTTTTAAATGCAGCCCATTTTCCATTAAGGAAAACTGGATGCGTTTAAAAAAACAGATAATTTAACTTTTAAGTTTCATTTTTAAAGAGTAGGCAGTGGGGAGCGCTTCCCATTTGTGAATAGGTTACCACCTCTAATGAGGTGTCTGTAAATATAAATTTTTTGCAACTGGAATTTGGTTGTAAAACATTAATACATACCACAGCGAATTGACATTTGGAAGGAAAGCCCTAAACATGCTATATTCAAATACTGATTCGCAAACCCAAATTGCAATTCGGTAAGAGGTTACCGAATCACAATGTAGCTTTAGCACATTTAAAAAAAAAACAAAAAAAACTTTTGCAGTCGTAACCATCACGATTCTGCGAATTGGGCAGTTTGTGGCCTCCATAAAAAGCTTCGAAAAAAATAAGGCCCAATGTTACTCATTTGCTACCGGCTAACCTCTAGCCCGTATCTATTTTCGCTATTTACACACATTTGCTAAAGTGGAAGTGCAAAGTGCAGCCAGCTGAAAGGGGTGTAACCATAATTGGCAGAGGTGGTGGAGAGGAAAGACACAATGTAACACCCAGTTTTCACTTCCCCCCTAAAACTTTATCCAATGGTTCCAAAGATTAGGTGATTATTAGCAATCAGCTGATACATACCATAATCCACCCACTACCTGGTATTGGGAACGTTCTTTTAAAATTGGGGCGTCATTACCACTAGGAAACATTCATGTCTAACATTTTCATTTGCTATTTGAATGAACTCTAGAGACGGGTAACATGGTCCAAAATGGCTCTGTGTGTCAAAAGGCATAAGGAAAGAGACAGATTAGATTGGCCAAAGGCATTTATATGGTGTAAAAAGTCAGGCTGAGTAAGACATTTCCCAGGCAACGGTAAACATAATTTCCCCCTCTGTGATGATACGTCAAAACATTCAAGTTTCAGGTGTGCTAAAAATAAACAATCTGCAAGAAATAGAAAAGGGGTATGGTGTTATTTTTAGGTCTGGATATATAGACAGTTTTAGATGTCTGCCAGAGCTCCTAAAATGGACAAAAATGAACACAAAACGAAACCTTGGCTTAAGCCTGTATAGACTCTGGCATTTTTAGCTGACCCCATTTAGCGATTGATGGTCTAATGTATCCATAACATTTTGAATCCGTCGACCAGTGGCGGCTCGCCAAGGGATTGCTGCAAGGCGGTGAGGCCGGGCGGGGGAGGGGCAGGGTGAGGGTAGTAAACTCTGTGATATGGCGGAATGGAGTTAAGTAAATTAATAAATAAATAAAAGCAAATTACATTGCGCGCGCTGCTACGCCAACTCAGCGATGCAGCGCGTGCAATGTAAATTGTTTTATTTATTTATTTGTTTACTTAACTCCATTCTGCCGTAGTTTACTACCCCCACTCTTCCTATCCCCCGCCCCGCCCCACTGCCACGCAGCACTCCTTTGGTGAGCCGCCACTGCAGTTATCTGATATTTACATTTATAAATTATGATGCACATGGATTGTTTGCTAACAAACTCGTCCTTCTCAGACTTACTGGTTGTTAGAAATGGGGGTCTCTAGTTGGCAGAGGTAGGGACCTTTGTCCAAATAGGGACCCTTGTTTCTAGTCAGGGTAGGGGGAATACACTTCTAAAATAATGCTCAGTTCCCTTGGTAGCTTGGCACAAGCAGACAGGCTTATCTCAGAGGCAGTGTGTAAAGCATTTGTGAACACATACATCTTTATCTAAAAAAAACACCAAATAACAAAAATCCGCAATACAGTAATAAAAATATGACTTTCAAATGGTAGAAATAGTTCAGTTCAAAGCAAATTGCAGGCGCAACACTTTTCACACAAAGTGCCTTGGATGAGTCGCGCACACAAACGAAAAGGGCCACAAGGACGGTGATGCATTGGTTCCTTACACTCATGGAAGATGATGCGTCAGTTCCTTGCTCCTGGAGAGGTGATGCGTCAGTTGCTTACTGCTGCGCAGGGGAGGTGTTGTTCCTTACCGGAGAGGAGGTGATCCGTCAGTTTTTTTACTGTGTGGGGAGGGGACGCGTCATTTTCTTACTGCGTCCCCCACCGATGTGACAGACTTGGCGCCTCTATGCGATGCGACGATCTGTGGATTCTTGCAGCTGCACAGCACGGCTTGCGTCGGAATTGGTGCGGTGATCTTGGACTTCGGAGATAGTTGCACTCCATGCAGCATATGGCGATTTCTCGCGCCTCAGCAGCCGCTGCAAGGGTTTCTTCAGCGATGCGGTGGAAACAGATATTGATGCATCACGCTTCTCGGTGTTGCATTGATTTTCCAGCTCCCAGGGGAAATCAGTCTCTAGAGGTCCAAAACAACAGCAGGCACCTCTTTGCAGGTCAGGGGGGGCTGGTGGTGAAGTCTTTGTGTCCCTGAGACTTCAGAACAGGAGGCAAGCTCAGTTTCAAGCCCTTGAAGATCTTCCTCAGGCAAGGGACACAGCAAACAGCAAAGTCCTTTCTCCATTCCTTGACAGCAAGAAGCCACTGCAGGCCAACCCCAGACAGCAAACAGCACAGGGGCCTTATTCCTCGTCATCTTCTCTGGCTCCTTTCCTTGGCAAAGGTTCCTCTTGATTTCACAGAAATCCTTTGTTCTCTGGTGGCAGAAAAGCCCTGTGCCCATTCAAAACCAGTTCCATCCTCTCTGGTGCAGCTTCCTGGCAGGAGATGGAGACAGCATGGTGGAAGGCAGACCAGGCCCATTCAGGTGAAAGGAAATCTCCTCCCCATACTCTTAATGTAGCCCAGGTCTTTTCAGCCCAACCCTGACTCATCAGACTCTCTGGAGCCACTGTTCCGCCCCAGCCTCGGTCATCCAAAGCCAGACATGCAATAAACAAACCTAGCAGAGGCACACTGGATGGTTAGGCGAGAAAAGATCTACTTTCTAAAAGTGGTATTTTCAAACACAGAATGTAAAAATCATACTCACTAAAAGATGCATTTTTAAAAATTCTGAGTTCAGGCATATCAAACTTTAATCTCCTATCTTGTTCCCAGGGCTAGTTATGCTTATAAGAAGTTATAAGCAAACCCCCATTCAATCGTATGGGAACAGACAGCCTTGCAATAGTGAAAAACGAAATTGGCACCATTTCACAATCAGGATGAGCCACCCACACCAGGGCATGTTCTACCTTTCACACACACTGCACCCTGCCCACAGGGGTACATTGGGCCTATGTTAAGGGTGACTAACATATAAGAAAAGGGAAGGGTAGGACCTGGCAAGAAGGTGCACTTGCCAAGTCGACATGGCAGTACTAAACTGCACACAGAAACTGCAGTGGCTGATCTGAGTCACATTTACAGGCTGCTTATGTGGGTGGCACAATCAGTGCTGAAAGCCCACTAGCAGCATTTGATTTACAGGCCCTGGGCACACACGGTGTACTGTACTAGGGACTGACTAGTAAATCAAATAACCAATTATGGAAACACCAATCCATGACAACAATTTACAAAGGGAGCACTTGCACTATGGCATAGAACAGCAGTGGCAAAGTGCCCAAAGCATCTAGACCAGAAAAACGGAGTTCAACACACAGCAAATGCACAGGAGGCAAAAGGCAAACAATGAAGGGGAGACCCACGCCAAAGGTGCCAGGTATAACACTGGTAATAATGGAATCCTTCTTAAGCATTGTGCAGTGTTATCTATGAAAACATCACACAGCTTTTACATTTATTGCAACTTCCAGCCCCAGCAGCTTCTTTTCCTTCCCTTTTTTATGTTTTGAAAAACTGTTTTCAATTAAAAGGGCAGGGTACATGTTAGCCAATCCATGTTTCAGGTGGTACGACATTTGGCCAGGTGAAAACCACATGCAGTGCCAAGTTGTACATCAGGTTTATTTATAGATGGTATTTTATTCTGAATAAAAAAGAAACATTAAACAAGAATATTAAAACATGTGGAATGAAATGTAAATAATAAACAAATAAATGGGTAAATTCATGTCTTTGAAAAACTCAAAATCAGGAAACAACTATCACCCATTTAGTTGATTTTTTATTCTTGAACCAATTGTATGTTTACATTTGGAAACTGGGCTAAATATTATTATATGGGAAACCACTTCCTGGTTTCCTTTCGATGTGCAGAATGCACTTCAGAAAGCAAAACATGCATCCCAACACCATTCCCAGTAAATTGTTACCTTGCCCATCCATAATATGTCTTTGCACATATAATCTTGAACCAAAGAACGTGCTAGTGCATGGATCACTTGAGGTTATAAATCAACACCTTGGAAAAGCAAGAGATTCCTGGCTGTCCATAGAGCATCTTTCACGCAATTCATAAGAATCCAAACTTTCTGGCATGGGAAGCTGGATCTGATCAGACCAAAAACGTAGTTAATTATTTTCAAACTCTCTCGACAGCGACCCCATGTCTCCCTCCCCTCTGTGATCCCCAGATCCGGCCAAATAAGGAACTGTTTCTCTTTCAGTGCCCATCTTGATTCCTCAAAAGCTTCCTTCAAACGACGTTGTGGAGTTTTTGACAGTGCCAGAAACCTATTCTGCTATTTCTGCACAGACGCCTGGTAAGGCTCCTGGGTTAGACAGAATTCCGGATGACCTTTTTTTACCTCAGAACCTGACATTTGGGGCCCCTTTCTTAACTGTGTAGCTAATGCTATTGTGGCAGGTGCCAAACTCCCTGTCACCTTGAAAGGTGCAGAGATTATCCCCATTTATAAGAAGGGTCCCAAATATGACCCAGCAAACTAGCTAGAAAATATTCTGTAAACAGTTACTGGATTGTCTTCTAGCCTGGATGATAAAGAGATTGTGTCCCAGTTCCAGGCTGGCTTTTGCTCTAAGGTCAGCACAGTAGATCAGATTTTAGGTTCAAACTTATCAAGTGGAAAGAGGTTGACATAAATAGGAGAAGCTTATACATCGCTTTTACAACTCAACCATCTCCAACATCATGGATTACATTGCACCTCTACACCAAAAAAAGGCCTCAACAAAAATATCCAAACAGTGGTTCACCAACAATTAAAACTCTGAACTCTGCAACCTTAAGGCAGTTGAATGATCCTGGAGATCCAAACCCTCCTCGGACCAACTAAAACTCCTTAGAGATGTTAGAAGCTCCTACAACAAACAAATCAAGAGTGCTAAGGCATACTACTTCAGATACCAACTTGATCAAGCTGCTAATCAACCCAAGAAACTTTTTGAATTGGTTAAACAGCAATCAGTGTTAGCTACAATCCAGTCTCATTCTGGAGGACGCCCACCCTCATGCGACGAGCTGGCTGCTTTCTTCACTTAGAAATCAAGACTTATCAACATTGAACTCGCCTCTAAGAAAGGCTCTACTGCCTTCTTCTGGGTCTGCATCACCTCCTGACCTCTTAGAAAACCTCAATCATATCAGCTTGAACACCAAAAACAATGCCTCATGGTGCACCTTTACCACCTGCAGTGAAAAAGACATCAACAACATTCCTCAGAATATCAACCCATCTATTCACTTCAGCTACCCTTTGCATCAATCTATCTTCAAAGAAATCAAGAATGTCCTCATCCCCACCTGGACAAAGATTGTAAATGCTTCACTGTCACAAGGCACAATCCCAGACTGCCTAAAAGCAGCTCAGTTTTCACCTATACTAAAAAAAACTAACAGAGATAGAGGTGACCTCAACAACTTTCGCCCTATCTCCAACAACTCTGTGTTCACATAGAGATTTTCCAACTCCTAGACCAGCATCAATCAGGCTTTCGGAGGGGGCACAGCACTGTATCGACTCTCGCTCACGTTATTGATGACATTTTAAAAATTCTTGAGCAAAATGAATCCTGCCTCCTAATCCTCCTTGACCTTTCCTCTGCCTTCGACACGGTCAATCACGACAACCTACTATCCATTCTGAAGAACAGGATGGGTTACTCTGGTCGGTTGTTACAATGGTTCTCATTATTCCTCCAACACAGATCACAAAGGGTCAAGGCAAACCACTCTCTCCCCAGCCCTCTCCAGTACTCGTGGGGGTCCCCCAAGGGTCCACCCTATCTCCTATACTCTTCAACCTATTCTTGGAACCATTAGCTAATTCACTAAACTCCGCGAATATTCTCTTCCATATGTATGCGGACGATAAGCAACTTTATTTGAAAATCTCCTCCCCTGATAACATCATCTCTCTCAATATTACCCTAACATCTACTCAAAACTGTTTAACCGAGAACCACCTCCTGTTCAACACCACCAAAACAAAATTCCTTCTCATCTCTACTCCAAACCACATCCCCAAATTACACCTTTGGTTGAATTACCTCACCACTTTACCGCTTTCAACTGCTCCCCTCTCATTATAGACTCAGCCAGAACTCTCGGAATCACCCTGAACAAGCATCTGAACATGAAGATTCATATCAGCAATGTGTGTACGGGAGCCAATCACTTGATGAGGACAATCAGAAATATCAAACCATTCCTTCCACAAAATAATTTCAAGCAGGTGGTCCAAGCGCTTGTTTTGTCGAGGTTAGACTATGGCAGCGCTACGCTCTGTGGCCTCTCTAAATATACCCTGGCTGCACTAAGGGCATCCCTGAACGCTGCGGCTAGACTGGTTACAGGTACCAAAAGAAACGCGCACATATCCCCAGTCCTAAAATCTCTTAAATGGTTACCCTACGAAGTCCGAATTCAGTTAAAGATTGCCGTTCTTGTGCACAAAGCCCTCCATTTCAAAACTTCCAGTTACCTAGCGCAAAAGTTTGAATTATCCTGTGGTAGTAGAGTTTAAAGAATCACTAACACTTTCCTCTTGAAACCACACATCTTTAGCAAAAAGAGAACCTGCCACCGAGCCTTCTCCGGTGCTGCCTCGAAGATATGGAACCCTCTTCCACCGGAAGTACGCAAAATTTCCTCCACAATTGCTTACAAACTAGAAGCCAAAAGATTCCTAATGAACAAGTTCTTTCCTTAATTGGGTTAGGATCATCGGCTCTAAGTCACTCATCATTCAACTGTTAGACCTTCAGTAGATGTTACTCTTCTTTACCTCATTATGTGCCCCTCTCTTAGCCCGCTATGTACCTGGTGTTCTCCCCTTATCCCCTTGTCCTGTATTTTTGTACTTATTTATGTTTGTTATTCTTATTTATGTCGATATTGCATTTATTACCTGTCTTCCATCCTTTTGTAAAGCGCTCTGACATTCTTCGGAATCTTGTTCGCGCTATATAAAACTTTATAAACAAATAAATAAATAAATAAATCGCTTTTGTTGACCTCAAAGTAGCCTTTGATATGGTCCATAGAAACAACCTCTGGTGTACCCTGAGAGATCTAGGGCTCCCTGGTACCCTCTTATACGCCTCCATAGCGATAATTAAGCACAAGTTAGCTAGTGAATCGATGGGGAAACCATTGATCGCTGTGGGCCGACAAAGGAGTCAGGCAAGGCTGTGTCCAATAGACTGCGACAATGATTCCCCAGTACTCGGGCCTCAAAAATACTAGCTCTTCTATCCGCAGACGACATGTTGTTGATCCCAAACACTCCAAAGGACATTGAGACTCTCCTTCTAAGGTTTAAATCTTTCTGTTCTAACACTGGCCTGACCATCAACATAAACAAAACTAAGTTTATGGCAGTTCACCCACACAGGGGATTTATAGGGGCATTTACATTTGATGGATTGGAGCTGGAAACGGTTCTTGATTTCGATTACCTCGGTATACCCTTATCCAGTTCCAATTAATGGGACAGCCAACTCACCAAATGTATGCTCACGCTGAATCATAGGACAGCCACTATTAGAAGATTTGCAAATAAAACCTACATTCAACCCGTTTCTCCCCTCTTGGAAGTGTGGAAAGCTAAAGCATTGGCAGCCACTGTGTGTGACACAGAACTTTGGGGCATGTCAAAACTGATGAACTGGGGATAGCCGAAAACAAGATTCTGTGGGTGACCATTAAACCACCCCAAGTACTCCTTTGATCTTATAACATTATCCAGGCATTTGGTCTATCTCTTCTCCAGTGCGCCTCAAACCCATATTATATATGTTGCAAGTATGGCCTACTACTGAGCTGACACACTATAGGGCGGGCCTACGAGCTGTGCTGGGTAGACAAAAAAGAGGGGTTACTCTCTTATGGTTGGAACATGTAAAGCAGACCCTCTACTTCTTGGGCTTGCCAGAGTTCTGGCTAGACACAACTACCGTTACACCCCTTTCTGCTAAAAAGTTGAAATCCCTCTACTGGGAACAAGAGGAGGTGACGTTGAATAACAACCAAGGCCTGGGGCGTCTTACTGATTGTTTCTTTGGGTTTAAGCCCTTCTCGGCCACAGAAGCTATTAGGTATGAAACCGATCTTCCCTTCACCGAAGCCCTTTATATCAGGTTAAGGCTAGGCACCCTCCTGCTAGCCTCTTCCACAGCTAAATGGCAGGGCGGCCTAGGGGGTAGGAAACTCTGCCCAGTATGCAAGGGGTGTGTTAAAACCGACAGTCATCTGTTGTTGTTTTTTTGCTCCAACTACTCCAAACAGTATACTTAACCACATCGCTGCTGTGGTTATTTTTCCCCTGTGCTGGAAATTACTCTTAGGCTCTATTCATGACGAGCTCAGCTCGTCATCAGCACAGCTCAACTGTGCCTCATGATGAGCTGAGCTCGTCATGAGCATGGAAGGGGTTAAAAAGCGTTAACTTCAATTTGGGAACAGATATAGAAATTATTCTTCCACTCGCAAGGATTGTAATTTAAAATCCTCTTTAATGGCACAGTTAGATTTTAAATTACTATTTTGAAAAAGTCACTTTCAGAAAGTTGCTATCTTTCTGTGTAAAACATTTCTGCCAGTGTCCAGGATCACATCACTGTGAATGTCTCTCCTGTGATGTGTTGTGTATTCCATCCAGACCTGGGGACAAAAGGGGTCTGGATTTAGATGAAGTGAGTCTTCCTGTTGGGGTGGCTAGGCAGGAACTATGCCCTGCCCTGATTGCACGTCAAAGGACACTGCCTGCAGCACACACAAAGAAACCTGACACCAGGCCTGCCCTTGCTTTTTTCACCCTGCACAGTTTGAGCCAAACCAAGGAAAGGGAAAGAATTTGCCAGAACCAATTTGGGAGTAAGCAAGGGATTGCCCCACAAAAAGGCTGGTACTAGGTATAAATGTGGCACTTTCAGAAGTTATCATCAGGAGTGTCCTAGATCTGTGGAAGATTCAGAAGAAGGACTGCCATGTTGTCTGAAGAAGGAAGACTGGACCTGCTTGACTTGAACCCACAATCCCCAGAAGTGACTCCATGGGTCAGTTGGCTGACCTCCTGTTTGAGCTGCTGAGACTCAACAAGCTTCCAAAGACCTCCTCGCAACTGCCTAGCATTATCTAAACCTGCCTGAGCCCTGCTAATGGCCTTAGCTGGAGTGAGTCCTGATCCCCAAGAGATACTCCCCAGGTTCTGGATACTTGACTAACATCAGAGTGCACTTCACCTGTCTTAAATCTACAAAATCTGCACCCCCATAGGAAAATCCAGAGTTTGAGGCTCTTCGTGATCGATAGTGGTCTCCTTGCATCAGCAACGATCGTCGCATATCCCACCAATGCGAAGTTCTGACGGCGACCTTCTCTTCGCACTGATCTGCAACAACCGCCCGCCTCTCCCACCATCACGAACCTCCAGCAACGAATGCTACTTGTGCTGACTACGATCTCCTCATGGCTCACACCAATGCACATCTCTGGCTGAGGCTTCTTGTGAGGACTTGGTCAAAGACAAGGTAAAACTCTTTACCGGGACGAATCTAGTTCCTGTCTCCGACCCGCACTCTGTCACAGTAGGCCTGAACTTGTTACTTTGACTTAGTCCAATGTGACCAGATACCCGCAAGTGGCATTTAGGGGTTTTTGGTGCTATTTACACCAGAAGATTTAAAATCTCATAACTCTGGTTTTACTGATTAGATCTTTGTTATTTTGGCGTAATTTTATAGTAAAATTTTATTCTCTTTTTCTAAATTTCTTTGGGATTTTTATTGTGATGTGTTTTCACTTTATTGCTGTTTGAGTGCTGCATAAATACTTTACACATTGCCTCTAAATTAAGTCTGATTGGTTCTGTGCCAAGCTACCAGAGGGTTAAGCACAAGTTTATTTAGTGACTTTTGGGGTTCACCCTGGCAATAATTGTGTTTATATTTTGAGTGGAGCTCTCACCCCTATCAACTAATAACTCAATGTCTTACAACTATTTATTATTATGGAACTTTAATGATGTCAGTTGTTGCAATGTTAGGAGCATTTGACATGCTTTCCTGGAAAGAAATCAGAGCCATGGGTCATGTGATTTTACTTCCTGTGATGTCATTAAGGTAAAAAGGTATGTGATGTCACATCCTCTACCTCTGGCATTTTTGTGTATCAACACCCATGGCAACAGCTAGAGCAGACAAAAGCTAGCAATCTAGCCAGTCAGTGACTTGTGTGGTCCTTACTGGGAAATAGCGTTTACAACGCTGTCATTACATCGCGCTACTATTACAATGCACTTGTTACAACAAACGCGTTGTTAGTACCCAACGCGTTTACATCGTAAGGTATTACAACAACTTGCCCTAGGGGGTGCTGAGGAATTGGAAATTAATTCCAACACCTTCCCTAAAGTTGTGCAAGCAGGAGTACTAATAGTAATTAATACTATTCCTAAATCCAGCGCGCCCACTAGTGCAAGTCGTTGTAATGACTTGCAATGTAAATGCATTGCATACTAACAACGCGGTTGTTGTATTAAGTGCATTGTAAAATCACCCGATGCTTATGCATCGCAATGTAATGAGACATAGTTGTCCTTACCTTAAGGCTCCTGTCACAAGGAATAGCATCTATGCATACCTTCCGTTCGTGCCAGAAGCCATGCTTTGGTAAAAAGGAGGTAAGCAGCCCTCCTAACAGCCACGGCCCGTATAGGGCGTGCCACTGGGGAGTGACGTGAGGCAGTGGAGGGACAGGGTAGGGGGTTGTAAAATGCGGGAAACGGACGATTTCAGGTAAGTACCAAGAAGAAGAAAAGAAATTTTGTTGCGAACGCTGCATCACATTTGGCGATGCAGCGTGCACAACGAAATTCGTGTTTTTCAGTACTTACCTGAAATTGTCAGTTTCCCGCATTTTACACCAGCCCACCCTGCCTCTCCCCCGCCCCACGTCACCGCCCGGTGGCACGCCCTACACGGGCCGTGGCTGCCCCCTAAGCATACTTTCTGTGAGAAAAGACTCCCGACTGCTACGGATACAGGCTCAAAATCTGAATGTGGAATTAGTGAGAACGTGATGAGGCAGTGGACCCAGGAAGTAATGCAATAGTTCTAAATTTCTCTTATTATTTCAATTTCTCAAGAATCGGGTTTGGCTGACAAGATATTTCAGGAAAGCAACTTTAAAACGTAGTGCCTTGTCATGAAAGGTAAATCAAATGTGGAAAATGTTAAGGTACATTTAATTCTGGCGCCAGCCTAACCTCTAACAGAAATGCATTTTTAAAATGTACATTTTTGGAGAATAATAAGCATGATATGATTACATGCTAAGATGTGCAGTTTAATTTGTGGTCATTGGGAAATCACACGGGCAAGTTTTAAATAGTGTTCCAGTTATATCATGCCCCAAAGTATGCTGCTACATGACAGCACCCATTAGCTATCTACTAAGAAAGGGCAGCTTTAAGGGCATAGCGCTGGACACCACATTACAGTTCATCAGCATCTGCCCCCAAAGCATTACAGGCTAATATAAAATCATCCTAAAACTGTTTCCTCCCTAGTTTACTGTTCCAGTCCTACAAGTTCTCTTTATTTTGTGACCGTGTTAAACATACTGGTCCCCCACACTCTCCAACACCTACCTTAACATCAACTTCAAATTCGTAGACCGATCAGCCCAAGTGTATATACCCTTTAACCTCTCACTGAAACCTTCGCACAGCATTCTTCCATTTCTCGATACACTAATGTCTCCAAGGGCCACTATAAGGATGTTGGAGCTCTTGGTCTTTTGGGACCATCAGTTTGGAATAACTATGACTTTATTACCCATTTTACGCTGAATAATAACACCCTTATGATGCTAAACAACACTGAACTGTGTGTTACAGTTGCAGAAATGTTGACATGCAAAAACACGAGCATTCATAAAGCTATCCATTTTTGGCCTTGCACCTAGAGTTTTTGTCTCACAACTACAATAGTTTATGTAGAATTGAGACTCTAACCAGAGTGTCTTGTAAAAAATACATAAGTATGGCTTGGTAAATGTTAAGCGCACTAGTTAGTACATTATAATAAAACAAGACATAAGCACATAGCAGTTGAAGTTCACGTTTTAATTGATGGATATATGTATTCAAAATTAAATCATCCTTTACAAATGGCATCCTTGCTGCAACAGAGCAATCCAGCACACTGCTCTAAGGATTTGCACCAAGGTGAAATCTGATAATTTCCCACTTAATTCCATTCCTTCCTTATCACTACACTATTCTTTTTCTGTGTGTACTTCTCTGGTTAGAGAGTGGCCTCCACCTCTCGGGTATGAGAAATGTGCGGCAGTGCAAGACAAGTAAAATAGTGAGATAAAGAGAACAGTACAGCAAAACATTTGAAGTACAGGGACAGGGTAGGTATAGTAGAGATGAGGTATGAGGATGGGTGAGGTATATGGAGACACAAGTTAGAGAACAAATTTTGAGTTAGGCAAATACAGAAAGGTAGAAAGATAAAGAAGTTGGTAGATAAAGAGAGGTAGAGTGGCAATATGGTTGTAGAAAATTTGGGAGAGTTATTTATAGGATGAATAAAATATAATCAAAGGGAAAGGGGTTGGATACGAAAAGGGTACAATATTTAGGGGAGAGCTAAGGTAGAAAGAGAGGGGAGGCAGAGGGAGGGAGAGGTAGAAATAGACAGAGAGGTATGATAGGAAGTACAGAGAGACACAAAGTAGAGAGTGGAGGGGTATGGAGAGTGATACAATGAGAAGTGGGGCATGGAAAGACAAGTGATGTGAAAAAGAAAGTAGCAACACTGACAGAAAAGTAGAGTTAGAGGGGTGAAGGGTGGAAATAGAGCTGAGATGTAGAGAGGAAAGAGGTGACAGGGAGAGACAGGTATTACAGAAAGAGAGGAGGTTGAACACAGGCAGAGAGAGTGGATGGGGTAGTGGAGAATAAGCAGTAGACAGAGAGGTGAGATTGAGAGATGCATTTATCGATAGAGAGGGTAGAGAAAGGTGAGATTGAGAGAGTGAGTTGAAAAAGAGGAGGAGGTGCAGAAAGATGTGGGAGGAGGTATTGATAGGTATAAAGAAGTGGTATCGAAATAGAGGTAGAGCGAATGAAGTAAGGGATTGAAAAAGATAAGGTTGACAGAAATAGACATAGAAAGAGGAGGTGGATAGGTGAGGTCACAAATTATTGGTGAGTGATTTGATGTTTGGTAATTAGAGGTAGAGAGATAGTAGATAGTGGGTTAGATGTGAGAGCGGGAGAAAGCTAAATGAATTAGGGAAAGAGTTGAAGAATGATTTGGTGAGATTGACAGTGGGGTGGGGCAAGGCATTGAGGTGTGACGTGCAGAAGGTGGAGTGTGATAGAAAGGTCAGGGAAAGTGAGACGGAAACAGGGGAGCAGGTGCCTATGCCCAGCCCCCACTTACCTGTAACTGGTCCTCAAACCATTCTAGGCGCTTTCCGGCCTAGCTCCTTGCCTCAAGGCTCCCGCCTCGCTCATACTCTCAGCCGCTCTTTAAATACTCTTCTCACTCCTTGTGCCTTTACATGGTTTTGGTGGTTCCTTTTTAACCCCTGTTCCTATTTCACATGTTTTTTGTCTTTCTCTCACCCACGTTTCAGTGCTGTCTTCCACCTCTGTTTCACTCATCTTTGTCTTTCTCTCACCCACTTTTTGCTGCTCTTTCATGCCTTTGGTTCACTCTTGTGCCTCTATTTCACTCAGTTTTGTATTTCTCTCACCTGCTTCTGCTACTCTCTTTTCACCTCTGATGCCTTTGTGCTATTTTTCATACGCTTCACTCAGTTGTGCTCCTCGCAGCCCACCTCCTGTATTTTTTCACACCTTCCCACGCTCCTTACCAGCTCTTCCTACTGCTCCTTCTTGCGCCTCTGCAGCCCCGCCCACCACCCTTGCACTCTCCTTTTCCCTTGTAGCACCTACTAAATGGCAATCAAAGGTGCACCAAAGGGAAGCCCGTCTTTGCCCCTGTGAGCCTGGCCGTGCCCAGTGCCAGGAACCCTGGTCCAATCACTCCCCAGTGATACTCTGGTACTGCTCCCAGGATGTTGCTCCCCATGCTGATACTGCGTTACACACCAAGGTAGGAGCTTTTATGTGCACCCACTGCCGGACCTCCAATGCTCACAAGCCCCACACAAACATCAGCAAACCATCAACTGCCCAACCCAGCACCACGTGCCATAGCAAACTCACAATACATCACTCACTTGCATGCATGCTACTCATCTCAGGTTCGCTCAACGAACCAGTGACCAACATCCGGGACCTGTTGAGCAGAGACACACCGGACCTTCTCTTCATCAAGGAAAGCAGACTCCACACTGGCACCTGACATTGCCATGCCAATCACAGCAGGCTACAAGATTGCACAATAGGACTGCTTCCACAAGCCAGGTAGAGGACTTGCAATCATCTAAAAGGAATCCATCAAATGGCCGACATCCACAGAAAACACCACCCCATTCATGAGGCATCCGCACTTCAAGCTGCATATGTCATAAAACTGCAATCTGAGGGCACCTTTGCCTTCCCAGCTCCCAAAGTGTGAGCCACCTTCACCAGCCTCATCACTGACTTCATCGCCCCGCTCTCCATTGACTCCTGAGCTAACATACTCCTCGGTGACCTCAGCTTTCGCCTGGAAGACAGAACTGACCCCTGCTGCATAGCACTCCTCAAAATCCTGCACAACAACGGACTTACCCAGCTCATCCCATGGCCAACAGATTGTGAGAGGATAGACCATCTTCACTACTAGCGACAGTATGAAACACAAATCTACCTCACCACTCACATGGACCGACCACTCCACCATCCACTTCCAAATCAACACACCACAAGTCAACACCTCCAGCACTATCAGTATATCAAGCTGCAGCTGGGGCAAAATCTCAGAAGGAGAGTCTCCATCACCACACCCTCAGACTCTGTCAACATCACGCTCCTCCCAAGAACTCCGTGATGAGCTATCAAACTTCTTCCACAGTAAAATCGCAAACATCTACAGCACGTTCGCACACCAACCTAACCCTAATGGACTTGTAGCCAACCTTGCCATCACCAACCAAGACGGCAACCAAACTGCATGGACAACCTTCATCAAAGATGACACAACAATAATCATGTGGTCCATCCACTCAGGGGACCCAACGGATCTAATGCAGCCACCACATGTACAACCTTGGAACATCACCAATCAGCAAGGGCCACAGCCACATCATCACCACCTCTACCACGTCCACCACATTCCCAGATGACTGGAAACATGCTGAAGTGAACGCCCTCCTCAAGAAACCATCACACAAACCAATTGAGCAACTTCCGTCCTACCTCTCTGCTCTCATACCCAGCCAAAGTGATTCAAAATGCCATCAACACGCAACTCTCAGCCCACCTTGAGCTCCACCACCTGCTGGACATTACCCAATCAGAAAGAACCACACCTCCAAAACAGCACTTATTACGGCCTCCGAAAGCATCCGGTCCATCTTGGACCAAGGAAAAACAGCAGCCCTCATCCTACTTTCCCTATCAGCAGCCTTCAACACTATCTCCCACGACATTCTCATCAGAAGACTCTATGACATAGTAATCCAAGGATCTGCACTGAACTGAATTTGCTCCTTTCAAATGGATAGAACCCAAAGGGTCAGAATACCACCATTTAACATCGGAGACCAAGAACCTGATCTGCAAAAAAAAACAGGGATCCTCCCTCAAACCTACCCAGTTCTACATCTACATGGCACAGTTCACCAACATCATCCAATCCCAAGGAATCAACATCACCACCACTGCAGATGACACCCAACTCATCGTCTCCCTGACGGACAAGACAACGACCACCAGAACCAACTTCACCAACTGTATGACCATAGTAGCAGACTAGAACAGAACCAACTGCTTAATGCTCAGTTTTGACAAGATGGAAGAACTGGTCTTTGGAAACAAGATCTACCCAAGAGACTCCACCTGATGGCCTTCAGAGCTAGGACTAACACCAACACCCAACGACCATGCAAGAAATTTGGGGATCATCCTAGAAGTGTTACAAGCTCAACATGACTACACATGCAAACCTTACACAATACTGGACCAGCACACCTGAACAGCTGCCTACACTTTCACCAGCCTGCCAGACACCTATGCCCTGTATCACTCTCACTTGCACACACCCCGCCGCATTCAGATTTACAAAAGCAGAGCAGGAGTTTCATTGTTCACCTACATTGCACCCTAAACATGGAACGACCTCCCTCAACACATCCAGGTCCCCCACTCACTTCTTGAGTTAAGCAAGAGCCTGGCTCTTCAATTAGCCCCGCAGAGACCACACACCCACTCACCTGCTCAAGCGCCTGGATATCCCCACAGGTGATTATCGTATCCTACAAATCAACTTAACATAACATAAAATAAGATATAACATGTTCAGAAAGAGGTGACGAGATAGAGGAGTGAGATGAGACAGAAACAAATCAGTGAGTTGCAGATAGAGAGGGGGAGAGGTAGAGAGAGATTTGTGTTAGACTGCAGTAGGCCCAAAGAATGAATGAGAGAGGTGATGATGGGAGAGAGAAAAAAAAGGGATGCCTTTGAGACCACGTACAGAGAGGGAGCTGAGACACGGAAAGAAAGGGGTGAGGTGGAAGAGGTGAGATGTGGTAAGGAGAGACAGAAAAATAGGTCACACTAAGGAAGAGAGTTAGAGGTTGGTAGAGAGAGGAGTCTTGAGGTAGTCAGAAGGACCTATATAGAAGTATCAGTCTATGGGCCAGATGTAGGTAATTCCGATTTACCGACTCTTAAATACCGAATCATACTGATTCGGTATTTAAGAGTCGGTAAATCGGTAGGGGGCAGATGTAGGTAATTCTTATTTCAGAATTACCGAATCTGTATGATTCGGTATTTACCGATTCGGTAAATACCGAATCGGTATTGCCCATTGATTCCTATGGGCCTTGAAGCCCATAGGAATCAATGGGAAATACCGATTTGGTATTTACCGAATCGTTAAATACCGAATCTTGCAAGGGTGTAGGGGGTGTCACTTTGACACCCTCTAGCACCCCAAGTACAGGCTTGTGTGACATGTGGCACACATACATGCCCTAAGGGCATGTCTGTCTGTCACATGGCACAGGTGTATAAGCACAGATGTGCATGTACACCTGAATTCGGTATTTTACCGCCCAATTGGATTGGGTGGTAAAATACCGAATTATGAAGGCCTGTAGCACTGTAAACCGTGCTACCTACATCTGGGTTTTACCGAATTGGTACAATTACCGATTCGGTGTTTTATAGAATCGGTAAATTTACTGAATCGGTAAATTTACCGATTCTGTAAAATAATGGCCCTTAAATCTCAAAAACCAATTACCGGTCGGTAACGGCCAAAATCGGCCGTTACCGACCGCTAATTGGCGACCTACATCTGGCCCAATATGTTTATACTGATTTGTAAATCGCATAGCTGCCTCCAAAGAGGGCTTCCTATCAAAGTGAAGTCTCTAACTCAAACACGTCACCCCCTTGTTTAATTATGGATGAATAATTTAAACATTCTTAACAGTAGACCTACCATTGTTGACTGTGCCAAATCCCTAGGTGTCATCTTGTATGAAAGACTTTATCTCCAATAACAAATTACTACCATGGCCAAGAATGCACGCTTCCAACTGTGGCTGCTCTGGTGGATCGGATGTTACATTCCTGAGCAAGGCCTGAAAACTCTTGTCCAATCTTTGGTACTCTGCAGACTGGATTACTGTAACTCTCTTCTTGCAGACTTTCCAAAGACCCGTCTCTTTTAAAATCCATCCTCCTCTCAGCTGCGCATTTCTTCTACAGAGACAAAAGAAATGACCATATCACACCTATGGGGTTAACTCCTCGCTGGTTTCGTATTGAAGCTAGGGCCATGTACAGGACTTCTTGTATCACCCATAAAGCCACTTACACTTTCAACCCTTGCTATCCAGCAAACAAACTCAAGTTATCGGCGGCTGAAAATCCGCGGCTTGAACCTCCAACTTTCAAAAGGGACAAACATATGGCACAATCCTGCTCAGGAATTTGTAATTCACTACTTCCAAACCTTTGCACCACCACCTCTTTTCGGATCTTCAAAATGGACCTTAAAACTCTCCTCTTCCAAAGAGATTTTTCTTAGTAACACTCCTAGCCAAGCTCTCCACCAGGCATATGCCCTCATATTTAATAATGTGATCCTGACCCCATTGAGAGCTACAATTACCTTTCTGTTTCAACTCTGTAAATAGGTAATTAAGGGCCAGATGTAGGTGGCCGAAAATAGACATTTACCGATCGGTAACGGCCGAATTCGGCCGTTACCGACCGGTAAATGGCCATTTACATGTAGGGGCCCTTAAATGTTGCATTTTCGGTAATTTTACCGATTCGGTAATTTTACCGAATCAGTAATTTTACCGATTCGGTAATTTTACCGAAAATGCAAGATTGAAATGTGGGTAGCCAATTTTCCATTGGCACATGGCTTTCAGAATCGGTATTTTACCATGGAATACAAATCCATGGTAAAATACCGATTCCTGTGTACATGCACATCTGTGCATGTACACATGTGCCATGTGACAGACAGACGTGCCCTTAGGGCATGTCTGTGTGCCACATTGCACACATGCCCGTTTTGGGGGTGCTAGAGGGTGTCAAAGTGACACCCCCTGCACCCTTGACAAATTCGGTATTTACCGATTCGGTCAATACCGAATCGGTATTTGAATTGAATCCTATGGGCTTCAAGGCCCATAGGATTCAATAGCAAATACCGATTCGGTATTTACCGATTCGGTAAATACCGAATTTTTAAGGAATCAGTAATAAATCCAGATGTTGGTACCTACATCCCATTTACCGATTTTGAAATACCGAATCGGTAAAATTCGGTAATATTCGGTATTTCAAAATCGGTAAATGTGATTTACCTACATCTGGCCCTATATTTTTGTAACTCCAATTGTGTTAAATTTTTAAAATATGTAATTTGTAAAGACCATGTAATTTGGGAATACGCACCTTTCACCATGAGTAACTGTCGTAGCTATACGTATTGTCACCTACTGCCACTGTTGAAATTTCTCATGTAATCAATCAACTCGACTTTGGAGAGTGCGCCTAATCACTTGTGAGGCTATCCAGGTACTGAGTTGTTGCTGGGATCAGTCAAAAAGCCAGGTGCTGAGCCTCTTTCTGAGTTCTGGGAGAGAGGACAATGTTCCGAAGTGCAGGGGGAGGTCGTTCAAGGACTTGGCAGTGTGGTAGGAGAAGGAACGTCCTCCACTGTTGCTTCAGCAGCTGTGGGGAGTGTGAGCGAGGGAGTCGGAGAGCAGGTGTCTAGAGGGTTGGTGGAAGTTCAGGCGGTGGTTGATGTATTCTGGTCCTCAGTCATGGAGGGCTTGGTAGACATGTATCAGTATCTTGAATAGGAACCTCTTCTGGATGAGGAGCTGATGGATGTTGGGGGTTATGTGGGCCAGTTTGGGGAGGTTGAGGATAAGTCTAGCAGCTGAGTTCTTCATTGTCTGGAGTCTCTGTAGGAGTTGGGTGGTGAGAACTGCGTAAAGTGCGTTGCCGTAGTCTAGCTGGCTGATGACTGGGGTTTGATTGACAGCTTTTCTGGTCTTGGGGGGAGCTATTTGATTATCTTTTGGAGCATACGAAGTATGTGGAAGCAGGTGGATGCGACAGCATTGATTTGGGGTTTCATAGTGAGTTTGCTGCCCAGTATGATGCTGAGGTTGCGGGTGTAGTCTGATTGTGTGGGTCTGAGTTTTCAGGGTCACCAGGTATCGTTCCACAGGGAGGTGTTGTTCCCAAAAACCAGTGCTTCTCTCTGTGTTGAGCTTCATGCAGTTGAACTTCTTCCAGTCAGTGAAGCTCAACATGCAATTGTGGAAGTTGGTCCTAGAGGTAGAGCGGTTGACTGAGCCGCCAAGAGGAACTTCATCCACAAAAAAATCCTGGACAACTCCAAGGAACTTTTCAGTGTCATTCAAGAATTCACCAACTCACGCAGCGAAGCCACACACATCACCCCATCCCAAGCCCTCTGCGACAAGCTTGGAACCTATTTTCCCCTCAAGATCAAAAACCTCTATGACAACTTCATTGACCAACCACCAGGTGCCACAGACGCCCCTCAAACACACCAGCCAGCCCACCATCTCTAATTGACACTGCCTCGACTATGAAAAGCATCCACTCGGGGGTCCCCAACGACCCCTGCCCCCCTCACATCTATCACAGAGCCGCGCCCGTCATCGCACCCGAACTGCAACACACCATCAACACCACCTTCAAAATAGGCACCTTCCCAGATGACTGGAAGCACACAGAAGTCAGACTCATGCTCAAGAAGCCCACAGGTGACCCCACCGACCTCAAGAACTATCGGCCCATCTCACTCCTCCCCTTCGCAGCCAAAGTTGCAGAGAAAACAGTCAACAGGAAACTGACACGATTCATTGAAGAGAACGCCGTACTCAACCCTTCCAAATCCGGATTCCGAAGCAACCACAGCACAGAGACCGCCCTACTCACCGCCACAGACGACATCCGCACCCTCCTGGACCAAGGCCACTCCACAGCCCTCCTCCTACTCGACCAATCAGCGGACTTCGACACCGCCTCCCACCACACACTAGTCATCAGACTACACTACGCAGCCATACAAGGAACAGCCCTGGACTGGATCCAATCATTCCTCACCAGAAGAAGCCAAAGGATCAGACTCTCACCTTTTCTCTCCAACCCCACGAAAATCCCCTGCAGAGTCCCATGGGGTTCATCCCTGAGCCGCACCCTCTTCAACATCTACATGGCCCCCGTCTCAGCCATTCTCCAACAACACGTGCTACTCAAACAAATGATGGACGGGATGCCAAATGAATCATACATTCACCCCCAGTCAAGAGATCTGGGTTAAATCCATTGTTCTTTTGCTCACCATGCCACCCCAGTTTAGACCCAGCCCTATGCAAATCAGACTTGACCCTGTGCCTCACGTGAATAGTCCAGACCTAACTACCAAGCCAGGTCCTTCCTGGACCGGAAACAAGCATCCTGGGACCGGTTTCAGGGTATGTCACCCTTCATCAGCCAGGCTATCCTGAATCCAGTGGCACATTAAGCAAGGGACCCACGTTTGGGCATTCCCATCCCACATAGGGCAAAGAGTGCTACGCAAACAAATGATGGATTGAATGTTGAATGAATCATACTTTCACCCCGTCAAGAGATCTGGGTTAAATCAATCGTTCTTTTGCTCACCATGCCACACCAGTTTAGACCCAGCCATATGCAAATCAGTCTTGACCCTGTGCCTCATGGGAACAGTCCAGACCGATCTGCCAAGCCCGGTCCTCCCTGGACAGAAATAAGCACCCTGGGACCGGTTTCAGGGAATGTCACCCTTCATCAGCCAGGCTAGCTTGAAACCAGTGGCACAGTGAGCAAGGGGCCTACGTGTGGGCATACCCATCCCACATAGGGCGAAAAGTGCTTGGCAAACAAATGATGGACGGAATGCTGAATGAATCATACATTCACCCCCAGAGAAGAGATCTGGGTTAAATCCATCGTTCTTTTGCTCACCATGCCACCCCAGTTTAGACCCAGCCATATGCAAATCAGTCTTGACCCTGTGCCTCGTGGAAACAGTCCAGACCAAACTACCAAGCCAGGTCCTTCCTGGACCAGAAACAAGCATCCTTGGGCCGGTTTCAGAGTATGTCACACTTCAGCAGCCAGGCTAGCTTGAATCCAGTGGCACAGTGAGCAAGGGACCCACGTCTTGGCTTACCCATTCCAGCTAGGGCGAAAAGTGCTATGCAAATAAATGATGGAGAGAATGCTCTATGAATCCTACATTCACCCCCAGTGAAGAGATCTGGGTTAAATCCATTGTTCTTTTGCTCAGTTAGAAATTGGATTTTTGGCAGGCTAAGCCAGGCAGAAACCACCACTCTAGTCAGGATAAGGGAGTTACACTCCTAAAACCGCCCCTGCTCACCCCCTTGATAGCTTCGCATGAGCAGTCAGGCTTATCTAAGAGGCAGTGTGTAAAGCATTTGCACATAACCAACAGTAATTCTGTGTAAGCACTACAAAAGGACACCACACCAGTTTAGAAAAATATCCAATATTTTTATATACTTAAGACAAGACCAAATACGATAAAAATCCACAATACAATACTTAAAAATCTACAGTTATCAAAATACGCTTTAAAAACAGTTCCTTGATGTTGATAGCTCTGTCCGGGGCTATCATAGCATTGTGAGCAAACAAATCCAAGCCTTTCTGGCTGACTGCGCCGTTGCGGGCCAGTTATGGTGTTGGGAAGACTGCAAACATTACCTTTTAGAAATGCAGGGCATCGGCAACCTCTCGTTGAGCTTCTGAAAACACGGCGTCCGAGGTGTGGGTTCCGGAGGACGGTGCCGGAGTCGTCGGGACCGTTGCAGGTCGATCTCTTCTCTGTTGGAGTCAGGAACTCTGGCGTTGGCAGGCGTCTTGTGCTGTGGTGCGAAGTGCAGCAGTGTGGTTAGCAGTGTCCTCAGGTCGCGGTGCGAGCAGTGGCTTGGTGGCGGCATCAGATGGCGTTGTCGGTGAGACCAGGGTCGCTGTGCGAGATGAAGGCGGTGCTTGTCACGGTGCTGGCAGGTCACGGTGCAAGTGGCGTCTGGGTCATTGCTGAAGCGGCTGTTGAACTGGAGTCTATGGCACTGGCGTTGGTAGGCCAAGGCTATGGTGCGGGATGAGGGCGGTGGGTCATATAACTTTACGTGCAGTGCCCTCTAAACCCTGTGTAAGCAGAGGCGTCGATTTCGGCGTGGAGCGGCGTCGTTGGGGAGGCCAAGGTATCGTTGTGAAGTCAGGCAAAGCGGAGTGCCGTGCCCACAGGTCGTGGTGCGAGCAGCGGCTTAGTGGCGGCATCAGCAGGCATCGTCGGTGAGACCAGGGTCAGGGTGCGCCATTGTGGCAGTGCCCTCTGCAGTTCCAGGGCGTCGCCGTGAAGTGAGGCGGTGTGGAGTGCGGTGCCCACAGGTCGCAGTCGGAGCAGTAGATCGGTGGCGGCGTCAGCAGGCATCGTCGGTGAGACCAGGGTCGCGGTGCGGCGTTGCGGCGGTGCCCTCTGCGGTGCATTCAGGAAACAGAGTCGACAGCGGCATCGTAGATGTTGTTGGGTTACTTTTCTTCCGTTGCATTACAAAACACACAGTCCCCAGTGATGAGGGCAGAAGAGCTCGAAGTCTTTGCTGTTCCTGAGACTTCTTGAACCGGGGCAAGCTCTACCTCAAGCCCTTGGAGAAACTCACAAAAGTAGATTGCAGAAAGTTCAATCCAGTCCTTTCACTGCCCAAGACAGAAGCAGCCTCTGCAGGCCCACACAGCAAAGCACACAGCAAAGTGGTAGTCCCTCGTCACTGCTACTCCAGATCTTCTTCTTGGCAGTCTTCTTGATCCAAGAGAGTTCTAAAGTTCAGGGGTCTAGGCCCCAGTATTTGTATCCAAAAATCCTTTGATCCTCTAGGTCGAAGGTGTCTGTGCCCAGCCAGAACCAGTTCTGCCTTCTCTGGTGTGATTTCCCGGCAGGGAGTGAAGACGGTATTGTCAGAGGCAGACCAGGTCCTTTGAGGTGCAAGGAAATGTCCTCCCTCTTCCCCAATTGCAGCCCAGGTCTATTCAGCCCTTTCCTGACCTACCTAGACTATAGGGAGCCACCCTTGCTTCCTAGCCATCTGTTGTCCAAAACCCAGAAGGCAATCTACATTCCAGCAGAGGCACACCTAAAGACTGAGCAAGAAAATACCTACTTCCTAAAAAGTGGTATTTCAGACACAGAATGTAAAAATCACCTTTATTAAAAGATGCATCGTTAGATTCGGAGTTCAGGCATACTAAATTGTATTTTCCCACCTAGTTCCCATGGCTAGTTATATTTATAAGATGTTATAAACAAACTTCCCATTCTGTTCTATGGGGAAAAAAGGTAGTCTTGCAATAGTGAAAAATGAAATAGGCTGTAATTCACTATCAGGACATGCCACACACACACACCAGGGCATATCCTACCTTTCACATACACTGCACCCTACCCACAGGGATACTATGGTCCTACCTTCGGGATGCCTGACATGAAAGAAAAAGGATGGTTAGGGACGGGCTAGTGTGTGCACCGGCCAAGGCGACATGACAGTTACAAACTGCACGCAGACTCTGCAATGGCAGGTTTGAGGTACCTTTTCCGGTCTACTCACGTGGGTGGCACAATCCGTGCTGCAGGCCCACGTGTATCATTTGGTTCCCAGGCCCTGGCTCACTCAGTGCACTTTACTAGGGACTAAGAAGTAAATCAAATATCCAATCATGAAAACACCAATTCATATCACAATTTACATAGAGCATATGCACTTTAGCACTGATTAGCAGTGGTAAAGTACCCAAAGACCTCAAACCAACACAAACAAGTCAGGAAACAATAGGAGGAAGAAGCAGAACGTTTGGGGATGACCCAGTAAAAAGGGCCATTTCCAACACTCACCATGCCATCCCACTTTAGACCCAGCCATATGCAAAACAGTCTTGACCCTGTGCCTTATGGGAACAGTCCAGACCGAACTGCCAAGCCAGGTCCTCCCTGGACCGAAACAAGCATCCTTGGACTGGTTTCTGGGTATTACTCTTCAACAGCCAGGCTAGCTTGAATCGAGTATATGTTTGAAGAACAAGTGGACCCCAGTATTGTGACATGGGGTGGTTAAGTAGTTGAGAAAAACACAGGTCTGGGGGAGGCCACTAACGATGGATTTAGGCCCAGATCTCTGTACTGGGGTGAATGTATGATGGTCTGTATTCTGTCCATCAATTGTTGTTTTTGCATTTGTCACCCCGAGTGGGAAGGGTATGCCTAGAAATGGGTTTCGTGCTCTCCATGCCACTGGAGTCAGACTATCCTGGCTGAAGAGGGGTGAAACCCCGAAACTGGACCTAGGATGCTTGTTTCCAGTCCAAGGAGGACCTGGTCTGGCAAGTCGGGCTGGACTGTTCCCATTGGGTACAGGGTCAAGACTGATTTACATATGGCTGGGTTCAACCTGCAATGGCATGGTGAGCAAAAAAACAATGGATTTTGGCCCAGCTCTCTGTACTGGGGTGAATGTATGACATTGTTCTGTATTCTGTCCATCAATTGTTGTTTTTGCAATCGTCCAACAACATGAGGTTCCATGATTCTGAACCCGTTCAATAAAGATCGTCGTATCTAGACGATTTTGGTGTCAGGGGACCGCAAACGACGAGTGCGGTATGTACGAGTGTTTTGGTCATAATCGATCTATGGAAACACTACGTATTCAGGGATTGCGTTCGAACCTGCGGGTTCCATTTTGTGTACGGCAGCCATTTTGTGGTTGCCCTCACATAGGCCGATGACTGCGGTCGAACGAGTCTTTGGGACACGTACACCTTTAGCTGACTTTTGTGTGACCTGAACGAACTGACTCCCTTGCCCGAAGCTGACCTTGTTGAGCCAGTTCCTTGTTAGGCAGCTGGTCAGATAGAGATCAAAGAGCAGGACATTGCTGAGTTTATAATACAAAAAGGGGGTGGTAATGAACAGAGTGTCTGAATTAAGCAGACCACGCTTACCCAGTCCAAAGATCAGGGCTTGATCCATCACTGTTTTTTAGCTCACTGCACCATCCCAGCTCAGAACCTGGCTACATGCAAATTAGTCTGTTCCTGTCCCAGTGCATGATGGGAACAGGGCAAACCAAACTACCAAGCCAATTCTTATACTGGGAAGGAAACAAGCTACTGGGGACCGGTTTCTGGCATTTCAGCCGTCGTCGGCCCGGCTTGCTTGAATCCTGATGGTGCAATGAGCAAGGGACTCACATCTGAGTATACCCTTCCACGCTTAGGGTGGACAAAATGATTCCGAAAAGGGGGTGATGATGAACAGAGTGTCTAAATTAAGCAGACCACTCTTACCCAGTCCAAAGATCAGGGCTTGATCCATCACTGTTTTTTAGCTCACTGCACCATCCCAGCTCAGAACCTGGCTACATGAAAATTAGTCTGTTCCTGTCCCAGTGCATGATGGGAACAGGGCAAACCAAACTACCAAGCCAATTCTTATACTGGGAAGGAAACAAGCTACCGGGGACTGGTTTCTGGCATTTCAGCTGTCGTCGGCCCGGCTTGCTTGAATCCTGATGGTGCAATGAGCAAGGGACTCACATCTGAGTATACCCTTCCACGCTTAGGGTGGACAAAATGATTCCGAAAAGGGGGTGATGATGAACAGAGTGTCTGAATTAAGCAGACCACTCTTACCCAGTCCAAAGATCAGGGCTTGATCCATCACTGTTTTTTAGCTCACTGCACCATCCCAGCTCAGAACCTGGCTACATGCAAATTAGTCTTCCTGTCCCAGTGCATGATGGGAACAGGGCAAACCAAACTACCAAGCCAATTCTTATACTGGGAAGGAAACAAGCTACCGGGGACCGGTTTCTGGCATTTCAGCCGTCGTCGGCCCGGCTTGCTTGAATCCTGATGGTGCAATGAGCAAGGGACTCACATCTGAGTATACCCTTCCACGCTTAGGGTGGACAAAATGATTCCGAAGAGGGGGTGGTGATGAACAGAGTGTCTGAATTAAGCAGACCACTCTTACCCAGTCCAAAGATCAGGGCTTGATCCATCACTGTTTTTTAGCTCACTGCACCATCCCAGCTCAGAACCTGGCTACATGCAAATTAGTCTGTTCCTGTCCCAGTGCATGATGGGAACAGGGCAAACCAAACTACCAAGCCAATTCTTATACTGGGAAGGAAACAAGCTACCGGTGACTGGTTTCTGGCATTTCAGCCGTCGTCGGCCCGGCTTGCTTGAATCCTGATGGTGCAATGAGCAAGGGACTCACATCTGAGTATACCCTTCCACGCTTAGGGTGGACAAAATGATTCCGAAAAGGGGGTGGTGATGAACAGAGTGTCTGAATTAAGCAGACCACTCTTACCCAGTCTAAAGATCAGGGCTTGATCCATCACTGTTTTTTAGCTCACTGCACCATCCCAGCTCAGAACCTGGCGACATGCAAATTAGTCTGTTCCTGTCCCAGTGCATGATGGGAACAGGGCAAACCAAACTACCAAGCCAATTCTTATACTGGGAAGGAAACAAGCTACCGGGGACCGGTTTCTGGCATTTCAGCCGTCGTCGGCCCAGCTTGCTTGAATCCTGATGGTGCAATGAGCAAGGGACTCACATCTGAGTATACCCTTCCACGCTTAGGGTGGACAAAATGATTCCGAAAAGGGGGTGGTGATGAACAGAGTGTCTGAATTAAGCAGACCCCCTTTTCTGAATCGGTTTTGGCCACTATAGGTGTGGCAGGGTATACTCAGACATGAGTCCCTTTCTCACTGCACCATCAGGATTCAAGCAAGCCGGGCCGAAGAAGGCTGAAATGCCAGAAACCGGTCCCCGGTAGCTTGTCTCCTTTCTGGTGAAGAATTGGCTTGGTAGTTTAGTCTGCCCTGTTCCCATGATGCACTGGGCCAGGGACAGACTGATTTGCATATAGCCAGGATCTGAGATGGGATGGTGCATTGAGATAAATAACGGTGATGGATCAAGCCCTGATCTTTAGGACTGGGTAAGAGTGGTCTGCTTAATTCAGACACTCTGTTCATCACCACCATCTTTTCTGAATCGTTTTTGGCCACTATAGGTGTGGCAGGGTATACTCAGACATGAGTCCCTTTCTCACTGCACCATCAGGATTCAAGCAAGCCGGGCCGAAGAAGGCTGAAATGCCAGAAACCGGTCCCCGGTAGCTTGTCTCCTTTCTGGTGAAGAATTGGCTTGGTAGTTTAGTCTGCCCTGTTCCCATGATGCACTGGGCCAGGGACAGACTGATTTGCATATAGCCAGGTTCTGAGCTGGGATGGTGCAGTGAGATAAATAACGGTGATTGATCAAGCCCTGATCTTTGGACTGGGTAAGAGTGGTCTGCCTAATTCAGACACTCTGTTCATCACCACCCCCTTTTCTGAATCGTTTTTGGCCACTATAGGTGTGGCAGGGTATACTCAGACATGAGTCCCTTTCTCACTGCACCATCAGGATTCAAGCAAGCCGGGCCGAAGAAGGCTGAAATGCCAGAAACCGGTCCCCGGTAGCTTGTCTCCTTTCTGGTGAAGAATTGGCTTGGTAGTTTAGTCTGCCCTGTTCCCATGATGCACTGGGCCAGGGACAGACTGATTTGCATATAGCCAGGTTCTGAGCTGGGATGGTGCAGTGAGATAAATAACGGTGATGGATCAAGCCCTGATCTTTGGACTGGGTAAGAGTGGTCTGCTTAATTCAGACACCCTGTTCATCACCACCCCCTTTTCTAAATCGTTTTTGGCCACTATAGGTGTGGCAGGGTATACTCAGACATTAGTCCCTTTCTCACTGCACCATCAGGATTCAAGCAAGCCGGGCCGAAGAAGGCTGAAATGCCAGAAACCGGTCCCCGGTAGCTTGTCTCCTTTCTGGTGAAGAATTGGCTTGGTAGTTTAGTCTGCCCTGTTCCCATGATGCACTGGGCCAGGGACAGACTGATTTGCATATAGCCAGGTTCTGAGCTGGGATGGTGCAGTGAGATAAATAACGGTGATGGATCAAGCCCTGATCTTTGGACTGGGTAAGAGTGGTCTGCTTGATTCAGACACCCTGTTCATCACCACCCCCTTTTCTGAATCGTTTTTGGCCACTATAGGTGTGGCAGGGTATACTCAGACATGAGTCCCTTTCTCACTGCACCATCAGGATTCAAGCAAGCCGGGCCGAAGAAGGCTGAAATGCCAGAAACCGGTCCCCGGTAGCTTGTCTCCTTTCTGGTGAAGAATTGGCTTGGTAGTTTAGTCTGCCCTGTTCCCATGATGCACTGGGCCAGGGACAGACTGATTTGCATATAGCCAGGTTCTGAGCTGGGATGGTGCAGTGAGATAAATAACGGTGATGGATCAAGCCCTGATCTTTGGACTGGGTAAGAGTGGTCTGCTTGATTCAGACACCCTGTTCATCACCACCCCCTTTTCTGAATCGTTTTTGGCCACTATAGGTGTGGCAGGGTATACTCAGACATGAGTCCCTTTCTCACTGCACCATCAGGATTCAAGCAAGCCGGGCCGAAGAAGGCTGAAATGCCAGAAACCGGTCCCCGGTAGCTTGTCTCCTTTCTGGTGAAGAATTGGCTTGGTAGTTTAGTCTGCCCTGTTCCCATGATGCACTGGGCCAGGGACAGACTGATTTGCATATAGCCAGGTTCTGAGCTGGGATGGTGCAGTGAGATAAATAATGGTGATGGATCAAGCCCTGATATTTGGACTCGGTAAGAGTGGTCTGCTTAATTCAGACACTCTGTTCATCACCACCCCCTTTTCTGAATCGAGTTTATAATACATGCATACACCCTTCTATCTTGCTTCTCATCTGTTTCTGTTCCTTCCTTTTTATGGCTTAATTGTGGTTTGGGTTGAGGTCCTTTTATTATGGGTTCGTCCGGCCTGTCCGAGCAAGAATGTTGGATTCTGCCTTGTCATTTCTGGTGGGCTGGACAACCGAAAATGGGTTTGTCGTTATGTGATACGTTTGAAATGTCACCATATGATTGATTCGTTTGTAAATAATTGATACTAGTCAGGAATGTGATTTTTAGCATAAAAGACGATGTCTTGCTCTATGAATTTGTGCAGTCTCTAGCGAACCACCCGTGTTGTGCTTCGTAGACCTCTGTTCCTGGTTGCAACCAATAAATTTGGTCTTTGACGTCACCTAGAAGTGTCCCGTGTCTCTGTTTGCCAAGGCAGGGGAACTCGAAGACATTGGGCGTTTTCCCTGGCGCCGCTGGGTTCTAAAACCCGGTTCTTCAGTTGGCGCCCAACGTGGGGTGACTTCAGCGGTACTGGTCCAAGCCTGAAGATAGTGAGGAGCTTCGTGTGAAAATTCTGGAGGAAGGCCTGCCACTTCATCGACCCCTAATGTCGTTGTGGTCCGAAAGTCTTTGCTGCGAGGTTCCCCGCTTTCCGGCGGCTAAGGAGGACTGCTGCCCTGACTGTCGCCCTGTCTTTGAGCCATTAGACTATTTGTAGTGCGAGACAAAAACGGGTCTTCTGGCGACGTCATCGACATTTCAGTTAAGTATGAGTGGAGCGTCTCCCAGTCCTTAGTTTTGTTTTGGGTATCCCCTTGGGATCTTTGATTTGGGACTTGTAAGCGAGGCTATCGTCTTTGATATTTCCTTGAAGTTTGAAGCTAGACTAGTGAGCGAAGATGCCTTGTCTTAGCAGACTTGGAAAGATATTTTGTTGTGGTTGTAATAGGGATTCCCGATTGGAGGACTCGTGTCCGGTGCCTCCGATTGGAACTCCGACTTATGAGCTCTATTTAAAACATCGTGTGGGCCCTATCACGTATAATGAAGTATGGATTAGGTATACCAGGAAGGATGGTGTCCTAAAGTGGCCCCAATATGGTAGTTATGACTCTGAGATTTTAGATAATCTAGAAGTCAAACTGTTCAAGAAGAAAGCCCGGCCGGCGATGTTTGACTCTTTCCGCCTTTGGCGAAAAGAAGGCAAACATAAAGAAATTAAGTTAGCGAAGAGAAAAGGGAGAGAACGAGGTATGTCAATGGTGCAAGCTGCTATACAGTTTAGGGATAACGAAGAAGAACTAGAAAGTGAGCAGTTGCTTAGGCAACGTAACATAGCGATAGATAAATGCTATCCAGCTTTGCCACCTCAGCAGCAAGATGAAAAGAAAGACCTTGAGAAAGATCCTTTGATGGCACATTTGTTGAGTTCGCCACCCCCTTATGTGCAGAGTGCTACAGCACACCTCCGCCACCTTTAGTTGCGCAACCTCCGGTTGCTTTGCCTCCTGTGGTTCTACAACAGCCAGCTCCTCTTCAGTTGGCTCCTATTCCTTTGGCGCAGCCTTCTCAAGGGCCGCCAACTTTGCTACCTCCTTCGTCTGCTACTCCTACGCCTGTATTGTCGACTTCTTCTGATACTGCTCTTGTGCATGCTTCTGCTCATCCTGTTTTTCCTCCTGTTCTGTTGTCAACTTCTCCTTCTGTTCGACAGAGAATGACTGATACTGTTGCTGGTTTCTTTTTTCCTCTTCTTGGGTCATTAGGTACGACCCCTGTTACAGAGCGTAAAAAATTGTGGAGTCAATTGCCTGGTCCAGATGAACGCTTAGTATTGGATCATTTAGCGTGTAAAGGGGTTACTTACCCTTTGCACTATAGTTTTGAGTGTGTTATGGATGTTTCCCGTCAATGGGAAGCACCGACACAGAGATATGTTTTTGGGACAATGTGTGCTTTTCTTCGTGAAGAATGGGAAGATGGTGAATTAGGACGAGCTCCGCCTGAGTTGTTCCGTATACAGTCTGAGTTTGCGAAGGGAACTATAGTGGGTATTGATGTTGAGAAAGCAGTTGCGACATTGTTGTCATTTAGGAGTGAGTCTCCTTCTAGGTCGTCGTTTGAGCCTGATTCTTCAGTTAGGAGAAAGGCGCGACAATATCCGATGAGAGAGGTTCCCCCAATTTGGAGACCGGGTGATGCAGCTGCTGTACCAGCTGTTCCACCTCATTTTCAGCATGTTTGGGTACATGTTCCATGGAAGTGAGTTGAAGTTTTTGCCCTTAAGCAGTCTCTGCCTGATCCACGTAAAAATCCTGCAGGGTACTATAAGGAATTATCACAGACTGCGGATTCATGTATTAGGAACTTAGCCGACATAGACATGTTGTTTGGGAATGTTGTTCCACAGCCTATATGTGGAATGATTCATCATACGGATCATGCGCAAGAGTTAGGTGATACATGGAATAATATTAGGGCCGCAGATGCTAGACAAGTAGGTGGTGCTAAACCAGAGGATTTAGTTGCAGAACTCCCTGGTAGGATTGTTAATTACATGAAGACCTTAATGCCTGCCATGAGTGTTAATTGGGACAAGTTGTCTGCATGTAAGCAGAAGAAAGATGAAAGCGCGTCTCACTTTTTCACTAGGTTCGAAGAGACGTTTGTCGACCATAGTGGTCAGGACATGGTTACGGAAGGTGGTCAACGGTTGTTCGTTGACAAGTTTGTGCATAATTTTCTTCCCGAGTTGTGCACTAAGTTGAAGGATTCTGAGAGTGCTTGGGCTGTTTCTTCGTCAGCACAGATTTTGGCTACTGCCCAGTACTACGAGAATAGGGATAAGGATGAGAAAGATAGAGCCGACAAGAAGACTAAAGAATTAAAGACGAAGGTTCGTTTACAGCAAGCATATCCGCCTCGTAATAGTCAGCGCCATTATCAGCAACCTCAGCAATATCAGAGAAACTCGCAAAGGTTCGAGTCTTCTCAACAGCGTTTTCCTGTAGGCCCTAATCAGTGTGCGTATTGTAAAGAAGACGGTCATTTCAAGAAAAGTTGTCCGGTTCTGTTGCAGCGCACAAATGGTGCTTCTGGTGTGAGAGGTCGAGGTGTTCAACAAGCTCCTAGAGGTAGAGGACGTAGTGTGTTTCCTCAGAATGCGCGTTCCTTGCCTCCACAGAATTCTATTAATAGCTTTGATCAGCAGAATGGTGCGTCTGGTAGGACGGCTCAGTACTATGCGGATGATTACTACGTCGAAGGTGAGAATATGGATGGTAATGATTGCTAGGACAGCCATAGACAAAGAGAGGGAGTTGTTTCAGTTCCAGTAGAACAGAATGGACCTTATGTTGAAGTAATTGCATCAGGTGTGTCAGAGCCTTTTCTGTTGGATACTGGTGCTGCAAAGAGTTCTAGAATTGCACTCTGAACTCCCTGGTGCACCTTTGTCTGGCTTACCAAATGTTTCAGTAGGTTTTTCTGGCGCCCCAGTTACGAATCCGATTTCTAGTACGTTGTCTATTTCTGTTGGACCTTGTGAATTCGAAGCACCCCTTATTCTGGCGACAGGTTGTGGTGAGAACTTGTTGGGATTAGACTTGTTGAAAAGATTTTATGTGATGCTACATTGTTCTCCTTCAGGAGTACAGCTTACATTGGGTAAGAAAGTGATCTCTCCGATGTATTTATTTAAAGATTAACTTCCAGCTGAATTGTCTTCTCTCCCTGATTCTCTTTGGGCTACTGGTCCGAACGATGTGGGTCTTTTGGAGATTTCGCCATATGTTGTGACGTTGAAAGCAAATGGTAGATTGCCACGTATTTCCCAATATCGGATTTCTAGTGATGGTGAAAGAGCACTTTTGGCGATCATCTATGATCTGATTGAGAAAGGTGTGATTGAAGAAACGAGAGGTAACGTGTGAAATAGTCCTGTTTTGCCTGTTCTGAAAAGAACTGATTCTTCACAGCCTCCTGTATATAGGTTTGTGATCGATCTTCGCGAAGTGAATAAGATTGTTGTACCGCAATTTCCAGTTGTACCTGATATCACCGCTTTACTGACTCTGATTCCGGCTTCAGCCACGTGGTTTTCGGTGATTGACTTGAAGAATGCTTTCTTCAGCATCCCGATTGCCGTGGAAAGTAGAGATATTTTTGGCTTCTCTTTGGGAGGCCGAAGTTTCCGGTTTAAGCGCGCTCCTCAAGGCTATTGTGAGAGTCCATGGATCTCTAGTCAGGCCTTGAAAACACAACTTGATTCGATTGTTTTACCTGATGGTGCTGCTCTTATTCAGTATGTTGACGATCTGTTAGTTGCGGCTGACAATGAAGAGATCTGTAAAGAGGCTACTTTGTCATTGTTGCATCATTTGTCTGATTTCCATCATAAGGTTTCTCTTTCGAAGTTGCAATATTGTCGGCAAGAAGTTACCTACTTAGGTCACCTCTTATCGAAGGAGGGAAGAAGATTGACCCCAGAAAGAATTCAAGCGATTGCGAAAATAAGTGTGCCTACGACACAGAGAGAAGTGCATGCTTTTCTGGGTATTACATCGTACTGTAGACAGTGGATCCCTAATTTTTCTTTGCTTGCGAAACCTTTGATAGCTCTTACTGTTAAGGATTCTCCAAATCCTATTCCTTGGACTGATGAATGTCAGAAGAGCTTTTCAGAATTATGCGATGCGTTGTGTTCGGCTCCTGTGTTGGGTACTCCCTACTACAGTAAGCCTTTTACACTCTATGTCCACGAGAGAGAGGGATGTGCATTGTCAGTTTTGACTCAACAGTTTGGCGATAAGCAACGTCCATGTTTCTATTTTTCGTCGACTTTGGATCCGGTAGCTAGAGCGTTGCCGAGTTGTTTGAGAGCTACAGCAGCAGCGGCTGTTTCTGTTCGACAGTCTGCTAGCTTGGTGATGGATAATACATTGGTTGTGATGGTTCCACATGCAGTAAATACCTTGTTGAATCGCACCAAGACACAGCACTTAACTAGTGCTCGGTTGTCGGGTTACGAATTGTCACTCTTAGCGAGTCATGTACACATAAAAAGATGCAACACGTTGAATCCAGCTACGTTGTTGCCCATTTCAGTTGAGACAGATGTTATTGAACAGCATGATTCCTTCCTTAGGACAGAGGAAGAAACAAAAGGGAGAATAGATCTTAGGGACACTCCTCTTCCAGAGTGTACCTTATGGGTTGATGGTTCGTGCTTTAAGCTTCCGAATGGTGATACGACTGCGGCATATGCTGTTACGACTTTGCATATGATTGTTGAAGCTGCACGTATCCCACATAATTCAGCACAAGCAGCAGAGTTGATTGCATTGACAAGAGCGTGTGTGTTGTCGAAAGGAAAATGAGTGACTGTGTATACCGATAGCCAGTATGCGTTTGGTGTGGCTCATAGTTTTGGACGTTTGTGGAAAGAGCGTGGGTTCCTGACTTCGCATGGAACTAAGATTCAGCATGGTCAGTTGGTGAATGAACTTCTTGAGCCACTTACTTTGCCGTTGCAAGTTGCGATCGTGAAATGCAGTGCACATAAGAAAGTTACTGATGATGTTGGTCGCGGTAATGCGTTTGCCGACGAAGTTGCGAAAAAAACTGAGTGAGATGTGATGAGTCGAATGTATGTTGCGGGTCCGGCGAGATGGGTTCCGGATAGAAGTATGTGTGAAGATACGATTGAGAGTGTGAAATCCATCCAAGCTGAAGTTACAGAGAAAGAGCTGAATGAATGGAGAGAAAGCAAGGGTAAATTGGATTTGAATGGATGTTGGATTGAGTTGTCAGAGCATCAGCGATGGTTGTTACCCGATGCGTATGTACTTCCAGTGGTTACGATGGCTCATGGAATGGCTCATATCAGTGGGAAAGGGATTTGTAAGTTGTTAGCTCCAGTATGGCAGAATGCTGGAATTCCTAAGTGTGCATAGAATCTGGTTAAGAACTGTATGGTGTGTTTGATGTACAATCCTGGTAAGGGAACTCCAACTCCAGCTGGTCATTTTGCTCCTCCAACATATCCGTTCGAGGCTTTGCAGATAGATTTCATCCACATGGAGAGGTGCAACAACCTGAAGTATGTGTTAGTGGTTGTTTGCTCTTTTTCAAGATGGGTGGAAGCATACCCTTTGAAAGATAACACTGCCTTGTCCACAGCGAAAGCCCTTATTAAGGAATTTTTCCCTAGGTATGGTATGCCGAGAATGGTCTGGAGTGACAATGGGAGTGAATTTGTGGGTCAAGTGATGAAGAGAGTGTGTGATGGGTTAGGAATCCGCCAAAAATTCCACGCTGCAAATCATCCCCAATCAGCTGGTCTGGTAGAATGCTATAATGGCATCCTTAAGCTAAAACTGGCCAAAATTCAAGCGAGCTCTGGTCTTCAATGGGCTGATGCCTTGCCGTTAGCGCTCCTGTCCACTAGAATGACTGTGCATTCACGAATGGGACTTAGTCCTTATGAGGTCATGTTTGGTCGCCCGGCAAATATTTGGGGAGTGCCGCGGCCGACAAAATTCAGTGAGATAGAGCACCCTGTGTTGCTTGATTACCTTTATGAATTGACGGCTAAATTGTGTGTTTTGCATCAACAGGTTCATGATACCTTGCCACAAGCATCTGAAGATCCAGGACATGCTATCGAGCCTGGATCGTGGGTCCTGATCAAGAATTTCCAGTGGACCAAGAACGAGCAGCCCCGCTGGATTGGTCCCTACTTGGTTCTTTTATCTACACGGTCAGCAGTGCGAGTGCACGGTAAAAAGAACTGGATCCACGGCGTACATTGTAAGAGGGCCCCTTTGCCTCTGCCGTACGACCGGTGGGTCCAGAAAGGACTTCCTGATTCTGAGACTGAAACCGTGCCTCATTTTCTGCCCTTTAGCGATGCCCGTTTGATTGGAACAAACACTGAGCGAGAAAGCGACGATCTTCTGCAAGAAGCTGTGCCTCCGTCGAGTCGTTTGGACACTTCTGAACTTGAGCTTTTGTTTTGAGAACAGACATTGCCTGGCAAAGAGCGTTATAATTTGCGACCGAGAGTTGCTGGACAAATAAAGAATAAATTCTTTCTTTGCTGATTTGTAGGATTTAGCTCTCCTCCGAGGAACTGTTTTGATTTTTGTTTTTCGAACCACCATCCGCGTTCAGCTGTAGGGTCGCGGTGTCAAGTCTTTGAAGTGCAAGCCGAAGACGTTAGGTCGACGGTTCTGGTTGGTCTAAGGGCGTTACCTGGACTGACAGACGCATTCCCTAGCGCGGAACACCCTACAGCCGCGAACAGCACGATTAGAGGATGGAGTTTTTCGAGATGGAGAGACCTGTTAAAAGAATAAGCTTTAAGAGCAAAATCTGTAAAGTAATGAGCAGGAAACGTTTTTTAATATTGTGTTTGTTTATGCTGTTTAGTTTAATGATGTTTTTAATTGGATATGTGACATTTTCTTTTCAAGTGACGTTCATGCCCACTACACAACCTATGCCTCCTCCTACTGTTTCTTCGCATTGTTTTTACCCTCTGCCCGAACATAAATCTGTTAGGAGAATGGAATTCGCTAATAATTCCTTTGTTCAGCTTCTGCACCAACACCAGCTAGTAATGAACACGACTAATTGTTGGGTGTGTGGCCTTATGCCCCATACTACCGATAAAGGTATTCCTTACCTGGTTTTGCCTTTTAGCTATAATGTTTCCGTATGGGCATACAGAACGATGTTCATCTGTGCTCGTAAAATCTATCCCCTACGTTCCGTGAAAGATAGTCCGAAGACAAGTGCTCTAGTCAAGGGTACAGTCAACATGATTAGAGGAATTAGTTCCTATGAGACTATCCCGAGAGATGAGACACAAGCATACATAGGATGGAACGTGACTGGATATGGAGTTAGTCTGAGTGTTAACCAGCAAGCGAAAAGATCCCCTCCGATTTGGATAGTGCCCCATCAGGGACATTATTGTCTGCAAGGTAATGGCAAGAATCCGAGAGCTCAGTTAGGGAAGAGTGTCTGCACTGAGACGTATGTTTTTGTGTCCCAGTCTTCTCCAGCGTTTCTAGCATCTAAGGGTACCTATTTCATCTGTTTCGATAGAGGGTATACATGGTTGCCCCCTGATTTCTCAGGCACATGTTTTGTCTCGTTCCTGTTGCCTCCCACGTATACAGCTGCGGCAGATTACCATAAGACGAGAGTTGTTAGAGGTGTCTTCAGTGAAGAAGATACTGCAGGACAAGAATTGGGAGATTTTCTGAAGGGTTTTCTGCCATTTTGGGGACCTATGGCTAACAGCAGGAACATTCGACAGTTGACGAGAGTGGTTGAGTCCACCATAGTTGAAACTGCCGGTGCCCTTAGTAACTTGACTGTTGATCTCCAGTCGGATCGCCTTATGACTCTTCAGAACAGAGTTGCGTTAGATGTTATACTCGCAGATAGAGGAGGGGCATGTAAATTGATTCAATCGAGCTGCTGTGTTTTCATTCCAGACAACGCTCCGACAGTGTACCAAGCCATTTCCAAGTTACATAAGATCTCCGAGTTCATACATGTGGAAGAAGGAGATTGGTCGTTAATGGGATGGTTTTGGGGATTGTTATCCACGTGGGGATGGAAGATTCTGATGGTCATGGGGATGATCTTAGCTATCCTTTTCCTGTTCTGTCTCTGTGTACAGTGTGCTCCTGCTATTTGTGGTCTTTGTGCTACTTCGTGTGCGAGGAGACCTGTTCAAAGAGAGTTGCTAAGTACTAGGATGATGCTACAGCAACATATTGATGATCTGATGAATATAGACCTGGATTCAGACTGACATGGGTTTGGGTTTGTTGCCTATGTAAGGGCAAAAGGAGGGTCTGAGGTTCCGTGAATCTGAAACCGTTCAATAAAGGTCGTCGTATCTAGACGATTTTGGTATCAGCGGACCGCAAATGACGAGTGCAGTATGTACGAGTGTTTTCGTCATAATCGATCTATGGAAACACTACGTATTCAGGGATTCCGTTCGAACCTGCGGGTTCCATTTTGTGTACGGCAGCCATTTTGTGGTTGCCCTAACATAGGCCGATGACTGCGGCCGAACGAGTCTTTGGGACACGTACACCTTTAGCTCACTTTTGTGTGACCTGAACGAACTGACTCCCTTGCCCGAAGCTGACCTTGTTGAGCCAGTTCCTTGTTAGGCAGCTGGTCAGATAGAGATCAAAGAGCAGGACATTGCTGAGTTTATGGTACATGCACACACCCTACTATCTTGCTTCTCATCTGTTTCTGTTCCTTCCTTTTTATGGCTTAATTGTGGTTTGGGTTGAGGTCCTTTTATTATGGGTTCGTCCGGCCTGTCCGAGCAAGAATGCTGGATTCTGCCTTGTCATTTCTGGTGGGCTGGACAACCGAAAATGGGTTTGTCGTTATGCGATACGTTTGAAATGTCACCATGTGATTGGTTCGTTTGTAAATAATTGATACTAGTCAGGAATGTGATTTTTAGCATAAAAGACGATGTCTCGCTCTATGAATTTGTGCAGTCTCTAGCGAACCACCCGTGTTGTGCTTTGTAGACCTCTGTTCCTGGTTGCAACCAATAAATTTGGTCTTTGACGTCACCTAGAAGTGTCCCGTGTCTCTGTTTGCCGAGGCAGGGGAACTCGAAGACATCAGGCGTTTTCCCTGGTGCCGCTGGGTCCTAAAACCCGGTTCTTCAAACACGGCCTCATAATCGTATCCTACGCCAGCGACACCACGCTCATCCTCTCCCTCACCAAAGACCCCACCACTGCCAAACTCAGCTTCCAGAAAGGAATGCAAGACGTTGCAGTCTGGATGACCAGCAGCTGCCTGAAGCTCAACGACGAGAAGAGAGAAGACAGAAGTCCTCGTCCTTGGTACCAACCCTTTTGCATGGGACAGCACCTTTTGGCCGATCGCCCTCCGAAGCCCAACTACCCCCTCAGACCACGCCAAGAACCTCGGCATCGTACTTGACTCATCACTCACCATGAACTGACAAATCAATGCCGTCACCTCCAGCTGCTTCAACACCTTCCACATCCTCTCCAAGATTCAAGTGGATTCCCCCTGAGTCAAGGAAGAAAGTCACCCACGCACTCATCACCAACAGACTGGACTATGGAAAAGCACTCCACGCTGGCATCAACAAGTCCCTACTCCGCAAACTCTAGAAATAAAGAACACCGCCGCCAGATTCATCCTCGGCTTCCCCCGACACGAACACATCAGTCAACACCTACGAAGCCTCCACTGGCTCCCCATGGAGAAAAGAGTCACTTTCAAAATCCTCACTCATGCCTACAAATGGCCGCACAACAACGGACCCAAATACATCAACAACAGAATCAACTTCCATGTACCCAAAAGAAACCACCAATTTTCCAACCTCACACTGGCCGAAACCCTGCGCATCCTCAGAGCCAGAGCAGGTGGAACCTCACACTGGCCGACATCAGACACGCCCCCTCCCAGAACACTTTCAGGAAGACCCTCAAGACCTGGCTCTTCAGCTAAACAGATCTGCGGACTCCTACACCCCCCCCCCCCCACATCCTCCCCACCCTCAGCAACTTGAGACCATCACGGGTGAGTAGTGCGCTTACAATTCCCTGATTGGTTGTTTGACTGAGAGTGAGAGGATGAGCTTGGAGTTGTGCGCGTAGGATTAGATGCAGAGGCCATGGGTTCTGACGATGTTGGCCAGGGGCTTCTTGTACGTGTTGAACAAGGTGAGGCTGAGGGATGAGCCTTGAGAAACTAAGCAGATGATGCTCTTGGATGCCGAAATGAAGGTTTGTAGGCTGTAGCGTTCTTCTGCTCTATTGTAAAGCACTCTGACACCTCTTAGTAATGCCCATGATTCATAAAAACGCATTAATAAATGAATAAGGTAGACACTACAGGAATTAGTGACTGTTAAGTGGACATGAGTGACATACAACAAGAGAAAAGTAAAGAAACAGTTGAAGTAGTGAAAGATACAGAGGGCAGCGGTAGAGACAAGCAAGGTAACCAGAGGAAGTGGATATGAAGAGTAAGTTAGAGAGTGGCAGGCTGAAGTAGATAGAAAAGAAAATGGGACAAGTAGGGGGAGGTGACACAGCAAGAGATAGATGAGGGCAGAAAGAGGTGAGATAGAATGGTGGACTAGGTATGGAGAGAGTCAGAAGTAGGTAGCGATAGAAAGAGATGGAGAGAGATTGAGAGTCAGAGGTATTAGAGAAAGTGGTCACTTTAGCGGGACGGGGGCTTGGAATATGGGGGGCCTGGGCAATTACCCACTCCACCCAGACCGTAAAAAGTCCCTGAGTAAATTAAAGCCGGGCTGGTCAGACATATATTAATCTTTGACTGAAATAAATGTGCTCCCCATGCAATTCCAAGGCGTTATACATTTTACCTTTCCTGTATATGTTACTACTAGTCTGTATCCTTCAGTCTCGGGGCAGGATTTGATTCTCTCCCTGGGCTGCCTCATAATGACACTAATGCACCTCTGCCATGCGCTGTATTACCTCTCAGCTACTTATGTGAAGGTTGGCGTTTCCTCTGCCGTTGCTAGGACGAAGTGTTTGCGTTCCAGAATGGGAAGCACCGCGGGCTGGACTAAGAAACTGCTTCCAGGGGAGGAAACATTCAAACACTCCCCTAAAGTCCTTGTTATTGCACGGAGGCAGACGAATATGCTTTGATTCTGTTTTTACGACAGATAAACGAACTGCAGGGGAGACAGGGGGCGGCGTCATTTTCTTCCAGCCGTTTTGTAGTGTTCGATTCAGTGCGCCACCCCTATGTAATTGTACTGGTTGAGTCCGGCTGGCGTTAACCTCCAGCAGTAATGTGCGGCGCTATGACCGATGAGCAGCGGCAGGGCGGAGGCGGTTGGTGCTGGAGTGCGCTATACCAGTGTGCTGTACACTGAGGAGCTCCTTGACCTGAGCACCGGGCAGCAGTAAAGGCGACACCCCCGCCGGGCTCAAAGACGAAAAGGAACAGCTGCGGCATCTGCCGGTAGAGCGCTGTGCACCTACATCTGCGGCTCCTTGACATGGCAAGGGCAGCGTGGACCACTTCCTAGAGAAGTGGGGTAGTGGCGAAACCGTACGTTCTCCCAGAGCCAGGCAAGTGCAGCGCTATTAGAATGTACCATTACGGGTAAAGGGTGTGTGTGAGCATAGTGGGATTCGTTGTGAACAAGGGGACGCGACTTTGTGGGCTTACGGGATGCAGGTGCGAGGAGGAAGTGTTCGTGTGGGCAAAGACGAAGCTGATGCGGGGAAAGGGGTGCTAGTGTCGGCTGGTGGATGCATGTCTTGGCACGGGGGTGCTGGTGCTTGTATAAGGGAAGCAGGGTTGGCAAGGGGTTATATATCTTATGGCGATGGCCACCTGATTTGCATGGGGGATGCTGATACCTGGCATTGAGACTGCCGTAGACAAGGATGCGCGGATGCTCACTAGAGGCCATGTGCTGATGTCATGAATGGGCCGTGATGCTGCAGCTGCTGATGATTCAGCATCCTTGGCTGCGCAGCCTCGTGGGCCAGGTGTTGAGAGGCTGCAGTCGGCAGAGGTGTGCCACTGAACCCTGCCCCCGAGGGTTTGCGGGCCGAGCTAGGCGAGAAAACACGAGGAGGACAATCCGCCTCATAGGTGGTGGCAAGTGAGCACAGCTCACGAATATATAGTCCTGCCATGCGGTTGTGACTTCATGGTCCGTTGGCCCCACAGAGCAGGTGTGCTCTGCGCAGTGACAACAGTCACACCCCTGTAGTGGGCTCAAATGACATGCTTCATTGTCACTTGAATGATAGGAGCACAGACGACTTCACACTATAGCAGGGGGGCCCAATCACATTGTAATTGTAATTGCATTTATGTAGCGCTTACTACCCCTGACGAGGCGTCAAAGCGCTTAATTCTGTGCCAAACAGCGCGCAATCTTTACATGTCCGCGTGAGTGAAATATTTTTTTGGGGCTTATCGGTATTTGGGATGAGCCATCATTTATGTGTTCCAAGTTCCGGCCCTCTTAGCTACATGAATATGTACTTCTCTTCTGTTGGTACATGGTTCGAGAGCAACACGCCTCTTGTGTTTTCTTTATTCTCTGGAAGAAGTGGGTTGTGCATGACTTCGCGTTGTGTACAAGTTAAACACTCAGCAGGAAGATATTTCATTCCTTTGTAGTGCACCATTTACATTTCAACGGCAGTTGAGTCTGGTTGCTATTTTTTGACTCTCGTCTGGTGATGTACACACATTTTAAAGGTGAAAATCATACAAATTCTACTGTGACAGAGAGTAACTTCTACCAATGTATGTTATAGGAAAGAAATAATTTTGGAAACAACCTTGCTTCGACTATTTAAAAATTGCTTCCACTGAAAGACCTTTCCCACGTGTCGTGTCACTTGATCGTTTATGGGCACTGCGGCAGGTCCCATCCAGCGCGTATGTCCAGAGGAATGAGTCCCGAGAACGGTGGAGGGGTGGGAGCGGTTAGCGGTCTGTTCGTCTCCTTGCAGGGCCGGACTTGTGTGGGGTGGGACGGGGTGTGGGACTGGAGGAGTTGGGCGTTGGGGTCGCTTCTGAGATTAGCCTGGTTAATGATTTGGCAGCTGTAGACACAACAGAGGAAGGCGAGTTCTTCTAAAGCAGCACTGCACTGCTGAAAGAGTACACTGCCATGCCTCAGGTAGATTGGTGGACAATAAAAACAACTACTGTGTTTAAAGTATGACAACAGACGTGACTGAGAAGTGATTTTAGCATATTGAGACCCGGACTGATTGGCAACTAAAAGCCGGAAACGGAGAATGGATATGCTTCATGCGAGAATGGATTGGATTTACACTTTTCCTCAAGCAGTGGAAACGGTGCAGTGATACATAAGTTTATTGATTTTAAATTACAAATTAAGGTTTAAATGCTCTAATTGGTATCATACTTTTGTTCTGAAGATGATATACTTGTACAAATGTGTGTTTTCCCGGCTGCATGAAATAATGATCCCTTATTTGATGATTGAAATATTGGTGCCTGGTTTGGTAAGTTGTGATGGAAAGACAACATATTTAGTCCACATCAAGGGATTAGTGGTACGTTTATGATAAAAAAGGGTGCCACAAACAGATGTGTGGGCTAGATGCCGAAGACCTGAACTTGATAACGACCTCGACGTAACTAGCTGAAGGCCCAGGAACTGCCAAGTTCTAAGTGTTTTTCTTTGTAGTTCCAAAGGTAGTTGCATTCTGAAACATTTTTATCTGCGTTCTTGGTGTCTGGTGCATTCAGAAGCTTCTTTATTATTATAGGGGTTTGTAAAGCGCCTGGTGACGCCTCCCGGCGTGTCCCCGCGCTGTGGAGAGAGAGTTTTTGCAGAGTGGATCCAGAGATAAGCAGTTTAGAGAGTAAAAAGATAAGTTTTTAACATTTTTCTAAAGGATGCCTCATTGTTATCTTGTCTGATGTACATGGGAAGGGTATTCCATTTTTTAGCTGCAAGAGCGCGGAAGGATCTGCCTCCCATTCTAGCTTTTTTAGGGAGCGTTGTATTAAGCAGACCTGTTCCCTTAGACCGTAAGGATCTGTTAGGTTCCTAAAGTGAAGCTAGATCAGACATGTAGGGAGGGGCTTTAAGATGAATAATCCTATGGCACCAGAGGAGTGCTTTGAATAATATCCTCTTGCTAATAGGCAGCCAATGAAGGGCAGCCAGGGAAGGTCTAGAAGGAGCTCTGCGGGGGAGTCTTAGCACAAGGCGTGCAGCTGAATTTTGCAGGACTTGTAGTTTCCTAATGTTTTTTTCGGAAGTGCCCAACAGCAGCACATTCCCGTAATCTATACGGGAAGTAATAAGTGCCTGAGTCATGGTACGCCTGGAATTCATCGGAAGGAGATCCAGGGTACGATTAAGAGTTTTCATGACTCCAAAGCACTTACCTACTGTTTTTTTGACATGGCTGTCATATGATAGCTTGTTGTCCATCCAGACACCCATGTTCTTAGCTTCCTGACTGGCAGTAGGTACAGGTCCCAGACATGTGGGCCACCAGTCATTGGTCCATTTTGTATTGTTCCCACCTATTATGAGCACCTCAGTTTTTGTTCCATTTAATTTGAGGCAATGCTCATTCATCCATGCAGCAAGCTTGCACATGCAAGATTTAAAATTGTCGGCCGCGGAGGAGGGAGCTTGGGACAGGGAGATCAGAAGTTGAGTATCGTCGGCGTAAGAGACAAGCTCTACGCCGAACGATTGGACTACCTCTGCCAATGGAGCCATATATAAGTTGAACAGGGTGGGACTCAGGGCAGAGCCCTGAGGCACCCCCTGTTCTAATGTCATGCTGTCCGAGAGAAAACTTCCCCTTTGGACCTGAAAGCTCCTGTTGGTAAGGAAAGCTTTCAGCCATCCCAGTGCCTCTTTGATGACCCCCGCTCTGTTTAGACACTGTAGCAAGATGGAATGTGCTACAGTGTCAAACGCGGCACTGAGGTCCAGCATGATCAAGGCCATGGTTTTGCCCTCGTCGGCTCCTTCCCGCAGAGTTTCAGTAGCTCTCAAGAGTGCTGTCTCTGTGGAGAAGCCTGACCTAAAACCCGACTGTGATGTGTGGAAGGCGTTTTGGGCTTCAAGATGGGCCATAAGTTGGGCATTAGCTACTTTCTCTGCTAGTTTAGCAAGATAGGGCAGCAGGGAGATCGGTCGTAAGTTCTCCATTATGTCCTGACTCATGTTGGGTTTTTTTTTATGGGGAACACTATGGCTTTTTTCCAGTCTGCAGGTAGACAGGCCGTGGAGAAAGACATTTGGAGCAAGTGTCTAAAGTGGGGCTCTAGGACCGAGAGACTCGCAGTTAAAATTTTAGGTGGCGCAGGATCTCGTGGAGAGCCAGATTTGATACTTTTGCAAATTTTTATCAAAGTTACCGCGGGAGGTACAGAGAACACACATAGGCAAGATTGAGTACGTATGTGGTCTACATTCTCTGTAAAGTCAATGCCAGGTTTTATATTGTTAGAAAAAGTCGCATAGATGTTTGTGATTTTATCAGAAAAATACTTAGCAATTTTATTGCAGGTTTCCACTGAGTCATTGTGGGAAGTGGAATTAGAGTCAACTATAGAGATTTCTTTGTAAATCTGGAAGAGCTCCTTCGAGGAGTTTTCAGCTTCCAGGATCCGGTTATTGTAGTAAGACGCTTTGGATAGGCGTACCTTTTTATTATATTCTTTTTGTGCTGCTTTATATCGGGCTTTGATTTCAGGGCAGAAATCAACGCGCCAATCTCTTTCGAGCTTCTTACAAGCCGTTTTAGCAGACTGGAGCTCCTGACTAAACCACGGGGCCGTTTTTTTAGTTCTCGTGGCGGTAGTTATTGTACGAATAGGAGCAGTAGTGTCCAGTGCTTTCGTGATGCAGTCTTGTAGGTGAGCATATGATGTCTCACAATCAGATCCTTTAGGAGGGCCTGCATCATGGATGATTTTTACGAAGGAGTCATTAGAAAAGTTTTTCCATCTCCTGCGTTTAAAACGCTGTGAGCTTTGTTTGTGCTGCTCAGTCTTTTCTAGTTGGAATACTATAGGAATTATGAAGTGATCGGACCAGGGTACTGGTGTATTCAGAAACTTCTTTATCTGTGTTCTTGGTGTCTAGTGTATTCAGAAATATCTTTATCTGTGTTCTTGGTGTCTGGTGCCGGCTGAGACACAAGCCTTTACTGCAGGACAGACCTAGTTTATGAGAAACCACCCTGCAGTTTTTTCTTTAAAGGAGATGAATGAGCCATTTCAAATGAACATTTCTAATTGCATGGCTTCCTCTGCCATCTTCCCCATGCCCTACATCACTTGATCGCCTGGCCATTCTTTATAGAGTTGTGAGCTTTAAACAGCTCAGACTGGTGCATAGATTGTGTCATTACTCTCAGGCAGATGGCCCCACTGACATACTGAGGTCAACCTAGATCAGGCCTGTGTCACTGATATGTAAAAATGTGTGATACCAGATATTGTCAGGACATGGCATGACAAATATCTAGAACTAAATATCGTTTACAAAAATATCGCCCCCAATTGAGTTAATAGAACATCTGCAGCTAGTGGTACAATGTGTTTGTAAAACGTGTTTGGACATGACATTTGTATCATACAAGATTTTTATACACAGTATTTTGACATAACAATCATTAAAAAAGTTTACAGTGCTGCGTAAAGAAAGTTTTTACTGTTGGCTTTGTTTTAATTTTCTGCCTGTTGTAACCCTTGCAGTCTCTGTAATAGGCTCTCACTCTCCCTGCTTTAAAGAGCTCACATCAACAACCCTAGCCTACTCCTTCTGCCATCCAATCGTGCTCTGGTAAGCATTTGTCCCTCCTGCAGGGCCTACTCCCATCGTCCGTATCTCTATAAAGGAAGTTCCTTTGAGCGTACCCCCTGGGCCAGGTGACCAGGGTCGGACTGGTTTATATGGCAATCAGGCAGTGCCCACTGGGCCGATCTGACAGGTCAATGTTTGGTCCAGTTCTGTGGTCTGTTGGGCTGGGTTTCACTGTTAATGTTCCTGATATTAAAACAAACTTTGCCTACAGCAAGCTCACATCCATGCAGGCTTCTATATCTTGCAAAACACTTATATAGTGTGTCTTTAGAATTTCAAAACTACCCCAATTTGTAAACATGAGCTTCTTTTTTGTTATGACGTCCCCAATTGGGGGGCACTTCTATTTTCTGTACCAGTCTGACCTCAAATGTGACCCATTTGGCCCACCTCCTGGGGTTATCTATCCCCTGTGATCCTGAAGCACCCAGCCATCTTGTACTATTGTCTGGTTCATGTGGTTGAGCCCAGATAGTTACAGAGGATATTGAGGCCAATACCAAATGCTTCCACCAGATAATTGTATGCCTGTAACACTGATATTAACAACATGTACAGCAGAGCCTGTAGAAATAATCTACTGTCAATTGTATTTCAATGTTGTGTCTGTTATGGCCCCTTGAGTCTCCTTAGTGGACATTACTCTTCATGTCCCCTGAGAAGCATTCCAGGTAACCCCCCCCCCACTTTTGCACTCTTGTTTGTCCTAAAATCCAGTTTCTGTGAGCACCCTCTACCCGTCAAAGGTCCTTCATTCCATGTTCAAACTACATAGGTGGGTCTTTTAAATGCGGCCTCTGCCTGGTCACATGTTCACGTTCAGTGTACCACCTCTAAGCCTTCACATTGTCCTACCCATAAGTCCACCTCTCAGAGTTTCTGGGCAATGCATGGCGAGGTTAAGAGCATCTTCGCTGTTCTGGTATGTCATGCCAAGGTATGCCTTGGTGGTGTTACCCATGGTAATTTTTAACACTCATCAAACATCTCCAGAGGCACCACAATCCTATCAAACCACCTACCAGCACATGAAATTCTCCAGTAGTTGTTTGCTGGTGGGTCTTCCTTTGACTTCCCAGGTGACTCAGAAAATCTTTAGTAAAAGGTGTACTTGCCAGCTCGGGGCACCTTCAGAACCAGGCCCTAAATATCTGGAGTTTGAAGAAGTTAGGTCTTCCAGTAGAATATGTCTAAGCTCTTCTTGGTGGACTCTTACTTTTATAGTGAATTGCACCTACAATACTCCTTAGTTTTCTCCACAAACCTTTAATTTTCTGGTAATTTTATGGAGATGTGTCATTCAGTGGATTAAATTTACGCTGCTACTAGGTGGAATTCACAGATTCCTACTTTTCTGGTGGTTTTCAAAGATACTTCGTACATTGAGTTGAGTCTATACTGCGCCTAATTGACCTACTTAGACTTTGAATTTTCTGGTGATTTTGGGAAGCTGTGCCATTCAGCGGGTTGCACCTACAAATCTATTAGGTGGAATCCACAGATTTCTAATTTTCTGGCAATTTTTAAAGCCTTGTCTTTCAGTCAGTTGAACCTGACCTGTGCCTAGATGAACTTCATAGATTTTGAATTTTCTGGTAATTTTGGGTAGCCGTGCCATTCAGTGGGTTGCAGCTATGCTGCTACTAGGTGGGATCCACAAATTCCTAATGTTCTGAAGATTTTCAAAACCTAGTTTTTCAGTGGGTTTAGTCTAAGGTGTCTGGATGCAATCCCTAGACTATTAACTATTGTTGGTTTTGTGGGTTTAGGAAGGTGCTTTTTCCTGTATGTTGTTCCTATGCTTCTCTGAGATGGACTTCATGGATTCTCAATTTTCTGATGCTTTAGCAAGCTGTATATTTCTACATTCTTTACACTGCTGTGTTTCCTTCATCGAGTGTTAAATATCTCCTGCAGTATCTGGAAAACTGCTCCTTCTAGTGGGTTGCAAAGCCTCTCCTAAGTGGAAGTCATATTTTCTACACCTCTGTTAGTTACCTTCCAGTGAGTTGCATCCCTTTCACTACTTGGTGGACCCTAATCATTTTCTAACTCAGCTAATGGTTTTGTGAATCATTGTCTTCAAGTGGGTTGCGCATAAGCCATCTTTAGGTAAACTTTATAATTTTACCTTCCGTTGTAATTTCTGGCAAGTTCTGTCTTCCAGTTGGATGCACTTTTCATTCTAGGTGGCTCGATTGACTACTAGCATGCCAGAACTTTTGGGCAGCTAGGTCTTTCGGGAGGGTTGTACTTCCCCCGCTTCTAGCTGGACCCCATAGACTTAAGTTTCTTTTAGTCTTTGGGATCTCTGTTCGCAGTAGGTTGCTCATTTGCTGCTTACTCATGGACATCATAGACTCTTAGTCTGCTTGGTAGCTGAGAAGCTTCATTATACAGAGGATCGAGCCTTGCTGTTACTACATGGACATACAGATACACCAATGTAGTGTCCAGCCAATTATAAAAAAAATATTTAAAAAATTACTCTAACCTCACACTAAAATGAGATACTACACAATTCAAATGGGCATTCAGTTACAGGGTGTTATCTCATCTGTAAATCTCAGTGAAGCGCTGCACCCTGTTGGTGCCCCTCCCAGCTCTGGTAGGACTAATGCAATCTCCTGTATGAAGTATGGGCTAATACATTGATTAGGCACAAGTGCAATCATTCTGTCTCGCTCCAGTGGCTTGTGCGTAGATAATTTTAACAGTGTGTGCCACTATGAGTTCACACAGGCAAAGTTTAAGTTTCTTGAAGAATTTCCTTTGAACATTCAGTCTCTCAGTTTTTCCTGACTAAACCCCATTTTACTTTCTTGGTGAAGATGCAGCCCTTGTGGGTTTGGTGGGTGTGTTCTGTGAGCTCGCTCATACACCAGTGGCTTCACTGATGTGGGAATGTGATCGCATCTTCACTCGGGCAACTTACTATGCAGATGAGATTAAGAGTAGTAATAATCCCTCCAAAAGTATCTTCTCGATACTAAAACATCTTAAAAGCTCGACGGCCCTGAATGCAACCTTGATATCGTCAGATGAGCAATGCGAGGCTCTTGCCTCCTTCTTTGTGGAGAAGTTGGATAAGATCTATAAGTCCTTCCTTCAGGTAGCGCTATCCCCTGACCTTGTGCCTAGACCCCTTCCTACGCATACTTTGGCCGCTTTCCCGACAATCTCCCAAGAAAAGCTATCTGTGCTCTGTAGCAATGTTAAGTCTGGTTCTCGCACTGACCCCTTTAAGCCTGACCAATTTATGAAAATCCTACCTGTGCTCCTTACACCCCTGAGCCAGGGGATCAACCTGTCTTTCACTGCGGGCGGTGTCCCCAGCTCATGGAAGCAAGCCAGGGTGGCCCCCTTGTTAAAAACAACCTAATCTCGATGCAGCCAAACCAGGGAGCTTTTGCCCCATCTCCCTCCTGCCCTGGGTCTCCAAGATCTCTGAGGCCTATATCAATTCCATCTTGACGGGTTATCTGGAGGAAAATAACATACTGGACCCCTCCCAGAATGGTTTCCGTCCTGGTCACAGGACAGAATCTGCTCTCCTAGCTGTGACCGAACATCTGAGGTGGGCTCTAGACAAGGGGCGTACTTCGGCACTGACCTTTTTAGATCTTAGGCCTAGATGTATCAAGCCTTTTGCGATTCGTTAAGGCCGAAATTCGCAGAATTTCGGCCTTAAGGAATCGCAAACGGACATTTAGCATCTTTTGAGATGTATCAGAAATTAGCAAAATAAGGAATCGCAAAAAATTGCGATTCCTTATTTTGCTTATGCATTTAAGGAATCGCAATTTTGCGATTCCTTAAATGGCATGTATGAAACTTTCTAAAATTGCGAATTTGGGTTAAGGAATCGCAAATTAACACCAATTTGAGGTTCGTGTTAATTTGCGAAATCCTTTTAAAAAACAAAATATGACTATTTTGAAGGTGGCATGTGACACACATACATGCCCATAGGGCATGTATGTGTGCCATATGCACACACATGTAAGTTTCAGGGGTGCAGCAGGGTGTCCATGAGACACCCCTGCACCCTTGAAATAATTCTCAAATTGCGATTAGCAAATTGCGAATTCGCAATTTGAGAATTACTGCACAATCATTCCTATGGGCCTCCTGGCCCATAGGAATGCATGGGGAATTATTCCTTATTTGCGAATTCGCAAAATGCCAATTCGCAAATAAAGATAAATAAAGAATCGCAAAAAAAATGCAATTTTTTACATACATTCCATTTTGCGAATTCTAAATAGCGATTCGCAAAAAATCGCTATTTAAGATTCGCAAAATGGAATCTTGATACATCTAGGCCTTAGTGTCAGGTTCAACACTGTGTCCTACCAGATCCTGCTGAAATGGTTGGGGGAGGTGGGCATTGTTGATGTGGCCCTGGACTGGCTTGCCTCTTTTCTTACGGAGAGGACCTTCGAGGTAGCCGTCCCCCCTTTTGCCTCTAGAGTCCATACTGCCAAACAGGGCGTGCCGCAACGTTCAGCCTTGAGCCCAACCCTCTTCAACCTGTATGTACAACCGTTAGCTACGGTGTCTAAGTGCAAAGGGCTCACAGCAGTATCATATGTGGATGATACACAGTTGGTTGTCGCATTCTCGGACGACTCCACACGGGATGCTTGCAAATTCCGGAGTGATCTTGAGGCTATCCCGGAGCAGATGACTGCCAACTGTCTCCAGCTCAAGGCGAGTAAGTCCAAGGTATTGCTGGTAGGGAAAGACTCTGACCTGGGGGAGTGAGCACTGGTGGCCTGCCACTTTGGAGCATGCACCTGCCCCCAAACAGGCGGTAAAAAACGTGGGTGTCTGGGTAGACTCTGCACTCAGCTTCCAGACCCAAACTAAGGAGATGGCGGGGACCTGTTTTAGCATATTGCGGGAGCTCAAACCACTGTTTGGGTTCTTCAACCCCTCCATCAGGCAGGTTATTGTTCAGGCTTCCATTCTGTTGAGATTGGATTATGCCAGCTCACTATATCTGGGGTCTAACAAGTCTGAAATCTTGAGACTGCAAAGGGTTAAGCATACTGCCTCCAGAACTCTCCTTGGCCTGCCTAGGACTTGCTCTGCATCTAGTGCTATTCGTCGGCTCCACTGGCTGCCTGTGGCCAAGCATATAGAGTTTAAGTCCTTGTGTATTTCTTTTAAAATCGTGAACTCCTCTGCCCCAGGTATTCTGGCCTACCTGCTTGCACCTTACACCCCTTCCCGTAAACTTCGGTCGATGGGGTAGCATTTGGCGGTTATCCTCCGGGTGAGGAGGGCACGTGCTGGGGGGCGTACCTTCCGCACTTTGGCAGTGAAACTCTGGAACGCGCTTCCTATTTCCATCCACAGCCTGAAGATTTATTTATCATTCCGTAAAGCTATCAAAACTTACCTTTTCCCTCATTTATAGGCCTCTTCCTTGTTGGAGGCTGTGCAGTTTACTGCTATCAGCGCCAGGACGCCCCTTCGCTGGGGCAGCAGCGTGCTCTACAAGATCGCATAACATAACATAACTCGGCATACAAGCAACTGGGCAGAGAGCAGCACAGCAGGCCTGCACAGCAGCGCTTGTCATTAGCAGTTGCAGCCTCAAAGACTTGATGCTGACAGCAGCTCAATCTCAGCACTCTCAGACTCTGGCCAGATCCCCAGCAGGTGTTCGTCTTCGGCAATTATAACTTCACAAGCTAGATCAGGGTTTCCACATAGGCGGCAATGACAGTTTGCCTTGCATGATAGCCTGTATCGGGCAATGACAGCACCAGTCTTTTAGCACACTGAAGGAATGTCGGGTGGCAAGATGTTGCTCTTTAATTGAATGTCTTGGCATGGCAGTATTGAAGGAAAACTAATCAGCAGCCCTTTGCTATCAAACACCTAATGTCTCCATCCTCCACCCACATGAATGCAGTCAATACCCTGCCACTTTCTAGCGAAGCTTTACTCATCCTCCATCTGGTGCCATTCTAAACCGGAGACCATTTATAATGGATCCCACTGATCCTAGTACTCAGACTGTTACCATGCAGAGTCTTACTACCATACACGTTCTACGCATTCTTTCACACATATATGCGCTTGTCATGCATACAGAACTGCAGCGCAAGGTCTGGAGGTCAGGTTAAAGCAAATATTTGTATTAGTGCGGTGGGTACACTATCCTCTCTTTTGTCAAAGAAAATGGCCTGGTCTGGTCAAGACTAATAGTTCACAAAACTCAGAACACTACCACAGCTACTTCATGCAACAAGGTCAAGAAATGGGCAGTAGGGTTATGTTGGTTCAGACTGCACGCATGATGTCCAGGTCACAAAACAGGTTCTTGGCCTATGCTACCTTTGCCAGGCCTGGCTGGGGCCTCTGTACAATCAATCAAATCAATCAGGCATTTGTTAAGTGCGACTACTTACCCGTAAGGGCCTCAAGGCGCTGGGGGGGGGGGGGGGCTGTTAGCAGGCTCCAGTCCAGGGGGGGGGGGGGGTCTGTCAAAGATCCAGGTTTTGAGGTTTCTTGCAAAGATGGGGAGCGATGTTGTCTGTCTGAGGTGGCGCGGCAGGGCGTTCCAGGCTCGGGCCGCGAGGAAGAAGAAGGAGTGGCCTCCCAATCTGGTCTTTCTGTTGCGGGGGACCACAGCGTAGGAGAGATGGGCCGATCGTGGGGTCCTCTGGGGTGCGTGGAATTTGAGTCGGCTGTTCAGGTATGCTGGTCCGGTGTCGTGGAGGGCCTTGTGGGCGTGGATGAGCATCTTGAAAGTGACTCTAGCTTCAATGGGGAACCAGTGGAGTGTGCGCAGGTGCTGGGACATGTGGTAGTGTCTGGTAGGTCGAAGACCAGTCTTGCGGTTGTGCTCTGGATGTTCTATAGCTTGCAGATGAGGTTTTTGTTTATTCTGGCGTAGAGTGTGTTGCTGTAGTCTAGTCTGCTGGTGACCAGGGCGTGAATGACGGTCTTTCTGTGTTTGAGGGGGCTCCTTCTGAAGGTCTTACGTAGGAGGCAGAGGGTGTGGAAGCAGGAGGACAAGACGGAGTTGATCTGGCAGTCCATTTTGAGCTTGAATTTCAGGATGATTCCCAGGTTGTGTGCGTGGTCCGTGGGGGTGGGCGGGCTTCAGAGGGCGGGGGGCCACCAGGTGGCGTTCCATGCGTCGGGGTTTGGGCCCATGATGAGTACTTCTGTTTTGTTGATATTTAGTTGTAGGCAGCTGTTTTTCATGCATTTGGCAATGGCTTCCATGCCTTCTCTAAAATTGTGTCTGGCAGTATTGGGCTCGTTGGAAAGGGAGAGAATGAGTTGGGTGTCATCTGCGTATGACACAATGTTGAGTTCGTAGGTTCTGACGATGGGGGTGAGCGGAGCCATGTAGACGTTGAAGAGTGTAGGGCTGAACGAGGACCCCTGGGGGACTCTGCAGGTGGTAGGTGTAGGATCGGAGATGAAAGGGGGGAGTCTGACCCACTATGTTCTGCCGGAGAGAAAGGAGCCGATCCAGTGTAGGGCCAAGTCTTGGATCCCTGCATCGTGAAGTCTGCATATTAGGGTGCGGTGAGAGACTGTGTCGGTGGGGTCCGCCGAGGGTTTCTTCAGGAGGGGGTTGACCTTGGCGTGTTTCCAGTTGTTGGGGACCGTGGCGGTTGCCAGGGAGTGGTTGATGGTGTGGCAGAGCATGGGTGTGATGGTGTCAGCGGCTCTGTTGAAAATGTGGTGGGGGCAGGGATCCGTGGCGGCCCCGGAGTGAATTGACTTCATCGTCTTCAGTGTGTCTTCGGTGAAGAGGGCTGTCCAGTCATCGATCGCTGGCTTCAGGGTGTCGGGGGTGGTTGGTGAGGGTTCATTGTGTTGGTTGTCTTCATCGAAGTTGTAGTAGATGCTCTTGATTTTGTGTTGGAAAAAGGTGTTGAGTTTGTCGCAGAGGTCTTGTGAGGGAGGGATGTTGGTGGACTCGCTGGTGGGTTGGGCGAACTCCTCGATGATGTTGAAGAGTTCTTTGCTGTTGTGTGCGTGAGTGGATATTCTGTCTTCAATCGCTTTTTTCCTCATTTTTCTGATGAGTTGGTGGTGGGCGTTGGTGGCGGCTCTGAAGTTGCTGTAGGCTTCTGTGGATCTGGTGTTCCTCCAGGCCTTTTCAAGGCGGTGGCAAGTGCATCTGGACTCTCGAAGTTCGTGGTAAACCATCTGGCTTTCTTGGCGTGGGTGTTGTTGATTTTCTTGAGGGGGCTATGGTGTTGGCGCTGTCGGAGATCCATCTTTGCAAGGTTTGAGCTGCGATGTTGGGGTCGTCGTTTTTCACGATGGTTGGGGTGGAGTTGCAGAGTGATGAGGTTAGCTGGTCGTCGGTGATTCTGGTTCAGTTTCTTCGTGGGAGAAGGTGCAAGTGTCTGTGGATGGTGGGTGTTCTGAGGGTGAAGTGGACTCATTGATGGTCAGTCCATGGGAGTTCAGCGATGTGGCTGAAGGTGATGGAGTTACCTGTTGTGAAGAGGGGGTCGAGGGTGTGTCCTGCTGAGTGCATGGGTTCAGTCACGATCTGGCAGAGTCCAGTATTGCGGAGGGTGTCCAGAAGGGATGTGGTGCTGCGGTCCAGTTGGTTGTGCACACACTAGATTAGCATGTTTGCAAGGCCAAACACAAAGTCAGGATATCATTTTCACATGCAGTTTGGTATCCAGGACAGAGGTTCACACCAGTTTCCTGTGCATGGGACATTTCCATCCCATTGTCCTCTAATTTCTTTGACAGTGATAACATTATCTCTCTATTCCCTTTCACATCAGCGTGTATCTGCACCAACTTTGAAGTACCAGAAGGCTCAAACCATTTTCTTTATACAACCATCTCTGGATAGAACGTGATAAAAAAACACATGCGCTCTAACTTTGTATCGTAGAGGTGTGAAGTGCCAACTTACAGCTCCACATTTTAAAAAGATACACCATGGGCTCAAAAAGGTAATTGAAAAATGTCTGGTCTGTGCCCCTCATAGGTTTTTAAATCTAATGTAGGTGCGTAAATTATGGAACTACATTAAACAGAGTGTTATTGCAAAAAGCTGGATGGCCCACATTATCTCATAGATGCAATATTAAGTTGCCAGTCATTGGCATTATAGACTCTGTATTACATCCTATGACAGTCATTGTCATCATATACACTGATACTTCCTTCCATCATATGCCAGTAATTACCATCATATGCACTGGTACTTCTCATATGTCACTCACTGATATCACATTTCAGGGTACCTCATTACATCTCAGTCAGTACAATGATACACCTAAGCTTCCCATTATGTGCAAGCAATTGTGGTCATTTGCATATGTTCCCCTTGTAGGTGCTATAAGGGATTGTACCTCTCCTGGGTTGGTCCTCATCTGTATTTTTCCGGGGATATTGTGCAAATTGAGCGAGGCAGTCTGCAGGACATTTGCTGATTCTCAGCCTGCTGTCTTTTCTTTGATACAATGATGTTTATATGCTTGGGTGGCCCATCATTTGACATCATATGACAGCCATTTGTATTACAAGTCTGTCTAAGTAACCTCATCATATGTCATCATTGCTACCATATGGAAAAACAAGTAACAAACCCCACTGCATGTCAGTCATTGTTAGACTCTCTCTCTTTCTGTCTTTCTTTCCTTCCCCTCTCTCACTCCCTGCCTCTGTATCTATCTCTCATTGACCCCTTGCCTGCTGTCCTTGACTTATTAGTACTATAACTATATTGGTTTTTATTACACAAAGCTGCACACTCACCTTGTGGTAGATGGGGGTTATGCGATTAGCAACAGCAATTCCTCAAGGGATTTCATTAAATATTCTTTCTCTTTTTTATCTTGCCAGATGTTTTTAACTAATCTCTATACTATTAAATACTTCCTGAACTATGCATCAAACTATAGTCTAATGTAGGACAAAACAAGTACCAAATCTTAAGAAGTGTTTTTTCTTACATTGCAATAGCCTGATAGGCCCTCATAGCAGGCTATACTGGCCATTAAAGGCCCTGCTAGGAGAGGGCCTTTAACGACCAGTATAGCCCACTACGGAGTGCTCTAAGACTATTAGAACATCCGTCCCTAGAGGCTAGAATGTTCTTATTAGTAAAACAAAGTCCTTACCGAGCCTGAGGTGGTTGGAGACCTTTGTTCACAGCAAAGGCTGTGAAAGGAAAACATTCAAATGTTGTTGCGCTAGGCTTCTTCCAGCCTTTAGAAGCCCAAAACACTCCACTTTCTTCAATGGAGCGCTCAATGTTCTAATATAGCCTTAGAGCCAGAAGTAGCTAGGGCCTTTAACAAGGGAGCCAATAGAGCCCGCTATCGAGGGCTCCAAGGCTATCAGAACATTCTGCCCCAAGAGGGCAGAATGTTCTAACTTGTAAAACAAAGGCCTCACAGATCCCGAAGGGGTAGAAATAACCTCAGGCTCCGTGAGGCCTTTGTTCACAGTAACAGCTGTGAACAAAAATTGGTGTGTCGTAGCTCCAGGCTTCTACCGGACATTAGAAACCCAGAGCACTCTATTGTTTTCAATAGAGCTGCCAACATTCCAGTGCTCTAATATTTATTACATACTTTTTCAGGTCATTTTTTTTTTAATGGTGTGGTGTTATAAACTCTAAAACACCAAGCCAGAGGGTAAGCAGACAAACTGTAAACAATACTTTGGTCAATCAAGCAGCATTTTTGTAGTGCAGCACTATCACCCCTAGGGGTATCTGGGTGCTGAGGGTGCCAGGTCTCTGTCAAAAAGCCAGATCTTGTGTTTCTTTCGGAAGTCCTCCCAGGAGGGGACTGTTCGGAGGTGGAGGGGAAGGTCATTCCAGGTCTTGGTGGTGAGGTATGAGAAGGAATGGTCCCCACTGCGGCTATGACAGATGAGAGAGGCCTTTTCTGAACCCTTCTCAATAATCAGCACTTCTGTTTTGTTGTAGTTGAGTTTGAAGCAATTGTCTCTCATCCATTTACTACATTGTTCATGGTGTTGCAGAAGCTGGTTTTGGCATTGGAGAGGTCCTCGGTGAGGGAGAGCAATAATTGAGTGTCGTCTGCATAGGAGATTATGTTGAGTCCATGGAATCTGATGACGTCTGCGAGGGTGGGTCATGTAGATGTTAAACAGGGTGGAGCCTTGGGGTACACTGCATATGATATCCATGGGTGCGGAGGTGAAAGGAGGCAGTTGGATGCTCTGTGTGCATCCTGTAAGGAATAAGGTGATTAATTTGAGAGTGTTTTGCTGTATGGCGATGTAGAGTATGTCAATGAGGGTGTGGTTGGAGACAATGTCGAAAGCAGCAGAGAGTTCGAGGAGGATCAGGGCCACAGTTTCTTCATGCAGGGGCGGCCAGCATGGCTTGCGGCTGTCGGGTGGAGGGCGCGGGTGGGTGCGTAATGTAAAAGATAAATAAATAAAGACTTACCTTGCCGCCAAGTCCCACGTCTCTGCTCCTTCTCTCCTCATTGGACTTGAGGAACAGAAAGCTCAGCCAGGCTCCCCTGACCAATCACAACGCTGCAATGCAGCATTGTGATTGGTCTGAGTGTCCTTTTTCGATGTTCAGCTAGGGAATGGGGGCCTATGCATGTTCTTCACACAGGCAGCCTGCATGGAGAACAGGGAAAGTCCCCATGACTGTTTTGGGCCAAATAGTCATGTGCACTTAGGAGTGGGTAAACCACTTCTCCCCTGGTCTAAGAGCAGAGTAGCCCAGCCACCCGCAAACCAGCACAGAAACATAAAATGATAACTCAAAGTTATTATCATTTTATGTTTTCTTTACTTTGTACTGCTTAAAAGCAGTGGGCGATGCTCCTCCGCCATAGCGGAGGAGCCGCCAATATCTTCATAATTAAGGAGAGTTCTGGTATTGTATGAGGCCACAATCAGCTCAGTCTTAGTGCTGTGGATAGCACAGAATCCTGATTATCAGGTGTCAAGTAGGTGGTTTTGTTCGAGGTATCCGGTGAGCTGTTGTTTGATGGCTTTCAAAAATATTTTGACTGGGTAGGGGAACAGCAAGATCAGTCTGTAATTTTTTAGATTGCTGGTGTCAGCCTAGGGTTTCTTTAGGAGGGTTCTGACCTCTGCATGTTTTAAATCTGTCTGGGAAGTTTGCTGTGAAGATAGTGATGTTGAGGATGGTGGTGAGTGTTGTGCTGATAGGGTTCGTTCTGACCTTGAGGAGATGGTGGTAGGGGTCAGTGGGTGCCCTGGAGTGGATGAAAGACATGATGGCTGTGATGTTTGAGTGGTGAGCGGAGACTAGGTGGTGATCGTTCGGTTGGTGTTCACAGGTTGGCTGAGGTTGTCAAGGAGAGTGGTGGGTTGGGGGTTGAAGTTGTAGATGCTGGCAGTCTTGCTGTGGAAGTAGTTTGAGAGGGAGTTGCAGAGTTCTTGGGAGGGGGTTATCTGTGGCTGTCAGGTTGGAGAATTCCTTGACTATTTTGAAGAGTTTCTTTGTGTTGTTGGCCATGGTATCGGGTGATGGCTGATCTCTTGGCTTTCTTGATGCGCATTTGGTAGTTGCTGACGGCTGCTGGGCAAGCAGTTCGGTCGGAGGGGTTCATAGTGATGCACCGTCTGTATTCTTGAGTTACTGGCAGCTGTGCTTGGTGGTTCTGAGGTGTACCAGCTGGCTGTTTTGAGGCTTTGATGCCTTTTGATGCTTTCAATGGGGCGACTCTGTCGGTGCAGTTGGTGAGCCAGGTGGAGAAGTTTTGGACAGTGTGGTTAAGGTTTGCTGAAGCTTCGAGTTGGGTGTTGCTGAGGTCCTGTGCCCACTGAGTCCCTGTTACCTTGCATCAGCTATGGTGGGAGGAGCTATGGTGCTTGGCGATGGTGTGCTGATCATCGGAGATGATGAAATGAATGGTGGCATGGTCGGTTCAGGTGAGTTCAGTAACGTGGCTGAATTTGATTCTGTCACTGGAGGTAAAAATGTAGTTGAGTGTATGTCCATATTTGTGTGTGAGTTTGGTGACCAGTTGGGTGAGGCAAATGTTGTTCAGGTTCTCCAGGAGAGTGATGGAGTTGGTATTGTTGGGGTTGTCAATGTGGAAATTGAGATCGCCAAGTAGGACGTAGTTGTGGTAGCTGATGGCTAGGGGGCAATGAGGTTGGAGATGGCATCGCAGAAAGCTGGTTGACGTCCTGGGGATTCTGTAAGCAAGGGTGCCTCTTATCCTGATCTTAGTGTCGGTCTGCAGTAGGAAGTTGAGGTGTTCCATGAGCGACATTGAGTGTCATTGGTGATGGTGCATCAGATTGTTTCCTTGAAGTAGAAGGCACTGCACCTGCCGTGTTAGTTGGTGCAGTCTCGGTGTATGATCTTGTAGCTGTCTTGTAGCTGCTAGGAGTGGCTGTGATGATGTCAGGGTTCGAGGTGTCAAATTTTGCGTTGTAATGGTAGTTGCGATGTAAAAACTGTGTTATAACGGCATGCGTTGTAATTGTTTGCGTTATAACGTCATATATTCTACCGGCGGTGCAGCTGCATAGTGGACTCATAAGTATTCTTAGGAGGTGGGAGGGGCTGACAGGGAGGAAGGGGGCGGGGAAACCAGAGGGAACCAGTGGGAGCAGCAAAAGCAGGGTGGGAGCGGGGGAAGCAGAAGGCAAGCTCTGAATAAGCAAGTCAACAGGAGAGCCAAACAAAAAAGCCACATAAACAAACAAACAGAACCTTAGCCCAACTAAGCAGAAGCTACAATTATCAAAAGTTACCCTCAGAATAGGCTAGCACAGCCTAATATTACCAGCGCTGAGATTATGCGAGTAGCATTGTGATATGATTACCATGCCGGGCAGCCGGACCGAACCTGGGGCTCGGGCGTAAAATGCAGCAGAGTCTAGTGGAGCTAGGCTGCAGGGGCATAGCTCACCAGACCAGGGTCAAGGACAACTCACTGGAGCTGTGCAGCAGCCTCCATTAGTAGTCCTGGGAGTGTCTGGCAGGGAGGCAGGAGGGTGGGGAGTGTGGAAACCAGAGGGAGTGAAAAGAAGCTGTGGGAGCGAGGGGAGCAGAAGCTAAGCTATGAATAAGCAAGTCAACAGAAGAACCAAACACAATCACCACACAAACAAACAGAACCTAAGCCCAAATAAGCAGTAGCTACAATTATTAAGAGTTAACCCTGGGATAGGCTAGCACACCCTAATGTTACTAGCGCTGAGAGTATTGAGCAGCTATATGATAGGATTACCACACCGGGCAGCAGGACCGAACCTGGGACCTCGGAAGTGGAGTCTAGCAGAACTAGGCTGCGGCGGAGTGGCACACCAGACCAGGGTTAGGGGCTAACATTTTGATGCTGTTTCATAATCAAACCAATTCTTCTTTCAACATATCAGTGTTTGATGTTCTTAAAAATCTTGCTTGCTTAATAAAAAACAGCTGACTATGGTCAATGTGTTGGTCCCCTCACCAAATGTACATCAGACCCCCTTCAGGACAGAGATTATTAAATCCAACGTACCCACTGTACTGGGGGGAAAGATATTAAAAACAGAAAGACAACACTCCTAATCCATATCAGTACATATAACGACATTTTTTTTTTTTTTTTTTGATATCCATTGTAAAACCCAATCAGGTATAAGCTACTGTGACTAGAAATGTACATTATTTACCAAACCATATATTTTTGGTCCAAACATTACTTATTAATCAACAACAGTGATTATACACCGTTTATATTGTATACTTCTTATAAGTGATCTAATTCGTTCGAAATCAGTCACACTGAAACTAATATTCTTACTTGTACAAAGATAATTTTACTATGGCCAACAATGTGAAACCTGTTATTCGCCAAAGAAAAAATAATATTTCATTTGTGAGAAATCCCCAGTTTTTCTGCATTAATAGCTGTTGTTAGGGATCTGTGCATCCATTTGGCTATTTTGGAACTCAAATTGCCCTGTGCCAAAAAATGTAAATATGTGAAATTAAATCACCAGACTTTGCAAGCGTATCAGCCGTTGTAGTGTGTGCCTCTGTGCCTATGGTGCGTGATTAATGACAATTTAAAGTGTCTCATTCTTCAAGAAACATAGAACGATTGCTGTATTGTTGTTTCAAGGGTAAGACTTGTCCATTGTTCAATGAATACTATGCCCGTCTTCATTCATGACCTCAGTGGGAAGACAAGGGGCACTATTAATGCCCTCAGTGAGGGAAAACAAAACTTTATAAATAACAGGAGCACTCTCACAGCCTTCACAGACTGGCAATCGCACAGTACAGGAAGCACTCTCACAGAGTACTAGTCACACACTAATTAAAGCATTCTTACGCCCATCACCTCGTATCAGACCCGCACTACTGATGGCACTCCGACATCCACCTGAGTTGCAGTCACACATTACCAGAAGCTCTCTCAAATTCCTTACAGACTAGCAGTCACAAACTAGCAGCAGCTCTCACATCCCGATCAATGTACCTAACTGACAGTGGTGGCCGCACAGGTAAGAATGGTAGGGCGGGGCAAGGTGGAGGGGGTGGGGGGGGGGGGTTCGGGGGAATTTGACAGATGACGGCATAGGTAAAGTTAAATTAAAAAAAAATAAAACCACTTCCCTTGCGCTCGCCACATCGCCAAGTTGGCGATGCGGCGAGCGCAAGGTAAGTGGTTTTATTTATCATTTAATTTAATTTAACCTATCCCGTCGTCTGTCGACTCCCCCCCCCCCCCCCCCCACGTGCCTCACTGCTCTTACCTGTGCCGGCCGCCACTGACAGCCGACAGCACTCACACCACTCATACATCAGAAGCAGGGCACAAGTCCTGAAAAAATAAGTGGGGAGACGCTGCCACCGGAAGTGACGTAATGACGGGAAGTGACGTCACGAAAGGTGGCTTGCACCGTCGGGCTCATTGCCTCCCCTCGCTCACCCCTTAGATGCGATTGCATCTGAGAAGTCAGCGCGTGAGCAGCGTGCTGTGAGCTCTGAGCTCTGAGCTCCTCGTCCCAGAGAGGACAAAGAGTGAAGTCCAGCTGTTTGGCAGGAGGGACGACGTTCACTCTGTAAAATAAGGGGGGGGGGACGCCGTCCACCCGCTTGGTACCCCGACTCGAGCCCTGAAAGTCTCAAAAAACTCCCAGTGCTCTAATGCCTCTTACAGACCAGCAGTCACGCACTCCCAACAGCACTCTCACATCCCTCACAGTATAGCAGTCTCACACGACTGAAAGCACCCCATCGCCCTTCACAGACTATGAGCCACATGCTACCTAAAGCTCTCTGACATCCTTCACAAACTACCCGCAAATACAGTAAAAGAAAAAATGCAATAGGGAGCGCTACCAAAATAATCACTGGGACATTGTAATAATATCCATTTTATAGCAGTGGACTGTGTTGTGTCCTGCAAGTGGGGAGTGATCGCCCTAGGGGTATCAATCTGGGGCCTACACTCCGGGGCATCTAATCCTGACTAGGCCTAACACGTGGCCCTAGAATAAACTCAGTCGGACACTGGGAATAACTTTGTTGCTCGGTCTGCGCGCCTCTGAACGCCTGCGTGCGTGCAAGACCTCTTTTTATTATCAGGAGTCACATGACTAGCGCGCCCCACGCCCGGGACGCCGGGGGCGGACCTCCAGGAACATAACATTCCTCCTAAAATAAGGAAAAACCAAAACACAACCAAAACCACATTTAAACATTTTCACTCCAGTCTCAGAGAACATTGGGACCGATACCTTCAGCGTCCTTTAAGCGCAGCGCCACCTTACTGGCGGGTCTGCTCAGCTATGTGCATATGTAAATGGGAACAGTCTTACGTGAAGTAGTCTCTTAGCCAGCCGGAGGGGGTGGGATTGTCTCTTAATCGACGTTGCGACCCCCTGTGACTCAGCATTTCCGCTCCAGCCTCGGACTCGGGACCTGGCGCCTCTCTGTCGGCCCACTCCGGATCTGGGGCCTCCTCACAGGGCTCCGCGTCACCTCCCACTTCTTCACTGGAGGCCTGTGAAGTGTTACTTTGTCTGACCTAGTGACTGGGTGTTGATTCGACAGTTGGCGAGTTAGTTGCGGTTTCAGTTTGTTCACCACCCTGCCGATGCTCTGACTCCGGGGCTGCAGAATGAAACAGTTTGAAGTGAGACACATTGCGAGTCACCCTCTCTCGTCCTCGGACTGCTGTGAGACGGGTGCCTTTCACCCCAATTACTCGCCATGGCCTTTTCTCATAATTGAGTCTAAACTTGCCACTAGTGACACGATTGCGAAGAAGCACCACATCTCCTCGTCTGAACTGGGGTGGCACGGCCCGTCGTCTTTGGCTGATTTTGGCAAACGTGGTGTTTCTTCTCCTCGCAACCACCTCTTCATTTATCACTTCAGGTGACCATTGTGGGTGATGAGGGATTGAGTCCGTTATCACTCTTCCTAAGAGAAGATGTGCCGGGGCAACCCCCGTTGTAGAGTGAGGGGTCTGGCGATAGCTTCGAAGAAATGTAAAGATGGCCATTTCAACAGACTGTCCCTTGTCGTGAGCAATACGGATGACTTTGTTCAGTGTCCTCATGAACCTCTCGGCTTCCCCATTGGCTTGAGGCCACCGAGGTGTTATGCGCCTGTGGCGTGTCCCCATGGATGCCAAGTATGTGGCCAGGTCCTGCCCTTGAAATGGCGGTCCATTGTCCGTGCGAAGTTCTTTCATGGCACCATGGGTAGCAATGATCTTTTCCATTTTGGGTATGACACAGTCTGCGCTGGTACTTGTTATGATTTCTACTTCGGGGTACTTTGAATGATCATCGATCATTACCAGAGTGTGCCTTCCGTCCGGGAGACTGCCAAAGTCCATGCTGACCCGCTCCCAGGGGCCTTGTGGTCGGGGCTCCGCAATGATGGGGGCTTCCCGGGAGGTTTCTCCCGTGACTTGGCAGGCAGTGCACGACCTCACCACGCTCTCCACCATGTCGTCCATGAGGGGAAACCAGACTTTGGTTCGCAGCCGGGCTTTGGTCTTGACCATCCCTTGGTGACCTATGTGGGCTAGTTGTACCACTTGTCCCGTGAGAGCCGTTGGTATCACTAGGCGATGTCCTCGCAGTAGGCACCCTGCCGTGTCTTCATTAAGTTCAGCCCTGACGTGGTATAAGCTTTCCATAATCTTCTGAGCCTCCGGGGTGAGCACCTTCCAACTTTCCCTGGCTTTCTGCCAGTTGGCAGTTCGAAGGAGGTCCTTGGCCCGCTGTATGCAGGCGTCTTGAGCCGTGGCGCTCGCAACATCTTCCAGGGAAATGGGACGCGGGCATGACCTGGCCACTACCCACTTCACATATGCCTCTGTTTCTTCCGCCTCATCCATCTCTTCGGGTGTTGCGGGCCTGGGATGTCGCGATAGGTAATCTGCCGGGTTCTTCGCTCCTGGTTGGTACTCGATATTGCAGTTGTATTCCTGCAGTTGCAATATCCACTTTTCTATTCTTGGGGGTGGTTTCGATGAAGTCCCTGAGAACAGAGCCACCAGCGGCTTGTGGTCGGTCACCACCGTGAATGGCTTACCATAGACGTACAGGTGGAAGTGGCGACATCCCCAATGAATTGCGATGGCTTCTTTCTCAATCTGGGAGTACCTTTGCTCAGTGTCCGTGAGGGACCTGCTGGCGAAGGCGACTGGCGTCCAGTCTATTTCGTCTCTTGGCCTCTGCATCAGTACGGCCCCCAACCCCGCCGGTCCGGCATCCACCGCAATAAGTGTGGAGTTTCGTGGGTCAAAGAACGCCAGCGTGGTGTTGCTAGAGAGGGCGCTCTTGATGTCCTGGAACGCCTTCTCCTGTTCCGGTCCCCAGCTCCACGGAGTGGAGTCCTTAGTGAGCTCACGCAGCGGAAGGGTCAGGTTGGCCAAGTCCTTGATAAAACGACCACAGTAGTTCACCATGCCAAGAAAACTCCTGACTTCCGTGACCGTCGTGGGTGGTGGTGCATCCTTAATGTCTTTGACTTTGTCAGGATCGGGGTTGACGCCGTCAGCTGAGAAGACATACCCAAAGAACCCTAGCTTGGTCCGTAGGAATTCACACTTGTCTCGGTGTAGCGTGAGCCCCGCATTGCGGAGCCTGCGGAATACCTGCGCCAACCGGTGATTGTGTTCTGGAATTGTTCGGGCATGCACCATGATGTCATCACTGACATTTATCACCCCTGGTATGCCAGCGATCAGCTCCTGAATGACATTTTGGAAGACTTCAGCCGCACTGGATATCCCAAAACTAAGTCTGGTGTATCTGCGAAGTCCAATATGGGTGGAGAAGGTTGTGATGTTTCTTGACTCTTTGTCTAGTACCAGTTGGTGATACCCCGCCCGAAGGTCAAGTTTGGAAAACCAGCAGGCTCCAGCCATTTCACCGATTAAGTCATCGATCGTGGGGGTGATATGGCGCTCCCTCTTGATGGCAGCATTTGGGAGGCGCATATCCACGCAGATTCGGACTGCTCCCGGCTGTTTCGGTTTCCGCGTGACCACGATGGGCGAAACCCAGGGGGTGGGGCCTGATACCTTCTCGATTATTCCGGCTGCTTCCAGCTTCTGCAGTTCTTCCTCCACTAGTGGCCGAAGGTGGAATGCGATGCGACGGTGTCGCGGGGCCACAGGTTGCACGGTGGGGTCCACGTGCAGATGTATTTCGCGACCCTTGAGACACCCAATGCCCTCAAATAGACCTGGGAAGTCCATGATCAGCTGTTGCACCGACTCTTCATGCACACCAAATGCAAATGTGACCACCCCCAGGTCTTCGGCTGTTCTGCAGCTCAGGAGCATGCCTTGGCCCTCTTCCGACACGAAGATGTTAGCTCTCGTGATTTTGTCCCCATGGCGGACTGCCGCTTTGAATTTCCCACGGATCCGGAGCGGAATGTCTTGACCATAGGCGTACACCGTGATGGGGGTGGGGCTGAGTCTCGGAGGTGTAGACATGTTGCTGTAGAGAGATGCACTCATCAGGTTTATGGATGCGCCAGTGTCTACTACCGCCATGATGTCCTGATCCGCCACGTTGATGGAGCATTGGGGCAGTGTCCTGGTGCGTCTGGTGGCGGTGCCGATCATGTGCACCTTGTGTACGGACCGCTCCTCCTCGTCATCGTCATCCATGTCGCTGTTGCTGGGCTCACCTTCTGCGACCGTGTGCACCGTCTGGCGTGGCTTGCGGAACTTCTTGGACCAGCACACTTTTTCAAAGTGGTTCATTTTGCCACATCCTGAGCATCTCTTACCCCGTGCCGGACACTCTGGTGCCGGGTGTCTCGGGCCTCCACAGTTGCCACACGACTGTCCTGATGCCCCACCCTGAGGGGGTGTCGCTCTTTTGGGCCATTTGGACGGTGTCTGGACCTGTATCTTGTTGATCGGTTCCACCTTCACATTGGCTTGTAATGCAGCCTCCATGTGGGCCGCCCTGGCCTTGGACAGCTCCTTTGTGCGGCCCAGGGTGAGGATGTCGGGTAGAGGCTTCCCAGATTCTTCCAGGATTCTCTCTCGCAACTTTGCAGAGGCACACCCTTGAATTATCTGTCCCCTGATCTCCTCCGTGACATCCTGGAACCCACACGTTAGTGCCAGTTTCTTAAGTCTGGTGTGGTATGCATCCAGCGATTCTTCCGGCAGTTGCCGTGCTTGTCGGAAGATGAACCGTTCGTAGTCTTGGTTCGCCATTGGCTCAAAGTGTGCATTGAGAGCATTAATCAGGGTATGATGTGTCTTGGGGGTCGCCTCCGTAAGGGTCCGAGCAATAGAATGGATGTCTTTGCCACCAAGGTGGAGAACCATGGCACGCTTCTGTTCTTTGTGGACCTTGGTGGCCTCGAAGAATATTAGGAGCCTGTCCACCCACTCCTTCCATTTCGGAGCGAGAGTGGAGGGCGCACCCTCCACCACAAACGGTTCAATGGGCGGAATGGTAGCCATCGCCCGGGACGCGCTCGATCAGGCCCGTGGCCGGCCGAGGTGAGGTCCGAAGAGGCACTTCGATGAGGCCGTCGACGACTGGGGTTTTGCACGGACGTGTCAATGCCCACCGGCGGTTCGGACGATGACCGCTGTGAGTCCCTCAGCGACCGCAGCGGAGCGCGTGCGACCGGCGCTCCGGAGTCAGACGGCAATGTAGCGCCTAGGGACGGGCAGACACCACGTCCCCTCGAGCAGCTGGGCAGGACCGGACGCCGTCCAGATCGCCTCGCCAGGCGTGCCGAGGTGCGATTCACGCACGTGCCACCGAGCACTGTGCGGCACCGGAGGGGGAGAGCCTGTGGGGGACTGGCCTCGCGCGACCAATGGTGCTTCGATGCGCAGCAGGGTAGCGTCGGGCAGCGCCGCTCACCTCCAGAGAGTCCGGGGCAGAAGTCGTCGTCCCTCCAGGCGCGCTGTGTGGGGGCGTGCGTGTCGGCAAGGCACGAGCACCACGAGCGAATGGGAGCGCTCGCAGCCGCCTCACCCAAGAGTGGGCACACACACGCCCGTAGCGAGGGGTCGGCAACCACCCTCGTCGCCAATTGTTGTGTCCTGCAAGTGGGGAGTGATCGCCCTAGGGGTATCAATCTGGGGCCTACACTCCGGGGCATCTAATCCTGACTAGGCCTAACACGTGGCCCTAGAATAAACTCAGTCGGACACTGGGAATAACTTTGTTGCTCGGTCTGCGCGCCTCTGAACGCCTGCGTGCATGCGAGACCTCTTTTTATTATCAGGAGTCACATGACTAGCGCGCCCCACGCCCGGGACGCCGGGGGCGGACCTCCAGGAACATAACAGACTGGACTGGCTGTTTCTATTTTGTGAAGAATAAACGTTATTGAAGACTCACCTCTACGTCTTTTAGTGTGTTTATGGACTAATTGATTGATCTGTCTTGTCAGGGTTGGATTGGGATGAAAAATAGGCCAGAATCGCAAAAAAAAAGTGGCCCACATTTGCGAATTGCCTTTCCGCAAAACATTGCTTTGGGGAAGTTTTATGAAAAGATAGGGGCGGTGAACATGTTTGGATAAATTCACTTAGATAAAAAAAAAGGCACGGATTAGTTCACACTTGTGAACTACACCTGAATACAAGTGAGGCCACTTGAGCTCAGGCCCCCTCCCCCCACTCAATCTGCATACACTAATGGACCGGCCTAGCGAGAGAAAGGGAGTGACACCTCCGCCCGTTGGTAAAAGGGAGGTAATAGAGGCCCATTTGCATCGAGAAAGGACGCTCCAGCACCCACTGGGCTGCTGGTGGCCTCCGAACAGCACTGATACCGTGCAAATCAGCCCCTAGGCTGCCCAAAAAGCGGCCGCCCACAGTTGGAACTCGGATACCGACCCCTCGGCCAGTGCCCGCTTTACCAATCCGACCCTGTTTCTTGTTCTTAACATGGATATTATTACAATGCCCCAGTGATTATTTTGGTAGCATTCCCTGTTGCATTTTTTCTTTTACAGTATAAGGCGTGTGAGCAGTGCGTCTTTTTTTGAGGTCAGCTGGATAGGAAAATCAGAATATTAACACTTGTGCTCTCATAGACGGCCTGTAACTGTGCTGTTTGTTTCGTGTACTCTAATGCAGTCGGTCGGGCTGATAACTGAAAGTGTGACTTCCCTGGCTGGTGAGCTTGTGTGGATTGAGGATGGACAAGGAGGGGGGGGGGGGTGATTTAAATGCAAGATTGAGTTAATAGGTGGGTGAATAGAAGGGTGGGGACAAGGCTGAGTGACTGGGTGAGTCAATGGATGATGAGTGACTGAGTTAATGGATTATAGTTAGTAACTGAGTTAATGAATGATGAGTGCCTGAGCGCCTGGATGTATAAGCGACTGTATGAATGGAAGCATCATATCTACTTAAAAAAAAAATGTCGGAGTTTTATATAGCGCAAACTTGACCCGAAGGTAGGACACATTAATTTTTGTGAGGCACAGGGACATTAAGTGATTTGTCCAGAATCACCAGATGTTGTGCGATCTTGCCGAGACTCGAACCCGGTTCCCCAGATTTGAGGTCGACAATTCTAGTCGTTAGGCCACATCCTAGACCAGGCATGGTGGAATTACAATGTTGGGATTTGTACGCCGTTTAAACACCAACGTTCCAAAGTGCCCCATGTTTTTTAATGGCCGCTAAAAAAATTAGGCTGTTCCTTTTGCGGAGGAGGATTAATTACAGTTGTATTTATAAATTCCGTGATGTAAATATTTCAGCGCGCAGACTGTGAAATCCAATTATAGTAACAGCGCAGTGAGAATTCTGACGTGTTTGCCTTCTACCATCCAAAAGCATGCTGCTGACAGCCCTTTTATTCTGTTGTAAGGCAATCGCCTTTTAGGAATGCTCGCCTTGTCTGCTACTATGGTGGAAAATAACATTTTCCCCAAGTTGAAGTGATCTAAACGGTCCTTTCTTCCTGGTACGCACGGCTCACGGTTTCATTGTTGTACAAACAATAAGCAAGGACGTGTATGTTGTAATTATTATAGCTTCATAGTAGAAAGGATTGGTGGAAAAATGACACAACATGGAACATTCAAGACCATTTTTGAAACATCAACAACAGGACTACTGCATTTGTGAAAAAAATCTTTACATTTAGTTGTAGCTGTTACTCTGAAACACTTTAATTAACGCTGTGAGTGCTATGCAATGTTTCCCTTTCTTATAAACCGGCGTCGCATAAAGCATAGTATTTATCGCAGTTGCCAGGCAACTTTCATAAATGAAACAGGAAGTTAAGTCTTAAGGCAGGGTTCTGGGAACACTATTCATTAAGTAGTTGTATCATGTGATTTTTATGACATGGTATTCGAATGCCTTTGTTTAAAATCTTAAATGTAATACAATACTGTATTTGTAGGAACTATGTGGTATGACGAATTAACGAGGTAGTTTTCTATATATAGATTGCCATTTATTTATAGCGTTTTTACGATATCTTCTAGCAGTCCCGGTGGACGGTGCACCACCTGTGATTTCATCAATATAATCAAACTTTATTGTACAGTTAATAAAAACCATTACAAAAATATAAAATACCTGAATATTTAAAAAGCAGAAGATGAACATTAGACAGCAGATAAACAGGTAATGAGCCATAAAATTTGTAAACATTAATCTCGTGCTTAAAAATTGCAGTGTCAGGGGACAGGGAGAACAGTCATGTTTAATGTACAAGTTCATGATGGAGATTAGGACTTTACCAAGGTTCCTCTCTTTTTCTCAAAATTAGTTATGAATTGGACTGCTCCGCAAATAAGTTGAGGGTCCACAGAACACAGTGTTTTTGTATAATAGCAGACTGACAGGTACGTACTCCAATTTAATTGAACTTCACCCTTAGTCTGCTCCGGCGTTCCAAATTCATGGCGGGACAGATGCAGATCAGATGAATTAAGTCTTGTTTTCTTGCTCCACACAATTCGCACCCTTTATTTTTTTGCATCTAGATTTGATATGTGCTGAGAAAGCAAGTTGTAGATATGCTGCCGGAACCAGCTTTTTATATGATTGTATTGTCATCCAGGCATGTTCACGATGACTCAAGGTTGACTTATCGTTAAGTAACGAATGCCTGCTGGCCGCCTTCTTTGCTGTTTGTTTGAACAATGGTACCGGAAGCCTGGTTTCCCAAAGTGGGGCCAATTCTGTTGTTTCTAAAAAGAGATTTAAAAATTTGGCATACTGGGAATTAGGACTGTTATGAATTGCTTCCCACATGGCACGATAAATCTCTGTTTCCTGGTTCATCCAGACATCGTACCAAAATTTGACAGTCTCATATTTTTTTAGCAGGACTTGAGATTGCAGGCCAAATTCAAGTCGCACTTGTGCGGGTGATGCATTAATTGGCAAACCAAATACACGCTTGTAGGTTTTTGTTTGTATTTTTTCTATAAGCTGTGCACTCTTCCCGTGATGTAATACGCTCCCGTAAGATATTGTTGGCAGTAACTTAGCTTTCATTACGTTTAGGAGCGGATTGAACATAGGGCCTCTAAGTTTAGTTGCTAAATTGCTGAAAGCGTGTAACAAGGCGATCCCCTTCTTATCGATCTCATTAAAATGCGTTGCGAAGTTTAGGCGCTTGTCTAGTTGTACCCCCAGATACTTATAACTTTCCACCACTTCCAATTTGCTCTTATCTATTGCGAATGCTGGCGGCGCTTTATGGCAGCGAGTTATAACCATGATCTTTGTATTCTTGCTGTTTATTTCTAATAGGTTTAATTTTGTGTATCTGGTCAGTTCTGGCAGTAGACGTTGTAAACCAATTTTCGTCTGGCTGAGTAAAACCACATCATCGGCATAGGATAGATGTGTAACACGCAGATGACCTAGCCGTGGTGGATGAGCGTTGATCTGATCCGAGTTTGATGTTAAATCAGCCATAAATAAATTGAAGGGATGGGGTGCCAACACGCAGCCTTGTTTTAGACCATCAAAGGTACTGATCTTTCGAGTTAGCCGCTGTCCGTTGTCAATCTTTACCTGCATCCAGGTGTTGGTGTGCAGTTTGATGATTGGAATTAAGATTGAGTCTGGCAGGCCCTGCTGCTTCAGTTTGTACCAAAGTAAATGCCTGCTGACACGGTCAAAGGCCGCCTTGAAGTCTACGAAACAGGCATAAAGTGCTTGATGATTTTGTAAACTTTTTTCCGCAATTAGGCTCAAGGCCATTATGTTTGCCATCGTGCCTGTTCCGCGTCGAAACCCTGTCTGGTTTATCAGGATTTTTTTTTTGGGTTTCAGACCATTTTGCAAGATCCCCTAGTACCAGGGATGCGTAGTGTTTAGCTTCTGCATCAATGAGAACTATCAACCGGTAATTGGCCGGGTTTTTGCGATCTCCACCTCTGTAAATTGGATTAATAATTGCTCCCCTCCAACTTTCTGGGAGCTGACGTATGTTGTTTATAGATCGAAACAGGTGGTTAAATTTACCAGCCCAATATTGTGGGTCCTCCTTGTAAATTGCCTGCGGGATGCCATTCGGTCCTGGCGCGCTGTCTTGCCTACTTCTTCTGATTATTTGTAATATTTGAAGTTCATCGCTAGTCCGCAACGATTGGTCTAAACTTTCCTGTTGGATTCTGTACATGTTTGGCCAGTCATAAGGCATGTCTTTCAAGGCCACTATACTCGATGTAATTGCTGGCGGCTGCAATACGGATCTTATTGAGAAGGTGCCGGCTATGTGTTGGACCCAAGCGCTTTCGGTTATGCAGGTCATACTTATGACTTGTGCTGATCTGCTCAGAGAGTTAACTTGCAGCCAAAAGGCCCTGGTGTCAGATTTTTTTATGTTATACAACATTTTAGTCCAGAACTCGTTGGCTTGATGTTTTTTTCTCCGTCCAGCTTAGCTTCTTATAGAGTTTCCTTATTGTTCGAACTTCCTGCCAAGCACTTGAATTGGCCTTATGGCCTTGTGCTCGTCTTGTGGATTTCCGCAAGCGTCTTCTCAAAGTAAGTGTGGCTTTTGAAAAGGCAGCACTGTTTGTTGGGTTAGCCTTCTTTTTAATATTGATACTTGTCCTGGGTAACTTGTTTAGGTAATCAGTCCAAGTCTCAGAACACAGATCTTTAGCTAAGACTAAGGATTGAAGTTCATTCTTGGCATCCAGCGCTATTTGTGGCAGAGTGGTACTTGTCCACCTCAATCCCTTCTTATTGATTGTAGATACTTCGCCTACCATTGTTTGCACTTGTTGGTACCCTGAAAGAGTCAGTTTTATTTCAATATGCTGCATTGAATGGTCACTATCTAATGAGCTGATTATTTGGAATTTTTTAATCAATCTTAGCAATGGTAGTGTGACTATAGTGTAGTCCAAAATTGTGATTGTTCCGTGACCTATGTAGGTTGTAGAAGGTGGTTTATCTTGCACGTATCTTCCGTTTAACACCCGTAACCCGATATGCTCAAGGTCCCACATCAAATGCCTACCAGCGGTATCCATCTTCTTTGTGGATGGAATCTCCTGGGGTTCTACGCCCCACTGCTCATTTTGCTATAATGATCTGATCCTCTTCTTCCGGGCAATGCAGAAGATTGGCATTGAAATCGCCTGTCAAGATAATGTCCCATCTTGGTTGTTCAAGGCGAAAGTTGGAGACAACATTATTGATGCGTTTAAAGAGCTCTTTTTTAGCTGTGTTTTTCGGGTGGGCATATACATTGATTAAGATAATTGTTCCAATTTTACCCTGGGACATCCCATCCAGTTTGATAATTTGCATATCTGCCGATGATGTGGGCAATTGAGAGGCCTTGATCTTAAGTGCGGCGGATATGTATACCGAAAGTCCCCCCTTGGCACGCCCGTAGTGCTGAGTGCGGGTCGCGCTGACATGGAAACATAGTCTACCTGGTACATCAATTGGCTCCATTAACCACATTTCCTGGAGGGCTATGATGTCATACATGCCCCAGGTATCTGTTTTTCTAGTATCATTTAAAATGTCTTTTGCTCCTGCGATGTTCCAGGAGAGGAGTTTGATCAAATTTCCCTCTACTTTGCCTGCCTGGCGACAGGTTCAATTGTCATTAGTGCGCTGTGTCAGACCCAGGCTATCATTGTTGTCGTTATCTGCTCCCCTGGCGCCATGTAGTACAGAATGCGTAGGTTGACTTGCCCGTGTGTGATCTTCTCTTTTGCCATGCTTCCTTAGGAGGGGAGATGGATATCCCGGTTTTGCTTCTTCTTACAGACTAATTCCCCACTCCTCAAATTTGGTGGTTTCAGCAAGAATGCTCTTGACAATTCCCTCGTTTCTCCATGTTGTCAATGTGCCTTCTTGTTATTTTTCGTGCCTTTAATGACCATCCTTTGGCATCCCTGATTAGTGGCCTCACGCTTATTTTGATCAGGCTCATTAATGTTGAGTTTTTTGCTCTGCTGCGATGTGCACGCTTTTTGATTAGGAGTAATCACCTTATGTTGCAAATCACTTTGTGGACTCGCTGCAGATTCATTTTGCTCTGCTATGTCGCTGTCCACTTGTTCCATGCTCCAATCCGCATCACTTGAGACAGACGATGAGGTCGTGAGGTCGATTTTAGTACCTAGATCCCCTCACGATTCATAGGTATTTTGGATGACACCCTATGCGTCTGGTCAGTTGGTCTTTTAGGCATGGATTTGGATCTCTCTTTTTGGGGTGTATGCTTCAGATCTTTACAATTGTTTCTTTGCCCTTGTGGGTGGTATTTGTGCCCTCAGGTTTGGATCAAATTCTGATTTTATTTGTGTTTTTACACCATTAAAAATGGGGTAGCTAATCGACACCTGCTTCTCAGCAGGTAGACACTTTGCAAGCTGATTTCTGTTCTTTCTTGCTCGTTTTTTTGCCGCTTTGTTAGACCTTTTTGATTTATCTGATTTTCTTTTCCCGTCCAGCTCGGGTTGATCTTCCTCAGTTGGTTTATGACAGTTGGAGTGTCCGACAGGGGATTTGGTTCCTGATGTTTTTATTCTCTCTGATGGAGCGTCATTTAGCTTTATTAATTTATCATTCTTAATTATTTGATCCAATGTTTGTTGTACTAACACTTCTATTTTGTTTTTATTGCTCTTTCTGGGTGTGCCTGTGTCCTTGGTTGAAGGGTTTATACACTGCACAAAGGAAATAAGGTCACTTCCATTTATTGTACTGATGTTACTTTGATTAGCAAGCTTGCATTCCTGCAAAATATCCTTCAGTATGGATGGCAGATCTTTCAATTTTTCCAATATGGGGTTACAACTACATATCTTGGATGATCCCCACGGACGAATTTGCTCATGGATCATATCAAATGTGATGACCATTCATCAATATAGACGGCTAAACTTTGCGTTTCTAAAGAGTTTATTAAATTACAAACTAATATTATAATCTGAGATTAAATTTAAATAAATACACAAATCAAGAGGTAAATTAAACCTAAAATACAGAACTGCTCTTTAAAAACAATTACAAAAATTAATAAACATGCAAATTAGAGAAACAAACAACATTTGCAAAAATAAAAGAAACGAAGGAGGAAAAGAACTAGGGAAAGTGGACACCTGAGTCAAAAGGTTTAGGATATTGCATGGTAATCAAGATCATAAACATGGATCAAAATTATGAATAACAAATCCTTCAAAAACAAACAAGGTAAAAAGGTGAAGATACAGTTGAAGTATACATTCCTTAATTTGTGTAAATCTAGAATGCGTAAGAATAACAACAGAATCTAAAACCAAAAAAATAAATTTTCAACATTATGGTGTTCTGGAAATTTCTGCAGAACTTGGAGGACGTGTAGTAGAATCTGCATATACTCAGTTGAGAAAAGAGGTAGCTGGAGACCATAAACCTTCTCTTTTAACCCCTTAACTGCTGGGCCTCCCTCCCCTCCCCAGTTTGAAACCCATGAGAGAGCCAGGAAAGCTATAGATTTCTCAAACTTAGACAAAATTCTGAATTCAGCAAGGGGTCATATGTGTAAATTCATCAAGGATTTTCAAAAGAAACTGACTTTTGAAATGAAGAAATATTGAAAAGGAGTAGGAAAAAACGGCCACTCGTGACAATGTTTTCGTCTGTAACTTTTTGTGCAATGGGCTATTTACAAACATAATATATCATTCCCTCCACTAGACCCTTCTAGTTACAGGGATATATAGGGATTTTAGATTTTCCAGGAACCTAGGGTACCCAGAGCCAACAACTGCGCTGCACTGTACAATGGTATTTCATTGCGTACCGAGTATAGACACATTCATATGGTAAAATATAAAGAGTGAACAATGGGTATCAAGGAAACCTATGTATTTCTGAATTTGGCACAAGGTATGGTGTTTAGGATCAGTGGCTATTCGTACATCCCTGGATTTGTGGTTAGCCGTACTAGCTAATGACTTAGAGGGTATTTTTCAAAATGTCTTCCTATTTTACTACCTGGCTTATTACGTTTGGAAGGCACAAATCCAGCGAAATGCAATTGGTAATAACAAATGTTCTACTATTCTGTGCTCCCATATATCTTTAGATAAACATGGTATCACACTTGTGTGGGTAGGCATAGTGCCTGCGTCAGGAATCAGGCAAAAAAAATGCCATGAAAGCATCACATTTTTCGACTGAAAACTGACCCTCTGTAGGTCGTCGCCTACTAGACTGTGCAGCTGTCTGGTTTGCTGAAGACATCTTGGAGATATTCTGAAAGTTTCCCTTTGAATGCATTCTGCCCATTGCTTACCATTGGCTTTGTGGTGCGTAACTCACATTTCCTTGTTTTCTATTTGCTGGCTTTATTTATTTTAGGCAGTCCTACTTGAGTTTGTCCCTTCCCTTGCTCAAACCTTGATTACTGTATCCTTCCGAGATCTCACTTTCTGTATCAGACCTTAGATTCTTGTTCTTATCTTGTCACATTTTCTGTGCAAGGTCAAATGTTAGGTTCCGTCTTCCAGGGAGCTTTTCTTTCTGTGACTTCAAAGTGAGAGCGTTTATAGGAAAGTAAGAGGAATGCAGACTACTCTCCCCATGAAGCTTGCTCCTCCTATGCTGCAGTTTTCAAGGCTGTAACATAACCCTTAAATCAGGCCTGCAGGGAGGAGGTGCATGCACTAAATAAATATTCATGTTGAGGTCTTCTATCAAAGCACTATCGGATTTTGCTTAATGTGACCCTCTAGTGAATGTCTAATTAACTTTCTGTTTACAGCCAGTGAGTGTGAGTACCAAACCTTTTTACTAATAACACGCATTGGCAAGCCAAAAGGTGTGGTCTACACAATTACACTTAATGAGCAATAGCCTCAGTATTTCCAACATATTCCAGTAGCTCTGTGCCTTAAAAACCTAGACAACGCAGATTACTGATTACATGAAAACTACATACAGGAGCCTGGAAACCCACTACATTATTTAAACTACAGCCTTCAACATCCTGCTTATGTCAAAACATAGGTTTTATACTATTTGGTGGATGCGTGTGTTGTCAACAATGAAATAGGTGAACATGTTTCACTGAAACAACAACAGCCTACCACCAGGGCTGGCTTTAGCACTGGTAGCATTGTATTGTATTGTATTGTTATTTATATAGCGCGGTTGCTGCCCAATGGGCGTCCAAGCGCTGATCTAGTGCAACACTACGTCCCTTCACTCTATGCCTCTCTGCTCAACTCTGCACCACTATACTCTGTGCCAGTGCACTCTACCCTACTCTACGATGCATGACTGCACTCTTCACCACTGCACTATACACAGTCTATGCCACTCCACTGTACTCTGCATCACTATACTCTACGCTACTCCACTCTCTTTGCCACTCAACTCTGCAACACTGCTCTTTATGCCACTGCACTCTAATCCAATGAATTCAGCGTCACTACTCTATGCCACTGCACTCTATCCTGCACCACATCACTGTACCTTGCACCACTCCACTCTGCTCTGAAACAATCTACTCTATACCACTACACTCTACTCGACTCTTCTCCATTCTGTGACACTCCTGTTTACACCATTGTGCTCTACTCCACTACTCTATGCTACTGCACTCTACCCTCCACCACTTCACTCTACCTTGCCCCACTCGACTCTATGCCATTGCACTCTATGCCACTGCACTCAGCGTCACTCTATGCCTGTGCACACTATGCTGCAGCACTTTAATCTGCAACACAGTCCTTTATGCCACTGCCCTCTTTGCCAACCTACTCTAACCCACTGCACTATATGCCAATGTACTTAACACCATTTTACTCAAAACCAATACACTCCATGCCACTGTACCGTACGCCAACTACTCTTCATCACTGCACTCTACTCCACTATGCACACTGCACACTATGCCAGTGCACGTCACAACACTCTATTCCAGTGCTTAATTTGTAAAATAATAGGTGCAGGTGCTCACAATTTTTCTTAGGAAGCCACATCCACTTCTCCACCCACATCTGCCACTGGCACAGCTGAACACCAGGTGTAATACCTGATCGGAATTTCTGTTAGTGAGCCTTCCTAAAGTAAAGGAAGTTCTCATCCTGATTACATTTTGGGGAAAATTAAAGCAAAAAGTGCATTTATAGCACAATTTCGGCAACAAGGTTATGTGGTGAAATAAAGCTAATCTATGATCACGTGATTTGGGCAAGCAAGGTGTGCTTGACTTCAGGTGACTCTTAGGTTTCACACTGTGCCATTGAGTCAGAATTATTAGATTAGTATCTCTTTCTGACATCAAGTCTTAATGCTTTTTTCCTTAGTTCATTTCGGATAAGATTAGAGTAGAGGTGACAAGCAGAACCCATATTTTATTTCTGGCAGCTTTACATGATGAGAGCCCAGAATGAGGGCAGAAAAGCACTGCTCAACAATTGAGAGGGCATTATACTTGTTTTCATGTAAAGGGAGATTTATTTATTTATTTATTTATTTAAGCTTATATCGCGCACAGCTACCCACAATGGGTTTCCCGGCGCCAGGGATAGACTGTAGAAGAAGGAAGGAATATCACCTTGACTTAAGGCCACAGCCGACTATTGGTCACGCTTAGTAAAAAGCAGAGTCTTCAGAGCCTTACGGAAGCGGAGTAAGTTGGTCTCAGATTTTAATGCCAATGGGAGGGAGTTCCAGTGTTTAGGACCCAGAGTCGAAAAGGAGCGGCCTCCCATGTTTGTCAGCTTCCATCTTGGTACTGTGAAATTGGTCGGATTCACAATGTGTTGAGCCAAAGGATTCCTACTGTGTTCCCTGTGATTCATGATGGGCAGCTGCAGTCATTAGGCCACGTGATCACCTCTCCTGCAAACTCACTTTGTTTTGTGTGGGCATGGGACTCGAGCTTTGAATAAATGTAGAAAAAAACACCCTTGCACAATTTAAGCAAATAAGTACACAGAGGCCATTGCCTTAACAAAAGTTTGTGAAAAGTGAATTTATTCAGAAATCCATCTGTTGTGGCTCAATTAGATTTTTATATTGTAAACAAAAATTGATTCTTCAGAGGCAATGCAGCAACTATGTGGAATTCATATGCAAAAATACTTTACTGCTATTAGCTACCCTCATTCCGCCCATTTAAATTAAAAAGTGTTTCAATTTCTTTCTGGATAGAGGGTGCCTTTTTTAAAAGCTCTTCTTTTTTTTCTGGTTCTCATCACCCCCATCAGCCCATCTCTTCACTTCAATAAAGTTAAAAGCAACTGGAACATTAGAAACAGCCTTCTCATACAGTGATATGTTATTCCTTGTAGCTATTTCTTCTAATAAATGTGATCTTGTACCCTTGCAATCCTGTTTCCCCATAGACAGTGTGTACTGGTAAAAGTCGCGAAGAAACGAAAACCCTACAAAAATGTACAGTCCTTTTTTTCAAGGCCAAGGCAAAAACACATGCATACATATGACACACACATCCACATCCACCCCACCCCATTTCCTCCCAGCATCAACAATGATTTCCTCCACTTACCTGATCCATGAGGGAGATTCCTGGTCACAGTGGGCCACCGCATGGGTGCTCCAATTAGCTTGTGCAAGCCAGGCAGAAGTTTGTAGTTCAGAATGCCCTGCAGTGCCTCGGCCCAGCTGCTCCCAGTAATGCTGCGACGCTCATGCAGCACAGATATTAGAGGACTGGCAGTTTTTCAAGTGTACAGAGGAACACGTCCACACCAGGGCCGGACTGGAAACCACAACCTTCCCCATCTCCTTCCCCCTCGGGAGGTGGGAGGGAGGGTGGGGGGGGTTGAAGGTCCCGCCGAGCTCTTTTCCAGGGCCGTTTTTCGGCCGATTTTAGTACAGGGAAACGGCCCTGTAACAAAAACGCCCCCCAGGGTCCCAAAACCGGCACCCCACCCATGCGGCGCACCGGGGGATTGCCCGATGCCCGCTATGACCAGTCCGGCCCTGGTCCACACCTGCATCTGACAATGACTAAAGTTGGTAGTGGCCCCAACCATGACACGCGTGTCAAATGCAGGACTTCAGTTCTGTACGAGGTCATTGAAGAAAGGCTGCTACGCACTTCTTATCTGCTCTACGACATTGTGGGAAGTTTGTTCTGGACTTTCCCAGCCTGCCTCAGCCCATCTCATCCATGAGCCCTCCCTCAGCCACAATTATCAATTAGAAATGGCACATGAAGGGCAGGCATGCACTGCTGACCTCACAAACGTGATGATGATTCACGTTCAACATGCCTGGACAAGGGTGAGCCAGCGTGCAAAGGCATAACAAGCAGAGGTTGAGGAAGACAGGTAAACTTGTGTTAATAATTACTGGGCCTGCCGCCCAGGGGAAAAACAATTTTATAGACCCGACCCGGCTGAGCACCAGAAAGCACCAGCACAAATTAAGCATTGCTTTATTCTACTCTGCACCATTGTACTATGGTCCAATATACTCTGCACCACTCTAAGCTACTCTACACTGCAGCACTCTATTCTGTACTACTCTACTCTGCACCAGTCTACTCTGCACCACTCACTGCCTCTCTACTCTACGCCACTCTAGTCTATGCCACTCTGCTCTGTGCCACTCTACCCTGCAAGATCATATTTAGGCTTTCCTGTTGTCAGTTTCTATTCTTAGGAAATTCTGGTGGTGTTTTTTCAGTGTTTTCCAGTGATTTCAATACCTCAAAAAACAGTGCTTTTCAGTGGTTATTCATTTTTGCGCCATAAAAAATAACTGAAATAGTGTTTACCTGTGTTTATGGAAGACTTTGCTTATATTGCTTTTCCATTTTTCTTCAGAAATTGTATACTGCTCTACATTTCAGATGCTTAATACAGTCATGAAATACTTTCCATTGTCCTTTGAGTCCGCAGCTCAGATTTAACAAGCATTTGCAATGCAATAGGTCTCGCATTTATGCAAGTTTAAGCATTTGTGTTGTAAATGACAAAGCCTTTTATTTATGTTTTAAAAACGAATACAAAAATACAAGGCATTGTTAGTTGCGATGTCAATAGCTCAAACTCACGCAAATGCGAGACCTATTGCATTACAAATGCTGGTTTTAAATGAAAGAGTTAATTCGTCACTCAGCAAGTTGGAAGTTACAGTCTGTGTTCCAGAGTCGCTACCCCTCTCCTGCTCAGAGAGTGTTTCATTGCATTGTACCATCTAGGGGGTAAAGGGATGAGAAGGAAAAAGAGAAGGAAGAAGAAAAAAAACTGAAGGAGGATAGACAGAGAAGGAGGGAGACAATGGGAGTAGGGAGAGGGGAGAGAGGGGAGAGAGGGGAGGAGGTAAAAAAAGGAGGAGAGAGGGAAAGAGATAAAAAAAGAAGGGGTATCAGTGAGATTGGAGGAGAGAGAGAGAGATGGCCAAAAGCAGAAATGGAAGGGCAAATGCAAATGTGAGCCACTTGACTTGGCTATTGCAGCAAGTAAATATAGCCAGACATGCGCTAGACAGCTCAGTTGAATTAGAGAGATCTCAGTTAAGAAATGGAACACTGATGTGCTCTGCTGTGAATTACTGTACTGTTCCCTGGAAGCTGGCGAGCTCCCTGCACCTTCTGAGCACAGTGATAAGTAGTGTCAGTGGGCCCCCAAATGTGAGTCAAGATGAGCTCCATCTTTGCAGAGGGTCCCCGTCTTTATGTGCCCCACAGGTTCCACTGTGCATGCTAAACTAGTACACGCATGCTAGGATAAAATAAATGCTTTTGAACATTGAGGTTGCCAGGAAATGGTGAGCAGTAATGTTCCGGTGTGACAAGTAATCCTTTATATGTTTGCTTTCTGCTCTACATTTAAAGAGGCAGTAGGCATTCTGAGTTTCAGACTCTTCTCCTTCGAGCCTGTGGAAATTGCCATTGCACTGAGCTCTTTCCCAGATTCTGTGAGACGAATCTAAGGTCACCAGATCACAGAATGCTGATTCTTTTGAAAAGCATGCTGCATGCATTAAAATAAAAAAAAACTTTCATAGCCCTGTCGGGGTTGCAGGAGGCAGTAGCAGGATGACACGTGAGCATTGTGCAGGCATCAGTTGGCACGCCTCGGCAGACACATACCCTCAGACTCAACCCGAGTCTCTGCTTCTCCAGTTATTATATTTTTTAGCAGAAGGCAAACAGCCAGGAGGCTTCCAGTGCAGCTGCTGGCAATTCTAGGCCTGTGACAGGCAACCCAGGGCCCTAAGTGCAGCCTGATCGGTTCTGGGCCTGCGAAGCACAATGGCAGGGGCGTGGAACACAGGAAGGGTGCTCGGGGATGGGTCGGAAGGTACAGGTCTTCTCACTGAGCCTCCCCCTGGGCATGGGAAACCTAGTGATTAGGGAAAAGTCTTACAGTCGTGTGCGGCAGTCAAGGTGAGACAGCTTCCCTGGCAAACACACAGTACTTCACAGGTCTTTAAATGACCATTTGCTTCTTAATGAGGCATTGTTGTTTCTCACCCCTTCTTAGAGCCCCTGCAGCTCCACTCTGCCTATTTCTGGATTAATCAGCCGTTCCCCCCCCAGAAAAAAATTCTTAGCCCCCTCAAAGCCTGTCCCCCCCACCCCCCGCCGCCCGACCCCCGAAATTTGGCTCTAGCTGCGCTAGTGTGTAAATACACAGTGGCACATTTTCAGTCGTGGAGGAGAGTAAAATTAAGCCTATTTACCATCAACGCATTTCTTTTTTCACTCTTACATTTGTAATTGAAAGAGGCCCACTTCATATTTCATCCCAATTAGGCAGACAAAAGCACAGTTTCAAACATGGCAAATATATGCAAAATAAATTAGCAACAGTGGAACATACAGCCATGCCAGGACACTACAAAACTTCTGAGTTACAGTGAGTTTTGTACACGACCGGCACCCACTGACTGTGGCAGCTGCCGATCGCGTGCTCTCTCATGGAATTAATTAATCACACGCACACAGTCAGTGGCTGCATTGCAGCACCACTCTCTCACTTACTTCTTTAAATTGCAGTATCTCGAGCTCGAGCCACTGCAGGAATAACCGATTGCCGCGTGCCTCCTCAGAGAGTCCTGCACTGAGATGTTGCCGGAAAAAATAAAGCCTGTCTTCCACCTCGTGGGGTTTTGAGGTAGCTTAATGAGCAACACATTTGATAAATGTACACAATTCGGGAAACTAACAAGTTCCTTGAACACCTGAAGCCTCATGGTGGAATTAATGTAATCAAGTGGCGAGCATTTTTTTTAAAAGTCTATACCCACAGACCGAAGTTGGTGCCCAATTAGAAGTAGCTTAGTTTTGCGGTGCGCTAAACCTGATTGGTAGTGCTTCCTCATCGCTTTTGCTAAGTTTTCAACGTGTTTCTGCTCACCATTTTGTGTTTCCAAGTCGTGATTTCTTCTGTTTGTGGGTTTGGCCGGGTATGACGGTACTTTGGATGACGGGCTGGATAGTAGTGTCTTCTGCAAATGAAAAGTCCTTCAACCATGACCCGGCTGGGCACGTCATCATTCCCTGCACATTTTATTAGCTTTAGAAAGAAAACAATCTATCTACTCGTTAAGTAATGGTCATTTTTAAAGGGCTGTGAAGTGCTCAGTTGCGGGCGCAGTAAAAGATAAGGCAGACCACAACAGCTCCTCTCCTCCCCACGTGAGCCAGGCAGGAGGCCTGGTGTTGCTCTGGCCCTTGGGCCATTCACACCTGGCTCCCCATGTGCAGACGCAGTGTTTTCCCCTGACACCTCTGCCCAGGTCACCATAGGCAGGCCAATGGAATGCTTTGGCTCCACCAAGTGGCCAAAAGGCGCAACACCTGTGAAAATCAGTGACACTCGGATTAAACCAGGTCAGCTGATTTTCCTTCAGTAGGGTTTTCTCGGGTACAGTCGTTTTAAACCGAATTCCGGACAGCCTAATCATATTCTTGGCCATTGAACTTAACTCCACTCTACTCTGCACTACTGCATACTATACCACTTCAAGCTATGCCACTATCTACCTTTGTACTCTGTCATTGCACTTTACACCACTCTGCATCACTGCTCTCTGCACCACCCTACACTGCGCCACTCTACTCTGCAAGACTGCACTCTCCGTCACTGAACTCAACAGCACTCTACTTTGCACTAATGCACTCTACGTCACAGCATGCTATGCCACTCTACACCATTATGCTTTACATCACTACACTTTATGCCACTCCATTGTTCACTGCACCACTGTACTAAATGCCACTGCTCTCTTCAGCACTCTACTCTGCACCACTCTACTCTATGCCACTGCACTCTACTCTGCTCCTCTCAACTCAATACCGCTCTACTGCACTCTATGCCACTACAACCTGCATCACTTCACACCACTCTAAACTATTCTGCACCTCTGCACTTCACACCACTGCACTCTACACCAATGCACTCAACATCACTCTACTCTGCACCTCTGCACTCTACCCTGAACCACTCCACTCTAGGCCACTTCACTCTACTCTGGAACAATGTACTCTGTGCCACTACACACTATTTCACTGCACTCTACACCAATCTACTCTGCAGCACTGTACTATATGCCACTTCACTGTAGGGTACTCTACTCCACTCTACTCTACTCCACTCTAAGACGCTCTACTCCAATAAATTTTACTCCACTCTATGACTCTTTGCTCCATTCTACAAGACTTTACTCCACTCTAAAACACAACTTCTTTTATGATGCTCTACGCAACTCTTCCAATGGCACTCCATGCTACTTTACTCCATGCTATTCTGTGACAAACTACTCCACTTCATGCCACTCAACTCTACGCCACTCTACTCTACAACACTCTACTCCACTCTTTGCCTCTCACTATCCTAAACTACTCCACTCAATGCCACTCCACTCTATGGCAATCTACTCTGCTCTATGCCACTATTCTACAACACCCAACTCCACTCTATGCAACACCCTCTACACAACTCCACTCTTCTCTACACTACTCCACATAACTCTATGTTATTCAACGCCTCTCAACCCTAATCCACTCTACGCCCTTCCACTATAAAACCCTCTACTCCCTCCACAACACTCCACAACTCTCCATGACAGTCCACTTCACTCAACGCCACTCAACTCTACTCTACACAACTGATGCAACTCCACTTCACTCCATATACACTCCACTCTACTCCACTTTAGAACACTTCACACCAGTCTTCTTTGTCCCACTAACAATTAGCCATGCTGAACAACAACCAACTGGTGTGCGACATGGCTAAAGCATATGGGTAAAGCCAATAGCTCTTTTATAGGCAAGAACTATTGGCTTTGACAATCTTGTTTTCCATTGTGGGTAGCTATGGATTTGGGCCCTAGCTCACAGCCGACACCTAGGTAAACCTAGCAAACTTGTACATTTTTGAAAACTAGACCCCTTATTAGCTAAGTGAGTCTATCAATTTTCTGATACCAAAGGATTGATGTGGGTAATGATAGACTCTTCCAAGCCAGCCTTAAGATCTGCTACCATGTTAGCTATCCAACAGGGTATGCCAGGCGCGGTGTTTACTATTGGCGTCACCAAGTTGTGATTAGTTTTATGGTGGCCCCCCCCCCTTTTTTTGGGCTTGTTTCCATGGGTATCTTTCCTCCTTCTCATAGTAGAATTGCCTGGGTTCGACTTTTCTAGATTAGGGGAGGGGGACATGACTGAGTGATGTGTCTGTGGGGCTCTAGGTGTATTTATAACTGCCTGTGCACACGGCAACTCTACAAATGAGGAGATTAGAGAAAAGCTAGTGTCTGGTTCGTCTGGTATTACCACCACAGGGCCATCCTCTGAGTCCTGGATCGCTATTGTTGGTGCTATTGAAAGCCGTCTTTCAGTATTTACAATAGCGGATGCCACTGCCCCTATAGTTTGCTGCAGCATCTTGTCAATTGCAGTTAGTGATGGTAATGGCTGTGGTGTATCAACCTTCTGCCTTGTATTGGACCTTAAAGTGGGCATCCTGCTCGTCTTGGCCCCTTTCCTCATACTTGGACAGTCTATACCTCTTTAGCTGTTGACTAGTATCCCCCTAAGCAATAGCGGTCGCTGCCAAGATCACAAAATGAATATTGAAAGGGGAAAACAGGGTGTAGGGATTGGGAGACAGTACCTTTGTAAGTGCCGGGTCTTGTAGCCTCAATCCTGAGATTAGTGGGTGGCCCAGCCCAGCCTTATCCGGCCTTGGAGGGCCGTAGAGGGCCCTCCCTTTGCCTGGGCTTCGCCCGGCGTCCCGCGACGCGGGGATTTAATGCGCGATTTAAATGCGCCGCCTGGCGCAATTTCCTGTTGTGCGACTTCGGTCGCAGGGGCTCTTGGGATTTGCAGTTCAGAGGCCCCCTCGCTCTCACCCACTCGGCGGCAGCAACGAAGGTGGTGAAGGTGCTGCAGCGGAGGGAGAGCGGTGACAGAGGCTGCGGGTCCCGCCTGGCGTATGTGGCTAACGCTGGGTCCTGCTTGTGGTCAAAGGTGCTGGTTGTTGATCCCCGCTCCACCGGGATTAATGCGCGATTTAAAAGCGCCGCCTGGTGCAATTTCTCGTTGTGCGACTTCCGGTCGCAGGGGCACTTGGGATTTGCAGTTCAGAGGCCCCCTCGCTCTTCCCCACTCAGTGGCAGCAACAAAGGTGGTGAAGGTGCTGCAGCGGAGGGAGAGCGGTGACAGAAGCTGCGGGTCCCGCCTGGCGTATGTGGCTAACGCTGGGTCCTGCTTGTGGTCACAGGTGCTGGTTGTTGATCCCCGCTCCACCAGGATTAATGCGCGATTTAAATTCGCCGCCTGGCGCAATTTCCTGTTGTGCGACTTCCGGTCGCAGGGGCACTTGGGATTTGCAGTTCAGAGGCCCCCTCGCTCTCCCCCACTCGGCGGCAGCAACGAAGGTGGTGAAGGTGCTGCAGCAGAGGGAGAGCGGTGACAGGAGGTGCGGGTCCCGCCTGGCGTATGTGGCTAACGCTGGGTCCTGCTTGTGGTCACAGGTGCTGGTTGTTGTTTGTTTGTTTGTAGGCGGCGGCTGTCCACAGAGTACCGTATTGCAACCTGCCTGCCTACTTGCCAAATTTCCGGATGCTCTAATCTCCTGGACAAGTTGCAGACGCCACTCATGCAGATCCACATTACTCGGCGCTACTGGAAGCTCTCACTACTCCTGCTCCTATCACTGCTGCTGCTAACAGAAAGTCTTTCGCAGCTCCACTGCTTGTGAAATGCCTTTCGCGGCCCCAGCCGCTGCAGAAGGCTTTCGTGGCTCCGGCCGCTGCAGGGTGGCCTTACAGGCTTTAGAGGCCCTGACCGCTGCACGGTGTTTTTCCGCGGCTCCGGCCGCTGCAGAAGGTTTTCGCGGCTCTGGCCGCTCCAGGGAAACTTTCGCGGCTCCGGCAACCACAAGGTAAATTTTCGCTGCTCCGGCTGCTACAAGAGGCTCTCGCAGCTCCAACCGCTACAGAAATGCTCTTGCGACTCCGGCCGCTACCGGAGGCTTTTCTCGCGGCTCCTGCCGCTTTTTGACCGCGTTCAGGGCGCCCAGAGTTCAAGCGGCTCCCACTGCAGAAACGGCCTGCATGTAATGGGAAGCTCATGAGAAACGGTGTTCACATTACCTTCCTTCTTTCAATAGTAATAGCTGTATTTCTCCTGTTGCTTTAGCTGTGCTTCAGCCCCTCTCCTCTTTCCCCAACTTGAGTGTGTCCGACATCTACGACAGCTACAGCGCCACGACTACCCTGACAACCACCACCCCGACGACCATCACCCACACCAACCGCCTGCGATCCTGGACCAACATCAACGACAAGGACACCAGCAAAATCATGAACACCATTCACTCCGGATCATCATTAGACCCATGCCCTCACCACATATTCAAATTCAACAAAGCCAGCTCAGCCATCGCACCCCATCTCCGGATAATAATCAACATCTCCTTCGAACAGCAACCTTCCCGGAGAGCTGGTAGCACGCCAAGTCAATACCTTACTCAAGAAACCCAAGGCGGACCCCAAGGACCTTAAGAACTTCAGACCCATCTCCCTGCTTCCATTCCCGGCGAAGGTCACCGAGAAAATCATCAACAAACAACTGACCGGCTACCTCAAGGAGAACAACATCTTTGACTCATCCCAGTCCGGTTTCCGCAGCAACCACAGCCCCGAAACCGCCCTCATCGCCGCCACCGATGACATCAGGACCCTGCTTGACACAGAGAAACAGCCGCCCTCATCCTCCTGGACCTGTCAGCCGCCTTTGACACGGTCTGCCACAACATACTACGAACACGCTTACATGATGCCGGAATCCAAGAGAAGGCCCTGGACTGGACCACATCATTCCTCTCCGGCAGAACTCAGAGCGTCCGCCTCTCCCCTTCCGCTCCAAAGTCACCGAGATCATCTACGGTGTACCCCAGGGCTCTTCCCTCAGCCCGACGCTATTCAACATCTACATGGCACCCCTCGCCCACGTCGCCCGACAGCACGACCTCAACATCATCTCCTACGCCGACAACACCCAGCTGATCATCTCCCTCACTAAAGACACTCACACCGCCTAAACCAACCTCCACGAAGGAATGAAGGACGTTGCTGAATGGATAAAGAACAGCCGACTGAAGCTGAACTCCGACAAGACAGAGGTCCTCATCCTCGCCCCCACCCCCTCAGCCTGGAAAGACTCCTGGTGGCCGACAACACTGGGAACAGCACTGACACCGACCGACCACGCACTCAACCTAGGGGTCATCCTCGATGCAACCCACTCCAGGACTAAGCTCCTCATCCTGCTTCAACACCCTCTGAATGCTCCGCAGGATCTTCAAGTGGATCCCCACCGAAACGAGAAAAACAGTCACCCAGGCCCTCGTCACGAGCAGGCTGGACTACGGAAACGCCCTCTACGCAGGAATGTCGGCCAAGCTCCTAAGCCCGCTGCAACGTATCCAGAATGCCTCGGCACGCCTGATCCTCAACCTCCCCCGCCGCAGCCACATCACCCTCCACCTGAGAGACCTGCACTGGCTCCCCGTCAACAAGAGGGTAACCTTCAAGCTCCTCCTCCACGCGCACAAAGCTCTCCACAACACCGGCGCAGCATACCTCAATAGACAACTCAGCTTCTACACCCCCTCCCACCAGCTCCGCTCCGCAGGCCTCGCCCTCGTCACAGTCCCTCGCATCTGAAAAACTACCGCCGCCGGCAGATCCTTCTCCCACCTCGCCGCCAAGACCTGGAACACCCTCCCCACAAAACTACGGCAGACCCAAGACCCACTGGCCTTCAGAAAACTCCTCAAGACCTGGCTCTTCGATCAGTAGCAACACCCCTCCCCCCCATACCCCCAGTGCCTTGAGACCCTAACGGGTATGTAGTGCGCTTTATAAGTGTCTTGATTGATTGATTGATTGATTGATTCACCTTACCACAATCATGTTTATAATATTGTTTATGTCATTATTTACTTTTGGCTCTGCATTCAAGTTGTTATCCCCCTGGGCTAGTTTTTGTTGCCAGTTCACCGGGTGACCTGCAGGGCATACATTCCTGTAAGTACATGTTTTGCATCCTTGCTGGTCTCTTATTTCCTTCAGTATGTTGGAGACCGAGCTGTTACCTCAGTCCAAGGCAAGCTCAACATTCTACTATTGTGAGGCACACAAAGGTGGAACCTCCCTTGTCCTCTGCTTGAATGCAGAGCTTCCTTGTCTCTTCAGCAGCACCTGTAGTGTGGTTCACACTAGTATCTTTCTCGTGTAAGTTTCTATTTTAGCTTCCTCAAATCTTGACAGGCCAGTAGTAGTGTAATATTTAGCAGTTCAATGAATTGAGACTTAATGCTGTATTGTTATCACCATCCGCTTCCTTTCCAGTAGTGGGCTATTTTGATAATACTTTTAGTGCTGTTTCATTCTGTGAATGTTCGCTTAGTTCAGCATACTGTCCATCATCTGTTCTTTTTGCATTTGTCGCCTTAAGTGGGGAGGGTATGCCCAGACGTGGGTCCTGTGTTCACTCTGCCACCAGATTCAAGGTAGCCTATCTGATGAGGAGTGATACCCTGAAACCGGTCTCAGGATGTTTGTTTCTGGTCCCAGGAGGACCTGGCCTGGCAGTTCGGGCAGGACTATTCCCATAGTGAGCAGGATCAAGGTTGATTTGCATATGGCTGCGTCTAAACTGGAATGCATACCGTCCATCATCTGTTCTTTTTGGTCTCATACTCTGAGAGCACTGCTAAATGAGCTTCGCTTATTGTTTTCATTTAAAGAAATGCTTACATAAGATTTTGGTTTACCGGCCATCTCTATTTCTGACTCTGTTAGGCTCATTTCAGCTTGCAGGTTACCTTACTTCCATTTTCTCCTCCGACTTTCATCCTTGAAATGCAAGTTTGAACCCTAACCTTTCCACATTTATTCCCTTTTTGATACGTCTGTAGAGGTGGCTGTTCATGTAGATGTTGTTTCATAGAGTGAGGTGGTGCTGTGTGAGCCTTGTTCCCTGTGATAAGTTGTCATGTATGGAGGATATAAAGCTCACGCTCCTTGGTGATGCAGCAGCCCAAGCAAACAGAATTCTGGATGTTCAAAGGTATCCCTAAAGAGCGGGTTGCAGAATCCATGCCTCTCTGCAAGATGGGAACTACTGCGAGTTGGAAGGTCATTATTTCCCCTCAGAATCTGGAGAGGATTCTTGGGAGAAGAAGATAAAGGCCTGTAAACATTGACTTCTTGATGTCTTTAACTACTTGATGTTGTTCTTGAAAGCTCTTGAACTTGACAGGAATGCTTACAATAACGATTGCCATGTAAACAATGAAACCCTGCATCGATGACTGCAGTGTGTTCTGTGTATTTTGACCAACACACACACAGGTCTTTCTCCTGAGAGTTGGAGGAATATTTTAATTAACACCAACTTAATAGTACCTTACTTGGACACAGGAGAGGAGGTTATTGATGGCAGTGGCACGTTGCTTAGGGAACAGGTCCTAGAAGTGATAGTAAAATGTGTGGGGAACTTGTCCTCTATTCAGAGAGCTAAGTCACCATTCCTTTCTTTCTGCCGTGGTTGTGGGGCAAAAAGACATCCTGTCCAGCCTCAGATATGGACCCAAAAAGGCTTATCGCAATGGCATTTCCCCTGGAAAAGTTTCACATTCTTCTCTCACATATTGATAGAATGTTGAGGGGTATAAGGTGCTAAATCAGCTGCGGGAAGCCTATCCAATGAGCATTAAAACTGGACCCTATCTAAAAGTGAAAGTCAAGTCCATGACTACCTGTACAGCTGATTTAACCGTGCAATTTTCCAAATGTCCCTGAACTTTTCCTTTTTTAATTGAGTCTTCAGGCATTTCTTATCCTTAGATGAGCTTCAAACTGCGCATTGAGCGCTCCCGAAGGACATTTTTGGTGTACCATAAGGCCCTTAGTTCTGTTCGCAGGCCCTCATCAACCCCCTGTTTGCCCAGGTCCAGGCTAGTGGTACAATCTGTGCAGTTTTGCCCAAGTCCAGACTAGTGCCACAATCTGTTCAGAGATGCCTGGTGGTCTTCCTGTTTAAATAAGCCCAGTGACGTGTTATAAGTGGGGCCTAATCAATGTTTTAATGACTTTGAATATTTAGTAACTAAAAACCTGTAGTGAGTTATTATGCTCACTGTGCAATTGAGACTCGCACTTCACCTCACTGATGAGGCCCACCAAGGCAGATACCGGCCTACTGTAGGACAAAGGCTGACTTGCATATGGTTTGTTCTTGTCTGTAATGGTGCTTGCAAGCTAAGTAGGATGGTATGGAATGCATGCAGAGCAACTACCACTGTTTCAGATTAAGTTAAGGATTCTGTCCATCTTTTTTTGGTATTTTAGTGAGTTGTCCTGAATGGTGTAGTTAAGCTGCCTTGCCCATTATGTATATTATAAGGATGAACCTTTTCTGACCATTTGTGCAGCTGCACTATCCCTGCAAGTTTTTCCATTGCCCTTAAAAGTTGCCATAACATGTTGCTTTTAGCAAGTGTTTGTGGGGCCCTAGTCCTTGCCTTGGGAACCCCCTGTATTAGTCCCCTCACTCTGTAATCTATAGTGACAGTTTCCCATTTCCTGCCGCCCACCACCGTGCACAAAACCAGAGCTGATGGTAGCATTATAGGTTTTGGTTTGGAGCGCTGTAACTGCACCCTGGGTGATGCCTAATGGTCCCAACTTGTAAAGTCCAGTCAATGTTTGATGAGTGAAAACGTTCATAACCTTATGTGCATTCGTTATTCTTTGGGACATGTGGGCACGTTCACCATCACTTTCAGTGGACCTGTTGTTACCGTTATCCTTAGCAGGTTGCAAACATCTTTATATTTTTAGAATGGAGACTGCATGACGGAGGATGGCTTCTGTCCGCAAGGACAGCCCTTCTTCCAATTATTCCTTCTCTCCTGCTCTATTGTCTCCAGGGCGTGTCTGCATGGAGTAGGCAGGTTTTTTGTCAGAGTCGGCCCACACATGTTTACCTAGCCATCTGCACATAGGTTTTAGACACCACAGTGCATTCAGGAAAGAGGGAAATATGTGCTCTTTTTAAATGCCCATCTGATACAGGGAACTCTGTCTTAAACAGGTCGATTTCACTTTTGAACTTTTGAACTGAACCTCAGTGGCAGTGGGTTGTGTCTATGCTTGGATTTGGGCATATAACCTTGAGCACTCCTACGGTTTGGGGAAAAATACTGGCATGGAAAAAAACCTGTGTGGGTCCTGCTGTGTGTCCTTCCAGTGTTGCATATTTCCTCTTTAATGGGAACAAGCCTGAAGGCCCTGCGGAAGCTAACTTATCAAAAGACTACATCTAAGCATGGAGAATTGCTCATCTGCTTCATGTAAGACCAGAAAGGAGTGGTTCCAAGAAAAGTACATCGCCAAGTTCAGGAGAGGGTGGTGGTGACTCCCTGGTGATGATACGTACTACCATTTATTGTTTATTGTTGAACTCTTGACCCTCCTTTTGTGTGCAGTTCATGGACATCATTGTCCTGAGTGGTAGCTGGATCAAAAAGACCTGAATAGTCCCAGTCTATGTTCCCTGTAAGCTTCGTGCGCGGCTGCGCACATGTAGCATCCTTTTTCCAGGACCCTGTGTCCAGTGCTTAATGCGGGAAAAAGTAAGTGCCAGGGCCCTTCTTGGAAGGCCACTTCAGCCTGCACCACTCATTGCTCATGCCAGCGTTGCTAATGACAAAACCGATCCTAGTACTAACCATCACACTGCTACAAGTGTGACAAATCCAGCTATCCCAGGCCACCCAATGCTATAATAATGGTGTTAGCGACAGATGTTATGAATTTTTATGTATATTGACTTATTAAACACTGTTATTGTGCTTATCTCAAAATTTGACAGACAGTGCCACCATGTGGTGGGCTGTCACTAGATCCGGTGCTGACAATTAAGTGCTGGTGTGGAGCACCAGAAACCACAGGCTTAAATTAAGCACTGCCACTGTCTCTCCAGGAGAGTGCTCGCCCCTAGATCTGAAACATAGGTCGAAGAGAATGTTTTGAAATGTGCCGCAAATATCATGCAAAAAACACAAGGTGATGGACGGAATGTTGCACATTGGCAAAGCATTCACCCCCAGTCACAGATCTGGGTTTGATCCAGCTTTATTTTCTCACCACACCACCCCAGTTCAGACATGGCCATATGCAAATCAGTCTTGACCCTGTGCCTCATGGGAACAGTCCAGCCCGAACTGCCAAGCCATGTCTTCCCTGGACCGGAATCAAGCATCCTAGGACCGGTTTCTGGCTATCAGCCGTCATCAGCCAGGATAGCTTGACTCCAGTGGCATAGTGAGCACGGGACCCACGTCTGGGCATACCCTTCCCACATAGGGCGAACAACACACAAGGTTGGACAAGATTTAAACACACACATTTCAGGAGAAGGCATTTTCATTTCTGCAGACCTTCTACTGACTGCCATGATCTCTGCTTCCCATGAGGCACATTTCAAAACATCCACTTTGACCTCCGTTTCAGTTAACTCACAGGACGCTGCTGATCATCCCCCAGTGGCAGCAATAAGAGTGCTGGGACTACAATTAATTTAATTTAATTTTAATTTTATGACATTTGTTAAGCGCATGGTTGCACAAGGAACAGTGCGTCCCCGCGCTGAAAATCCCACTAATCATCTCTTTAGCTTAGCTCACGGAGGATGAGCACTTGGGCCAGGGAAAACTATACTGATTATGTCTTGGGGAAGAGATGGGTTTTCAACCTCTGTCTGAACCTTGCTTCAGACGGTTCCATCCTCAATTCGATGGGCAGGTCATTCCAGTCTTTACTGGCCAGGTGTCTAAAGGACCGTCCCCCCATCCTTGCTCTGTGGATCCGTGGAACCACTAAAAGCATGCTGCCCATCGACCTAAGAAGGCGTTAAGGACGATAGATTGGAAGCAAATCCTGGAGATATGATGGTGCTTTTTTGTGAGCTATGCGATGGGAAATGCACATAGTTTTAAATTTAATTCGTTCCTTTATTGGAAGCCAATGCAGGGAACGCAATGCATGTTTCCCAGAGGCCCTCCTAGGGAGGTTCAGGACAAGCCTGGCAGCTGCGTTCTGAACGCGTTGCAACTGTATGAGGCCTTTTTTACTGAGTCCACATAGGAGGGAGTTCCCATAGTCTAAATGGGAGGTGACCAAGGCATGTACCATTGTTTTTCTGGTGCTGGGAGGCAGTAGGTCAAGGATTTTCCTCAGGACCTTCAAAATGCCATAGCATTTACCGGCAACATTACCAACATGATTAGTGTAGGCTAGATTAGAATCAAGAAGTATGCCAAGGTTTTTGAAAGAAACTTCATGAAGGAGAGGTTTGTTTGCATGAAATTCAAAGTAATTAAGACTGTTGGAATGGTTGGAGTAATGATCTGCTTACCTATCACTTTTATTGATGCACACAATAATCACTATCAATGTAAACATTTAAAAAGGAACTTCAAGCTGTCAGCAGCCCCTGAAGTACAATGTGGTGCCACATGTCTGGAGCTGCAAGGAAGGCTTGTGAAAATATAAAACCTTATATTAGGTAATAAAACATGGTTATGCACATCAAAAGGATGCTTTAAAGGGCTGAATGAGAACAGATGTTTTAAGGAGGGAACAGGAAAGATGATTGAAGAAATAAGGGAACGTTAAGGTAAATTGTTTGCATAAAGAAAATATGCTACCTTAATGCTTCTTTTAAAATGCTGAAAGAGAACAGAATTAGAGGAAAGAGGGGAACATTCTGTCTGGTTGGGTACTTGATCAACTCTTATGCCACCCTAAGACTGCTTCAAAGAGCGGGAGGTGGAGTGTAATCCTTCATATGAAACATTACATGTCCATGCTTCCCTAACTACCTCTCGCTCATGATCCCTTATTCCCTGTTTTTTTCCCCATTTTGCGCTTTGAAGTAGTCTTGGGGAAGCTTAACCATTAAACAATAATTTAACATGCTGTAATGTTCTTCTCTTCCATATACCCCATCTCCATGGATGCCCCAACATTTTACTTTCCTCTCTTCTCATCTTTTCTCTCCTGTCACTTCTTTCCTATTTCTATTCTCAAACAGCACATAAGAGCAGCTTAAGAGCAGCTTAAAGATTGCATACGGGCTATACAATCTTTTTAAATGCTATGATGTTCTCTCTCTCTCTCTCTCTCTCTCTCTCTCTCCCTCCCCTTTGGAGACAAATATGCAAATATCAACTATTTATATTATATTTGCTACTGACATTTACACTCCTAGCAAGTGCTTACAATTTTGACAGTTGGGTAATGGAGACAAAACATTAAATAGTCAAGCTTGTATGTAGTTTTCATTGGGCATTGTTTTGTGCTCTTTCAATGGCAAAAACAAATTTGTTTTGAGATATAAAACCCCTGTGTTTCACCTTCAATGATGATGGCATGTCTGCTGGAAGAAATGCCTTCCAAAATCTAAAATTTATATAATAGCATATTTCACACATTGAGCAAGTTACAATATCTAGTAGTTTGCTTGGAGCCTTTGTAGAAAAGGAGGTGTGCTGACATTGTCTTGATTTCAATAAATGTTTTAACTGTAATTAGGCATAAATCCCTGGTAAGACAGACAATTATTGGGAAAAATAGAAAATCTATGATGATAGTTGTTGGGCAATTACCAATTGATAAGCTTACTGCTAATGTTGATTAGATGTGACATGTGAGTTTGTTGTCCAAAACCCACCAGAAGTTGACTTACGTCTTGCTTTGAGGATTGTACCTAAGACTACTTATAATTAGATGTTTGTGAACATTAGGATACAAATTCTGTGTAATACAATGGATACATGGAGCCTGAAAACTGAAGGGAATGAGGATATATCTTAGATCAGATGTTGAAATACTAAGGTATTTTGTGTGAACTCACTTTATTCCATAACAGAGAGATTGGAAATTGATCTATTGCTCCATTATCTTTAGCAAAAGAAACAATTCATGGACGGAATGCTGGGCAATGCAGACATTCACCACCAGTTACAAGGATCTGGGTTTAATCCATCATTCTTTTGCTCACCACACCACCCCAGATTGAACCCAGCTATATGCAAATCAGTCTTGACCCTGTTCCTTGTGGGAACAGTCCAGCCCGAACTGCCAAACCAGGTCTTCCTTGGACCGGAAACAAGCAACCTGGGACCATTTCAGGGCATCACCCTTCATCAGCCAGGCTAGCTTGAATCCAGTGCTGTAGTGAGCACAAGACCCATGTCTGGCATACCCTTCTCACTTAGGGCGATATATGCAAAAGAAACATAGCTTTCCATGCTACTGGAGTCAAGCTATATTGGCTAAAGAGGGGTGAAACCCCAAAACTGGTCCTAGGATGCTTGTTTCCAGTCCAGTGTAGTGCTGGCCTGGCAGTTCGGGATGGACTTTTCTCATTGGGCATAGGGTCAAGACTGATTTGCAGATGGCTGGGTCCAAACTGGAATGGCATCGTGAGCAACAAAACGATGGATTTAGGCCCAGATCTCTGTACTAGGGTGAATGTATGATAATGTTCTGCATTCTGTCCATCAATTTTTCTTTTTGCATTATCTTTAGCATCATGTTGGATGGGAAGTGATTTGTGATAACATTACAAGTGTCTCACATTTGGCTAACACATGGAACTAAAATGAACATAAATGCAACATTTTACTTTGATTTCCAAACAAATCTTTGGAGTGAGAAACACTGCTAATTTTAGTACTTCATGTGCTGCACTCACTTGCATGATAGTATTTCACATTTTTGGTGCGCATAGCTTAGTGCACTAAGACCCTTTTATTGCCACACACAAAGCAAAATAATTAGAGTGAACATTGGTACCCGTGTGTGACCCTTGTGTCCTGTGGCCCCACAGACCATGTGCTAATAGCCAAACAGTGGTCTGAACCCTTCATCTCTGAGGATGGTCCTCTTTGATTGTGGACTACTAGCCCTGAGCCCTCTAGTGCACCCTGGTTGCAAGATATCCAACAAACCCACACTGACACACAAAAAGGGTATAACATTATCTACCAGGTCACTTTTCCAAACTCTGAGGCACTTTGCATAGTTACATTTTTACTCATTTACAATTGCCATTGTGTTTTCTTTGTTTCAGTCTGTTTTGTGTGTTTGAGATCACAAGGAAAATTAATTGGACACTTATCAAAATTGTAAAAAAGTACACAGATTTAGTGGGATGATTGTGATTTTCTCTTTTCCAATGCAATGTTTGTGTATGGGTTGTGATCGCAAAGGTTATATGTTTGGACACATTGTTTGAACCATCTATCAATTTTACTTGATATAGAATTGTGTTCTCTATTTCGGGCGTTTCCTGTGCTTGTAATCTTTTATTGATCACAAATGGTTTACATACTTATATCTAAGGGAATAGAGATATTGGAGCAAGTTACTCAAGATAGTTCTATTTGTATTCATAAGGGATACATCCTCAATTGTAAGATCAAATTATTGAGCTGAGTGACTAATTTTTGCAGAATTTGATATTTGATTCCTGAAGAACAGATTATTTGCGAAACAATCATGTCAAATTGGACATTTAATCTGTGACAATGAAAGACATTTATTGAATTGAACATTCATCTGTTAAAATTAAAAGACATTTATATGAAATATTTACATTTCAATTTATATTGTCTCTTAGAGAACCATTTATATCTTGTTGGTCGTATACATTTCAGACCACTTCAATCACAACGTCAGGATATGACTTATTTATGGTACATTGCCTCAGCTTTATAAAGTGCCTAACATAACAGAACTTAATATAAAGTAAAACCTTTAATAGATTGCATATATTTACATCTACATTGGCATCATTATATGAACACCAGGTTTTCAGTGGTTCATAAAATGTACGAATGAAGGAGACATTGTGTGTTCTAATGCACAGCCTATTCCATAATCTTCATCTTAGAACAGAAAAAGGTCTTTTGTCCCTCCCCAATAATTTATCAACACGTTATGGTTTATGAATCTTAGGATTTTGGCTAGATGATATGTAAGATTGTTTTCCTCCAGTTATTTTGGGTCCTATAACTTTTAAACATTTATGTACCAATCATAAAATTTTTTATTCAAGATATCTTTATTTTAATTTTCTAGACAAGAGACATACAGTTAAGAAGGCATATAGGACTACTAGGTACTTTTACAAGATATGGCTATAGAAAAGTACCCATCATGTTCAGCTGACTATTTCAATAGTGGTTGCGTGCACCCTGTTTATCCAGGAGCGTGCCTTAATTATCCATGAGGAAAATAGTTTAGATTGGGTTCTGTCTTTTCCATTCAGCCATTTATTTTATATTCCTTACAGTTAAATGCCGTAAATAGGCTCACACCAGCTTGGCTGAGGATGAGTCTGTTATACAGCCATCTGCTTGAACCCAGGTGTAGAAGAGGGACTCCTTTGCTAGCTTTAGCACATGTAGAAGATCTGGCCTGTTCTAATATGGCTGACTCAATCTGGATTTATCCTGGGGAGACAAACAAGAGATAATATACATCTAGCAATAGATTTATGTCAAATTGCGGAAAGGCAGCACACTAGCTTCATGCTGCATTCTTTAGATGCTGAAAAGGCATACAATATGTTAGACTGGCAGTATACTTTTAAAGTCTTAGTTACGACCCCCATGCCCTAGTATAAAACAATGTATAAGATCTAATTATGTTTGCCCCAGGATGAGATTAGGTTTACGCTAATGCTGGGGAGGAGGACAAGGCGGGGGTGCCTTCTTTCACCCAGTATTTTTGGCATAGCACTGGAGCTGTTGGTCTGTAGTATCGGGTTGAACCCATCCATTCGAGGCTTGGCGTTTAATGGAACTTAGTACAAGGTAGTCCTTTTCACAAATGATATTTTGTGCTTTTAACTGACCTCTGGGCATCTACCCAAGCATTAATTTTTGAGATAGAACTCTTTTCTGCTGTTTCAGTCTTTAAAATGAGCTATAAAAAGTCCACAGCAATGGGGGCTCTTGATCTCCCATCACAGTAGAGGGAAACCTTGATCAAACATTCCTTAGGCATAGAAACAGGCTCATTGGCCTACCATGTTGTCTTTAGCCAGGCCCAACACCTCTATTGGGAAAATGTTCCCCCTTATTGCACACACTGTCTAAAGATCTATATAGATGGGGCAGACTGGACATCCCTTGGTTTGGGCGCATCTCCTGTATAAAAACATATTTTCTACCTAGACTCCTATATGTCTCTCAGACACTGTCTCTCTAGTTTCCACTTGCTGTCATACACATGATCCAGAGACAGCACGTGGACTTTGTATGGGGGTGGGATGCCTAGGGTAGCCAAGAAAACACCATATAGTAATTGTGATGAGGGACAGATGTATTCGAGCTGCACACCTCCATCCCTTACCTGACCTTGCAAACCCGCGGAGCGAGAAACTTTGGGTGTGACTGGAAGACAGTTTTTCCCTGGCGTCCATAATACCTTACCTTGACTCCCCGCTCATATGAGACACATGGACTCTTTACTTACCTGTGCATGCACCACTTTCAAACATTGGAGGGACAGTGTGGGACGGCCAGGTATAAAATAATTTCCTTCACCAATGTCCCCAATTCTGAACAACTCAGAGTTCCAAACATGACCCATCGACTGGAGCGTCCGTGGTTGGTTTGATAGGTACACCGTTACTGTCGGGGACTTATGTAGGAAAGGAAAATGCTCTCCCCCCGAATTGGGTAGCACCTTGGCACTGAAAGTAGATAACGACTTCCAGGCAGCACAGATGCAAGATTGGGCAATGGCACCAAAAAGACACAAATTAGCAACCAGGGACCTCACACAAGCAGAGTCCCTTATCAAGGAATGGGAGACAAAAAGGAATTACATGCTTATACAGATTCTTAGAGACTCCATATGCACTAAAGTGGGATGAAGATCTGGGACGAGAGTTGGACAAGGCTACTTGGGTGGTGATCTGGCAGAGGGCTGCATCTTCCTCAATCTGTACCCAATATAAAGAAAACGGTTATAAAATATTGTTCTGGCATACTTAATGCCTGTTAGATTGCAGGCCATGTTTGGAACCTCTCCCCAATGTTGTAAATGCACCTAAGAAAGGGGTACAATATTACACATTAGGGCAGTGGTTCCCAAACTTTTTTGACCCGTGGCTCCCTTGACTTACTTGGCAGTTGGCCGTGGCTCCCCACCATTTTTTTACCGGCGTACCGGGGTGCAGCGGCGCACACTTTGGGAACCACCGCCACAAAGTGACGCACCGGCGGCGCAAGGAGCTTGTAAACAATGGGCTTGTAAATAAGACACACATGGTGCTTATTAACTCAAAATCGACGTTTAGATTCTTAGCTTCGATATGGCGCACTCATCTCAATTTTTTTGTGGAAAACGTCACGGTGTGCGTAAAAAGGAGAGACGTGCTCTCGAGTTTATTTGCGGAACATTGTTTTACACGTATTTAAAAAGCAAAACAAACGTATAACAATATATCACATAAATTGATGGAAAGTCTCGCTAAAGTAAAAACATTTGAAAACAATTCGTGAAAGGCCTAAACGTTGCACAGAGCTAATTTAATTACTAATCATCATCACTAACAAGACAATTATCAACAGATACAAAAGTCTGCAAGTAAAATTAGAAAGCTGGCAAGAGGGATGCTTACCTTGTCTGCTGCAGCAAAGAAAGAGGGCTTACTTCAGAGGAAGCCTTTATTATTATACTCTCCTGCTGTGAATAGAATGGTTACACTTTCTTTGCCAAGGATGTTTTCATTCTTCCTTTTGGGAAAATGTACTTTGTAAGCAGTAACACATGGTAGAGCAGTAAAGTTGTGCAGTTGTTGGTATAGAATTAGAAGACTGATTTTACAGATTGCGGATTGAAAAATACAGTATGTTTTAAATACACTGCGTAATTAAATAAAATGAAGACGAGAAACATACACCAGTTAGTAATGCAGTTTTCTTTTGAAGCGCCAGGAGTGAGTTATAGCATCAGATGCATTTTGATTTTCAGGCTAACATGCCGTTTAAAAATTGCAAGAAAGTGCCGGACAGTCTGGATAGAAGCAAACAAATGCACACCTAGTATAAGTAATTACCAGGTGGACAACCCATTCGTGATTGATCACTTATATTTTATAGAAACGTTTTTTGAAATGTTTTTGGCATCAAAAGTTACACACCACATTCACAGAAAGTACACAAATGCATTGAAACCAAAATACAATACATAACATAACATTATAACATACAAATATAGTGATTATGAATACAATAAACAACTGTGCTATGCCTCACGATGCAGTGTTATACTGAGGCACCAATCCTGAATTACAAATGAACAAGTGGACAGAGAAATGAAATACTAGCCTACTTGTTTCCACCACCCTAGACACGTGTTAGTTTTAACATATGGTACAAAAATAGGAACACACAAAAAACTAAGCAGACATGTCAAATTTGTGCGAATCCTGTTCCTATTATGCCCTAATATTCGCAGTGTCTGGGTGGAGCAGGACGCCGACGCGTTTCGAACCCATAGAATTAGTGGAGGGTTCTCCTCAGGACAAGGATTGGGGGTCGTTGTTGCTTAGACTTGCAATGTCAGGAAACTCTCTGTGGGTTTTCCTTGGTGGGTACACCACTATGAAGTGTGGGGGGTGCCGGTGTGAGTGAGATCAGCAGTTACACGGATTATGCCTTGTTAGGTAGATGTTCATTACTTTGCGCGAACTCGAGCGGCAGCCGCCGCTGTAGTTCGGAAAATTTTACACGATTGAATCGGTCTCCACACCAAACACCAGCTTCGCTGAACAGGTAGCGCTACCTCACACCGGCACCCCCCACACTTCATAGTGGTGTACCCACCAAGGAAAACCCACAGAGAGTTTCCTGACATTGCAAGTCTAAGCAACAACGACCCCCAATCCTTGTCCTGAGGAGAACCCTCCACTAATTCTATGGGTTCGAAACGCGTCGGCGTCCTGCTCCACCCAGACACTGCGAATATTAGGGCATAATAGGAACAGGATTCGCACAAATTTGACATGTCTGCTTAGTTTTTTGTGTGTTCCTATTTTTGTACCATATGTTAAAACTAACACGTGTCTAGGGTGGTGGAAACAAGTAGGCTAGTATTTCATTTCTCTGTCCACTTGTTCATTTGTAATTCAGGATTGGTGCCTCAGTATAACACTGCATCGTGAGGCATAGCACAGTTGTTTATTGTATTCATAATCACTATATTTGTATGTTATAATGTTATGTTATGTATTGTATTTTGGTTTCAATGCATTTGTGTACTTTCTGTGAATGTGGTGTGTAACTTTTGATGCCAAAAACATTTCAAAAAACGTTTCTATAAAATATAAGTGATCAATCACGAATGGGTTGTCCACCTGGTAATTACTTATACTAGGTGTGCATTTGTTTGCTTCTATCCAGACTGTCCGGCACTTTCTTGTGTTTGTTATAAAAGAGTGGTCCAGCCGGTCAGAGACAGGACCCAGCCTTTTTCTCTTTCCCTTGTTTAAAAATTGCAACATGTATTTTTTCCTTTAGCATTTATGTGTTTATATAAATAGTAATATACTCTCAGGGTTTTCATCCTCATACCGGTATCCTAACCAGCGTGCTGGTCTTCATCTAATTTCAACTTCGAGCAGAAGCATGACACTGCTCTCCATGCGGTCAGTAAAAACTGATTAGGAACTGACCAGGGTTGCGGTTGCTCGGTCATGCATCACAGTGGAACTTTGTCTTTTTTGGCATATGTTTCATAAATAAAGCACCTACTCTTGCAAATGCACCAGGGCTCTTTATTTCAGTTTTGTTTTTCCCTGCAGAGGTTTAAAACTCACTTGCATTAGTTTAAGCAAAACCCGGCCGGCACCTTATCTATGTCTTCCTTTAGGCAGCTACAGTTTTAGCCATTTCGCCCGCCGTAACCTCCCGAAGCTCTTAATTGAGCCATTTAAATGCAGAGGGCGAGGGCTGGGATCACGTTCAACACAAAGGAGCCACATCGTGGGCAGCGGCGCAGCGCCCCTGGCTTCTCATCACGGCGCACCGGGGCGCCGCGGCGCATACTTTGGGAACCACAGCATTAGGGGGACCTGTGATGTAAAGCAATCCTGTTGCCAATTTATTATTACCACAATTTGTGATGCCACTTTGTACAGATTGGGTCTGAATCCCCTTACACCTGGGCTGGGAACAAGAGGAGACAATTTAGATTTTTCACAGCCTGCTGGGCAGAAAATCTGGATTTTATTAAGGACACGGAGGCTAATATTATGCAAATCTCCTTTATTACCACAGCTCAGTATCAACAATTGAAGAATACAGAACTTCAATGAACATTCTGAGTAAGAATAAAGTTCCTTAGAAACCATCTCTCATCCTTCTTTGTCCAACTGCGAAGAAAGATCAACGTGAGATAAACTTGAGGATCAAAAGTTGAAGATCCAAACTCCATAACCAAAATCCAGAAGTAAGCAAACAAATTTATTCTGAAAGAAAAAAGTAAACATCGTAAAATCAATCAAGAGGTGGGATAATATTAGCCTCCGTGTCCTTAATAAAATCCAGATTTTCTGCCCAGCAGGCTGTGAAAAATCTACATTTTATGGCAATACACGGAGGCCATATTATGCAAGTTTAAAGTCCACTAAGAACATTATCAATCACATTAGGTATTGGTCTGAAATAACACACTCTAAACATACTATCATTAGATCAATCTGCAGCCCTAAGGATGTCTTGTAACCCTCCTCCTAAACAAAAGGCTTTTGAGGCTGAAGCACCTCTTATGGAATGAGCACCAAAAATGGATACATTAACACCACTTTCATGCATAATGTTTTTAACCCACCTGGCTAGGGTTGGGGAAGAGACTCCCTTATGAGGAGATCTATAAGAAATTAACAGTTGTGATTCATTCATCCTTAGATGTTTCGTCCTTTTCTCATACTCTTTCAAACACTTGACCACACAGAGTCTATCATTTGCAGAGAAAAAGGGATAGAAAATAGAAGAGGACAAGGTCTTCGTTCTTTTCTTTAGGTAAAAGCAAACTCCTTCGGGTTGAAAAGCCCCACTTGAAATGGCTAAAGCCTTAACGTCTGAAGTTCTTCGAAAAGATACCAGACATAATAAAACAGTAATTTTAAAAGAGATGCGTTTAAGCGAGAGAGAAGAATTATCTCCCCATGACAATAAAGTCCTAAGTACAAGAGTAACGTCCCACAGTGTGGTATATTTTGGGCCAGGAGGGTTTATAACCCTCATGCTTCTCATTATCTTTTTAGTTAGAAGATTTTGTCCAACTGATATTCCATTAATTAAGGAATGACCGGCTGAGATAGCAGATCTATAAACATTAACAGTTCTGTAAGACAGACCTGAAGTAAAAAGATCCGAAAGATAATTGATAACATTGACTAGATCAGTTGAAATGGGATTGTAACATTGTTGAATGCACCAGCGAACCCATTTGTTCCATGCCAATCTATAAGCGTTCCTTGTGCCAGATGCCCATGATTTTGAAATGAGTCTGAAAGCATTTGACGAAAGTCCAGGGACTCTCCATTGTCTCCTGAAATCTTCCATGCCGTCAGAGTTAGAAGGCCCTGCTCTACAAGGGGATGTGTATGACCCTCTGGATCTAGGAGGATTTCCTTGAAGGAAAGAATTAAAATTGGAAAATCTATGCTCATTTCCAGAATGATCGGAAACCACGCCTGGGATCTCCAAAGGGGAGTTATCACGACCATGCTCGGTTTGTAACGTCGAGCATGAAGGAGTAGGCGAGGGAGCATTGAAAAGGGGGGAAAGGCATAAGGTGCTAAGTTTGTCTAGTCTTGTAAAAAGGCATCTACTTTCGTGGCCTGAGGGAATGGTCTCCAACTGAAGAACTCTTTCAGATGGGTGTTTATACGGTCCGAAAACAGGTCTGTTTTGAATGGGCCCCATCTCGACTGGATGCTTAGAAACACATCTCTGTTCAGTCTCCAGTTGCTGGAGTCCCTGAAATTTCTGGAGTACCAATCTGCAACTTCGTTTTTCAGTCCGGGAATATGTTCCGCTACAACTGAAATACCTTTGTTCAAACAGTAGTTCCATAGGCCCTTCGCTAAGTCTGTCAAATCTTTGGAGTGAGGGCCGCCCAGTTTGCTGACATAGCGAACTGCGGACACATTGTCCATTCGTAAAGTTATGCAGCATTTCATTGAATCTTGAGTGAAACAATGAACCGCAAATTAACCTGCTAGTAACTCTAAGCAGTTGATATGCAATTCTTTTTCTTGTTGGGTCCAGCGACCCCCTGTTGAGGAGTTCCCACATCTTGCACCCCAGCCTTCTAAACTCGCATCTGATTCTATTATTAAATCCGGTAGTTCTCCGAAAATGGCTTTCCCATTCCATGCCTCTAAATTCTTGAGCCACCAAAGTAGTTCGGTTTTCGATTCTTGGTCTAATGAGATTAGTTGGGAGTACGATCCGTTGGATCTCAAGTGTCTCGCTTTCAGTCTCTGTAGTGCCCGATAATGTAGGGGTCCTGGAAATATCGCCTGAATCGTGGAGGAAAGAAGACCCAGGATTTTCGCCAGATATCTCAGGGGAAAAACTTTCATAAGAAGTGTTTTCCTCAGTTCTTTTCTCACTTTCCTCACTTTGTCGTTTGGAAGACGGAGTTCTGTCTTGACAGTGTCTACCAAGAAACCTAGGAATTGGGTCTGTTGAGAAGGAATGATACATGACTTTTTTAGATTTATAACAAAACCCAGGTGTTGCAAAAGGCGTATCGCGAGATCCGTATGAAACAAGACAGTCTTTTTTGACTGGCCCATTATAAGGATATCGTCGAGGTAAATAATCATCCTCACTCCCCTTTGTCTCAACCAAGTCGTGACAGGTCGAAGTACTTTGGTGAAACACCAGGCGGCGGATGAAAGGCCGTAAGGGAGGCTGCAAAATTGATATAAATGGCCTTCCCATGTAAATTGAAGAAACCTTTGATGGGGTTTCCAGATAGGTATCGTCAGGTATGCGTCCTTTAGATCGAGTCTTGTCAACCAGTCCCCTTTTCGTAGTACGTCTCTTAGTAGGTGAATTCCCTCCATTTTGAAATGATGGTAGACCACCCATTGGTTTAGTTCTTTCAAATTTATCACCGGTCTTTGCTCTTTGTTTTTCTTTTCCACCAGGAATATATTGCTGAGGAAACCCACAGACGAGCTCTCGACGATTGCGCCTTTTTTTAAGAGTTCTTGAACTTCTTGAGAAACTAACGTCTTGTCCTTGCCAGAGAAGATGACTTCTCTTGGGGTTTTCCTCTGAAAGGGAGTGTCTATAAAATCTATTTTGTAACCCTTTACCGTATTGAGTACCAACGGGTCTTTGGTTACCAAATTCCAGTTCCCAGCAAACTGGAGTAGTCTCCCTCCCACCTTTGGAGGGGTATCTGAAGGGTCTGACAAGGTTCTTACCTGCAGAGAAGGAGCGTTGTCTTCTCTCGCCTCTGAAGTTTCTTCCACGGGACCTTTGTCTCTGGGGATAAAATTGTCCAAAGTTGCCGGAGTTGCTGGTGTTGAATCTGCCACCTCCACGAGACATGAAGGGTCTTGAGTTTGCGTTTCCTCGGCCGGGAAAACGACCCCGCATTCTCCCGGCACGTGTAAAAACACGACCTTGGAACACTCTCTTTATATCTTTCTGTGACTTTTGTATAGAGCTAAATGCTCCGAGATCTCTGGCCATATCTTTTTTGAATTCTTCTCCAAAAAGAAAACCCTGAGTATTTTGGCCCCCGTCGTTTTTTGCCAGCTCAATTAATTTAGGGTCGATCTTAAATAAAACCCCTTTTCTTCTTTCTATAGATAAGGCGGTATTGGCGTTACCTATTAGACATATAGCCCTTTGGACCCACTCTCTTAACTCTTTAGGGTCGACTTGTCGGTCCTCCAGATATGCTGTTTCCGCCATCTCAAAATTTTTTGTTATTGGGCCAATTGAGTCTAGTAGGCGGTATCGGCAGGACCTAAGGCCTTTATCTAATTCCTTTCTAGGGTCCCGAGAGGTCTTAGAAATAAATGCTACCACTTTAGGGTCAAGTTTGGGCGTTGTGGCTATTTTATTAGGGAGGGAGGGTCTGGGACATTCTGATCGAAGCCTTGCCCTGACCTCTTGTGGGATCTCCCTTCGTAGCCAGAATGAGAGGTAATCTCCTACATGTTGGGAAGGAGCCCACTCCGGGGACAGAGGGTGTTTAATTAAGAGTGGGTCGAACATAGGATCTCCAAAAGGGTTTAATAGGCCCATATTTGTCTCTAGGACCTTAGATGTCCCATCTGAGCTCCCTGTTCCCCTTTCTTGCGCCTCATCCTCGTCGGTATTAAATTCGGACAAATAAGATAGATCTATCTCTGGATCTGAACTATCTTCAGTATAAATGTTGATAGGGGGCTCTGGGCCTTTATCTTGCCCGAATGGGGTGCCCGAGGCACAGAGGAGACAACTCTGAATATCCCATCTCTACTCTTCTGCGTAAACCTCATATTCATTTACTTATAGTCGCCAGGCCAACCATCGCCCAATATTGGACTACCCCTGAGGCTCCACCGCTGACGCCTGAGGTTTGGGATATATATACCATGGAAAAATTGACAGTCCTCCTACGTGACAGAATGGTGAAGTTTGAAAAAATATGGGCTCACTTTCGTACCTATCGGAAAACCCAGGCGTCTATTGCCTTGGGTTAAGGCATGATACCTCGTGTTCTGCATGCAGTGGGGGCCGTTAACCCTATTGAGTCTGAGGTCCCTCCTCAGTTCTTGATGAGCAGGTTAAATTACTGGATGGGAACTGTGAGCTGTAGCAATTATGGTCTCTATTGATTTGTGCTAAAATTCATATATGGGGCGAGATTTCATGTACTATCTCAAGATGTTAAGTGATTATCTATATAGGGTAATAGATAATGCATACAGTAAGTTGGTATGCCGAACTATGCTGCATCTCATCGCTTTGTTTTCTTCTCTTTTGCTCAGATTGAACTGATTATTTTATATGGTTTTAACATCTTTAGATTGTTTTGTTTTCAGCCGTGCGCTATGGGACTTCTTTGTGTCCATCATTAGTTGCTGTTGTACTGGTAACTGACGCTTAATCTATGGAGTAGCATCCAAATGTGTGCGCTGAGCAGAGTGTCAGAATATTGTAATGCCATGGCTATATGTTTTTTCTTGAACATTCCGTAAACACAGTTCAAAACAAAAAAAAGAAAAAGGATGTAGATTTTTATAGTTTATTTATCAGTGGTTCAGGGGATGGTGACTGGAGTTGTCATGCCTTCTACCTTCTGTCCTGCAAGAGAAGACAAAGGAGGTACAACTTTCCTCTAGTTCAAGAGGACTTTAAAAACTCCTTTTGAACTATGTCATCTATGTTGACGTGTAGACAGTGTGTATTAGTTAGAATCAATAGAGTGGTTCAATACCTGATTGCCCTAACATACACTGCACTTAATACAAATATTGCTTTTGCCTGAAAGAATATTCAAGAAAATTTAAATTGAGTCACTCCAGCTAAAAAGCATTGGCAATGCCAGCTAGTCTCGCTTGTATGTAAAGAAAGTCGTGGTTTGGTGAAATGGCAGTGACAAAACAAAAGCCGCGGGTCAAGCCACTGGAGGCCAGTAGTCTCGAAGGCATCCACCTTAGAGACTGATCCATTGCTTGAACTGTGGTTTGTCAGGACTGTGTGTCCAAATAGCTCCTTTCAAATGGATTTGTAATACAGGTGCATACTAACCAGTTTAAACAAAATCTGTAGTTTTAGGGGATAAGTGTAATGCAGAATAGTTGAGCATTCTACTTGGGGAACACAGATAGAGTGTTTTTTTTAGCGTTAGTCTATGTATGCGTGTGCATGTGTGTGAAAGTGATATGATTGTAAAAGCTTGACAGAATGTGTGGGGTGTAATTCAAGAGATGCCTATTTAGGTGCTAGAATCGTTGGGGTATAGTTGGAGGATGTTCATTGGACGTTGATGTTGGTCTGTTTCTGCTGACTGCTACAATTCGGTGCTTAATACTTTTTCAGCAGACTAGATCATGTAATATACATTCATGATAAACATATGTATTTTATTAGTCCTAATGCTGAAATCCTATTTGCGCCAACAAGGCCAGAGTCTGGCATCAGATTCAGCACCTTATTTTTCACCAGTGCTGCAGAAATGCTGAAGGAACCCTAAAGTATTTTTCCCGGAACATAAGCTTCTGATATTGACATACACAGAAGCCGAAATTGCCCATGTACATATGACAGATCGTTCCAGAATTGTTTTTAGTCATGAAAAACAAGACTATTTTTAACATACAATTCATTTAGTGAAGTTTTTTTACACCAGTTATGTTACGTTTTCTGTTATCACAATGTTTACCTCCGACAAAGTTACTTCACAAGTCCCGTCTTCTTTCAAACCAAATAGTTTTGCATCTACAGGTCTGCCCTGTTAGAGTGGTGATTTTTTTTATCAATGTCTGGGAAGTACTTTATTACCTTCGCTATTAAAACAGTTCTAATTTTAGTCAAGACAGCACTACCCACAAGCACATTCGGAGAGACAGACACAGAGAGGCGCACACACACACAAAAAGTCATACAGACACACACCTACAGGCACACGGACACAACCAGGCATACCCGGAAACACACACACACATACAGGCACACACATACATACCCCACAGACATACACTGTAGGCCGTTGCCATGGCCTTGCCAAGTTATCTGCATATTGCCGCTGCATCGAAGGCCATATAGCCACATTTTAGCATCCTGAGGCCAGAGATGCTGCAACAGACGATGCCTAATAAACGGGGCGGTCGCCCTGGATGCCGACTGGTGACTTTGTGCCACGCCACATAGTTTTTTTGTAGCCATGGCTTTTTCAATAGGCACTAGCTTATTTTATGAGTAGAGGGTCGTGCTCACAATACAGGCTGCTGTGACTTTAACAAAAAATCCCATCGCTAGGGACAAAGACAATAACGTGGCTTGGATAATTAAATAGCAAAACATTGTTTCTTTGTAGCTATGGCTCTTAATAGTTATTTCAGCTCATTTTATGAGTAGAGCTGCCCTTCTCACAGAACTAGCTGCACTGACTGCAAAAACACATTGCTTGGGACGCAAGCATTGGCAAGAGCTATTGACCTTGCCAATATGTTTTAGCAATGTTGTACACCAGATTGGTGGCTGTTCACCATGGCTAGTTAGTAGGATAAAGGAGGAGAGTGGCGTGGAGTGTTGTAAAGTGGAGTATTGGGGAGTGTCATTGAGTGGCATAGAGTGGCGTGGAGTGGCGTACCATAGAGTTCAGTTGCGTTGAGTTGAGAGGAGAGGAGTGAAGTGAAGTGTCATGGAGCAGCGTATAGTATTGTGGAGTGTCATGAAAGGAGTAGAGTGTCGTAGAGTGGAAGGGCATAGAGTTGAGTGGCATAGAGTGGAGCACAGTGTTGGAGCTGAGTAGAGTGTAGTAGAGTGGAGTGGCATAGAGTTTTGTGGAGTGGTGTAGAGCTGAGCCGAGTGGCGTATATGGTTTTGTGTAGAATGGAATAGAATCGTAGTGTAGAGTCGCCTGCAGCAGAGTAGATTGTCATAGAGTGGAATGGTATGGAGTGGAGTGGTTGTTATCGAATAGAGTGGAGTAAAAGTGGGTTGGAGTGGCATAGAGGCAGTTGCGTAGAGAATCGTAGATTGAAGTTGTGTCATAGAGTAGTGTGTCAGTGGAGCAGAGTTTAATGAAGTAGAGCATCATAGAGTGGAGTATCCTGGAGTGGAGTGTCATAACGTGTATTGTGGTAGAGTGGAGTACAGTGCCCTAGAGAGAAGTGGTGTACAGTGCAGTGGTGCAGAGTAGCTTGGCGTAGAGTGCAGTAGTGTAAAGTGCATTGGTTTTGAGGAAAGTGGTATAGAGTTCAGTGACCTAGAGTAGCGTAGAGTGCAGTAGCATAGAGTAGAGTGGTACCGGCTAGATTTTAGTGGCGTAGAGTGGTGTAGCGGAGACTGGGGTAAACTGGCGCAGAATGCAGTAGGGTAGAGTAAAGTGGTGTACAGTATAATGGCAGAGAGTGGAGTGCTGCAGAGTGTCCTAGAGTGCAGTGGTGTAGAGTAGTGTGGCATAGAGTGTATTGGTGTAGAGTGCTGTGGTGTTGTGTGATGCAGAGTAAAGTGACTGAGTGCAATTGTGCAGAGTGGTATAGAGTGCAGTGTCATACAGTAGAGTATCGTGGCATACAGCGCAGTGGTGCAGAGTAGATTAATATAGAGTGCAATCATGCAAAGTAGAGTGTCAAAGTGCAGAGTCATAGCACGCAGGGTCGTAGAGTGCAGGGTCATAGAGTGTTGTGGAGTGGTTCAGAGTAGAGTAGTGCAGAGAGCAGTGATGTAGAGTACAATGGTGCAGAGTAGAATAGGGTGGCGAAGAGTGAATTGACGTAGAGTGCAGTGGAATAGAGTAGAATGCTGTAGAGTATAATGGCATAAAGTGCAGTGGTGCAAAGTAGCTGGTGTAGGTGCAGTAGCGTAGGGTGCATTGGTTTTGAGTAAAGTGGCGTGGATTGCATTGACATAAAGTACAGTGATTTAGAGTACAGTGGCATAGCGCAGACTGCAGTGGCATGGCTTATAGCAGCGCAGAGTGCAGTGGTATAGAGTGCAGAGCCAAAGAGATTGTTTCAGAGTAGAGTGGAGTGGTGCAGGGCAGAGTATAGTTGTACAGGACACAGCGCAGTGGCATAGAGTGGTGTAGAGTAGAGTGGCACAGCATTGACTGCAGTGGCGCAGAGTGGAGTAGAGTGGCGTAGAGTGCAGTGACATAGAGTGCAGTGGCGTAGAATAGATTGTTTTTAAGTGGTGCAGAGTGGAGTGGTGCAGGGTAACGTGGAGTGGTATAGAGTAGTGGTGTAGTGTTCATGGTCATATAGTGTAGGTTTGCACAGTGGAGTGGTGTGGACTGGTGCAGAATGCAGTGGTCTAGACTGGAGCAGTGTAGAGTGCAGTGTCATAAAGTACAGTGATGCACAGAATATTAGAGTGGCACGGAGTGCACTAGTGCAGAGTGCAGTATAGTGGCATAGGGTGGTGTAGAGTAGTGAAAAGTGGCTCAGAGTAGAGTGGCATAGAGTAGAGTGGCATAGAGTTCAGTGGCAGAGAGTGCAGTGCTGCAGAGTATGGTGTCGTAGAGTGCATAGGTGTAGAGTAGAGTGGCGTAGAGTACATTGGTGTACAGTGGTGCAGAGTAAAGTAACAGTGCAGTGGTGTAGAGTGGCATAGAGTGTAGTGTCATACAGTAGAATATAGTGGTGTTCAATGCAGTGGTGCAGAGTACAGTGATATAAAATTGAAGAGGGGCATAGTGTGGAGTGGTTAGAGTGGATTGGCATAGAGTGTAATGAGTGTTGTAGACTGCAGTGGCATATAGTAGATTGTTTCAGAGTAGAGTGAAGTAGTGTAGAGTTCATAGACTAGAGTGTCTTGGAGTGCAGTGGTTTAGAGTAAATTAGACTGGCTTAGAGTGAATAGGCACAGTGTTCTGTGGTGGGGAGAGCAGTGTTGCAGGTTAGAGTGACGTAGAGTGAAGTGGCATAGAGTGGAGTGGAGCAGAGGAGAGTGGAGTGGTACAGGGTAGAGCTCAGTAGCAAACACTCACACCCAGTCAAAAGATCTGGGTTTAATCCATCACTGTTCTTTAGTCCACTCTGCCACCCCAGTTCAGACATGGCTATATGCAAATCAGTCTGACCCTGTGCCTCATGGGAACAGTCCAGCCCAAACTGCCAAGCCATGTCGTCTGACTGGGTGTGAGTGTTTGATTGATTCAGATGCTCCGTCCATCACCACCCCCTTTTGTACCGCTTTTGGCCGCCACAAGTGTGGCAGGGTATGCTCAGACGGGAGTCCCTTGCTCACTTTGCCACTGGATTCAAGCAAGCTGGGCTGAAAACGGCTGGAATGCCAGAAACCGATCCTCGGAAGCTTGTTTCCGGTCCAGGGAAGACATGACTTGGCAGTTCGGGCTGGACTGTTCCCATGAGGCACAGGGTCAGACTGATTTGCATATAGCCATGTCTGAACTGGGGTGGCAGAGTGGGCTAAAGAACGGTGATGGATTAAACCCTGATCTTTTGACTGGGTGTGAGTGTTTGATTGATTCAGATGCTCCGTCCATCACCACCCCCTTTTGTACCGCGAGTAGAATATAGAGGCGTAGATTGCAGTGGCATAGAGTATAGTGACGTAGAGTGATTATGTGCAGTGTAGATTGGCAAAGAGTTCATTGGCTTTGAGTAAAGTAGCTTAGAGTGCATTGGCTTACAGTTCACTGGCTGGCTTGAGGGAAGTCTTTAAGAATGAAATATCTGGGGAGGCAAGTAAATTTTTCTTGCTTTTTGGGCCACCTAGTTTTTTTGCAGCTTTTTTTCACCTATCCTTCTCAGGATAGGTCAATCAGGTGAGATAAACATGCTTTGCAACATTTATCCACATAACTCATCTTACTTTTGCGGCATTTGAGATGGGAGTATATGCAGAGTCAGCACAGAAGGATGCCTTTAGCGATAATTGTTGCTTGTTTGGGTTATGGTTGTTATAGAAAGCAGCGTTCTTGGTCCAAAGTGGAATGTGAAACAGAGTATTCTCTTGGCGATTCTTCTTGGCTTCCAAAGTTGACTTCTCAATGTATTTTCATGGAGGCTTAGCTTGCAAAAGTTATGTCCAGAGTGGGAAAGATATACTCTTTATATCGCTTTAGTCTCAGCCAGATAAAATTGAAAATACCTTGTTTTTAGGTTTCGACCTGGCGAGGGGCAAAGCCCTTCCCAGATCGAAAACTATTGTCTACAGTAGGGATGTTTGGACCGCCTCTGTCTATCATTGGCTAGCTCCATAAATGGAGGCTAGCCATTGGGAGACAGAGGCTGTCAATCGCGCTTTCTCCAGAAAACGCGATTCGGGGGCGTTTCTGGTGCTTTTTTTAAGCCCCGCCCCTTTGTCCCGGGCCGCGCTGCGATTGGCTGCCGGCCCGGGACACCCCCGTGACGTCAGCCAATCACAGCGCGGCCCGGGACCTCTTCGCTTCTCCCGCCTCTCTGGCTTCCCTGTCCCTCTCTCTCATCTCTCCTGTCTTACCCAGTCGCGTATCTAGGGGGAGGCGGGGGGGGCGGTCCGCCCCAGGCGGCACCATTTTGGGGGCGGGGAGCACCCGGCACTTGCGGCCGTTTGAAGAGAAACTGCTGCGTGCAGCGCACGCACGCACGCCACCACCACCTAGAATAGGCCCGTCACAAGCAGATTTAACTTCTGCAAGTTTGACTGCGACGGTCGACCCGAGGCGGCTGCATACAGCATGACTGGCATTATGGGTGCGGGGAGTCTGCCAGAAGTGATGCTGACCTCTGGTGTTTGCGCCTTGAAAAGCTCGAAGACGCAGTTCTTGGTGAACAAGCATAACACTTCTCTGAAGGGCAGTGCGCATTTTCTTTGCATTTCTCTTCCATGTCCGAAGGATGGTTTTCAAGGCGCGCACCGCCGGTGCAGACATAAATCTCGGTACTGGTGAGGGACAGTATGCATCCTGTGCTCAAGGGCAATAAAGGGGCTGGAGGCTATCAGCACTTTTTGGAATTCTTTCACTTTCAGAGCAGCTTCCCGGAGCTCGTCTCCCCATCTTGCGCTCCTTTCCCCTCGTGTGTGATTTACATGAACTTTGCTTGGACCAGCGCTGCTGCAGTTAATAAATGGGGAGAAAATCTCATAGCCAACCTGCTTATTACTGCTATTGAATATGCTAGGCACATTATCTTCATAAATCAGTTCTGAAATGCGCCTACGTGCTTGAGGCCATAAAAATTATACGAAAGTGAGCAGAAGGAGGAGACAGTGCCAGAAAGAAAATGACTGTGCTTACACGGGGGCTCGCATTTCTATAAATACCAGGACAGCTGTGGAAAAATTGCACATTGAATCTGCACTTAGCTTTAGTTTTGTTGTGCTCTTAACTGCAAACTAATACTTCTTACATCATCTTCAAATACATTGAAAATAGCTCAGCTGCACGTGAGGATGTACGTGTCTGTACAATTTTCAGAAGGTCCCATAAAGCAATCCAGGGATTAAATACAACGGAACAGAGCGAATTACTGCTCAAGTTAAACACGTTTTATTTATAATTAGTAAAAATGTGCATCTGGTAAAGGACAACAAAATCCTTTATTATACCCTGCTACTCCAGCATAGACCAACAAAAACCTCGTCCCACTTTACTTACACACCGCAGCTCTGTGTACATAAAGCTAGCTGGTGAAGCGCTCAGCTTTGAGACACGATCCCAAGCGCTAGAATGGCAGCCATCGGTAAGTTTACTTGTTTCAAGAGTCTGCAAATGCTTAAATGTTATACCAAATAGAACTAAAAACAAAATCGGATTTATTCATTTGTAACATGCCATTTCTGTACTTGTTTACTTTTAAGTATTAGCCATGGGTCAGCGCTAGAACACATTTAAAAGTGTTTTTTATTTATATGTGTTCTTTGAAGTATGTACAGATAAAAAAAATATATTTACCAGCTTTAGGTGATTTTTTTTTGTACCAGCGGGAACAACAAAATATCTACCCTCTGTTCTTTTCATCCCTTTAGCAAATGCTTACTTGCTAGGGTGCAATAAAGTGCAATGGCATGGGGATGTGAGACATTTTATGATGATTGATTTACTTTTATGTCTTCTGGACAGATAATAGGTTTATATCAGTATCTTATCCTTCCATTTCAAGGGATTTGAAGCAGTATCAAGATATTCTGGGGCTTCCTTTTGCTCAAATGGGTTTAATTGCTAATATGTATGTTTTCCTCGTCTTCATTGCTTGACTTTGCTTGTGAGAAAGTGTCACTCATAGACGTTAAATGTCACTCATAATTACACAGAAATTATGAAAATGTCATACAAGAGCAATCTGAAACCTTGGCAGCTATGCTGTCGTAGGCCTTACCAGTGAAGAGGCCCCACCTCTCTGCAGACACATTTATGTACTACCACACAAAAAAAGACCTAATCCCCCAAGTACTACTCTATAAAAGGGCGTTATACACATCTCACATACTTTTTTTTGTCTGCTTTGCATACCTTATTATTATCGTTTCTTGAATTGGTCCTGTTCAGGGGCATCCTTCAGAATAGGGTCCTGCAATGGTGCTGCGTGGACTCAACCCCCATTCCCTGTCCAGTTTCGGTTGAGGGTGGATTACTTTATTTGGTCTCTCTTTCTTCAGCTTCTCAGCCCCAGCTCACGTCTAATGCACTTGCCTCCTCTGTGGATTGGAATTGAGGGGGTGGGTGTACAGCATATGCGCCATGTTACATGTTTATTTGGTGGCCATAGATGTACATCCCCAGCTGAAGGTGTTTACTACCCAAGGCTACTTAAGCTGTAGAGTTCTGCTCCTCAGGTGACTGTTGCTCCTGGCTGGTTCACTGCTATTAGAGCAATGTTTGCCTTTAGTTGCTTGATGGAGGGCGAGTACTCTTCTAAGAGACTGACAGGCCTTCAACTTCAGAAAGTCAGGGAGGTGTAAAGGGTGTTTTGGAGGTTCGTTTAAATGCCTTTATGACTGAAACATTTAGAGACACATATTTCTTCTCATTCTGCTTGGTTTTCCCAGGATGCTGGGGAAAACTCAGATACATCAGCCTTGACAGACCCCAGAGGGGGTTTTGTTGATAAAGAGGGTTTATTCTGGTCCTGTCTTCCTTAGGAAATCACTTGGGGCTTCCTATAGATCCAGTGAATGCTCTGTTCAATAGTTGTGCTCCCTTTTCTCTGTTACACAGGCTTCTTCTTAGATCCCTCAGTATGATTCCTGTTTTCAAGCATGCCATCCTTCATGAATAGAAAGGCATGGAGAAAATCACTGTCACCCAGCTTGTAACCAGAATATATCCAGTGGAAAACCATACTTTCCACTTCCTGTGACTGTAGATCCAGGGCTTCAGAACTTTACATGTTGCTTGAAAGTGACCAGGGAGGATTTCACCCATAGGAATGTAGGTGGGTCCATATGCAAGGCCTATTTAGTACTCAACCTGTGCATGAAGGCTTTTATTCTTCATATGCCTCCCAGAGTTTAGTCATTGGCTTCCACTTTCTTTCCATAACTATCCTGGAGGGTAAAGATTGTGCAGATCTTGTTGCTAAGATGGAATTACAAGTACAGTTTTTCGCAGGTGCTTCCTTTGACACTCTGAGACCTACAGCGATTTCCTCTGGGGCAGTCATTGCTGCTCTGTGCCATGTATTGAAGCATGATTGGTAGGCACATGGTCTTCAGAAATCTTCTGTTCTTCATCTTCTCTTTCTTGGCTGCTCTTTGTTTGGTCCTGAGTTGCTATGGCGATGAAGACGTGACAACAGACACCAACCACTGTCTTCATTACAGTGACTGCCCGATACCATGAAAAATCAGAAACCCACATGAGCCCTAAGGACACCAGTGGCGTAACACAAAATGATGGTGCACCCATCCAGATTGTGATAAGGGGCCCCAAGTCCCCAATATCTCATAAGTATTCATAGACTTTGGACTGAATGGCGGCCCCTTAAAAGGTTTGGGGCCACCCTGCGCCACTGAGGAGTGTGTTTGCCCCTGAAAGAGACATCTGATTTGCAGAGATGTGCAGCTTCTGAACTAAAGCTTAGAGCAGGTGCGGCCAATGCATCTCCAGATTCCTGCCATATTTTCAAAGTAACTGATATGTAAATGAGTCCTATTTAGATTTGCGGCATATATATGTATACTATACACATATTCTGAAACTGTATCATGGATCAAGCCATGCTGGCCCAGCCGCCTATTGATGGCCACCGCTGACTTTGATCATCTTGCAGTGAACATTTAGGGCATTCAAAAATTTGAATGACCTGAAAACATCATACAGCACCCCATTGTTCCCGCTCTACATTAATATAACCCTGGTGTCAAACAAATTGAGTAGAGGACATTTTTTTTAAACATCACACTACTACACTGGAAGCTAATTCATACTGTAGCCCTTATATAGTGTATTCAACAGTGTAGTCTTGAACCGTGTCATGTATGTGCATGTAACTTGCATGATCGAGGTAACTATCAGCAGCGATATTACGTATCTCTCGGACCTGTTTCAAGTGCTCGTCGTCCTTTTTCCCCAGCACTACACCCCCCCGTCCCCCCTGGGGCGGCAATTTGAGGGATAGCCCCGGGTGCCACAAGCTCTAGCTACGCCCCTGGGGTCACGTGACAAGAGATTGGCAGCTCCAGTGGCTTCGTTCTGTTCACCGAAAGGGAGGAAGTGGGAGGGCCGGGAAGATGGCGGCGCGCAGGAGCGTAAGTGTCAGGTGAGGAGCTCAGTGAGTGGCCAGGAGATTGTGCGCACGGGTGACATGGAGAGCGAAGAAGAGCAGCATACCACGACCCTGCTGTGCATGGGATTCGCTGACCCTGGTGCCATCCGAAAAGCATTGCGTTTGGCAAAAAATGACATCAATGAAGCGGTGGCGCTGCTCACAAACGAGCGGCCGGGCTTGGACTACGGCGGGTATGAGCCCATGGATAGCGGCGGCCCTCGTGGGGACAGTGGCGAGGGCAGTCGCAGCGGGCGCGGAGGCTTCGACCCTCCACCGGCCTATCATGAAGTAGTGGACAGTGAGGTAAGGAGAGTAAGGAAACTTCATATTTTGCAATGAAACCAGGAGGGGAAGCAGCTGACAGCAGGTTTAGAGAGACCACACCCGACATGGGCAGGGTACCCCATCTGAGCATCATGGTGTGTGTGTCCTACGCATGGTGTCCCCCCATCTCAGGAAAAAATAGTACAACAGGAACCTCCAGCCTATATGCCTCGAGCAATCAATGTTTTGTAGCATATAGGATGCGCCTTGTGAATATCGTGGGAGATTGAGTGTAGTGAGCGAGAGGTTGGTCTGCTCGCTCTACAGTTCCCATCCATATGGAGGGCAATCAATGAGCGTGAACAGTAAGGGACTCTATTAGTAACTATCTACATTTGCACGTAATTAGAGACGGGCAACTTGATCAAGAGTATCCTATGATGCACTAAACGGGAGCTACCCAGGTGGCATGATACACCCAAAGGTTGGCGCACTCGGCAAGCAGTAGCTTACTTCCTACTGCCAAGTATACGCTTGGTAACAAATACAGCACCAACACCCTGAGATTCCCACTATGGGGAGAAGGCTGTAAACACGCATTCATTGGCATCAATTGCACCACTATGAATGCATCCAATGAGAACTACAGTAGTAGCTCTTAATCAGTTGAGGGGATTAATCTAGATATTCAACCTTTAGCCCACTAACGGAGAAAATGTTTGGGGTGTCTCATATAATACTTATCAGGCAAGGCGAAAATATAAGAATTCTGGGCGTGGGGATCAGTGTAAGGTATATCATTGTTAAGTATTTGTATGGGACACGTGCTGTAAAAACCGCTTACTATTGTGAAAAAGGATGAACAAATAGGAGGCATTGTGGAAGGTACAAAAACTAAACGCGTGAATCAAAACGTGAGTTTGGCACGCACTCGCTTATGCTGAATCCCTCTTAACTTGAATGAAAGTAATTAAATACATTTTGCGTGCTACAGAGTATGAATGGCTGCTTACCTACGTGCCCTTCAGTAACTCAGTAAACCTCATTATGAAAAGCACTCCTCATTACTTACATGAGGAAACATGGTTTAATGATCGTTGTATTAGAGTACAGTGTGTTTTAAAGCCAGGTGATTTTTATTTATAAGCAGTAAAAAAGTGATGTTAATTGTTCGTACCTTATTCTACCTTTTTAACTCTGCCTGTGGCAGCAGCACTGGTTATGCGTTGATCATCATGCTTTCTGTTTCATCCTGCTTGAAAGTGTAATCTTGCTCCTTATCTGCGTTTCTGAGTAGGCAGAGGGTTCATGCCCTCTCCCAGTATTCCAGTAGGGATCTCCGGCCAGCTGTTGCACAAATACTTGATCTCAAAATTGTGCAGCCCAGGATCTCTTTTGAAACCTACTAGTGACTAGTGTGCTTGGTTCCCTGCCCCCTGGCTGTGCTTGCTTCCCTGCCCCTGCTTGCTTCCCCGCCTGTGCTTGCTTCCCCGCCCCCTGGCTGTGCTTGCTTCCCCGCCCCCTGGTTCCCCTGCCCCTGGCTGTGCTTGCTCCCCTGCAACCTGCCTGTGCTTGCTTCCATGCCCCCTGGCTGTGCTGCTCCCCCGCCCCCTGGTTCCCCTGCCCCTGGCTGTGCTTGCTCCCCTGCAACCTGCCTGTGCTTGCTTCCCTGCCCCCTGGTTTGCTTCCCTGCCCCCTGGTTTGCTTCCCTGCCCCCTGGTTTGCTTCCCTACCCCCTGGTTTGCTTCCCTGCCCCCATGCTGTGCTTGCTTCCCTGCCCCCTCGCTGTGCTTGCTTCCCTGCCCCCTCGCTGTGCTTGCTCTCCTGGGTGGGTGTGTGTGGCTCTGGGTGGGTGTGTGTGGCTCTGGGTGTGTGTGAGTGTGTGTGGCTCTGGGTGTGTGAGTGTGTGTGGCTCTGTGTGTGTGTGTGTGTGGCTCTGGGTGTGTGTGGCTCTGTGGCTCTGGTTGTGTGTGGCTCTGGGTGTGTGTGTGTGTGTGGCTCTGGGTGTGTGTGTGTGTGTGTGTGTGGCTCTGGGTATGTGTGTGTGGCTCTGGATGTGTGTGTGTGTGTGTGTGTATGGCTTTGGGTGTGTGTGTGTGTGTGTGGCTTTGGGTGTGTGTGTGTGTGTGTGTGTGTGTGTGGCTTTGGGTGTGTGTGTGTTTGGCTCTGGGTGTGTGTGGCTGGCTGTGTGTGTGTGGCTCTGGGTGTCTGTGGCTCTGGGTGTGTGTGTGTGGTAGTAATTGCTGTCTGCTGAGCTCGTCCAGTAGGGTACAATAGGTCTCACATTTGCGAGAGATTAAGCTATTGGCAATGTAAATGACAATGTCATTTATTTATCTGTTTTCAAAACCAACACATAAATAAAAATGTTGTCATTTACAATGCCAATAGCTCTAACTTTTGCCAAGGCGAAACCGTTGCATTGTAAATGCTTGTTTTGGATTGCGATCCCCAAACCATGATCTTGCTTTTTTCTTTGTTAATGTAGATGCTGTTATCTTTGCACTATTTTTCAGCATGAAGAAGTAGTCACTGGAGAACATCTTGAGTGTGTGCCAGAAGCACTGAATTGTCAGAGTAGAGAGGAATGTGCTTGAATTTTCACTTCTCTGCTGGCTTTTTCAAGAGATCTTTAAGGACATCATTTGTTAATATGTTGAAAAGGAAGGGGGCAGGCATGCACACTAGTTTTACTCCTGTTTAAATGGAAAATATTGGTGTTAGTTCACCATTTGCACAATTCTTCACTTGCTTAAATGTGCCTGTCTGTGTGAAATCATGAGTAGATTCTGAGATTTTTTATTCAGTTTGGACCATAGCTTGTTTCAGTCAGTATGGTCAAATGTGACCGAGAGATCTAGGAAAGCTGTGTACCATCATTCTCATTTCTATGTTGAGTGCTTTAAAGACAGGTTCCAGGAAGAATGAAGGCATGGTTGATGGTGAAGAGGCCATGTCTTAATCTTATTAGGCATATGGTCCCAATGCCTTTGATTTTCAGGATTATACTGGTAAGGGTCTTGGCTTCTTTGCCAATCATGCTGAAGGGATAGTATGATTTTGTATTTGACATCTTGTTTTTCTTGTATGTCAGCACTATGTCGCTATGGAGCAAAGAGTCTGGAATGGTCCAGGTTTCAATGCAGTGAAGAAAAAGATCCTGCACCATTTTCACCACCAGTACGGGTACTTTTTAAACAGTTTGTCTGGGAGGAGGCTGGGCCATGGTGGTTTTCACTTTTCAAGCTGGAAATAGCTTCTTTAATCTCATTAAGAAAGAACCAGTATTTGATTTTGGAGGTTAGGTTGGTGGCAGCTCCTACTCGGTGCCGCTCAGACCTGCAGAGGCAATTTTCTTTCTGAGGCACTTTTGTTTCAAGTATGCTCTAATGTGACTGTTACCTTTTAAATTGCTCCTGTCATCGATCTTTTTGGGCGAAAACGCTCATGCAAAATGTAAAAATTGTATGATTTTATAATTCACTCTGTGCATTGCTTACTTGCAAACTTTACTCCAGGGTGCGAGGTGAGCCTTCCCTGCCCCGTTCCACCGCTACTTGTTGTGCCGATTGTGTGGAGGGCGGGCGGCCATCTTGGGTGTAGTCCCGGACCCCGACCGGGCTGGTGGCAGCACTCTAGCTGGGGGAGGGAGGTCCACATATAAATTACTGGCCAAACCGGGTCGCTTGCGGTTAGAGTAGGTTGGTGGCAGCTCCTATTCGGTCCCGCTCAGACCTGCAGAGGCAATTTTCTTTCTGAGGCACTTTTGTTTCAAGTATGCTCTAATGTGACTGTTACCTTTTAAATTGCTCCTGACATCGATCTTTTTGGGCGAAAACGCTCATGCTAAATTTTATGATTTTATAATTCGCTCTGTGCATTGCTTACTTGCAAACTTTACTCCAGGGTGCAAGGTGAGCCTTCCCTGCCCCGTTCCATCGCGGCTTGCTCTGTCGATTTTGTGGAGGGCGGGCGGCCTTCTTGGGTGTAATCCCGGACCCCGGCCGGGCTAGTGGCAGTGCTCTAGCTGGGGGAGAGAGGTCCACATATAAATTACACATGCCTTTTCGTACGCACAGCGGACGCGTGCAGCAGGCGCACTGCTGGCGTGCTGAAGTTAAGCCAACGGTTAGCCCGTCTGGGCCCGCCGGGCCTCGGGCGCGCCTAACGCCGGCCCTGCTGCCCTTCTTTCGTCCCCTTTTGTGGGTGGTCTAAAGAGGTATTCCCAAAGGGAGCTCATGGCTCTTAACCCTACTGTTTGCAAAAGCACTCAACCTTGGGCGGTCTCTGACTGCGCCCATAAAATCCGTCCCCTTTGTAACTTTACCCTATCTCCAATTCCAACTACGCCAGTCTCTAGTATTAATACCAAAGATACGATATCGGCCTCACTAATCAACGCTCACTCTGTGGTGAAACATGCAGCGGACATATTTGAGCTGTTGTCCGAGGGCAGTCTTGACATTTTGTTCATCACAGAGACGTGGTTTAATAGCTCCTGCGCCCCTGTGGTTGAATTTGCTATTCCACGGGGCTATAAAATTATGAGAGCTGACTGTGTCGCTGGGAGAGGCGGAGGGGTGGCGGTCGTTTTTAGAGACTCCTGGTCCTTTCTTAGTGAGTCCTCTAGTGAACTGGGAGATGGGGAGTTTCTTCACTTCTCCTTTGTTCTTTCGCCTCATTTCACACTGGGCGGCATACTGATTTATCGCCCTCCAGGTCCTTGTGGTTTTTATCTTAAGGCATTGGAAGAGGTGATTGTACCCCGGGCTCTGAGGTTCACCAATTTTCTGCTCCGGGGCGACTTAAACATTCATGTTGATACGAAGGAGTCACCTGATTCCTTAAGCCTGTTAGAATCTCTTAGTTTGGCCCAGTTGACCCAGTGGGTAAAACTACCTACACACTCGGGTGGCCATCTTTTGGACCAGATTTGTTCTAATCTTGCCCTGACCACTTCCGACCCCCAAATTCTTCCGTGGTCGGACTATAGGCTCATTAGGTTTTCCTGGCCTTTAATTAAATTCTCTTCCTCGACTCTGCCCATTACTTACCATCAGAAGGTTAATGTGTTTGCCCTGTCCAACACTCTTCAGCAGAGCCGTCCAGTGCTCGGCCCCGGGGTTACAGCTGCTGTGCAGCAATATGACACCTGGATTAGCTTGGGGGTACAGGCCTCTGTCAAACAGGGCTTTGGCTCTAACAAGCGCGCCACACCTTCCAAGCCCTGGTTTTCACATGCTCTGAAAGCACTGAAGCTCGAGTGTAAAAAGCTGGAGAGATGTTGGAGACGTGCTTACTGCCCCTCTGCTAAGGGGGCTCTACGTGCCGCTCTGAGGGTTTATTATGACGCCATAAAGACAGCAATGGGGGAATTCTATGCAGGCAGGATTTCTAGGGCAAATAATAACAGCAAGGAAATCTTCTCGATTGTGAAAAGTTTTCTTTCCCCCCATACTGAACAACCTTTGGTTCCTTCTTCCACCCATTGGTGTGAGGCTCTGTCCTCTTTTTTTAGTGATAAAATTGTGGGGATCCAGCACAGCCTGCGCGCTATTTGCCAGGATCAGAGTAACCAGGATATTTATCCATCTGACCCCTGCCCCCCCATTCCCCCTGTTTTTAATGCTTTTTCCCCTCCCAATGAGGCAACCACTCTAGCTGTCCTCAAATCTTTGAATTCTGGCTCCCCCACTGACCCCTGCCCGGCCCGTATCTTAGGGGAGGTGGTCTGCTCCGAGGTCGTAGAGATTATTGGCCTTTCGTTTAGGACGGCTACTGTCCCCGACAGCTGGAAACAGGCCAAACTCCGGCCGCTTCTCAAAAAACCAGAACTAAACTTTGATATTCTAGCCAACTACCGCCCCATCTCTTTGTTACCAGCATTGGCTAAAGTCACGGAAAAAATAGCATTTCGCCAGCTCGATGCCTTTGTGGAAGATTCTCATGCACTCCATCCTGCTCAGTCTGGGTTTCGTGCCACCTATAGTACTGAGTCTGCTTTGGTGGAAATCTCTGAGGCTATAGGGGAGTGCCTAGATGGAGGCGGCAGAGCGGCTCTGATCATGTTAGACCTCTCTGCCGCTTTCGACACGGTGCCCCATCAGCAGTTGCTCTCGCGGCTGACATCCATTGGCATTGCTGGTTCTGCATTAGAATGGCTGACGTCATTCCTGACCAACCGAACTCAGCAGGTGTGGATGCCCCCCTTTGTTTCTTTGGCCAAGCTGCTTTCCACAGGGGTACCACAGGGGTCTACATTAAGCCCACTGCTGTTTAACATCTATTTTACCCCCCTGATCTTCTTGGCCGAGAAACTTGGGGCAAAAATAATAGCTTATGCCGAAGACACGCAGCTGCTGTTTACCTGACCTGACGGGGATCTGGATACCTCTGCGGTCCAGCGATGCCTCTCCTCAGTTTTTTCCTGGCTTGCTCTGGCCCAGTTAAAATGTAATGAAAATAAGTCAGAAATACTTCTATATGGGCAGTTCCCCCCCAATTTTAGAGAATCTTTATGGCCACCTGATGTCCCCTTCCCCAGTGCGGCCGGCAAATCAGGTAAGAACCTAGGAGTTTGGTTTGGGGAAGACCTCAAATTTGAGGAGCACATTAAAAGCTCACTTGTGGATGCTTCTGCACTCTCAAAGCCCTCCGTAGGTTTTTTTGACTTGTGGTTGTTATGTGGGTCATCTGCTTCATTTTGTCTAGCTTGGAACTGTTCTGGACACCTTCTGGGTTCCTACTGTCTTTTATTTTCTATCGCTGGAAGGGCAATGGTTTGGAATCCTTGTGGTTCTGATGTGGTAAGGCGCCATGTTTCCTGCAACAGGATGATGTCATTATCTTCAAGGACTTTGTTAACCTGCTGATCTGAGGCCTTCTCAACAAGAGCAGCTATATTTCAGGAGACAATTTTTATTTATAATTTCCATCCTAGTCTAGCCAGGATTAAACTTTAGGTCTGACGTCTTTCCTGGCAGACTGCCGGTGGTCACCTGCAGGAGTGTTATGCAAATCCTCGCTTAGGAGTTCTTTATGTGTCTCTCTCTAGGTGTTTTGGCACCTGCACCTCCATTACCCTAAATTACCCGGCATACAGATCCCTTCTCTTGGTTTGCTTTGGTTAAATTAGGCATCTTACAAATTGTTTTCCTAGCAACGCTGCAGAAGTGAACTTCAGCTAACCTGTGAGGGGTATTTTCTTTTGCCTACCCACTTAGGGTCTGCTCTGTTGGAGTCACGTTTTCTGGTTGGAACACGTGACAAGGGGTCAGTTGGATGTCAGCTATGAGATGAGTTACTTAATTTGATTCTTGAACTAACATCACAAAGTGAGAATCTTTTTGTTGGTCTTTGGCTGACCTTCTCATATAAGATGTATTCCTTGGTGCTACTTGTGTAGCAGAGTCTCATTTCTTCTATCAGAGGGCAAATACATTTCATTTTCAGAGGTTATTGAGGAGCTCCTGCCTGTCCAAGCAGCTTACTTCTTGACTGTTGGCTTCTCATTGTTGGTTGATTCTTTTTCAGAATCTAAGACTTGGTCCTGCAATAATTTTACATACTAGCCAGTAGAAGACTTTAGGCCTGATTTATATGCTGGCGTGGTAGAAACTCCATTTCAATGGTGACAGAGTTTCCTAGCCACCAACATATTGGTCCACCTGTCCGATCTATATGCAGGGCGCATCCTAAGTTTGTGAATCACAAGGGGGGAAGTAGAAGCATTCTGGGGCCCCCACTCAGCTTCTGAATATGTAGCACTAAATCAAAAAGGAGTGGAGCCAAGAGGCCTCAAGAGATCTGGTACAAATATGTAGAAGACCCTCAACAGCCATTTCCCGCCTTTGGTATGTTTTTTGCCATTGGCGTAATCTTGGTTGATCCTGGCCTCACATTGGCCAGAAGGCCAATGTGAGGGGCGAAGCTCGTGTTGGCTGTTAAATGCTCTTTCTTTCTGTCACAGGGATCTATCAATCCTCCTCCGTTTTTTGCACAAGCATCTTAAAACCAATAAGGGAGCAATACATTTGATTTTTTCCATAAACAAGAGTGACTACATTAACTTGATCTGGCACATCCTAAAGCTTTGCACTAGTAATGGGGACGGGGTCTCCCATCGTCAAGAACAAGTAACCTCCACCAGATATGCTCTATTAATGCAGGATTTCTAAGGATCTGGACCCATTACCCCAACTCACGTGTATTTGTTAAATGAATCAACAATTCCCTCATGAGCAAATGATACTGCTAAAAGCAGTTAAGCTTAATACAGGAATTTATGCAAGAATTCTGTTTTCATCATATGTATATGTGGTCAATTTCTCCAGAACAATTGCCTTGTGCCTGTGAGCCACTTCCCCTATAAAAAAATAAACTAGAATGAAATGTTAATTTCTCAGTAATGAGACCTGCCAACATAGGGGCACACCACTACCTCCAATTGTGGTTTCCATTGCCAGAAATCTTGAGGTCCATGCGTGATTGGCTTCTCCGGTTTTGTTTTCTTCCCATTCTGGGTGGGGTTTGTTGTCTAGATTTTATAAATGGACAGAAAAAAATGACAAGTCCCAGAAAAAAAGAAAAAAAACTGAACTGGAGCAGTCTGCCATGCAAGTAAGTACCTTTCGAACTTGGCACACCTGCCCAGTCTGACCAGTAGCCTTTAGTAATTACTTATCGTATACATTCATATTTAGCATGTATTTAGCAATCACAGACTCTAATGAAAATAGTGTGTCCCAGCCAGGCAATGTTCATTATTGGTAATCCAATTTCGTGAGGAGCAGAACAGACAGCATGTAGACACCCAGCATAAGGGTAGTAGGCCTTTGAGAGAGCTCATAGAGTAGACGACACAACATAGTTAATTTAAAAGGGAGCGTTTGGAAAGAGAATTCGGAAGTTCAGAGGGAAGTTAACCGTACTAAATTTCTATTTTATTCTTTTCCTTTAAGTAATTCGTGACGAGAACCCTTTTTACTAATATTTATTTCCAATATATCCTCTGATTTATTTTACTCATACTCTCATTTACTATTTCGAGTTTGTTCTATGTGTTTGTTATTCGATTCTTCAGAAACTGAAACATATCCATTTGTTTGTGGTATTTTTGTGAGTCATGTAATCTGATATTATGTGTTATGCACTGAAAAGCATAAATGTGTATCCTGACAATGCGTTTAGGTAGGCAAGGTTTGATTTTTTTTACCGACGGTTTTATTGCCTTTCCTTCTGTTAAGTGTCTGCCCTTCAAATAACCCTTAGATTCCTACTAGATAAGGAAATTGCCTGCCAAGCTATGATTTTCTGAGAAAAGAGTCCACTATTTTAGTTTCCTGTGAAGTATGGGGCATATTATCAAGAACGGCGTTAAAAATGATCGCCAGTTTAGCGGCAGAAAACTGCTGCTAAAGCGGCGATAATGGGCTTGATAATATATACCCTTGAGAATTCCAATAGAAGCCCATGTTCTGGTGTGAACATGGGCTTCTATTGGAATTCTCAAGGGTATATATTATCAAGCCCATTATCGCCGCTTAAGCAGCAGTTTTCTGCCGCTAAACCAGCGATAATTTTAACGTCGTCCAAGATAATATGCTCCTAAGGGGCATATTAGCAAGAACCTTGTTAAAATGATTGCAGTTTTAGCGGCTGGAAACTGCCGCTAAAACGGCAATAACAGGCTTCTATTGGAATTCATATAACGCATATTAGCAAGCCCATTATCGCCGTTTTAGCAGCTGTTTCCTGCTGCTAAAATGGCAATAATTTTAACGAGGTTCTTGCTAATATGCCCCCATGTGTTTTAATTAGAATATAAAAGTAGCAGAGTGGGCACGAAGAACTTGAATTACATTCATAATCCAGTCGGAGGCCATACTTTGCCTCTGACGCTTATTTGCTTGAGCGCACCGATGGTGTAAGCACATCGCTATATGACATCCTGTCCCACTTTTAGCCCCTTGGCGCTGGCAGCATTCGCTAAATATAGCTCTTTGATGCTATGTTGAGGCAGTACTTTTCAAAGCCACGAGTGAGAGAAAAGAAGAGCGAATAGTTAGAAAGACCTCAGGAAAACAATGAAAAGCATAACCTATGATAATAAATATGCATCTTCTTACGTTGACAGGTTTTCTTTGGAGAGCTACGATGGAATAACATGTGAACGTGAGGCACGTGGATTAACAATCGCGGTGGTGAGTCTAGTTTAATATTTCAGTATTTGATTTTAAAATACAAAAGTATGAACTGTAATAGATTACAGTAATTGTATTCAAAACGGTTTGCCATGTACTGTTTCGAGTAATGCCTGGACCTCTCCACTGAGCATAACCATATCTAGCTCGCAATTATTATACATTATTTACTGCAAAATCTAGTCTTATGTATCATAAAACTGGAGTTCAGTCAACTCTGTTGTTTCTTGTACTAAAAGCGTCAATAATAATATTGCTGGATTTGTGAGCTTGTTTTGTCTTTGCCATTTCAGTTTGGAGTTTTGATCTTCTTTCAAAAGTTCAGATTTTATGCACCCAGCGTACCTTTGGTCTTATTTCAAAATGTTCAGATTTCATGCACCCCGCGTACCCTTTTAGATTTCATGACGTTGTTTCCAAAAATTAAACTTTGCACACCAGGATGGGATGGGATGGTCTGGTTCTATATCTGAATTCATTATATTCCGTTTCTCATCTTACTCACCTTTCCTCCCCCCTACTTCATTTCCCTCACCTCTACTAGCTGCCAAATGTCTCTACTCATGATGAAATGATCACCAGTCCCGTACTAACAAGGTTCTCATTCAATTTCCATGTGTAGGATTGTCTCCATTATCCTTCACTTCAATGTCTGCCCCACAACCCTGCATTCATGTGAACGCAATCAATGCACTTTCACTGTCTGTGGAAGCTGTATCCACCCTCCATCTTGTACCATGATAAATCATGGTCAATCCAAAATGGATTCCACTGCTCCTCTATATTCACGCCACAGAGTTTTACTACTCCATGTGTCAAAGATTTACTGCATCTACCTGTGCTCGAAATGCAAATCAAACTTAGACAGAAGGGATTGGGGTTCACATCAAGTGGACACGAGTGGAGCCAGTACTCCCCACTTTATTATGCCACAGAAATATTGACAAAAATTAGCTATGTTTCCTCCGCTGCTTTATGTGACTTTTCTGGGGCACAGCATGCCTGCTATGAACGTGGTTCATCCCTCTAGGTGACAGAACAGGCCCTGGACCTCATTTTATCATGGGCAGATCTTAGCATTTGTGTCCACTTTCAGTTAGCTTGGACACAGGACCAAACAAAAAATAAGGTACCAGTTTTACGTGCATTTAGACGCTCAATCCAGGAATTAATCTCTGTTTACCATGTATAAACTATTCCTGCCTCAACAATGAGTGACTGAGTGCTTGTATAGGCGAATCAGTTTGTGATTTGTTGCATGATTTATGTTTATGTTTATGTTTATGTTTGTTCAGCAATGAGCCTACAGGTACTAAGCAGGGAAACAGACAGGTCTTTAAGTTTTTCCTGAGTATTTTAGTGAGTTAATACATGGATGAGAGGACGCATGGTGGCTCAATGAATAATTTTTTAGCTAGATGAATAGATTAGTACATGCATGGATTATTGGTCATGTAAGTATATGGATGGATGAAAGATTAATGAATAACGGTACCTAGATGAATAGATGAGTAGGATCATGAGTAACTGAATGGTGCTAAAGGTGGGGGTGTCCTATTGGCAGCAAGGAGCTGCTCTCCCTTTCCAATCTTGCTATTTGATTTTTCATCCATTCACTTTCTCAACTACTCATTCATCAGTGCACTTAGTCACGCATTCATCAATCCGTGCGTGCAATCATTCAACCCTTGACTAGTTTTCACATTCATCTACTTACTCAAGCACACATTTTAACATGCCAGTGAAGAAGCCCTTGAAACACCCTTTTTAGGTCTCGCCTAGCGTTAAAGCGCGCATGCGATACTCGCATAGCGAGACATGTTGGGGTAAAAGTATTTTAGGAGAAGGAGTTCTAATCCTGCCCAGGCTTTCTATTGGGCAATGACAATATTTATTTAAAACACTGTCTACAGGGTTTTTGGTTACCGCCCTTTGGCTTTTTTGTACACACCCTTGGGACACCGAGTCCACAGCGTCTTTCAGTTTAATGGTTGTTTTGTTGTCTGAGGAGGTGTGTCAAAGTAAGGTTCAGGCAGAGTTCCCCAAGGCATCTGCTTTCCAGGCCATCACGCTGCCTTTATGCCTGTAGCACGTGCCATTGCGTCTCTATGACTGGGCCGTGGACTCAGCAGCAGTAATAACAGCATTTCTTCTACGCTGCCTCCTTCCTCTAGCTGGTCTGTCTCTCTGTGAGTGCATCTCGCCCCCCACCCACTTCGGCCAGGCTCTCTCTCCCAGCATCTGCCGGGAGGAGGGGGTGAGGAGGAGGAGGAGGAGGAGGGCTGTACATGAAAGGAAGCCGTCGCCTCTACAACGCCATCTTTCGAAATCCATTTGGAAAGTGACACGCCGTGGAGTCTAATGTATTTGCAAGCCAATGATGCCTTCCTAAAGAGAGAGATCCCCGTCTGACTGTGGCACGGTCAAGTTTTTCTCAGACACAGGGCTTGGCTGGTCAAATATATGCCCAGGCTGACGCTCCTCACCCTCAGCCGCTATATCATAATATTTTTGGAGAGCCTTCCTTCCCTCTCGCACCACCGCGCTCTCCCACCCCACATGATGCGTGGCTTAAACATTTCCTTCCTGACTCACGGGTCACGGGCTGTCCCTGCTGGTTTGTAAACACAGCCTCACCGGCAAAGGAAGCGGGAATTCTGAACCCTTCCTAAGTATAAGTAATCAATGAGAGGCTGGCTCCCAGAGGACCCTTTAAATCCCAGAGTGTCCAGATGATTCTGTGTTAAACGGAGAATGTTAAGTGCACGTACCCTCGGCGCTTTTCGTTTTAGCCTCTTGGTCTTCATCAGCACATATACAAGCACCTTCAAATACCCGAGTTCAGGATGTGTACCCTAAAAAATAAAACGTACTAAGCTATAATGGTGCTCCTTCTATAATAAAAATCTAAGCCACATTTACCGTGCAAAAGACAACTAACTTGCCTCTTAGCTCACTCCCGGTATGGTCTTCAGTGCAGATTGGTTGGAAATTAATAAGTCTTACTCGTAACAAATACTTTTTAATGCAGTGATATAATATAATGAACCAGAGTGCGTTAGTGAAATGCACATTTTTGACTTTTGAAGACATTTCAACTCATGAGATTTGCACGGCAAATGTTTTCAGTCTCCGCTCGTGCAGGGGCTCTTCGCGCCCAGCTAGACCCTTGGCTCAGCTCTCCCCGTTCATTTGCTGTTTTTTGTTTTTACTTTAAAGATAAACGCGGTGCCTGCTTCAGAGACACCGCGCTTTCTGTTTCATTTATTTTTTTATTCTTTAAAGCTGAGCATGGTGTCCACTTCAGGGACACAGCGCTTTCTGTTTCAGCTTTATTTTTTTAACCCCCCTCGGACGGAATTTCCAGAAGGGCCTCGTGGGCGTACGGCACGTGGGTCATGCTACAGGCTGATTTGCATATAGCCATGCCTGAACTGGGGTGGCAGAGTGGGCTAAAGAACGGTGATGGATTAAACCCAGATCTTTTGACTGGGTGTGAGTGTTTGATTGATTCAGATGCTCCGTCCATCACCACCCCCTTTTGTACCGCTTTTGGCCGCCATAAGTGTGGCAGGGTATGCTCAGACGTGAGTCCCTTGCTCACTTTGCCACTGGATTCAAGCAAGCCGGGCTGAAGACGGCTGGAATGCCAGAAACCGGTCCTCGGAAGCTTGTTTCCGGTCCAGGGAAGACATGGCTTGGCAGTTCAGGCTGGACTGTTCCCATGAGGCACAGGGTCTGACTGATTTGCATATAGCCATGTCTGAACAGGGGTGGCAGAGTGGGCTAAAGAACGGTGATGGATTAAACCCAGATCTTTTGACTGGGTGTGAGTGTTTGATTGGATCAGATGCTCCGTCCATCACCACCCCCTTTTGTACTGCGCGTGGAGATGCAGGCAAACATGGCCCAGATTTGGGGCCCAAGGACTGGCTTCAGATTCAAACAGGCGAGGCAGGCCTGGCTTCTCGTGTGGGGAGATTTGCAACCAATCTTGTGGTAGGTTACTGCGGGCTCTTATATCCGACTCCCGTAGGTGCCTAGTACCCCGCCAGCATGCCCCAAGTTCAGCTGGATGTATTCCCGCACTGCTGACATGCTTTCCTTGGTGAACAGCCCTCAGGCTGCGTGCCAAAGTTAAGTAAAGCATCCTTTCCTCCGTGACCTCCGATAGGCATGTGTCCCACCTCCAGGAGTACACCCCTCCCCGGACAGCTGAGAGTGGTGTCCGCCTGTCCCGTCTCCTCTTTTGAGGAGTTCCTCTGTCTGCTGTGTGCTCAGTGCTGAGGCCAGCACAGCACACCCTCCCGAAACTGTTCCTACGCTTCCCCACTCTGTCCCGTTGCGCTTCTAACACTCCATTCTGACCCTGAGCACTGCGTTTCTTTCACAGTTCTCGTTCGTGGTTTTTAGGTCTCGCCTGTCGATGCGCATGCGCATCGAGCAAGCGAGACTATGGGGGCTTATCCACTCTTTATCCAACTTGCAAGGAATCGTGGCGATTCCTTGCAGTGCACGAGAAATTTAAGCTCAATGCGCATGCGCATTGAGCTTAAAAGCGCGTGCACATGCCCCCAGCCGCCTGCCTTGCCTACTCTCCCGCCCCCTCACTTCTTGATTGCACGGCCGCTAGGCCGTGCCTCCCCTACTCTCCTCCCCCCTCCCGCCTGCCTTGTTAGTTACTGCTACTCTCCCGCCCCCTCACTTCTTGATTGCACGGCCGCTAGGCCGTGCCTCCCCTACTCTCCTCCCCCTTCCCGCCTGCCTTGTTAGTTACTGCAAGCATACAGAGCTGTTTTGCGACGGGTAAATCTCGCGAGGTGAGAGTGGGCACAGTCGGATCTGGCGGGCTGTCGCTTTCCTAAGTTCACCGGCTCCGCAGCCCCAAACATCGTGGAGCAGTAGCTGACAACTAGGGCCAGTAACTGGCGCATGCTGTGCTCTCGCACCGGTACCTAATTCCTCTTTCTTGCTTTAAGCCTTCGCAAATTTTAGTTAACAGCCATGTTGGGTGAAACGGGGGGTTACATTGAAGCTTCTCGACTGGGGTTGCGTACCCTCACTAAGATGGCGCTTTTATAACAGCAGACTTGTCGAATGCCCCTCAAAACATGTCTGCCAAGAAAAACGCGACGCGCAAATTTTAGTTAACAGCCATGTTGGGTGAAACGGGGGGTTACATTGAAGCTTCTCGACTGGGGTTGCGTACCCTCACTAAGATGGCGCTTTTATAACAGCAGACTTGTCGAATGCCCCTCAAAACATGTCTGCCAAGAAAAACGCGACGCGCAAATTTTAGTTAACAGCCATGTTGGGTGAAACGGAGGGTTACATTGAAGCTTCTCGACTGGGGTTGCGTACCCTCACTAAGATGGCGCTTTTATAACAGCAGACTTGTAGAATGCCCCTCAAAACATGTCTGCCAAGAAAAACGCGACGCACAAATTTTAGTTAACAGCCATGTTGGGTGAAACGGGGGGTTACATTGAAGCTTCTCGACTGGGGTTGCGTACCCTCACTAAGATGGCGCTTTTATAACAGCAGACTTGTAGAATGCCCCTCAAAACATGTCTGCCAAGAAAAACGCGACGCTCGGAAGACTCGTGATGTTAAACATGCGTTTACCCTCAACCGTCAAAGTGAATGAACTGTTGCTACATTTAATAGCTATTAAAAACCCATCAGCATTTTCTCATGTATGGTTTTCAGGTTTTCCACACTCCACAAACACCCTCTGCCTAACAGCTGAACAAAGCCACACTTGCGTCGAAGTGGAAAGTCCCCGACGATCTCTGTTCGATCTTTAGTCTGCTTTGCTTTCACTTTCTTTTAAGACTGTAAAGTTACCATTTCCAGGAAAGGAAGGACACCCACGCGCAGTACATGTGAACTCCACCACTCCCATTCCATCTGCTCCATCCATATTTTTTAGGTCTCAACCCCTCACTCACCCTCACTCTCACTCATCCTCACTCACCCTCAACCACCCTCAACCCCTCACCCTCACTCACCCTCAACCCCTCACCCTCACTCACCCTCAACCCCTCACCCTCAACCCCTCACCCTCACTCACCCTCACCCTCACCCTCACCCTCACTCACCCTCAACCCCTCACCCTCACTCACCCTCAACCCCTCACCCTCACTCACCCTCAACCCCTCACCCTCACCCTCACTCACCCTCACTCACCCTCACCCTCACTCACCCTCACCCTCACTCACCCTCAACCCCTCACCCTCACTCACCCTCACCCTCACTCACCCTCACCCTCACTCACCCTCACCCTCACTCACCCTCAACCCCTCACCCTCACTCACCCTCAACCCCTCACTCTCACTCATCCTCACTCACCCTCAACCTCTCACCCTCACTCACCCTCACCCACCCTCAACCCCTCACCCTCACCCTCACTCACCCTCAACCCCTCACCCTCACTCACCCTCACCCTCACTCACCCTCAACCCCTCACCCTCACTCACCCTCAACCCCTCACCCTCACTCACCCTCACCCTCACTCACCCTCACCCTCACTCACCCTCACTCAGCGCAACCACAGCATCTTCACTAAATATATTTAATAAACTTTAAGCTATTGGCAATATAAAATAAAATCCATTTTATTTACGTATTAATTATTAATTGTTTTTTAAAGCCATTGATTTTTTTTTATATCAATACATATAAGTCACATATAAGTCCCGTTAATACAAAACATGTTGCTTTACAAATGCTAGAGGTGTCACATTTACAAAAATTATAACTATTGGCTTTGTAAAGAAGAAAGCTATTAATTTAGCTATTTAGAAAAAACAACACATAAATAAAAAACAAAAAAATAAATAACACCTATAGCTCAAACTTTACTACTGCAAGACCTATTGCATTTCCAATGCTTGTTCCGTCTCTGTCACCCTCTGTCTAGTCTAGCCCCATTTCTTATTTGCTCACCCAATGTCCCTTCGCTGTTATTTATATTTTTCAACCACTCTATTTAAAAAAAAAAAAATTATATTTCTTTTGCAGTTGTTTATAGCGCCAACTCGGCCCAAGGGTATTAAAGCATTTTACATGAGCAGTAGTTACATTATGAGGTCACAGAACACTGCCCGAGTCCCATGTGGGACTCTGCGCCTCATGAGGAACGTAGGGAAAACGAAGTGAACAGGCCCGCATGTGTTTTACGGGGAATGGGCAGCTGTGCGACACGCAGCTCCAGAGGTGAAAGGGCAAACAAAGCAAGGGTCTGCTTGGAGCAGGGAAAGGAGACTTGGAGAGTGTCAGAAGCATTTCATGTGAGACAAGGAAGACTGCACAGGATACACAGAACATGTTCAGGGGACAGAGGGGTAGACAGCAGCGGGCAGAGCAGCGGCTTAACAAAAGGTGAGGGGGCTCCCCACTTGTTTATTTCAGGGATGGGTGGAGGCTGCAAAACGAAAGCGGGGAAGGGAAGCTTTTTCTTAATGAAGTACATATTCTTAAAATTATTTTTATGGCTTTTGCTTCCGCTCGGATTGTGTTGTATGCGGCTGATTGCCACATACAGAATGACAATGGGCCAGTCTGGGCTGGCACAGCATGTGGTGGCCTCCTCCAGACTCAGACCAGGGCAGGGCATTGGGTCACATGAAAGTGCAAAAACGCCCATGTTGCTGCTAGGTGGCAATCCAGTTAATGGAAGGAAGGCAGTGAAAGAAGTTCAAAGGAAAGGAATAGTTATAGTATAGCAGCCATGGTTCCTGCGTTTTTATTTTGTGCAACTAACAACCATTGACAAAGCCAATAGTTCTGGCTTGTTGTAGGTGTAAGGTGACTTCTTCTAAGTGTAACGTTACTTGTTGTATTATATATCTGGATGCAATGACAGAAGCAACAAAAATACCAGTCGGGCGGCACATTAAATTAAGCACAGATATTTAGCTTATGTGTTTTAAGTCATGCATTTTATTACATCAAACACCCTTTTGGAGAGACCCCCCTAGTTTTTCATCTCACTTAAAGCTCTGGAAACAACACCATGTCACAGTCGCCCCACTTCAAGGAACTGTGCATCATGCATGACTCATGTCTTCCACTTTTTCAGATTGCCTATGTGCATGGGGCATAGTGAACCCTGCTACACCCCACCCCTTGCTTTAGGAACTACAGCAAGGGTGGAGTTCTTGATAGGTCTCATAATTAATGTGAAAAGGTGAGTGAGTAAGTGACTGAATGGATGGGTGGATGGATGGCTGGATAGATGAGTGAAATGATTGGTGGATGAGTGAAAGAGTGGATGACGGGCGAGTGAATGGGTGGATGGATGAGTGAAATGATTGATGGATTGATGAATTGATAAGTGAAAGGGTGGATTGATGAATTGATAAGTGTATGGGTGAATGGATGGACGGACGAGTGAAAGGGTGGATGTAAGGCTGGATGAGTGAGTGAAAAGGCAGGTAGATGGACAAAAGGATGGATCGATGAGTGAAGGAGTGAAAGGGTGGATGGATGAGTGAAAGGATGGATGAATGATAGGTTCAATGGATGGATTCATGACTGGATGAATAGATGGATGGGTGGGTGGATGGAAGGATGGATGGCTAAGTGAAAGGGGAATTGAAAGCGGATGGGGGAAGGGTAAATGGATGACTGAACGGGTGAATGGCTGGATGGATAAGTTAATGGATGGATGGGTGGAAGAGTGGATGGATGAGTGTATGGATGGCTAGGGTGAAAGGGTGGATGGATGAATGGTGGATGAGTAAAAGGGTGGATTGAGGGATAGATAAGTGAAATGATGGATGGAAGGAAACGTTATGAATAGGTTTGTAAATGGATGAATATGGACATTGTTGAGCACACAGATGGAAGGACATAATGAATGGTGAAAGACTGAATGATGGATGAAAGTATGATTACACATTGTAAGCCCCATATACATTGACTTTCCCATTTATATGAGTGATAGTCTCTTTATAATATGTGTGTGTTGTAACGCACTCCAAAACTCTGCCCCACATACTTGAGATGAGTAGCACTATCGAAGAAATTAAATACACTTGAGAGAGGGTCTATGTGAAGATGAGGGGCGCCATTGATGGGTGGTATCAAGGCCAGACTGGCCGGACCGGGCATCAGGTGTTTTCTCTGGGAGCTAGAAAGGTGAGGGCAGTTTTGTTACCACAAAAAGACTTGCACATTTGCTTAAAGCTGCGCATATACTGACAAACCATGAAGTGCACAATTGTCTCAACCTAATATAAACTTATTTTCACTTGTACTTTAGTGGTTGTCTATTTATATACTATTGCGCAACCTTCTCTGATGTGTCTGTAAATCTTACCTTTTGTCCTGAATTTTGACCCGCTGCCCTGAATTTTTGTCCTGAATTTTTACCCGCTGTCCTGAATTTATACACTCACTGTCCTGAATTTGCACCCATACCAGTTGGTCACCCTGGACATCACGGCGACCCCTCCAGAAGCCGGTGGTTGGGGGGAGAGGCGGTGATCCTCGGCGTTCAGATGGAAGCAGGGGGCTACTAATGACAGAGGCAACAAGTGCAGGTGCCCTGCAACCCACTCATCACATGAAGGAAGAAAAGAACCCGATCAGCTCGTCGACCCAACTTCCCCAAAAAAACTTTCAGACGCCATTGAAAGGCAGCAGCATTTGCTGTCTGCGAGTCTGTCAAATTAGATTTGTACAATAAACCCATTTGAGAAGGAAACTGCGTTAAATGTCTGCCCCATCACGGTCACCACTCTGCGTCTCGTTCACCCCTCTTTTAAACCTCACGTCAACTCGTCTCCCTCAAATTTCGGAAGGGGGGTAATTCATCCAGCCAAAGCCATGTGCAGAGTGGAGATGCAGGAGCTCTAAGTAGGGGTGAAAACACAACAAAGCCTCATTACCAAGTAAATGGTCTTTTAAAGTCCTGTGTGAAGTACTCGGGTGCGGCTGTGTGTGTGTGCTGTGCCGGGAAGCTGTGTCAGACAGGCACACACATTCTTATAACATTCACACCCCTCAGAATGACAAATCACCACTTCTAGCTGCCTCGTCATGGGGTGGGAGTGGGAAGATGTGCACAGCAGGGGGAAAGGGATGGCCAGTGCAGGTGACGCTTTTCTTTTGTGTATTTGTTTCTGCTGGCATTATAGCCCAGGATTTGCTGTCTGTGCACTTGTATAGATGTGTATTCCAAACTAGTGCACAGACAGCACACCCTGGGCTATTATGCCAGCAGGAATTACTTTACAAAGGAAAAGTGTCACCTGCACTGCCATCCCTTTCACCCTGCTGTCTGTGCACTTTTCTGGAATACACATCCACGGCGCTGCTCACCAGATACATGGTGAACAGGGCCATGAATCTGTCTCTTTTTGCATCCAAGGGCACCGATGAAGAAGCAGAGGTGGCCCAGGCAAGGAGAATCCAGGAGACATTTGACCCACACCAATCTAGAAAGTGAGACCTTCGGGAGAGGCTGGATGCCAGGACGACAGTGCTGCTGATCAGCCCGACTCCACTGAATAGTATAAGAAGAGCAGGCAGCAGTTTTTAAGTAAGATCCAGTAACTTTAATGCATTCTACAGCATCACCAGCATTACCTACTGGCTGGATATCTAGGTTATGGTGTTTTACACTTACATGCATGGAAACGTCAAGGAGGACCGTCCCCTCCGAACATGCAAATGTAGTGTAAGCTTGTAGGGGCAGATTTATAAGTCCCTTGGGCCACTTTTGCGTCACTTTTCCCGTAATAAAAGTGGCGCAAAAGTGGCGCAAGGGGCATGTAATTCTGACCCATAGCGTTCAGCTTTTGGGATTACAGTGGGGTAATTTTAGGGTTCAGGGTGGGTATCGGTTTTGGGGTGGCAGTGATAATTTTAGGGTTCAAGGTGGGTATGAGTTTTGGGGTGCCAGGGGTACTTTTATGGTTCAGGGCGGGTATGGGTTTGGGGTCCCAGGGGAAATGTTAGGGGTCAGGGTGGATATGGATTTTGGGGTGCCAGGGGTAATGGTAGGGTACAGGGCGGGTATGAGTTTTTGGGGGGCAGGGGTAATTTTAGTGTTCAGGGGGGTAGGTTTTGGGGTACCCGGGTGGCAATTTTAGGGTTCAGGGTGGGTATGGGTTTTGGGGTTCAAGGGGGGAAAATTTTAGGGTTCAGGGCGGGAATGGGTTTTGGGGTGCCAGGGGGACAATTTTAGAGGTCAGGGCGGCTATGGGTTATGGGTTTTGGGGGGCCAGGGCGCTAATTTTAGGGATCAGGGAATGTGTGAGTTTTAAAGGGCCAGAGGGGTAATGTTAGGGTTTATAAGTGTGCTCTAATTGTTGTCCAGTTTCAAATGCAGAATTCACCACTTGTTTTTTCTCAGCTTGTCCTGAGCATTACCCGATCCTGATTGTCTGCCATTTTAACCCGCCCCTATTGATTAATAGTAGCCACGCCCCTTCATTTGCCAGGTTAGCCCCCCCTGGAAAAATTTCTGCGGATGCCCATGTTTCTGTGCGGGTCGATCAGCGAGACAGCGCATTGCCACAAGACACAGGGAAAACACGGGGCTTCACGCCTCCCCCCACACTAAAGCTACGCACCACACACTCTTTATTGCCAGTGCATAAATTACAAACGCGGAGCTCCGGTGAAATTGAGTTTTATAAGGTGATCCCTTCTCCTCTCCTTGCTGGCTGCAGCACTGCTCGGAGTCTCATCTCTGCTTGAGTCAAACAGAAAAAAAGCTGCACAAGCGTTGGACGTGCTTACAAAACACCACCACACACTTGCAAAACCCTTCAAATGTGTTTTTTTATATAACCCTTCTCCTAAGATTGGTTCAGCCTTCCTACCAAAAAAGCATGCATCTAAAACATTGCATTTTATTTCTGTTAATACATATGCACCTATGCATAAAGTGATGAAAATTCATCTAAAAGAGGAATTAACACGACAGTAGAATGCAGTATGGTTCGATACACTGTACACACTCCCATGGGTTTTTAAATATTGCACAACGCATAGAGTGGCCAGCAGCCATATGTTTAGGTTAATCTGCTGCCTGTCAGGTTAATCTGCTGCCTGTCATGCATAGGCGTGAGGCAGGTGAAGGGGAGGCATAAACCAGGTGACAGCTGCACTAGGAAGCAGCACTGTGACACCTAAACACGGAGGCTAACCACTGGTTTTAATCTGGCTGTCCAAAAACTGGTTCCCTTCCCAGATGTCACGAGTCCCGGGTTTCTCCCAGCAGCTTCTGAGCGGACACTGCGTGCTGGTGCCGCACCAGTTTGCTGCCATTTGTGTATCAATTTGTGACTGCAGAGATAATGAATACTGTGTTCAGAAGGGACCGCTTCTCCTACGAAAAGGTGCCACAGGAAAAAGTAGGGGGAGAACTATTGCACATTGTATTTGCACACGTTTCTAGGAGTGAAACTGTTAATGAAAGTAGTTGGGTGTCCGATTGTAGCATGTAACAGTGCCTGCCTCCTCGCAGCTGCCTGCAATGGATATGGTTTTCAAGGCAGTAATCCTGTTTCTGTAACGTTTCATTAAAATGCCACCCCTGTTATGTTGCACCCTTTGCGTGGTTCCCAGGCAGAGTAGGAAGAGGATACCCGCAGTCTAGAAGAATGCAGCTTTTTTCTAATTTCGAAACTCTAAGAATAAGCACCGGCAGCCTCACTGTGATGCAGGCGTTTGTTTACACGTGTCACTGAGGAGAGGAGCTGTCATCCCTCACTGCTCAACTCTCACAGTTTTAATTTGTGCTAATAAAACCATCCCCTCTGTCAGCCAAAGATCCTTTCGGCCAAGCAGAGAATGGTATAAAAAAGGTCTCTCATAAAGCTGTTTTATCATCACCTGTGCTTTTTGGTAACACAGTGGCTAATTTTTAATTGAATATTTAAAGAAGTTAGATTTGCTCCCCCATCCTCTGTTTTGATAGTAAAAATCAATCATTAATTAAGGTACAGAGGGCCACCACAGACCTCTAGGGGCCAGATGTAGGTAAATCGATTTTACCGATTCTAAAATACAGAATTTTACAGAATCAGTATTTTAGAATCGGAAAATGGTATGTAGGAACAATTCTGTAAAAAATACCGATTCTGTAAAATTCGGTATCGGCCAATCGGTATTTTCCCAATCGGTATTTACCGAATCGGTATTTACAGAATCGGTATTTACTGAATCGGTATTCCCAATTCATTCCTATGGGCCTTTTGGCCCTTAGGAATGAATAGGGAATACCGAATCGGTAAATACCGATTCGGTAAATACCGAAACGGAAAGCAAACAAAAGTGAAAGTCAAGTAGGCAGCCAATCAGGTGCTACCACCCTTCCCCTCCCTACCAGGAAGTGGCTACACAGGCAGCTGCAACTAATTAGAAGATTCTTGAAAGGCAGTTGGAGCAGAGCAGAGTGCAGGAGCAGCAGAAAGGGATTTGTGCGCTTTTAAAAGTGAAAAATGTCAAGCAGCCAAGAAAAAGAGCCACATGAGAGGAGAAGGAAACTGAAATTCAACAGCATGGAGCTGCAGGTCCTTGTGGAGGAGGTGGTGAAGGTGCACCACAAATTGTTTGGCAGGCAGTCTCTCACTGTGGCTGAATCAGCCAAAAGAAAAATCTGGCTGGACATCATGGAGAAAGTAAATGCCGTTGGGGTGACCTCCAGGGACACAGAGGACCTTAAAAAACGTTTTTATGACCTCAGGAGCCAAACCAAAAAGAAATGGCAGAACAGCACAAGCAGGCATCAAAGACAGGCGGTGGCAAGAACCCAGCACCCCCCCTGACTGACCTGGAGGAGATGGTGGCCTCAACCATAGAACCAGACAGCGTCTGCGGACTGGGAGAAGTAGACAGCTCCGCCAGAGTTGCAAGCAAAAAAGGTAAGACAAATGCACCGCATTCCCCCCAATACCAACACCCTTACCTGTACCCTTAGTGGGCAAGTGAACCCAAGTCCAGTACTGCTAGCAATATACAGGGCCAATGCATGATGCGATATGCAGACAGGAAATGTAAGGACATGTCATACAGCACACCAACCAACTAGTTCATGTAATGACTGCATACAGAACATGGCCAATGTGAGTCGTGAAAAGAATAATAGTGTCATCAGGTATGCAAGTCAATACAAAGCATATCTCAATCAGTCAGAAGATGAACCATAATCACAGTGTAATCAAGTATGATGCGTAAAAGGTCACAGATAACAAAGGAATTCCATACGATCATTCAGCCCCGTGGGCTGCATAGTGCTCAAGTACCGTATCCAAAAGTTCTCCCTCTGTAATAGTTTATTTTTAGGGTTCATGCCTTCCTGGTTAACAACGTTCTCCAAAACCATGAACTGTAGCTGAGCTACATTGTGTCTTCGATCCAGAAAATGTGAAGCCACCGATGATTTGGTGTTAGCTGTTCTTATGTTACTTTTGTGCTCCAGAATTTTGGTTCTTATTCTCCTTTCGGTGTGACCTACATAGCATAAGCCACACGGGCATTTCAGTAGATAAATTACGTTTGACGTGTTACATGTCGCATTAACTTTAGGGACTGTTGGGATTTATGTTTAAAGAATGCGGATGTATCTTTCTGATGTTTAAGAAACCTTACATTTAAAGCAAAAGAAATTGGAGATATCTTATACTGATTGGAAATCATGAAAAAATGCAACTAATGAACAAATGAAATACACATTTTTGTCTGTTTGAACTTTATTATACCTGTTGGTATCACCTAAAGCGGTGCGCTGGGGGACAACTCCCATTGGGAATTTGCTACACTTGGTATTCATTTTAACGCTGTGCCGTTCAGACAGCGAAGCCCTAGCCTGCACGCAACAACTTTTCATTTTCTCAAACTTCCACGTTTAAATTTCGGTGCGTGTCTTCCACAATACATGTCCCCTAGCAGATCTCAGTCCCCTCTCCTGCTGTCATCACCTGAAATGCCAGCATCACAGCATGATGTGATACCCCCATCACAACCAGGCAGGAGGCATGTCGTGGCTCCAATCCCCGATTTGGAGTCCGTAGCAGCTGAAATGGAGGGTGACGGACAACAGAACTTGCCTGTAGCAGTGAGCTCTGGCACAACACACTCCAGTGCAGGGATGGGCCATAGTACTGCAAGACGCCGCAGAGTGCAAGAAAGGCCAGCAGATGCACCAGTGAGGGCCCAAGTGTGTTCCTTGGTCTGGAGGGAAGCATGGTGCGGATACAAAGGATGCAGGGAAGAGCCATCCAGGCATGCCAACGACAGCTGAGGTCCCTGAATAGTAACATTGGAGAGATAGGAAAGGGCATCAGTGAGCTGGTACAGGTCAACAAGGAGATGGCAGCAGGGATGCGGGGAATCAACAACTCAGTGCAGCTACTATGCACCAAACTAGACAAAAATGTTTCTGCAAGGCACAAGGATAGGCATCGTGCACATGTCCAAAGTACAGCCATCAACCGCCTGGCCACTGCCACATCCCTGTTATGCAGGAGAAGCAACAACATGCAGGAGGCCATGACACAAAACACAAATGAGGTCACTAGGGGCATGGGCAGGATGACCAGTGCTCTTGAGGCGCTGTTGAATGCACAAACTGCTCACACAGCTGCTCTGGATGTGCCTGTAAGTGAGGAGAGCATTAGTAGGAGCAGCATTGGAAGCACCCTTGTACCTGAAACTAGGAGGAGCAGGCACCATGCTGAGGCCACAGGCCAGCAAGACAGTGAGCAGGCTGACCAACCTACTAGTGTTACTGAGAAGCGAGCAAGGAAATAACTTTTACACTTCATGGTGCAGTTAACCAGAAATGAGAGCATTGCAGTTAAATGCTTTTTGTTGCACTTTTGCGCTTTAAAAAACAACTTCATTACAAAATTAAACTAGTGTTGTAGCATACTACGCCTGTCTTTGTCTCCTTACTTACTTAAAAATAGTTGCGTGTGACCTCTTCCCGTCTGTGTCTGCTATCAGTTGATGTTGCTCCTCCCGATGTGTGTGGTTCAGGCACTGCTTCCTCGTCATCATGGTCCTCATAATCTGAGATTTCCACGTCTGTGCCCTTCTTGACTGCCAGGTTGTGCAGCATTATACAGGCTGCAATCATTTTGAAGCAGGTGATTGGTGTGTACTGACGGGCCCCTCCACTTTTATGGAGGCAGCGAAACCTGCTCTTCCACATGCCAAAGGTGTGCTCCACAATGTTTCTAGCTGTTTTGTGGGCCCTGTTATATCTCCTCTGACTTGCTGTTGTTGGGTTGAGGTAGGGTGTGAGGATGAAGGACCGGAGGGCATATGCACTGTCCCCTAATATTAAGATGAAATTAACATTAATCACATGCTCACACACATCCACCTCAAATACGACTCATGTGATTTTTACACAGTGTCTCACCTAGCAAGTATCCTTCGCCAAATTCCCCCGCAGTCAGGCGTGCATAGATCCCACTGTTTTGGAAGATGTAGGAGTCGTGGGTACTCCCTGGGAATTTTGCTACTATGTGAGTGATCACGTATTTGGCATCACAGATCACCTGTACATTTATGGTGTGGGTGGATTTACGGTTCCGATAATTGTACTCTGTGGCAGCAGGTGGGCATATTGGTATGTGGGTACCATCAATGCAGCCAATGATGTTAGGGAACTGCGCCATCTGATAGAAGTCTGTCTTTGTCCTTAGCAGTTCTGTATGCGTTGCAGGGAAGCTAATGTAGTGCTGCATTCTCTGCAACATGGCATCAAGGAATTTTTTTAAAAAACGGGACAGACAGCTCTGGGACACCCCACCTACCGCAGCAACCACACTCTGGTAGCTTCCAGATGCAAGCAGGTGAAGGCTGCACAGCACCTGCACATGGGGTGGGATGGCGTGCGCCCTAGGGGTAGGATGGTCCAGTAGTGGGTGTAGGTCCCTGATGAGGTCCAGGATTGTTTGTGGGGCCAGCCTGTACCTCTGTAGGATCTCCGGCTCAGTGAGCTGGAATAGTGCGATCCTCTGCCTTTACACCTGCTCCTCCCTCCTCCAGACCCTCTCTCCTTCTGCCTGGAGCTGTAGCCGCCTCGCAATGACATAGAACGCCGCCATTCTGGTGTGAGTGGTGCATTTTGGGGCCTTTTTTATAGCCTGCACCTGGTTACCACCTGATTGCAATCCATGGTAAATACCGACTCTTAAATACCGAATTTCATGCAAAATCGGTGTTTAAAAGGGGACCTACATCTCGATTTTCTTTTTTACCATTTTTTATTTACCGAATCGGTAAATTTACCAATTCTGTAACTTTTCTGAATCTGAAACGTTACCGATTTGGTAAATATACCGAATCGGTAAAGTTTCCGATTCGGTAACGTTACGATTCTGTAAATTTACCGATTTGGTAACGTTACCGATTCGGAAACTTTACCGATTCGTTATATTTACCGATTCTGCTACTTTTTTGTCCCCTACATCCCGAATGCCCAATACCGGTCGGTAATGGCCGAAATTACTGAATTTCGGCCGTTACCGACCGGTTTTGGGCCACCTACATCTGGCCCCTAGGTTTCAGTGCCACTGCGCCTGCTGCACTAGTAATATCTACACCCCTTTGCTCATGGCACCCGACGCAGCTATAGAATTGTTGAAAAATGTTTAAGATACGATTGTCAGATATTCCTTTTTATGACGGGCACATGCTGATGAGCTTTGCGGGGGTCAATAGAGGGTAAAGGAAATTGTCATTTACAGCGCCATTACTTGATGAATGCTTCAGGAAGGGGAAAAAAACAATACCATTTTTAATGCCAATAGCTCAAAACAATGTAATTGCAAGACCTATTGCATTGTAAATGCTTGTTATATTGAGTTACTTCTTAACATTTTTAAAGCAGAAGATGAGACGTTGACATCCTTTGCATTCTCTGCAGTGCAGGCAATCCTCCTGGAATTTTCACCAGAAGGATTCCCTGTTTTTAAAATAATCTTGGGACATGTGGGAAGAGCTTCTGCTACATCACAAGATTATAATTTTTTCACACTGTGTGATAAGCAGCACGCACAGAGCTCAGTGTGTAAGTGAAAATACGCTATTAGGAACTGGTTGCTTTTTACTTTGATGATGCGCTGGGGCATTCCTCAGACCCTTGAGCACTGATCAAAGCGGTGCCACTTCCAAGTGGATCCCGGCTTGGTGATTATCACAGCATGACTATCTTCAAGAAAGGATCCACCCACTAGACACCAGAAAGAGGAGAGCAGCCCCACAGGAGTGGTGAGGTGCTCCCTCCAAAAAGTTAAAAATCACTCTATCAGCCCCACTGAGAAGGGTGATTAAGGTTTTACCACTAATCTAACCTTACTGGGTGGGGAGGGGTGGTCCCGAAAGTTAACTAAACACCAGGGATTACGTAAGAAAAAAAAAGTGTGGTGTGGGGGGCCTGCCCTGGCATTGGCAATGCCCCTTCCCTCATATGGCCCAACAGTCTTTCTGCCCCAGTTGCTGGAGGGTCGTTTGGGGGTTTATCCCCAATATGCCGTTTGTGTGGGGCAGAAATCCCCCTAGACACCAGGGACTAAGTTTAAAAAGAAAAAATAATGAGGTGGGGTTGGTCAGTCCTGGCATCGACCAGTGACTTCACTGCCTAATGCACCAAAAAGTCTTTCTATCACAGGCAATTTGCCCCCCATCACCAGAATGTGAGAGGAAAATCCCTGATGTCAGCCACAATTTGACATATGCAATACTTTCTGAGTAAGAGAAAGTAGTAAAATCTTGAAAACTCGTACTATCTGAGACCTCCATGGTTGTTTAGTTTTCAGACATGTACAGGGCTGGGTGGTGGCCGAGCCTAGACCCAAATATTGCAGCTACCCACCTTTCTAGAATGGGTCAATTTCCAAACAAAAATCTTTATGTTTCCTTATTGCTTTTTGGGGCTTTTCTTATCTCTGACGATAGGTCGAGCCACAGATGTGGTATGCCCTTTTTATTGGGTGAAGGGTGGGAGATCAGAATGGTTTAATATCACTTATTAACGATTGAATTTCTCTGCATTTTTGGTTTACAAAAGTAAGCCAGTATGAAAGAAATAACATATTTTGCAAAATGCACTCTGAATCACATGATAGTATAGGTACTCCAAGATTCAGAGTTGCGCAAATAAATATTTGTACTAAATTAATTATCTGAGGCACATTAAAAGAAATGCATAAAGTTCTTTCATACCCTTTTTTCATTAATTAGATTTTAATTAGATTTTATAATATCAATTGATGCATGGCTGTTTCACAGTAAAATTCATTATAAGTTCGAGTTCAGTTGTTGTCTCTGGGTATTGAGTGATTTTGACAACCAGCAAACTGTATATGTCCCTGTGACTCGAGAATCTGACAAACATAATGATATATTACTTTTGTAAATTGTTCATCAAGGCAAAGAATTTGAGAGGAAAACGTTATCTGTTCTATTTTTTCGTTGTTTTTTATTTCAGCCTCGTTTCTTTGACTCACCCATGAGGGATTTACACAGATAACCCTAAATTCAGAATGTTGCCTAATTTTTAGAAATGTGTAGCATTCCTTATGTACCCATAGATTTCACACCTGTATTTCCCACAAACTGGAGGTAGTTGGAAACCACATGAAATAGGGAAAATCAACTACCACAGAGAACAATGCAAAAACTGCATTTAAAAAGTTTAATTTACAACTCTGTCTGTTCCTAAAATCTATGAAGGGGGTATGCTGGTGCCACTTTTTGATAAAAGCAGATACTCTTTCTTGCACAGCATTTGTTTTCAATTTTTGAAAAAGACAACATTTGCTAGATTTGGACTATTTTCTTGGTTCCATTAAAGAGAATTCCTGTATACCTTTAACATCCCTGGCATGTGGAGAAAAAAGATCGCTAAATTGACCAAGACACCTTGGTTAGACAAGCATTGGCATAGCCAATAGGTCTCGCCTTTGGGACCTTTAAAGTGTTTAGCTATGCAACAGTTGATGTTGTTGCACCAAGGATATTGTGCTGGATAACTAAACACGTATATGGTCCAAAGGCGAGACCTATTGGCTATTCCAATGCAGTATATACAGAAATGGCGGTATAATTGATAGGAAATGGGTGCCTGAAAGGGTAATTCCACTCGATACTAATAGGGTCCCAAAAGCGAGACCTATTGGCTATGCCAATGCTTGTTATTTTGAATGCAATAGTTTACTTCTTCCCAGTTTGATTGGACCAGTTCTGACAGATGTAATATCTGTCAGAACTGGTTCAGTATTTACTCCTGCCCTAAAACGTTTATACCATAACGCATTCTTTTTCATAGTCTGACTGTAAACTACAGTTTGTCTTTATTCAGATGAAATTTTCATAGGGGGTACTTTGTTTCAATTTCTTTGTATGTGCAATGTCAGCATATAATACGTTCTTTTCTGCAGTTGCTTTACAGTAAAGACATGTCTGTAAGATTCAACACTGAATAAACTAAGTGATATAGCACACTGACATCATAATAAAAACTTGCTAACTCCGGGATTACACCATCAGCCTGTCAACTGAAAAAACACTATATAAGAACAATTAGAAACTAAATCGGTTTACAAACTCTAAATCCTAAAAATATTATTGGAGAGCAATAAGATACTGAAGATTGCTATCCAGGAAAACAAAACAGGATTGAGAAGTAAGAATGAAATACACAATGATCCAAAGCCCAATGATAAAGACAGAAAACAATGATGGAGATTAGAAAGTAGGCTAAGGTATTTTCAGTTTTCTGAAATTGACAAAGAAGATAGAAGCCAACCCCATCATTAACAACTGCAGTGCTCTTTAAGTGCCAAAAAGATTAAGGATAACACATTGGCTAGGTGCTTTAGACCCTAATAAACTCAACTTAATCGAGTGATAGCAGGTGAATACAATACAAAAAGAAAGAATGTGATCTGAGGGTTATCTACCACTGGCTCTCCTGCGTGTTGGATATTACACCTCCATTTTCCATTTGAACTCATACTTCATCTTTCTAACAATGTGCAGACACTGGTCTAATCATAGCAATGGCATTCTCAATGATTGAATGATGACAGGAAGCACTTTAGAAAACCTACTAACAAATAACTTGCAGCCAGGTGTACTAAGCATTTTACTGATCTAAACCCTCCGATTCGGCATTTGAGATTGTTAAAATGCTTTTTCTTATTTCATATATCTATCTCAGAAGTTGGGAAAAAATCTCTAGCTCCTTAAAATGGGATGCTGAATGCATACCTATTCGGTTTCTGGCGGAAACGTGTTGCAGGTGTCCTTTCCAAATATCAAATCAGAATTTACTTTGTCAATGTTTTGAGACCAAACTGAGGTCCAAAACCTTGATTTTTTTTACTGACACCTCAAACGAGGTCATAACTAGAGATGGGCAGGATTTGGTTAATTGCGTTACGCAAATCTCTGCAAAACGAAAACGGCAAAAAATCTTCGTGAACACGCAGAAATTCCGCGAACGTGCGAAGTTGCTTGTTCGCAATGCTTTTTTCCTGTTTGCAATCACTGTTTGCATGCTCGGGGGGAAATATCTCGCAAACACGCACTTTGAGAACACGAACAAGCAAATAATTTCGCAAAGTCGCAGTACGCAGTATTTTGGGCAATTTCGCGTTCTCCGGGGAACGCGAAATTACCCAAATTCCGCAAATTCTGCTAGTGGAACGAAATTTACCGCTCAAGCCTAGTCATAACCCATTCATAAAATGGAAGGGAAAGCTTTTCTGTTTAAAAGCAGTCCCGTTTCCATTAAAGAAACGACCTATGAGTATGAAAGTCGGTTCTTTAAAACACTTTACTGGTTGCAAGTTGAGACCAGTAATACTACATATGGCCCCTAAATAATAAAATAAGATGTCCGTTTTCTGAAAGAGGTGCTAGAAAACGTCCATCAAAGAGGAAGTAGAAATCGAAACAATACTGTCCATTTGTTTAGGAAAAGGTGGAAAGTTAAGAAGCTCAACTAGCAACAGAAGGACAATGCACCATTAGGTTTGTGGGGATAAACTGCACAATTATGAACTGAGAGGCAATGAGACAGAGATATTGTTTGAATGAGGATTAGAGGTGCGAAAATGTGAACAGTGAGTGAATCAGATTGCTATAGGCAACTTCGTGTGACAAGGCTGAAAATATTAGCACAAGGGGTCAAGGGGTCAGAGCAAAAAAAAGTGAAGCAGAGAAATCGTGGAAAAGATAAGGGAAAAACGGGACTAGCGAGATAAAACGTGAAAGAGAGAGTGAAAAAAGGAGCAAAGTGAAATGAGACATCAAAAAGTGCGAACAGAGAGAGAATAGTGAATAGAGAAACATAGAAACAGAGCCTATACGGATTAGAGAGAGAAAGAAAACAGGGAATAGAGTGAGAACAGGGAACTGAGAGAGAAGAAATGGATGATAGAGGATATTAAAACACGGAGAGAGAGCAGAACTTGGAAAGAATAAACAAGCAATGAGAGCGGGAAAGAGACCGAGCTTAGGGAAGAGAGGGATCACACAGAGTGGGAGAAACATCAACAAATCGAGAATAAGGGACAGCGAGGAGGAAGGCGAACAGGCAACAAATGTGAAACCTGAGAAAACAAGGCACAGAAAGAAACAAGGATTGGCAAATCCAATTGTTGTGACTTAGAGACCTACTGACTAAACCAATGTATTTTCTTAATGCCAAACAGCATCAGAGCAGATGCTGTACAGCTTGAAGAAAAGTTTCCTTTTAAAAAAGGAATAACAAAATAAGCACGATGATGCAGCCACTGCCCAAGCCACTTTGCTGGCAAGTGCACGCTTTAATCACGCTCCTACAAAATGATGCAATGCATTGCGCATTTTATGCAGCAAATAGTGTGAGTAAACAGGGAAATTAGAGATATAACTGGCAACAAAGGGAGAAAGTACAGGGAACAAAGAGAAAGCAAATGTCACGACTGGTGAAGAGAGATCAGGGAACAGAGCTAGAAAAGAATGAATGGGGAGAACATCTGAAACCAAGATGGAGAGAGAGAAAACGTGGAATAGAGACCGAGAGCATGCAACAGAAATAGAAAACATGGAGTAGAGAGAGAAAATCGAAAACAGAAAGTTGGAATAGAGTGAGCAGCGGGAACAGAGAGAGAGAAAGGAGAGGGAACATGGAAATAAATTAAATAGGCAACAAGAAAAGAAAACCGAGCAGAGAGATAAAAAGTGGAACAGAGAAAATAAATTAAAATAACAAGCGGGCGCGCCTCGCACTGAAAGTTAAAAATTAAAAAAAACAAGGAATGCACGTGAGAGAGAGGGGGAGCAGGAGGTTAGCCCGGGAGTGGTGCGCACACAGTCTGCTGTTTTTTGAAGCACATACCTGTGCTTGTAGTGCGCCCCTGAGCGCTCCCGCAAGGTGTATGCCGCCACAAGCACGAGTATGTGCTTCCAAAGACTGCTTAATGGCGTCTAAATGTCTCATATCAGCGCATGCATGCTGCGTAAGCGAGACCTAAAAAAAAGTATCATTTCTTTTAGGGCCCCAAATAAAAACTAAAATAGGCTCAGCTCATAGGGGTGAGGCAAAATGAGAGGAGCCTTACGAGTTAAGGAGTTAATCTTTGGATTTTAGGGCTTATAGGACAATTTTATTCAAGGCACTTTAAACCACTTGTTCTGTTTATGTAAGTTGAGAAGTGCCAAAAAAAAAGCAGTAGGGCCACAACAGCACCTTCTGCAGACAGCAGAACATTGTTCTTTTTCTATGAATTGGTTATATAAATGGCTCATCCAGCCCAGTAATTGTTTCATATAACAACCAAAACAAAGTGTAATAATTGTGAGCCAGGAGAGGGGCTTATCAGCTAATAGGAGGGTAAGAATGATAAATCAGTGAGTGCTTGAGATCCTCGTTTTACAGATGTGTGATATTCCAAAAGGTTGTCTGATCAAGGACCTTTTAACAGCCTTCCTGAGACTAGGAAACTTTTTTCAGAATGAATGGTAATAGATTTGTTATCACTTATTCCTTATAAAATCACACTTTATCTCAATTTCACAGGTGCACGGCCAGCTTCGAAATTCAGTGATTGATCATACCTCTAAACCTGTTGAGCCTACATTGAGTGTGAGGCCCAGTGTTTGTGGAGAGTAAGACCATTGAAGTCAAAGGAGGAGCCCAAGTTATGAAGTGTGGGGAAGTAATGCATGCAGTGTGTCAATGAAGTCTATGGGAGGAATCTGGCACACTTGGATGTTATGTTGAGTCTAGTGAGGGTAAGTTAAATCGTATAACATTAAACTTTAAGAAGAGTCTACTAAACCTGAAGTTGGCAAAAAATGCTAGAACACTTAAAAATCAAAGAATGCAAGGTAGGAGGATGGTGAGCAGTGACAAGTGAAAATATGACGAGCATGTAATTCTCTGAGCTAACTTTTTTTCTGTGACAGTATGTTTTGTGCAAGCCAACAACTACAGAAAAGTCCATTGCGTGTTGTTTTGCAGTGCGGGGTGTCAGCAGGGGTGGCCTTAGGCATGTGCAAGCTGTGCACCTGCACAGGGCCATCAAACCCCAGGGGCCACCACACCAATATATATCCTTAATATAATAATCCTCTGAGGATGGATATATATTTGCGTGGCGGCCCCTGGCAGGGATTTGGCGGCCTCCAGCTCTGTTCCACTTGCAAACACCCTGATCCCCCCCCCCCCCTCTTCACTGGCCTCCGTGCTCTGCCCCGCCCGGACCACCTCTTCCGGGGCCCCCTACCTACGCTTCCTGCCCAGGGCCACCGTGAACCTAGAACCGCCCCTGGTGTCAGGGTGCCTCTGACGGCGTCAGGCCAGTCTTATATGACCCTCTCTGATGACCCTCTCTAATGCTGCTAGTACAAGTACTACTTTGCAGTGCAGCTGTCAAGCTCTCTCTGGCAGCAGTAAGGCCAGTCTAACGTGCAGTGCTGCCTTATGCTGCGAGACGCGCTGCACTGGGCTCCTGAGCGCTCAGTGAGAGAGCTCATCTAGGGATTATGCACTGAAGGCATCAGTAAATGCCTCTGCATCATTGACATTGACAGCACCCATGTTCACGTCCCTGCTCCATACTGCTGCGGTCCGTGGCTGAGGAATAATAGCTTTAGTGCTGTACAGATTCTTGCACGTAATCACAGTCAACGCTGCACACCCCTCTGTCTTTCAGTCCCTGGCTCGGGCAATTGCCTTTGTTTTCGGGGGACACAATCAGCTCCACAGTGGTTGGGATGGCTTTTTAACCAAAACAACCCCCTTTTAGCAACATTGGGATAGTGAAAGACTGGGGGGGAAGCCATAACATCCTAACCTATACCATGCAGTTTACATGCAGCTGAGCTCTTTGATGACAGTTTATAGGTCACTGTGTTATTAGGTGATTATAACTAATGCAACTGCAAGTATCAAAAGGATCTCTGTGACAAAAGCAGTAGCCCACCGCGCTATCCACATACATTACAGTTCCATCCTCATGGTACATATGCTGCTGCTGAGTGGAGAGCTCATATAAGAGCCTGGGCTACTCCACAAACATATTCTGCAGCAGGCATTTAATGGACCTGGCTGTGCTAGTTTACCATGAGTCAGAACTACCGCTATAACGCTGATCTCTCTCCAGTAGGAACATTAATCACAACAGTTGCCTCATTCTTCCTTGGACATTGTTAATGTTGCCTGAGAACTGCTGGACATACAAAAGAACTCTGCAGAGTCCTTTCCACAGCAGCACCGCCCCCCACCCAGCTCTGCGCCAGGTGCCCTTCATACTGCTGCCAAGAGGCACAACTAGAGCCAAATTTCGGGCCGGTTAAGAAAAAATTTCGGGGGGGGGGGGGGGGGTGAACCTTTAATCAGTATGCAGAGTGGAGCTGCCGGGCCTCCAACAAGGGGTGAAAGAACAGCAAGGCCTAATTACCATTCAAATGGTCTTTTAAAGACCTGTTAAACGATCGGGTGCGGCTCTGTGTGTGCCCGGGATCTGTCTCATCCCGGGCTGACACACACGACGGGGGGGGGGGGGACTGAAGCCCGGTGAGTTCAATGGGTGTTGCGCGCCTGCTGCCGCCCACATTTGATCGCCCTTAAAAGTCGACCCCTGCCCAGCATTAATAGTGCTGCCCTTCCCCTCTGCGGCTCTCTGCAGTTTCAACTACTGTCTGTCCAGTAAAGTTGACTGACTGCAGTAAGTCTTTCACAAGCACTTACCAACATTAAACTGCTGGCGCTCGGCGCTCCAGCCTCCGGTCAACCCTCCCCCTCCAGTGCACACTCAAGTCGACTCTGCCAGTGAGACATCTCAGATGCATGATAGACTGTGTGTCGTCATGACGTGTCCATGTGTGAATTTTAAGCACCAGGCTGCAGCTCACCCCCACCCCCACACCACAAACTGCACAACACAGAGCATGTCAACACTTACACAGCAATTTCCGAAAATCAGATGAAAGCGTCAGTATCAGGGGCGTAACAAATGCCTGAGCAGCCTTCGCGGTGGGCCCCCAGGCTTACATATACTGGAGGGGTCCCCTCAGCCTCTACTGATGTGAGTGTGAGAGATCCCTTCAACGTATCTTGCAGCCCCCCCCCCCCACGCCCCCCCCCCCCCCCCCCCCCCCTGTCTCCCACCTCATGTTCTGTTACGCCACTGGTAGGTATCAGAAAAGCATGAGCACAGGAAGCATAGAAGCACTTTTTACTTTGACAAAGAGGCATTTTTCGTCTTTGTGCTAAGAGTCTGCACAGACCACAGCAAGACTTCAAAGGAACGGTGGCACTGCCTTATTTTACATTACACAATTGAGCTGGACACTTTTAAATAAAGTCTGTATTAACTGAAGCCTTTAGATCTCTTCATTTCTGCTTGCAAACCTGATTTTACTTTCTGCTAAATTGAAAGGAAAACACTTTGCTGCGCTTGCTGTTGATTTGCTACAAGATAGCGTGCAACTCCCATTCCCCACCCTTGCTTCCTGGTTACTTTTCAACAAAAGTGGCATCTGTGAACTGAGTCCGACTACCAGATGCGATAGGTGGGTGCACATGACGTCATGTGATGAGGTCGCACTGCGCTGGGTCTCAGTTTAGAGCTGGTAGCTGACGTCTTCAAAATGACTGGCAGTGGTAGGCAGTCTGCTTTTCATGATGCACACAGCCATTAGATTGTGCACATGGAGTTACCACGCTGCTATGCACTCCTCTGGCTTTCCCTTGGTATTGTCCAAGGAGTCCCCTGGCCGGCGGCCGCAGGCAGCAAGCAGGTGGCGTGGAAGGGATGCTAATGTGTGAAAATGCATTTTACTGCAGTGATGCGGACCACCACACTACAATCCGTTAGTTTAACCCTGATGCATGGTACATGGCAGAACTGTTTAATATGGAAAGTGAAAATATACTCTGATGCTTCCGGTGTTGCTTTAGATGCAGGCTTCCCTGTGTTAGACCATGGGCCTAGTCTCCACTCTATTTGGTCATTGCAGTGGGGTACACTCACACTTCCGTCTCGCCTGCTCTTTCCCCCCGAGTTCCTGATTGGGATCCTATCCTGGAGGGTGTGGGGGGGCATCAGAGTGTTGAGGGTTGTTTCACTTCCTCCTCCTCTCCCGGCTCGATACTGCCAGTGACATCCTTGCCCCTGCTGTGTGAAATATCACAAGCTGTAAGCGGTGTGTGGCCCCCACTGGATTGCCTACTCCGTTGCGCCATGTGCCCCAGTTGACCCAGGATTTGCCTCCACATACTTACAGGCACTGGTGCAGCAGAATCAACATCGGGGCACTCTACTGCCTCCTCCCTGGTTCAATCAGCAGCTCTGGCTGGGCAATACAATAGATGCGGAACGAGACCTCGATCCGCCATTACCATTCTCTGATGGGGCCAGGTCACAGAGAGGACAGTGCAGCAGTCTCGGGCCAATTCAACAATTATTTTCTCCCCCTGGGCGGGGTAAGATCATCGTTGTGGTGCTCTACTGGCTCCACCCAGATTCAGTTTGCAGCTTCGGCAGGATGCCGTGACAGGTGCGGAAGCCCTTGCTTGGGGGCAGCCTCCATCTGCCATTACCAGGCCCCATAGCACGTCCTCTGAGGGGCCCCGGTTGGGGAGAGGTGAAAGCAATTCTCTAAGGCCCAGTTAGGTGCTCCCTGGGCTTGTTGCTCTTGTCTCCCCCAGTTGGGCCAGTGACTTTGTGGGATTCTTCCGAGCTCGGCTGCCCACAAGGCCCACTTGCAGTCCATGCTGTGGCAAACTTGGCGAGTGAGCAGGCTAGCCTGCCATCCGCTGCGGCTGTCGCATCTTGATCCGCTGAAGGTGCATCGCCAGTGGGGCAGGCTATGCTGCAACTCTCGCTATGTTCTTATCTGCAGCAAATCCAATTCAGCGGGTCCAACGCTGGCTGGCATCTGACTATGTCGAATCCTCTTCGACTACACACTGCAGCCCTGACCCACTGGAGAAATTTGACTTCCAGAAAAGCATCTAATCTTCACTAGGCCAGATGCCGAGTTACAGCCGATCGACAGCTTCTTGGGCATTAAATCCAGCCATTTTCCACTCAGAGCTGTTTTTGCCACTGCTGACAGCATCACAGAAACCTCATTCTACGCCAGCCCGTCATTCACAACCCCATCTTCGTATCCACCCTAAAGCCTTGCCCTCTGTAGACTTTTCAGAAACAATTTAAGTCTAAATGTAACTTTTTGAGTGGGACCAACCTGGTTCTCATATCTGACCCACGCTCCATCGAGTTCGGCCTCAAACTTTATGCTTGTGCTAGAGTATGACCAGTTGCACACAGTTACCACTTTGCCCTTTTTGTTCCTATTTTTGTTTAGAACTTTAGAAATTCATATCTCTGGTTGCCCTTATTGAATTTTTGTCTGTTTTGTGCCATTTTGTTCATTAAATATTCTCCATTTTTATAAATTGGAGTGGAATTTTGTATTGTTGTGTTTTTGACTTTTTAACTGTTTTGTTACTTCTAAATGCTTAAAGCCTGTCTGTTCTGTGCCTTAGCTATCAGGGGTCGAGCTTAGGCTTAAATTACTGAATCATTTACTGGACCTAACAGGAAGAGTGACATTACTACTTGTGGGGAATTACCATCCACCCAACTAATAATCCACTTTCTCACAAATTTCTACTATTTCACTTCCACTCAAGTGTGCTGAATGGGAGGAGTGGGTGCCAGATCCGAATCATTTGGGGCATAGTCCTTACTTGAGAGGTGATAGAACAGCAATATTTGCATAACCCAAGCAGAGTCGTCTTGGAGATGGGTTAATTTTGCTTCTGGTACCAACCGAACACCTTCTGTGAAACATCCATATAAGTGTGCAAAAGAGGAAGCTTTGCTGCATTAGCAGGACATCCTATTGCATAGTAGCATCTATGCCATACTGCACCATTATCCCTGCAGGGCTGATACATTGCTAGTATTTTACTTGACGGAAAATAGCCTCTGTCGTTAATGAATACATAAGGGTCATGTGGTAGTCTAATTTCCCATCCTTTCCTTTATTGGTAGACAGGCTTGTGATACCACTGCCCTTGTTCGAAATGTAAGTCGACAACAAGTTAAGAAAATCATGTTTTTAAAGGCAAAGGAGATAAGGAACAGATATTCATCAGCCACATTGGGTTTGTGAAAATGGGATTGAATATTGCGGCCGGTATGGAAGGGGTCTGGGTGGAGCTGCTGTGCCATGTGCTATGAAGGGACTGTAGCAAACTACAGATGCAGCCGGATGTGGAACCCTCACACTAGCCGCTCCCTAACTTACCTTATATTTCCTAAAACATTGTAAGATAATTGACGGTCACTTAAATTATGAGTCCAGAGTCATAGGAAGGTGCATAAAGCAAAGATGAATGGCAGTGACCCAAAGATATTGCCCTTTGTGGCATTCATTGGTGCTTTAGATCAGGAGTCTCCAAAGCGGTCCTGGAGAACCGGATCCATGCCATATTTTTAAAATAACTACATGTATCTCAATGGGGATATCCAAAAAATCTGGCATGGATCCGGCCCTCCAGGACCGGTTTGGAGACCCCTGCTTTAGATCCTAATGAGAGGTGTTAGGTCAGGCAATTCCTCCTGAGACATAAGTTTAAAGAAAGCTATCAAGAACTATGATCGTTAGCCTAATTATTTTCCAGTGTTGACCAACCTTATAATGACCACCTTAAGATGGGCCAACCAGCACGGTCAAAGGCTTTCAGTCATATTCTGATTAGTTTCAGGGCACTATTAGAAGACCTTAGAGGTGTGAAAAACGACTGGGTTTTCTGTCAGTTAATGCCCTCGGTCTGAATTAGTCCATTTGTCAACACAGGCTGTCAGAATAGCCAGCGCATTCAGCTGCATGGTTTAGTCCAGAGTATTTTATGTGGCAAATTGTACACACACACACCCACCCACGTTTAAAAAAACATGAGCCCTCGACACAAGAATGAGTGTGGGCAATTCTATCAACAATAGTTGTGCTAGCTAGGCTCTGTAACATTACAAGTTTAATGAGAAATCCGATATTGCTTTTCCCACTGCTTTTAAATTCCTTTTCAGTTTGTGCACTTTGCATCCTTGAAATTGCAAGGTCAGTTTCACTGCGTTCAGCTTCATCACCGCAGAAAACATTACCAGCAAAACATTCCCCTTAAATATTTAAGTAGACATGCGTCTTCTAGCATTTCTGAGTAGACAGATTAGATAGTCTTCCGAAGGGAGAGCGTCAATGAATAGGGGGGAATAATTCTGTTCGTATGTCACGAAGGGCACATTGCCTTGAACATTTTACAGCGTTTCAAATACATGCTCTAATTTAAAATGATAGTGCAAAAAAAAAAAAAAAAAAAAAAACGAGGAGACTACAGTTATTTAGAAACTATAAGAGCTGACATATGGTGTGTTTCCAATTATTGAACGATCCTCATAATGTCTCATGGGGACAGGAAACACATTTTAGTATCTAAATTTAGCTCCCGTTTGCATAATTGAAGAAAGAATTACTGCCCTGTTGAGACAGTTGTTATTTACTAAAAAGCTTCGGTTTGGCGTATGTCTCAATATCACTGAGAAAACAAGGCTATTGTTTGCTTTGTAAATTTCATTCAGTTCCTAATCTCACAGTTTAGAAGTTAGCTCTGTTGCTGTTTTTATGTACGTATTTAAGATTTGTGTACAACGCTACAAGGGACATGGAAAGACTATACATGGAGCAAATTCAGTGCTGAATTTATTGAAAAAAATAATTACCAGGGCTCTATTCAGGAGGCCTCCACAGCTTGCACTACCCATTGGCACTGGCAACTACCAACAAGCACACTGTTACATGTGCAAACATTCAGATTATTCGAGGCCCCCAAAGGTATAAAAATGGCTTGGTTTGCAGTTATTAATTGTTTTTAATGTAAGTTGAATAATTAAACAATTGCTGTTTTGCTCATCTCTAAATTATTCAAGCACTACCACCATGAGGTAGCTGTCATAAGTGTCAGTATTGACAATTAAGTGCTAGTGCTAAGCATCGGAAACCACTGGCTCAAATTAAGCACTAGGAAAATTTACTATTCTGACTCCATTCTCACACATTGGGAAAAGTCTATAATTAATTAGGGTCTGTTTTACTTTTCTAACTCCAATCTTCCAAACATCGGGCAAGTGCATACAACAGGTTTGTTGGGGCTGAGGGGATTTACTATTCTAAAGCCCACATATTGTGTGGGTGTAGGGGGACTTGTGCCATTCACTTTTCTAACTGCAATGTAACAAAAAAGAGATGAAAGTGCATCGCATACATGGGGTAGGGGCCCATGTATTATTTTAACTCCAATTTAGCAAACGTTTTGAAAGTGCTTACATTGTGGTGGGGAGTCAAGCGGACAGATTTACCGTTCTACCTCCAGTCTTACTAAACACTGGTGAAAGGGCATGCTTTGGGGGCGTGGGGTCGGATTAGGTTAACTCTTCTAACTCCAGACTAACATGCATTTGGGAAAGAAAATACATCGGAGGGGTCAGATTAAATACACTGCATAAATACATCCAAATATTATAACTTCACTTTTACAATTTCTTAAAGCATCACATTTCTAAAAAAACCTGATATCATTACTTTTTTAAAGAAAATATTCAAACTATGAAATTTTCAAAGTAAACAATATCACTCAACCCCCCACATAAAAACACAGGCTAAAACACACAAGAAACTTCTTTCATAATGAAATAATTTCTTTTAAACAAAAGAATTAGAATTGTAATATATTTATTATAATTATGGCCACAGTTTGTGTGGAATTTCTTTATTTTACATCTCTGACTGTATGTATGCATATTTATTTTTTGCTCATTTTATCTGTATTTATCCATATTTATTTTGTGCTGATTGTAAAAAATTAAGCTGCAAGTGGTATATTTCCACATTTATTTAACCAACAAATGCATACTCCTGTTTGAATATATCACGGGTTTTAGCCATTACAATACAATACAGTCATCTGAAAGTATTTGTTTAGTAGAACTGCTTAAACTGCTGTACTTCTGCTGTTATTTAAGATTCATTAGAACATATTTATTTTTGTAACTTCCCTACCCATCAGTCTACACAACTATTGCCCAAGCAATAGTAGTGAGAATCATCCAAAAGAAAACTATTTTTCCATATTTAACAATAACTGTAGACAGGTAAATAGGTGTTTTTCAGTCTGAAAATCAGTATTAATGAAAAAATCGAAGTCTTAATTAAAGTTTATTAATTTCCTTTAAAAAACAAATCCCACCCAAAGTCCTATATATGCATAAATCATGTTAATAATTTAATAGATTATTTCTACATCAAATATTCATGTCAGATATATCAATCTGTTTCAAGTTAGATGAAAAATATTATGTAGCAAATAACATAAAATGAATTAAACAAATTCAACATTATATCCCCATTTAACATTTGTAACTAATACATTAAACAATTATTGTCAAGTTTAATCTATGATATTGAAAACATTTTCCACCCGATCTTACAACAAACCCCACAACGCAAAAGTTATATTTATTACATAATTAAAAAAAGAATGATTTAACCAAATAAATAATTAAAATAATAATTAATTAACTTATCGACAAAGAAAAAAGCGAATACATAATTAAAAAACACTATCCATCCAAACCCCTGACCTAATCCTCTATAGACCAAGTGACTTACCAAAAATATACAATGCTATGATATTTAAAAATACCACTGACAAATACATTCACAAAAACTAATAATGAAAGAACATAATAAGGTACAATAAAACAACATAATAACAAACAGTATTGTAGACAATCTTTTAAACTTCATATTATTGTAGAACAATAAATAAAAGACATACTTACCTTCTACGGTTTTTACCACAATATTTTTGTAGTCACAATATTTTGGCTACTATATTATGATCAGACAATATTTTTGAGTTGGTATTTAGGTGAAATACCATTTGGTAGTCTGAATTTCACTGTATTTTCAGTTCAGTTCAGTTCAATAAACTTTTTTTCGGTCAATATGACCTTAAAAGTGCAATCACAATACATACAAATACATCTCAAACTGCATGGAAAATCAATTCCATGTAGTGAAAAACAAATAATAAAAACAAAGATGGACATTGCTGGCACACATATGAAATAAGTAAGTTGCATACTCGATTTTAAAATGCACACTATTCTATTTGCTACTCAGAAAGAGATCGGGGGAAGCAAATATAACAAAGGGTTTTTCAAGGCAGGGGACAAGGATTCACTTTTGGAAAGTGCATAGTGCCAATAAATAAATAATTTAGATAAAAACAATTTTCATAAAAGGATGACCACTATGCCATGCAGCAGTTGGTGAGACCTAGCACTAGAAGCCGCACAATGCAGGCTGCTTCTGCATGAGGTTTTCACAGCGATTGTGGTAGTAGACTAGTAAACTATACAAAAACAGGGAACAATAGTACCATTTTAGAAAACATTAGGAATATATAAAAATATACATACTTTAAAAAATATAAGATAGAAAAACAATTTCCCTGTGACATGATTGGAAGGCCAACATACATGCTCAGTTAAAACTTATCATATAAAAACAAGACCTAGTTTTAGAACTGGCGGAGGTGACCATGAATAGATATTTTTCCGGATAATTAATGTTGAAATTGTTTGTTATCCTCAAGAATCATTATCTATACTTTTTTTTAAGATGTTTTTAAAAATATCCTGCGGGTGCACCACATAGAAAATAGGAAACGTGCATCTGAGTAAACAATCGGGATACTGCAATCATGTCTCAGTATCCTGAAAGCCTTTGAACAGCGCCTAGTACCAAGGCTTCTACAAATCTGCACCAGCCATTGTTTTTTTGCATTTTGGTAGCCTGGACAGGTAAAAAACACAGGGTGCACTCAGTGCTTAATTTGTGCCGGTGCTTGCCGGTGCTTAGCACCGGTACTTAATTATCAGGGCCGGGGCTACACGCATTTAGTGTCAGTAAGTAGTCAGTCAAACTGATTTATAGTTACGTACTGCTTGTGTTGTTGAGGAGAGACTAAGTACTGTGGCAGCGTTCTAGTGTTCCACGTGACGGAACAGGAAGGGGAATTGCGTGAGCGGAAGGCGGCCATTTTGTGAGTTTGGCGCCGACCGTTAGACTGAAAGGTTGTGTTTCCCGGCGCTCCGTGGAAATAAAAGTTTAAGTAAATTCTTACAGTGTTTGCCTCCATAATTTACCATCTTTACAATGGCGACGAGGATGGGATAAGGCTCGAACCACAGCGGTGCATACCCAGCGAAGCAACACCCAACTTAACCACGGAGCGTGGCAGAGGACCCCTGCGAGAGCAAGACGGCGTGCCCTGAACCACTGAGTACCGCGGGACCACCACTGCAGGAGGTAGGCCCGCGCACGCATCTCCGCACCCAAGGCAATAAGAGGGCGGACGACCAAGTGGAAAGGAAGTGGTCTCAGGCAAGCTGGCGGAACAGCGCGAAGGCGAAGGGGGGCCGAGCACTATTCACCCTGAGGGAGAAGAGGAACCACAGGCGCTGCCTGATCCCGCGCACACCTCGCTTGAAACAGACAGTGACGGCGACCTCGGTGAAAGGGACTCAGCAGTGCAACCCGCGCCGGGCAGCCCTCCGGGGAGAGCAATCCCCATCCAGCCAGCCAGACGAAGAGCCAACGACATGGCGGTGCAGTCTTCGTCTCTCACGCAACTGGTGCCTTTCCTGACAAATTCGGGAGAGCCGGAAAGGCTATGGGAGGACTGGAAGAGGTACTTCCTCAACTACCTCGATGCATTGGAAGAAGAGGCGGGAGCGCCATACTCCAGCAAGAGAAGAAAAAAAATCTTGTTGCACAATCTGGGCCCTGAAGGGATAAGGGTCTACGACACCATTGTCAAGATAGAAAGAGATGCAGCGGATACCGACGTGTTTAGCCACGCCATTGACGACCTGGACGCGCACTTCAGACCCGTTGTGTGTGTGGCGATTGATCGTTACAACTTTTTCCAGAGGAAACAGAAGAGCAATGAGACTGTGGACGAGTACGTAGTAGCCCTGCAGAAATTAGCGCTCACGTGCAAGTTTGGAGCGCTACACGATGACCTGATCAGGGACCAAATCATCATGCACACATCAAGCACCCATGTCCAAGAGAAACTATGGGTAAATGGAGATGCCCCTCTCAAGGAAATCTGGGCAATGGTGAAGAAGGTCGAATTGTCCAAACGATGTGCCCAGGCAGCCAAGAAGGAATCAGGAGGGACGCAAACAGTGTGCAAGAAAATGACACAAGGAAAGAGTGAACGCTCCAAGCAGAGAGATCAGCAGAGAAAACAGGAAGGGAGACTCCCAAACCAACCAAATCCAGCAGACCAGAGAACAAACAAAGGAGGACGACAAAGCTGATACAGGTGCGGGAGTACTACGCACTTAGGAAACGATAAAGCATGCCCGGCTTTTCGAGCGAAATGTTCGTATTGTGGAGTGTTTGGTCACTACGAAAAAGTATGCCGCCGGAAACCAAAGGGCACAACAGTCAAGTATGTGGACCAGGAGCATCAGGACGACACTACGGGATCAGAAGAAACGGAGGATTTAGAAGAAATTCTATACATAGACGTCCAAGTGCTGGAGATGGATGGATCTGGAACTGACAAACCCAGACTGGACATGCACATTGGAGGAATACCGTTGGAAATGATAGCAGACAGCGGAGCTCCCATCTCCATCATACAAAGAAAGGTATGGGAAGAAAGATTCGTGTCTGCACATGGGGAGAACCTGCGCCCTATGGACCTGCGGCCTGTCACGTACACCGGGCACTATCCCTATGTTAGGGTTCTGCCCTCTATCGTTTGAATTCATGGGGCGCCAGGCCATATGCAAACTTTACATCGCGGAGAAAGGCCCCTCAGTTCTGAGTTGGAAAGACCAAGGTGCCTTAGGGATTCAACTAAACCCTGGAGGCATCGAGAAGATCTTATTGATGGATATGGACAGGAGAGATGATGCAGATTCATGGAAAAGAGCGTACCCCAAGGTCTTCAATGGCCAGATAGGAGAACTGGCTAGATACAAACACATCATTAAGTTGAAGGAGGGAGCGACTCCGGTGGTGCACAAAGTAAGGAACATCCCTTTCAGGAGCAGAGGAGCGGTACAACAGGAACTGGACAGACTCGAGAAGGAAGGGGTGATCAGAGCCATTGAAAGTGCAGAGTGGCTTTCTCCCTTGGTGGTAGCCCAGAAGCCCAACGGAAAGGTCCGGCTATGCGTGGACCTTAGGGAACTAAACAAAAACATTATCATTGACAAGTTTCCCTTGCCGCGCATAAATGAGATGCTTGCAAAGACAAAAAACATCAAATGGTTCTCCACAGTGGACCTATCGTCGGCCTACCACCAGATAAGACTACACCCCTCATGTAGCCATCTTACGTCAGTTATCACGCCATTTGGCTGTTATGAATTCGTGCAAATGCCATTTGGCCTAGCCTCGGCGGCTGCCGTTTTCCAGGGAATGATGCACAGACTACTGAAAGGCGTGGAGGATGTACAGTTCTTCCAAGATGATATCTTAGTGATGGGGAGGACCATGCACGATCACAATGAAAAACTTCACAAAGTGTTAAGAACCCTACAGGACAATGGCCTAACAGCGGAGTGGTCGAAGTGTAAATTTGGAGTACAGTCAGTTACGTACTTAGGGCACGAGGTGAGCGAAGAAGGGATCAGACCAAAAACATCCAACATGAAGACGATTCTGGATGCTCCCACCCCATGCAAGAAAGAAGACGTTCGGTCGTTCTTAGGAATGGCCGAATATTACAGCAAGTTCGTGCCTCACTTTGCCACTAAAACGCATCACCTACGTCAGCTTCTCAAAGAAAAGAACAATTTCCAATGGGGCCAGGAGGAGCAGACGGAGTTCGAATCGTTGAAAAGGGAGATGAGCACAACCATTCCCCTCAAGGGGTTCGACCCAAGTGCTGAATCAATCCTCACGACAGACGCCAGTGACAGGGGCCTAGGAGCAGTTTTAATGCAACGAACAGAGAGTGGCGAGGTAGTGACAATCAGCTTTGCATCCAGGTCCCTAGCACCCAACGAGGAAAAATTCAGCGTGATCGAGAAGGAGATGTTGGCGGTAGTGTGGGCCATGGAGAGATTCCGCCAATACTTGTGGGGAGCGAAATTCTTAGTGAAGACAGACCACAAACCTCTGGTCCGAGTGCTAACCTCAAGTGGTCATGCTCACGCCACACCCAGGATCGCAAAAATGACTCTGACTGTTGGACTTTGTATACAACGTGGAACACATCCCGGGACCTCAAAACAAGGTGGCGGACTTCCTAAGCAGGGCGGCAGCCATGGAAGATGCAGACTGCCAGGAGAAACAACATTGGGACGGATATATGGTTGCCACCATTCAAGATGCTGAAAAGGTGATAAGCGCGCAAGAGTGGGAAGAGGCATACAAGGAAGATACAGACTTGGAAGCAATCAAAGGATATGTCGTCCATGGGTGGCCAGAGAAAAGTCACCTCAAAGAAGAACTTCGGAGGTACTGGGAAGTAAGAGACGAACTGTCGCTGGCCGAGAATCCCACTTTCCTGTTGCGAGGAGACAAAGTAGTACCGCCTCAAGGCATACTGGAACATCTGATGATTCTACTACACGAAGGCCACCAGGGCATCACCAAAACCAAAGCTCTTGCCAGGCAAGCATACTGGTGGCCAGCCATTGACGCACAAGTTGAACGGCATGTGAGACAATGTGAGTCATGCGCCAAGGCGGACAAGTCTCAGAGCATGATCAGACCCCCTCTGGGAAAATTCCCGATACCTGATGGACCTTGGGAAATGCTGTCCGTAGACATAATGGGACCCGTTCTAAATAAAGCAGGGGCACAGAAGTACGTGATAGCCCTCATAGACAAGTACTCCAAGTGGCCGGAGCTAGAAGTGAGGGAGAATGTGGACACAGAGGCAGTAGTGAACTTCTTGCGAACCACCTTCATCAGAGAGGGAATCCCCAAAGTCATCATCAGCGACAATGGGCCGCAGTTCACTTCTGCTAAGTGGACTGCCTTCATGGAGAGAAATGGAATAGAAGTGAAACGCACACCCATCTATCATCCCTCAGGTAACGGCCAAGTGGAGAGATTTAATCGTGTAATAATGGGAACCATCCAGGCAGCCATTAATGACGGGCTAGATTGGGAAAAGGAACTGGAAAGAATGATCTGGGCCTATCGGATCACCCCAGGAAGCACCGGATACAGCCCCTTTAAAGTCCTAAGGGGGAGAGAAGCCTTCACCAAAGACAACACAGCGTGGAGGAAATTGGTAATACAGAGCAAGTGGTCTCCAGCAGTGGTGAAAAGAAACTTGGAAAGAGCACAGGAGGTGTACACGACACATTTCAATACAAGTCACAACGTAAAGGAAACAGAACTGGAAAAGGGTGACTGGGTGAGGGTCAAGCTAGCGGTCCTCAAGAAGAAAGGAGAGAGCAAATTCTCACCACCCTTACAAGTGTTAGAGCCATACGCCCGATCGGCCCTACTCAGCGATGGGAAGGTATGGTCTCAGGACAGGATGGCCAAATGCAGCAAGATCATCAAATGGGAATGTGAAGTAGAAGATGGAGCGGAGAATGTCGTAGAGCACGGAGAAGAAGGAAGTTGCAGAAGGCGGTTTGAGAATGTAGAAGAAGGAATGCAGCAAGTGGAAGAAGGGGAAGATGAGGAAGGTGCGAGTGAAGAGCAGAGAAGCTGGTGCAAGGAAGAAGAGAAAGAAGAAGTGACGAACATGGAAGGCGAAAGAGCAGGAAAGCCCATAGGAATGAAGGAACAGGACAGTCAAACAGGAGTAGCGAAGGTGAGGACCAGAATCGGGAGAGAAGTGAAGGTGCCTGAGAAATATAAAGACTTTAGCATGGACTGGAAGTAAGAACTCTTTTAATTGTGTTGATTGCATAAAGGGGGAAGATATGTGGCAGCCTTCTAGTGTTCCGCGTGACGGAACAGGAAGGGGAATTGCGTGAGCGGAAGGCGGACATTTTGTGAGTTTGGCGCCGACCGTTAGACTAAAAGGTTGTGTTTCCCGGCGCTCCGTGGAAATAAAAGTTTAAGTAAATTCTTACAGTGTTTGCCTCCATAATTTACCATCTTTACAAGTACTTGTTGTTTAAATTCTACTTCGTGACTCCTCCGATTCCGTCTTCAAGACGTCACTTCAAGTTACTTTAAAGTTAATACTGTTCTTCTTCAAGAGTTAACTACTTACGCTCTTCCTCTCAATCAGGCAATGGCGTTCCAGCGGCGTGCATTAGTAGGCGGGGACACTGAGTTTGGCAGGGCGCCTGGTATTCTGCAGGGGTTGGGCCTGTGCGCGGCAGCAGAAGCGTGCGCTGATTTTTTTTCAGATTGCCTGCAATGCGCGCGCATGCCCAGCTTTTGCCATGCCCCAGCATACCCGCATGGCTGCACCTCACCACCGCACCGGCGAGTACTATCGTGGTTCAAAGGCCGCCGTTCAAAGTAGCCAGAAGCACGGGCCGCGACCTGGGCGACGTTGGGCTGCGTTGAGGTGGACTCCGACACGAACCTGCGTGTGCCATTCTGTTTCCTTCCAGGTAATTGTCAAGTGCTGGGATGGCGGGCAGTAGTCTGGTTCCAGCCCTCTAGCCCCCAGGCCGGGCAGCTGTTGGTTCACTTCGACAGCAGCCTGGTGGCAGAGCCGTCCCACGGCTTCTGATGAACGGTAGAGGCAGATAGATTGAAGGTCGGCGCTCTTTTTTTATCACAATATATCACAAAGCGCCACTGTTCCGTTTCTTTTTACCATCATACTCCAGAAATGGAAAGTGATCCCTTTGGATAATTGTGCAGTTAAACAGATTCCAGCATCCTGCGACTCCAGCATTAGGGGGGAAAATAGAAAACGCTCTACAGTATCTATTAAGAGGAACATACCTAGAGCTCAACTTAAAACGAAGCGCTGACATCAGTTGCTACTGTAACCCCACTCACTTCTACTTAATTTGTAGGGCTTGGGAAGGTGAGAGACTTAAAGCAGCTACCAGATTTCGAACTTTTGACTTCGTTATTGCACAGAATTCTACAGTGGATGCATAATTCTCTATGTAACATAACCAGTTTTGAAACAACGTCAGAGTCAGCGAACTCGACCCTCCTTAGAAGAGTTCCATTCACACTTTCTGCCTTCTTTCAACCATCTTGTCTGTTTATCCTCTGACCTTTCCATTCATCATCCTTTCACTTTTTCTTCCGCCCACACATCCAACTAGACTTTAATCAATCCCTCTATCCTTTTACTGTTTCAAGGATGCATTCATTATTGCACCTATCAGTACATCCATTTATCCATCTCTGTACCCCACAAATCCTTTGTCTCTTCCCTCCTCATCATTTCCCACACCTGTTCATTCTTCCATTTACTCAGATTCACTTGTCAATCCTTTCACTCTTTAGTCCATGATTTCACCTTTCCTTTATTCGTCCTTTCAGCCTTTTATTTTGTACAGCCTTTCACCCTGCAATCAATTCATTCACCCTTGATTCTTTCACCCATTCATCCGAACAGTCCCCTCTCCTTCGTTCTTCCCTTTCATGTTTTCTTCCTTTCATTTACCCTTCTTCTCTTTCTTTATTTCACATTTGTATCTATTCATCTTTCTTCTTTACTTTTACATTGACCTCTTTCAGTGGTTCCCTATTTTTTATAATGTTTTGCTTCTTCACTGTGCCTATCAGCCTAAAAACACAGCCCTCTGACATAAAATGTCTTAAGGGTGCTACATTAACCGTTATCTGACAAACATATAGACAAATGAGGCCCATAAATAACGACTATTTTAGAGGCAGTGAGTTCACAAGCCCAGGGGGCCCAAGTGACACCCCGCTTAAGCTACTAAAGGGGGGGTTCGCCACGCCACTGCTAGCTGCAGTCACTCATGAAAGCACTGCAGGACGTTGCTTTACTTGTGTCCAAAATGTCTTTTATCTGTACACTTGTCCAGGATCTTAGAGTACTGAAAATGTGTTGTCAGCTTCTATTTTCTATGCTAACGGGTCGATTGTCACAAACTGCCCAGGAGGACAGAGGTCATTTGCACCTGCTTCCTGCACCACCCAGGGTGCTTTGGTGTTATAGAAGGGGCTGCGGATTCTTATATAGCTTCTTCTATAATATGGATGAGAACGGTGCAGAAAAGGGGATGGCACAATCTCAAAGGGCTTTACTTCATTTGCATAAAGGTGTGGCTCCATGCAAATAACAGAACACCTTGACTCTTGGGCCCATGATGCACTGCAAATAATCCGTTGGCAGGTGGAATGATTGTAAACCAATTATGAAGTGATACACAGTCGGTACATCCCATTGACAACCCTTAGTTGGGGCAAGGAGGTCACTGGGACCCCCAGTGATACAAACTGCAGGTGAGACCCAGCCCTCTTTTTAAAGAGAAGCTGGGTTTACTGGTAGTTTTACACTGAGTTGCAGATGCGTGGCTGTCATAGTTCACGCATGCGCTGGGGAGATCATATTTTCTTCTGTAATCATGTGGATTGTCCCTGTCTTGCACCAGGAAGATGCAGCTATGGGTGGGTGGGGACTTTCTGAACCCAAAGCTGACTATTTTCAGCTTGATTGAGCTTTTAATTAACAAGCCACATGTATGTAAATGTGAATTTTAAGTGCACTGATGCAATAATGTGTTCTAATCATAGCACTGTTTTTTCTTTAATTTTTAAGTCACAGGGGAATTGCTCTCAGATTTGTGATCATATGACAAAATGCATGCGAACCTGCTTCTCTCATGTCGCGTGAGTGGTGCGGTGTCTACTCGATTACCTCTCTGAATACTTTGCAGTTTTCTATCCCGGTGCCGCCTCTTACATCAAACCCAGTAGCACGTGCCACGGTGCTCCTGATTTTAGCCATGTGGGTCGTGTTAGAGGGTATCCAGGTTCTTGGGCAGGTGTGTAGGTGTGGGGTCCTCTAGGATGCTTAAGGGGAGAACTAGGTCTTCAGCTTCTTGCGGACCTCAAGAAATGAGGAGGTAGCTCTAATGTGTTTAGGCATGTGGATGTGGCTGGAGCCAATAAAGGATGTGGGTGGAGTCACTGGAGGTTGTGGGCGGAACCGGAAAGTGGGTGTGGCCCACTAAAAAAATGTGAGCACCTGCACTTCATATTTTACAAATTAAGCACTGGGTGCACTGACTCTGCAGGGCAGTCGCATGCCGGGCACTTCAGAACCTGCGGACCCCCCCGCTTGTGTGTAAAACAATGGAGAGGCAAAACCCCATGCCTAAACTGAAGAAAAAGCTTTCTAGCAGCTGCCGGCTTAAAATCTTCCAGGGCCGGCTCAAAGCTGAACCTATCTTAAATTTCTAAAAAGGCTGAGGTTAACTTGCCTACTCGGGGGCTACTATGAAGCTGTGCCATTTTATACTTCCCAAAGTGGACCATTAGCAATTTTCTTGGGAGTGTGATGCAGGTGAGCTCAGGGTCAACGCAGAGTTCCCCCATTCCCATGCTGGTTAGCATGTGCTTAATGTATGCAAGCCACAGCAATTTGGCTGGCCCCCGCAGGTTCATCACTTCTTTTAATTCCTCCCTGTATGATAGGAGTTCTGGGGTAACCCACAGGCGGCGCCAATACAATAAAGGTCTAAGGTTAGATTAATCAGCGATTGCCCTAACACCCAGATCTAATCAGAGCGGGGTTAACGGAGTGCTCCATGGGAGATTTAACAACTGTCTAAGAAAGTTGTTCTCTACCTGCGTTAGGTTCTCAGAACTAGAGTGGCTCCATAGTTTTGCGGCATATACCGCCACTCCCCGGGCTTGAACCGTATAAATTTCAACGGTGGGGCTCACTGGTTTCTGGCTGGACTTACAGAAAACCTTCATGATACCACCTGACGATTGTGACAATTTTAGTGATGATTTTTTAATTTGTGCCCCCCAATCCATAGTCTCTGTGATTGTAATGCCGAGATAATTGAAAGAGAAGACTCTCTCGAAGGGTTTACCATTTAATGAAGGGTTTGCTTGTGTGCTTTTCGGGCTATTGAATGCCATAAATTTGGTTTACTGTAGGTTAATTTCTAACCCTCTTTCACTACAGAATGCTTCAAATCTATTGAGTACCCTCTGAACCCCCATGGGTGATTTAGATACTAATAAAGTATAATCGGCAAACATCATTGCTGGGATTATACGGAAGGCTAGCTTAGGTGCATCAAGGTCTTTCGCTACAAGTAAATAATATATTAGACAATTTCTGTACAGACTAAAGAGAGTAGGGGCAAGCACATAGCCCTGTCGAACACCGCGTTTAATCGGGATGGGTGCAGTTAGCTTTCCATCCTTACCAAACCTGATTTGTGCTAAGTTTTCCTCGTGCAGCCGCTTAATGAGTTGGGATAGATATACTGGAACCCCCCATCTCGTGGAGGACTGCCCCCAGATTTTCCCTTGGGACCAAATCAAAAGCTGACCTCAGGTCTACAAATGGTAAGTAGAGGCTGCTACCCTCTAGGCACACGATCTTCCAGTGTAGTAGTTGTAGCCTGAGTATTTAGTCCAAAGTAGACAGTTTTTCTCTGAACCCTGCCTGTAAGTGGGTAAGTATCTTCCGTTTCTCCATCCAAGTTTGTAACCTAAGCAGCAATGCACGCACCCATTTTTTTTGCATAATGTCTGTCAGGCTGACCGGCCTATAATTGGTTGGTAAAAGCGGTGAACCTTTTTTGTAAATGGGGATTTTTTGCACTCCGGCCCAGCTGGGGGGGATCTTCATGCCTTGAAGTATGGCATTAAATAACACCCAGAGGTATGGAGTCCATACAGATGGTTCACTGCGAAAGAGATCCCCAGGAATTTTATCTAGTCCAGGTGCTTTATCTGGAGCTATTTTGAATAGAGCTCCTTAATCTCGTTTAAACTTATACTTGTACTAAAACTATCGTCATAGTGTTCATTGGTTTCCCCTATGTTGGCAGAATAGTCAGTCCCCATAGGGCATCCTTCAATTGTCTCATCGTTCAGTGTATCTCCCTTAGAGTAGAGAGATTTGAAATGTTCCCGCCAGACCTCTTCATCCAAATTCGGCTCTTCCGGGGATTTAGCACCAGAGCTACCTGTGTTGACAACTTTCCAGAAGGTCCTCATATCCCTGGCTCCCAAAGTGCTTCTCATAGCATCCCACTTGTCCATTTCCCACCCTTTTTTGGCTTCAGTGATGGCCACCTTATAAGCCATCCTAGCAGTTTTTATTAACGGGTGATCATTAGTCTTAATGGACTCTACCAGTGACCTTTTGGCATTACGGCAATGGTCATTATTAGACCAAGGTTGGGGGGGTTTCCTACTTGGCCTTTTTTTTAGGATAGAAGAAGTCTAACGTGACTTCTCCTAGTCTACCGTGGTTCATTGAAAACAACTCGGAATCTATACTATCCACATGATGAATTATTGAGTTATATGCTGTCAGAAGCACCGGGATCAGGGCTTCGTATAAAGTGCTGAGCTTGTCTTGTGATTGTCTGATATCAGACCATCGCACTCTTCTCCTACAATTTGAAAGTGTCAACCTAGCATTGATAGGATTATCCAGATTAGGGACACTCACAGGATTAAGCTCTTTTAATTCGAGTACTAACGCATAATGATCACTGTCTAGCCGTGGAATAACCTTAAAATCAATTAGTCGGTCCCTGGACTTGGAGTCAATTAAAATATAATCTAATAAAGAACCATGCTCATTTCTATGGAAAGTATAACTACTTGATGTGTTCAACACAGTTCTACCATTGCAAGCTCTTAGGGAGTGTTTCAAAGCAAGGCAGTTCATCTGAATCACCAGAGGGTAAATTTTTTAGCTGTTGGGCATCTGGTCTCCGGGATTGCCCAAAATTTGTCCTCATCATATAGGCTGTCCTGGAGCATTCCCTCCAGTGGCTCAAACTGACAATTGAAATCCCCTCCTAGAATCACAATATGGTTGTCAGCTATGGTACCTAGAAACGTAGTTAGCTCTTCCAGCGTTATAGATTCCTTTCCCTGGGCGGTTGGTCTAGACTACACATTTAAAAGAGCTATGGAAATCTTTAATGGAAACTGCAGTATAACACATAAAATATCATTAGATCCTGTGTCAATCTGCTTGGCTGTACAACCTAGGTGAACTCCCACCCATGTGATAAGGCCTTCAGATGGTCTCCCTTTACCCCCAGATGTTGCGGGGGTGCTAAAAGTGGCAAAGCCCAGTTTAGTAACCTCCCCTCTGGCCCATGTTTCCTGGAACATGCAGATCTCGGATTGGCTAATGAAGAGACCCCAGTTTGAGTCATCTAACTTGTTATTCAGACCCGCAATGTTCCATGATAGAACCCTTGTCTTTGGGCAATTGGGGGAGTTCGGTTTGTAAGCCACTAGAGGGGGTGGTTGCGATAGGGCCTTTCTCTTCACACTATCGTCCTTCAAATTGGACCCTCTGGTTAGTCGGAGTTTTAAATTATCCCTCAGAACCGTGTCACAGCCAACGTTGGTGCAGCCAGGGGAGCCGCTCATGCTCCCACAGGCTTTACCCTCCCCATGCGACATGCAAGGTCCTGTATCACTAGCCTGGGTCTCAATTTCTATTAGGGGCGGGCGTGTTTGGTCTTTGATATTCGGGGGATAATCCGTTAGTCAATCTACTCCATCTAAGCTGCTAAACCTATTTAATGTGGGAATATTCAGAATACATTGCCTTTGCCAGTGCTGTTCTGGGGGAGGTAACCCGCAATTATTGGGGCCATTTTTCCAACCCTGCTCAAAATGCCTAATGTCCTGGTAAGGCCTATTGGGGGGGTAGAAATAACTCAATTGGAGCACTTGAGTCCCGCCCGTTTTTTGCCGATCCTCTCTAGCTAAATTGTTTTGGGCCATTAACGGGTTTCTAAAATTAATTGCAATACAATCTCCATGTAAATCCTATCCAACACACCCTGCATGTGGTTACAATCTCTTCCACATGATCATAGCTAAAGTGTCCGTGGTTTGAAAGCCAATGAATACATTTATTCTTTAGTTCTTGGAGGGATTCATATTGGTCCCTTCTAAGTTCAGGGATACCTGCAAGGATAAGGACGTGAGGAGTTGATGCAGGGGGTAAGTTTATGACTGGAGGGGGGAAGAAGTGATTGGTGACTTCTGTATTTATGGGTGCACCTCCCCCAACCTGCTGAATTTTTGTTTGTAATTGCTCTCCAGAAATATGGAATAAGGGTGGACAATTAGCTGGATTAGAGTTAACCGATGTGGGCCTTGGAATACTTTCTCTGGTAGCCTCCGATATATGTATCTCCCCGTTTGATGTTGGTAGCGGAGCTTGTTCACTGAGTTTGGGGCCTGAATTGGCCGGTGTAATGCTTGCAGTGGTCTGAACTCGTGTTGTGCTTTCAGGACCAGCCTTACAATGGGTTGTCCCCCTAGTGCTTGTCCAGTCATTAAAAAGTACTGTCAACCCTTTCTTCCAAAGATCTACGTTCGTCCTTAACTATATCCCTCATTTGGATCTGTAGATCCACCACTAGCTTTGTGACCCACACTTGCTGATCGCATGTGGTTTCTGTGCTGTCTTCTGGGTCCTCAATCCCAAAATTCCCTTTATTAGGGATCGCTCTTGGGGGCTTCTTCCTTCTTACTGTTACTTTCACTTTAGGTTTGGGTTTGGGTTTACCTTTTCTACCCGATTGATTAGATATGACAACCATAGATTACTCGGGGTTACTACATCTGTACTGGTGTTTGGTCACTGGGAGAATCAGTTATCGAAACCCCTATGATTTGTGAGGTGCTAGGGTCTGTCGGTGCGATTTCTATATTTGGGGTCAAGGACAGTCATCTCTCGGTCCGCTGTATTTCGGTGGCCACAACTCTTAGAGACTTTTCCAACATCCTATTGATAGAGGTTGGTTTGGTGTTTGGTTTGGGCATGGCCATGGCCTGTTTCTTTTCAACGCAGGTTTGTTTCCCCATTCTACAATATCTTTGGGTTATACTTTAGCGTTGGTTAAAAAGTTTACGTTTAGAGTGGGCACAAGAGCCTACTGTTACAAATCTCCACTACAAGGCTCTATAGGTATGCACATCTACAAGAATACCTATTGGAGAGACCACTAATGGGAAGCACTATCTAGGGCCAGCGTGGTTAGAATAGCAGATTCTACAGACACAAAATTGCAAAACTGTATTTTCAATTAATCATGTTGTTGATTTTAATCGTAACACTTAACATGGTACAAAAGGAAGTACATTCTGTGCCGGTAATATATGTAAATAACCAGAACGTGTGACAAAGTACTTTACTGGTCAGATGCAGGATTAGAAAGAAGTGGAGACTTAAATTATTTCCATTTGATAAAAACTTTCTTGTAGCTTCAGTGTTTGTATCATCCTAACCCAGGTTGCTTAAGATTGCCACAGAGCAGGAGCTGCAGCATCATGATAGGAGGCCAACCTTTTATTGCATGAGCAATGCTTCTAATCTTTTCTCCTTTAGTAGAAGAATGAGCTTGAGACCAACATTTAGGTTTATTGAATAGTAATGAATTTTGAATCTTGGCTAACCAAAATAGGCACCTCCTCAAAGGACTGTCGCTCCAATGGGAGGTATAGACTACAGGGAAACACTGGCCTGTCCCTCCAATGGGAAGTGTAGAAAGCAGGGAAACACTGAAGAGTGTGTGCAGTGTTGTGCTTTCACTTTTCTTTGTACCATTTCACGCAGACTGCAATTGCAGACTGCATGAATTTGTTGGTGGGTCCCTTAGTGTGGCACAATACATGTGGCTGCCCTTAGGGACTCTCTTTAGTACTCAGGCCCTAGGTAGAAGAGGTACCATTTACTATGGACTAATAGGAGTGTTGAAGGCCTTACCAATTGGGAAAAATTGAGCAGTTACTTTGTTTTAGGAAAAGAATACTAGCACTGTGGTCCAGGTTAGCAGGAAACCAGTGCCCTTCTGTCAAAATTCCATCAAATGCCAGGTGAAAAGTGGGGGTGATGATGTAAAAAAAAAGGGCTCTTTACTTCAGTTCCCAGTGCCATAACAGTATTAACGGGAGACGACCATTACAACGTGGTCTTTACACCGCGCTACCATTACAACGCGGTCATCACAACGCAAGTCGTTACAACGACTTGCGCTGGGTGGCCTATATACTAAGGAATATTATGATTTACTATTCCAACACCTTCCCTACTCTTACGTAGGCTGGAGTTGGAATAGTAAATCATACTATTCCTAAGTCCAGTGCCACTAGCGCAAGTCGTTGTAACGACTTGCGTTGTGATAACTGCGTTGTAATGGTAGCGCGGTGTAAACACCGCGTTGTAATGACATACATCCGTATTAACTGGCCTCTTTATTACATGTGGCACAAATAATGTAGCCTACTTTGTGGCTGTCAGGTAGAGAGCTTGGGACGTTGTATGTGCATGTGTCTATTTGTGGATTTTGACAAACGATTCTGGCTAAAGCATCTTTTTCTTTTACATGGAGACCATCGAATTATATTTTAGATCTCGGGGTAATTAATCATGTCAGTCCAAGCACACCAAATTGGTGGCAAAGCTCCTCCGATGACGTAGGAATGGCTCTTTTTAAAGTGCAGTCTGTCTATGTGATTAGTTTCTGTATTACGTGTAAATTTCATGGGATAAATAAGGGAGTTTATTGGAGTCACCTTAATAGATGAGTGGGGAGAGGGTGAAACGTGCTCCACTTGTTATTTTTTCCAAAAGAATTGATGTCAAGATCATGACATAATGAAGTGTGAAATTTGTCTCCGTGTGTATCACGTTATTAATGTGCCTATCAATAAGAGGGCCAGAAACATGTGACAGTATTTTGGCTAGCAGAATAACATCCCCGAAAAGCCTACTTTTTTGAGGAAGAGCTGATTAAACGTCCTTGTCTGAAATGTGATCCAAGGCCTTCCAGCAAGGGCAACTTGAAATGACTTCTATCACACATAAAGCAGCAACACAGACCTTTTTAAAGGCAAGCTCAAAAACACACAAATAAGAATATTTTGCTATTACTTTTGCCCTACTATTTCTTGTTGTTCTCTTAACACCTGTGCGCTTTCCCAGGTTCATCTACAACAGTAGTGTTGTTCCATTGTAACATGCATTACATTTAGAATCGAGGGTCGACTACTCAGGGGACGTAAGGGTGGATGGGCAGTATATGACATACATCTCTTAGTTTCCGAATGCTTTAATAAAGATGTGCATTATATATCAATCAATCTCTAAACGGACTCGACCTCCACAGAACCTATAATGAAAACATGTATTGGTCCTAATTAAATGAATGAGCTAGTAGTCTGAATGAGGTTGCAGTCATCATCATCATCATCAAAAATCTTTATTTGGATTAAGATTAATCCTTAAAAGAATAAAACAACAAACTAAAAACACTTACCATTTGTTGCAGATCCTTGTAACGGTACAAAAAATCAACGTATTATAATAAAATTTTGAACAAGTTCCGTGCCAATCTAAAGTTCGTAATACACATGATTTGCTACATATTGTGCAAAGCAAAAAATGCGACAAAATTACATGTTATGGTTTGCAACTCACCCCAGATTGCATTGGTTGGCGCCCATGAAGGACTGCCCTTTTTGACAGTAGCGACTCCTCCGCCAAGGCCGAGGAGAGTCAACCCACTGCTCTTGGAGCAGTGTAAGAGCAAAAATCGAATGATAATAACAGAAGTTTTTTTTGTTAATATCATTTTATTTCTAGTATCATCCAGGTTGGGAGGGGCTGGGCTCCCGTGACTTCTGGCGGAGGAGTGGTAGCTGTACTCCAAAGTGGGCATGACTTCTTGGCTGGCCCTATTGAGCCGGTCGAAGAGTCATGCACACTTTGCATGTTCCCCATCAGGTTGAATTACACTGCCTGGTGGAAAACATACCTAGCCTCCCATTCCCTGTCTGAGCGCCGAGTCATGGCGATCAGACTAATCACAATGCTGTATTGCAGCATTGTGATGGGCTTAGGGGAGGGAGCCTGTGTGCTTCCTGGTTCCGGCCACAGAGAGCGAGGATGTAAGTGTTTTTTTCTTTATTTTGTACCCCCGCAATCCCCCTACCTCTCCACTCTCATTCCCTGCCAGCTGCCCCTGCTCTGTGATACTATTGCAGAAATTGTCTGTTGTTTAAATATACATTACTTGAAGAACGGTACATTTATAAGATGGGATTATGATTTGGATCCTGTTCATGTGTTTGTTGTGAAAAAAGAAACAACAACATTTTGGTTCAAAACACTTTTTGTAAAGAAATGTCAAATCAGAATATACATGGAAGAAAAATATGTCTATCAGCATTTCCAAGCCAGATAATAAGCCAATTTCAATTTCTGTGTTACTACTGTGGTGGTTAGTTCATGTTTCTACAAGGAATGCTCACAAATGTGGATCTTGTACTGTGACCGAATATACATCCTGCAGGTAGTGAAATATACCATACGTGACCTTCAGTTACTGTGCCTACAGACGTCAAAGCTGTCAGATGTGTTATGTATATAAGGTGTCATCTATATAAGCCTGACCCACAAGTTACTGTGTAGCAAAATACGTCTAGTACTTAGTGTGCCATAAATTCCTGCCCGCTTTCACATTTTCTTTCCGCTTCTTTATGTATGCCACTGTCTGTACTTTTTCTTTACATGCCACAATGACTCCCTTAATGTATATCTCCCCCTGCACATTCGTCTTCTCTGTCTTCAGATTCATTTGAGCAATTGTATACTCAATCTTGCTCTCATTCTGCCATGCACTCTCTCATTCATATATATATTTCTTCCATTCTAACCCGGTACTTCCAACACCCGTTGTCTGATTCACCTTTGTTCTCTCGCATTGTATATCAGACATTGTTTTAACTCCCTCAGCGTTTCATCTTGTTGCTTATTATCATTCTACATATGTGATGCTCACTATCTGACACGCCCATTATCTCACTTAATCAACTTCACTTTCTATTGAGGTTTCACTCAAACTCTCACACTCCTGCTCTGTCTCTTGAACTCATTCACACTTACATGTCAGTTAATCACTCTCACACCTGTCGTTTTTGCTACTTTCCCATTTCTTTATTTCTTACTCTCGCACCCATAGAGGTTGCTAATCTGACTCACTGAGCAGATATTAGAAATGATCGTGCAAGCAAGACAGAAGCTGGCACTGTAAAACAACCCAGCAAAGTGCCATTACACTAGTTGTAACTTTGCATGATGTACTCAGAGCATATTTTGTAGGCCTGAGCGAAGCAATACGCTACGCTCGCGTAGTTTGCGAAGTTTGCCAACTTCGTACTACGCTGCACGTAGCACAGTGTGCACATGCGTAGCGCAGCGTAGTGCAGTGGTCATTTTTGCTTGCTGGTGGTCCTCAACAACAAATTGGCTACTGCGAGCAAGCAAAATAACATCTTGGGGAGACTTTTTCCTCGTTCGCGATCAGCAACATTAAGTTGCCGATCGCGAGCGTGGAAAAGAAACCTCCCTGTGAGATTCTCAACGCGGGAAGGTGTGTTTTCTCACTGTGAGTGGTTGCGTATGCTCGCGACCGCTCACGATGAGAAACTACCAGTCCGCGTTGAGAAAGCTGCAGCTTGAGGAAAAATATCCTTGAGCGGCAGAAAGCTACAGCTCGCACTGTGCAAGATGCCGTTTTCAAGGATTGCACAGTGCCAGATGCTTGTCCGCACTGTGCAATCATTGAAAACGGCATCTTGCACAGTGCGAACATGCTACTATGCAGTTCGCGTAGTGCTACGCGAAGCTCGCGTAGTGCGAAGTGCACTTCGTGTAGCTTCGCGAAGCGCTACTTCGCCCAGCACTAATATTTTGCTGTCTCCACTGCTTCAATGATACTTTTCATAACCTGTTCTCCAGACACAAGCTACCTCAGTATTTTGAAATAATAATTTCATCTAGCAGCATAGGCCCGTACCATTATAAGGTGGTTCAGTAAAAAAGGTGAAGAGGAGAAATGCAGTTCAATAATGTAATTCTCTTGCAAAAGCCAATAGTACTGCGACTCAACATGCTGAAAGCCAGCCTAATCTCCCCACCCCACACACACACAGTAATTTGAATTGTTTTTACATTATGATGTCCTAGAGCAGCGGGGGAACCACAAACATAAATGCAGGAGAGCAGAAGGGTTAACTAACTGGTGGGTGGGACGGTAAGTGCGTGCCTTTGCAAAGGGATTCCGGAAAGCCAAAGAAGTATTGTAAAATGCTGGGAGACAGACAAGTAAGCAGTGATAAAAGCAAGAAAAAGCTTATTTTATTATCATAGCTTTGAGCAATGTCACTTCTGCCTTCCCAGCTTCCTTCCCTTCAGTCTGCGCTCACAGAGTTTGTAACGATCTCTTCCTGTATTTAAAGTTTTATGGCTCAGGATAGTAATCATGTGTAATGCGCACTCTTCAGGGCCTGCTGTGTGTTAGGGTGACCAACTGGCATTGGTGCAAATTCAGGACGGTGAGTGTAAAAATTCAGGACAAAGGGTCAAAATTCAGGACACAAATTCAGGACAGGAGGTCAAAATTCAGGACAAAACTTCAGGACAATTGGATAAATTTTACAGACACATCAGAGGTCGCACAATTGTATATAAGTAAGCCCAGCCATATCTAGACATATTCAGCCATTTGCAAACCTATCCATCATGTATCCTTCCATCTTTCATTTCACTCATCCATCCATTATCCACCCATCCGCCCTTTCACCCTATCCATCTGTACTCTCAGCCATTCCCTCTTCTACCCATCCATCCATTCACTCATCCATCCAACGATTTACCCTTTCACCTTTCCAGCCATCCTTTCACCTACTCATCCATCCACCCAGTCACTGATCCTTCCACCCATCCAACCTTTCAGTCATCCATCATCCTCCCTTTCTCTCTCCATCGACTCTTTCACTTAGCAATCCTTCCTTCCATCCATCCATCCACCCACCCTTCCTTCCATCCATCCATCCACCCACCCATCCATCCATCTACTCATCTGCTCATGAATCCATCCATTGACCCTATCACTCATTCATCCTTTCTCTCATCCATACTAATAATATAAAGAGAGAGCCCAAACCTTTGAGGCGGGTAATCTCAGGAACCACAGCACCAATCACAACACCCAATACAGCGTTGGAAAGGGCAGTTGCAGCAGAAGGACATAGGCTATACAGACACCCACCATATACATTTAAAAGGTAAAAGAACCGTGCCAGCAAAGTAATCCCTTGTGGGGGTGTCTGCGTTGTTATGTGGGAGTGTGCTGGGGGCGTGACAAACACTGGGGGCGTGTGGTACGTTTCACCCTTCATGCCATGTTTCTTATTGTGTGCTATTCCCACCCTGCTCCCTTTAAATACCCCTGCACCCCATGATCATAACCCACCCTTACTCCTTAAAATACCCCAACACCATTAAACACTAACCCATCTTAACCCTATAAATATACCCTGTACCCCAAAACCCAAACTATTCCTAAACCCTAAAAATACCACTATACCCCAAAAGACAAACCTAGCCCTGAACCCTATAAATACCCCTGTACCTCAAAACCCAAACCTACCCCTGCACCCTAAAAATACCCCTGTACCCCAAAACCCAAACCTAGCCCTGAACCCTAAAAATACCACTGTACCCCAAAACCAAACCTACCCCTGAACCCTAAAATACCCCTGTACCCCAAAACACAAACCTAGCCCTGAACCCTTAAAATACCCCTGTACCCCAAAACCCAAACCTAGCCCTGAACCCTGAAAATACCCCTGTACCCCAAAACCCAAAACTACCCCTGAACCCTAAAATACCTCTGTACCCCAAAACCCAAACCTAGCCCTGAACCCTTAAAATACCCCTGTTCCCCAAAACCCAAACCTACCCCTGAACCCTAAAAATACCCCTATACCCCAAAACCCAAAATTATATCTGAACCCTTAAAATACCCCTGTACCCCAAAACCCAAACCTACCCCTGAATCCTAAAAATACCCCGTACCCCAAAACCCAAACCTAGCCCTCAACCCTAAAAATACCACTATACCCCAACACCCAAACCTTCCCATGAACCCTAAAATACCTATGTACCCCAAAACACAAACCTAGCCCTGAACCCTTAAAATACCCCTGTACCTCAAAACCCAAACCTACCCCTGAACCCTAAAAATACCCCTGTGCCCCAAAACCCAAACCTAGCCCAGAACCCTAAAAATACCACTGTACCACAAAACCCAAACCTACCCCTGAACCCTAAAATACCCCTGTACCCCAAAACACAAACCTAGCCATGAACCCTTAAAATACCCCTGTACCCCAAAACCCAAACCTATCCCTGAACCCTGAAAATACCCCTGTACCCCAAAAACCAAACCTACCCCTGAACCCTAAAATACCTCTGTACCCCAAAACCCAAACCTAGCCCTGAACCCTAAAAATACCCCTGTACCCCAAAACCCAATCCTAGCCCTGAACCCTTAAAATACCCCTGTACCCCAAAACCCAAACCTACCCCTGAACCCTAAAAATACCCCTATACCCCAAAACCCCAAACTATATCTGAACCCTTAAAATACCCCTGTACCCCAAAACCCAAACCTACCCCTGAACCCTAAAAATACCCCTGTACCCCAAATCCCAAACCTAGCCTGAACCCTAAAAATACCACTGTACCCCAAAACCCAAACCTTCCCCTGAACCCTAAAATACCCCTGTACCCAAAACACAAACCTAGCCCTGAACCCTTAAAATACCCCTGTACCCCAAAACCCAAACCTACCCCATAACCCTAAAAATACCTCTGTACCCCAAAACCCAAACCTAGCCCTGAACCTTAAAAATACCCCTGTACCCCAAAACCCAAACCTACCCCTGAACCCTAAAATACCTCTGTCCCCCAAAACCCAAACCTAGCCCTGAACCCTAAAAATACCCCTGTACCCCAAAACCCAAACCTAGCCCTAAACCCTTAAAATACCCCTGTACCCCACAACCCAAACCTACCCCTGAACCCTAAAAATACCCCTATACCCTAAAACCCAAAACTATATCTGAACCCTTAAAATACCCCTGTACCCCAAAACCCAAACCTAGCCCTGAACCCTAAAAATACCCCTGTACCCCAAAACCCAAACCTAGCCCTGAACCCTTAAAATGCCCCTGTACCCCAAAACCCAAACCTACCCCTGAACCCTAAAAATACCCATATACCCCAAAACCCAAACCTAGCCCTGGACCCTAAAAATACCCCTGTACCCCAAAACCCATACCTATCCCTAAACCCTAAAACTACCCCTGTACCCCATAACCCAAAACTATATCTGAACTCTTAAAATACCCAAACACCCCAAAACATATACCTCAGTACCCCAAAACATATACCCCTATACCCATACTTACCTTATCCAAACAATTAAAAAAAAACATGCTTTTACCATTCATGCATTTACAACGAATTTCGTTGTAAATGTATGCGTAGTAATAGCATATAAAATGTAATGCCATGCGTTATAATGGCATTGCGGAGTCATGGTACTTTCGTAATGAAAGTATGCGGAGTGATGGTATGCGGAAAGAAAGTTGCGGAATAATCGGTGTTTACCCTCCCCCGGTAAGTACATTGGTGGCACGGCGGCCCACATCTCCAGCAATATACTCATATTTTTTCACCACCCATTTGAAAAAATGCACAGGTCTCTCTCATTGATGGCCAGCACCAACATACACTTTTAGACACACCTCCCGCCACAAGTTCTAGAATTGCGAACTTTAGAGCTGGGGAGCTACGTTCGAATCTCGGCATCAGCTCAACATCCTGTGATTCCAGGCAAATCGCTTTGTCTCCCCGTGCCTACCACAAATGAATGTGTTCTTCTGTAATGTAAATTGTGCTCATGCCATGTTGTCGCGTTTGCGCTATATAATATTGCAAAGAAATATAAAGTAGGGAAACTCGAGTTCACTCACTACTGAACGCGCACTCTTAAGTGCATCAGCAGTGCACTGTGAATCGGAGCGTTTCACCGGCCTGTCACAGATAAGAAATCCTACAAAACAATATACTACTGGCCGGCACAATTCATACCCGGACAACGTCGGCACGGGCTGCTATCAACAATGAAATCATAAACCAAGGACTTATAGAAATTGAAGACTCACTGTATCTATTAAGCGAGAAGTCCTTACAAGATTTCAGCCTGCTGCCAGCGGTCCGAACTAACCTAAATGGATACCACAATATCGCTACCTCACACAATATTTCAGAGCTAAATAACTACCTTGCTCAACACTTGCCTAACTTAGTTCCCGATCAACAACTCGCCTACAACACCATAGTTGATAGTGTTGAAAAGAAGCAAGGCAAACTATTGTTCATAGATGCCCCCGGTGGCACAGGAAAGACTTACATAATCAACCTCATACTTGCCAAAGTTCGATCTTCCGGGAATTAGACTCTAGCTGTTGCTTCATCTGGAATAGCTGCCACTTTGCTAACAGCTGGGAAAACAGCACATTCTACCTTTGAACTGCCTCTAACAGTTTCCCTTGAAAGGGATTCAATATGCTCTATTCGGAAAAACGGACCTTTGGGGACACTGCTTCAAAATGTGTCTCTTATCATGTGGGACGAATGTACAATGATACTAAAACCATTGCTGCCTAGCCTTTTTTTACCCGGACAACGTCGGGACGGGGTGCTAGTCCATTTATACTTTCACTCCTTCACTGGTCTGTTCATCATTTTGTCCATCTACCTTCCCTTTCACTCACTCATCCATCCTTACATCCACCCTTTCACTCATCCGTCCATCCATTCGCCCTTGCACTTATCAATTCATCAATCCATCCATCATTTCACTCATCCATCCACCCACTCACTTATCATCCACCTTTTCACTCATCCATCCTTTCACTCATCCATCCACCCTTTTACCCATCCAGCTACCCTTCCACCCATACATCCAGCTATTTCCGTCTTCTCTCTTCCATCCTTCCACTCACTCATCAATCCATCCATCCCCTCCCATTATCCATCTATTCAATCTTTCATTCATCCATTCACCCTTTCACTAATTCATCCAGCCATCCCTTCACATACTCACTCGCCCACCTTTTCATATTAATTTTGAGCTGAGCCTTTTTGAGAAGAGGCCCGTCAAGAACTTCACCCTCGCTGCAGGAGACATTCCAGAACTGGGACAGAAGCCACCCAGGGCAGAGACAGGATCCACTACAGGAGGGGACAGGAGCCATCACAGGCGGGGGGGGGGCAGGAGCCACCACATGGGGGGACAAGAGCCATCACTGGAGGGGGAACAGGATCCACCAGGGTGGACACAGGGGTGGGTATGCAGTAATCTAGTATCATCTTGGTCTCTTCCAGGGTGGGGGAGGGCTCCTTACCCCCTCCTGGATAAGACAACGAGAAGACAGGCTCTGTTTCCAAAATATTAGTTTTGCCCCCCTCCCCCCACACTGATGTACAGTACTGAAAGGAGATACTCCAAGAGAACTGATTTAACTGATTGTCCTCCATACTTTGTTAATCAGTGTGAGTGTGATTGTGCCATTTCTCTATTTTATTACAATATAGACTGCATGTTTGAAGAATCAAGGTTTGTTTACAATTTAGTGACAGTAATTAAGCTCTGTGAAGTGAGCCACGTGCTGCCTCGGTGTAATCAGGGCCGGTTCTAGGATATTTGGAACCCTGGGCAGAAAGGTAATGTCTCACACCAATTGCAGATACAAGACGCATTCAGTGCTGTTTGCATCTGAATAGATGCCCCTGCTCCGAAGCTGCCGCCCCTCCCTCTGTCACCTTCAAGCACCTCTTAACAGCTCATCAAGGGCTGAAGGCGAGAGGGTTGCCATCCCGCTGTGCCTCGCCAATGCTGATGTGTAGCTGAGCTTTTGTACTGCCTCGGAGTCTGTTACACCCGACCTCAGCAGCATCACAGTCAAGAAGGGAGGTAGGGGCCAGCTGTGCCGGTTGTGCGACCAGTTAAAATTACGGACAAATGGCGTCCGTTAAACAATCCTTCACGGACAACGGACAGACGGCCGAAATTACGGACTGTCCATGAAATTTACGGACGGTTGGTCACCCTACTGTGTGTTGATATGCTCAGGACCTCCTGTGTGCTCTCACTGCGCAGGCGCACAAGCGCGAGGCTTAGAAGGAACATAGATTCCGAAGGGTGAAAAAAAATCTGCATTTTATCATAATCATATTAGGAACGAGTTCCTTTTCAGTCCAAACTGCATGGTAAATGCTACATTCTGTGCAAAACATTCAGTTGTGCAAAAATGAGTAACGGTTATGCAAATGTCAAAATATATAACAACGGATATTTAAAAGACAGGGCAATGTCTACATTATTCTTCTTCATAGGATACATTTTCTAGATATGAAATGCTTTTCTCTCTCTTGATTGCCTTTGAAATATGCGAGGAAACAGCACGGCAGGTATTAGCTTCTTCAATTCGAATACAAAGTTAAAAGCATCTAGATAAAAACAGTTTAATTGATAAAAATAATAGCTGCAAAAAATCGCTTCCATTTATCTTTATAACATTTACAGACTAAATAAAATGCAATGGGGTTTGAATAATTTTCCCAGCGCACGGGCATATATGCATTTTTTCATCCCAAACCGCAAATTTTGGTTAAGCAGCCAAATAATGTATAATGCGTAGACGTGGTCTGGTAAGATAAAACTTGTTTTGTACATTAGTTACAGTAATAAGGTACTTTTGTATGCCTTGTTTGACGTATCCCTAGCAATATTTAAGTACAGTAGATTTAGATTTTTCTCTAAATTCTCTTTTTGCTTCTATTTTCCCTATAAGGACCATTCTCAGCTCCTTCTTACTATATTGCAGGACACTGATAGGATTTTCTATGCTAATTGTTTTATCAATCTCCTTTAACAATTTATTTATGTAGGCTAGTAAGGGAATTTTCAAATACTGCTTAAGTGATAGCCAATTTTTTATAATTTCCTTTGTGAACTTTTGTACCTGTCTTACTCCAGATACTGTGCTGAGTAATATTCGGGTTTATCTCTATTGTGGCTTCTAGAGAAGGTACATCTAATTCTTTATTAATAATATAGGTCAATATTGATTATGACAATGCCAAAAGTCTACAAAAACAAAAAATGTCCTTCGTCTGTAATACCATACTATTTGTTGTACCCCATAATTCAGCCCCATATGTACCACCTGACAGGCATTTACTTTTATATAATTGAAGCATTTCTCTTATGGGTTTACTCCCTATCTTTCTGGCAAATCTAAATAGGGCTTCGAAAGTCCTTTGGAATTGTAATTTTGCTTTTCATAACTGAGGGACTAATTTTACAACTCGTCAAAATTGAATACCCAGATAGTAAAGTTCTGTGTTTCCTCTAGTACTGTTCCCCTAACACAGTGGGTTCTTTTGATCAGTTTTCCATTCCTGCATACCATTGTAAATGTTTTCATTATATTAAGCTTCAGGTCTTTCTCCTCTATATATGCTGATAAATTATCTATCACGCGTTGCAGACCATTAGCCTTCCTAGATAGCAACACCACATCATCTCCATACAGAATGACAGGAGCCGGACGTTTGCCAGTTCTTGTGGCATCTGGGTTTACCTGTTGCAAAGACCTATCCACTTCATTTATATATTGTGAAAACAAAAAGGGCTCAAGGGCACACCCTTGTCTGGCACCTCTTGTGACCATGAATCTTGGAGTGCATTCCCCATTTCTATCGTATCGTTCTCGTGCTGTAAGAAAGTCATTCAACTGTGACAAGTGTTAGTTACTAAAAGTAATTGGGTTGACCATAAATGATTAAGTAACCCCATGCCATTTTCTGAGAGAAGAATATGATCAATGGTGGATCATCCTTAATAAGTTAAAAGGGAAGCCGTATTTCTGTCTGTGGTTTGTTCCAATTTTGCAAGGTTGTATGTAAATATTAGCTCATTTAAAGCCTCGCCATATGAGTCATGCGGAAAGTGCAACTTTCATTGGTGTACCCACAGACCACCCTTGGTGTAAACAAGCATTTACTTCTTATGTTAAAGTCTCCTGCCCATATATAAATATAGTCTGCCGCATAGCCTCTCATAAAATGTTCCAGTTCATTTTCAAGGTAAATGATTACCTTATATCGAGTTTTTTTAATGTATTGGTATAGAAATGTATAAGTACAAAGTCCTGTTTACCATCAGTTTGAAGAAGTAAAAACTGGAAAAGAGTGATTTATACGAGGACAGGGCAAAGGCCCTTGATACTGGAAACCTGTTACTGGGGTTTATAAAGGAAGCCCAGTGAGACAGCTGTCATCTTCCCAACAGTGTTATCAAGGGGTTGTTTCCTTCGGTATAATTTAGAGACAAGAGACTTTTCCATGTTGGGTTGATGGCCATTAACAATAATACAATCACCATGAACTAGTTTTTGAGAATACCCAATCCAATTAACCCTTCTCACCATTATTATTTCATGATATAAAAAGTTAATATTACAGGTGCGATCTGCCATCCAGTGCACAACTTTGTTTTTTAGGCCCTGACATTTTTCTGTTGCATACGATTCCAAACTGGGCACCCCCTTTAAAATGATTACATAAGGGGTAACATCTGACAATAGATGTAGAGTGTCTAGTATGGTCGCAATTGTCCCCTTATTTGCTTTGTCTAGTTGTTGTGCAGTAAAACCTTCTGTGGAGCTGATAAAATAGGTGGATGTGCCTCTGCAAGTCTCTTATTGGATGTATACTTTGCATATCGTTCTGTAACAGCCAGTGGTTTAAATGGGAAAAAATAAGTGCAGGTACTCACCAAATCGCGGTGTGGGCTAGGGTGCTGGGTTAGGAAGGGCCGGGTTATGGGGGTGGAGCAGTGGGGTCGGGGCTATGGATAGTGCTAAGGGACCCTGCTAGAGGCACACGTTTAATTTGATTGAGATTTAATTGATGTGCAGATATGCACACTGCAGACAACACTCACTCATACAAGAACACACACAGGGACATAGAAGCACTTGTGCAAGCAGATAGGGTATTTAGTTCATGTGCACCCACAATAAACTGTGCTAAAAGCAACAATTACGTGGAACGAGTGGATGAACGTGGAGGGCTGGTCATTAATCAAAATCATTGATAAAACCTCAGGACCGAATGCAACTTTTAATTTAAGATTTTGTTTAACCCCTCCCATGCTCATGTCGAGCTCAGCTCGTAATGAGCCACGGTGGCCGTGTTCTCATGACGAGCTGAGGTCGTCATGACAGTTGCGCCGCGCCCACACGGGGATAATTCCCCTGATGTGCTGGGCGTTCCATTGGAACGGGTTTGGTCATGACGAGCTCAGCTCGTCATGAGCACATGGCCACTGTCACTCATGATGAGCTGAGCTCGTCATGAGCACCGGGGCGCTGCGTGCGTCCATTCTCCCCCAAGCACATTGGGGGAAATAGCCCCACAGTGAAGGGGTTAATTGCCGCTTTTCAAAGGCACTAAGAAAACAGTTCACTAACATTTATTTTCTGTCATAAATATTTTACTTTTACTTGAATGTAAACCCCTTCTTAAATTGTTTCCAGTGTAATAGCACCTTGGGCCGCACAAGCATTGGGGAAGTGCAATAGAAATCAAACATACATAACACAATATCACTAACTTTCTTGTTCAATTACATATTAAAGGAAAGGTATGAATATTATTTCTCCTTTTTATAAGTTAAGCTCTGACAAGGTATGGCTGCAGTGTGTTTATTAGTAGGGAGAGGGGCGAGATGAAAACTGGGCCTTTCATCTGTACCCCACCAAGTCTTTCACGTCTTGCAGATGGGTTGAAGAGAGCTCGACTGCAGGGGGTACAAGAAGAAATGTAAAAATAAAAACAGAGCTTCTTTCATTTTTCCAAGGTGTTTGGAGGCCAACAGAGCACAATAGCCCAGCACGTAGGTCTGCTGAAAGAATCCAGGGTGTCCAGGAGGCTGCTGCTGACCGGGCTAGAGAGCACGACGGGGGGGAGGGGCGTTGCTCAATTAGCAGATGGTAAAGGGAGATTAGCACTCCAGTGTTTCTCAAAAATGGACAGACTCGTCAGCTGTGTGTCACGCTTTTTTTTAAATACCAAATTGCACTGAATTGGCTTGCTGCCCCATTAGTACAGGTACTCTCTTTGGACAAGAAGAAGTTCCGGTACTCCAGTGCAGAAAATGTAGAAGTGCCGGTACTCAGTACCGGTGAGTACCGGCCCATTTAAAGAACTGGTAGCAACATGTTAACGGTTATTTTGAGGTCCTATTAGGTACTCGATGATCTGTTTCGACAGGAACATTCTTTACAGTAGACTTAAGTTGATTATTCTATCACCGTTCTGTGTTATGCCTGGCATGTTCTTTGCAACTAGCTCAAGTGATGTAACTCTTACCTTAACTTCTATAATTTGAAGTAGGAGTTTCTTTTCTATATTGTCTAATTTTGAGTGGACCTTTTTGATCAATGCCTCGATGTTTTTTATTAGGGTGGGCTCCGGCTTCATGTTAGGTCCATTTGATCCATTAGAGCTATTAATTTTCTCATTTGTGCCAGGGGCCCTGGTGGTCTGCTTTGGCTTGGTAGACATTGTTCCTGCTGGCTGTCTACTCTTTTTTACCGGTGGGGACTTTAACTCGTGACTAGGTGAGAGTTCTATTATTTCCAATGGCGTATTTCGTACGCACGTGTCTATTTAGTATTACTTATACTTCTTGTTAATGGGGCTGTATCTGGTGATTTTGAGTCCTCTGGAATCGTCGGAATTATCTCCTCAGTGGCTTCCACAATTACATTACACAGAACCTCTGTAGCTGCGCTCTTAGTTGCAACCAACCTTTCTTCCATGTAAACAATCTGTCTTCCATGTAAACAATCTCGCTATTGAAAAAGCCCCCGACCGGCGCTGTGTCACTCCCCCTGTTTCTGCACAGCTGGGCTTTCTGGGGCCTGTGGTATCTGTTCCATGCTGCATCTCTTCTAAAATGTTTGCAGTCCTCCGGCTCGTCCAGCATCCTCTTTATTGCTGGAGCTGCATACAAATTCTGAAGAAACATCCTGCTTCCCATGCATCTCTGAGAGATCTTGGCTAGGGTTAGAAACACGGAAAGAACATGCCACACCCTGTGCTTTAATGTACTTCTGATCCAGGGTGAGGTAGTGTGAAAGGTACCGCTATGAATGTACTCCCCAGAGGTATCGTGCTTTGCAGTGTGACCTTGCTGACGAGGATCTGTGGTAGAACGAGAGAACCAGAGATTCTGCAGTGGTAGAAGAACATGTTTTTAGGTATCAGGTGCAGTCAGCTTCATCTGTCTGTTGGCAATCCTAATATTTACAGTACGTTACCTATACGTAAAGTGGGCTTTGGCTCTGTCCCTTCCGCATGAGTGAATAGATTTAGTGTCTGCTTCACTTCCATTCTCTCAGAGTTACAGCTGTCCTCCTTATTCTTGTGTTTGTCCCACGAGGATCCTTTTGGGTCCAGAGTCCTTGGGTTCGATGAAGTATCTGTCCACTGCTGCCCTCATACGTTGCTTTGCAGATGCTTAGGGGGACTGTTTCCTCTCCCTTTCTCCCACTGCACCCCATCTGCCTCGCTTCCTCACCCCGCTCCCTATGCCCTCTTTCTCCAAAGTCCTACTGTGTTGTTGTAAACTAATTTTTTACTTTTTACCATCTGCCCCACTGTCAGTGGGTGGCCATCTCAAAATTTGTTTTGACCATTTCAATGTGGCCGCCCATGAGGGTCAAGCATGCATGCTGAGCACCCTTGAAAGGGTTTGCTTTATAAAAAAAAATACCATTCAAAGATGGGAACTATGTATGTATATACACCTATTGTGAAATATGATTTAATATATCAACCAAAATGCATTCAAAGACAGCCACTGTGGATGCATGAGCATCCACAATGGCCATGTTTGGATGACATTTGTTAATACATTAAAATATATTCAGAGATGTTCACTATTGTTGTGTAAATCTGTGCAGCTACATTTCAACATATTTCTATCGTTTTGAAAAGCACTAAGAGAGCCAATAGGTCTCTACTGCGATCTATTTCCTTTGCCAAGGCTTCATTCCTTATACCACATTCATTGAATTTTTTTAACCATGCTTAAAGAGGGTAAATGTTTAAATATTATGTTGCACTGGGGGATATTTTGTTTCTTATAGACAACATTTTGTAGATATTTAAACATATTAATCCACTGTATGCATTAATGCATGTTTCTACATCCTTTGACAAAACAGTCTCTTTGATCTCTTGATAATATGCATGGAAATAACCCCAGGAGACGTCGTACAGTACCGAGATGTACAATATCCGCACTTCAATTAAAATAAAATACTCTTTGAATACCAGCACATAGAAAGATATTAGAATTTGAAGGTACAATATTTATCATTTACGTAGCCAGAGACTTTTGTGTACATGCTCTGGATATGACCTTATTCTGTCACGCCTTTGACATAGATAACATTAGACTCATCTATATTCGAATAACAAGCCTTCTATTTGCAGTCGGCCATTGAAAGGCAGTCTTTAGATTTAGGCTCAATACAGAAAATATAATACTCATGTTATTTACACCATTAAGAGAAGCATATAGTCGAGACTGGTATTTCAAGATTTTTTTCAGGAAAACAAAATTCCTACTTATTACAAGTGTCATCTTTAAATGCTTGTCAATCTAATGGAAATAAATTTATAGTTAAACAGGAATAGTGGAGAGTTAATTAAAGAGAAAGGTACATAGAGACTTTGTATTGTATTGTAAATCACCCAAAGCCATATGGCATTACAATCCCCAATAAAATGATTAAAAACATCTTCTGGGACATTACAACCCCCTATACTAAATTCTTTAAGTAGAGGTGCGAGCTCACCTTTCAGCCCATAGACCTACTGCAAGGCCAAGAAGTGTGGCACCCTACCTACATGAAGTCATCCAGAATGTCACCCCCAGGATACCCGCAAATTGGAGATGTTGAGGTGCTCAAAAAGAAACAGATAAGGCTACAAGCCTGGAAAAACATGCCTGTATCAATCAGGAGTGCCCAAACCTGCTCCGATTTTGGAAAAGGCTGAAGGCATAACTCATAAAAGAATACCATGTTCAAGAAAGCAGCATGCCTTACCCTTTCTCAGAGCTTATTGCCTGCATTTTACTTTGACCATGCACCGCACTCTGCTGTCTTTTGCATAGGTCAGCGCAATGTAAAATCCCATACATACCTAGATAAATACATGCTATGGATGATTTGAATACATCTTCATGCTTAAATGTTATAAGGGCAGCAACATTCTTAATTATATATATTTCTCTATGTGAAATTTAATGCGTATAGGTGGTTCCAGGAGGCCATTGTTCAGCAAGATTCACAATATATTTTTCAACTAATTTCATATGCATGCAACATATCCTCACGAGGCAAACTTTCTGCCTCTGTCAGAGTGTCAAAGCTCAACTCTCAGGATTAGATTGAAAAGCCTTTGCCTCACTGACATACCATAACTTTCCAGGAACCCAAAAGCCAGGCAAGGGCACATTTGCTATGGTGGACGTACCAAAAGAAATCAAAGGGTCTTGCACCTCTGTGGAATGGAGAGAAAGCAAGCGAGCACAGCAGCCAAGAAACTGGATCAGAAAAGGGAATGCCCAAACTGTTCCAGGCATCTTCAATGCATACATCTAGTAGCATTTTCAACTCTGTTCTCTGCTCTGGTACACAATCATTTCTGCTTCTACTACAAAAAACACAAGCCTTTCCCTACTCATTGCTACTGTGGTACATTCCATTAGATTTTAAAAATGTTCTCATGTTCCTGGTGTATGCAGTATGGACAGATGTCAAATCATTGAAAGATTCAAAGTGAATTTTGACTTCACAAAACATATGACGTATAATGCATAAAACAAATGTATAATCTGTCACATGCCGCCCAACCTTCTACTCATGCAAAAATGTTAGATTCGCACTCACACCTGTGCCAGTCATACTTCAGGCATTCTAACCCCTTTAAACTACAAACGATTAAAAACAGTATAATAATGGAACCAGGCCATACTTTTGTATGGATAATCTATTACGTATAAATCACTTAAAACACCACTTCTAATGAAAGACAATTTAATGGTAAATTAAACAAGACAGTTTTATCTTTTTCAATAGTGTGCTCTTCTGGTTCACATTCAGGTTGTAGTGGTGCTGACTCGCTTTTCAGTGCAAGACCAAAATACAATACTAACTTCTTCAGGGAACTACAGGACATACTGAATGTATAAGGAGCAGCGAGAAGAGGGTAAGATGGGGGCCATCTATAACGTATTTAGGTCATTTGAAAGTAGGAAAAGCTCAAGTTATTACAAACACACCCAAACTCGTATTTTGTAGAGGATTAGTACTCAGACAAACAACACCATGTGAGGGCATGAGCCGAACGTGCGTCATCTGCGAGAGTCAGAGGAAAAGGCCGCAGACCTTCGCAGAGTGATACGTAAATCACCCCATATTCAATCACTGAAAAGCAGAGATATAAGTTGTGATATTTGCATGGAACAGATCGTGGCAGGAATACGAGTGAGTTCCCTAACCAGATGAACCTCAAACGTGAAGTACTAATGAAATGAAACTTTCATGCACACAATTGGTGTTCTTGTGATGAGTCAAGGGGTAACAAACAACCCACATCAGACGCTTGAGCAGCCAAGTGAAATTCTAACAAAGTAAAATGGGACCACTCATGAGGCAGTGCCCTCTAGGATAGAGGAAGAAGAAATTACCACCTTCCTCGCCACCAGAGTTACCCAGTGAGCTTTAGCTTCACACCAGAACCCTCCAAAGCAAATTAGCATTCCATGCCTCCCATTCCTCCCGAACATGGACAACCACCATCACCCCATACCCAGTATAAGGGGTGGGTCGATCCACCCTACGTCCTGTGCTGCAGATTCTCCAGGGTGCATAGCAGGTAAGAGAGGGTGAAGTACTACTCTAGCAAGTCCCATGGCTCTGGGGAGGAGGCCCTGTGAGAGTGGGCTCATGTCCTGGGTTCACCCCCACACCACGTTGTAAGCGACCCACGCAGTATTTTTGTTTTGCAGCCCTGTTATTGTCATGGGTGTGAGCTTGGTTGATGCTGTCTGTGGTGGAGGGTGGGTGTTCAAAGTTTTATTAAATGGCTGAGATCTTGACGTGGAAGTACTCCGTGAGGTTCGCACAATTCCTGGGAGGGAGTGATGTTGTTGTCGGTTGCTACAGGATTGGTGAACTCCTTCACAATGGCGAATATTTCTTTGCTGTGGTTTGCTAAGGCTTTCTCCTTGGTTTCTTTCAGAAGGTGGTGGTACTGGTTGAGTGTTGTCCTGTAGACAGTGTGCTTTTCTGTTTTCTTGCTGATGCGCAACTTGCTTTCAAGTTGTTAGCAGATGCATTTGGTGGATTGCAGTTCCTCAGTGAACCAGCTTGCTCTTTTGATTTGTTTTTTGACCTTGTTTGTCTTGGCGGGGCAATGCCATTGGCGCACTTTGTGATCTACTAGGTGAGGTTCTTATGCTGCTTGTTCTGGTTCATGGGTAGAGTCTGGGAGGTGAGAGCAGAGTGTTTTATTCCACTGGTCTTCTAATACCTTTTTTCCAGTTTCTACGCATGGATCTGATGGGCCTGGCACCATTGTAGATTGGTCCAACGATGGTAAAGTGTACGCTGGCTTGGTCGTACCAGGTGAGTGGTGTGGATGTATCTGACTGTCGCTGGAGGTGAAGATGGGGTAGAGCAAGTGTCCTGCAATGTGAGTGTAGTTGGAGACAATATACTTGAGACCGACGTTGCTCATCCTTTGCAGGAGGTCTTGTAGGAAGATGTAGCGCTCAGAGTTGATTGCGAGCAGGGGTGATGATTTCTGGGATGGTGCTGCAGAAGCTGGGGCCTGGTACTGGTAGCCTGTAGGTGAGAGTACCTCTGATGGTGTTTTTCCTGTCTGTGTGGAGTTGGAAATTGAGGTGTTGGGTCTTGGGGATATTGTGCAGTAAATGGTGTCCCCTGTACATTACGGCCATTCCGCCTCTGTGCCTGTTGGTCCCATCCACCTGCATTATTTTGTAGCCTTCGGGAATTGTGGTGGTGATGTCTGGTACAGACTCTGGGTTAAGCCAGTTTTCTGTGAGGAAGATAACATCTGGGGTGAGGGAGGAGATTGTGTACCAGATCTCCATGGCTTGTTTCCAAAGTGAACGAGCGTTAAGTAGGATATTCTGGAGTGTCATTGTGGGGGTTTTGGTCAGTGTGGCTGGTGCAGCCACATCAGCAGTGACATTGGCTGCTTCTGTGCTGAAGGTGAGGTGGCAGTGTTGTCATGAGAATAGTCCTTTGGTGATCCATGTGGAAGTGCAGCAGCAGAAGTAGTTGGTGCGTTTGGAGTCTCGGGTTCAAAGGTCTGCAGAGATTTCTCTTCATGGGGTGGACGAGCCACGGGTCCTCCATAAGAAGATCTCCATCTGGAACGCCTCCCTTCACCATGGCTTTTTCCCTACCACTTGGAAGGAGGCCTTGGTGATTCCCATCCTAAAAAAGGCTGATGCTGATCCCACTGTCTTCGCCAACTACCGCCCCATTTCCCTTCTCCCCAAACCCGCAAAGGTCCTGGAAAAAGCCGTGCAGCTGCAACTCACGGAGTATTTGGAAAGCAACTCTCTACTGCACGACTCACAATCCGGATTTCGGGCGGGATTCAGCACAGAGACGGCATTGCTGGAAGTATCGGAAACAATTCAGGAATGCGTGGACAGGGGCGAGGAGGCTATGCTGGTCCTCCTCGACCTGTCCGCTGCATTTGATACGGTCTCCCACCTCATCCTCCTTGACCGACTCAAACAGATAGGCATTGGCGGCACTGCCTTTAGCTGGATCGAGTCCTTCCTTTCAGGAAGAAGTCAGAGGGTGTTGGTGCGGCCTTTTAAATCGGAGGATAAACCCTTGTCATGCGGTGTGCCACAGGGCTCTGCCCTCAGCCCTCTATTTTTTAACATCTATCTTGCCCCACTGGCCGACGTTGTGGAGTCCTACGGAGTCAGGGTGGTCTCCTATGCTGACGATACTCAGCTGATGTTTTCCTTCAGAGACCACTCGGACTCCGCGTTCACCAACTTCTGCCAGTGTCTCAACAACATCAGTGTCTGGATGACCGATAACCACCTTAGACTCAATGCAGACAAGACAGAGGTGCTGTTTTTTAACCAGAAAAATCCCATCCCTTCCTCTTGGTGGTGGCCCACGGCACTTGATCCCGCTCCCTCTCCCGTTCACTCTGCTCGTAACCTGGGATTTCAGTTTGACGACTCCCTCTCATGCAAAACTCAGGTCAATAAAGTGACCTCTGCCTGCTTCCTGAAGTTGCGCATGATCAAAAAGATACTTCCCTATCTCCCTCTGGATTCCCGCCGTACAGTTACCCATGCCCTCATCACGTCTCACCTGGACTATGCTAACAGCCTTTATGCTGGTGCCCCCCAATATCTGATAGACCGGCTTCAGATTGTCCAGAACGCGGCGGCCAGATTGATTGGTAATATTCCCTACCGTCAATCAGTCTCCGCTTATCGTAAGGAACTTCACTGGCTACCGGTGGCCAGCCGTATCCAGTTCAAGATCCTTACCCTTGCCTACCGAGCCATCAACGACCTCGGACCCAACTACTTGAAAAAACGTGTCTCAATATCCCGTTCCATCAGATCCTTGAGATCCAATGACCTCCGCCTTCTGATCTCTCCCCGTTTCAGACTCTCTAGAATGGGTGGCAGAGGGTTCAGTGTTATCGCGGCAAAATTGTGGAACGCTCTGCCAATCGATCTTAGATTCTGTCCTTCTGAATCCATCTTCCGGGCCAGACTCAAAACTTGGCTCTTTTCTGGACTCTGATTTCTATTCTGCTGTTTTCCCTCTATGCTCCTCTCTTCTCACCTGGAGGTTCAGGTTCTAGCGCCGGGACACCCCCTCGGGGGTAGCTGTGCGCTCTACAAACTACATAAATAAATAAATAAATAAATAAATAAAAGAAGTCCTGGGAGGTGGGAGGGGCCGGTCGGGCGGGTAGTGGCAGGAAAGAGTGGCGGCCAAGAGAGAGCAAAGGGAAAATAGAAATTAAGGGCAGACACACCAAACAACCACTAAATTAACTAAACCAGTCAAACACATTCTAAATTCATAGGCAGACGCAGCCAACAACCAATAAAGTTACCAAAACAGTATATAAAATTACCAGGTCACAGGAAGTCAGGTCCACCCTACGGGGTCGAACCAGGAGCTCAGAGACTGTGGGCAGTCACTAATCGTGGGAGCCAAGTTGGTGTGGGAGGCAGCAGGAGAGCGGCGCTTGGGACCATGGAGGTCTAGGACTGCCTAGAGACCTGTAGGTCTCCTTGCTGTTTAACCCTATACACTCTTCTAATATGATCATGCCCTACACCTCCCAATAAAACTCATCCGAAGCTTCTCACAATGAAAATGCAAATGTACCCCTATTGAGCTCAGCCATTGATAAAAAAGCACAACCCAGGAGTATATCAGGGGTACAGCAGTCAAAAGAACAAGAGGTTGGAGAAGAGTCACAGATCTCACTATCACCCAGGAAGAAGACCGCTGAATTAGGCTTGGTGAGTGATCCAACACGACTCATTATTGACTCTATATTGAGCCTACTGTTTGGCTTATATGGTCGTAACATTCTATTCCTGGTGTTAATTTAACTTAGTCCTAAACTTTGAAATACAATACTGCTGCTAGAGAGGGGAAGATGACAACCGTCTTCTGAAAATAGCCTAAAAGAATTTTGATTATCCCTGTATGCTAGTGATCATGGTGTTCTTCTAGGACCACCTGAAAGCGTGAAGTCAGAGGTGTGATAATTGTTAACCTTCCTTTTTTGTTGATGTATAGAACATCCTTATTTTAAATTACCATCCCTATAAAGGCCAGAGCAGCCTGCCAAAACTAGAGCTGCATCACGGTCGACTGGACCACTGCTTTCAACATCCCCAACATTGCAACAGCAAACACATCAACAGCCTCCAACATCAACAGCCAGCCACTGCAAACAACTTGATTGCAAAGGGAGAATGAGCCTCAACAATGCAGACAGGAGCACATTAAAATCCACCCTGAGACTGTACCACCAAAGGATCCAGACCACCAAACGTGCATCTCTGGCGAACTGCATTGGTGCCAGCATCAAAAGAAGCAAAGAAATCTTTGCCTTTGTGAAGGATTTCACCTCACCCACATCTACCTCCAGCTTGATAACACCCTGGCAGAACCTCTGTGATAATCTCTCTCAGTTCTTTAGCAACAATATCACCACAATTTACAGCAACTTCAACCTGCAACCGGACCCGACAGATCTCGGGGTCACTGACATATTATCCATCCAACAAATATCAATAAACAAAAATATAAGACATTAATATCGTTAACAAAAATATTAACCTTGTATACTTAACTATAAAAAACAGAAATATCGAGAACACAAATATCCTTTTAAAAATATCGATTTTTTTTTACATATATCGAAAACAAAAGTATTGGAGCGAAAATATTGCTACCTTTAAATGAACATAGAATATGTCGAAAATATTGATTCACACAATATTCAGTACAATATTATTGCAAAAAAAATTCAATAATGATTAATAAAGCACTAAAACACTTAAAATATGTACAACAATTTAATATTTGCTTATCAAACATATGTGACAATAATGTTAAGAAATGTAAAAAAAATCTAAATAAATTATTAAACATATAAAACATATCAATCAATGTTAGAAAACATTATGAAAAATTGTAAAGTATAAATTAATTAATAACATATAAAATATACAATTATATAATATATACTAATAAAACATGTGAAAACAGTGCTGAAAATATATATATACAATAAGTTAAGAAAGGTAAAAAAGATGTAATCAGTGTTATAAAACATGAAAAAATGGTAAAGGAAAACATGAATAATAATATATACTGTTACTTAAGTTATACTAATAAAACATGTGAACATATATGAAAAAATACATACAAATTTACATAAATATGAGTCACCTGATTTCTAATACTTAAAAATTAGATTTTTTTTAAATTTCCTTATTTTTATATTTTGCAATTTTTTTACTTGCAATATATATAATACACATTTTAAAACTATACAGTAATAAAAAAATTGGAAAAAAATAAAAACTGAAAAAATTGACGTGTTTTTACCATACAAAATTTGTATTAAGTCTTGGACACTAAAGATAGATAGATAAACTTTATTGAGTCAAGTTATTTAAATCCGCACAATATAAAAAAGCAGTAGGAATAAAACCGATAGCACAGATCTAAAATCATAATACAACACAATCAATCAATGCCACATTCAGCTCTCAACTCCCATACGAACCTAGTCCGCTAAAGTGTAAAGTGTAAGAAAAAGTGTATATGTGCAAAGTGTAAGAAAAAGAAAGGCCCCTCACATTTGGACAACATAGCAACCTTCTCCTTGTATTTAAAGTTTATGCCATTCCCACAGTTCCATAAAATAATTGTGTTATTAGTAAAGTGCAATGGGACGATTCTTATGAAAGGAATGCTAATAATTTTGGCTGAGGGCAACTAATCAAATTTGGTGCTGAAGCAACCACGGCCACCCGCTAGTTACACTTTATGCAATAACAGGTGCAATGAGATCACAAATAAAGTACTGGTGCCACTCTAAAAATCACCATGCTAGTCAGTACTTTAGATATGAACAAATACACATACAAAAAGTCAAAAAGGCCAAATACAATCCAGCTAAAAAGGCTAAAAGGAGTGAGCAGTCACCGATGGGTATGACACTAAAGAGGTACCTTTTACTATTCCCACTCCAATCTAACCATATTGTTGAAAAGCGTTGGACACTAAAGCAGGGGCATATACTACTCCCACTCCAATCTAAACCAACTTGAGGAAGGTTTTTGACACTAAAGGGGTGACATTTACTATTGTACACACAGAAGGGGTAGTAGAGTACGCACAAATAATGACCACAACGAAACGTAGACATGGGGAAATTCAATCATTGGAAAAAATTGCCCTCACTCACATACCGAAGTATGTGACATTCTACCATCATTGGGCCTGCTTGCAATACGCCCTGGTGTAGCCACACTCAGGGCGGAGCATTAGGGAAGGGGAAAAAAAAAATAATTTCACTCAACAAAACAAACCATATATCACTGACGACATGTAACATATAATGATGTGTGATTTGTGCCAATCACCAAGTGTCAGAAATAAATAGTGTGACTAAAGTGCAGTTAATGGGAAGTCTTAAAACTGATTAAGGGTGCCAACTAAAATAAGTATTTTATTGGACGTTACCTGGTACCCCTATCAGGATTAAAAACTCAAATTGGGATGGGAAATGTCTTGTTCGAGACATAAGGGTCTCACAAGACCTCCCTCCTGATACTGCTTATGTCGACATGTTTCAACCGTAATAAACGTGCCAATGCTGGTCACCTCGGTCTTCTTCAGGACAGTCGCCTTTTATTTCTCTCTGAGCCCTACCGCAATTCGGTATATTGGGCCCCTTGGAACTGAGCCGGTCTCTATAGATCCGTGCCCCCTCTTGTTACACGTAGAGACTTGTCCCAAAATACGGGAAAACACTCACAAGTTCATTAAATTCATGAACATGAATTGGTGCCCTGCGGGAGGTTCCCCCTTCGAACACAACTGTTCCTTGGGTGGCGTCCTGCTCCCTTGCCCGCTTTCCCTGACACCGCGTAGTCCATTTACTATTCCCACTCCAATCTAAACCATACGGGGAAGTTGGTGGACACTAAAAGAGTACCATTTACCATTTCCATTCCCACTCAATCTAATCCAATTTGGGGAAGGTTTTGGACACTAAAGGGGTTACATTTATTATTCCCACTCAAAACTAAACCATTCAAGGAAGGTGTTGGACACTAGAAGAGTATCATTTACTATTCCCACTCCAATTGAAACCATATTGGGGAAGATGGTGGACACTAGAGGGGTGACATTTACTATTCCCACTCAAATATAAACCATATTGGGGAAGATGTTGGACATGAAAATGGTAACATTTATTATTCCCACTCCAAAATAAACCATCAAGGGGATAGTGTTAGGCACTGAATAGTTTAAAATTGCAATATCCACTTCAAAATCAAACTTTTTACATAACATATTACAAAATAAGCACATTACAAAGACAATGAATGCTACATAGTCTCAAATTGTTTTGTGTATTGTGAAATTAAGTAACATATTACGTAAAACACACTAATTTAACTACACACCTATATATTCATAGTTATATTTTAAATTGTGCAATTCTAATTACTATTAAAAATGTATTTTTTTATGTATATTCATAAACTTAAATAAATGTTAAAAAAAGATACAAAATTAGCAATAATACATTTTTTTATCCGTTATAATATATAATAGCAAGGACAAAAATGTCATGTCAAATATATTGTGAAAGTGAGTATTGTCATCCAAAAATAGTATAGATTTTTTAAATAAATATAAAGTGAGAAAATTAATATTTTAAAAATAATATTAAAGTTAAACATAATACAGTGCACTAGTTGTAATCCATTGCATTATTTCTATAATATGTTTGGCGGGACTGTTGCGGTACCCCCAAGCACCTGCCATGAAACCCGTGGCAGAGAGGAAACAAAAGTGCCCCCTTGTGCTTCAGGCCTTGGGGTGCATGCGGGGGGGAGGGCACATGTTGTGCCTCCCTGTGTGCATGCACCCCAGTACCTGCATGCTATGGACTGCAGCAGTCCATGCTGTGCAGGTACTAATTTTGACATTTCCATTGCTTGGGCCTTTTTCATAGGCACCGCCGTGGAAATGCCAAAGAAACGTGCCCCAGGCAGGAGAAAACTCCTACTATGGCGGGCGGTTCAACCATGGGGTTGGTGGTGCGGGAGTGGGGTAGTCCAGCTCCCGCAACCCAAACTTGAGGCCATAAGTGTCCATGTGGGTTTGGCCGGGTTGAGAGTCAGCCGTACCCACATGTGCCCTTAGTACTCACCATTCCTCTTCCCTGTTGCTGACTCCCCGTCAGGATAGCCCTACCCCCAAGACTCAGCTCATTGACAGCGAAGAAAAATAAAATGATAATAAACTTGTTTTATTGTCTTTTTATTTTTGCTTTGTGCACTGCTGAAAGAGCAGTGGGGCGACACTCCTCCGCCTTAATGGAAGAGCCACCGCTGTCAGCTGGTGCCAGAGAAACTGGTGAACCACTGAAGCAACTGTGCACGGCGTGCTGCTGGCGAGCTTTCCAGAGTTGTTGATTTCTGCCTACCCCTTTACATCCATTGTTTTCTATAGCATCTTTCAAAGGTTTTATAGCCTTTAAATAAAAGTTACATTTCTGTTTTATTCAAGACGTAGGAAAAACACTGTGGTTTATTTTTTATACTTTTTATAGACATAGGCAATATACCTTGACATTCCAAACAAATTTACAGAGCACTTGCTGCATTGCAGTTTAATTAGGTATGCACCTTCAGCATCTCGTCATGGTCAGGGCACTGTATTAGCTGCTAGAGTATTTATTGACATTGCAAAATGAATTGCGGAGCCGTTCTTGCCTCGCTGAGCAGTTTCAGTTTACTGCTGTATATTTCTTAAGTGTTGTTTTACGGAATTCATTGATTTTGCCATGTGAAAGGCCCTGTAGGTTCAATTATTCCCCTGTTTCTGAGCTGGCCGCCCGGAAACTATATACACAAAGCTTGCCGCAGCACTACTGTGCAAACCTCCTCTCCTCCACAGCATTATCTACTCTCCTTGATGGACATAAAGTTTTATAAGGAAACAGCGTGCATTTGCGTAGAAGAGCGCCATTTTTTGTGGCAGTGCAGCAGCAGCAACAATCATTGACAATATGATGCATTCGCTGCAGAATGTGATGCGGCCCCCCTCTCTCCCATATATTTATTTATGCGTTTTTATATGGCGCGGACTTTACCCGAAGGTGTCATGAGCGCTTCACAATAGGAACAGTAATCATACATGAGGAGAAAATTACAAGTGAACAAATTACAAAAGCAAACGTTAAGTTAAATGAGGCAAAAGTGACAATATTGAGCAACCAAAATACAAGAGGTAGTAAACGGTACATTACAGGAGGAAAAGTGATATGTATGCAGGTTACAAAAGCGTACAAAGTACATGTAGGGGTGTAATACTGCAATAAATGGCAGACACTCCAGCACAAGAACAAACGTTACGCAGGCAATGGTGGCACTTGTGCAAGTATCTAAAGAAAACAAAATGTGAGAGGTAGCAAACAGTGTGTTACAAAAGAAAAGTGACGTGTGCATGTTACAAACAAGTACCAAACCCAGGTAGAAGGATAATACTGCAATAAATGGCAGAACACACTGGGAAGGCACTTCCATAGTCATGGAGAATAGAACTTTCAATAATGGGAGGTCTTCCTTCAGATAATAAAGAGGGTGTGAATTACATTTGGAGGTGTCTTTGGAGGAGGAGAACTTTGAGGTCCGTTTTGAAGGCCTGGGAGGAGGTGGTAGTCCGGAGCTGAGGCGGAAGTGAGTTCCAGATTCTCACTGCATTGCCTGAAAAAGTTTGGCCCATCGATCTTTCCTTCTTGAAAGTGGGAGGTTCAAACAGTAAATTTTCTGCATTACGAGATGGTCTAGAGCATCCAGAGAGTTTCAGTTTATTCGCCAGGTAGCGAGGAGAGGAGGAGTGCAAGGCTTTGTGGGTGATACAGGCAGTCTTGTAGAAAGCTCTAGCCTCGATTGGAAGCCAGCGGAGGGTGGATAACATCGGTGTGATGTGGTCGCTTCTTTTGGCCCCATAAATGAAACGAGCTGCTGAATGGAGAACAGATTTAAGGGGGGACAGGTGGGATTTGGGATGGCCAGTAAGAAGAGAATTGCAGTAGTCCAGTCTGGAGAGGACCAGCGATTGCACCAGGGTTTTAAGGTCTTGCTCCAGAAAAAGCGACAAATTCCCCAAAGAAGGCGCAGTTGGCATCAAGCAGACTTTGCAATGGAATTGATGTGGGAGATTAGATTGAGTTTTTTGTCGAGAAGGACACCAAGGGATTTTGCGCTGTCAACAAAGATGGGATTATTGTTAAGTAGATTCATCTGATCCATCCATGATTGAACCGGGGAGGAGAAAGTGAGGAGGAGAGGAGGAGGAATTCAGTTTTGGAGGGATTCATAATCAGTTGATGAGTTGACATCCAGTTTTGAATTGAGTCGAGAGTAGATCTTAGGATGGCGCGATTGTGAGTGGAGGCAACTGTGAGGTAGATTTGAGTGTCATCTGCATAGAGATGATAGTGGATCCCAGGTTTACTTAGGAGATTTCCCAGTGGTTCTAAGTAGAGATGAAAGACTGTTCGCTATTTTGATCATTTGGGCTCTATCAGAGAGGAAGGAAGCAAACCATTTAAGCACAGTGCCCTCCATGCCCATTCTCTGTTGCAGAGTGTTGAGGAGAGTGTTGTGATTGACAGTGTCAAAGGCTGCAGAAAGGTCAAGGAGAATTAGAAGACACGACCCCCCCGAATCAAGTATCCTCAGCGCGTCATCAACCACTTGCAGTAGGGCTGTTTCAGTGCTGCAGTTTTGGATGAAGCCGGACTGACAATTGTCAAGAAGATCATTGTCCTTGATATGACGAGAGAGTAGTTCCGCTACACATCTTTCTGTGATCTTCGCAAGAAAGGGTAGGTTAGTGATGGGGCGGAAGTTGTTGAGGTCATTCGCATCAGCAGTGGGTTTTTTAAGCAGAGGGGTGACATGCCCAGTTTTGAAGGAGTTAGGAAGGGAGCCTTGACAGAGGGAGAGGTTGACCAGAGTGGTCCAATCGGAAAGAGAATGGAAATAGAAGTCAATGGCAATGGCACTGGGGATTGGATCAAGAGAATGGTTGGAGGGCTTTGTTTCGAGGATGCAATTGAGGAGGGCATCTTCAGAGATGAGATGGGGTCAAAGTTCTGCCAAATGGCTAAGGATTTGCGCTCCTCTGGAGGGGTAGGATGAGCGACCTGATCCACAAGGGATTTCACTTTTTCGTCAAAGAATATAGCAAAATCGCTGCTTTCTTTGTAGAATCCTCCAACTTGGAGGTTGGGGGAGAGCAGTTAGGAATCTTGATGAGATGGAATAGTTTTTTGGGTCTGTTTTTGCCTGAGTCAAGGAGGGTTCTGTAGTGCGACGCTTTCCCAAGTAAGATTTTCTTGTGGTACTTGGATCTTGCTGAATGAAGCGTGGCCAAATTATCGGTTGAGGGCGCTTGCCTCTATTGTTTCTCCAGGAATCTTAGTTGCTTCCTTTCTTCATTGAGGGATTTGTTGAACCAAGGTGCTGAGGGAGTGGGCCTTATCTTTTTACTTTGGAGAGGAGCGGTGCTATTTAATTTTGACTGCAAGGACTGTGAGGCTTTGGGACGTGAGTTTGTCAACATCTAGGTTCGGGTCTAGCCTTGGAAGTGATAACAAAGCTGATTTACAGAGGGAATCAACATCAATATTTTTAGCATCACAGAACCAGGAGGTAGCCCTCTTAGGTTGGCCAAGAGTTATAGAGTGTGATAGGTGAAGAGAGAATGGGATGAGGAGGTGGCCAGACCAGTCTACATGAATACGGGTAGTGATAGAAAGCATGTCTGCTTTAGAAATAACAAGGTCCAGGATTAAGCCCTTAGAGTGTGTTGATTCTGTGCAGTGTTGGATAAGATCGTTTGCAGAGAGGAAGTTGGCCAGGGAGTTCGCAGAAGAGTCTTGCGGTAAGCCCCAGTGGAGATTGAAATCACCCACGAAGGTCTGATTGTCACTTTGCGAGTATTGGTCACTGATGAAGTCAGTGACGTCCTCCATAAATGAAGGTGCCGCTACAAGGCGGGCGGTAAATGACATGGAATCTGAGGGGTGAGCGGTGGTGCAATTGAAGCTCAGAAGAAAGGCATTCAAAAGTGTGGAAGGAGCTGATAGGAAAAGCCTTCAGTTGAAGGGAGTTTCTAAAGATATTTGCAACACCTCCCCCAACATTGTCAATTCTGTCATTCCTAAATATAGAATAGCCTGTGGGTACTAGGAGATCAAACATAGAGTGAGAGGTATTGTTGAACCAGGTCTCTGTGAGGAAGAGCATGTCAATATTGTGAAGGGTGATGGTATCAGAGATTTCAAGTTTGTGTTTTACTGCAGATCTGCAGTTGTGGAGCAGACAGGGCAGCTCTGTCAAGACTGTTTTGGTGACGGGGGCACTTGGGCTCTGAAGGGTGATCGGGATATTGTACTTATACGGGGGTGCTCAGGAGGGTTTATGTGGATGCTTGGTTTTGACAGAGGAGTTGGTCGGAATAGTGTAGATAGTAGGGTTACTAGGAGATGCAAGTTGAAGAAGGGTGGCGTTCAAGGGCTTATGTGAGTTAACGAAGTTTGCAGACGACAGGTTGAGCTTCGTTATAGTGGGGTGAGGGGGCGAGGTGCATTTCGTGGGAAGGTGAGAGTTTTCCAAAGGAGTAGAGGAGTAAGGAAAGGTGGAAATCTTGGAGCCTAAAAGTGAAATGGCAGCTACAAGCTGGGAGATGGAGGTCATAAGAGAGTCTAGCTTATTTTCCAGAGAGAGTAAGGCAGAGCACGGAAGGTTGGGTGGCTCGATGGAAACAGGAGGGGGTGGAATTGGTGGTGGAAGGCAGGGAGAGGTGGGGGGACAGGAGTAGAGTTGGGGTATAGGGTTCAAAAGTAGGAAAGGTGGAGTTTGAGAGCGGGTGTTGGTGAATCAGAGGTGAAGGGAGAGTTGTCTTTGTTGGTGTTGCAAGAAGGAAAGGAATTAAGGACATATTTAGGGGAGATGGGTGCGGAACAAGGCGGTAGGGTAGAAGGAGAGGGGAGGACTGTCTGGAGTAATGGGAATGTAGGAGGTTTGGTAGGGAAAGAGGGGAGGTTGTTGAAGAGGTCCTGTCAGCTAGTAGAGGAGGCTGTGAGGGATCGGGCATCTGGCAGAGTGAGGGGGGTTGAGAGAAAGGAAAGTTGAAGAAAGGAAGTGGTTCTGCTGGGCCCGAGGGAGGGAAATGAAAAGGGTTACACAGGGGGGAAAGGGGGTAGCACAGCATTGCTGGGGAAGTGGGGGGAAGGAGAGAGATGCAATGGGGTTGTGGAGAAATCGGGGTGAGTAATGAGGGGAGCAGGGGGGAGGGAGGAATAAGTGGAGCGTAGGGAAAGTTAACTGGGGAGAAGGTTGGAGGAGAGGTGGATTAAAATGGGGGGTGGCAGGTAGGAATATGGGGGAGGAGAAGAGATTGGAGTACCTGGATAGTGCAGATTGGACGAGGAGCGTATTAGCTAGAGTGAAGAGGAGTAGAGGGCACAGGGGAGGGGGAGGGAAGAGAGCCGACCTGTGCTTCTTGAGGGTGCAGCCTATTGGAGTGTAGGGGGGTTCAGGGGAGGAGAAGGGGAGTAATGGGTGGAGCTAGATGAAGATTCAGGGCATAACCCGGTCACAGAGGAGGGGAGTAGGGAGGGGAAGAGGTGGTCAAAGAGCGAGAGACAGGTGTCTTTGCCTTGGATCATGCCAGTACTGTTGGTTCGAGGCATGTGGGCTGCTGAATTCATATCTGTGCATAGATCGCCGCCTAGTGTTGGGTCCGGATGATTGCACATTGTTGTCCTGGAAGAGTCTTCGAAGTATCACAAGATAGGTGGCTCCTCCCCTTGACTACAGTGCGCATGGGCATCGACTCCATCCCCAGATTGTTTTTTTCCGCCATTGGGTTCGGATGTCTTTGGTTCCCTCTTGTCGGAATCGATAGAAAACTTTCCTTGAGACCAAAAGGTCTTTAGTCTTACGTCGGTATTGTCTTGCGTTCTGCTTAGCAACTTGTACTTCGGCTCCGAGCCGAGTTCTGTACTTCCGCGTGCTTTTGGCGCGGAAGGCCTTGTCGACGCTCCAGACTCATCGACCATCCATCATGGACCGAAGTCCATTCAAAAGATGTCCGGTCTGTAACTCGAAGTACCCGCACATCGATGTCCACCCGGTGTGCAACAAGTGTCTGTCGCCGGACTATGATGAGGCCAAGTATATGGACTGTTCAAGATTCAGGTCCAAGAAGACACTTAAGCTCCGGCGAGCTGCGCGCCTGGAGGCCCAGCAATCTGCTCCGGCGCCTACAGACATTTTTGATGCCGGGGAGGTCGAGGAAGACTATATCCAGGACATTTCGGAATCAAACCCCGCGTCGGATGTTGAAGAAGACTACGACGCTGATGCCGAGGTTTTCGAAAGCGAAGAAGTCGTCGAGGAGGTAGGAGACGACGACGGGGCCCTCGGGGCCATGGACATGGAGGATAGCTCGGACGAGGAGCTCCCTCAATCTGACTCTGGGGCTGTGCCTATCTATAAGGCCCAGGTCGAGGGATCGCCTTCGGGCCTTACCCAAGACCTCAATATGGGTTCCTCGGCCCCGCCTTCGGGCCCGGCCACGGACATTGTTGCCGAGTCACTCACGGTCAAAACTAAACCGAAAGTGAAATCTACGGCCTCGACTCCAGATACTGCGCAGGGGCAGGTATCGAAACCAAAAGTGCGCATCACATTAGTCGGATCGAAGACTCCTGAGGCCTCGGCTCCGAAGAAGCCTAAGAGAGGCCAAGTCAAGGGTGCCGAGCCAAAGGCTACCGCGCCAAAGACTAAGGTGTAGGTGTTCGACACCGGCGCGTCGGGGCTGAAGACAATCGACGCCGGCAAGGCCCGGGTCGACCCGAAGAAGGCTGTCGACAACCCGAAGAAATCTCTCGGCGACCCGAAGAAGCGACCCGATGACCCGAAGGTCCTCTCTGCCCCGCTTCACCACGACACGGCCAAGGGTGCTGCACCATGTGAGTCGACTCCAAAGGTGACCTCGAAGGACTCGACTCCAAAACCGTCCTCGAAGGACTCCGTTGAACCGGCACGTCCATCTGCCGCATTCACAAAAAAGGTTGCGGAGTCCCTGCAGGGCATTAGGGACGGCGCCGCGGCGGTCGAGCCGAAGGACCCTCCGCCTGCCAAGCCTCTGGAGAAACCGGTTAAGGCGTCCACGCCGATCCTCTTTACCTTGCCGCCTAAGACGGCACCGAAGGCTTTCGCTCCTAGGCCGGGGGCCGGCGTGCCCGAGAAGGTCTCTTCGGCGCCGAAGGCGTCATTGGTGGTCCACAGCCCGCGACCTCGACGACCTTCGGAGGAGGAGCGTCAAGAACATTTTATCGATGCCGAAACGGGCAGGCTTTCCCTTCTAAAAAGGAAAATCACCCCGGAACCCCAACTGAAGTCCTACAAAATCCCCCTCAAGAAGAAAAGGGACTCTGAGGGTACTCCGGCCTTGGTGGAACCCCTTTCACCACAAGCCCACGAGGTCTCGCCCACTTACTCCGATGTGGACGCTGGTGAGGGTGATGGGGAAGATGAATATAGCTATCCGGTCTACACAGACCCAGAAGATACAAATGAGCCCTGGTCAGCTGGTGGTGACCCTGGGGATCCTCATTCGGGACAAGACCCTCAACTCTTCTCTGCTAAGACTTCACCTACTGAAGACTCTGGGAGCGGCCCTTTCACTGAGGGCATTGAAACTTTCAATGCCCTCAGTGAAAGGGCCGCTCCCAATCACAATGTCCAGCTGCATGCTGACCCTGTGGATGTGGATTTCCTCTTTGACACCTTTTCAGTATCTGAAAAGACTGTGAAAACTCTGCCTATGCTGAAAGGTGTTTTAAAGCATGCTGCTGAGGTCTTCAAGGAACCTACCAGGGCGAGAGTCATCAACCCGAGGATTGACAAAAAATACAAAGTGGCACCTACTGAACCAACATACATTAAAGGACAGTTGCCTCTGGACTCCCTTGTCGTCTCGAATGCCCGGAAGAGGGCCAATTCTCAAACTACGGGTGATGCTCCTCCCCCAAACAAAGAATCCAAGGTCTTTGAGGCTTCAGGGAAGAGGGTAGCAGCACAGGCAGCCAACATATGGCGCATCTCAAACACACAGGCGCTTCTGGCGCGTTATGACAGGGCGCACTACGATACACTAGAGACCCTTTTGCAACACCTGCCTGATCAATACAAAGAAGGAGCTGAGATGCTAATCCAAGAGGGAAAGCTCATCTCCAACGCTTCCATTAAGTGCGCTCTGGACGCAGTCGACACCGCTGCGTGAGCTATTAACACCAGTGTTATGCTTCGGAGACATGCCTGGCTAAGAATCTCTGGTTTCAAGCCAGACATCCAAACCACCATCTTGAACCAAACGGTCAACCCAGATCACCTGTTTGGCCCAGAGGTTGACACCACCCTAGAGAAAATGAAGAAGGACACTGACACTGCAAAATCCATGGGTCCCTTGCAGTCCCAGCAGTTTTTTAGGGTGGTTCCTTTCGTCGCTCCAATACTAGAGGCACCTCAAGGGGTCAGCTTTCACAGTCCGCGCAATTCTACAAGGGCAACACCCAGACTACTTATGCCAACAAGAGTCGAGGTGGATATCGCGGCAACAGTGCCAAAGGCAGAGGACGTGCCAACAACAGCTCCAGGTCCTCTACCGCCAGCAAACAGTGACGCCTTGTCACTGCCCCCCGACCACACAACATCGGTCGGGAGGAGACTCCAGCAGTTCCTGCCCGTGTGGAAGTCCATCACCACGGACAGGTGGGTCAGAAAGCTTATCCAATTCGGTTATTGTCTGGAGTTAACATCCACTCCACCAAACATACCCCCAAGGCACCGTCCTATGTCGGACGAGCACTTGCACTTATTGCAGCAGGAGGTCAACGTCATGCTGCAAAAAGGGGCGATAGAGCTCGTGCCTATGCAGGAAAGAGGCACAGGCGTTTACTCCCTGTACTTCCTGATTCCGAAGAAGGGCGGGTCCCTCAGGCCTATCCTAGATCTCAGGCCCCTCGACTTCTACATCCTGTCGGAGCACTTCCATATGCTGACCCTGCAGCAAGTGCTCCCGCTGCTCCGGCAGGGGGACTTTCTAGCCACTTTGGACCTGAAGGATGCGTACTTTCACATTCCACTGCACCCTTCACACAGAAAATACCTCAGGTTCACCATCCAAAACCAGCACTACCAATTCAGGGTTTTGCCTTTCGGTGTCACCACAGCACCCAGGGTGTTCACAAAGTGCCTGGCGACGGTGGCGGCACATCTAAGGAGACAAAACATCCACGTCTACCCCTATCTGGACGACTGGCTCATCCAAGCGAAGTCATCCCAGCAGTGTGCCGACCACGTGTCCCACACCATTCACCTCCTGCACGATCTGGGATTCTCACTGAATTACCCAAAGTCCAACCTCCAGCCCGCCCACATACGGCAGTATCTGGGTGCGACCATAGACACTCTAAGGCCACAGCCCAGCCAAATTCAGTGAGAGTCAGCAGCATTCAATCGCTGATTCAAAAATTCAGACCTCAACACTCGCTTCCAGCAAGAGTGTTCATGCAGTTGATAGGCATGATGGCCTCCTGCATCTCCATTGTCCCGCACGCGAGACTACATATGCGTCCGCTTCAGGAGTGCTTGGCACGTCAGTGGACTCAGGCTCACGGCCAGTTGAAAGACCTAGTGTTGGTGAGCGGTCGGGCATACAACTCTCTGCATTGGTGGAATCCACGAAACCTTTGCAGATGCCGACCGTTCCAGGAGCCTGTGCCGCAGATCATCCTGACAACGGACGCTTCTCTCCAGGGATGGGGAGCGCATGTACTCCAATACACTGTGCAGGGACTATGGACGCAACAGCAAAGGAAGATGCACATCAATGTTCTGGAACTGATGGCGATCTTCATGGCACTAAAAGCCTTCAAAGTACATCTGTGCAGCAAGGTCGTGTTGATCCGGACGGACAACATGACAGCCATGTACTACATTCAAAAGCAGGGAGGAACACACTCTCCGCAGCTGTCTCATCTGGCTCAGAGCATGTGGAAGTGGGCCATTCAGAGGAACATCTTCCTCATGGCGGAACACCTCCCGGGCAAGGACAATCAGATGGCGGACCTGCTCAGCAGGCACAGCCACCAAATGCACGAGTGGGAGATACATCCATCAGTTCTCCAACCGTACTTCCGAAGGTGGGGTCATCCGGAGATCCACCTCTTCGCCACATGGGAGAACGCAAAATGCCAAAGCTTCGCCGTCAGGTTCCCACAACAACAGTCGCAGGGCAATGCGATGTGGATGAACTGGTCAGTCAAATTTGCGTACGCTTTTCCCCCAGCACCTCTGATACCGCTGGTGGCACGCAAGCTCAGGCAGCACTCGATGACTCTCATCCTGGTTGCTCCAACGTGGGCTCGCCAACCATGGTACACCACGTTTCTAGAACTGTCCGTGGTACCGCATCAGAGGCTACATCTCACACCCAGCCTTCTGACGCAGAGCCATGGCGACATTCAGCACCCAGATCCGCAACAGCTCAACCTGGCGATCTGGCTCCTGAAGTCCTAGAGTTTGGCTACCTGCACTTACCTTCCGACTGTATGGACATCATTCGGGAGGCGAGAAAGCCCACCACCAGAGCATGCTATGCGGCAAAATGGAAGCGGTTTGTCATTTATTGTGCAGACCACAACATTAACCCGCTGGATGCTTCTATTCAGAATATCATCTGTTACCTTTTCCATCTGTACAAGTGTAATCTGGCCTATGCTTCCATTCGCATTCATCTGTCTGCAATGGCCGCTTATCTACAGAATAGGCAGAATAGGCAGCACCTCTCCCTCTTCAGGGTGCCTGCCATTAAGGCTTTCCTGGAAGGGCTCAAACGAGTCATTCCTCCATGGACTCCACCAGCTCCGGAGTGGAACCTCAATGTGATCCTCACCCGGCTGATGGGTCCTCCCTTTGAACCACTGCATTCCTGCGAGATTCAATACTTGACGTGGAAAGTGGCTTTCCTAGTAGCAATTACATCGCTACGGAGGGTTAGTGAATTACAAGCCCTAACTATCCAAGAGCCATTTATTCGCACTAACCCTAAATTTCTTCCCAAAGTTGTGTCTCAATTTCATATCAACCAAACTATTGAATTACCTGTTTTCTTTCAAAATCCCGAGTCATTGGCGGAGCGGATGCTCCATACCCTTGACGTTAAGAGGGCCTGATGTATTACATCGATAGGACCAAGGATTTTAGGAAAACTAAGCAACTCTTTGTCGCCTTTGCACCACACCACAAAGGTAACCCTATTTACAAGGCTGGTATTGTTAGGTGGATCGTTAAATGTATCCAGATCTGCTATCTAAAGGCAAAACGCACTCTTACCATTGCGCCAAGAGCCCACTCCACCAGAAAGTTGGGGGCCTCTATGGCATTCCTTGGAAACATTCCTTTGGAAGACATATGTAGAGCAGCCACATGGTCTACCACACACACATTTACTAAGCATTACTGTGTTAATGTGCACTCCAAACAGCAGGCAGCTGTAGGGCAGGCTGTTCTCAAAACACTTTTCCAAACTGCTGCAGCTGGCACGGGCGACCGCCGCTAATGGAGGGACTGCTATGTATTCTATGCACAGATATGAATTCAGCAGCCCACATGCCTCGAACCGAATATGCTACTTACCAGTATGCATCTGTTCTTGGCATGTAGGGCTGCTGACATTCATATTGGCCGCCCTCCTCCCCGGCGCCTGTAGCAGCTGCAGTATTCACATATACTCATAGCATGGTCTTCATTCACTGAGTTTCACTCGATCTTGGCCACAATGGCTAAAAACAATCTGGGGATGGAGTCGATGCCCATGCGCACTGTAGTCCAGGGGAGGAGCCACCTATCTCGTGATACTTCGAAGACTCTTCCAGGACAACAATGTGCAATCATCCGGACCCAACACTAGGCGGCGATCTATGCACAGATATGAATGTCAGCAGCCCTACATGCCAAGAACAGATGCATACTGGTAAGTAGCATATTCGTTATAGAGTGAGATAGTGAGGTAGCCGTTGAAACATGCAGAGGGGGACATGTTTAGTTGTTACCCATGAGGGATAGAGGAGGAGGAGGTGACGTTAAGGGAATTATATAAGCTGGTGGACCAATAGGGGGTGTTGTGAGTGAAGAAAATGAAATCGTTTTTGAGACTCCCAAAACGACCATTGTAAAATTGATCAATAAAAAGGGTATCCGGGAAACGTTCAATAGTGTTATGCTTCAATCGTTTTACTGCAGCTTTAGTCTGGTTGGGAGGATAAATGATTTTTTAGCAATTAATTCCAGCCTTAACTTGAGTGGTGGCCATGTTGGGAAAATGAGGCGGAGGAGGGTGGGGGGGACATGAGAAGGGTGTTACTAGGAAATCGGTTGTGAGGAGAAGTAAAAGGACATAAAGGGGGCACATATTCCAGACGTTGGGTGAAGATATCAGAACTAATGTGCCGTCCGGGAAGTGAGGTGGGTATTTGTTGGGCCCTTCATCTAGGTATACATGATGTCACCTGGCACTAGATAATATTTACAAGGGAATCGGTTACATATGATAGGACCAACTGGACCACTTTCAGAACCATCACAAAGCAAATTTAGTCAAAGTAGAACAGATTATAAACGAACACCCAGTGACCACTGGTGATCACTGTACTTAGCATCAGCCTGTAACAGAAGCACATTCAGCACCAACCGTATTGTACGCCCATAGTCTCAACAGACCACTATCTGACCCTAATCTCCTGAGAATCACTAACATAAGGGGCAAAGAGCATAGGGTGGAACAAAATCTGATTAGCAAAGTCTAAATATGCACGACAACCTCGTCATCATAAGACCACCTTTAGAGGTACTCAGAACAGGGTGCGTAAATCATACTACATGAAAACAATTTCCTAGCACCACATATACGTACAAGGGCCTGATGCCCTACAAACCTCGCAGCATCCCTGGCCAACTGGCCATCTCAGAGGGGGGCTCAAATGCCCTGAATCAATAATGTCAAGGCTGCTGCCAATGCAGCGGGAGTCCTAACTCAATTAGAACTGTCCCCACGGATAAAGTGGCCTAAACGGTGCAGCTGGTACTACTTGCTGCACAGCTGTTAATGGCCTAAATGGGGTAGCTGGCACTACTTGCTGCGCAGCTGTAAAAGGCCTAAACGGTGCAGTTGGCACTACTTGCTGCGCAGCTGTAAAAAGCCTAAACATTGCAGCTGGCACTACTTGCTGCGCAGCTGTAAAAGGCCTAAACAATGCAGCTGGCACTACTTGCTGCACAGCTGTTAATGGCCTAAACGGGGCAGCTGGCACTACTTGCTGCGCAGCTGTAAAACGCCTAAACGGTGCAGCTGGCACTACTTGCTGCGCAGCTGTAAAAGGCCTAAACGGTGCAGCTGGCACTACTTGCTGCACACCGGTATGTGAGGCAAAGGCCGCCAGGGCACTCAATGTGCCCTTTAAATAGATAGGTAGAAACATTGCAGCTGCCCACACTGTTGCTGCACTAGATCTATTGTCCGATGGTAACGTTTTATCAGTGGCACATGGAAGATGTTAAGAGGAAAATTCCTGAACCAGATATGTGGGATACTGTCAGTTTCTCCATTCCAAGATGGCCCCCAAATGCAGAGGGAGGAACCAGCCCATTTCACTCTCTATGCACAGCGGAGCATATTTAAAACCAGGGAGGAGGGGGTACCCCTCTTCAGTTTCTTTGCCCAAAGGACGAGATGGATACCCAAAAGCAAAGAATATAGATGAACAAAATGGGCAACATCCCTCAATGAATACACCAGAGCTAGGGAACACCAGCCCATGCGTGTGATCCTTAAATGTGCCCACAAACACAGAGGTTAGGAAGAAAAGGAAGTCTGAGCCTTTCAGGCAGCTCTTGATGTGATCCAGAGCATGTGTCTGGAAAATGCCAGAGTGAAAATGGGGGTTCTAAACAAAAAAGGAGATCTGAGCCTTACAGGCGGCACTGCCCACGCGCTGTGTGTGTGACGAGAGAATTCAAGTATCCTGAGCACTTCGATGGGCTCATAATTCGATCACGCATGATAGAGACCAGTGGGCCGGGTCACCACAAACAAGGACACAGCTAAAACTGCCCACCAGGGTTTTTTAGCAGCTTCTGAACGAGCAATAGACAAAGTTACAAAGAGTAAGATACCCATTCAGCCGTGCGTCCCTGAGTATGGAGTCACTGCAGCCTTCTCCGTGTTAAGCTGCTGCAGGGACCGCCGCATCTAATCACCGTGCGCCCGCCCCAGCCGCCGCCACCGCCCGCGACAGCTATTAACCCCCTTCCCGAGAAGGCAGTGGATCAAGCCGCTCCAGGCAGAAATCTGTTCATGGCTGGAAAAACTGGACACGCTCTCAGTCTACCCGGTCAATATACGGGACGGCGCTGAGTGAGGCTCGGTGCGCCTGGCATCAGCCGAGAGGGGCAATGGGCAGGGATGGACAACAGCCCGGAGTTCGAAGGAAATCCAGCAACCCTCAGTTAATGCTCAGACTGAAGTCCTGAGCCATTGTGTGTATCGCAGCTGTTCCTCTTGGCGGCCCTCTAAAAGGCTGGGGCCCCTGAAGGTTTGGGGTCTGGAGACCCACCTGAGTGCAGGCGCTGCAGAGGCCTGCATTACACCCCTGTCAGAAATCCATGTGGCCGTTGTCCCTGCTACCTCTCCACAGAGGATCTCCCCACCTATTTATTTTGTGAGTGATGGAATATTTCAAATATAGGCATCACTGAGAGTCAAAAAGCCATGAGTTTGCTGTTTGTTGGTGAAAATAATTGAAATAGGAAAACTAGTTTGTTCATTTCATGTCATTGATCTACATTTTATTGTTACGCAAAGATGATGCCGTTGTCTCAGTTGGATGTTGCCTTGCCCCATTTTGTTCATTCAGAAATAAAATTGCATAAATGCCTCATTCCCAAACACAGCTAAGCCAATAGGCGAAATATATATGAGATAAAGTACCCCCAACGTACATTATAAGGATATTGCAAGTCACCGAGGTGTTCCATGACCATTATTTCTTTATATTAGGCGACTGGGATGTCACAAGTCGCCTAATATGAAGAAATTAGAGATGGCTTGTATACATGGATTGCAGATTCCCACGTATTGTAACATAATATAACCAAGTTTTTCATAAGAATTAAAAATAGTCCTATCTAAAGCGCATGGTTGAATATAAGAACCATAAATACTTTGTACACATACCAGACACCTAAAGATTTACAATGTAATTTACACTGATAATGTAAAAAATATTTCTGAAAAGTTCATGTAATAACTATCAAATACAAATATGTGTTAGAACGAGTGGACCCCCTACCCCCTGGTTATGTTGTCTGTTCTCTTTAAATATTTGAAAACGACACCAATGCTGCTAATCTAGACCTTTTCGTACCTTTACATAGACAATATTATTGTTGGTTTTCTCTTTTTCCTGAGGCAATAGTAGTTAATTTTCTGCTTCCTCCTCGTCAACCTTTTTATCTAAACAACCTTTTTTTTGCAGTTTGATATTGTGCAAACTCGACCCAAAGGGTTTGGAGCGGTTTACATAAGTTCCAGTTACATTATACATGAAAATATTTTTTGCCTTGTTTTCTAGTTCCAAAGTCGGCAGCTCTGCCGTTACGACACACCCTCTCTAATTATCTGCCAACCTATTTGGGTGAACTGTAACTCATAATTTTACAGTCCCCTCCACCCTGTCCGTGAAATCAACTCACCTTGCTCCTGGTGGCAACCTCACCTGTTGCTACACTCGGCTTGGGCCTTTCTACATGCTCCTAAGAAGCGTCAGTATCTTTACCAGCCCTCAAAACATCTGGGTCCTGAAAGAAAAATCTTGTTCACAGATGTCCTGGTTTGTGAACATCACAGTGACAAAGGAAATTATAAGAGAAAAATAGGGCAAGGTTGAGACACCAAACCCCAAGAGGACCAAGGTACTTCAATGTGGGTATAAAATGTATTTTTCTTCTAAGACAAATCACATAAATACATACATTTCACGAACCACCTTTCCTTGTTCGCCACCCTTTATGCAATTATTCAGAAATGCATTTACATCTAGGGTGGCAAAAATATTTTACGTGGGCCCAATAAAAAGTGTAAAATGGTTAAATAAATTTGAGTAAGGACTGCAAGGGCGTGGAAGTCCCAGTGTCCGCAGGGGTCAAGGGTACAGGGATGGAACGTTGATGACTTCTGCCCCGAGCCTGTATGCCATGAAAAGGCTATCTTGGCCAAGCACTCTTGATTTTGGGAAGAAGCATGTTGTTTGGAACCATGAACGAAACGAGTTGCTCAGAGGGAAACTTTTGCCTATAACCTGTTTGGCATGGCCTAAGACTCTGCCCATTGGGCTCAGGGGGAAGCGGCAGTGGGCATAGACTGTGGCTATATGGCGCATATCATGCATTAGGGGGGGAATGCCACCTCCATGGTAAATTGGTGTGTACCCCTGCCCTGAGTGCCCAATTGTATTTGACACGGGAATCCTGACTTTATTTGGCCCTACAATGACACTAATTTATTGTGTGCACAGAGCACTAGGCCTGTCCATGATAACGCAAGGCCACAACCTGTTCTATGACTTAGAGGGGTGCACCAAACATTCTCTAGTAGTGGGCAGAGGACTACTGTCAATTCCTAGGGTAAGCTACATAAAGTATTGGTGGTAGCATGTTCAGTTTTTGTGAATCTTTACTATGGCTGGATCTTCTTTCTCAATCGGGAGAGTGTGGCCTACTTACTCTCTTAAATTCCATTTTAATGTGTCCCGAGCAGACATTCCATGTGCATATTGAGTGTGTGTATATGCAGTGAATGTGTAGCATATGGTAGTAGTTATGGTTTCATTATTGGGACCAGGGACATCCATTTTGGATGGACCATTGTTTAGTATGGTACAAGATGGAGGGTTGACACAATTTCCCCTGACGATGGAAGTGTATTGACTATATTCCTATGACTGAGGAGTGGAGTCCCTGACATTGAGTGAAGGAGGATGAAGACAGGGCTACTATCCAAAATCCATGGAGGACCTTGGTAGCCAAAAGCTGCAGATTACTTCTTCCTAAGATGGTAGGGCCAGGGTGAGGGGTGGGACTGCAGTTTCCTTTGTTAAAGGTGAAGGGATTTCTAGGCAGGGCCTGCTCTTTGTCTAGCCCTGATTACTACTTCAGGAGGACTGCTGAAAACCATTTGCTGGGACATTTCTCTTCCTTGTGGCCTCCTTGTTTAGGATACTTCTGGTTAGAGCCAGCACCATTGCTACCTGTTCTGGGAGCCATCCACTTTCAAAAAGAATGTGTCTGAGAGGAAGCCATAAAATGACCTTTGAAGAGAACTTGTCTTGACATTGATGCTTGTTTATTTTGTAGCTTCTCCGCTCTAGCCAACATGTGTTTGTCATATAACAGATTTCCTCACGGCATGTAATTATATGTAATCCTCTCTGCAAGTATAATGTAAAATGCAACAGAAATAAATATATCACTCTGGGACCACACATACATCCAAACGTAATATAGGATTACGTACAGAGTGATATCTCTTTTCCTAAATTTAAAATAGATGGAAGATCATAGAGCACAAATGCTGGCGTACTCCACCACTCTTGGGCCTACAAACTTCCATTTATACATGTTGGCTGGAGCAGAGAAGCACCGAAATAAATAAGCTTCAATATCATCCCAAGATTTGTACTAAAGTTTTTGTGTCACTAGAGTCTCTCTGTTTTCATTTCAGAAATAAAACCTGTTTGATCAGGTAGTATTATGCCGGAGATATATACAATATTACCCAATATTTTAATATCTAGATAAATTAAGTCCAGATGCCTGTATGTGGCAGACTTAGCTGGGAATTTGCCCGGTGTCAGTATAGTAACGATAAGGGCCTCATACAGTGTTGATGGTAAAGCACTATTCTGTCTTCCCTTCTCAAACATCTGTAACATATGCGGCACAAATATCCGCTTATGCTTTGTAAAACTCTGTTGTTAAACCATGGCTCTACCCCCAGTGAATTCCCTGATTGCTGCCCTAATTTCAGCTACTGTTAATAGAGTACAAAGGGGTTCCCGCTCTCATCTCTCTACCCACACCATCATGGCCCTGTCTAGGTAATCCAACAGATGTGGTGCAGTCAGGGTCGGACAGACCTTTTATTCCACAGGGCATTTCCCCTGTGGGCAGGAGCCTTTGGATACCAGTTTAGAAACCTACGGCCATTGATAGCGCATTGCTACTTTCCTCATCTCCAGGATGTTAATTGCAACAAGCCTGGGGAGGCTTCAAGAAAGAGAGAAAGGGAAGGAGGGAAATGGAAGGTAGAGAGAATTGATCGAAGCAGTAGAAGAGTGCGAGAGGAGAGGAGAGAGACACAATGGATAGATGGGAAAAGAACGATAGCATAGATAGAGAAAGGGAGCATGGCTGGTTTGAGCAATTTTGCCACAGCTGCTCTTGGTTTCCCAGTCTGGCCCTGGTTGCAGTGGGCTTATTTGAGCTGTGTATGGGTTGGCAAAGAATTCTGTAAATCTGGCTAAAATGACTTCATCCGAATCCAGTGAATCATTGGCATTGGGAGAATTGGCACAAATTGGCCTTGTATGTTAACAAATAGCACCTCACAAGCGAGAAGAAAAAACTGCTAGATAAGCAGGAATCGGCTATGTAGGAAGGACGCTCTTAGCTATGAGGGAGGCTGTCCCTGATGGGCGTGAAGGCTGACTGAAGAGAGATAGGGGTGCGAATGGAGTGCTAAATGGATAAAACTAGTTTGGAATGTGGTAAGTCTGACAAGCAAGATGTGTCCAAAGGACATGCACTGCAATTAGAGGCTACAAATTTAGCCAAAGGTCATGCCAAGTCTTGCTTTGGGACAAAGATGCTGGATTTTAGGGGTGGCTAACCTCCACATCTTGCACCAAGAGATGTGTACTGCGGCCTGATGCCAGAGGGGCTGGGCACATGGAGTGACTGGAGGCCACATCCTGTGCATAGAACCTGCAGGAACCAGTATTTGGGCATGTCAAGCAGGCTCTGCGTGCTGGAGTACAAGGCACAGCACATGGCCCATTGTTACTCCCATCGCCCAGAGACTACTGGGAGTAGCCAAAGGCAATATCCCATTGGGTTTGGGATTATCAGTTTGAGAAAATGGGCATGGTTTGAAGTTCACACCCTGTACACTCTCTCTACTGGCTTTGCTTCTTCATCTCTCACAATATCGTGTGTGGACCCTGTAGGCTGTAAGCTGGGAGGACTTGGCAGCAGGGTAAGGCCAAAGGCCACTGTGTATCTTTAAAGTCTGCAAATCACCACTTAATGACGATGCCTGAGGGCTGTGGCACCAGGGATACGAGTGATGGACATGGCAGGGTGCCATGTCCTGCCTCTTTGGCTTGGCTAAAGGTCCCTCTCAGCTGCATCAAATGTGTGGGGTAGGGCGCATGACTGAAAGCAAGTCCCTAAACCTTCTGGACAAGGCTACAGCTATGCCTAGTGATCTCTGATGGGAAAACGGATTAAGAATGGGGTGTTTCCGAATGGCATAAGCTGTAGTTAGTGCACACTGGGCTGTGTGAAGACCATCAATGGTTGGCTCTAGTGGCAGGGGTGGTAAAAACTGGTTTGAATGGAGATGTGTAACCTGCACACCAACGTATGCAACAAAATTCAAACAACTTAACAATCCGCTATTCACAACTGTACACTGTTGCTGCCCTAGGTAAAGCCTGGTTAGCCCTTCAGGCGTAAAAAATGCAACAAAAGTCAAACAGAATCTGTTTGAACCCAAGAGCGCACTGTTCACAAATCCTATAAGGTATACTTATTTTTTGATTGCGGCACCTTCTAAATTGTAAAGAAAACTAGACATATTTTTCGATTTCAACAACTAATTTTTCATTGCATATTAAAGGTCAAAGCATTCTGAAAATTAAAAAGATATTGGGGCATATTACCAACAACTAGCGATAATTATCGCTATGTTGGCTTAGCGGCAATATTTTTATCGCCGAGCTGCGGCGATTTTTATCGCTTAGGAACCTTGCTATTATGAAGGTTTATCTCCTAAGCGATAAATATCGTCCGCAATGCATGAATATCGCTGAAAAGTCAGCGATATTCATGCATTACCGAGCTAATGCTCTTAGCCATGTTATCCACCTACCATTGGATAACATGGCTAAGAACTGCTCAGGGGCAGGTGTTAGCTTTTGGAGATATTTACATTCTGCTTGTTTGAACAATTGTTATCATGAAAAACATACAATTATATGTATATTTTTGCAGTATTCTCCTGACGAAGGTGCCTTGCTCCGAAATGTATTGGGAAATTTGAAAATAAATTTCTGTGGCGCAACATGAAATGAAATTCTTCAAAAGAAAATAAACGTGGATATTGCGTTTGGAATTGTTACACAGCGTTTGGATTTTGTATTGAACTCATATTGAACAGATTTTTTTGGAAACAATATCTTTTAATTTTCAGGATGCTCTGACCTTTAATATGCAATGAAAAATTAGTTGTTGAAATCGAAAAATATGTCTAGTTTTCTTTACAATGTATAAGGTGCCGTAATCAAAAAATAGGTAAAAATTATAGAATTTGTGAACAGTGCGCTCTTGGGTTCAAACAGGTTCTGTTTGACTTTCGCTGCAAAAAATTGTTTCAGCCATTTTCCACTGACTCATTCTACCAACAACTATACACTGTGAGCCACGATTCCACCAGAGCCTGTCACATTGTATGTTGAGAAGTCATGCCGTTTGCACAGAGCAAACTGGGCACAGCATTAGACATGCGCACCATACTCTGCTAGCAGGAGACCAGCCACAGTGCATGGCTCAAGGTTGCTCTGGGCACCCAGAGCTCATCCGAAGTTAATGTCCAGGTTCCGGAGATGAGCACTGTGCATAGCTGAATTATAGCCCTTTCAGGCAGTGCCTACTAGCTCCTCTCTGCGGGTTTCACATTAAAGATCTGGGTTCTGCACCCAGTGGTCCCTAGCACCAGGGAAAGCTTTGCGTGTAGACACTTGGGGGCTCATTAGTATGTCCGCCCGCCATAGCCCCGGGAAATGGGACCGCCCGCAATGCGTGCAGCAGTCCTGCACCTACAATTAGGATGCCCCTGCCACACTTCGGGGTGCATCCCACATTTGAAACATTGTGGCGGGCGGTGCTGAAAGCACTGCCCGCCGCATTTGCCACAAATGCAAGTTGTGCATTTCAATGCACAACGTGACTGGCACCGTGTGGTGCCTGCCACGTTGTACATTGAAATGCAGAGGGGTAACATAGGTACCCCCCATTTGCTCCCCCCACCCCCCGGAATCCCTGGGGGACTGCTATGGGCCCCCAATGTTGAAGACCGCATGCCTTTCCGTGGTGGCGTTTGGTGGATCGCCACCGCCATGTGGGTGGTGGCGATCCGCCCGACATACTAATGGGCCCCTTGGTTTGGTGGTAAAGCTACTTGTTACCTTAACCCCTCCCCTGCTGATGACGGAACCGCTCCGTCATCAGCTACAGTTGAGCTGTGCTGATGACGGAGCGGTTCCGTCATGGCCCGGCCGCCGCGCCTGCGCGGCGCTGATTTTGCGGCGCTGATTTCGCGCCTGCGCGGCAGTTTTAATGAGCGGGGCGGGTCATGACGGAACCGCTCCGTCACCAGCACAGCTCAACTGTAGCTGGTGACGGAGCGGTTCTGTCACCAGCATGCGGCGGCCGCGCGGCCGCCCGCCCCTTTAGCGCTGCGGCGGAATAGCCGCCGCAGCGAAAGGGTTAAAAGTCTACTGAAACCAGCCAAAGATGGTGTACTGCGGTATCTGACATGAGGGAGACTGGTCAAAAAGTGTGGCAAAAATCCTCTCCTGTTAGTAAAATCTACAGGTGTTTCGATGAATGTCATGTCGGCTGGATACTGAGGTTAGGGATCCAAAGACATTTCAGTCATCCCACAAAAATCTCTAGCAATATTACACAAAATAAAATCCCAATAGATCTGTACCTAGACCATGAACTTCAGCTTTACTTATCTGTTTGATGATTATTTGAATTTGTCATAGTGCGCTCTTGGGTTCAAACAGGTTCTGTTTGACTTTCGCTGCAAAAAATTGTTTCAGCCATTTTCCACTGACTCATTCTACCAACAACTATACACTGTGAGCCACGATTCCACCAGAGCCTGTCACATTGTATGTTGAGAAGTCATGCCGTTTGCACAGAGCAAACTGGGCACAGCATTAGACATGCGCACCATACTCTGCTAGCAGGAGACCAGCCACAGTGCATGGCTCAAGGTTGCTCTGGGCACCCAGAGCTCATCCGAAGTTAATGTCCAGGTTCCGGAGATGAGCACTGTGCATAGCTGAATTATAGCCCTTTCAGGCAGTGCCTACTAGCTCCTCTCTGCGGGTTTCACATTAAAGATCTGGGTTCTGCACCCAGTGGTCCCTAGCACCAGGGAAAGCTTTGCGTGTAGACACTTGGGGGCTCATTAGTATGTCCGCCCGCCATAGCCCCGGGAAATGGGACCGCCCGCAATGCGTGCAGCAGTCCTGCACCTACAATTAGGATGCCCCTGCCACACTTCGGGGTGCATCCCACATTTGAAACATTGTGGCGGGCGGTGCTGAAAGCACTGCCCGCCGCATTTGCCACAAATGCAAGTTGTGCATTTCAATGCACAACGTGACTGGCACCGTGTGGTGCCTGCCACGTTGTACATTGAAATGCAGAGGGGTAACATAGGTACCCCCCATTTGCTCCCCCCACCCCCCGGAATCCCTGGGGGACTGCTATGGGCCCCCAATGTTGAAGACCGCATGCCTTTCCGTGGTGGCGTTTGGTGGATCGCCACCGCCATGTGGGTGGTGGCGATCCGCCCGACATACTAATGGGCCCCTTGGTTTGGTGGTAAAGCTACTTGTTACCTTAACCCCTCCCCTGCTGATGACGGAACCGCTCCGTCATCAGCTACAGTTGAGCTGTGCTGATGACGGAGCGGTTCCGTCATGGCCCGGCCGCCGCGCCTGCGCGGCGCTGATTTTGCGGCGCTGATTTCGCGCCTGCGCGGCAGTTTTAATGAGCGGGGCGGGTCATGACGGAACCGCTCCGTCACCAGCACAGCTCAACTGTAGCTGGTGACGGAGCGGTTCTGTCACCAGCATGCGGCGGCCGCGCGGCCGCCCGCCCCTTTAGCGCTGCGGCGGAATAGCCGCCGCAGCGAAAGGGTTAAAAGTCTACTGAAACCAGCCAAAGATGGTGTACTGCGGTATCTGACATGAGGGAGACTGGTCAAAAAGTGTGGCAAAAATCCTCTCCTGTTAGTAAAATCTACAGGTGTTTCGATGAATGTCATGTCGGCTGGATACTGAGGTTAGGGATCCAAAGACATTTCAGTCATCCCACAAAAATCTCTAGCAATATTACACAAAATAAAATCCCAATAGATCTGTACCTAGACCATGAACTTCAGCTTTACTTATCTGTTTGATGATTATTTGAATTTGTCATAGGAAAAGTGAAATTTATTTGAAGCCCATTCTGGAAAAAAAACCTTTGGGGCTTTAAATAGGCATTTCAAAGGCTCATTCTAAAGATCATGGATTCTATAGATTCCCTCTCTTGGACATATCTGAGTGTAAATACTGACACAGCTTACTCTTTCCTGTTGCCAGTAAAATTAGAACCACTGAATTAGGTACGATAAACAAATATTTTGTGCCCGATGTAGGTAATCCCAGATTACCGATTCTTAAATACCAAATCATACTGATTCGGTATTTAAGAACTGGCAATCGGGATGTAGGTAATTTTACTGATTTAATTACCGAATCGGTAGAATCGGTAATTACCGAATCGGTATTTACCGATTCAGTAATTGCCATTCATTCCTATGGGCCTGGAGGCCCATAAGGAATGAATGTCAATTACTGAATCGGTAAATACTGATTCGGTAATTGGAGGAAACATTGAAGGGTGGCAGGGTGTCACTTTGACACCCTGTTGAACCCCTCAATTGTGCATGGGTGCACATGTTGCAGACATACATGCCCTTAGGGCATGTATGTCTGCAACATGGCACTGTTTAAAAAGCAAAAAAAAATGCTTTTTAAAGGGTTTTCATTATTTACCACCAACTTCTTGTTGGTGGTAAATAACGAATTCTTAAACCTCTGATTACAGTGCTACCTACATACCAAAATACAGATTCGGTAATTTGACCGAATCTGTATTTTGACATGCCCCTACATCCCAAACTCCAAATACCGGTTGGTAACGTCCGAAATCGGCCGTTACTGTCCGGTATCTGCCTTCCTACATCTGGCCCTTTAAGTGTAAATAGCCTTCCCATTTTCCTGGGTCTTCAATATGGCTTGTCAGTATTAATGTTATAAATCGTGTTATGATGTCTGTATAACTTTGCATTTTTCTTCTCTGATTGTGTCCTCCCTTTATTGACCCGGGTTTGAGCAGATGAATCGATTAAAAACTGGTGTGTCTGCAGTATACTCTGTAAAAGACATTTCAATATAATAAAATCACACATCACACGCCACTTCATTTATTTTGTAGTGTTTTGTCTTCAACAAAATACATTGCATTTTTTAAGGCTAACTAACCAGCGTTGCACAGTCAAACAACCTTTTCAAAACCCTGTGTTCTCAAGAAAAGAGAGTGAGATTGCATTTTGGCCATCTTGACCCCCCTGGATACCTGTATTGCATTTTTATTGAATAAAATGAAGAATAGGTGTGATTAGTAGAAATAAATGATTCATGAGGCCTTCATTCTTCCACTGACCTCATTGTGTCTCATTCCACAGAGCTATAATTGTGAGGATAAATATAGATTACAAAATATGCCTAATGGAGTGCTTTATCCCATGCTTAGATTTCTTGCAAAAAAACAAAATCTTCTCATGTAAGAAAGATATAGGTTTTCGATTGAAATATAATTGGTATGGCTGTATGTGCAGCGGTGATGCAGATGTTTAGTTTAGTCCTGACTGCTGTCATCAGTGTTAATTATTTATGATCATGCATAAGGAGAAATTAATCCTGTGTGAGGAGTAGTTAATCTGGAGAGATAGTGTGCCGGTTCCACGCGTGCACGGAATGCTCACATTTGGATGTAAGGCACTGCATTTTTTCATCTAATTAAGATACAAAAATATTTTACATTTCCTTAACAGTCATATTGTAAAAACGTGGGAAACATAAATACAAAATGATTCAGATCGTGAAACTAGTGAATCTAAAATGGCACAGTCTGAGGTAGTAGTTATGGTGTTACCCATGTTTTGCTACAAGTCACATTTATGGTAATGCGAGATGCTGTAAGGACAGAAGAGCCGGACACAGTACCAGTTGGACCATCCCAGCAAGTTTTACTTTGTCACTGATGTTCCCCGTCTATTTGTTGTGGCTTTATTTTGTGGCCCCCCCAATTCCGAAAGACCCCTCAAGCTATGTTTTGGTGCTCTTCGTGGTCACCTAGTGGGTGGCTAGTGAAAGCAGAGAGTCCCAGTTGGTCGTTGTGAGAACCTAAGGGATATTCTCCCCTAACGTTCGCATCTCGAGCCCTGGTGGTGGCAGCATATGTATAATTTCAGGATGTCTGGCTGCTCCTGACATGCAGTCCAGACGCTGAGGGCTGAAGAGGCCGACTCGTATTTATTTATTGTTTTAATAAATGTTATGTTTATGAACCTTGCATGCAGTCATTCTTAGTGGAACAGTTCACAAATAACATATAGCATGAGTGAATTTTGGAATAGTCTCTCATTCCCAGTTTGTAGGAATAGGGTGAGTGAGGTATTTGCCACACATGGTAAAACCCATTCTTGCCTACCATCACACATCTCATGTTAGATTAACGCATTTTAGGTGTACTGACTACATCCCCACAATTACACGGTCATAGACTGCCACGCACATCACCTTTTGCAGGGGCGGCTCTAGGCTCATGGCGGCCCTGGGCAGGGAGCATAGGTAGGGGGCCCCGGTAGAGGAGGTCCAGGTGGAGCGCAGAGGCCAGTGAAGATGGGTGAGGTCAGGGTGTTTGGAAGTGGAACAGAGCCGAAAGCCACCAAATCCCTGCCAGGGGCCGCCACGCAAATATGTATCCATCCTCAGAGGATTATTGTATTAAGGATATATATTGGTGTGGTGGCCCCTGGGGTTTGGTGGCCCCGTGCAGGTGCACAGCTTGCACATGCCTAAAGCCGCCCCTGCCTTTTGATACAGCTGCCCGCTATCTTTCTCTGTGCCGTGTGGCGTCTGGCTTCACTATTTTCCATGAGGCTGACAGTGAGACACAAGGGGCAAGCATTGTCCGATGGATTTGGCTATGGACCCCATTGCAAAGAAGTGTTAAGGTTATTGCAAGAGTGACTTGGCCAGTAGCCAGGGCTTAAGGTGGTCCGGGTCTCACTGGTGCTGAGCACCAGCAGTTTTTTAAAGGGGGGCTCAAAACAGGTCTCTATCGGGCTCTGTTTTGAGCCCTGGCACTGGCGGTCTGTTTTTGTTCGGACTGCAGTGACAGCAGACACATTGATGTGTGCGTGCCCACACTGCTCACTTCTCACTAGTGGAGACGTTATGGCATGACATCATGCCAGGTGAGCGTTGTAGGGGAAGGAAAATCTTTTAAAGAGAGTCATTTTCTCTCTGGATTTCCCTTCTCTTTTTGAAACTCAGGAGCAGCAACATTGTCGGGTGTGACCAAGGCTTTAAGTGGAAACCTTTTCAATATTATGTACAAGCCATAACTGCTGCTTATTTATCTTATGCAATTAACAACCATTGACAAAGCCAATAGTCCTGACTTGTAGGTATGATGTTATTTGTTGTATCATATCTGGATGCAATGACAGAAGCAGCAAAATACAAGTCGGGCGGCACACCATGCTAAGCACAGATTTTTAGCTTACATGTTTTTAAGCCACGCCTTTAATTACATTGGCCACGCGCCTTTGAGAGACCCCCCCCCCCGTTTTTTCATCCCACTTAAAGCCCTGCAGGTAGCTATTCCTATTACAGTACAACTGTTCCAGGCCCTCAGCATGCCATGAGTTACAGAGGCCAGTTCACTGGCGCTCTAATGACGCAGTGCTGGATAAGAAGGTGAGCAACCCAATATACCCTTGCGGGCTCGGGCAAAGTTTATTATAATGAAAAATGGCCAGCAAGGGGTTTTATTGTTTTCTAATTTCTCAGCGCTGTTAGGACCTGTTTTGGAACAATCAAAGTACCTGAACCTGAGATTAATCAGGAGTGTAGTCTACAATTCCGTCAGAAATTGTAGACTACACTCCTGTATTTAATACGAGTGAATTCTGGGCACAAATGATTTATTTCTTTGCCCCACACCTACGCTACAATTGAAGGTGCTGCTGCCGTCTTGAATTTAAACTGACGTGCTTTTGAACTCAATAAAAAGGGTCATCAATTGTATATACAACTAGTTTTGTCCTGATGATGGTCTTAAGAAAACTTCAAAAAAGACCGAAACGTCGACTTGTTTAGTCCAACTCTGCACTTTTTGTTTTATGTCATCCTTTGATTTTCTTCTGATTTTAAGTTGAAATCAATGAATTATTGTGCTTAAGCAGTCTGGACTCAATATTTGGATATGTCAAAGGAGAAATAACCAATACCTTGAATATCCAAGTTATATCCATGTATGTACCCTACCCTACATGAATGCTCATCTTTTTTGTATATAAATATATTTTTCTGCCTTGAAATCAAATAATAATTTTCAGACAACACAAAATCCTGGTTTCTTGTATTTTATTGATCATTTATTGTATATATGATGTTAGTGTGGTAACATCTTTTGTTCTGATTTTGTGGAACTCCCTTTATAATTTAATAACATAGGACAGCCACTGATTAATCTCAGGTTCAGGTACTTTGATTGTTCCAAAACAGGTCCTAACAGCGCTGAGAAATTAGAAAACAATAAAACCCCTTGCTAATGACGCAGTGGCAGGCACAGACTGCCACCTGAGATAAGCACCACTGTCTCAACAGCACTAGGGCTTGAATCTGAGATCACAGGAAAGAAAAGTTAAAGGTAGTTTGGAAGAAAGCGGTCGCTCAATATGCCTTTATTTCCCCAGTTGTAGCACCTGGGGTCGTCTCTGAAGCGAAACCCCTCATGCTACACACAGCTAATAAAGTGAGAGTCTCTCATTTGATGTTCACCTTCATTGAATATATGTTTATATTTTAGTGCCAAAGTTAGGTAAAATGTGGGTGACACAAGGCCATATTATCAGTCATGTCGTGGGCAGAGTACCCTGTATGTGGGTTCACGCTACACAAGAGTATATCCATTTGCGCCACCTCAGGCAAAGCTTTGCTCACACCTTACCTCTCCTTTGCGTGCACCGACAACTCCCTTGATGCACTGCTCCCACAGGGCAAGTATTAGAAAGGTGTCAGATACACACTAAATTGTTCTAACATCTCACTGAGAGGGTACGAGACCTGGAATGTGTTCCTTGGAGTATTCCTGCCGCACTCGTTGGGTAACTGGAGCCCATTTTATGCCAACCCATGCAGCCCCGCCCAACCAGGCCCCAGTGTCTGAGAGTGGTCTCAATCTGGCAATGCTGAGCCAAAGGGACAGGTGCAGAGCCAGAACCAAGCATCTGTCCTGACACAAAACTATTGTGTTTGCACGTGTTATTGTTGCCTATACTCCCCCATCCCCCCCCCCCGAGAAATGTCTCTACCGGATGGATGTGTACAAATTTGTACTTGCGAAAAAGAATTAGGGCATTTGAGAGTTCCAGGTAAGTGTATTACGCTGCATATCTAAATTAAAAGTTAACGCTGAGAACGATTTTCCATATAAATCATGATCAAGAACACGTACTATATATTTAGTGTGTTTACTTTGTTCATTCTTTAATTGCTTCATCAAAAGAGAATGAGCTTTACCTAACAAGGCTACGTGCACCTTTTGAATGCATTGCGCAGTATCTTAAACCTTGATTCTATCGGAGTCCTTGTTTTTTAGGTCTCGTGACCTACAATGCGCGCAAGCGCATTGAGGGAACGAGAATTCAAGTGGCCAAAATCCTCTTCAAACCACGGGCTTTCAGCCGCGGTTTTCTTTAAGTTCACGTGAATCACGTGATTAAACATGCACGCGCATGGGCAGCATTTCTCCTGCAGGCTCGCAAAAGGCTCTCCTCCCTCCCCACATCAAAGGCATCAATCACCCTCCCACAGGCTTCCCCAGCGCTGCCCCGCCCCCTGCTTCACAGCCAGGCCATCTGTTCCCTGCCAGACCTCTCACACCTCCGTCACAGCATGCCTGTGTACTTCAAAGGCTTATCACTTCACACGACCGGCCGCAGGCCGTGCAACCAGAGCACTTCAGTTGGTGCGCAGCCCCCCTCCCAGCACTGCCTTGTTACTCTCGGCAGCCGTGAGTCCCTAAACACTTTTTATATTTAATTAGCAGCAGCAGCATTTCTCCTGCGCCAGGCCACATCAAAGGCTCTGTGCCACTTTCACCCACACAGCAAAACTTACAGACACGCAACGCCACTCACACCCACGCAAGCCCACTATCATCCACGCAACACCACACTCACCCACGCAACGCCACTCACCCAAGCAACACCACTCACACACGCAACGCAACTCATCCACGCAACCCCACTCATCCACGCAACCCCACTCATCCACGCAACCCCACTCATCCACGCAACGCCACTCATCCACGCAACGCCACTCACACATGCAACGCCACTCACCCACGCAACACCACTCACACATGCAACGCCACTCACCCACGCAACGCCACTCACTCACTCACGCAAAGCCACTCACACCCACACAGTGCCACTTTCACCCACTCAGCACCACTTTCAGACACGCAACACCACTCACACCCACGCAAGCCCACTATCACCCACGCAATGCCACACTCACCCAAGCAACGCCACTCACCCAAGCAACACCACTCACACACGCAACACCACTCACACACGCAACACAACTCACCCACGCAACCCTACTCATCCACGCAATGCCACTCATCCACGCAATGCCACTCATCCACGCAACGCCACTCACACATGCAACGCCACTCACACATGCAACGCCACTCACCCACGCAATGCCACTCACACACGCAACGCCACTCACACACGCAACGCCACTCACACACGCAACGCCACTCACACACGCAATGCCACTCACACATGCAACGCCACTCACACATGCAACGCCACTCACACACGCAACGCCACTCACACACGCAACGCCACTCACACACGCAACGCCACTCACCCACACAGTGCCACTTTTACCCACACAGCACCACTTTCAGACACAAAACGCCACTCACACCCACACAGTGCCACTTTTACCCACACAGCACCACTTTCAGACACACAATGCCACTCACCCACGCAACGCAACTCACTCAAAGCCACTCACACACACGCAGTGCCACTTTCACCCACACTGTGCAGTGCACAATAGGTCTCGCAGTAGGAAAGTTGGAGCTATTGGTTTTGTAAATGACAAAGCCCTTTATGTTTTTAAAATGAAAACAAAAATAAAAGGCATTGTTATTAACAATTGTAATAGCTCCAACTTTCCTACTGCGAGACCTATTGGCAACGCCAGTGCTTGTTTTTATTTGTCTTTAAAATCTGTATACGTGTGTGCAATGCAGCCTTGAGCTAAGAGTGCCCAGGGGATCTGTGACACTGGGTTGGGATTGGGAATTGGCGTGTGTATTTCGTGGTATTGAGATGAGGGTCTTTATGTGTTCTCTGGTCCTGAGTATTCATTGGCTCTTCTCTCAGGGTTCCTATATAGTATGAAGGTGCCCACAACATTCATAAGTTTCTTCACAGCCCACATTTTATGTGAATTTAGTTCTCTGAGATATTGATCCCCTCTGTAATCTGTGGGCCTGGACACAGTAAAACTACCAATTGATGTACGTCTCTGATATGAGGGTTTGTGTGTATTCAACAACCCTGCACTCAGACCCCCTGTATATTCTGTGGCTCTGGACCCTGAGCTTTCACTATTTTCATTACTTCAAGCATTCTTAAAGATCATACTATGTCATAATATTGTTTGAAGTGAATACACAGTATTGCAAGAAAAATAAACAGTTACTACCAGATTACATGAGTTGTGAACTATTTATGGTGTTTTTAGCCCTCATGAGACACAAAAGTGGATTGCTTCTGAAATCAATCTTATAAAATGGACATAACTACTTTATTCAGATTGCACTAAAGTGTCTCTCGAAGTGAACACATTGAGCATAGCAAGGGCACAAGAAAGCACATTGCAAATGCTAAAATGTCACACAGTAAAAGAAAACAGCTAGGATCAGGGGGAAACTGTGAGTGTGTGATCACACACTTGTAATTTCCACCCCTGTGCAAACACAGGGTTCTGTATTTAGCTCTTAAATCATAATGAGGGCCTAAGTGTCTTTATGAACATTACCGGCACACCTGTTTTTAGGGTTACTTATAACTGTTCTTGAACAATCACTTTAGTGTAGCAATGACTTTTGCTAGATGAATGATGATTGCAGTTGGCTATGGCTGAATGAAGAATTCTAGGATGGCTCCTGTTTCAGGTTATTCCTGAGGAGGAAAACACAGAATTGGCTTACCTTTTAAGTTCGTAAGATTCACTGGATATAGACTAACAGTATTCATGCCAAACTTTGAGAATATAACTTAGAGTTCTCTTCAGCTCACTAATAATCTTTTGGACTAAGGCGAATGTGAGCCCTATAGTTGTTTTATGTATCCAGAGCATGGTACTTGCAGGCAGCCCACCACTTCCTGGTTGTGACTAGTCTGAAGCCTCTTCTGCAGTGCTGCTGACCTTGCCTTGTAGGGAAGGCAAAGCTAATCCAAGAATTCCTAGGATTCCCATGAGAACCTTGAATCCTTGAATCATACCACTGGATGGGTGAGGTTACTATCCTGTTTTTAAAATAAATCACTAGTTCAAAGTTCTAAGAATCAAATAGATGGCTTATGTTTCTTCCTACCCTAAATGAAGTAAGCTCTTTATATGAAATTACATAGACATTTCTGTCATTTTGTGTGGTATAATACAGTTATGTTTTATCACATCCTCCTGTCTTGCTCAAGGGTATGTGTTAGTATTTGGGTTTCTGGTAGACAGAGGTATGCACCCTGTCCAAGCAGGAACCACAATGTTAGTCAGGGTAAGTCACAACACACCCTAAATTATGTTGTGCTCACCATCTTGTAGCTTGGCACAGAGCAGTCAGGCTTAACGTAAGAGGAAATGTGTAAACTATTTATAAGTTGCGATATTAAATTGTGAGTCCAGTGACACCAAACTTGAAAAGCCTACCTCTTCTCAATTTGGAATTACATTTAACAAATGTAATAAGGTAGTACTATGGAAGAGATAGGCATTGCAGTAGTGAAAAACGAATTTGGGAGTTTTTTACTACCAAGACTTTTAATACATTGAACCCTGCCCTGTGGATCATACAGGACCCACCTTAGGGGTGACGTATATGTATAAAAAGGGAATGTTTAGGTCTGGCAAGAGGTTTACCTTGCCAGGTCGAAGTGGGTGTGTAAAGCTGCACTTATGTGCTCTGCAGTGGCAGCCTTGAGCCATGGTTAGAGGGCTACTTAAGATGGTGGCACAACAAATGCTTTAGTCCCACTAGTAGCATTCAATTTGCAGGCCCTTGGCACATGCAGTACACTTTACTAGGTTTAGGAACAACAAGAGGCCCCAAATAAGTCAGCATAGGACCTCTGGGAGCATACTTTATGAAACAACAGCGGTCCCATGCAAGTAATTCAATACGAGACAATGAATATAGATGAGATCAGTACTATATTAAGAGCGACATGTCCAGCCCGAAAGAGGTCTTCAATTTTTACTCAATTGAAAGTTTTTCATATACAGAAGGATTACCTTCAACAAATCACCAGTGTGGGGCACAAGCCTGTACCCAGACACAGTCGGATCAAATACAGAAGGTGACAAAGAACAACAACAGGGCTTTTAAGGCAAAAGCAAAGGTTTTCTGTAAGAATTCAATGTACAGAAAAATCACAAGGGCACCATTACATATACACAACATATAAATCATAAGTTTTTTGTATAAGGTGCACAACAGGTCGACGGCGTTTCGGTCCCACTCTTAAGTCATGGGACCATCATCAGGACATTAAATAATGCCTTATCGTTTTAAGCCTTTAATGCCTAGGGAAGGGGGAAGAAACATACATATATTTTATGACATATACATAGAAAATGCATGTTAAACGGGTGACTTTAGTGAACCTTAATTAGTGTTTTTTTTAAAAATAAATAATATATACATTGTGAAACCTCGTGCACTCCTAGTCTAAGGTAAAATGATCGTTGGTGGGTCGGATTGGTAGAGTTAGTTACTCAGTTCTACCTATGTTCAGGGATGGGGCGACCGAGTGGTGAACCAACGATTGGCTGGTGCATTTCTGTGAAGACGCATCAATTGCAAGTAGTGTAGTGAGAAAATAATACATTTGTGTACAGAATTGTTAAAAACGGCGAGTGATAGCCCAGGCTGCAACAATTGCCGATAGTGTAGTGAGAGTTCAATTAAGGTCTGGAGCAGAATCGTGAAGAACGCCGAGTGACATAACCGGAGCCGATAACTAGCGCGGGTGCCCAGTGTGACTAAAGGCGCAGAGTGACATTTCTGAACGGTAGTACTAGCCGCTGGTTAGGCACGGGTGAAGAGTGAAGACGCTTGCTAAGGATTCGCAGAGGGAGAAGCTCACCGGGAAGTAAAGTATGCCCGGGAATTACGAAGAGCAGTAAGCACGATAGTTGGCCTGGTGGAGGCGAATTCTGCCCTACAACAAAAAAGGGGGGGAGAATTAAGGGGTGGCCATCTCGTGGGTAATGGTGTGGAAGCTGTGACGGGAGGACTCTTACCACAATCGGGCGAAGTTCAAACATCCGCGTTGCCTATTAGCAATTTCCGCGGTACCAGGAGCTAACCTGTATTGAGATAGGGTCACTATATATACCTGTTGCTGAGGAGAAATGAAGAAGTTTGGTTTTCAAGCACAGACTAACTAGCCTTTTAATGTTTTAGCTGTGTTAGGCTCGGCTGGGATGTTTGAGGCTTTCCATTTTTCAAATGCTTTGTACAGCTATAATTGGGGCTTAGGACAGTGAAAACTGTGAATATTGGTAAACTCTCTAGAGAACTAATAAGCATGATGTGTGAATTGACCCCAAATGTTCTGCTTCCTGTATCTCATTGCCTTTGCTCACAAAGAAGGACAGTTTGGCAGTGGTGACCTGTTGGGACAGGGGCATTCCCTTGATTAGTTAGATTATTGGTTGAGTCTGAATGCCGTTTGCTCTTACTTTGTTTTCTGCATTGCTTTGTGGTATTCTCTCCGATAAGCTAGAATGTATATTGGGTTTTCTCCTCTATCTTTCCAGTTTTCTACCCATCTTTTCTTTTTTTTCTTGGCTACTGAATGTTGAACCACTTGATGATCCTTCTTGAATTTTCTCGATTTATTAAGTTGATAAAGTTATTGTATATAAATAGTTCTTAACATTTCTAGGTGGAAGATTCCAAGGAGCGCCTCAGAATTTTTGTCAGAAGAAAAGCTTAAAGCCTTGGCAAAATCTGGGGTAAACATTTTGTTGAGTAGTGTTGTTGTTAGTGAGTAGATGTGCTTACTTGCAACTTTAAATTCGCTTTAGTGTCACCACTGCAGTTTTAAAATAATTTAAACTTGTAAGAAATTCAGTTATTGGTTAGAGGGGGGTCACAAGGCTTGTCAGTGTGAACCACAAAAGTCAGTGAATTAACCTGTGTTTAACTCTCTGATAGCTTGGCACAAAGCAGTCAAAGTTAGAGGCAATGCGTAAAGTATTTATGCAGCATCCACACAGTAAAAAAGTGAAAACACAAAAGAAAAAATCCCAAACCAATTTAGAAAAATAGAATACTTTTTTAATAAAAAAAATTATTCCAGAATGACAAGAATCTATTCAGCAGAGATATTCAAAATCAAAGTTTTAAGTTAAAATATCTCCTAAGCAGAAAGCGCCACTTGCGGTACCCTGGTCGCCCTAGACCGGGGGAAAGTCACAAGTTGCGGACAGTCGTTGCTGTAGCTTTGCAATGATGGTCACCACATGTTGTCGTTGCTGTAGTGCGAAGTTTGGTTCTCACATTGCCGGTCATTGCTGGCGGCTGCTGTAGCTTGAAGAGCAGGTCTCACTGGAAATTTATGTTGGCAGTCACCAAGGGCAGCAGAGTGTAGATGCAAACAGGCCCGATTGGGGTCACAAATTAGCCCACACTTCTGTTTTTTCACCTTTTCTTGCAGGGGAGTACAATCTGATGCCAGTCAAGGGTCCCGGACCTGGAGAGGCACCTCTTGGGGTTCAAAGACTCACTACAGCAGAAGTCAGCAGGGCTTAGGCAGGTCCAGTTGCAGGTCCAGGCAGGTCCAGTTGAAACACGTCATCCTGGCAGTTGCAGGGAGGGCTCTGAAGTTGTGCTCCTATAGCTCACACCGGAGGCCAGTCAACTGTCTCTTGGAGTCAGTCTGGGTTATCCTGGGATGAAGGCAAGCAGGTCAGGTATCACTTCTCAGAAAGCAAGGCAGTCCTCAGCAGCAGGTTGCCCTCTAGCAGAAGGGCAGTCCCTCTTCTGTAACTCCCACAGGATCCAGGTTACAGGGAGTTTTGAAGAGTGGCTCTGGTGCTCCAATACTTATGCTGGTGGCAGCCTGTGTGTGAGGTGACTCCCTGTTCTGCCCCACATCTCGACTGAAAAGTTCTTTACCTTTCCCCTGTCAAGGGTCCAAACTGTCGTATGGATGGCAAAAGGCAAGGCAGGCCTGGTGTCAGTTCCATGTTGTGTTCAGGAGGCAAAGACCTTTGAAGTGTAAGTGTGGCTGGATTCAGCTCAACAGAGTCATCCTGTCAAAATGGCCTATCCTGCCCACACCTAAGACCTCTCTGTGTTACTGTCTGGAAAAAATACTCAAACCCTAAGAGCAGACCATACACAGTCATGTGACCCAGAACACTGGCAGAAGGCACACATGGTTAGGACAAGAAAATGCCCATTTTCCAAAAGTGGCATCTTCAGAATTGTGACTAAAAATCCAACTTTACCATTTAAGAGGATTTAAAATGACAATTGCTTAAATCTAAACTGCATAGCTGTATCTGCTCCCAATCCAAAGTTAGCACGTAATACATGAATTAAAGTAACCTAGTGTTACTCAATAGGAACGTTTGGGCTTACAGCAGTGAAAAACACATTTAAGAGTTTTTCACTACTAGGACATGTAAAACGTAAGTACAGATGTCCTATGTTTTAAATACAATGCACCCTGCCCTAAGATTCTCTAAGGATTTCCTTTAGGGTGGCTTACAATTATAAAAAACAAAGGTTTAGTCCTTTCAAAAGGTTTATTTTCCCAGGTTGAAACAGCAGTGGTAGGCCTGAGATGTTTTAAAAGGCTACTTTAGTGGGTAGCACAATAAGTACCCATTAGTAGCTAATAAATTACAGGCCCTGGGTACATGTGATACCTTTTAGTATAGATTAACATGTAAATTTACTTTACTAATCAGGTGGATGCCTATCGTGCCATGTTTTAATGAGAAAGCACAAGTACTTTACCACTGTTTAGCAGGGAAAAGTGCACAGAGTCCTAATGCAAACAATAATGGGTTCAGTAACAGAAGGCAACAATCTGGGTGAGACCGTTCAAGGTCCAACCATACTGTCTGCTCAATTTTCTGGCTTGCCCTATGTGACACAGTTATTTTATCATATAGCATCACCCTACCCCTTTTTCAAAGTCTATACCCATATACTCAAAGCATGTGGAGGGGTCGAAGATCTGCAATAAAGGAAGCCAAGCTTGGTTAAGTAAGCTGCAGTGCTATTGGAGGAGTTTAACTAAACAAACTTGGCCTCCTAAGCGTCATGACTTGGCTGGCTGGGATTTTCAACTGCCCTATTCCACCGTTAGATCACCTGTTTATTTTGAATTGGAACGCCCCCTGCTCCTCCCCTAAAGGTCATACACACCTTGCTCAAAGCACATGGGGTGGTGATGATCTACCAGAAGGGAGGTAAAACTTGGTTGGGTGAGTCAAACTGCTTTTGGTAGGAAGATCTCTGCATCCTGAGCCGCAGGACATGGTGTAACGGTTGCGCAATAGCTGGATGTGTGTTGCATGCGATATGTGTGAAGCGTGTCACCATCATGCCATCTGCCCGGAGGACTGGTGGTTGGAGGTCAGTATGTTCACTCTGCCCATTTGCTTGCTTGAATTTTAAAAATACCCTTTTCCTTTACAAACCTCAATGATATGCTACAAAATTAGGCATCCATTTGGATCCAATAAGCGGCAACCATGCAGGGGCCAACCAGGGGATGATGCTGTGAATGATTTTGGAGTTATGAGCTCAGAGTCTTTTGTCAGTACCCTGATTACGTCTTTATTAATATTACAGCCAAGTCGCATAACAGCACTGTTGGTAACAAATCTAATGTAACCTTTCTGAGGTAAATTGTAAAAACAGAAACAACGGTGGTGGGTGTACATCAACCCCAGATGGACTTGGAATATTAGCATACTTTGAGGAGAGTAGGATACACCACAGTTCTGCTGCTGACCCTGATGTCCCTAAACACTCTCTGGCGTAGGTTCGGCTTTCTTGTCCATAGGAAGATTTAGTTAGTAGTGTTTTCTTGAGTGAAATGACAAATAGAGACACACAAGTCCAACTGGGTGTTCAGATACCCATTAGGCTAAGTGTGGCAAGCAGACCTTTTCTGCTGGCTTACATAATTCCGTTTTTCGAACTCTTTAGACACCCCTTGACAATCTGATAAATTCAGTGTCCCATTGGATCTATTACAAACCTTGGCCTCTTTAGCGGATTCTGGAATTGGGAAATGTTAGTGCTCTCTTATTACCATCCAGGAATAATCTAAAATACACCCGTGTCTGTAGATGTTAACCTTGTCAAGTTGTTCCGATCTTAATTCTGGTTTGTGGACTATATTCTTTACCAGAACAATGGTATGGGACATGTAAAAGTATGTCTGGTGCTATATTAGGTATGTTATGATGTTCTGAGTTAGAAACCAATAGTGAATATTTTTAGGCTGTAGAGATAAGGAAAAGGTTAATTGTGCTATTGGTGTTGTATTACTGGTAAATGTGTATTTGCACCCAAATAATCATTAGGACTATTAATAATATCTACTCTTTCGTACTAGAAATTGAAGGCTCCCTGTGTACCATGTCAAATGGGTATTTGATTTTATATTTTAATGTAGCTCTTACATTAGAAGGATATGATTTTATCAATCAGACTGACCTTAAATGGTGCATAATTAATTCCCTGTTATGTGCCTTTGGAGACATTTAATAAGTTGGATATCCATACACTAACACTCTTCGCATTCTCAACTTGATGGTACTGAATGGCCGGTTCAAACAGCACATCCCTATCTGTTCCACGCGCTTTTTTTCCCCACGGTCTGCAGTTCTAGTTTATACTTTTATGTCGGTGTCTAGCTTTGTTTACTTACTGGATTTTATGATTTTGCACCATGTGGACAATGAACATGCAGCTGAGACAATGGTAATTAGAAGCTGCCTCGTGTATTCTAAGATGGGAGATCAGAGTCAGAGTCAGACTTGGAGGACTGTATGATGGGAGATCTTTGGAGGCCTTGAAAGGGGTCAAGTTACCCAGAATGGAAAGCACAACAAGATCAAGACTTTAGTAGATGAAATTATTTTCTTTCCTTTTTTTCCAGCTAATTCCTGTACAATTAGGTCTTCACTTGCCACTAATTTACTGAAGTATACAAAAAGTGCTTTGTAGAATGCTGAATTAATCTCAGCCGCTGTTAATTACTTGGTGCAGCATCCCAGTCCATCGTTATTTTGAATACCATGCGGCCTCTGTTTACTACCAGCCGTTTGCAAATCAATCTTGCCCCTGTTCCAATTGTACCGCCCTGTTCCAATTGGAGCAGCCCATCCAAAACTGTCCAACCAGGTCCTCCCTGAGCTGGAACATAGGGAACTCAAGACCGCTTTCACCCTGGTCGGGTTTATCTTGGTACCAGTGGAACAGTAAACACAGGACTCATGTCCAAGCATACCCATTGCACTTAGGGCATAATACTGAAGAATACAGACAAGTGAAGGATGAAATGCTTGAATAAATCTTAGCCACCAGTAGTTATTCTGGACCCAGCCATATGTAAAATGGGACCACATGTATGACCGATTCATTTTGCAGGTTCCTAACTGTGACTCGTTATTAGGAAGTCACTAAATGCGATGTACTGATGTGTCTTAGACACATTTAGTGATTCCTAATGGGGTCGCAATTGACCTACTTAATCAATACTCATGAGGTAGGCCCCAATGTGCGACCAATTGGGAATTACTAAAAACACATGGATGTAGGCCTGCTGGGGACAGCAAACCAATATGTCAGTGCTTGCTTTTAAGTAAAGCAATGCTGCCTGTTTTCCTTAAAGGAAAATCGGATGAGTTTCAAATGTTTCCGTTTCATATTTTAAGAGTAGGCAGTAGTCTGTTTTTGCAACCATTCACAAAGGGGAATTTGCGACTTGCTCACTACCTCCTTGAAATAGGCGGTTGTTGGACTTGGCCCTTTCTGGCAGGTTCATCCCTGAACTTTTTGCCTTAAACTCTGACATGGTGGTAGTGGTTTTAGGCCTCTAGGCACTTTAGCTCTGTGGTCCAGTGTAAAGCGTGTGCGCTCTCTGTGTACGTGTTGTGAGATCGGCCTGCCCTCCCATCGGAAAGGCATGGGGAATAAGTGTGTCCATGGTAATTCCTGGTATGAGAGGAGTGCAGGGTCGAGTTTAGTATGTATGAACTCGTGAGGATAAATACTGCGCAATGGTGTGCGCAGATTTATGATGACTGGTGGAGAAATGCCACTTTTAGAAGTTGGCATTTCTGTGTGCTATGTGTCTGCCTGCCTGATGTGAATTGCATGTCTGGCTTGTGAATGACAGGAGCTGAGAGGTGTGGGTGGCTCTAGGAGGGGCAGGGTGAGTCAGGGCTGAGCTGAATGGGACACCCGGAGTAAGAGTGGTGGGAGGGGTAATCCTCTGACTCTGAATAGGATGGTGCCTGTCCTAGTGAATGTTGGCTCCGGCCCCTGTGGTGTGTCTGATGACAAGCCCCCACCTGAAGAAGGGGAAGAGGAGCTTACAAAACAAAGTGCTCCAATTCCCCCCTGAACCAGTTGCATCTGGTTCCCCCATGCCCTACACTTTAGACAAAGGAATTAGGGATATAAAAGTAGGGGCTGTGACCCCATGATGTTGTTCTGTACTGTGGTGCTCTGCTGCTGCTGGGGCCCAGGGGGGGGCGGTGCCAGGAGGGCTTGCCTCCCTGGGCCATGCATTGCCCCTTTATTGCTAAAGATAAAGACCCCCTGGACTCTGTTGCATCCAGCGCCTTGGGAGTGCTATATTTTCCCCCATAGAAGGAGCCCGAGGGCTCTGCAGTACTATGCTGCCGGTCCTGATGGGTGGAACCCCGGTGTGAAGGATTCCCCTGTGATGCCCAAAGCGGCGGGGGCCCACCCCGCTCATCTTGTTATCTAAATGGTTGGTGCCCACCCCACATGGCCGCTTGGTGGTTATTTTCCTTTGCGGGTGCCCACCCCGCGTTCTACCTTTTCAATATCAACCCTGTGGCCCCCGATCGTAAAGAGGAAGTCAAGTAGGTCTGCCTGAGCTGGGGCGGAGCCTGCGCCGGAAGGAGGAAGTCCAGCGAGGCGGCCGAAGCGGCTGAGAGCAGTGCGGGACTCCCATGAGTAAGGAAAGCCCTGCGCTTGTGCTGGCCTTGCCGATGCCGAAGTCCCGGGTCCCAGGAGGAGGCCCGGGTGAAGGAAAAAGAGAATCCAGGTGGGCGCCCACCCTGCGCTGGACAAGTGCCCGGTATGAGGAGTCTTCCTCCCCACGAAGAGCCGGGGAGTTGAGACAACTGGAGGCACAGATGCCAGATGGAGGCACAGAGGCCAGATGGAGGCACAGGTGGCGATTTGCTGAGCGGGCCCTCCGTTGCGGGCCGCTCCAACGCTTAGGGGCAGTTTCTTTTGAGAGGGAAAAAGCCCCAAAGGGCTCCAGTGACTTGGGGGCATATACAGGCACATTGTCGGTGTCTGGGCGGTCCCGCCAGAGAGCGGGCCACCCAAACGATGGGAGGCATGTTTTTACAGCCCCGTGGGGGTCCAGAGGGCACAGAGGTGCTGGGCCCCCTTTGGGAAAGTGCCACAGCTGTGCCGCACGAGCGTGGGCAGCTGCCACGAATTGGGTACGATTGATGCAGAGTCCCTGTGTGGGACAGGAGGCACGGAGGTGCCAGGCCCCTACGTGATCCACTGCTGCGCAGCACTTAGTGCCAGCTACAACGTTTAGGCCACAGTTCTTTCGGGGCACTGTGAGAGATAGGAGTGTGTTGCACTCCTCGGCCCCAGCGCAATGGCACACGTGGGAACTATGCTGCATTGGCAGCAGGCCTGACATTCTGGACACAGGGCATTTGAGCCCCTTTTGCAAAAGCCAGTTGACCAGGGGGTCAGTGATTTAGGCGATATTAGGAAATGTGATGCTTTACTGTGATTTATGGCTCTAAATGCATTTGGGGATGAGATTATGCGCATAATGTGTTTATGCTGGTGAGGTTATTTCCTACTGCGAGTATACCCTTAATGTGAGTAATGCTTAGGAGGTTAGGGTCTAATATGTTAGACTGATGAGGTTAGCATACAATGTATTTGGCGCCTAATGTGATACTGTGCATAAGGTGGTTTATGTGACAGGATGATGCTGAGTACAGTCATTACCAGTGATTACAGTTTGTACGTTTATGATATGTCTTACTTCTACTAAGTTCACTTTGTGATGGTTCTGACAGTGGTCCAGTGGGCCCTGTCAGGTGTAAATGATCCCTTGTAGATATGACCTAGTGCCAGGTGGCACAATGTTTATTATGTGATTACTATTCTAATGTGTTATGAGAATTCAAAGGCTATTTTTGATATAACCTTGTGTTGAGTTCCTTTTGGGGTGTGCCTGGTATGTTGTTGCTGTGTGCGTGTTGCTCAAACGCTTTACACATTGCCTCCGGGATATGCCTGACTGCTCTTGCCAAGCTACCAAGGAGGTGAGCAGGGGTTATCTTTGGCGTGTAACTCCCTTATCCTGACTAGAGTGGTGGTTTCTGCCTGGCTTTGGCGCAAGCCTTAGCCAACCAGAGATCCCATTTCTAACAGCAGTAAACTTCAAATGTTTTGCAACCTATCCAGTCGCAAAACATTCATACAACCCCCTGAGATTTGCTATTAGGAAAGGAAGCCCTTGACTTTCCCCTTTCTAATACTGACTCACAAACCTTATTTTGCGAGTCGGTAATCGGTTACCAACTTGAAAAATAGGTTTTGTACATGTCAGAATACTATCTAGCGGACACTAACAGCCCGATTATCCTTTGGCGACTGCTAAAACCTTTTTTAAATGTGGCCCTCAGTCTTTACCACGTTAATATATGAGCAGTCCAGCCTGAACTTGCTAGCCAGGTTGCCCTGAACCGGAACACAAGCAACCCAAGACTGCTTTTCCACTGGTTGGGTTCCTCAGTCGGGTGCAGCTTGGTTCAAGTGGCACAGTGAGCATGTGACAGGTGAAATGCTTTAATTAACCTCAGCCACTGGTAATTAATGAGGGCCCCATCCCAATCGATTCCTAACTTGCACAACATGCTACCTCAGTTTGGACCCAGTTTGGACCATGTCATATGGAAACCAGTCTTGACCCAGCTCCAAAAGGAACAGTCCTGCCTGAACTGACAGACCAGGTCCTCCCTGAAATGCAACCCAAGGCCAGTTTTGCTCTAGTTGGGACTCTTCAGTTGGGTGTAGCTTGGTTTAAGTGGCACAGTGATCATGGAAGCCACATCTGGGCATACCTGCCACACCAAGGGCAACACACTGATGTATACAAAAAGTAATGGGTGAAATGCTTGAATTAATCTTGGTAACTACAGGGCTCTGCATCCCAGTCCATTGTTATTTTGCTCACCATGCCTCACCATGCCATTTCAGATTAGATCAAGCCATATGCAAATCAGCCTTGATACTGCTCCAATCGGAACAATACTTGAGCAACAGTACCATTTAAGCAATATTAGCCTGGCCTTCCAAAGTCCTGGATTTTACGTCCATGGTTAATGTAATTTTACATGGAATTAGGAATAACCTCAATGTGGATATTTAGAGGTGGGGAAATGGCAGAAATAAAGGCCTTCAAAGGTTCTTGCAAGATGCAACTTTTGTTCTAAAAAAGGGCATCTTTATCTAAGCAATGCCTAGATATTTTTTACATATGTAAGAAGGGAAACATCCTAAACCACGATGTTCGAGCAACGACTCACCCGAACAACGAGGAAAGAACAACGAAGACTGCACAACATCGACGGACGGAACCACGACGGCCGGAACCAGGACTTGACGCCCACGTCACTTGTCAACGATGTCTTCCGCCTACCATCCCTTTACGCTAACTACGATTGGGCTGTTGGAGTAAAACGTCACTCATGTCTGCCCAATCAGAAACCTTTGTCTAACGCAATAGGTTAAGAGTAAAATAATGAAATTGGCATTGTTTAGAATGCACCCTGGTTGGCGTAATCGGTTGAAAGAGCATATAGAACATGACAAAGGTAGGTTCAATCTTAAAATTAATGTAATTTTAAAAACATTTAAATATTATTTAAAAAATTAGTTAATTAAAAATTGGTATTTAAAATAACGTATACACACTTAGACTTCGAGAAAAACGATATTAAGGGAGCTTTGGGGGTTGTGGGGGGTTTACCCCCCACAAATAAAGAATAAATTAAGGATTTTCGTTGTAAAGAAAGTCGTACTAAAAAAAGTAGTTGTAATGAAAAGATCGATGTATAAGCTTTCGTGATTTAGGAGGTCGTGGTTCAGGCAGTCGTAGTTCAAGCAGTAGTGATTAAGTCATACAACCATGTAAGAATGGTGATAATTGAACATTTTGTACTGTATTAATAGTTTAGAACTGAAGCATGTGGTAATCCAATTGCAATGTCTACCTGGATTGAAAATATTGAGAATTGTATGTCGCTCCCCCATGCGTCTAAAAAGAGAATCAGTAACTTGAGAGCCATTACATTTGAGGAGAATGACATATTACAATCAGTTGAGTGTACGCGCTCTCTTAGGGCACCTGGCTTTCATGGCATCTTTAAAAATAACCACTCTTTTTGGTCTGCAATTCTGTCTTCATTGTACAAGGTTTCAGTGAAATACAAACTATTCAGTCCCATTTCAAAGAAGGGGAGAGCTGAAGGTAATGTTTTGATTAATTATTATTAAAAGTTTTGGAGGGCTTGGCATCAGCGAAGAAGTTGATTCTAGCACTTGGGCCATGGTTAACTTGTGTTGTCAGATTTCAAGGAAAAAATGATCAGTAAAAGTCCATAATGAATGTTTTCTCTCCCCATTGACTTTTAGCCTTTACAACACTGATATGGGACCAGCTCTATCGATGTACACTATTCACTACCCACATTGAAGGATTGATATTTATATTTTTTGCAATACATGGGTGATAACATTGTGATGGATTGTACTCTGATTGATCTTAAGCTTTTTACGTCTGCTCTTCATCATTATCACATAGCTAATCATCTGGTGGTCAATGTCTCCAGATCTGAAGTTGTGGTATTTAGTCATGGGGCTTCTCTTAGGTCACCTGGAAAATAGGTGTCCTAGATATAGCTCTCGTGAACCTTTATAGTTATATAGGGGTGTGGTTGAAGAAACAGGGGGGTCATAAATATTCTCCTAATAGCTTAAGACCAAAGTTTGATTATTTGTTATTTGGAATTTAATTGATATCATTCCCTTGAATCTCCTACAGCATCTCCAATCATGCCAGTTGTAACTGCAAAATTAATTCCTCCACTCCTTTTATAGCCATATTGGTTTTCTTGTAAAATTGCCTTTTGATTGTAGATAGTCTGTTCTTCAGCTTTAAAGCCCATATTTCATCTTCCACAATTGATCTCAAGGTAAGGCTTAGGTTCAATTTGACCTGCCAATTCCTGAATGTGATTAGATCGTTTTTGGTTGCTGTGCTGTACCTGAAATGAGCTCAAGGGAGTACTTTGAAATCAAGTTGGTGGAAATTGCTGGACCTTCATGTGGCTTTGCCTTCTCAATATCTTATTTACTTTAGGGAAGGACTGTCCACGTAAAATCTGGAGGATATTCTGTACATCTGTAAATTTTTCACAAATGTTTAAGGCAGTGGTCAAGAAAGCAATGATGGTTTTACTGTGCGTCTGTGACCTGAAATCAATTAGTGGGATGAAGGGTGCCAGATATCTTGAAAATTCTTATACCATTTGCACCCTTACATCCAATTTATATATTCCAGTTGTTATGCATGAAAGAAACATTTTTGTTTCCCTACATTTTTTGATGCAGATATAAAAAACAGAAAGATGTAGGCCAGTGTAAATGTAAATGTAGTTGAGCTACCCGCAGTGGGTGTCCCGGCGCTTGCTTAGGGAACCCGTCCTGATATTCCCCTGTGTGATAACCCCAGCGGGAATCCACAAGGTGAAAGTCAGGCATCCCGCCGCGAGGGGCCGTTGTGGAGATTAAGCAAGCTATTGCCCAGAGTCGCAGAGTGTGAACCCGTGAGTCGAGAAGGCACCGGAGCGAGAATTATCGAGTCCGTGGAATATTTAGCCCAAGACCCGCCTAGGCGGGGAATTGAACCCTGGTCCAGGACCGATCTCAGCTTCCGGGTCTGCCGCCTCTAACCCCTGAGCCACACTTTCCGTTTCTGGTGCTGTGATTTACTTATGTCAAATTTCCATTTGCTCTTAAAGATTTCTTTCTTTGGACAGGATCTTTTTATTTGCATGTCTTCAATTTTTGTTTGATAATAGTTATCATGGTGGCACATGTTTTGAAATATCTTTAGGGGTTTTTGTTGTTCCCTGCTTATTGTGTGAACTTCAAGTGATAAAACACTTTAGTCAGTACTGTTTCTTATCAGGATCTATTACGTTTGACACATCATGACAAACTCCAGTTTACCACATCGAGATTTAAAAACATGTATAAATATATTCTATTCTAATTATATTTTGCAATATTGCTGACAGTAAACCTTGCTTCTTTTTTAGTGATCAGTCATTTTCCCATGTCACTGGCTGGCAGGAGGGTCACCAGGAAACAGGTGTTTGAAGCTATCAATTTGTATCCTTAAGACGAAAGCCATTTTGTGGTACCTCTAATGTTATCTACCAAGGTAGATCATAGAGGCTGACAGCATAGCTTCATTAACCCCTTTGCTGCCAGGCCTCCCCCCCACCCTCTGTGCCACACCCTTTTTTATCATTTGGGGTAGATCGCGCTTAGGCCCCCATACGTTTTGTTCACATGAGGTATCCATGCCAAACGTGCGTCCTTCTCTTCCTGAGGATTCTAAAAGTACCCATGGTTTGTAGATTCCCCTTGAGGTGACCGAGAAATTAGGCAAAATACTGCTACATTTTGGGTTTTTGGGAAAAAATGGGAAAAAAGTGCTGCAGAAGACAGCGTCTGTTATTTTCTCTGCAAATGGTATCCACAGAGGGTTTGTGGTTCTAATATCTCCACCCTCACAGCTTTCAGGACAGGCAGCCTTTTGTCGGAAAACTAACATTTTCTACACAGTTTTGGCATTTTACTGGGGCATAGCCTATTTTTCGTGCTTTCAACCGCTTTCCATTTATTGGTAGAACGGGGTATGAAACCAATAATGGATCCTGGGAAGCTAAACATTTTTTAAAAGAAGGCAAAGTTCTGAATTCATCAAGAGGTAATTTGTGGAGCTCCTTCAAGGCTTATAGAAACTAACAGTTGAAATAACAGAATATTGAAATTGTGTTGAAAAAACAACCCTTTGTGCCTACATTTCCGCAAGTAACTTTTCTAACTATGCTAGATTCTTTAAATCAATATGCCGTTACGTACGCTGTACATTTCTGGTTGGTGGGATATATCGGACTTGTAGTTTCATAAAGAACCTGAGGTACCCAGAGCCAAAAACTGAACCACACCTTGCAATGGTTTTTAATTTTGTACTGGGTATACAGCAATTCATTTGGTAAAATATAAAGAGTGATAAATAGGTATCAAGGAAACCTATGTATTTCTGAATTAGGAACAAGATATGGAGTTTAGAAGCAGTGGTTATTTGCACCTCTCTGAATATGTGGGTAGCCATACTAGCAGGTAAATTAGTGGACATTTTTCACAATGTCCTCTTTTTTACACACTGTCTTACATTTGGATGGCAAAAATGCATAAAAAGACAATGGGTAAAAATGCTTTTTCTACTATTCTGTGCACCCAAAAGTCTCTCAATAAAAACAATACTTCACTTGTGTGGGTAGGTCTAGTGCCCGCGACAGGAAACAGCCCAAAACGCAACATGGACACATCACATTTTTCCACATAAAATGAATCCTTTTTTGCCAATGTGCGTAGCTGTGGATTTTGGGCCCTAGCTCGGCCAGGACCTAGGGAAATCTGGCAAACCTGTACATTTTTTTAAACTGACAACCACGGGGAATCCAGGATGGGGTGACTTGTGTGGCTCTCACCAGGCTTTGTTACACAGAATCCCTTGCAAACCTCAACATTTGTAAAAAAAAACACATTTTCCCCACATTTCTCTGATGGAAAGTTCTAGAATCTGCGGAGAACCACAACCTTACATCAACCCAGCATTTCCACAAATCTCCTGATAAAAATGGTACCTCACATGTGTGAGTAGGCCTTTTGCCCGAACAGGGAATGGCCCAAAACTTACAGTGGAAACTTACAAATTATCGATCACAAAAGACCTCTTCTTGCGAGTGAGTCACCTGTGTTTTTGGTCCTGGTCTACGTGGCAATGTTGGGAAACTTACCAAACCCAGATGTTTCTGAAAACTAGACACCCAGGCGAGTCCAAGGATGTATGGCGTGCATGGATCCCCCAACGTTTCCCAACCCAGTATCTCCTACAAACCTCAAATTTTGCAAAACAAATCACATTTTCCTCACATTTCTGTAGGGAATTGCTGTTCGGGCACAAATGTCCTACCACCCAACATTCCCCTTGGTCTCCAGAGTAAAATGGGGCCTCACTTGTGTGGGTGTCCAATGCAGAGTCAACCTAAAAACATACAAAAACAAAAATATAGCGCTTAGAACTCGCTCTGCTATCCCCCAATCTCTACGTTTTTTACCTTTCCCAGTCGCAGGCCCTTGGCGTGAGAGGGCTGAGGACAGCATGGTTTTGCCCCAAAGTCCACATTTCTTCTGTAGTTCTGGCCAGGCAGTGACTATTTTTCATCCTTCTTCCGTTGTTCCATCAAATCTGAAATCTTGGGTTCAGGGATGCCTCCTAAATACTTAATTTACTGGTGTTTACTGGGAGTGACAGGTAGCTAACGGGCTGCCTACCTTTAGGGTGTCTCCACACTCTATATGGCCAGTTCTTGTGGGAAGTGGGCATAACCCTGACCCTAGAATGATAATTCCGTCCAAAACAACATGGAGGAATCTGAAAAGTGGGGTCCACATCAACTGGCCCACCCTAGGGATGGTGTTGGTTGAATGTGGGTACACCTCCTAATCTTAATAATGTTCCCGCCTGTCTTGCTGCCAAAAAGTGGGTTCAGGACAGGGGGGTGGCTGCCTCCACTATCCTGAGAGGCCTCTGGTTGCATTACAGTGGCAGCAGGGCATTTTGCGCTTCCCACCCTGGAATGCCCATTCTGCTTGGAGGAGGTGTGAATACCTCCACCCAGAGCAGGCTTTGTTCCTGGCTTCCAAGAGCAAAGGCTCTCACCTCAGGAGGTCAGAAACCTGTCTATGCAGGCTGGCTGGTCGAGGCACAATAGTAGTCTGTAGGTTTTCAGGGGGTGCCTCCTCTAAGGTGCCTTTTAGATGCATTTATTTACAAATCCAGCACTGGCATCAGTGTGGGTTCATTGAGGTGAGGTGTTTGGTACCAAACACCTTGGGGGACAGTGATGCCATCATGTAGCTGGAGCACTCGTACTGACCAGTGTCCAGCCCATGTAGTCATTATAGCTTCCCTGTGCACTAGCAATATCTAAGGGTTAACTTGGATATCACAGAGACACATCCATTCAGGCAGATAGGCCCTGACATATGTATAGTGCACCTTGCTTTCGGGCTGTAAGGCCTGCCGTAGGGGTGACTTACCTATACTACATGTAGTGCTTTGCTGACATGGCGCACAGGGATGTGTGCCATGTCGACTCTTCAGTTTTCTCTGCACCCAGCCACGCAGGCTGCAATGTCAGTTTGCGTGCGCTTGGTGAGGGGTCCCTTGGGGTGACAATTCGTGCTGTAGCCTTTAGGGGCCCTCTTTCAGTCCAATGTCCTAGGTACCAGAGGTACCAATTACAAGGGACTCACATGGGACCTAAAGGGGGTGCCGATTGTGGAACAAATGTACAGTTTAGGGAAATAACACTGCTACTGGGGTCCTAGTTAGCAGCAACCTATTACACTTCCAGGGAAAGTTGCACCAAATACTAGGCAAAATGTGATGGGTAACCAGGCAAAAGAAGCACTTTCCTACACTATTATAACACCCAATTTGCAGTAAACAAAATATCAGCTTGCATGGGTGCTGGAAGGCTCAGAACTCACCTTGAGACCTATGACATTGCATACAGTGTCTTTGTACATGACATGCGATTTATATAATAAAGAAACCATTGTATTCAACATGAAAGGAGTGCCTCCTTTCTTAATCCGGACTTGTTGTCCTGTCAAGTGTATGCACAAGCAAATCAGTGCGAATATCTTGCTGCAATTCCCCAGCACAGCCTTCATACTCACACTCCCTATCCTCGGGAAGGATACCCAAGAGTTTCTACGTTTGTGTGGCCTCATTATTCATGGTAAGAAGCGCAGGCCCTGTTACTTTCCTTCTTGCTCGACAGTGTCAACATTGTGAGTGGAAAACATTGCACTTTCAAGATCTTGTGTGTATGGAAAGGCAAATTCCACAGACCTGTACTATTCAGTACCCAGTAACAAGATTGGGCACTAGATGGCCTCACTATAGCGAAATAGGGGCACTGGAGAGTAAGAACTCTGGTGTCCAAGGCACAGCTGGAAAAAGTGAACACAAATCATAAGATGTTTCCACAGGTATGTAAACAAAACTGGCACATCAGGATGTACACGATTTTTACACTTGCCTCTGTCTTATAGGGGCACAGCTGATCTTACAGGCGATTCCAGTTATACTGAAACAATCTTAGGCTGTAGCAGGAAGCCCAGGTAATTATATTGGGAAACAAAAAATGAAGCATCCAACAGGCAATGGAAAGCACACTCCGCTGAGAGAGATGGCGAACAAAAACATGCATGTAACCTTAAATAAGACTTCTGATATGCAATGGGTCAGGTGCAAACAACACCATTGAATGTCCCCACCTACTCACAATGTTGCCAGATATCAGCAGTAGTGTAGTGTTCTGGTTTTGTGTAGATTCCATAAAGACAACCCAGAAGTACAAAAGTCTTTTGTTTATGGGCACCAACATGTCTCCATAATCTAGACATGTTGTCTTGGTCAAGTCTAACGAGCATGAAGCATCATAGCTTCGGCTTATCTCGCTGTCCTACACTTGAGTTGCCTAATTATCCCTGATGCCACTTCTGCCACGATCTCAGTCTCCACCATCCAGAACCCTGCAGGCCACCAACCCAAGTTCACTCCTACCCTTTTATACCTGAATGAAACCACAAGACACTGTGGAACCCTGCTGCACACCACGAGACTTGAGATGAATGTGCTCAACAGTCCAGGCTGCACCGGGAACATTAGTGGTAAAAAGTAAATCCTGCCTCTCAGCATGGTATGAGCCGCAAACACATTTAGCTAATTCCTTCACAAAACTTCACGCCTCTGGATCTGCAACAGAACACTCTCTTGTTTTGTTTCTCCGCTCATCTCCTACTCGAACTACAGTTTTCCCAGTTGTTACCTGCTTTGTGGCCTATCGTATGATTGTCTTGAATCCTGCTTGTTGTTTTTAGATTGCGTGCCTTTTTGGTATGAAACTTGGCTTCACTTTTTAGCTTTGTCATTTTTGGAGTTTACTGGTTATTGAATTACTTTTGAAGCTTCATAACAAAGTGATACCGGTTTGACTTTGCTTCGCAATTATTTTATGATTGGAGGGTGGTGGAGGTTATTTGCTTCCTGACATATGGGTGCATACTAAATCTTAGTGAACTGTCTGATGTGATCTGCCTCCTTCATATACATAGGGTTCATTTCCTTCATTCCAGAAATAAAGGGGCGACCTTATCAAGGCTTTGCACCAGGGACAGTCACAAAAAGTGACACAAGCAGCATTAAAATCTTAATAAATGATGTAATGTCCAGTGGAATGCTTTTTTTGCGCTACTTTGCATTACGTGTATGTCAAGAGGATATTTCATAGCTGGTGCATCGGCGTTCCTATGCAACCATCCATAGTTTTTTGACACAAAACTCCGTCTACTAACATTTATAGAACTGGCTTTGAGCCCAAAAAATATATCTCCTTAAAGCAGGCACAAAGTAGGAGAATGTTCTTTCTCCAAAATGTTCACATTTTTTATGTGTGCTGTACTGTGTAGCACACATACAAAGTGGGAAACGATTTAAAGTATGTGGTTGCATAGAATTTTGTACTGAAAGAGTACTCTTTCAGTATAAAACCTAGGCTAGATATAACTCACAAGCCGTTGCTTTATGGTGCACAAGTGTGTACACCATGATATATGTGACGCTGTCCTGCTCTCTCACTCTCCTACAAATCTGGTTGCTGGCCTGTGCTATGTGAAATGTAAGTAAATTCTCCCCTTGGTCGGCAGCCTGCCCCACATCGGTTCAGATGTCTTACATATACACAAATATACTATCATGTACAAATTCCGACTAGTACTAGCAGTAACTGCTGTGTCTTTTTATGACTGCTGTAGACTGGAGTCGATGTGGTGGTGAAAGTATAGCAGATTCGTTTGTGCAGTGGACTAGAGTCAAAGCCTCCTTTTGTTACTATGCTACCATTTTACTATCCTTACTTTCAAATAATGTAATTCCCTCCAATATCTCATTTGAAAATGTGGTTTTCACTTTCAGAAATCAGATTCAGATCATATTTTATGATACTTAGCTTTAGTATTTTCAATGCTTGGATGCACTTATCAGGGTGTTACATCTTTCCTTTAAAATAGTGTGTTTTGTGATGCATTGTGAAACTATGAAAATGTTTAAAAATTTCGCAACATTATACTTTTAGATCGTATTTGGCTTGTCGTTATCCTGTTGACGCTCTTCACTTTGTACAAAAAAAAGATACTGGTAGGAGGCTTGGTCAAGCAGAAAATGTTTGTTGGTGACATATTTTCCACAAAAACAAAAAATCTCACATATTTGCGCAATGCAGAATTTGTAACGATTTTGAGAGCTCCACAGAACGCGAAATTGAAAAAAACAAATATGTGAATTTCGCCAGCTCAGCTACATCAGTCATGCCTAGTTTCCAATCATAAACGTATACAGTAGTTAGGTTAAATCGTGTGGATTAGGATGTACAACTTCACAAACTTCGCAAATAATATAGGATAAACCATACTAAGGTGAAATCTAAACTTTTATAACCTTGTAAATTATACCTCTAAAAGTAGACTTGGAAATAATGAATAATGTCTGAAAAGCGTTGAAATCCTAGTCAGTAGCTTTGTCCGAATACAGCTATTTTTGTTCCGGTTATGCTTTCTGACAGATACCTGCACTGAAGCAGAGGATTTCTAAGTTGCTATTCACCTCACCGCATTCATTTATTATTTAGCTGTATTTGAAAAGCTCCTTTGTTTTCCATCAAAGGCAGTCGGGTGCCTGCGTGCATGGTTCATGCCAATACATTTATAATCCGATGAGTAATTACAAAAAGGTAATGTGAGCTCTTGGTTGCTCTTTGCATCCACAGTATGCATGATCCTGCTCACATACTGCATGGTGCAATATATTTCAGCTGAGCAGCAATCAATTTTAGCTCTGTAAATGTATTCATGTAGGGCCTAATCACAAATTAAACTCTGTAGGTGTAGATTCCAGTGCATAAAGAACTACACTACTCTACCTGGGCTTAAAAATCCACCATTGTTGCAATTCGGCAACTTGGGTGGAGATTTACGCTCAGTAATAGAAGTATGTGACTCCACCCTCTTATGTACCACCACCCCCTTCCTTAACACTGCAGACCAAGTAGAGTCTCAGTCTCTGAGGAGAACTATTTTGGCCGACAGGTAAAAATTGTCTGACTCAGGAGAGTAGGAGAGGAGGAAAGTGACTAGGAAGAGGAAGCACGCGGATGAAGTTGAAGTTGCAGTTAAGGACAAAAGGAATACCATGTGAGATGGTATGCGGTTTGCAAAGGAGACACATGTTGGACAGCACTGAGGACATGCGTGAGGGAAATATATAATTAACAGTTCTCGGAAATGACTGCGAAACAAGAAACGTGAGAATGTCTCTTGTATAATCCTCGAATAACATAGCATTAGAAATCAGATTTTCCTCAGATTTTGAGACTGACTGCGAAAAAGATTTTATAGTGAGAAAGGTTGATACTTCCTAGAAAAAAAGGAAGGAAAGAAAACTGCATTGGGGGATGCATTGGGAGAAACTGTGTTTTATCCCTTAATGGTAACATACTTTGTCCTCCTCACTGGTGCAGCGTGTAGCTGAATACGTTCAGATTTGGTTGCAGAATAAAACTCCTTAGGAAAATAAAGTCAAACTGTGGCCTCTATGTCCAACATCACTTCTGTCTAATGAAGTGGTGATGACCTCTGATTTGGATGCAAAGGTTTGGGCTTTTATTGGTAAAGGAGGCAGGGAACCCCAGAAGGAATAGAACAAAGTCCTCTTGAATGATCAAATTAGATTATTGGATTTGAAAGGTCTGTTGAAAAAGATGTTTCATTTGACCGAGAATATGAACATTAATGAAAAGTAGGTGGATGCTGCAGAGTCAAGAGATACAGCGGGGGATACGTTGTTTGGGAATTTGAACTCAGTCCTATCAATGAAAAAGAGGGAAAGGTATTTTACTAAAGGTAAACCCTATTTTAGTGGAATAAGCTTTTAACGAAGAGGGTGCTGTGGCACAAAGCATTCTGCTTGGTGGTAAGTTGATAAAGCAGATTGAAAGATACGATGATACATTTTTATCTCTATAGACCGCTCGGAGAGATATCAGAGAAGTCTTTAGAGTTGGGGTTTACGGAACGACTGGGTGAACACAAGATATTGTTTTTGGTCATTGTGAGGGGCTCACCAGGGTATTGCTTGCCTGTGGCACAACATCCTTTTATTGATCTCACCCTTATAACTCCAATACCCAAGGTTCAGTATTCTATCGAGAGAAGCAGAGGGGGTATGTAAGGAGTATAGTTGAAGAACAAAGAATGAGAGCTGAAACAGTCATGTTCAGAAGCAGACTGTATTTATTCTCAGTAAAGATAGGTGGCAGATTTACATACTTTGTCAACAATTGAATAATTATAACTCAGAATCCATGAGTGTTTGAGAGTGTCAACAGTGTCAGGAAAAAATTCATAGTACAACCATTCCAGGAGAGGATGCCAAGGTATTTGAGGTTCAGCAAGGGAGAAATATATTTTGTTTCACCAAGATATGAACCAATTATTTGGAAAGCATCCATAGAGTAGGTGCCAGGGATGGAGGGACGTCTTGTTGGCAATATTTTCTTGGAAGACCTGAAGGAAGGACATGTCTCTGGTGATCAATCTAAAACCAGCTAGGCATCCTAATATGGATGGCGCTTATTTGTATACACCAGTGGACGGTCTTTCTGTCTGCCAGGGTCCCCTCCGCCATCATAATATGACGGGGGCAAATGGTAGGCGGGCTGTGGACAATGGCAGGCGGATCGCCACTGCCATATGGGCGGTGGCGATCTGCCCACCATACTAATGACCCCCTAGGTTCATGTCTTTGTAATTATGCAAGCAGGCAATGATCGATCTTGGGATTGCCCTGGTGGGGGATTTCATCGCCAGGGCGTGATGCAGCCGTTCTATCAGAAAATACTGTGAGAGGTATTTTGGAGGGGAAAAAGGAGCACAGCCACATCTCAAGGAACTGTTCCAGGCAATGGCCCTCACAGCCAAAAACGTAGGTTGCTGAGCCTAGAGTACCCCTCAGCCTCCTTGATGCGGTCCAACAGTTTGCCAGAGAGGCCTCTCACCTTCTGGACAGTCTCGTTCAATTCTTTCACTCATGTCTTCCAGGGTTTCTGTTTGGGTATTCGGCCTCTCCTAGGCAGCCTATGGTTTTTCCTCAGGTCTTTTCAGGGTAATGCTATATCTGCACCAACCTCTCTGATTTTTGTCTCGAGGGCATGGCGAGAGAATTCGATTGCCCGCAAGATGGTGTCCACGCCTGGAGGGGCTCTCCTCCAGCCCCATCTGTGTATGCCATCTCTGGCCCGATGACCTCCTCTCCCTGCAATGGCAGCATTATTTGTTTATCAAATTTGTCCAGTTTCCTCTTCTTTGATGCAGCTTTGTCTTTGACCATGGTTCAGGTGGCGTGCCACTTGCAGTGATGTCTCTATGCACGGCCCTCCAGTTCACTGCCCCTGGGGTGGGTGACATGAGCAGCGGTGGCAGTGCTGGCCTAAATTGGGCCCAGCTTTGCTTCTCCCTGTAAGCCCCTATATATGGGTTTGTTTCTTGGAGAAACCTCCGTCGTCGTTCCCCGCTGTTGCTCCTGCGCCCACCCAGGTGTCTTTCTCTGGGCAAGTGGGGACGCTGTCTCATTCCCCCAGGCCAGTCAGTGGGGGAACAGAAGGGTCCCTCCTGTTCTTTTTAACTTGGGACCCTGTGTGCCTCTCCTACGAACCCACAGCAGCTCTTTACATGCTGCTCTAGCTTGGTACACCATCTAGCTCCCTTGGACCTCAAAGCCACCCAGAGTGCCAGTATTCCCAGTCTTTCCGAGGGGCTAGGAGCCGGGTCTCACCTTTGGTCTTACCCTCCGGTGGATCTTGTTGCTGGCTTTGGTTCCCTCTCTGGTGCAACCTTGGTTCTGATTAGGCGACAGAGCTGGAGGAAAGAAGCACCCACCTCTGTATTGTGCCCTCCTTCGAGCAGGTCAGGCCTGTGGAAGGGATGATCTCTCATCCCTTCAGGCCCTCTGTGGTCGGCCGCTTTGTCTCAGCAGCTGTGCGGCCACCATCTTGGGTCTTGGCACTCCGAGGAACAATCTCGAATGGCAGTAGAAGCCTCGCTCACTAGGCTTTGTGGCCACCACACCAGCCTCTGCGGTCTCTGTGCCACAAGAGAGTCCTTTATGTGGGGTAGATGGTGGGCCTGCCATCTTCTGCAGCCAGAACACACCCCCATAATCTTATTAATCAATCTTCGAGGGCACTTGCAGTGCATTACCCAGATTATGACTATGACTCCTTTTCTCCCTGATGGGACTTTGCCTTCCGTTGGGCTTCTTTACTGTTTAGGTGTTTCCTCTATTTCTTTAGTCTTTGTATGCAAATAAAGGAGCACCAGTTTTCCGGAACCATTTTGTCAAGTGTCTTTGTTATGTGCCTAGAATACTGGAATCGGAAGGGGGAGTATATCCTTTTAGAGCTTACCCTCTACAGAACGCAAATGCCCTTGGGGGCCAAAGTGATGAAAAGATAAAAAGTAATAACAAAGCCAATCAATATGGCGAGCATTTTCATTTATAAACCAGACCTATTGGCTCTGCCAATGCTTGTTCTGATTTGTACTTCTATTGTAGAAGATAACATTTCTGTGAGCAACTGTCTTGTTTTATTGATCTCTTGTTCTCGGCCAAATTGTCTGCCTATTTGATATTGTGCTCTCCTGTGTAATGCTGTCATTGGACGTATTGATTTTGCTAATTTTCTGCCTCACAAATCACTTAAACATTGCTACCAAGTCTCCAACAGGAATGCATATTTATTTTCAACCAATTTAGACTGTGGCAGAAGAAGGAATGCAACTTGCATGTAGTTAAACGATATGAGGCTGTTCATTTAAGTCGCAAAAGCAATTCGTAAAATCTGTGTCACGAACTAGAAATACAGAAGGGCGCAACATTTTTAGCTACTACTCAAGAGAATGTACTACAGTGTAAGATGCTCTCTAGAACAGCTGTTTACCGTGGCTAGATTGAAGATGAACAATGTAACTCAAGTCTATTAGTGTAATCTGTTGACCAGTTGTGGCTTGCAACCACGGAGAGGGATAGCAGAACAAAATGGTGGTGGGTGGGTGCATTCATGCGCTACATGTAAGGTACCTATTTTATTTAATCAATAAGTCACTTACCTTGCTTGCTGTATGGCATGTCCTCCTCACTCGGGTCCCAGTGTTTTTCTTCTCTTGTCTAGGCTCCAGGTGGGCCCCAGCCAACTCCCCTAAGCAATCCCGGTGCTGTTCTTATGCTGTTGATCAGCAACAGAGAAGCGCAAGGATTGGAGGGAGCCCACCGCGCCTCCCTGCTGCTACCACCCAGCAGCAATGGCCAACCCCATCTTTTTCAGGGTGCGGGTTGGTGAAAAATAAAATGGCAATAAATTTACTTTATTACCATTTTGTTTCTCATCTCCGTGGCTTTTCTGTGGGCATTTTAGTAAGTAGGGCGTTGCTCCTCCGTCCTAATGGAGATGGGGCCGCTCCTACTGATTACTGACAGGGAGGCGAGCATTCATTATAATATTAAGGTATTACACTCTGTTGATTGTACTTGGAGAGCAGTAGTAGTAGTAAAACTTTGTTTCAGCTGTGTGAGGACAAAAGTACAAGATAAAACATACACTTGTATGTAACAGTTAGCAGCAATGTGTACATATCACATAATTAATGCTTCCAAATTACAGAAGTAATGTGCAAAGGTAGAAGAAGTAATTCAATTAAAGTGTCTAGTAACATAGGGCCTGATTAGGATGGCTGGCGGACCCTAACGGAGATGGGGACCGTTCGACATAGTGTTGGGGGATCCAACGGGCCTAATTACAATGTGACTGCCACCGTGGTGATCAAATTGTACGGTTTTCCATGCGGTGGATGCTGCTGACTGCAGCACCTGCCACAATGGAAAAAAGAGATGTGTACCTCATCTCTGTACTACATGATAGGCACCATGCTGTACAGAGATGTCTTGGGGACACCATGGGTGCCCGCCCACCCCCCACCCAAAGAAAAAGGCCCAGGGTGAAGGGGGCTCACTACGGGCCCCCATTGTCCATCCCGCCAGCCTTTCTATGGCGGGTGACCCGCCATGGAGAGGCTGGTGGGGAGGGACCATCCTAATTCCTGGTAGACACCGCCACCATTGTAGGGTTTGGGAGGCCCTCCGCAGCAGCAGCGGGCTCAAGGATCGCGTCAAATGAGTGGCGGTCTGGCTTTCCTGCCTGCACACTGCCCGCCATCAAAATCTGGCAGGCGGAAAGCTGCTTAGGATAGCGGGGTGACCGCAACCAATGGTCTACCCGCCATCCTAATCAGCCCATAGTACGAAAATCTGTACATACGTGCTGAAAAAAGTACTAGTAAAACAGCCATTTAAAAAAGCAGCTATACAAATAACACATCATTTGTGCCTACATTATAGCATCAAAGATAACCCAGTGCTACCACTATCTGCAGATTATATGCCCATTTCTGCTACATTATAGCCTATAATGACCTGTGCGCAAGTAAGAAGAAAGACAAGAGAAAAGGATGAAAAACCTATTTTCTGGGGCCATTATGTACTACTACCTCAGAGTTATTAAATCTCAATACTTGTGCAAATAGCAGAATACTAATACATGTCTTTGGGCCAAATGTAGGAAGCCTACCTATGTAGCGCACAAAAACCCACATGCAAAATAAGGAATCGCTATTGCATTTAAGGAATCGCAAATTGCGATTCCTTAAATGCAATGTAGAAAGCACCCAAGTTGTGCAAATTTTGGCTTACGGAATCGCAAAATACCACCAACTTCAGGTTGGTGGTATTTTGCGATTTCTTTGAAAAATGCACTTTTTGGCATTTTTCAATGTGCCATGTGGGCACACATTCATGCCCTTAGGGCATGTATGTGGGCCACATGTGCACACATGTTAGTTTCAGGGGTGCAAAAAGGGTGTCCTATTTACACCCTTACAACCCTGAAATTGCATTCTCAATTTGCGATTCTCTAATTGAGAATCACAAATTGAGAATGTCTTTCCATTCATTCCTATGGGCCTTCCAGCCCATAGGAATGAATGAGAAGGTATTCCTTATTGTTTAATCTAAATTTGCGATTCTCAAATAAGGAATAAATGGGATTCGCAAAAAAAATTGCTAATCCTACCTACATTTCGTTTTGCGATTCTCTAATTGCGATTCCCTAAAAATAGCAATTTGAGAATCACAAAACTAAAATTACCTACATATGCCCCTTCATTTCGGCAGGTTTACTATAGAACGAAATATCTCAGTCAATAAAATTACATGTGTATAAGATAACCATGAACGCGCTTGTCAGCAAATATGTTAAGTAGAGTCCTATATATAAATTGTCAGATTAGACTACCTGTATATAAATAAAAAAGATCTAAGATCCAAAACTATCAATCCCATCAGGCTTCAAACATATATGTCAAGATCACTCCTTAGACTAATATACTGAGGTTGTAGAACAATCCAAATACCTTTTAGGAAGAGGTAATTTTCTATATAAGACTAGTTTATTTATATTCAAGTATTTCAACGGTGAGCCTACGTAGGTTAACCCTGCACTCTCAGTCTCCATGCTCATAGCAAAAAACGAGATCCAGCAAACTCAATCAGTTCACTTGAATCATTTTTCAGTATTCTGAGTGTAACCTGATATTTACTGGTCCACGGGGGGCCTTTCATAGCAGAATACTCCACATTTTACGAGGTCTTCGATAGTAAGCACAGAAAAAGAAAAGATGTGCTTCGTCTCAGTTTGTGCTGGACAATCATACAGTTCTTGGCCTGTTTTTCCCCATTTAGCTGTGACAATATTCAAGGCCAGAATACCCCCTCTAAATTTTACATACAAGTGTTTTCCCTGGGGGCGGATATGTTCTATCCAGGTACTTTTCGTCAATAGGGGAATTGTTGAAGTTGAGAAATTGGCCTGCCATACCATCCATTACCTGCTCATTTCAAATCTTTGAGACCTATTATGAAGGTGAGCGGATTGCCATCAAACTTTATTTACAATACCACAATACCATGGTCATTTCCCGCCATGGAAAGGCATGCGGAAAATGACTATGGGGGCCCGTTACGGGCACCAGGGGGGTGGGGGGCTGCACTATGGTACCCCCTTCATTGCCATGCACAAGGAGGCAGGCACCGCACAGTGCCTGTCATGTTGTGCATGGCAATGCACAACATGCCTCTTTAGCATTGCTGAGGGTGCTGCGGCAATGTCAAAGATGCGGGATGCGACCGCCAGGGTGGCAGTCGCATCCTAATTGGTGGTGGGACCGCCGCACCCCTGGCGGCCGGTCCCAGCACCAACAGGGTGGCGGGTGGATGGGGCCCTTTGTTAGAAAAAATTCGCGGTAGGCTAGTTTGACTTCCTGGATGTTGCTTTTCTGATCCTCTGTAGTGAAGCCCATAGCTCTACCATTTTACTCTCTTTAAGCTTATTTTTTACCAAATTTAAGCCATGGGGTCCGTACAATGAACATTGTAAAATATAAATTAAATACATATTAATAAAATAATTTCTTAAATTATTTTATTATAATTAAATTAGTTCTCACCCTATTCCCCTATAAACCCACAAACCGCTCCCAAAAAAATAACACAATTAACATAATTACCAATTAATTAATTTCTAAAACTTAACCAATTAATAATTAACTAATAATAAATGTATTCCCACAATTAACACTATAAAATATACATTAAATAAATACTAATAAATACAAACTATTAATTACTTTAGTACAATTAATTCACTTCCCACTCTATTTCCCTATAAACCCACAATCCTCCCCTAAAAAAATAACACAATTAACATAATTACCAAATAATTAATTAATAAAAATGAACAGCCAATTATTAATTAATAATGCATTTATTCCCACAATTAACACTATAAAATCTAAATTAAATAAATACTAATAAATACAAAATATTAATTACTTTATTATAATTAGATTACTTTCCACCCTATTCCCCTATAAAGCCACAACCCAGTAAAGAACTAAAAAACGCAACATGTAATTAACATAAAATGATTAACTACTAAAAATGTAACACATATATTTTTTAAAAAAGCAATAATTCTACAAAAACATAAATCACAAATGTTTAAAATACATACTAAAATACATAACACTAATTTAAAAATCTACATTTTTTCAAACGATATTACTAACTTCAATATTTTTAAAAACAATATTTCTTATCTTAAAGTCGACATTCTTGACCACGATATTCTTGTTGTCGATATTTCTGTATCAGGATATTTCCAACTCTTTTGTGTATGTCGATATTTAAAAGTCGATATTCTGTCTGTGCACCGTTTTCAGTCTGTGTAGGTGCTTGGCAGTTGGTGTTCCCCCATATCTCAGCACCATACATTGCTGCTGCTACTGCCGTGGCTTTATAAACACTGAGAGCTGGTGAAATGGACCCTCTCAAGGTCGCCTTATATTTCCTTCGAATAGTTGAAGCCCTTTGATGTAAAATGATGTTGTTTTTTCCTATTTGGGGGGCCCGTTCCGTGCCAAGTTATCTTACATTCTTACTCCTAGGTAATCAACTTTTTTAACCTGCTCTATGAGAACTCTCCCTATGGCCATTTTACCCCGAAATGTTTGGTGCGGGTTTAACAACAAGTATTTAGACTTAGAGGGATTTATTTCAAGTCCCCTGCTCAAGTAGAAGGCCGCAAAGGAATCCAATTCCGCTTGTAGACCCATGGGAGTTCTTTATATGAGATGGGTGTTATCCGCTAACATCAAGACTGGCACAGCAACACTACTTAATTTGGGCACATCTTGATTACTTTGTGCTACATGATCTACTGCTCCATTAATGAAAAGCTTGAACTGAGTGGACACCAAGACACATCCCTGTTTGACGCCATGCTCTCTGGGTATCTGGTTCGTAAGGTCCCCCCTTGATTCCACCTCACCCTGGCATATGTATTGGTGTGTAACAGTCTCAATATCTGCAGAAGATCATCTGGGTGGTCATAAGATTCTAGAACTCTCCACAGCTCGTCCCTCGGGACCAGATCAAAAGCCGCCCTCAAATCAATGAAGGCGACATAAAGATGGTCCTGATTCAGGTTAATATATTTCCAGCACATGATTTGTAAGCGGAAAACTTGATCAAGTGTACTAATCCCTTTTCCTAAACTCGTGATTGTAACCAAACCAACATTTGTTTACTAAAAATCTTTTGGCTACTATCAAGTAGACTTATTAGTCTACAGTTTACTGGAGTGTCTCTACTCCCTTTCTTGTAAATTGGCACTATTAAAGCACCACGCCATATTGCGAGGACCTCGTCACCCCTCGCAACAGCATTACTTAAAGCATTAAGATATGGTGCCCAGACCTCAGGGAGTGATAAGTACAGGTCCCCGGGAATGCCGTCTAGGTTGGTGCTTTTTTTTTTCAGTAGTTTCAAGGCTTACACTGTTTCCTCGAGGCTAAATGTTAGGTGCTCTTCCTTACCTTCAAGCTGAAAAGCTGTCTCCATGGCTATACACATAGGTGGCTGCATCTGTCTACTAGCCCATTCCTTTATATAAGTCCTTAAAATGGTTTACCCACATCTCCGGCTGGATTGCTGAGTATAAAGAACCCGCTGTGTGCAAGGGGCTATCAGGAAGCAACTTCCAGAATAGCTTGGTGTTTCTCTCCTGCAGGACTTCAGATAGAAGAGCAGATTGGAGAGCTGTATTTATTGCAAGACTCCGGCATGGTTGCATGTTGGGAATAGGCACAGAGAGCAACCTCACAGAAAACTCTTATGTACAGAGTTTTTTGCAATTAGTTTTTGCTTTGGTCTTATCTGGTGTACTCAGAATATTTTGTCCACTGTTGTAAAGTGAACTCTTTCCTGAAGTGTGTAAAGTCTGGGTGAGAATGATGCTTGGTTGTTACAATCTTTTAAATGTACACCTACCAATTGGCAGTTGTCAACAAGTTCCTTTCTCTTTCATCATATTTTTTTTTAAATGTTTCATTGGCTTTCCTTTACACTACAGCCAGAGGAACACTGAGAAACTTTTAGTAATACTTTTAGTACTGTCAGTGACCAGTACAGAGTTTGTAATGGCCCAAGCATTTTTGGCTCAACCTAACCATTCTCATTTTAACTCTCCCTGGCTTTACAGTTCTTATTCTAGATTATTAAATGTCAACATCGTATTTCTAGGGAAGTCTTTATTCTAGCCTCATGGCTCTTGGTTAGGTCGCTTGTCATTAGCCAGACCCGGTGTTAACCCAACAGTATGATTGAATTGAAGCTCCAGTAGTCCCGCATTTTATGTATCTGATGTAAGTGTGATATCAAAAACAACCCTGTCATCTTGCGTTCTACTAAATCAGAACGTATTTTGTCCCGTACTCAAGCTAAGTTGAGCATGTTCAACTTCCACTTAACCCAGGAGCACCTCCTCCGCTCAGGCGGAGAAGGGTCGCCCACTGCTCTAAGAGCAGAGCAAAGTAAAAATTAAATGAAAATAACAAAACATTATTATCATTTTATTTTTAGTCTGCCTTTAAGCTGCCGAGCCGGGCGGTCGTGTTCCATCTCGGCTCCCGGCTCCGGCGCTGCCCGGGAGCTTGGTTTGGCGGTTCCCCAGTGGCCCGGGGGCTGCATTCGGCACCCATAGGAAGCGGAAGGTGCAGGGCACCTGCGGGGCTTCTCCGATCGCCCCTGGCACCGCTGTAGCTGGATCTAGGAGGAGACGCGAGGAGAGGACGGCCGCGGGCAAAATGGCGGCCGGAGCCCTGATGAGAGCGCCGATGACCTCAACTCTCTATGGGAGGTACGCTGATGGGCGAAATCTGAGGAACGCAGGGGCTGCCTCTATTTGAGGATAGTCTCTGGGGGCCTCTGTAGCGGCAAGACACCGGGGTGGCCCCGGCTAGAATCTGCCTTCCCCCGCCTGCCTGACCTTAAAATGGCGGCCCGGTGTGACTCCCAGCTAACGATCGGCGCCTTTGCTTGACCATCTGGCCCCAGCGCTTGCTGCCTCTCCCAGGGGCGACCCCGCAGGCTCTCTCTGTGTCTCTTGCGGCTCCCCCTCGCACCACCCTCCTAGCAACTCGCCTGGACCTTGGAAGGCGGCCGCCAGTGACCGCAGAGCGAGGATGGCCACCACTGCTCTTAACATGCCTGGGCAGCGCCCCATGGCCAACGCGGGACCGCACCAACACCTCCACCACCCTGCGCACTCTCGCGCCCACCGAGCCGGATGACCGCAGGCTCTCCAGGATGGCGACGCACCTGCGGCTGGCTTCCAACTGGGCTACCACCTTCTCTCCTGGACTTCTTTCTTCATCTCCCCCCTGGGTTCCCACCTTCCCTCCGGGACTGCTCGACTTGCGTGCTACCTTGAATGACACTTTGCTGCTGTTCTTCGGACAGTTCGCGCTGGACTCTAGCCCTTCCCTCCATACCTTGCATCCCACCCACCATTCCTCTATGCTGTGATTGCATCTTTGACCTATTGCAACAATGCTAAGCTTTGGTACTCGCTGAAGTCCCTACACCATATACCACCCCTATGCGTCTATTAGAGTTTAACCAGTCATATCCCTTCCTTTGTGTATTTAGTTGACTCTTATCACCAGTGTGTACCGTGGACCTTTATACTCTCTGCCACTCCTATGTGACCCTTAGAGTATTTCCAGTCATATCCCTCCTGTGTAGATTGAAGATAACTCTAATGACTAGGATCCTATGTGATTTGTAGATTGTATCCATGTGTATCCCCTCCCTGTGTTTAGAGATATAGCTTTAACGACTAGTTGCCTGTGTGACTGTCGGAGTATAGCCAGGTGTATACCTTCCCTCGTGTGAAGAGATACCCTATTCACTAGAACTATCCAAGTGTATCCCCTCCCTGTGTTTAGAGATATAGCTTTAACGACTAGTTGCCTATGTGACTGTCGGAGTAAAGCCAGGTGTATACCTTCCCTCGTGTGAAGAGATACCCTATTCATTAGAACAAAAAGTAATGTGTTCTTTATGTATTTGTAACTGATTCTATGTAAAATGCTTTGATAACATGTAACGGAACTGGTGCTATGTAAAGCGCTCTGATAACCTAATCGGTTCAAGTTCGCGCTATATAAAACTCTAAAAATAAATAAATAAATAAATAAATAAATTGGTTTTATATGTGCATCATATATTCTGCATAAAGATGGGCCATCAACCAGAGTCAAACACTTTATTAGACTTCCTCCTCCGTGCATCACATGAGCCATCCAATATTAATACCATGTCAGATTATGGTGACAGTTTATGCATGATCATACTACAATCCTTGAACTTCTAATCTTAATTATCAAGTAGCCCATCCCCAACTCTTAATTGTTCCCCCTCCCCCTCACCGGTGTGTATAACTGTAAGCGTCGCATCCCATCTCGAGTCATAAAGCAGCCACAACAGACAGCAACTCTCAATGCACCTGTAGTTGCCAGAGGACCCCACCCAGCCCATTTCCCCCCACCTACTCTCCCTCTGTCCGATGATCCAGTAGCGATTGTACCAATGCTTCCCATGCGTTTGCTGAATCTAGTGCCTTTTCATTATTGAACCATCTCGCCTGCTGATACCTCAGTGTACTCTCACTACCTGCCCATTTTAAGAACTCAGCCTTCCATCTCTTACTATTAGGACAGTCTTTCGACTTCCAGTGCCTTGTTATTTCTTTCTTTGCTAGGAATAGCCCCATATCTACAAATGTGCTTGTCACCTTGGTTTTAGACATGTGAGGTAACCAGTGCAGTATGCATGTTGCTATGTCAAAGGTTAACTGTTGCTCCGTTGCTATGTTCAGCATGTCTCCCACTTCTTCCCAGTAGTCCCCTAATTTAGGGCATTCCCATACATATGTTCAAGCTCTACCCCTTCACTCGCCCACCGGGGGCACGCTGCCTCTTCTATTTTAAAATACTTCCTAATCTTACCTGGTGTTAAATATGCTCTATGTAGTATATAGAAATGCACCAGTTGAAATCTGGCATTCCTCGTGCTTTTCCGTGCCCTACGCGTTATCTGTGCCCATGCTGCCTCTGGTATGGTTTCCCAATACCAGCTTCCCATTTCCCTCTCAAGGTGTCCAAGGGTGTTAGCCCTTCATTCAACATTCTAGAGTATAGGCAGGTGACCGCCTTAAAAATCCCAGCCGCCATCATCGTGTACTGACACACCATTGTTGTCTTAGGTTCTATGAGCCCTTCTCTCCACTGTGCTCGCAGCGCACAAACTAGAGAGGCTTGCATTAAGAACCCTCCTCTAGGCAGGTCGTACCTCTCTTGCATCGCTTGGTAGGGTAGCAATTCCCCATCCTCATATAGGTCACCAATTACCTGGATCCCCGCCTGTTCCCAGTCCTGTAAGGGCGTCCAATCGCCTCCGTGGGGTAGCGCAGTAGCCATCCCCAACAGAATTTCAGGCGCGTAGGGATGCAATACTCCTGCCCTACGCTGTGATCGATTCCAACACAGTCTCAGTGTTTTTTCCTCCATAGAAAGATCCCTAAGGTCCAGCTTTTGTTGCATGACTATAAAGGAGAGGACATGGCAAGGGATCCCTCTACCTCTCAGGTGCTCAGGGCCCCTAAATTCCTTTGCTACTGATTGCGTCAATATCTGTAGTTGGGCCGCCAAATAGTACAGTTCAAAATCAGGGACCGCCAGCCCGCCTTCCGCCTTTGGTCTAATCAGCGTTGCTTGAGCTACCCTCCGTCTGCCAGATCCCGACAGGTACCCCACCATCAGAGATTTCAATGATTTAAATATCGAGCACGGTATCCAGATAGGTAGCGTTCTTAAAAAATATAACAGCCTAGGCAGTGCTATCATTTTTAATAGAGCTATACGACCTGTCACAGACAGCGAGAGAGCAGCCCAAAAGGCCAAGCTACCCTTCAATGCCCTCACGCATCTCTCCACATTCCCCTCCAGCATATCATTAGCGCTATGATAAATATGCACACCCAGGTAAGCCAGGCAGGTCGGTTCCCATCGCACTTCCCTAGACGTAATGGGCGGTAGCCCTCCAGGTCTCGTCCGAAACAGACATGTTTTTGACCAATTCACCCGCAGGCCTGAGATATCTCTGAATTCTGAGAGCAAGCTCGCAGCTCCTTCTTGTGCCCTCCCAGCATTCTCCAAAAACTTCAGCAAGTCGTCAGCATATAGCATAATACACTGCCGCTCTCCCCTGCACCACAGCCCGTCATATTTCTCTCCTAATCTGGCCCTTGCCGCCAGTGGTTCTTTGGCTAGGGCAAACAGTAAGGGGGAGAGCGAGCATCCCTGTCTCGTCCCACGGGCCACTGGGTATTGAGATGATATTGGTGTACCAACCCTCACCCTAGCCATTGTAGATGTATAGAGCACCTTTGTCCAGGCCACGAAGTCAGCTCCTACTCCAAAGCGTCCTAGCGTCTTATACGGATATAGCCATTCTAAGCTGTGAAAGGCTTTCTCAATATCCACTGACAGCACCATAGGTTGCTGTGCCCACGGTTGTTCCTCTTCCAATATCCGTAATAATCTCCGGACATTAGAACATGTGTTCCTTGTCGGGATAAACCCAGCCTGATCCTCGTGGATCAGAGCAGTCATGTGATGCAAAAGGCGAGTCGCCAATATCCTGCTCAAAATCTTGTAATCGGTAGTAAACATTGACAATGTGCGATAGGAGGCTGTGTCTGTCCCCACTCGGCCAGGTTTCAAAAGCGGGATCACAAGTGCTTCTCGCATGGAGTTAGGGAGTTGCCCCAATTCTTTTGCCTCCTTGAACACCTCTAAGAGTCTCGGGGCTAAAAAGTCCACATATTTCCAGTAGAACTCTATCGGCAACCCGTCAACTCCCGATGTTTTATTTCGGGCCATGTGCTTAATAGCACTCCTAATTTCCTCAATCGCTATGTCCCGGCCCAAGCATTTCGCTTGTTCCTCCTCTAATTCCGGGAGTAATATCGCATCCATATAGGAGTCAATTTCAGAGTCCCCGGCCACCAGCGAACTTTCATACAATGTCTCATAGTACTGCAAAAATCGGACTATCAGCCTGAAGTTTTGTCGGGCTCCTGTAACCTCTGTACTAGCGCTCTGTTGGCTATTTTCAAAACGGTAATTTTAACTTGAAAACTGTTAATATCATTTTGTTGTGCACACGCTCGTTTTTAGAAATACTCACACTTCTGGCCGGTAGTTGGTCTCCCCGGTCCACCGCAGCTGTTCCATGCTGATTGTGTGGAGGGAGTACCTACGAGGCCACCGTACCCTCACTTCCTGCATCTGCACACTAGAGCGGCCATTTTGGGCAGGGTTGGCGCTCTAGTCCTACCAAGACAGTTGCATAAAAAGCCTCAGCATGGCGCCGACGCGCAGCGGACTATCAGCCTGAAGTTTTGTCAGGCTCCTGTAACCTCTGCACTAGTGCTCTGTTGGCTATTTTAAAAACGGTAATTTTAACTTGAAAACTGTGAATATCATTTTGTTGTGCACAGGCTCGTTTTTAGAAATACTCACACTTCTGGCCGGTAGTTGGTCTCCCCGGTCCACCGCAGCTGTTCCATGCTGATTGTGTGGAGGGAGTATGTACGAGGCCACCGTACCCTCGCTTCCTGCATCTGCTCACTAGAGCGGCCATTTTGGGCAGGGTTGGTGCTCTAGTCCTACCAAGGCAGTTGCATATAAAGCCGACGTGCAGCGGACGCGTGCAGCGGGCGCGCGGCTGGCGCGCCAAAGGCAAGCCTGTCTGCGCCCGTCTGTGCCCGTCTGCGCCCGTCCGCGCCCGAACCGCGGCCAGGGCTAGAAATGCTGCCTGTTTCATGCCAAAAATAACCTACTCCAGGGAAGAACTATACACTCTCAACACACAGGTCAGGAATTGCTATACTATACCTCTTACAAAATTCAACGGTAACCCCCTCACCTGTGCCACATGCAGATACGCCATAAACCCGGAGCCCAGCCCCAAGGGGGAGCCCACTCTTCCGCACAAGACCAATACCTCTCACAAACAACTACAGTGCGGCCTCATAAACGTCAGATCATTAGCAAAACACGCCCTACATGTGCATGATCTGCTAACTGACCACGCCTTTGACTGCCTCTTTATCACCGAAACATGGTTGTCAGACTGCTCTATCCCAGACATAGCGCAGGCACTTCCCCAGGGCTACACCATCTCCAGATTAGACAGAAACGGGAAAAAGGGAGGAGGGATATCCATTATCTACGGAGACCACCTGAAATGTTCCACATCGCATACCACTGAACTAAAGGATGCAGAACACATTTGCTTCAAATAAAAAATAGATAATTACACCACAATCACCGAAGCTCTTTTCTACAGGCCCCCTGGACATGTAGGTAACTTTCTAGTTACTCTTGGAGACTATCTGAGCCCCCTGGAGGTGCGCTACTCCAATTTCATGATCCTGGGGGTTTTCAATCTACACTTAGAGGTAGATGAATGCCTAAATACTAAAACCTTTAGGGAAATCACCAACTCCCTGGGCTTGGAAATTCAGAATAGAGGGTCCACACATACAGCAGGGCATACCCTAGAGGGGATATGCACCAATGCCACTAACATAATAACTGCCTCTCCAGGCACCCTTACCTGGACAGACCATAAACTTATTCCCTTTAATCTCATCTATGATAACTGACAAACAACGAAAAACCTCACCACCAAGGCCGCCACACGAAATTGGAATAATATGCTTGCTAATCCTGACCTACAGACCCTGGGGGAAACTACTAAACCGGCCCTCACAGGTGACCCTGACATTGACAACGACCTGTTCAACAAATGGATGCTCTCGATAGCAAATACCCTACCTCCAATAAAGAAAGCCACTACCATAAGACGAAAATCAGCCCCCTGGTTTACCCCCCAATTGAAAGCCATGAAAGGCCAGTGCAGACAAATAGAAAAACAATGGAGGAAACACTATGAGAAAAAATGTTCCACAGCGGATCTGACAACCAGCACCTCTATATTCCGATGTCCCTCAAATGTCCAATTTTTTGTTGTGCTGATAACCTCCAGGACCTGCTGCGGTTTGGTCCTACTGGAAATCCAGATGAAAACTTTAGAGACAGAATGGAGGCAGCACCAAGTATGAAGTAGACCAGGACCACGTTGTATCAAAAATATATTTTCTTTTATTTTTTCATTTTTAAGACAGCCAACGCGTTTCGCTCCCCAACCATGGGAGCTTCGTCAGGGCAAAGATGTTATACGATCTTGAAGCGACGAAATGACATAAGTGAAAAAGTTTAACCAAAACAGTAGTATGGATGCCAATATCAAAGTTTAGATTATCCGGATATCTAAACTTTGATATTGGCATCCATACTACTGTTTTGGTTAAACTTTTTCACTTATGTCATTTCGTCGCTTCAAGATCGTATAACATCTTTGCCCTGACGAAGCTCCCATGGTTGGGGAGCGAAACGCGTTGGCTGTCTTAAAAATGAAAAAATAAAAGAAAATATATTTTTGATACAACGTGGTCCTGGTCTACTTCATACTTGGTGCTGCCTCCATTCTGTCTCTAAAGGAAACACTATGAGGTCGAGGATATGAAACGCTTTAGAACAGCACTTAACGCCTATCACCTACAAATTAAAACTGAGAAGAAAAATCACTACACAAATCTCATTAGTGGAGCAGATGACAACCAAAAAACTATGTTTAAAATTGTGAAATCCTTAAAAAATCCGGCAAGCCTAGACTGTGAAATACCACCCTCTCAGGAACTGTGCGATGACATCGCAGTGTTCTTCGAAAACAAAATTAAAGACCTAAAAAAAGGCTTTCTTGACAGCCCACCCCAGTACTCCATAACCCAAGACACAGAAACTAAAGAAGAACTTAAGGATTTCAAAGAAATCAGTCTAGAACTATCCAGGAAAGCTATTCTATCTTGCAAATCAGGCTCCCCTTACGACCCGTGCCCGCCCAAAATTCTACATTCACTAGTGGACATAGTAAACCCTGTCATTAACCAAATTATCAATACCACATTCAAACTGGCAAAAATCCCTGATCTCCGGTAAACGGCCCCTGTCAAACCCCTTCAAAGAAAGCAACTCTCGGATCCCACCACTCTTTCCGATTTGAGACCCACCATCTCCCTCCTCCCCTGCTTGAGTAAAATTGCCGAGAAAATAGTTAATGCACAACTGAATGAGTTTCTGGAAAATACATACATCCTACACCCCAAGCAGTCTGGTTTCAGACCGGGACATTCAACAGAGTCAGTACTGCTCCAAACTACAGACATCCTTAAGTTCTCTCTGGACCAGGGCAAGGAGGCAGTACTGATTCTCTTGGACCTCTCCGCGGCTTTCGATACTGTCTCCCATTACATCCTGTTAGATAGATTGAAGCACATTGGAATAAACAGCAAAGCTCTCGCCTGGATAACATCATTCTTGGGTAAGAGAAACCAGATTGTTACACTCGGTAGCTACAAATCGGAAGGAAAACTGCTTTCCTCTGGGGTCCCTCAGGGATCCTCCCTGAGCCCGACCATCTTTAACCTGTACATGACCCCTCTTCTCTCGCTAATTGATTCCTTTAATATTGAAGCAATTGCTTACGCAGATGATACACAATTGATCCTCACCCTAGATAAAAACTCCACCGCAGCAGAAGAAAATTTCCACCTCTGCCTTACCGCGGTAATGAAGTGGATGGAATAAAACCATCTCCGATGTAATAGCTCAAAAACAGAAATCATGTTGTTCGGAAAATCCAACGCTTTCAAACCCACCCTATGGTGGCCCTCTAATTCAGATCCCCCGCCCACCACAGTAGACACCGCAAAAAACCTAGGCATTAAATTCGATCCCACGCTTTCCTTTCATAAGCAGGCACTTACTATTGCAGGCATGTGCTTTCAAACTATAAAAACCCTGAGAAAATTATTTGACCTAATTCCTCTGCACGCTAGGAAGACCGTGGCAGTTGCCCTGGTCCTTTCACGCTTGGACTACTGCAACAGTCTGTATGCAGGAACAAAAAAGACCGTGGTAAAAAGACTGCAAGTAGTCCAGAACTCCGTCGAAAGGCTGGTACTTGGGCTCCCAAGGCGCTCTCCCTCAGCCGAAGCACTAAAGATTCTCCACTGGCTGCCTATCCACAAAAGGATCTTGTTCAAAATCCTAACCATTACTTATAAAGCCATAAACGGAACTGGCCCACAATAACTGAGAGGCAAAATCAGGCCCTACAAAACCAAACGAACCTTGCGGTCCACATCAGAAAATTTACTCACCATCCCCAACTTCAAAATGAAAACCCGGGGAGGCAAAACCTTGGCAGCACTTGGTACAAAGGCCTGGAACACCCTGCCTACTCAACTAAGGCACACCCACAACGAACCCACTTTTAGGAAGCTTCTAAAAACTTGGATCTTTGGTACTCCAGATCATCTAATACTGTCGCTAATATGATCCTTTCCACCAACCTCATGCTGCTCTCCCTCTCTCTCCCCCTCCCCCCTGTCAATCCTTCTCCTGTTGTCCTAAAAGCGCCAAGATGCTCCCTGGAGTGAACTTTGCGCTATACAAAACCCCTTTCATTCATTCATTCATTCATTGCATTCTGGGTGAAAACCACCTCCCCATCTCTGTCCTTTAGTGCCAGTATTGGTGAGCCTCGTTTTGTCGGATTAGCCAGCCAAGCCAGCAATGTCCCTGCCTTGTCACCTTCAGCGTGTGCTTTCGTAATGTAATTTTTATGGTCAAAGCAACGCAATCTCTCCATCTCCACTGCCACTCCTTCTTTTACTGCAAGTACCTCTGCTTGAACTTGGGGGTGCCCAGGTCTTGCTAGTTCCACCTTTCTCAGTCTACTCTCGGCCCGATCTACGTCTTGTAGTAGTGCCTTCCGCACCCCTACATGTTTGCCAATGCAGAGCCCCCGTATTACCACCTTAAAGGCGCCCCATTCCATCGCCCTTGTGGAGGCCATGCCAGCGTTCTCTGCTAAATAATCACTTCCCTCTGAAAGATCGGGTCTTCTAGTGTTCCAGGTCGTAAATGCCAAGTGGGGATGGCAGACACCGCCGTCATCCAGTGCATGGTAAACAGCAGTGGGTTATGATCAGACAGTGTTCTGGTAAGATATTCAGTGTGCACTATGGAGGGCACAATTAATGGTGAGCATAAGACTGTGTCTAAGCGAACATGCAGATCATGCATCGCAGAGAAGTATGAGTAGTCCCGGTCATGTGGATGGTGTATGTGCCATATATCCACTAATCTCCACCTGTCGTGCCAGTCCAGTCTACATTTAGTCAGTCTATGCACAGGAGAGTCCGCCAGTGGGGGGTGCGACCTATCCAGTGATACATCTGCTATGGAACTGAAATTCCCTCCCAGCACTGCAGAGCCTGTAAAGTAATGTGCTAATGTGCCAGATAAGCATTCTAAGAAGCGCGATTGGTCAATGTTTGATGCGTAAATGCTACAAAGCCCTATATCTCTACCCCGAAGTCTTCCTTCTACTGCAACGAACCTGCCTTCGGGGTCTATTGTTTGCCTCGTGACCTGGAAAGGAACCCCAGCTCTAATCCATATCAGTGCCCCCCCTGCAAACGCTGAATATGTGGTGCTAAATACCTGTCCCCTCCATCTATTTTGTAAGGCTATGCCCTCTCCTTTAGTGAGGTGAGTTTCTTGCAGCAGCGCTATGTGGATTCCTCTTCTGACTAAATATGAATGGATCTTGTGGTGCCGTGTCATTGTGTGTAGTCCCCTCACATTCCAGGTTATACAACGTGGATCAGCTTCAGCCCCCATTGCGCACTTGTAATATCTGCCTTCCGAGTCATATTTCAGCAACCACACCGGGGAATCCCTTAACCCAGCTTCCCTGCCAACAGCCCAACACCTGCCCGTCCCCCCAAGAACAGGACCTAGAACCAAACAGCTAGTCCCCATCCAAACCACTACAACAAATAGCACACATCTAAGCCCACCAGACGTATCTGAGGGCATGCCTTATGGGCTACGAGGGGAGCTCAGTGCCAACGGGCCGCCGCTTATTCTCTGAACTCTTACCGCCCCGAAAACCCCAATTAAAGGAATGCGTCATACATTTCTTCCTCCCAACTGCCACCTTTAGTCTCAGTGAGCACCTGCTAGCAGTTCAATCGTGTCCCATACCCTCTGGAGCGAAAGGATCCCCCCTCCCCGCGCAACATTCAGCTTTGTTATATCTCCCCAGCCACCAGGACCACAATTCCCCTCACCATCCCCAGCAACATCATGTTAGCCTCCCCAAATTCAATTTTTCACTCATCCTGTGGTTCTGAATATTCTGGACCCTGCTATAATGTGGTACCGAAGCCCAACACTCGTGTCCGAAAATACCATCATACCATGACGAATTTGGTATCGGCAGACCGGTAATGATCAGGACATTACACCTATGTATTTGCGTCATGATCGAGTGATGTAATCACCCTTAAATCGTAATTTCTGACTTGAACCCTCGGTTTCCATTTTGTGAGCGGCATCCATCTTGTGGTTGCCCTTACATAGTCAATTGACCAAGGCCGAATTCGAGCTGAAAGGACACGTCCACCTTTGCTGACTCCCCTGTGACCTGGGCGAGCTGCCTCCACTGCCTCCAGCCAAACCTGTTCGGGCAGTCCCCAACCCACTGGCCAAGCGAGATTAGCATCAAGGCACAACATGTCATAAACCGTTTACCGCATACAAACCACGCTTTATCATACACACACCTGTCTCTGTTTCTTCTTTATGGCTAGTTTTACAAGGAGGAGGTGCGCGATTTTATTGGGGTTTCATCGATATCTGATGGAAGTTCTGGGCCTGGCTGGGTAATCTATCACAAACTGGACAACGAAAATATGGGCTGGCCATCATGACTTAAACCAAAGAATTCTTGCCCGAAGCTAATATTCCTGTATAAAAGGAGAAGGCTGGTTCTGTAAAAACGAACAGTCTCCTGAGAATATACACACCGTGCTGCTGTACTTCTAGGACGCTTGTTACTTGGTTGCAGCCAATAAAACTCGATCCTTGACATCACCTAGAAGACTCTGTGTTTCTGTGGTCCAGAACAGGAAGAACTCAAGAGGTCTTTGGGTGTTCCCCCTGGCACCACCGGGTTCCTAAAAACCCGGCACCTCAGTTGGCGCCCAACTCGGGGCGGTATCAAGCGGTGTCGGTCCAAGCCAGATGTTCGTGAGGAGCTTCGTGTGAAAATTCCAGAGGACGGCCAGCCACTTCAGCGACCCCTGTATGTCGACGTGGTTCCGAAGGTCTTTGCTGCGAGGTTCCCCGCGTCCCGACGGCTACGAAGGACTGCTGCCCTGACTATCGCCCTGTTTTGGACCCATCGATACTTGGTAGAGCGAAACGATAGACGAGTCTTCTAGTGACGTCATCGATCTTCAATACTTCAGTTAAGTATAAGTGGAGGGTCTCCCAGTCCTTAGTTTAATTCTTAGTTTTGGTATCCTTGAGATACGCTTTGATTTGGAACTTCCAAGCGCCAAAGCCGAGGGACTCGTGTATTCACGAGAATATCGTATTCGATAATCCTTTGAAGTTTGAAGCTAGACTAGTGAGCGAAGATGCCTGGTCTTAGCAGACTTGGAAACTTGTTTTGTCTTGGTTGTAATAATAGGGACTCCCGACTGGAGGACTCGTGTCCGGTTCCTCCAATTGGTACTCCAACCTATGAACTATATGTGAAACATGGGGTAGGCCCCATCACATACAATGAAGTGTGGATAAACTACACCAGAAAAGATGGTGTTTTAAAATGGCCCCAATATGGTAGCTTTAATACAGAAATCCTAGATAATCAAGAGGTTAAACTTTTCAAGAAGAAAGCCCGGCCGGCGATGTTTGACTCCTTTCGCCTATGGCGCAAGGAAGCCAAACAGAAAGAAATGAAATTAGCAAAGAAAAATAAAAGAGGTATGTAAATGGTACAAGCTGCCGTTGCATACAGGGATAATGAGGAAGAGCAAGAGAGTGAACAAATGCTTAGAAGTAAGAAATTAGCAGTAGATAAATGCTACCCAATGTTGCCACGTGAAGGACAAGGATCAAAAGGGACATCTGAGAAGGATCCTTTAATGTCCCACTTACTGAGTTCACCACCTCGCTATGCACAAAATGCTACTGCACCCCCGCAACGCTTTGTTATACCGCGCCCCGGCGCACGAACTCCAGTTCTTCCACAAGCACCAGCTCCTCTTCAGCTGGTTTCTACTCCTCCGGCGCAGCCCTCTCAAGGGCCGCCGCCTTTGCTACATACTCCATCTGCTTTCTCTACAACTTCGCCTACTGCTCCAACTATTTATCCTGATACTCCTTCTGCTACTGCCTCGACTTCTACTTTACATCAGCCTGTCTTTTCCGGCGTTTCTGCCTTTCCACCAGTTTCTCCTTCTGTTCGACAGAGAGTAGCGAACACTGTCACTGGTCTTTTCTCACCTTTCTTTGGGTCGCCTAAGACGACTCCTAATACAGAACGTAGACAGTTACGAAGTCGACTGCCTGATTATCAGGAAAGAGAAGTGCTGAATGAGTTAGCACGTAAATGGGTTACTGATACTGTAAAGTATGATGTTCAGTCCGTTATGGAAGTCTTCCGTCAGTGGGAAGCATCTACCCAGCGATACGTTTTTGAGCAAATGTGTGTATTTCTTTGTGAGGATTTGAGAGGCAATGATCCAGAATACAACATGTAAGAATTATTCCGTGTACGATTCAAGTTCTCAGAAGGCATGATTGAAGGTGCCGATGTTGAACAAGCAATTGAGATGTTGTTGTCGTATAGGAGTAAAGGAAGCAATTCTAGATTACTGTCCGAGTATGACATGCCAGGTAGGAAGAAAGCGCGACAGTATCCCATGAGAGAAGTTCCTCCAGTTTGGAGGGAAGGTGATGCAAATGCGAATCCAGCAATTTCACCACATTTCCAGCGTGCATGGGTACATGTTCCCTGGAAAAGATCTGAAGTTTTAGCACTCAAGCAGACATTACCTGATCCTTGTAAAAATCCTGCAGGGTATTATAAGGAGTTATCACAGACTGCCAGCTCATGTATAATGAATTTAGCGGATGTAGACATGTTGTTTGTAAATGTTGTTCCACAGCCTTTATGGGGAAAGATTCGTCATGCAAACCATGATCAAGAATTAGGTGATACATGGGCTAATATTGCTGCTGCTGATGCTAGACAAGTTGGTGGCTCTAAGCCCGAGCCTTCAGTAGCAGAGCTTCCTGGTAGAATTATCACATATATGAAGACTTTAATGCCTGAATTGCGTGTGAATTGGGACAAGTTGTCTGCGTGCAAGCAGAAGAAAGACGAGAATGTGTCTGACTTTTTCACGAGGTTTGAAGAGACTTTCATCGATCATAGTGGTCAGGATATGGCTACTGAGGGTGGCCAAAGATTGTTTGTTGACAAGTTTGTACATAATTTGCTTCCTGAACTATGTAATAAGTTGAAAGATTCAGAGAGTGCTTGGGCTGTTTCCACGTCAGCGCAGATTTTAGCCACAGCCCAGTAATATGAGAATAGACGCAAAGACGAGCTAGAGAAGGCAGATAAAAAGACTAAAGACTTGAAAACTAAAGTCCTTCTCCAGCAAGCTTATCCGCCTCGTACTGCTAGTCAGCAAGATTATCAGCAACCTCAGCAGTATTCGAGAAACTCGCAGAGAAACGAGTCTTCTCAACAGCGTTTACCGTATGGTCCGAATCAGTGTGCGTATTGCAAGGAAGAGGGTCATTTCAAGAATAGTTGTCCAGCTCTATTACGGCGTATGAATGGTGTTTCTGGTGCAAGAGGTAGAGGTGTTCAACAGGCTCCTAGAGGTAGGGGCCATGGAAATTTCCCCCAGAATGCTCCTTCTTTTCCGCCTCAGAATTCCATGAACAGCTTTGATCAACAGAATAATGCGTCTTCTAGGACAGCTCAGTACTATGCTGATGACTATTATGCAGAGAACGAGAATGAGGGTAATGATTGCTAGGACAGCCATGGACAAAGAGAGGGAGTTGTTTCAGTTCCAGTAGATCAGAATGGACCTTACGTTGAGGTGATTACATCAGGTGTGTCAGAACCTTTTCTGCTGGATACTGGTGCTACAAAGAGTTCTATTATGTACTCAAAACTTCCTGGCGCACCTTTGTCTGGCGAAATGAATGTTTCAGTAGGTTTTTCTGGCGCCCCGGTTAGGAACCCGATTTCTAGTCCTATGTCCCTTTCTGTTGGGCCATGTGAATTGGAAGCACCCCTCATTCTTACAACAGGTTGTGGTGAAAACTTGTTGGGATTAGATCTGTTAAAGAGATTATATGCGACCTTGTACTGTTCTCCTTCGGGAGTACAACTTACCCTAGGTAAGAAAGTGGTTTCGCCAATGTATTTGTCAAGGGAAAATATTCCAACAGAATTGTCGTCTCTTCAGGATGTACTTTGGGCTACTGGTTCTAATGATGTGGGTCTTTTGGAGATAGCACCATACGTCATAACATTGAAAGCCAATGTTAGGTTGCCACGTATTTCCCAATACAAAATCTCTAGCGAAGGCGAAAAAGCGTTGTTAGCAATCATTTACGATCTGATTGAGAAAGATGTCATTGAAGAGACAACAGGCAACATTTGTAACAGTCCTGTTCTGCCAGTTTTAAAGCGTGCTGATCCTTCCCAACCACCTGTCTATAGATTCGTGATTGACCTTAGAGAGGTGAACAAGATTGTTGTGCCACAGTTTCCAGTTGTTCCCGATATTACTGCCCTATTGACTATGGTTCCAGCTTCAGCCACTTGGTTCTCAGTGATTGACTTGAAGAATGCTTTCTTCAGCATCCCGATTGCCGAGGAGAGTAGAGACATTTTTGGCTTCAATTTAGGAGGACGAAGCTTCCGCTTCAAACGCGCTCCTCAGGGCTACTGTGAAAATTCATCTATATTCAGTCAAGCTCTGAAATCACAACTTGACACGATTGTTCTACCTGATGGTGCGACCCTTATTCAGTATGTAGACGATTTGCTAGTCGCTGCAGATACTGAGGAGATTTGCAAACAAGCCACATTGTCATTATTGCGTCATTTATGTGACATGAAGCACAAAGTCTCTCTTTCGAAATTGCAATTTTGTCGACAAGAAGTGACCTACTTAGGTCACATCTCATCGAAGGAGGGAAGGAAGCTGACCCCAGAGAGAATACAAGCAATTGCGAAATTGCGTGTCCCAAGGACACAGAGAGAAGTGCGTGCTTTCTTGGGCATTACATCGTATTGCAGGCAATGGATACCAAATTTCTCCTTGTTGGCCAAACCTTTGGTGGCATTAACTTGCAAGGATACATCGAATCCCATTCCATGGTCTGAAGATTGTCAGAAAAGTTTTCACGAATAGCGAAATGCACTGTGTTCGGCTCCTGTGTTGGGTAACCCCGACTACAGCAAGCCTTTTACATTATATGTCCACGAGAAGGAAGGTTGCGCATTATTAGTCCTGACACAGTCCTTTGGGGACAAACAGCGTCCATGCGCGTACTTTTCAGCAACTCTAGATCCCGTAGCTAAAGCATTGCCAAGTTGCTTGAGGGCCACTGCTGCAGCAGCTGTCTGTATTCGACAGTCTGCTGGGTTAGTAATGAATAACACTCTAATAGTTATGGTCCCACATGCAGTAGACATTTTGCTAAACAGAACAAGGACACAGCATTTAACTAGTGCTCGACTGTCAAGTTATGAGCTGACACTGTTAGCGAGCCACATACACATAAAGAGCTGTGATACACTCAACCCAGCCACGTTATTGCCCATTCCAGTAGAGACAGATGAGGTCGAACAACATGACTGCTGTTTTAGGACAGAAGAAGAGACCAAAGGGAGAGTAGACTTGCAGGACACTCCTCTTCCTGAATGTAATGATGCCTTATGGGTTGATGGTTCGTGTTTCAAGTTGCCGAATGGTGATACGACTGCAGCATATGCTGTGACAACGTTGCATACGATTGTAGAAACTGCACGTATCCCACACAATTCTGCGCAAGCAGCAGAGTTGATTGCACTTGCAAGAGCATGTGTGTTGGCGAAAGGGAAACGAGTGAATGTGTATACAGATAGCCAATACGCCTTTGGCGTGGCTCACAGTTTTGGACGATTGTGGCGTGAACGTGGGTTCTTGACATCGCATGGTGCAAAGATTCAACATGGTCAGCTAGTAAATGAGCTTCTCGAGTCACTGACCTTGCCACTACAAGTTGCGATTGTAAAATGCAGTGCACACAAAAAGATTCAGGATGATGTTGGTCGTGGGAATGCATTTGCAGATGAAGTTGCGAAAGAAACTGCAAGGAACGAGATGAGTCGAATGTATGTTGCAGGTCCCGCGAGATGGATTGGTGATGTGGGTATGTGTGAAGACACGATTGAGAGTGTGAAGTCTATCCAATCCGAAACCACGGAGAAAGAGGTGAATGAATGGAGAGAAAGCAAGGGTACATTGGATGCGAATGGTTGTTGGGTTGAATTGTCAGAACATCAGAGATGGCTGTTACCCGACGCGTATGTGCTTGCAGTGGTGACAATGGCTCATGGGATGGCTCACATCAGTGTGAAAGGGATCTGTAAGTTGTTGGCTCCAGTATGGCAGAATAGTGGAATCCCTAAATGTGCAGAGAATGTGGTCAAGAACTGTATGGTGTGTTTGAAGTACAATCCTGGCAAGGGAACTCCAATTCCAGCTGGTCATTTTGCGCCTCCAGCGTATCCGTTCGAGGTTTTGCAGCTAGATTTCATCCACATGGAGAGGTGCAACAATCTGAAATACGTACTCGTTGTTGTTTGTGCCTTCTCCAGGTGGGTGGAAGTGTATCCCCTTAAGGACAATACTGCTTTGTCCACAGCCAAAGCCCTTGTCAAAGAATTCTTCCCTAGGTTCGGAATGCCGAGAATGATCTGGAGTGATAATGGGAGTGAATTCGTGGGACGAGTGATGAAGAGAGTGTGTGAGAGTCTAGGCATACACCAGAAGTTTCACGCTGCAAATCACCCCCAATCTGCTGGATTAGTAGAGTGCTATAACGGCACTCTCAAGTTGAAGCTGGCTAAGATCCAGGCCAGCACAGGCCTTAAATGGCCTGACGCGCTGCCTTTGGCACTCCTATCTACCAGAATGACTGTCCATTCTAGAGTGGGACTTAGTCCCCATGAAATAGTGTTCGGTCGCCCGGCCAACGTATGGGGAGTGCCAAGGCTAAAAAAGCTCAGTGAAATTGAGCATCCTGTACTGCTTGACTATTTGTACGAATTGACGGCTAAATTGCGTGTTTTACACCAACAGGTCCATGACTCTCTGCCTCCGGTCTCTGAAGCTCCAGGACATCAAATCGATCCTGGATCCTAGGTGTTGGTGAAAAACTTTCAACGAACAAAGAACGAACAGCCCAGGTGGACCGGCCCACACCTCGTCCTTCTTTCGTGTGGAAGGAAAGAAGAACTGGATCCACGGGATCGATTGCAAACGGATCCCTCTGCCTCTGCCCTATGACCGGTGGGTCCAGGAGGGTGTCGCCGACTCAGAGACTGAATTTGTGCCACGATTTGTACCCTTCAGTGATGCACGTTTGAAAGGGACTGCTACAGAAAAGGAGAGCAATAACATTCTGCAAGGATTTGTGCCACCGTCAATGCAGTTGGACACTACTGAGCCTGAACTCCTGTTTATCGACCACACAGCACCTGGTCAGAACCGTTATAACTTGAGGCCTAGACCTATGACTATGGACAAATAAACAAGCTTTTTCTTTTTTGTGCAGCTCTCTCATCCAGGAAACTTGCTCATTTTTGATTTTCGAACCGCCATCCGGTTCTGCTGCTAGGGTCGCGGTTGCCACAGTCTTTGGAGACGGTTAGGTCGACAGTTCTGGTCGGTCCAAGGGAGTTGCCCTAAACTGACAGAAGCACTCCTTAGCAGAATCAATCTCCCACCGCGGGCAGCAACTTAGAGGATGGAGTTTCCAAAGATGGAGAGACCTGCCAGATCCACGAACTTTGAAAAGTGAATATGTGCTGTTATGGCTAAAAAACAAACTTTGATAATATCCATCCTTATGTTGTGCAGTATAGTGATGTTTTTGGTGTGCTATGCTTTGTTCACTTTTCGAGTTACATTTGTACACAACACGCAGCCCACACCTCCTCCTACTGTTTCCCCACACTCCTTTCACCCTCTACCTGAACACGAGTCTGCCAGAAGATTAGAATTTGTAAATAACTCATTTGTCCAGCTCCTACACCAGCACCAGTCTGTAATGAACACCACGAATTGTTGGGTATGTGGACTTATGCCACACACGACAGATAAGGGTATCCCGTATTTTGTCCTGCCATTTAGTTACTATGGTTCTCTGTGGGCTTTCCAGACCATGTTCCTGTTTGCCATAGAACCGTATCCCCCGCGTCCCACAGGAAGAAATTCAAGCAACAAGGCACTAGTGGCAGGAATCAGAAATATGAGCAGGGATATCGACACATACAGAACGATTCCCAAGGATGAGTTTATACCATATAGTAGATGGAACATAACTAAGTATGGAATTTCCTTGAGTGAGAGCCAGCAAGCAAAGAAATCCTCCCCAATCTGGATAGTACCCCATCAAGGTCACCTATGTCTGCAGGGAAATGGCAAAAACCCTAGAGCTCAGTTAGGGAAGAGTGTCTGTACTGAGACTTACGTTTTCTCCTCTCAGACCTCTCCTTCATTCCTAGCAGCTAAGGGTACCTACTTCGTCTGCCACAATAGAGCATACACATGTTTGCCCCCTGACTTCTCGGGCACATGTTTTATCTCGTTCCTGTTGCCACCCACCTACACGGCCGAGGCAGATTACCATAGGACAAGGATAGTTAGAGGTGTCGTGAGTAAAGACGACACTGCAGAACAGGAGTTTGGAGATTTCGCAAAAGGTTTTCTGCCATTTTGGGGGCCTATGGTGAACAGCAGGAACATTCGCCAATTGACGAGGGTAGTTGAATCCGCCGTGATTGAAACGGCTGGTACCCTTAGTAACCTGACTGCAGAGCTCCAGTCGGACCGCCTTATGACTCTTCAGAACAGGGTTGCCCTAGATGTCATACTTGCAGACCGTGGTGGGGTATGTAAAGTGATCCAATCCAGTTGCTGCATTTTCATCCCTGACAATGCTCCGACAGTATACCAGGCCATCTCCAAACTGCACAAGATCTCTGATTCCATTCATGTGGACAAAGGAGACTGGTCCTTGCTGGGGTTTTTCTGGGAACTGATATCTGCCTGGGGATGGAAAACTCTCATATTCATTGGAATGATCCTAGCCATTCTGTTTATGTTCTGCCTGTGTGTACAGTGCGCTCCTGCAATATGTGGCCTCTGTGCTACATCATGTGTAAGGAAGCCTGTGTCAAGGGACGAACTGAGCAACAGGATGATGCTACAGCAGCATCTCCATGACTTCATGAATACAGATTTGGACTCAGATTAGCATGAGTTATTGCCTATATAAGGGCAAAAGGAGGGTCTGTGGGTCTGAAAATTCTGGACCCTGCTATAATGTGGTACCGAAGCCCAACACTCGTGTCAGAAAATATCATCATACCATGACGAATTTGGTATCGGCAGACCGGTAATGATCAGGACATTACACCTATGTATTTGCGTCATGATCGAGTGATGCAATCACCCTTAAATCGTAATTTCTGACTTGAACCCTCGGTTTCCATTTTGTGAGCGGCATCCATCTTGGGGTTGCCCTTACATAGTCAATTGACCAAGGCCGAATTCGAGCTGAAAGGACACGTCCACCTTTGCTGACTCCCCTTGACCTAGGCGAGCTGCCTCCACTGCCTCCAGCCAAACCTGTTCGGGCAGTCCCCAACCCACTGGCCGAGCGAGATTAGCATCAAGGCACAACATGTCATAAACCGTTTACCGCATACAAACCACGCTTTATCATACACATACCTGTCTCTGTTTCTTCTTTATGGCTAGTTTTACAAGGAGGAGGTGCCCGATTTTATTGGGGTTTCATCGATATCTGATGGAAGTTCTGGGCCTGGCTGGGTAATCTATCACAAACTGGACAACGAAAATATGGGCTGGCCATCATGACTTTGCTTTTTCATTGTTTTGAAAATATGTATATGACCATACTGTAAACCAAAGAATTCTTGCCGGAAGCTAATATTTTTGTATAAAAGGAGAAGGCTGGTTCTGTAAAAACGAACAGTCTCCTGAGAATATACACACCGTGCTGTTGTACTTCTAGGACGCTTGTTACTTGGTTGCAGCCAATAAAACTCGATCCTTGACATCACCTAGAAGACTCTGTGTTTCTGTGGTCCAGAACAGGAAGAACTCAAGAGGTCTTTGGGTGTTCCCCCTGGCACCACCGGGTTCCTAAAAACCCGGCACCTCAATCCAGTATCCCATCCGCTGTCGTTGGTGTGATCCGCGGCATCCTTATACTATCCGCTTCTGAGGTCTCCGTATCGGAGTGTTCCTTGTCCTTCTCCGAGTCAGTGCCTTCCGGAGAGTGCATCCTCTGATCTCCCGAAAGAGCAGACACCGCGTCCAACACCCCCTGCCGCTCCACCTCAGTTTGTGACGCAGAAGACCTCCTCAAGCCTCGTCGTCTTTGTGATTTGCGCTTTGGTAGGCCTTCCGAAGAGTCCTGGGTCCTCTGTCCTTGGTCATCTTTCCCAGCTTTGTAGGATTCCAGCCATGCACATGCTTCTTCTTGAGTTTCATGGAAGCATGTCTTGTCATCTACAATTATTCTTAATTTGGCTGGAAACAGCAAGGAGTAATGCAGCCCCTCTTCCCTTAGCTCTCTTTTAATTGACAAGAAGGACGAGCGGCGTCGCTGGGTCTCAAATGTATAGTCAGGGAACAGGTTAACCGTGTTGTTCCCAACATGATAAGGGCCATTGGTGCGTGCCTTTTGAAGCAGCAGATCTCTGTCTCAGAAGTGCAATAGGCGGGCCACCACCGGTCGTGGGGGTCGCCCCTGCTGCGGCGGTCTGGCTGGTACTCTGTGCGCTCGTTCTAAGGTAAAAAAGGATGACAGTCCTTCTGGTGCCACTACTGATTTCAGCCAGTTCTCAAGATACTGCACCATGTCCGACCCTTCTGCTTTCTCGGGTAGACCCACTATGCGGATGTTTTACTGCCGATTTCTACTTTCGGCATCCTCAGCCCTTCTTTCCAGCGCAGTTATACGATCCAAGGCATTTGTCCCCGTGGCCTTTAACGCATTCTGCGCCGGTTCCATGACCTGAAGCTCCCCTTCCACTAGTTTCACTCTGTCCACCAGTTTAGAGTGGTCTGCCCGTAGAAGTCCCTACCCGTGGCCACTTGTGCTATATCTTGTTGGAGAGCAGTGCAGGAGTCTGCAATCGCTGCTAGGATTTTGTCAAATTGTTGCTGCATGTGAGGTTCCAGAGGCACTCCTGGCAAATCTAGTTCTGTCTGGTCAGGGGGTTAGCTATCTGATAGTGGTTGCATTCCATCCTTCTTCGCCTACGGTTCCCCATAGTGATGTCCGTTAGTGGTGATCTTATTAGCCCCCAGGGATCTGGTCCAAGTTGTACAGTCTGCAGCGATAAAGGGTCACTGCTACCGCACCCTTTCTCAGGGGACCAATCAAATAGTTACTCTCTTGCAGCAGCGCCGCCAGAGTTCAGCGCAGGGGCATAAGAATCCACTTTATTTCTGTGGTGTTCGCAAGTTCTGTCTACCCCTAGGGTGGTCAATATCACTCCTCAGGTGGGTGCTCACTCGGGTGCCGCCACTCTGGCATACTGCGCCCTCTGCTATGACCCACCAGCAGAGCTCACAGTATAGTCACTGGTAACAAGGCGCCAGATCTTGGGGCCCGAGCGGAACCAGCCCGCACCCCCGTCGATGCCCAAACAAGCTCCAACTGCTCCTCACCAGGTCTTAGGCGCCAGCTGTGGCGGCTCCAGTCGCCCCCGGGCCCAGCTAATCCCTATCTGCGCCAGCTCCGTGTCGTATTTCTCAACATGGGGGGCTGGTCAGCCCGTGTCGCTCCATCCTTGGGCCTGCTACAGCTCCCCACACCTTCAGGGTCGTGGCTCTCATCAATCGCTTATAGTCTGGGTGATGGCTCTATACCATCCGCCTCTATCGCGTCCAGAGCTCTCCCAGGGGCCGTTGTACTGTATCAGGCACTTGTTATCTCCCCCGCCCCAGCTTGCAGACCGTGGTGTCCCCGGGGCCAAGCGCCAACCTCCGCAGTTTGCGGGCCCAGGACCCGCCACACCCCACTCACCAGTGCTAGGTCGGGTCTCCTTTATGCCCCGGGTTCGGCCGCATCCGCCGCCTCAGCGAGTCAACTTTCTTTAGCAGTCCCAGGCCGTGCGATGATTACAACTCCCCCGGCGCCTTCTACCTCGTGTCGGCGCTGCAGGTACTTTTCACGTTGGCCGCAATAAGCGTGGGTCGGCAGACCGCTCTGTGTGTCTCCTCAGTTCCGCTTTCCAGGTCGAGGGCCCCCAACTGACACAATCTCTTGCCTCATTGTGCTATCGGCTCCCTGCCAGGAAGCACAAGCCTCCGCGAACGCCATCTCCGGGGCTCCCGTCACAGCACTGCCGCCATTTTGTGGCTGCTTCTCGTCGCCACCTCAAGCCGGGAGATCGGCCAGAACTCTATGAATCCGCTCTCTACTGCATCGAGACCGCGCCAAGATAGGCGCGCTCCGCTCCGCGATCCACTGGTGGCGTCAGGGGTTCCGACGCTTCGTTATTTCAGGAAAATAGTGGGTTTATCGGTGGAGCTCGTTGCTCACGCGCCTTCCTTTTATCGGCTTCCATGCCACGCCCCCGGCCTTTAAGCTCCATGTTAGGGCAGGCAGGGCTGGGCTTGCGTGATGCCAGCAAGGGGAGTGGGAAGTGGTTCCTGCACCATAGGTGCGCATGATTGTTTGGCCATGTTCTCCGCCGGCTGTATTGTACAGCCTGGGTGGAGAACATGCACAGGTTCTGAGTCCCTCTCTGAGTGCTGAACTACGTTGATCAGACCATTCACAATGCTGCTGTAAGACGGCTCCGTGTTTGGCTTGGGGATTCTGGGTGCTTCTGGGAGGCAGGGTACTGCATGGACGAAGGAGAGGCGGCGGCTTGCGACCCACAGGTAAGTATTTTTTATTTTCTTTCTTCTACCCGGCCCCCTCCCACCATCGACTACTACCCTTCACTGACTTATCCTCCACAGGCAGCAAGGTATCCTAACGATCAGCCCACTTACAAGTTTCTGGCTCAGTCCCCTTGCAGCTTTTCAGCTCATTGCTATTTGCTGCCTCACTAAAATCATGGTGAAGTCAGAGAACTAGCTGATAGCCTTTTTATTTTTGTCAGTCTGAGAATAAGTTCAGCAAGCAGAGCACTGGCGTCTGTCTGTCAATCTGTAGCTTGATTCAGGGCCTGGCTAACCTCCCTCCAGTAGACTTCTGAGTCCAGGCATTCACAAACCATGTAGAAAAAGCCTGTTTGCAGCCGGGCACCTAGGGAATAGTGCTATAGAGTTTGATTTTTATTTTACATGGTGTGATATATGTGCTGAGCACAACAACAAACTTCATTGGTTTAAAATGAGCATTCCTGAAAACCATAGGACTGGTGTATAATATCTCAACTATTACGCGCCCTGAGATATTATTTAACATGAACTTACATCAAAGTTTTAGCATATAAGGCCATGTTAAATTGTGAGATTCATGCCAGAACGGAGTTAATTTTTGTGAAAAGGTTTTAATAAGTTACTATTTTAGAACTAAGCACAGTTGTGCAAGTGTTGTACATATAAATATTGGATATCCTCTCAGAACTGAAGGTACAAAGAGAATACCTACTAATCCCAAGATATTGCTTGAAGTGGAATGCTTTTGACAACAGGTTTAATGAACCCTATCCCTGGTTTGAAAGGTAATTCTCCAAATGTGTGAATATTTGGCACAGTATCTCTTCCAGTCCCCATTATCAATAGGAATACAATTGTACTTTTCCCGCTTGTCTGTCAGTCTGACTGAAAGTAGTTTGAGTGGCTGAGAATTGCGATTCTCCTATTACCATGACTAGAGAATCTAGATTTCATTAAAGACATGGAGGCTGGCATTATGCAGATCTTTTAATGCAGTCTCAAAGCAGCTGCATACATCACAATACTGAGGTTCCAGAAAAGAACAATGAAAGAACATAAATGGCATGAGCTGACAACATTCTGTCTCTTTTAAATGACAAGGAGAAAACAAGTAAGTTCAGAGATATAATAAACTTCCGCGATTCCGGTTTGAAGACTTCTAAAGGATCCTAGTGGAGGCGTGAAGAATGAAGTAACCAAACGTGAAGTAAGCCAAAGCAACGGGCGGTTATTATGAAGGGTTACCTGAAAAGAGAGAAAGCAGGAAATGTCTCCAAAAGTATAACACCTAGATAAATAAGGAAATAAAGAGTTATTTCAAAAGCATCACAGGTATCAATATAAACAAATAGGTAGCAATATAAACAAATAGGCATTGATGAGGAAATGACCAAACACCAGTGAATGGGATGGGTGGGATAATATCAGCCTCCGTGTCTTTAATGAAATCCAGATTCACTTCTCATAGTAACAGGAGAATCGCAATTTCATTGCAAGGATGGAGGCTACATTATGCATGTTGGTAGCTTTGTAACACTACATTAGACATATGTTTGATAGGCTTGCAGTAGTGCCGTGCAAAGGTGCTAGCGTTCGACCAGTCGGCCGCTTTAAGAATGTCATCCAACTTACCTCCAGACCATAGAGATTTACTGGCCATGGCACCTCTAACAGAATGAGCTTGAAATTTTGATAAATCAATACCTGCTAAGTTCATGGCAGTTTTAACCCATCTAGCAATGGAAGTTGAGGATATAGCTTTATGAGGTTTAGCGAAGGAAATGAGAAGTTGTTTTTCATCTGCAGGGCTTAGAGTAGACATTTTCTGATCGTAAACTTGCATGCAATCAACCACACAGAGGTTTGGGCAAGGCTCGAAACTTAGATAGAAGATTGAATCAGACATGGTTTTTGTTCTTCTGTAAATTTTGAATTTGACCCCAAAGATGTTATAAGATCTGTTCAGGATCTCCAGGGCTTTGACGTCTGAGACCCTACGACAGGAGATAAGAAAAAGAAGAGTTGCAAGCTTGATGGAAAGGAAATTTCTATTCAGAAGAGAATTATCTGGCCAGGAGTTGAAATGGTCCAGGACTAGGTTTATATCCCACAGGGTTTGGTATTTGGATTTTGGAGGTCTTCTTAAGCGAATGCTTTTCATTACTCTGCAAACAATGGCATTTTTACCTACCGTTTTCCCACTGACCAGCATATGACCAGCAGAGATGGCCAATCTATAGCAATTGATTGACCTATAGTTACATTTTTATCAAATTGTTCGACCAGTAAGTTAACTATGTCAACGATAGGTGCCTGTAGGGACTCCAAGTTCCTTTCCAGGCCCCAACGAACTCAGCATTTCCAAATGTTGTTATATCTGTAATGAGTGCCTAGGGCCCAAGACTCTCTGTGGAGAGTTGCAGCTGATGACTACAACCCTGAGATTTCATTGGATCTCCTGACACTCTCTAAGCAAGAAGGTTCAAACTCCCTGATTGGATGAGGGGGTGAAAACCTCAGTCTGTTAGGAGATTCTCTTGAGAAGGGATTAGGAAGGGGGGGGTTGCATGGAAGTTCCAGAGTGGTGGGGAACCACGCCTGAGAGGGCCAGAATGGAGTTATCAGGACAAGAGAGCACTGGTCTTGTCTCACTTTCTGCAAGACCCTTTGGATCATGGCAAAGAGATGAAATGTGTATGCATTGACTCCTGACCATGGTTGGAGAAAAACGTTCACTGCTAGCGCACCGGGATTGAGCATCCAGCTGAAATATTTCTCGAGTTGGGACGTTAGTCTGCTCACAAAAAGGTCTATCTCTAGTGAGCCCCAGATCTTGATCAGGGTTCTGAAAATGAATACATTGAGTTTCCAATCGCTGTGATCTAACAGGAATCTGGAATTCCAATCGGCAGAGATGTTTGTCTTCCCGGGAATGTATTCTGCTTTGAGCGCAATTTTGTGCTCTAGACAGAACATCCAAAGTCTCCTGGCTAGATTGGAGAGGTCGGCAGACTTGGTACCTCCCAGGCGACTGATGTAAGCAACCGCGGACATATTGTCCATCATATGTCCATCTTTAAAATGGTTGACCTCCCTTGGAGAGAATGAAGCTCATCAGGGCATGAAGGCCAGCTGTTAACTCCAAATAAAGAATGTGGTGGTAAGATTCCTCTTGGGACCAGATCCCATCTGTGTTCTAATTGAGAAGGCATGCACCCCAGCCATGGAGAGACGCATCTGATTCTAAGACAAAAGCTGGCTCTGAGCCAAAGATTGCTTTGCCATTCCATGCCTCTAGGTTGTCTAGCCACCAGGTTAGTTCCGATTGGACTTCCTGGTCCAGGGTAACCCGATCTTTGTACCAGAGACCAGATCTTAGAGCTCTTCCTTTGATCCGTTGTAGGGCCTGATAATTTAGAGGACCCGGAAAAATTGCCTAAATAGAGGAGGAGAGAAGGCCGAGAAGTCTGGCTAGTTCCCTCAGGGGAAGGTCTTGTTGTCTCAAGACGTGTCTTGTCTCTTTCTTGATCTTTGTAATTTTGGCGGAAGGGAGAAGAAGGAGGCACTTTGAGGTATCCACGGTGAAGCCGAGGAACTCCAGAGATTTGGAGGGAGTTAGGATAGATTTTTCTTTGTTTATAATGAATCCTAGACTCTCTAAGAGGTCCACTACGGTTTTCAGGTCTTGGAGAATTTGTGGAAGATCTTGCGACATTATAAAAATGTCGTCGAGATATATGATAAGGCGGATACCTCTTTCTCTTAGGATAGAGGCAATCTTTCTCATGACCTTAGTAAAGCACCAAGAGGCAGAAGAAAGTCCGAAGGGAAGGGCTTGGAATTGATAAAGATGATTTTTCCACATAAATTTGAGGAAAGGTCGGTGGGTTAGGGCCATAGGAATGGTGAATTAGGCGACCTTCAAATCCAGTTTGGCCAACCAATCTTCTTCCGAGAGGAGGTCTCTCAGGAGGTGGATACCCTCCATCTTGAAATGTCTGTAGACTAGATATTTGTTGAGTTGTTTTAAATTTATTACGGGTCTCCAACCTTTCCTTTTTTTCTCTACGAGAAATAACATACTTATAAATGTTAGTGTTTCCAAGGGGTCCTCTATTATTGAGCCTTTTTGGAGCATGGAAGAGATCTCCTCTTCTACAATCTTTTGTTTGTCTTGAGAGAGAGGCATGTCTCTTGGGAATGAGGTTTGTGTGGGTATTTGGACAAAATCTATCATAAAGCCCTTGACAGTGTTTAGGACCCAGGGATCCTGAGTTATTAACTTCCAATTTTGGAAAAAATGTTTGAGTCTGCCTCCCACCTTTATGGGAAAAGAAGGGGAAGGAGGGAGGGGAGGGACACTTACTTGGTTGGTTGGAGCTGAAGGTGCCACGAGATCTAAATCCTATCGAACGTGTTCCTCTCCCATGCTGGGGGTAGAAGGTAGGGGTGTTGAATTGTTGGTATGCGTGTCCGAAGCCTATGGTTGGAAGGCTCCTTCTTCCGGCCCGTCCAAAAAGATTATTGTTAAAAACCTTTTTCATATTTTGTTGGGCCTTGTCTAGGGCTGTAAAATTCGAGACATATTTGCCAAGCAGCTTGATATGGTCTTCTCCAAACAGCAGGCCTTTTGGATTGTTAGATGGGACCCAAGACGTCAAGAAGACGGTCTCCTTTTAGGGATTTCTTCATTTCTTTTCTAGGGTCCCGACCGAGCTTTAAAGAGAAATTTTATGAGCTCGGGGTCCAAGTTAGGGGTTTGACAGTTTTTTTTTTCAATGGAAGGTCTGGAGCATTCAGCTCTTAGGTTATTGCTTGTGTCCCTCTGAAGGAGCTTGAATATATCAGAGTCTATAAATGCCTCTCTTTAAATGTATCAGAGTGTTTTAATGCTTCTCTTTAAATTCCCCTCTTTTTTTTTTTAATTAGAGAAACAGAAGATTATAAAATCATGCCCAGAAAGAGGCTAGCGGTGCTTAGAACAGCTGGTCTTCAATTGTAGGTTATGGAGACAGCTGATCGGCAACTGCCGATCGCGAGGACTGGTTGCCATAGGAACGTTCATGAAGAGTCTGGAGTTACGGGAGAAAGGACCTTGGCAACCCTATGACGGGACGTAAGCGTTGCGAAGGTACTTTTCTCTAAATTTCACTGAGGTTTAGGAACGCAATTTGTGAGACGCTGCCTGCATCGCGAAGGAGGCAAGAGTCGGGCCTGCACCGAGAGCTCGTTAAGTCGTGAGTAGGGATAGAGAAGTCAGGAGCAAAGTGGTGAGCGAGGCAGTAGGCAATTAAACACTTACGTGAAATAGTCTGAAAATGAGTGTTAAAATACAAGAATAAACACAATAGTGAAAAGGGATGGACTTACCTGACTTGAGAAAAGGAAGACAAGAAAGGGAGGGGGATCTCCATGAATTGGACATCGGTGAGGTGGGGGTTAGGCCACCAGTGATCACCTAAGAGGGAAAAGGGTAAATTTATTGAAATATAATGGAAGGTAAGGAAGGAGTTACTTATCTGCTTGGAGCTGCATTTAAAAGAGGCAGATTGTTGTCAGCTCATGCCATTTATGTTCTTTCAATGTTCAAGTCTGGAACCTTAGTTTTGTTATGTATGCGGCTGCTTGGAGACTGCATTAAAAGATCTGCATAATGTAGCCTCCGTTCTTGTAATGAAATCACTTGGTACAACAGTGACACATCTCTTGTCTCCTTGCCCAGAGCGAGAATGAATTGGGCCTAGGAGATTCAGCATACCATGTCTTCCATGTTCACCTCACCACAATCGCTAGGACCCAGCAGTAGGAACTGCTGCTCAGCGAGATTGCAGTCCTATGCTAGATCTTAAAAGTTCTGATGGTTCCACCTTCATATGGATCTCCTGCCTGGATAACCCTTTACTATTCCTGTTTGCCAGTGTTTCACCCCCTCGTTAAATGGAGTCACAGTATCCCCAGTTGGAGGATCCCAGGCACATAAGCTATACATTTATGCATACGTCAAAGGCCTGCCTCGAGCCCAACAGCATCAGAGAAAAGTTAAATGTCACAAAAGATTCCCATCCCTGCCTTTAGATCTAAGGAGCATATTCACTGTTTTCCTTACCATATGGGGTAGTGTACCAATGTTTGCTACTGCCATATCTGGTGTACTAAATCACCTGGCTGCCCATTGCAGCTGAGCAACCAGGTAGTACAGGCCATAGTAGGAGACCCCAGTTCCCCTTCCGTTGGTGGTAATTGGATTTTATTCAGTGCCCACCTATGCCTCATATCAGTTCCAGCAGCATATTGTCTGTTAGAAATGGGAATAACGGTTACTCAAGCAGCAACCGCAATTCTTATCAGGGTGAGGCACAGGCAACCCCAAATTAACCTGTGCTAAGCCCTCTGGTAGCTTGGGATGGATTAGTTAGGCTTAACTTAGAAGTACTTTGTGAAGTATTTATGCAGCACTTCAAACAGAAATAAAGAGTAAACACACCACTAGAAAAATCCCACACCAATTTTAGAAAAATAGAGCACATGTTAAGGAATAAATCGAGACCAAAGGTCAAAACTAGTCTGGAGGCCAGCAAACTAGACCTTGGAGTCACTCTGTGTTACTGGGTTGAACAGAAGCAGGTCCAGTCTGTCTCACCCAGGCCAGAGGGCAGCAGGAAGCAAAAAAGTACAGCAGGGCAGCAGTTCTTCAGAGCAGTAGTCCAGCAGAGTGGCAGTCCATTCAGCAACACCCCAGTCCTTCTTTCGGGCAGAATAGCTACAGGTCTAAAGCGTACTGAAGAGTTGATGTCAAAGGTCCAATATTTACACCTGGGCCTTCCTTTGAAGTGGGACAAGCTTCCAGAGGTTTCCCATTGAAGTGCACATGTTTTCTGCCTTCTCTGCATTGGCTCCAGACTAACTATAGGCGCTATGCATCCATTTCTGTGGAGGCAGGATGCACAGACGTGTTTCCCTTGCTCGCTGTGCCACTGGATTCAAGCTAGACTCAATCAATCAACCTCCACCTCAGACAGACAACCTAACTCCCCAACTTCACGAGGGACCTCAAAACATGGCTCTTCAATAGACCGCCTCCTTGATGGACTATACCCTGCACCCACTGCCCACCAGTGCCTTGAAACCCTTACGGTGAGTAGTCATGCTCAACAAACCCATGATTGATTGATTGAATCAATCAGGGAATTGTGAAGTGCACTACTCACCCTTGAGGGTCTCAAGACACTGAGGGGAGGGGGTGCAGCTCCAGGTCAGTCAAAGAGAAAGGTCTTGAGGCTCTTCCTTCATTATTTCGTGTATGGTAAGCCTTTTCTGACCTTTTAGCTTACCCCAGGTATCTCATTTTATGGGCACGCTTTTTATAATAAGTCGCATGCACGCGGAGCACCTTTAATGTTGATTACCGCGGTCCGTCACTTTGCACATACATTACTTTTCTCGCATCTGTTTTTTACATTTACATTCAATCACTTCGAGTAACTGCTCAATGCACTTGGTCATTTCTTTCTCGCGCTGCTCGTGGTATTACCTGGCACGTCTTACACCTGTTTTTCGGTATCTGCACAGCACCTACGATAACTTTGGAATAAGCTTTCTCACTGCATTGCCTATGTTTTTCACTTCATAATTTCCATACAGCACTTCAGTTTCCTTCCTTGCATATCACCATGCTTACCATTGCAGCCCCACTGGCCACCCCCTTTCACAACCGTCGCATTTCATTACTCTGCACAACCTTTTTGACTTTTTGACTATGATGCAATTTTAATTCGAGCCTCTTGCTACATAGCGTCTATCTTTGTTTCTTTCCAGACACCTGCCCCCTGAAGAAGAGCTCAATGCTCGAAATGCATTGGGGTTGTTTCCTACGAAATTATGAATTGAATACATTTCGTCACCTTTGATTGTATTGCTACTACTTGAATTTATTCATCGAACGGAATGCTGAACCATATGATGAAATATGACTTGTCCTACCGATTGAATTAAACATCAGAATATCTATTCTACTACTTTGGATTACTTTTTTTGCGTTTCACCGCAGCAATTGATTTTGCCTACAGGTGTGCTCAAGCTAATACCCTTACACCCGTAAGGTTCACTGCGTGCCAGGATTAGCGCCTGCATGCCCTTGGCCTCTGAACTAAGATTCTCGACATGGCAGAGAATGGCAAGGTTTTGGAATCTCTCATCTCCCCAGTGCTCCTCTCTGGTTGGGCGCAGTTTGCAATTGCCTTCATGGGCAATGCTAATCGCTCTCTGTCCACTGAACAGAGAGTTTCCTTCCAGACCGGACTGGGAACCAAAACCGGCCCTGGCAAAGTGCTCAGCTGCCCACCCCCCACCGAGAGTTTGGGGGTTCGGCCGAGCTGTTTGCCAGGGCTGGTTTCGGCCAATTTTTTTACAGGGGCCGATGTTGCAGCTATGCTGCAAAAACAGCCCCTGTAGCAAAAACGGCCCCAGGGGCCTAAAATCGGCCCCCACCCTGGTGACCCACTGGGGAAATGCTCGGGGCCCGCTACTGCTAGTTCCTTCCTAGTAAAGGTACTCCTGAAGCTTGGGGACCTCGCCGACTCATAGGCGGTCGATATGGCACAAGGGGGGCTCTTGGATGAGCCTTTTTTTAATGGACTTGGAAAGTTTGTGAATATCGTCACTAGACAAAGCCCAGTCCTCTATTAAAAGGTTTTTTCCACTCGGGTTTTCTGTGGGGCCGGTTGATCAGGGGCCGCTGGCCGACACGCCTTTCTCTCAGTTTCCTGCTAGAGGGCAAGGCTCCAGGTGCGGGCAATATCAAGACCAAATCCGCTTTGGGAATTTCTACCCGACCCGCAGAGGCCGAGGACACAAGGGATTTGTGGCTCCCTCCACTTCCGGTGAGTGTTTGCCCTTCTACCCTCAGAAGTGGGGGGATACCTGGCAAATCTTTTCCATTTTTGACAGTCAAAAACAAGCGATGCGTGAGTTCTACAGACAGTTCAGGGGGTTCACATAGAGTTTTATGGGTCCCCATGTCAAGTTACACACTGCAGACCGCTCCAGTTCTCACAACAGGAGGTGGAAATGGTGAAGACCAGAAATACATTTTCAAGAGTTCAATGAGTAGCTGGTGTACCTCCATTTCAAAATGGAGGGTATCCTCCACCTTAAGGACTGGATGGTCTGCCTGGACCCCCGATATGCCTATTTGACCACACTGATTTTCCCTCCTCACACAAGGTTCCTTCAGTTCATCTGGCGACAGGAAACGTTTCAGTTTGCAACTCTACCCTTTGGCCTCTCCTGTACTCCTTGTTGCTTCATGAAAGTGTTCAAACCAGCCATGGAATACCTCCGGGTGCAAAGGATCTGACTCATTATTTACCTAGACGATATGCTCCTCCTGGCACATGAACCCAACCGTTTTCAGCCCAATTGCAGGTAACTGTCAGCCTGTTCGAAAGTCTTGGCTTTGTGATAAATGAAAAGAAATCCCTCCTAATCCCTTCTCAAAAGGCTTTTTTTCTGGGGGTCATCATAGACTCCACCTAGACTACCCTGAGTCTTCCTTCTCGGTAAGTGTTCAAGATCCAACATGAGCTTCAGATAATGTTAGCCCAACACAGAGTTTCCTTGCATCAGATTGCTTGCCTGGTAGGTCTATTGTCGTCATCCAACCAGGTCATAATTATGGGGATCCTGTACTATCGGGCCCTTCAGAGACTAAAGGCGGCACAAACGCGAAGGGGCCTCTCTTACTCCCAGTTGGTCGTCCTTTCGGATGACGCATGGGAGGAGATTCTCTGGCAGCTTTCCCACATGGAAGTATGGAACGGGAGAGTGATTTTCTGCTCTGCTCCGGAGCCCATTATAGAATCAGATGTCAGCAGGTCCGGCTTGGACACTCGGTGTGGTGGCTTCTCCACAGAAGGGTTGTTGTCTGCTCAAGAACGGAGATTGCACATCAACTGTTTGGAACTCTTGGCCAGATCTTTTGTAGTCTGGTTTGTAGTCTGGTTTTGGACCAGAGATAAGGTCCCGTCCTGTGTCCTGCTCAAAATGGACAGCATTTTGGTGATCAGGTATATCAATCACCTGGGAGACATGCGATCCAAGGTACTCTCAAATCTGGTGACCAACTTCTGGCAGTTGTGCCTAGATCATCAGATATATCCTACCGGTCAGGAGAACTAGGTGGGGGGCTGGCAGTCCACTCACTTCCAGGACTCCAGCCTTTGGAATCTTCATCTGGAAGTCTCTGCCAGCCTGCAGAGCCAATGGGGCTCGATTTCCCTATTCACAATGATTATGAGGGCAGCAGCCCAGATCATGCGACAGACACAAAAGTAGTTTTGGCCACTCCGATTTGTAATTCACAAGTCTGGTTTCAGGTTCCTCTGGAACTTACATACGATTTTTCAATCCGTCTCACATATTTCTGGTTATTCTTCTCAATCCGGATCGGATCCCATATCAGATGGTACTAGAAGGTGCCCTCCCCCTAATTGCGTGGCGGATTACAAGGGTCGATGGCTGCTCCCGGGTCTTTCAACACAGGCTGAAGACCTCTTGTCAAAGGCCTGGTCTGATAGCACCATCAAGTGATACCAGTCAGCCTAGACGAGATGGTGTCATTGGTGTGTGCGTAGGAGTTGTGATCCTGGGGGCACTGACATAGCTCAAGTACGGAATTTCCTGGCTAGTTTAGCACAGAAGTGTATGGTATATCGCTCAATAAATAAATTCTGTTCAGCTATCTCGGCGTGGGACATTTGCCCCTGGAAGGGTGCCCTGTGGGGTAACATCCCTTTGTATGTCACCTTTAACGTGGCATGTTGTTATCACTTCCCCTGGATACACGTTATTTGGCTCTGTGGGATGTTAACAAGGTGCTTAACTTTTTCCTATTCTGGCAGCTCAATAGGTTCCTATCGCGGAAGGAGCTCTCGTGAAGCTGACAATACTGAGCTGCATGGAGTCGTGCAAAAGGCTATCCAATGTTCAGCCCTAGACATCCGAAGAACGACAACAGGAGGAAGGTCCTTCTCCTACCTGGCCGCCAAGACCTGGAACTCCCTCCCTCCTGACCTGCGCCTGACCCAAGACCACCTCTCCTTCAGGAAGAAGCTCAAGACCTGGCTGTTCGAGCAGTAGCCCCCCCCCACCAAGCGCCTCGAGACCCTCCGGGTAAGTAGTGCGCTCTATAAATGTCTCTGATTGATTGATTGATTGATTGACATTACTGTAAGGACAATTTCCCCCCTCTCAGGTATCTTTTATGCTTAGCAGACATACCAAATCTAATACTAGGGACTTAGAATACCCAGCTTTTCTGAGTTCTCCTAAGTTATGTGTAGTTCAATGTCTTAAGGCCTGTGAGGAGATGTCCATGGACTTCAGACCCCCCGGTGAGAGACAGCTCCTAATTGCCCTCAGAAAGCTGCACAAGGTTGTGTGCTCCCTAACCATAACCCGTTGGGTATGGTTGGTTATGCAACAGGCTGGAGTGGATCTAAAAATCTTTGGTGTGCATTCCACTCGTGGAACCATGGCCTCCAAGGCATTCAGTCTGGGTGCCTGCCTTGAAGATAGTGTGAACACAGCCAATTAGTCATTGAATTCTACCTTTAAGGCATTATATTTTAAGCCAGTGTTGGATGTGGCTCATTTGGTGGTGAGTAACCTTTAAACTAGCATAATCCTTGCCTCTGGTCCTGACACAGAATGAAACATTTCCTAGCTATCATAACTGAAAGTTTCAATTCTATTAATGACTCTGAGGCAAGCATTATCCCACCCACGGATTGCTGATCCAGGAGACCTTCCCTGTGACTACTAAGTATTGAGTTACATTATCATAGTCATGACTATTGTAAGTTTATGTGGATTGATGGACATGTGTTGTGCATGCCTAGTTTATGATGTAGGCTTGTCTGTGGGTATTCTTGGTAATTTGATCTCTTTTTCCAGGACCGAAAAATGAGCAGCAGGACTTGTGAAAAAAGTGCCATGGCCTGACTCATGCAACGAAAAGGGAGCTAAGAACAGTGGCAAGGGACTATGAGACAGACACTGTCACCGGATTAGACACTGATGGACTGTTGGACCACGTTGTCCATTGTTTATTTTTATCAATTCCCACTGTTTCATGGTAAATGTGGTTTGTGGTTAAACTGTATTAAAATGTCTGGTGAGAATAAAGTGAAGAAAGCGACAGCATAATCCTTGACTTACGATAGATAGGAAAGTTTTCATTCAGTTGAACAATTGCATTTACCTTACATAATTTCGCAAAACGAATAGGCACTATTCCCTGCAGTTGCTTTCTGTGTATGTGCTTAATAACGTAGCACCTGCAAAATATATCAACAAATTGAAGTATGCTGCCAGCCAGCATAAGTATGCTGCAAACATGTTATGCTACTACAATATTGTGGCCTAAGTACTGCCTTACAAGTATTGTTTAGAAATATATCACCCCGTCAGAGTTAGAATCAGAAAATCTACTCCAATGGGGCATTATTTGTGTAAATATTTGACTCACTGAATAAATAGATTTCATTTTACTCTCCTTTAAGGTAAAAGGAATTTATGTCCATTACTGTTTCAAAATGTATTTATTTTTAATCTTGTAGTAATGTACTACGGAATATCAAGGCTCCGAGTTTCATGATAAAAGGTTATCATGGGCACAATATCGAAAAGCAAAATATTGAAAGATAAGTGTATCTAGAGGAAGTATATGTTTACAATTCGTAGCACCACATCTACGTACCTTGAAGATATATACTGTCAAGGTATATATATGTGGGGTTAGGTCAAGAAAATTGAAATTTACCTTCAATATTTAGGATTTGATGTTTTGTCCTCGATATTTGTTTACTTTGGCATTTAACTCCTTCGACGCTACTGACGGAACCGTTCCGTCACGCCCCTCGGGTGGGCTGTGCTCATGATGGAACGGTTCCGTCACGGCACGGCCGCTGCGCCTGCGCGGCACTGACTTTGTGTCTGCGCGGCGGGTTTCATTAAGCGGGCGGGGCCGTGACGGAACCGTTCCGTCACAAGCACAGCTCACCCGCGAGCCGTGACGGAACGGTTCTGCCACCAGCGCAGGTGAGCCACGCGCCCGCCCGCCCGCGACCGTTAGCGCTGCGGCGGAATAGCCGCCGCAGCGAAAGGGTTAATGTTCAGGGGGCATAACAGCGTGCAGATCATTGCATGTCTGTGCAATGCTGATACCAGGGAACATGCCACATTTTCACCAAGCAGAATCCTAAAACGGGGGGAATGAAGCTTTATCACTTTGTCTTCGATTTGTCAAATATTTTTTTTGTCATACAAATTACAGTTGTGTGTTAGCACAAACCTCCCTGACTTCTTTAACTTATGTGTGTAGGTAAAGAACCTAGCTGTAAACAACTGTCACTTATTGAAAGAATAAACTGATCCTAGACTGAGAGCCTCAGAGGTGCTCCTGATAATTCCTTCTTAATATTTGTGGCAAAATAGTAAATAGTAGACGACCTGGACGGTGACTGATAGTCAATGTGCTGAATTACATGAAGTGTGTAGATCAGTTTCGTATTAAGTTTATGTAGACTTTTATCTGTTACAGTATTTCTAATATTAAAACAATAATGATATTCAATTTCAATACGAATTTCAATTTCTTCTCGTTTGCAGAATAATTTGGGACTTGTGAAGTGTTAGAGTCAAGAATGCTTTAACTGATGGTCTCTGATCACGGCATCCACATGCCATTTGCAAAGGTAATTTGTATACATTGTCTGCTGCCTTTTTTTGATAATTGTAACAGGAGAAAAAAAAGATTTCGTTACTACACATGTCTCACAATTGTATAACTACTCCTTAGGGGTAACAAAATGACATCTGAATCCTATTTTCAGAAACTCCTGAGTACAAACCATCTTGCAGTACAGCTAGAGCCCGCCTATTTATTATTCGTATAATGCTACTCCAGATTCAATTTTATCTATTCATGTATTGTGTAAAGCAAAGAAGATGTATGTATCACTCTTACGTACCGCAGAAAATAATTTTATAAAAATGACAGCAGATATGAAGAATTATAACGTCTTCTTTTATAGTTGAAGGCAACCTTAGGGAGACACACATGTAACAATAACCTTTCCACAAATGCTAGACTTATCATGTCTGCAATTAGGCAGAACTACTGGCTAATACATGTGTTGAAACCAGAAAGCATGAAAGTTCTAAAGATTCACATTGAACAATGTGTCCTCATTTGTTTAAGCCTGTGGCACAATTGGCATCTACAGAATGCAGCTACAGTTCACAGAGACAATTTTGATGGTATGTGGGACGGAGATAGGATCATATTAATAGCCACAAAAAACGGGAGTTGCCCACTTAAGCTATTACATTATATACAAAGCCGTACACACTTAACAAGGTTTTTTACATTGAGTTCAATTAAAAAATCATTCTCAAACACAAATGCTATACCCTCAATACAGAATCCATTGAGGGTAAAGAATTTGTGTTTGGGAATGTGAAAAATGAGCGTAAAACCTTTACGAACGGCAATAGCTGTAATGTGATCTATGCTATTTTTTGCCTCTGTAATAAGATCTATGTGGGGCAAACAACACAGAAGATTAAACTACGAATTTCCCAGCATCGCTGCAGGATCCGTTGTAAAACAGCGAACGCCCCTCTAATTGAACATTTTACTGAGAAGGGGCATAATGAGAATGATGTCCGTTGGACAGTGATCAACCAAGTCACCCTCCCACCAAGAGGAGGTGACCTCACAAGACTCTTGAATAAAGAGGAACTAAAATGGATACTGAGAACGGACAGTTTAAACACCGGACTCAATCTTCAGGAAGACTGGACAAATCTAGTCTGACCAGTGCCACCACTGAATTGAACTCAATGTAAAAAACCTTGTTAACTGTGTACGGCTTTGTTTGTAATGTAATAGCTTAAGTGGGCAACCCGTTTTTTGTGGCTATGATTCTATAATGTCTTCACACCGCCGAACACCTCACAATTCACGTCACTGGCACTTCCTTTTAACCGCCTTATCACTAACAGTCCGTGTTTTCTCTACTGCAACCCTTTGAATAATTCACCATCTTAAGAAGGCCGCCATGGAACCATATCCTTCCCCATACACCTGAGCCCTCTTCTATTTTTACGTGGTTCCTTGGATTCTTACGAGCAGGCTCGAGGCTAGTCCTTTGCACCAGCCTATCCCAGAACGCATTGACGAGGAGGACTCGATACCAACTGATCCGGTAAGCCCTCGTCCTGTACGGAAATTCCTCTCCCTTCTACTTGTGTTCCTCTTTCACGGAACCTCTCCTAACTTCCCACCTCCTTCCTTCCCAGGTACTCCCAGTTTTTAATACAACAATCGGATTCCCGATTCCCGCTGACCGGTCCCCACTCGGGTAAGAATCCGTCATAACCCCGCTTCCATGCGGTCAAATTGCTCTCCTCTCCCCATCCTAATGCAACTCTTGGTATTTTCCAGGTGACTTCCGTAATTTAATTTCCATACGGAATCAAGCCATGGAAACTACACAGTAAGCCCAGTCCCCCCACTGCGCCGTTACCTTTCTTCACTGCGCCGTATTTTTTAGAATGCCACCACCTCGCAGTTCCCTTACTGCGCCGTTAACTTTCTTCACCGCGCCACAATTTTAGAACGTTACCACCTCGCGCTTCGGCACAAAATTAATTGTTGGCATTACCCTACCATTTGACCACCGTGACCACTGGTTAAGACCGCGTCAAATCCCCATTTCACTGCAGGCACTACCCAGTGAAATTGCTACAACCACGCTCACGCCAGTTCCTCGAACCCGTGGAATTGACAATTTCTCACCATAACCTCTTCACAGCAGTAGACTCCCACCCACGAACACTACTGTTAGTCACATAAAGACAATGTGGATCCTCTCATTGTTCCAAACACAGTCCCTCGTTCCCCACGATCACGGCGGTAATCTTCATGGTTTGTGCATCAACTTGCTTTTTTTTTAAAACACACCCCTTAAGCACTGACCACCACGTTGAAACTGATTTAAATCACCCTTGTTCAGTTCATAATCTCTTGTACATCTCCTTTCCCCACTTTTCCTTTTTAGGTTTTAGAGGCTTGTAACTATTAGGCATTTATGAAATGTCCTGATGATGATCCCTGTGATTTAAATGTGGGATCAAAACGCCGTCGACCAATTCATGTGCCATATACAGTGTGTATACCATGTACGATGTTGATGTAATGGCGCATCTTAGAATATTTGTTCACACTATGATTTAAAGAACAATTTAAGCTTTTTGCCTAAAAGCCCTTTCCTGTTCACTTTGAGTGTACTAAAGTGTCTATGTGTAATTGAGGTACAGGCTTGTGCCCCACACCGTGAGTCTGTTGAAGGATATTCTTTCTAATTTGTGCTATAAAGCAAATATACTTGCTCACCACTGTCCGGCTGGACAAGTCACTGAAATACAGAATCCATTGTGTCTGTATTCATTTGTATGATTCATCCTGTGTTGCATGGGACTGTTGTTGTTTTCAAAAAATTGTTCCCTGAGGTCCCTTGCTGATTTACTTGGGGTTCCTTGTTGTTTTGAAATAAACTCCTCCTAATAAGACATTAGATCCTTTGGTGGTTCACCAAGAAGGAAGGCCCCTATTTGTATAAATCAGGTGGAAGTCTAACCATCAATAGAAACAGGCATTCCACCTGCATGATTTTAATTGATGAAGCTCACATTTCTACCTTACAAGTTGATCTATGAACTTTGTCTTATTGAGGGAATACTTTGAAGAGAACCTTGACTCTTAGGCAACCCTGTACCACTTTCCGTCAAAGAGATGGAAGCCACACAACTCTAGTAAAATGTACAATGTGGAGACATCATACATTTAGGTGTAGGGACACACAATGCAGGTAATACAAGATGTGAAAAACAAAAAAAGAGCCGAAGCTCAAGGTAGGGAACGGTAGGGAAAGGTAGCAAAATTGTAACTCTAGAATAGTGAGGCGTCCCCCATATGGTTCAATAAATATAGATGTATGGGGTAGTAGCTTTAGGGGCTTATTTATTTCCATAACCTTCTGCAATTGACTGAATTGATTCCATTCCAATAACGTCTTTTGCAGATTGAAAGAAAAAAGCCTATGTTGGTGTCCTTCAAAAATCAGACCATCATGCACTCGACCTAGCCTGTGTTTGCTCTTTCTGGGAACTATTTTTGGTCTACCTCGTTAAAGGCTGCTTTAACAAATAGTAAAAGTATTGAACGTGTGTTATGACTTCATCATTAATTCTGTATGGTTACTTTGTAAGGTATGTGTCTTAGCTATTTCCATCAGCTACTTTTAGGATAATGCATTGCAATAATATACATGCTTTCCTTCTGTAAGTGGTCATAAAATCAAATCTAAAAAACAAATAGGCCCATCCTGGTTGTCTTTGTTTCATACTCAAGGCTGTTGTGATTTGATTTGGGTTCTGATGATCCGCACAGCCATGATAGCAAAAACAGCTTCCTCTAGAAGTGTGGCTCAACGGTTAGAGGCGGCAGACCCGGAGGCAGAGGTCGGCTCGGGACCAGGGTTCAATTCCTGATGCGGCCGGGTGCAAGACCAATGTCAGTGGGCCCGATAAATCTCGCCTCGGTGCCACTCTAACCATGGGGTCCCACGCTGCAACTCTGGGCAATAGCTTGCTTAATCGCCACTCCGGCCCCATCACCGCCGGGTATGCCTGGCTGCACCTTGGGGATGCCCAGTAAAGGGACCATCTCACAGGGAAAGCCAGGACGGGTTCCCCAGTGGTACAGCGCTGGGACGCTTCTGGGTAACCACGCGCTCTATAAATCCAACATTCATTCATTCATTCATTCATTCATCGCTGATTGAATTAGTGCATAGTATTCAAAACTATACTCTCAGGGATGGCTGATGTGAAGATCTGTGAATGAAACACCACCAGTTGTAGTTTATTTGTTATTTCAGGGGGCGGAGAAACCACTGCTCATCAAGCACTGTTGTAGGAACCTGCCTTGACCATATAAGATACCTCAATGTTGAAATTGTGCATGACAAGCGCTGTTGAGCCTAAGGAAGGATTTTTTGGTTTCTGGAGTCCATGAAAAAGCTGTTTCCTATTTTAGAACTGTGGCTAGTCGAGCGATAGCTGTAGAATAATGGTGGATAATTAATCTGTACAATGTTACCTAAAGCCTATGAATTCAGGGAGGCCTTCAAGGTGTTTATCTGTGCGTACTTTTGTTTGATGACATTTTCATTTCATCCCTTTTTCATAAAGCAAATGATGGAGTAAAAAGCATAGTGCACATGCACTTCATACATTGTAAAAAAGGTAAATATATCATCCCAGTAGATTACCCCATATTCTCCAGTATTGAATCTTTCATAGATTTACATGTTTGAATGTTCCCTGTCGCCATGGTGGGAGTCCCAAGGTAATTATAACAAGCCCTACATAGCATTAACAGCCATAGAGAAATCAATTGAAATTGTTAACTAATTCACATTGTTTTAATAGATCCAAACTTCGACCAATAAGAGACCAGTCCTTGAAGCACTCTTCCCCTGCAGGGCCACTATACCTAAGATTTCTTACCGCACATCGTGTGTGAGGGAGTCTTCTTGAGCTATGCTCAGTTCCTGTGCTCAGTCACCTTTTGACCTATTGCCTTCTTCCAGACGCAAAAAGAAACAATTGATGGACAGAATGCAGAAAATGTCATACATTCTCCCCAGTACAGAGATCTGGGCCTAACTCCTTCGTTTTTTTGCTCTCCATGCCATTCCAGTTTGGACCCAGCCATATGCAAATCAGTCTTGACCCTGTGCCCAAAGGGAACAGTCCACCCCGAACTGCCGGACCAGGTCTTCCCTGGACTGGAAACAAGCATACTAGGACTGGTTTGGGTTTTCAGCCCTCATCAGCCAGGATAGCTTGACTCCAGTGGCATGGAGAGCAGGGGACCCACGCCTGGGCATACCCGTCCCACTCCGGGTGACACATGCAAAAGAACAATTGATGGACAGAATGCAGAACAGTGTCATACATTCACCCCATTACAGAGATCTGGGCCTAAATCCATCGTTTTTTTGCTCACTATGCCATTCCAGTTTAGACCCAGCCATATGCAAATCAGTCCTGACCCTGCTCCCAATGGGAACAATGAATGATTTATTCAGCATTCCGTCCATCATTTGTTTACGTAGCACTTTTCCCCCTAAGTTGGATTGGTATGCCCAGACATGGGTCTCTTGCTCACTGTGCCACTGGAATCAAGCTAGCCTGGCTGATAAAGGGTAATACCCAGAAACCAGTCCCAGGATCCTTGTTTCCGGTCCAGGGAGAACCTGGCTTGGCAGTTTGGTCTGGACTGTTCCCATGAGGCACAGGTTGAAAACTGATTTGCCTATGGCTGGGTCTAAACTGGGGTGGCATGGTGAGCAAAAGAACGATGGATTTAACCCAGATCTCTTGACTGGGGGTGAATGTATGATTTATTCAGCATTCCGTCCATCATTTGTTTGCTTAGCACTTCTTCAAGAAGCAACACATTTCAACCTACAAGCAACTCTGAGGTACAATTGTCTTGTTTTCCTCACCTCCACACCATGTCAAAGGAATCTAAAAATAGGCTGTTCAGGCCTTGTAAGTATTGTGGAATGCCAAGACATTTTTCTGAGGATCCCCATAAGGTATGTTTATACTGCTTACATCCATATCATAAACTTAAAGAGTGAATACATTGCAGAACCTCTGCTGCTAAGACTATGAAGGATCACAAGGCAAGACTTCTCTGGCTCCAGAAGAAAAAGGCCTCTGATTCTGGATCTGATGATGAGGGACAGAGGGGGAAAAGGGTATAAATGACTACTCTACCTCATATGACAAGGACCCTAAGAAATCAAAGTCTCCTTCAAAGGACTGTGGGTCTGGAAAATTTATTAGTAAGGAAGTAAATCCAACTTCTTCTCACGGGAAGTCTTCCTCTTCATCATCAATGCCTGTGTTCCCTTGGAAGGACCCATCATTGGAAAATATCATCTCGTCGACAGATCTGTTGGTGACGGCTACTGTGTGAACAAGTACTTTGTTGACGACAAAATCACCCTCCATACCAGTGATGATGGTGGCTTTGGTAACCCTGACGATGGCAAATATATCATCCATATAGATTACAATATATTTTTCAGGCACATCAAGAAAATGATTGATGAGAACATGTCTGAAGGCTGTTACATAGCCTAAAAGGCATAACAATGCCCACATTGAGTGCAAATATTTCGACGTAAAGTAACTGTCAAAGGCATTCATCCATGAGAGATGCGAGTGCACACCCTTCTTGTAGTTGATCTATTCAGTTAATTGATAGTACAAAGTAATTATTTTTTACATTTATGTAATTGATGTCCTAATAGTTGAAATAATGGGGGCTTTGCAAAGTGGAATTCCTTACAAGCCTTTTTTGACAGACTGCATTCTGTGCATTTCAAATGAATAATATTTTCTCTCGATGTGAAAGCCACAGCCTATTCATGTGGAACCACATGTTGGGGGATATGTAGAATCTTGCAACTATATCCACATTGGGATGATTACACATTGGCTTCATCGGCATGAAAAACATCAAGATATTCCTGGTAATTAATGTAGTTCCGGTAGATATGACTATCCTTTTGGCAGCATTACACGTGCTACAGAATGCTACAGCTACATAATTAGAAACAAGTAAGTTACACAATTATTACGGAAATTGCAATGGCCTAATCAATAAGGGGTATTGAAATATACAGTTTATGTTACTCAGTCTGGCGGTCACATTTTAAGTTCAAAAAACAGGTGGATTGATTATGCTGAATTCTGAGCTTTATTGTTATTGTGTCTGTTTGATAATAGTGCCTTGGGCGATAGATGATCCTTCCATTGACTTAAATATAGTTCTCCTGTCTTTGTCTATGTACAAACAGCAACACCTTATTTTTCTCAGCAGTTGTTCTATAATTTGTGTGGGGCAACCCTGCCAATTTAATTAACACAGTCTAGCTATATCAAAACGCAATTCTGATACAATCATGGCTCAGCCTCTGGTAGCTACAGCGCAATCAGTACGCATTACAAGAAGTATGTGTTAAACTTAGGCCCTGGAATTGTAAAGTCAAAAAACACAACACAATAAAATTCCAAACCAATTTAGAAATATAGGGACGATATTTATGAGCAAAAAGAAGTCGAGATTATTAAAATAGAAAAGATATTCATTTTTAAAATTTGAAGGAAAAGAGCGGCCAGGAAAAAGTAAAGCAACATTGAAAAACAACAGCTCTCACAGTTCCAGTCGAAGGCTGCGGCTGTCGAGGGTTTCTTGGAGTTGGGTACGTCATCATCAAGCTCCCAGTGAAGCTGTTGTTTTTGGCACCAAAGGGCAGGAATGGGACAAAGCTGGTCAGATAGATCTTCAGCCTCTCCCCTGTCCAAAGTTTACCTTCAGACTTAGTAACATTTTTTGTTCTCGGAATGCTCAGCTGGGCAAGTCTAGAAGCTGTAACTTTGCGGGGCTCCAGGGGCAGGATACCTTGACTGCAAAATCCAGCTAAAACCGTTTTCAGTGGGGCAAGCAGTTCCTAGCTTGATGAACCTGGTTTTCATGCTGTCTTGGGTACAACCTTTCTGAACAAGCATCAGGACATTTTTTCATTTCTACAGCGGTGGAAACAATGATTAGGACCCACTTTATTCAACTGCTGGGAAAGTTCCTTCTGGTGAACCCCCAGCTTCCAAAGGAAGACTCCTAGGCACCGGGTCTCCCATCAGCACAGTCTCCTGTAGGGTCCAGCCGTCTGAGGTCAGTTGGGCCCTCTTGGAGTCAGGAGTCCTTCTGCTTTATGTGCCAATGAAACAGGCAACCAGGAGGCTAGCCATCTTCCCCTTAGAGAGTAGTTCCATTCCCTGGATGCCAGTAGCAGTGTGGACCCCTTGAGTGAGACTTCTTCTTTCAGCAGGAGCCAGTAGTCTTTCTTGTTTATGCCAGCATTGCCCTCTTCTTCAGGTGTAGTATTCCCAGGTCCAAATATGGTGGCGGTGGTGAAGTGCCACACTTCTCCTTTGCAGTAGCAAGCTGTTACTGTCCACTCCCATACAGCTAAGTGGTCAGCTGTTAACAACACTGGGTCCTTCCTGTGCGAAGAGGCAGGCCATTGTCTTCTGAGCCATGTCTGTAAACTCTTCCAGAAAATAATTCACATTCCAGCTCGGAGGTGTGATGAGTGGCTGAACTGGTTTGAAGGTGGTTATGACTCAGGCAGAATAGAGTACACTTTATAATAATTTTCCACTTAATTAATCAAAAATATGATTTCACATTTAAATCGGGTTTTGAAATTTAGGTGGGAAAAAACGTTGTCAGCTTTCTAGAATTTTCCCAGGTCGAGAGGTAGAACTAAATATTGTAGTTATATTTATGTCCATTTATAGATTAGTCTCTTTAAGGGTACAGTTTTTATATATATATATATATATATATTACGCAATTGTTTGTAGGCTTTACTTCATCGCACTTTTCATAGCCCTGTGTTATTGCTTTGACTTTAAACTGCGTGCCAGCCAGAGCATCTGGCAGCCTTTTTTTTGTCATATATTTGATTGGTGTAAATGCATCTTGTAGCCTACAGATTACATTTAACTCCCATGCCATTGCTTCATTTTCAGTGCCATCTACTAAGGCCGTACAGGAAAGCTACGTTACCAAATTGGGCGAGACTAGTTTTATAGATACTATTTTAGAGCCAGAGCATACGAACTGTGTCACTGAATATCAGTGTCACAGTACACATATAGTCCTAATATCAGCAGACTAGGGTACAGGAAAATTTAATAAATCTGGGGAGAACATGGAAAAAGTATGAATTTTCTAAGTATCTACTTACAATGATCAAATCAGATTTTTTTCAAAGGCCTATAACATAACACTCTGCATAGTCTATATTCTTGATTTTTCTGTTGTCATCGACAATAGGTTTTGGAGAAACCATCCCATTAAGGCATCTGTTCTGGTCCTTGTGTACTGCAGCAGTTTCCTAATGTTATATTGCACTATTTAGTAGCTCCATTGTAGTTCCAATTACCACATCTGTGTGTTACTGTCCGCCTGGCTCCGATTAATCTGCATCCAGATGTACCAAGACACCAACACACTGTATCTGTGTCTCAACTTCCAAGCAAGGAGTCCACCATCTCCCACTGGGTGTGCAGTCCTTCTGGAATGCAATGCAGAATCTAGTTGGGGTGCAGTTCTTCAATTAAAATAAATGTAATATATTTTATTCATCTAAAGGACTAGCCATAAAAGAAACATGCAATGAATAAAACATGCAAAAGAACAAAGCGCATCTGGCATAGCAGCATAATAGAAATACAACCCAAAACAACATTCAATAGTCAATAAAGTGCATATAACATAGCACAGTGAGGATGAAGCAATCCAATCAAAATCCATCAGCTGCTACTTTCGTTCAGGTGCCCTAGTCGTCACCAACCATAGACATGTAACAGAAGCTTAAAAACAATGGCCAAGACATGAGGTACTCAATTACTTCACAAAACAACATCCTTAAAACAGAATTCTAAGATGTAATACCTGCTAAAGATCTCACCATGGGTGCACTTGTTATCTAGTGCTCATAGCTTCTAGCTTCTGTCAGTGTTTCTCTTGTGAGATATCCTCTGAATGCCAGGGTCCTATCATAGTTCTAACATTATTAAGATTTTACAAACATATTTTCTCTGATCCTCCATCCTCCAGCAGACATGCCACCATCAACAACATCTGCCATGGGGACTTCTTTTTATATATTATACCTTCACCTCGCTCATTATGACCTCCACTCTGAAAGCAACTATTTAGACCACCTCTTTTATTACCTTACTCACGGATCTTCCAAGTTCCTAGATCGCTCAATTGGCCAGTGTACTAGGTCACCACCATTCATATGACTATGCCTTGTTGCAATGGACATCCTAAATCAACTGACATTCAAACAAGAACCTTTTAAGAACTTCCAAAGCAAAATAACCAATATCCCTCCTCAGCATCCCAGACTCATTTATAGAAGCCCCCAACTCTTCGCTTCGGACACCCATCATGGCTCTACAAAGTTTTCCTGGTCAACATAAATAAAACTTAAAATGTCCACAACAGCAAACATAAATGAAAAGCTCAACAACAGCCAAAGTTAAATCAAACTATTTGAAAAATTACGGAGTCACAATCAATTTTTTTTCATAATGCCCAAAAACAGTCAAAGCTAAATACAAACTTGATATCATCCAGTATTGGGGTATCTTTCATAGATTCACATGCTTCAATCATTCCCTGTCGAAGTGGGAGTCGCACAGTAATTTAAATGAAGCAGTAATTAAAGAACTTCCATAGGCTATCATGGTGGCATCCATGCACTTAAAAGCCTATCTACCTCCTTTTCTAAAAAAGGACCACATTTTTTATAGGGATTGCTTGTCAGTAACCAGCACCATATAGAACCTTCCCAATATAGGCTGAATCCCTCAGATTGTCATTGTATGTCGAGTGTAAAGGAAGTATCCCGGAGCTCTGCTCAGTTCTTCAACATTTCTCTCAGATAAGTCTCACTTTTCTTACTGGACAATGTCTGATAGGAAAGGACTTTTTTGCCCTTGTAAATCCTGTGGGAAGAAAAGGGTTCATCTTGATGATGCCCACAAGGATTGCATCTATTGCCTCTATCCTCATCATGAGGCAAAACAATGTAAAATTTGCCGCACCTTTTCATATAAGACTCTTAGAGATAGAGAGGGCAGACTTTTGTTGTGGCTGAAGAAGACTCAAGGAGCGTCTTCTGATGAGGAGAGCAACACTTCCTCTAAATCCCATAAGAGGCCCAGGTCGCCTGAGAGTCAGCCTGAGGAGGTCAAGAAACAACCTAAAACCTCTCATCTGACTAAAGGCTCATTAGAGCTAGTCTTGTCACATCATTCTGGGACTTCTAAGGCAAAACTGGAATCTTCAGGACCTTCCAGGCATAAATCCAGCCACAGATCCTGGTCGGTGTCAGTTTCACCATCGATTCCTGTTTTTTCAGCAATGCTGATGACGACTACTCTCTCATCGTCAAGACCATCGATGGTGCCTATGACATCGACGGCGAGCATCAACGCCTGATATCGTCGACACTATCCTTACCATCGACGAAGACCTCAGCGACGAGGATGCCATCATCGACGCCAGCAGCGACGCTACCATCACCGATGATGGCTCCACTGTCGACGAAGATTCCACCGTTGACGAAGGCTCCACCGTCGACCAGCACACTGTTGATAGCTCCGATGACGACATTGACGATGATTTTGCCGTAAACAAGAAAATCAGGGTCGCTCCACCGTTGATCAGCACACCGTCAATGGCTTCTCTAACGACATCGACGACAATTTTGCCATCAACAAGAAAATCGCTGTGGCCTGGATTCTAATCGCCAGGCAATATTTTGCCTTTACTACCTGGTCATCTTCTAGACACAGAGGAAACGGATGAGGATGGTCCTTTTAGGACTGCTCATAGTCCTTCTGAACTTAATGGCGTGTCAGGAGGAGGATGAGCACTATTATGATGAGGAGCAGTACTACCAACACTATCCAGTTCCTCCTACACAATATCAGCATTTTAGATATTATTTTGATCCACCAAGGCAAGAACCTGCTCAATTACTTTCTTATTTAACCCCTTGGACGCTAAGGGAATTCAGCTCATTTAATGAGATTTCCATTGAAATGAATGGGCAGTGCATGACAAGTTACCCTTGTCATTAGCATCCAAGTGGTTAATACAAGACTTACAGGCCATTCTCACAGACTACAGAAAAAGGTTCTGCTCTAAGAGGAACACATTACTGTACTGCTGCCTCCATCTGCACAACCTGTAGCACCACTTACACCAATACTGCCTCCTCCTGCTATTCCTAGGATGATGCCACGTCCCATCATCCCTGTTCCTCCTAGAGAAGATCCATCCTCTCCTGAAGAAGTGCCTGAAGAGGGAGAGATTCACGATCCTCTTCCACCCAATGATGAATGGGATAACTATATTATACCTTCACCATCCCCCCCTCCTTGTCGTCCTTCTAGCTCACCTCCAGAGGACATTGGAGGTTTTCATAATCTGATGGACAGGGCAACATCCAGATTTTATCTGTCCACAAAAGTCAAGCAATCAGATTGTTTCTGTCCAGAAGTGCAATCAAATATACTGGGCATGTCGTACGATGGAGACAGTCTACTTGGAAAACAGCTGTTTTCTCCAGGCAAGGCTCACACAGGAAACTAACATCATAAGCACGTGACTCAGGTCGCAAGCAATGACCAAATCAGGGTATCAGCTACTACTCCCCCCCCAAACGATGCAAATGTTCCTAGTCATATCCATCAATGGCGCAATATTACAATGGAAAGATTGTCTTGAGTCTCATATCTTATGGCCACACTCTGGAATTCATCCAGCGCCCACCAAACACTCCACCCAGGGGCTCGCACCCCCCTTGTCTTCACTTACTCAAATAGGAAGTGAAGATTATGCTACTTAAAGGGGCAATAGAGAAGGTTCCAGTAGCACAAAGAAGAAAAGGCTTTTACTCCAGCTTCTTCCTGATGCTTACGAAATCGAGAGAGTAGAGACCTATTTTAGACCTCAGACCACTGAAAAAAATCCTAAATTATCAGACCTTCAGAATGGTTATACTCTCCGACATCCTTTGGTGCCTCAACAGCGGGAACTACATGACATTGCTGGATTTAGAGGATGCTTATATCCATGTTCCTATATACCCCAAACATAGAAACCTCCTCCAATTTACAGTGGCTGGTACCTACTATCAGTTCTGAGTCCTACCTTTTGGCCTCAAATCTGCTTGCAGATTTTCACAAAGTTTCTGGCCCCAGTGGCAGCCGCCTTGGGAACCAGGGTCACCAAGTATTTCCATATATGGACAATTGGCTCCTGAAAGTTCCTTCGGCTTGTCTAGAGGCTGCAGCTACAAGAGATTGCATGCATCTGTTCCACAAATTAGGCCTTTCTATAAACCAACGAAAATCATCATTTTTTTCAAGTCAGACAATGACGTTATTAGGGGCCGACTTGGACACCATTCAGGAAAAAGCTTTCCTTTCACAAGAACGGCAGGACCGGTTGCAAACCTTGGTTCTCAGACTATCAAAAAGAAAGAGCACTTCTGTGATGACATACAAATGTCTACTGTGCATGGTCTCCTTAGCAATTGGCCTAGTACCACTAGCTCTTCTTCACATGAGGCCTTTGCAAGGAGAACTCCAATGTCAATGGATTCAAAGTACGGATCTACTGGATAGCTATCACTGCACGCAAGAGAGAGGCGTTCAAATGGTGGACTTTGAAGTCACACCTCTCTCAGGGCCTCTCCTGTCTGTCTTTGATCTCGAAATTTATAGTCACCACCAATGCTTCCATGGAAGGTTGGGGAGGTCATCTTCAAGACCTTCAGATTCAGGGAAAATGGTCCTCATCCCAGCTTCAGATGCATATCAACAGGCAGGAGTTGAAGGCTATTTTTTCCCTCCCTGCAGGCTTTCCCCCCTCGGATAAAAGGTCCATCAGTTTTGGTCAGTACGGACAATACCACAAGCATGTTTTATGTCAACAAACAAGGAGTAACTACATCTCTTACTCTCTCTCAGGATGCCCAGCAGCTCTGGAGCGGGCTCACATTTCACGGGATATCCTTATCAGCGGAACATGTTCCGGGGCTTCGGAATACTCTGGCAGACACCCTCAGCAGGACTAAAGACAACTTCCACGAGTGGGAGCTCGAACAAGACCAACTTGACAGGATTTTTTCACATTGGGGGAAACCAGCGCTGGACCTGTGTGCGACCCACACCAATTCCAAATGCCAGTTCTTCGCAAGCAGATTCCCTCTCCCAAACTCTGGGGGGAATGCCCTTTCAATACATTGGTCAGGAATATATGCTTACGCCTTTCCTCCCATTCCACTCATACTTAATGTCCTTACGGAAATGAAAATGGAGCACTGCCGCCTTCTTCCGATAGCCCCCAGATGGCTCAGATAGCACTGGTACATGGAGCTTCTCCTCCTCTTGGAAGCCCAGCCCATCCGTTTGCTACCAACACTAACTGTTGACCAGGAACCAAGGTCAGTTGTGTCATCTGGAACCAGCATCTCTTCATTTGGATGCGTGGCTCCTGAATTCTTTGAATTTAAGGATTTGACTATTGCGCAATAGTGCAAAGACCTTATCGCCAGATTTCGTGCGGATAGCACCAACAAGAGGTACGGACTGAAATGGAAGCAATTTTTCCTTTGGTATCTGCAACGCAAGGTACATCTGTAGCTCTCTGCTCCAGAGCAAATCCTACTATGCATACTGTTTTAGGCAAAATTTGAGCTGGCATACATATCAATTAAGGTTCATCTGGCAGCTATCTTTAGAAATAGGTGGTCCCCGAAACGTCTATCTCTCTGCTCTATCAGAGTTGTACAGCAATTCATGAAATGACTGTTTCGTACTTATCCACGTGTTCAAGCTACACCCCCTGAGTGGCACTTAAATGTACTCCTATCACAATTTATGAAGCAATTATTTGAGCAAATCCACAGGGCAGACATGAAGTACCTGATGTGGAAAGTTGCTCTCTTGCTCAACCTAATATCAACTAGAAGGGTTAGAAAAATACAAGCTTTCACCATAAAACATCCTTTCTTTTGTTTTACAGATGAAATGGTTATCCTCAGGACGAATCCCAAATTCATCCATAAGGTTCCTTTGCAGTTCAAACTTAAACAAACCTGTAATTCTCAGGACTCTCTTCCCGGATCCTTCTACACTTGTGGAACAAACACTACACACTCTAGACATCAAGAGGTGTCTTAAATTCTCCCTGCAAAAGACTAAGTCTATCCGCATGACAGATCAATTTTTCGTAGCCTGTGGACAAGGATGTCAGGGCACTGCGGTTTCTAAAGCTACCATTGCAAGTTTGATAGCAGCCACAATTCAGTTTTGACATGATAAGGCAGGCAAACCTTTGTCAAGGGCACTGAAAGTGCACTTCATAAGAGCAGTCTCTTCATCTGCTGTCATGTTCGCCACTGGAATAAATCTGCAAAGCTGCGACGTGGAAAACAACGCATACCTTCCTGCAGCCCTACAGCCTGGAGTCGCCACAGTGTGCTGAGGCAGCCATGGTAGAGGCAGTACTACGTCATTTTTTTCAGTAAGGTGAGTCTTTTTATTTAGAGGAGTTCTTTTCTGTTGTCGGTATTAATCTCCATTTGAAAATGTATCTTTATTGGTTATTAAAGTCAGTATAATTGTTTAAGCTGTTAATAGAGTTGTTTATTTCACATGTCAATTTCCTTTACATGCATTTATTTTTATGCCAACACTTTCACAAGACACTCCTTATGTGAATATATTTTGAAATATTATTGACACTACCCACCATCCACTAAGGGTGCTTACTGATTTTACATTACTGCTTGCTATTCTGATTCAAGCATCTGAATCTATGAAAGATACCCCAAAACTGGATAAGAAATAAGTTACTTACCTGTAACTGCAGTTATCTAGTATTGATATCTTTCATAGATTCACATGCAACCCACCCTCCTCCCCGCAGAGGCCTCACTTACACTCCAGTATTACAATCCACACACTATTAAATGCATGGTTGCCTCCATGATAGCCTATAGAAGTTCTTTAATTTCGGCTTTATTTATATTACCGTGGGACTCCCACTTCGACGCGGGGGATGATTCAAGAAAGATATCAATACTGATAACTGCAGTTACAGGTAAGTATCTTATTTCTTACCCAATGAAAGGACTTTATTGACCTTTAAACTATCCTCTAATCCAACAAACGGAAAAAGTTCTTCAATGCAGTCCATTACTGAGTCATATCCCTGCCCAATACCTCAGTCACTTCATCAAAAAGATTGACTAATTAAACACATCATTGACATTACCAATATTACTTCTGACAAGTCCCCATCTGTTCCTGATAGACACAAATGAAACGTTACTTAGATGATTACATAAATGTCTTCGTATCACTACTTAACTCAACTTCACACCATTGCCACCATCATCATCATTGTCAAATATCTAGCCACTGAATCGCTTAAACCCTTGCTTTACATTGTCAATCCCTCCCTCACCATAAATACATTTCCTATGTTGCTCAGAATAGGCCACATTCTGGCCCATCTAAATAAATTTAATCTCAGTGCAGGTTTGCTTTCAAACTAAGACCCTCCCACCCCTGCAGAATATGTAACAAGGTACTGCAGGCTCTCTGACTGGACATTTCCTTCGGTAAGTCAAGAGGGAATTGAAACTCTGCCTCTCCAGGCAACTTCTTTCTCAGTCCATCTGAACCTAAGTGGTTAGTGCAGGACGATCCTGTGGGTCAACCTCACCCCTCCCCGTAACCTCCCATAAGCCCTTAATCTGTGAGCCATTTGGGGAGAGCCTGAGACCAATTGTGTGTTTTGTTTACAAGAGGGGATTCTTTCTCATCCCATTGACTCTCAGTGTGCGCAATACCCACCTTACTGTAATTGTTTATTGAGTGTGAAGTCTCTCGAGAAGAAAAGGCACACCGATCTGCAAATAGGTATATACTGTCTATGTAACATATTGTGAAACTTGCTAAGATTGCACAAAAAGCCCACCTTCTTTGCAGCCCCTACTGTTTCTCTGACATTGCAGTCATCATTAGGGATCTTAATGACAATATTTATTAAGTGACCACAGCAAGAACTGTCCCATCCCACATACCAAAGCTGCTTTGCTGCTTGTTGCTGCCCCGACCAGCTTAAGCAAGCCTTTTACTTCTGGTGCAGTGACAGGCGAAAGTCACTGCTCCACATTATTCTCAACACATCTTTGGTGACCAATTCCACAGAGCGGCCAGACTTTCCAATGCCAGTGCTAGAGTATGGAAACAACAATAGGCTCAAATGGGCAATTTTACATGATTATAATTGCGAATATTAAAAGTTTAAAGCCAGGCATATTAGTGTTGCCAGTGCTCGGCATAGAAATAGAGCAGTAGTGGCTGCTACAGGACGGAGGAGCCGCCACTGAAATAGAGCTGTAAAGTAAAAGGCAAAAAAATTATGATAAAACCACTTCAAAGGGGTGTTCATTCATGATTGCTAGATTTTCTGTTAATCGTGCATTAATTGCTATAGGCTGGGACATTTCATTAGAAGTGTGAATTTGTCATTTTTCCCAACCAAATTATGCCTCATTTCAACTTTCCTGTTTTTAAAAGCGTGCTGTTTACCCACTGTGTACTATTACTCTCTTTCAGTTGGATATTTTGTTTCTGGTTTTCATTATTTAACTGCAACATTTGAGTAAATGTGTTAGTGAAAACAATTAATGCTACATCGACTTATTTTCTCAGTTTCACAAACCTCCAGGAAGTTTCTCTCGTAGTACATTTTGGGTGCATTTTTATTTTGACAAAGTCTCAAAGTTTATATTAGAAAACCTTTGCTGCATGACTTGAAAGATTAATGCATCTATTGTACAAACCTCTGTTTTCTCGGAAGTCAGTTTTCCTATTGTCTTTTTCAGATACTGCAGTGGAAAGGCATCCACAGGTCTGTCAGAGATTGAAACATGTTTCCCAGTGAGATGTTTTGACAAAGGGATCGAGCAAATTTGCATTTGGACTCTTTTATTTCCAAGCAGTGTACATAAAATTGGCACGGTGCTAATGCACCTCTTACAAGCATAATGCCATCACTGCCTAATGAACAAGGTATGCTACTTTTCCAGTTAATACATTCTCTGTTTCAGCATGCTTTTTTCATATTTATTAACACAAATTAGATATATGGATTTTATATATCACCTTTATGTAGTCATATCAGTATACTTATAATAAGCTTGAAATAATGGATTAAAACGACTATGACATGAGTTTTTTTTTCACTAAATCACAATGGTTAGTGCACATTGTTTTAATCTTTTCCGAGGAAATGTTTGCAATTCTTTAATACTTAAATAACGAACAAAAGGCTTTCTATATTTGCAAAGGATCTAACCTTGTACTTTTGACAATGAAAAGGCTCCATGATACTTACTACTACTAACACACACTAGCATAATCATTAGGTCTGGCTTGCATTTTAAGTTATAAGCTAGAAACTTTGGCTGCCTTTGCCAATACCTGATAGCAGTAAACACAGGTACATTATGAGAAAGGGCTGGCAGAGTTACTGAAAAGCATTAAAAAAGAAACACTAGCCATACTAGCCATAGATTATTAAACTATTAATAATAAATATACACAAGGAATTGAATCAGTGATCATACATATATTGCTTTTAGTATTGTTTAAGGATTAATTGTTTATAAGTAGTCCATTCAAACCTTGAGCCTAAAGATATTTGAAAAACATAGCAACACAAGTTGGAAGGCAATTATATTGAAAGACATACAAAGAACAAATATAAATGACATAACTCAAAAAGCTGGTATTTAAATGACTGTCAAGATATATACATTACATTAGTACAAATATGAAAGCTTAGTATCCTACAAAACCAAATCACAGAAAAACATGTCATTTCTTTTCTGTGGTTTGTTATATCAATTCAGTTGATGCGGTCTCTGGGGTGACCTTTTCCACTATATTCTTAAGGGAAATGTTTTGTTTGGCACACACACTCCACCTTGCTTAATACCACTGACGCCTTTTGACCTCCTTCGGGTGCGACATGCAAATTACTTTGAAGTCATCATCAGTATGTAATATTCTAGAAAGGGATACTATAATATAATCAGCGGTATGTTTGTATTGTTTAGATGTGGGTCCAGAGAAGATATACCAAGTAAGGGTATCTAGTCCATTCCTAAAATTCATCCTGGTATTCATGGTATTTGTATGCTATGGACAAAAGGCTATACAATTATAAATGTAAATGTCCATGCATTGCATGTCCCATCACACACCACAGGTTCTAAAACAATTAGTTGCGCCCTATTTTAAAAGTCTTAATCGCAAGGCACTTTCGATTGAAAGAAAAAGTCTGTAATCAGGTAAAAATGTGTCATTAGCGAAGAGTTTCAAGTACCCCATACATTCAGAGGATTATTTATTTTCCTTGTTAATTCTATGTTGCACACTAACATGTATAAGTTGTGAAGAGTGGCAGGGCAGACTGACGCTTTTTCTCCCAGGCATCTGAAGCAACCTTGCTTCCTGTTACTGATCTAATAAAGAGACGCAAGTCAATCAGGTACGAGGTGCTTGAGTCTGATGCAATGGTTACTCACTGGAATCTTAGGAAATGTAGTGTGGAGGTTCACCTGCTATGATGTTCACGTTTTTTTTTTTGACTACGTCTTGGTGCAGGTACAAGAGTCCAGAATGTTTCATTTCCTCTTTTTGAATCAAGTGAGCATTAATCTTTCTAAAGAGTGGCACCAAGAGAAGACTTGCAGTCTGCCACAGAAACTTGTTCATGTTGGTGTACTATTTTGTAGGCAGTTTCTAATGAGGCTTACGGTGCAATATACAACGTTTTAGTGTTGCAGTTGGTGAATTCAGACTGTCTTTTGATTTACTTTTTGTATGTCAATTCTTCCCCTTCTATGGTACTGTCAGTCCCTGTAAAATTCCCACATTTGTGGAGGCCTTTTGCAGGTAGGAGCTCAGCATGTTGTGCTGATTGGATGGAGATCCTTGTATATCAGTATTGGAATGTACCAGGATATCTCTAAAGTTTTGAATTATTTATAATGCAAACACGGGTTGATCTTTTAATTGATCAAAGCAGAAAAGTAGGTGCCAGTAACTTGTAATGACTTTTTAAATTGGTGTTTTTGTTAATAAATGTAACACAGACCATCCTATCTAGTTCTTTACTTTATTTAGGTTCTATAAGATACTCTCTTGGTGTGTACCAACAGCTCTTTTGTAAAGATTATTTGGATATTTTCTCTCCCTCAATTTACTGAGTAACATATCTTTGTTCTTGAAGCAATACCCCTCCTCCTGAAATAATTTCTCCAAATGTGCAGGAATTGACTGAAGCTGAGGATATTCTTAGGTTTCTATGGAGGCCACTAGTGTAGTACAGAAAAGTAATTCTATCCAGTGCCTTAGTATACAGCGTAGTATATTTTCGATCTTCTTTTTTGTATAATCAAATCCAGGAAATTATTATGCTCAGTGTTCTGTCATTCAACCATTCCACAAAGTTGTGGAGCCCTGCTTCGTCTCCATTTCTTATCATGAAAACATTGTCTATGAATGTCTTCCATGTGGGTATGTGGTCTTTAAACAGAATATTACAGTTTTTCCATTTTCGTACTTGGCCCTGAACATTATGGCCATCTCTGGAGCAAATGGACATCCCATGGCAGTACCCTTCATCTGTGTAAAGAACTTTTGGTTGAAGTAGAAAAAATAATGTTTAAGCATATCTATGCTAGTTCCAGGATAAACTTTGTGGGAACATCATGAGGTCTGGCTCTCCTTTCCAGGAGACATTCCAACGCTTTGATCACTGCATCTTGGAGTTTATTCGTATACAGACTGACTATATCCAATGTCAACAATAATTCTTCTCTTGTCTCAAATTCCTTTTGTTCAATTTTGTTCAAAATAACCATTGGGTATATTAAATAGCTGAGATTTTGTGCATTCATCGGTTTAAGGATACACCAACATATTTAGCTAGTGTCTCTAACTGGGTGTTTACCCCAGATATTATTAGGTGACCTTGTGGATATAGGTGGTCCTTGTGGATCTTCAGTACGATACATATTACTAGTGTTCTGGGAGTATTGTTAATGAGGAAAACCTTTTTGTTATCTGTTACCCATCCCCTATTTATACCTGCTTCTACAGCCTTTTTAATTTCTTCCTTAATAGTGCGTGAGGGTTCCCCTGTTATTCTTCTGTAGTGTGCTTCATGTTTAAGGTGATTGATAACCTAACTCTCCTAGACATCACAGTCCATTAAAACAACAACCTAGCCTTTATTGGCTGGTTTAATGATTATATTGTCTTCCGCTTTCAAGCGTTAAAGCATTCTCAGTCGTTGATGGTTGTTCTTGAAATATTTATTTTTCTAGTCATTATTATCCAATTACCTCAGCATGGTTTTTCAGAATGTTAGAACCTCCGTAGGGATGTTACTTGCTGGTGGATAAAAGTTAGAGGTTTTTCTTTTAACCTGGGAAAGGTTTGAAGGAGGTTTCATCCTTGTTGGCAAAGAATATTCTTATATTCTATATATATTTTTTTTAAAGAATATTCTTAGACATATTGTGTTATTGGTACACCTTGTTCAAGCAAATTTATCTTTGCTTTATCCAATGGTCTTTTTGAGAGGTTGTATACAGAGACTAGATCTTTTTTCCCCATCTGTAGCTCTGCCTTCTTATCCATATCTTTCCCGTTCCTTGATGGTGTTTTTCGACCTTTTTCCCTTGCCTCTCCCCTAGCCTCTTCTTAAAAATAGACCTCTGTGTTGACCCTTGAGGCTGCTTGTTGCCGGTTCTGTATCACTTTCATTTTTTAAGTAAAATAAACTGTCAGAGAAATTTATGAATTGCGTCTCCTCTGCCCTTGATAGTGGGGTAGTATCTTTGTGTTTTCCTGGTTGTTATAGTGATCTTTTCTATAGTATGAATACACCTTTTCATGTGAATATTTTCCAATATCCTGTTGGAGTATTTTTTGTGTGAAGTATTCTGTGTTAGTTTTGAAATAATGTATCTCCTTGTTAATACGGGAAAATAATGTTTTTGAGTCCGAAATGGCTCAATATGTTTGAATCACTTCCTCCAGTTCTTTTATCAGTTCCAATTCTTTTTTACTTCTTTTCTCGGCTGTTTTGATTGAGAGGAACACCAAATTTCTGGAGCAATTTGTTCCATTGGGACAGAATTCACCCAGGTACACCGGGTCATAAATAAAGATAACCTTTACATTTTTCAATTGCTGGTTCCAAGTGTAGGTGTTCTAGAAGGACTTTACCATGCAAGGTTGTGCAAATTTGCTTCCTCTTTAGTCCTGACAATTTTTTCTGCCTCTGCTTGTTGGATACTGGCTCCTTTTCATTCATCCACTGAGAACGATGAACAGTAGCATTGATGTGATTGCAGGATGATAATCTGCAGCCATCCTGAAAGCTGCCAGTCCCAAGATGCATGCCAGTATTGGACTGGTTTGTTGACCACTCTGTCACACTGGCACTGACAAATAATCCGGCTTTGAAGGACCAGTGTTTTTAGTTCTGCCATGGCTCATGAGACCAAAGAGAACAACCTACACACTGGTCCTTTCAAGCCAGTTCATTTAGCAGTGTAACAGTGACACAGTACCCAACAAGTCAGTCCAACATGGATGAATACCTGGAGTCTGATTGTGACCATAGAGATGTATACACAGAATGGTATTGTCTGTGCGGGATCCATATTGCAGAAATCAGGACGTGATAAGGATCCGTTAAAACAACAATTGGGAAAGCACCAGAGAGCAACATTACTTTTTATTATTGTATCTGTAACACTTTAAATGTTCTATACATATTTGCACTTTGAGACACAGAGGTATAACATGATTTGTCCAGAATCGCATAAACGTTGGTGATAAACAGGGATTAGATTGGAGAAGTCTGGGATGAGAAGTCACCCACCAAGCTACTAGACCATATCTACTCATTTATCAACTTCAGCTGAAAAAATAATTGGTGGATCTGTGATTGGTATTATGCAAAGAGGAATTCATTATAATTGTATGAGGCACAAATCATGCACCTGTGTCCAACTGAGGTATATTCACTTTCAGAGTTGAATACACATTTACTATAAAAAGCTTCTGCTCCCTCTTTTGGCTTAGAATTGCTTGAATTTTAACACCTAAAAGGAGGCAAGAGTTAAAATAGCCAATTCAAGTTGGAGTATATGTGAACGTTCAGACAAAAAAGAAAAAGTGTTAGAGAACCTAAACATTTGTTTCACTTTCACTAAGCCTTGGTTAATGAGAGTATAAAGATACTTGATCTTCACCCATTCATTAGTGGATATTTACCTAGAAACCTTTGAGGAAAACATAGCTGCATGCAGTCCTTCTTAATACAACCAATAATGACACAGAAAGACAGCATAAAAGGACATATTACTTTAATACCTGATATTGTATTAATGAAAGGGATGGAAAATACCTGATTTGTACACCCAAACATAACATTTAAAAACCTCAATCCAGAAGCATAGCTCTGATTTATTCATATTTGCCCTTTCTGATGGCCTCACAGATCTTGAAGAAGATCTTTTGATTACAGTTTAGCTGCCTAGTTCTACCCACATATTAATATAGATTTTAATTTCTCTTGTATCACTGTCTGTGCAATCTCTACACTTCTCAGAATGAATGAATGAAAGATGAATGTCACATACATTGCACACAATGATGTGTAAATGAGGTTGGAGAACATAAATAATTATGTAACTTTAGCTCTAATACTTCAAACATTCTCTCCCAGAAGTAAAGCAATAAAAGACAATCTTGCATTCTAGCATTTGCATTTCCTGAGGTCATTCTGCTATTCCAGCATATCTTATCGTTCCCTTAGCCTACATTAAACATTTCAACCAGTATCCAGTAAATGTGCAAGAGAGCCTTCTGAACAAGACTTAAATTGGGCAACAAATACCATAATGCTACTGTTCTGCAAGTCAATTCCCACTTGGATTTTGTAAAAAAATAATTCTTCCTCCTACCCATTCTTGATTTTGCTCATTATGCCCTTTGTCATATCATGAAGATGTTTGTAGCTAACACTAATCAAATTAGACCGTATGTTCCCTCATTGCGGGTGGGCCTACGATTACACCTGTTACCGCACATCTCTGCATTATGCATTTCACGTCTTTTTTTATCGCTCCTAGTAGAGAGCGGATGCAATTAAAAAAATGCATCTTAAGCAGGCCAAATGTGCTTGGATTTACAGAGAGAAAAATGCCCGGTACTTGACAGAATTTATCAATGCGATATTTATTGCTTCAGTAACTGGGTCGCTCATAGTGAGTACTTTTGTCTTTTTATGCAGCATTTTTGGATTACCAGCAACCTCTCTTGCCAAACCTGAATATCTTTAAATTGTAGTGTTTGAAGTTTTAGGCTCATAGAGAGAAAGGCCACCATTTCATATGATTTTTGACAGAGCTTCTACAATGCCCACAAAATCTAACTAGCACTGGTAAATTGTTTTTTTTGAGGAATTCTATCCTCTTTGTTAACTTAATACAAGAAAGTCTTCATTATACAGGAAATTATGTGATATTTGTGCAGCATCTCCATTGACAACAAGTAAAAACTTGAAAATGCTTGTTTGCTACTATAATAAAATTGGAATGAGAAAAATGAAAGAATAAAGAGTATGAAAAGAAAACACCCTATAGGAAAGCATTGTGAAAATTATCCCAATTTTACGTTACAGTGACTGCAAAACAACGTGAAAATATATCTAACTGTCCTTCAAATGGTTCTCTGGTTTCTGGGTGCTTTCTGGGGCTGACTGATGAGTGAATGCGAGCAAACTAATTATAGTGGTTAATCTCACTGAAGACTTTTACCTTCACACATGATGATATGTTTGGAGATTCAAGATCTTCAGTGCATCAACCATAAAAGCTGTAGGTGGAAGCATCATTATTGGATGAATTGAGTAAGCATTCACATTTTAACCTTTAACTTTTTGCCTAAATCTCAGAGCAGGTAAAACCTTTAGGTTGAGACCACCAAGATTATATCATTTTCAAGTAGGCTTAGATGATTACCCCAGTCCTTGAGGGTTATTGTAGTGCATTAACGTTAAAGAATAGAAATCCTCTCTGCAGGGCTTTAGTATTTTCCAACTTCAGGAGGGGTCCACTAAGTCCAATTTGAGTACCACAAGAAATGTCTTGTTTCAGTTATCTTCAGACAGGCAACATATTACTCTATTCTGGACGTGCCACAAAAACCAAGCCTCAGAAATTATGTTTCATTGGGGAAGCTGAACAAATGTCCAATTCCAATTGCTTCATTGAAATTCTACTAGGAAAATAATAGTGTCTTCTCTCCTGCGACTGTCTGCATCCTTCAAACACAGGCAGGGAGTTTTACCTATATCAGGACATTGACTCCATGAACGCTCTTCATCAATAGGGGACCAGAGCAAAGTGCTTCAACAGAAGCATTACGTAGAGAGTGCTCCAGTTCTCACCAGTACTCTGACAGGCAGGAGGGTAAAAATTATTTAGCATCGGGCGGGTTTCTCTCATCCTGTATGAGGCAAACTCTATACATGGAGTGGGACAAGCAATGTTATTTTACAGGTCAAGCCAGCCATTCATTAATATTGAAGTCTAACAAACTAAAGTGCCTAATAGTTTCCAGATGTTTGGGGTTCAAAATAATGCACTATGTTATGGCATAAAAGTTGTCCAAAGTTCCATTAACCCAAAAAGATTAATCCCTTTTTCAAGTGTGGCTGCGTGGGGCACTAGCCTGCCTGCCAACTCAATCCAGCCTACCAACTTTATCTAGCTGGACTTTAAAGGAAAGAGCCTTCTTTGAACAAACACATAGATGGCCCCTGTTCTTGATCCAGGTACCTTTTTTAAATACATAAGATACCAGATCAATATATTCAAATACCAGTGTCCCTCTTGACAGACCCAGGTGTTTCATCTTCCCCTTCTGGCATTGTGCAGGCAGACCTTGGAATTGGCAGCTGAATGTGGTGGGATCACTGATAGACATTTGCATGCCTTTTGCAGTGCATTTAATATGAACTGATGCAGAATAGATTTCATAGTTCATAACTTCCACACTGATCTTTCAATGGTGACGATCACATGCTCTGTTTTTGAAGTAATTAAATCTAACATACCCATCACTCCTACTTCATATATCTGTACACTGTCCCTGCACACTGTACAAAATCCCTTTGTGTTTTTCTACTTTCTATATGACTTGAGCCAAATGCTCCCAAAAATATAAAGAAATAATAGTGAAACAGGACAATCCTATCCAGTTTCCTTTTCCACCTAGGGGCAAAATGGCATCTGCCTAATGTTGTCCCCGCGTCCTCTACTTGCTTAGAATTGGTGGCCAGAATAGTGGATGGTGGATCCGGGGCAGAAGGAAGTTTCAGCTTTCCTCTGCTAATGCTTAAATAAGAGCATTCAATTTCCTTTAATAATGCTGTTTCTTCCCATTCATTGAGTGGAAGCATCTCTAAAACATTAAACCATAATGAATGGAAGAAGGCACCCTTATTAAGTTCCCATTTCACCCTTGAAGCTTCAGGCTAGTCTCTTTCCGGTGACTACTTTAATACACTGACAGTTCTTCTCAGAACTTCTCAGCCAGTTTAGAGAGCATTCAAGAAAAATTACTACCTTAGCAAAAACGTTTTCTTCATTGACTATTAATGGTGCTGTGAGCCGCATATTATTCCGTGAAACATGAATTATAGCAATATTCTTTTTGCTATCAGTATGCCCCATAATAAAACCAGTTTGATTATGGTTAGGAAGGCCTTTGTTCGGTTCACCTATTTCTTTGTTCAATAATCGATACAAAATATTAATATTAAAATTAAGAAATGAAACAAGGCTTGACTTCTTGCATAGCTCCAGGTTTCTGTCTGTATTCTGGCGCACAATCCGTAATAAACAAGATCTACTTAGTACTTTTATTAAACAGCAAATAGCAAAAAAAAATTTTGTGGCAAACGTTGATGCTATTCTGCGTGGAATCTACTATACCTGGTGCATGCCTTCTTTTCTCAAACTTTTAACAACACCTTCAATTTTCAGTTTCTTTACTGCTTCACTCAGAGGTTTGGGATATTCGTCTCTTTAAAAGGGTATTTCTGCATCCGAGACCAAACTATCTTTGCTGGCTCAATCAGTTGAAATTTAAGACTCATGTACACTATTGCAAAAATCATAAAATCAAATAATTCATGCCAGTTGTTGAATATTTTATTTTGCTAGTTACACTGCCTCCTTATATGGTTTATTCCAATCTTTTGCAACCTGTATACAAACAACTTACCATTTAATTCAGTATATTTGCAGTGTTTTCATCGTAATGAACTTAGCATATTTAGCTCTTTTAATTTTTTTTTTAAAACAGAATTTATATTTCATGTTAATTGCAGGTTCAAACGTTTCCCATTTTTCTTTTAGATTGAAATGTTGCTGTAATTTAATATTGATCTTCAGTCAGATGATCATTTTCAGTATTTCTTTTTTTTTGCTGAGCCATACCTTATTAGTCTCAAATATAGTAAATAGGAACTTTAATGGTTTCCAAAACTGTCTACGTCTTGGTGGACTACCTATAGCTACATCCTGAAAGTGTCCTATTTCTCCCACAGTATGCTACTGACAAACCTTTTTTTTTCATAAATCACGCATAAAAGTCTTGGTAGAATGTCAAACTATTAACTACAATACCAAACTGTTTTTGAATCGTTGTTTCCCTTAATGATATGGACTCCACTCCTCCATATGTTTCAGAAACTGTTGCCTATATAGTAGTCAATTTACTCCAAGCACTTGTTAGCAAAACACATTCATATAATTAAATATGAAAGAGATGTGATATTGATTATACATTATACCTTTTCAAGAATTAAACAAAAAGCAAAACAAACCATCAATGTTCAATCTGCAATGCGTTAAAGTACCTCACATTCCAGTTTTAGATGAGACCCAGGAATGATGCTTTCAATACTTTATTCCATTTCCTGCAAAGAGTTATTGCTATGTATCCTTGTCGATGTAGGTCCATGGTCTTCCTGGCACTTGTAATCTATGCATCAAAGGAGATTACTCTTTCAACATTGAATCCACTGACTGTTTACACCCTCACTAGGCGACTTCCTTATAACTGCTCTCATGACCACCAGTGCGCCATCTTATTCTACTGTTCCCATGCTTCATGTGAGGCACACACTAAGCTGTGTCATTCCTGACCTGTCCACTCCAGTCCAGGTCAGAGCTGCAATGGTTCTTCCTTCCAGGAAGTGACAGATACTCTGACCCTTTAGCTACCTGTGCTAACAGGCGCACTTGTCACGCATGCCTACAGAATCTCAGTGCTCAAGGGTATCTTGCTTGTGCGAACAGAATGAATCGCTTTTTGTGACATTTCACCCAAATTTGGAGTCACTATATATCCACCAGTTTCACAATATAGACTTATCCTTTGATATGGAGATTAGATGTGCTTTCGTGTGTAAATAGGATGGGGAACGTTCTAGTGACGAAAAGCTATGCAAATATGCTACTGTCACAATATTCCCAGGTTGGGAGAATCACAACTTCATTACAACATCTGACATTGAAGCAATCCATACTTTGGATTTTACATGTTTCTATTTGTTAATTGTGAGAAAGTTCTGCAGCAAATGCCTGTGTCCCAAAATAAGCTGCCGTACTTTGAAAAACTAATAATAAACCTCACCTCTGGCCTTCTAGACAGTTTTATTTGTAGCAGGATTGTGGACAGACGATTACCTGTTGTTGACATTAGGACATTCCATGCACTGGGCGAGCTGAATGTCCAAAACAGGCTGCCTACTGGCGTTCAGAGGCTTGGGGTTTGTTTAGCTTCTTTCACTCTGTTATTACCATTGATATGAATAGTGGTATCAGCTGATTCCATCTATGTATTAATACATGTCTCCAATTTTACATCCACTTGTTGGTGCATTTATGAACAGCAAGTATTCTTTGGCGTTTTTTAAGGTATCTTTACATTTTTTCCAAAAGTATTCCCACATTATTCTTGAGTACCGAACAAGTCAGTCAGTGTACACATGTGCCTGCTCTGAAAATATTTGCGTACTATAAATTAACATTCTGTGTTTGAGGTCATCGATGCTGGTATGTTATGTTTTTTAGGTCTCGGGTGTAGCGTTGCAGTGCGCAGCACTTCTCGCGCAGTGCGAGAACTCTTGAACGGGCTTCAGAAAGCTAACCACACACTCGTAAGTGTGGTTTTGCTTTTGAGGCCCGCCATTGGCTTTAGCGTGCTTTTTAAAAAAAAGTAAGACACGCAAGTGGGCAAAGGCGGGCGCATGTCCCCGCCTTTGCTCCGCCCATTCCTTCTGGTGTCTAGGATGCGCTGATGCGCGTCCTAGACACCGACAGGCTCCCTCGCCCCCGCACCACTAGTTTCGGTTTACGCCCTCGTTTTGCTTGTTAACACTTTTTTATAACAGACCCTGAGGCGGAGAAAGACAGACAGGACAATTAATGTTTTCTACCAGATCTCCAAAGAAATCAATAATCTGACAATCTGTGTAAACTGTTCTGATGCCTCTTGAATATTCCGGGTACAAAGACAAACAAACTGGTCTCCCCAGGACAGATTAACCTCAGAGCCTTGAGACAGATGTCAACCTTTGTTTGTATTAATATTTGTCTATGTCTTTCTCTTCATCTTATATATTTATCTTCGTTTATGACTGAATCCATCAATGCACCTATATCTCTACCAGCCTGCCTGTTTATTCTTCCGCCTATGTCTGTGCACAAGGCCACCTGCTGCACTACAAAACACAAAATATATAAAAAATAAATAAATGCGCAGCACGACTAAAATACGGTTTAGTTTAAAAGAAATTAGGATTTACTATATTTCAGTTTGGCCTCCTTTGTTGTGTTTGATATGAGCAGAGAGGCCTCAGTACTAAGCATTGTTTTTTTATTGGGGAAGTTACTCTTTGTACAAACATTACCACGAAGAACCAATCTACCCAGATAGTAACGCAGTTTGCCTCGAAGTTAGAACAAACTTTAGCCTACGCTGAAACCACAAGAGAAACAAACTGATAACATGTCACCTTAGTCGTAAGGGTTGTCACAACTGTATGTTTTTTGTACTACCACACTTGGAGACAGAGCACAGCACGCAGTGCGTATGGCACATAACACACTTAACCACAATGTGTCACTTGTGCACCTCACGGGTCCAGCAATCTATTTTCACAATACAACACCGGTGCACCTACCTTCTTAGTGTGCAGAGTTGTACAGCAAATCTAACAAAACAGAGAACAAAGATGCTGGACAGAGAATGCACTTGGTGTTGCAATAACCCAACTCTGTAATGCTAACTCGATCTACAGGAGGCCCCAGCAGGCTACCGTCTCTGCTTATTCTTTCTTATGGTTTCTCGCTGCTAATTCCACTGGGTTTCAACTTTCAGGTAGCCCCCCCTTCAGGGGTGGCAGGGTGGTTTTCAGACAGCAGCTGTCAGGGCTCAAAGACCCTCACATCCTCATCTGGGAGGGATTTCTACAGTCCAAAGTGAGAAGTGCAGTCTGAGTTTTAATTTGGAACTAGTTATTAAATGTCTGTTTTTGTGGAGGCTGCAAGCTACAGCCCCCTCCCTCCCCCCGACCCTCCTGCACCAGCGGGCAACTGAAACTGAACGTGGTGATGCCCAGGGGATTACAACGCTCCATACTTAGCCATGTATGAGAAATTCTGTGTTTCGCAAAGTTTAGGGTGTTTTCGAACATCGCTCAACTCTGCTGACGAGTCTTACTTTAATTAAGACTCTTAATAAAAATGTTATCGGTACTTTGGTTTTATCTACCAATAAGCCTTGTCTGCAAACAAACAAACAATCAAAAAAACACAATTTCCCACATTTGGGAGTACACGACATGATTCAATAACAAAAAATCCCTGTACCCTGGATTTTAGTTAGCAACCGTCTAGTCGACATGAGAACCAAAACTACTGGACCATTGCTTTGATTCCAACAACATCTCCTATCAATTTAGGATTAAGAGTACGTTCTCTAATGTCATACTATCCATACCAAACCACTGTTTGTAACTGTAAGCAGGAGACTCCGGGTAGGATTCAACTCGACACATCCATTGATGTCTGTCCCACTGAAACAGTCCATCCATCCACACTCAAACCTTAAAAAGATGAAAAAATGTGTGGCGGAGAGGAAGGCACCTCACGGGCGAACAACCCTCGGGGATCTTGGCAGATATTACCAATATTCAGCCCCCTTTCTCATCATTGGTTGTTATTCCTTTTCCAAGAAAAGAACAGTGTCAAAGCAAAAATAAAGGTGCTAAGCAGGAAGCTCAGGAAAATAGCTACCTGATGTGACAAACAAAGAGAAGTGAAGTTTAAAATCAACAGACACCCCAATTGTACGACTTTTATTACTAACTCAGGTGTGAACTGGTGAGTTAAAAAGGCTGGTAGCTTACTGTCGCATACCACTACCTGTAACCGACATGTTTCACTGCCCGGTAGACTTTATGGCAGATTCATCAGGGTTCACCACTATGTCACCGCACCAGTGTTGGACATCTTTAAATAGGAAACTGTCGAGTTGAAAAACAAACCCTGCATAAAATTAGTTTCTGGACCAAATACACCTCCTTTTCAAACCCAATTGTGAAAAAATAGGGAAATACGGGGTCATTACCCTCAACCAGCTATGTCCACTCGTACCAGCTGGTCAGGACAATCCTCCGCCCTGTTGTAGATTGTTATATCAATCTGAAAATAAAATCAAATTTAGAGTCATGTTGTCTAACTCTGCTTATGCCATCATTATATAGTAGCGTCCCAACTAAGCCACTAGTATTCAAACAACACACCAATGGCTGTATATATCAGCCATGTTTGTTCCCAAGCTGTGTGTGCAATGCACCGAGTTTTAAACCCAAGCTTAGATGTCAATGTGGGCTTAAACACACTCATGCAATGATGTCAATGTATGACTCCTCGAAACATGGTCAGCGATGTACATATTGACCCAATCCTCATTCAACCATACTTCGCAGTGATGTACAAAGTAGCGCCTGAACCATCACTGCACTGCTATTGTCAAAAACTCCAAATAGCTAGCACCTTCTCTTTACACCGTTTAGGTTTTCAATGTCGGGTGCATCGCTAAACACGTTCTTACAGCACCCACGGTGAGTGGAATCGGCACAACCCATCTCAGCCTTAGAGTCGAAGCGCTCCCATATCTCGACCAAGACGGTAAAGTCAGAGAGAACTGGGCATAGATGCAATCTCCCACCCTCTACTCCTCACCGTACAGTTAGGAAACCGGGACCGTATCTCATCCCAGGAACAAAAGCTCTGGCGACTCCCTGGTTTTTAAAGTTCCTGAACCGGTGCTGATTCCTCTGCGCGTCCGATCACGTGATCGGAAGGACACGCAAATGGGAGGGCCCGGTAGACAGGGCAGCGCCAAGCCGCTGGCAACTGCGGGCGCCATCTTTAAATGGGGTTTATAATTATATGAAACTTAGCGCCAGTTCTAATTCTCGAGATGTACTCGCCCTATTGAGATGCTACAACACTCCGAAAACTATTTCAGGATAGGCATATAACTGTGGGCAATACCTTCATTATGTCCATCGCTACACAAAATATAAATCATGTTTGTCGTTATTCACACGCAGTAAATTACTGCGGGCGCCATATTGGAATGGAGTTTATGGCTCTTTGTTATCAAACCCAATTTTTATTGTAAGACCAGTTATGATTAAACACAGCCTTATGGACTTTATTTTCAAAATAAACGTATGCCTTTGTATGCAACTATATATGTCAACACTTTCGGTCTAAAATCTAAGCGTAACCAGCTCTTAAAATCACCAATACAATGTATGAGGGTGATCTAGTTATATAAGTAAGGAAGCCAGTGACACTAGGAAATTGCATAATAAGTGCCAGGTGATATGTAGGGCCATAACTTGGAAAATACATATAGCAGCCCAACACAATAACACTCTAGATGGACAGCAGGGGCACAAGATCCAGACAGTAATATGTGCAAGATTATGGTAGTGGCAATGTTGATGGTTCTATTTGACTCTATTCCACTCTATAAATTAATTTAGGCCCTGTGTGTTACACAGGGCTTTTTAACTCACCAGTACACACCTGAGTTAGTAATACAAGTCGTACAATTGGTGTGTCTGTTGATTTTAAACTTCTCTTCTCTTTGTTTGTCACATCAGGTAGCTATTTTCCTGAGCTTCCTGCTTAGCACCTTTATTTTTGCTTTGACACTGTTCTTTTCTTGGAAAAGGAATGGCAACCAATGATGAGAAAGGGGGCTGAGTATTGGTAATATCTGCCAAGATCCCCGAGGGTTGTTCGCCCGTGAGGTGCCTTCCTCTCCGCCACACATTTTTTAATCTTTTTATGGTTTGAGTGTGGATGGATGGACTGTTTCAGTGGGACAGACATCAATGGATGTGTCGAGTTGAATCCTACCCGGAGTCTCCTGCTTACAGTTACAAACAGTGGTTTGGTATGGATAGTATGACATTAGAGAACGTACTCTTAATCCTAAATTGATAGGAGATGTTGTTGGAATCAAAGCAATGGTCCAGCAGTTTTGGTTCTCATGTCGACTAGACGGTTGCTAACTAAAATCCAGGGTACAGGGATTTTTTGTTATTGAATCTCATTGAGTGGAGGGCTGTCCCGTAGGTACCCGTCTTTACCCTCTGAGCTCCTTTGTGATTACAGTACACGACATGAGACAGCACTTCCCCTGTGAGATGATGATAGGGTTCATAAAGCGCACTGATACCAGCAGTTCCAGGCGGTGAGAAGCCAGCAGTATTGACAAGCTGACAGTGTCTTCTATGAGCGGGGACTGCACGTGCCCTGCTCCTTTGTGAGCTGATGTGCTGATGATGCTCACAAGATTCTGTGGGGGTGGTAGGGCCCCATGGTGGTCCTCTGTGTAGGACTTTGTGAGTGCTGTGTGAGGGCGTACTAGCCATTCTGACAAGTGCACACGCACCGGCACAACCTTGTGTTGCACGAGTGCTCTGTGGCCCCTTCAGAGACTTGCCCAAGTGCTGTGTGCATGAGCTCACGCCACGCAGATGGGTTCAGTAGCCTGTGGTGGTGGCATGTGTGCACGCTGTTTCTCTGGGAGTCTGCTTGAGTGCAGTGTCTGTAACTGACTTCCGCTACCAGACTGCTTCTTTCGCCTGAAGGCAGTGATGGAAGCTGTATAATATAAATCAGCATAATGACCTCTTCACTCCCTTCCCACCCCACCTCCTCATAAAAATCCTGTATTCTGGGGTCATGTTAGGACCATACACACCATCGCAGCCTGTCTACTCATTCATATGTAGCGCCACGCCCAACCCCAAAGCACTCAGGCGCAGTGAGTGGTCTCTCGTCACTCACCATACGCGCTGTGGGTTATGACTGAGCTCTTCTTGTTGATGGTTCAATGACTTTTGGGCACAGCCAAGGGATTCTTAGGTATGGGACCAGACCCCCCGTCCCCTTTCAATAAAAAAGCAACATGGAGCCAGGGCGGCCAGAAGCACATGAGGGAGAGAACAGAGTGCGGGAGGAAGGGATATGGCAGGGGAAAAGCACACGAGGGAGCGAGCTGGTTTATTATTATAATTACTTTTTTTGTAGGGCCCTGCAGCCTATAATTGCAGCCGGGCTGTTACTCTGTGTGAAAAGTGCTTTTGCTCCACTAACGTGATTTGTAACAGCTCACCCCATCGGCACCTTGCTTTAATCCCCAAATATAGTGAACTTTAATCATCATTTCGCTCCAAAGTCTCTGCATCATTCAAGTGTCGGACAGAGCAGAAAGCCTACAGGAAAACACCCTTCAGCAGAACTGCGGGCAACAGAGCACAAGGTCCTCTGCAGCTCTGGTCCTCAGAAACCTGCATGACCCACGTCTCAATTTTGTGACAGTTCCCCAACAATACACTGTCGCCGATGAGCAGTACAGAAACCCCCAACAGCAGAGGTCAACCGCTCTGCAGCATGTCCTCTGCCATCCAGATAGCAATAATATACATTGCTTTCTGTGCTTTTTAGGTCGAGACTGGCATAGGCTGCGTGCATGCGCAGTCTCGCCAGCGAGACTTAATGTCTTACAGTAGCTAGGGTAAACCCCGCCCCTCTTCTCCATTGGCTGGCCTCCTAAACGGCGGCCAGCCATTGGAGAAGAGGGCTCTGTGATGTCATTTTGTTGCTCTAAGCCCCGTCTTTTTAGGATTGAGGGGCGTGTTTTTTTAGTTTCTTTCTCTCCTCTTTCCATTGGCTGGAATGTAAACAACAAGTCTAAAACATGCCCGTTGTTTACATTCCAGCCAATGGAGAAGGGGGAGAAAGAAAAACACGCCCCCCAATCGCAAAAGGACGGGGCTTATAGACATGGCGAGTGCTTGTTTCTCTTTCTTGTCTGCTATTCTCTCAACCTTTTGAGCGTCTTCATTTCCCCACCACCTCCTGTCTCGCTCCTTAAACCGCATACACATCCTTACCGAGCTCTCCATATTCTTAAACACTCCCAAGTTGCAATACCCATCCCGATGTTTTTGATCCATAATGTTGTACATGCGCACGTTTTTTGATTGCACATAGCACATGCCATCTGTACAAAGCATTGTTTGACTTATTAAAGGTTCCCGCTTACATCAGGGTGTTTGTCCTGCTTGCTGTAGCGCCCCACGCATAGTCTAGTCGCTATTTAAAATGCGCCTTGTAGTCCAGAACTCGCACCTGTGTAACTGCAATGCAATTGTCAAAGATCGGAATAAAAGTGAAGTCAATTGCAGCTGGGGGCTGAGATCATCAGAATTTGAAGCTCCATAAACAAGCATGCCAAAGCAAGGATGAGTCCCCCATATCCCGTGCAGAGGCTGAGTACATACATTTCTTCCTTTGCTCTGATTGCGAAAGATGAGGTGACGCTGGACCCCGAGGACGCCGGCACCTGCTGCTTCCTCCTCAGGCTAGACGGAGCCTTCGGCGGCAGCTGCCCGCAAACTGGCACCTCCCTGCCAGGGGTAGATCGATCCTCCGTGCTTGCCAGGCAGGGCTCCAACAACTGAACTCCGTCCTCTCTCCCGCTCACCCGCTGTGGTCCAGGAGGCTTCGCCCCCCTCGCCCGGGCATCTCTCCGGCCCTTCTATGCAGCTCACAGGTGGCTCTCAGCAGCATCATGCGAGAAAGCTTCCCCTGTGCCACCCGCTTCCCGTCCTCTTTTCCCCAGATTACATGGTGGGTGCTGGTGCAGGCGCAGCCGGGAGTCGTGCGTCTGAGCCTGCTGGCAGCAGGAGGGCGGCAATGCACACAGAGGTGAACCTGTTTGTCAGACCAGAAACACTCCCATGCAGGCTCTTACACACCCCCCCGGGAGGAGAGCGCTCCGGACAGTACGTTGCATTCTGGGGCATGTAGTTCCGCTTTTAACACCGTAAGTGCGGACTCAAAGCTACCACTATGCATTGTGTTGTCTAAAAAGCCATAAATGTCTGAAGGTCTCTGACATCGCAGGGATCACTTGCTACCAGCAGTCGAGGTGCATAAAGTAATGTATGGGAGCTGTGGGGTCGTGGCCTGAGAGAGTGTGGGCGGGGTGAGAGAACTGGCTAAAAGAAGACAATATTCTGTAAAGATTTTATTAGTCTATGACCTACAGGTAACCACGTTTAAAATACAATTCGCACACCACAAATGAAAAATACTAGGAACTTTTTAAAGAATTTGTGGGAATTGCATTTTTCTGGTAAGAAAGGTCAGTGGGTTAATGCATCACTTCTGATATATATGGGTGACCCGAACAGTCACTGATTTGAATCCTGTGGGTGCCCTGGCTAACTAATGACATGCATTTATAGTGCAAAGGTATCCAAACGTGTGACGGAAAGCACAGCGAAGTATGTAAGTTATTAGTTTGAACATGTAGGACACACAGTATAAGAAAAGTTGCACAAAGGTTGTCGCAAAAAGTGAAAAAGATTTTGTTTAAATGTTTAGAGTGCGTTCAAGTATTTTTTAGTGTATGTATTGCAAATGTTTTTATAGGTTTCCTATAAAAAGGCGAATTCTAGTTTCTATCAAACAATTAAAATCTTTACTGACTCCCAAGCAGCCTTCAGGTTTGCTAATAAACCAACTGCACACATTTACATTTCTTTTAAGCACCCTACAGCAAAGGCTTGTTTCTTCTTTAGCTGGCTCTCCCTCACCTTTAGCAGTCTCTCCCCCATCTATAGCTGTCTCTCCTCCACCTTTAGTTGTTCCTCTTCTCTCTCACTTCATGGGAGAGGAGACCCTTCTCCCTTTTTCTTTTCTTTCTTTAAAATGCTTTATTCGGTTTGTACAAGTACAACCATATAGCAACATTCATAAATGCAGTTGAAATCACATTGTAAAGATAAAAAAGAATAATGAAACTTTTTCTAAAAACAATTACATCAATGTCCAAGCCAATCTAGTTAAACCTATAAGATATATCGCATTTGTATACAGTAAAAATTGATCACTATATTTAGCAGCAATTTAAAAGTTTAGTGCAAAACATGCCAAGTGGAATAGTGCAAATCAGAAAAGGCCTATACTGGCCATAAAGTGCAATAGTATGTGCAAAATATGCAAGGATATAACTAAAGTGCAATGTCTTTATAGTCTCTTACGTATTTTAGCAGCAGTTTGTATACGGAAAATCTAAAAAGACGTTAGTGCAGAAAAAGTACAAATCATTACCAGGATACACAACAAGTATGAAGTACAGAGTAACCAAAATTTATATATAAGAGAAATGCATGTGGTTTAACAGTAGCTCACAGTTAGTCATAGGATGTGTTTACCAACGGGGGGGGAGAACAACGGGAATCATATAATGATTGATTTCCTGTGCCCAATGCATTTGAGAACATAGATGGCTACACGGTAACACACATTCGGGGAGGACAAGTCAAACAACAATTGCATTGCAGCTCTTATATTGCACGTACTGTATTCTAAGAATAATTGCTTCAAATAAAACTTTCTAAAACCAGTATAAAAATTACAAAATAGTAAAAAGTGGCAGATACTCTGTTTAGATTTCCCATCGCATGGGCACGGACATGACCCGGGCTTTTTTTACAGTAGGGAAAGCCACCAAATGGTGGACTATGCCCAGTCTCAGGCGTGCTAGAACAAAGCGATGGGAGTTAATATTAACAAATGTAAGACATGATGGGAATCCTGTGCTTAAATTATACTCCAGGTACAATTTGAATGTACTTTGTATAGCGTACCCCTTCATTCTGATCCCTTTTGCATCATCCATATAGGTGGTTTTGAGGTCACGCTTCGTTAAAACTAATTCTGTTGGGGTATCTTTAAAAATATCCTGACCAAAAAGGATCTTGTACCAGTGGAAAATGTGTTTTAGCCAGGGGATTTTTGAGTGCTGATCCAATTTAATACAGTCTAAAATTACTTCTTGGGTAAACTTGGTTTCTTCTTTAGCCCAAATGGATCGCCAAAGAGAAAGGGGACGTAGTGCAATCAGATCTGTGGCATGATATATGTCCAGCTCCCTGTGGGTGATCTCATTTGACGCTGAAGCAGGGAGACATAATAAGCGTTTCAGGTACCTGTTTTCCTCCTGCTGAATGGATAGGGCGATCTGGGAGTTATATCCCCATACCCCTGCTCCATATAGAGCAGAGGACATGCACCTTGAGTTATAGATGGAGATCATCTCTCTTATTCTGAGTCCCCCCAGTTTGGAAGCGAATCTGAAGATACAGTTTGTATTTCTAGTCATCTTCATGCCTACACAGGATTGCTCGTTTACCCATCTCCCGTCTCCTGAGAAGGTAATGCCTAGATAGCAGAAGTGTTGCACAGACTCAAGTTTATCCCCATCTAGGAAAAATGACTTACTTTTCTTTAATTTCTTTCCACAGGTCATAGTATTACCCTTGTTAATTTTGAGCTTTCTGCCCTTAATAAAAATGTTAAATTTATCAATTAGCTTTTGGAGCCCATTCGCGGTCCTAGAAATCAGGACCGCGTCGTCCGCATATAGAAGGACGGGTATTTGTTTTCCATTAATAATGGGGGCATCAGCGAAAGATTCTTGTAGGAACTGGTCAACCTGGTTTATAAAAAGGGAGAATAACAAGGGAGCAAGAACACACCCTTGTCTAATTCCTCTGCCATTTTTAAAAAAGGGGGTGCATTCTCCATTCGGTCCGAATCTGACTTTACTTGATAAGCTGCTATACATTCTGGCCAGTAGATGAATAATTTCTGGGGGTGCGCCCATAGCAAGTAATGTTGGCCAGAGCAGTGTGTGTTCCACTAGATCGAACGCTGAGCTTAGATCGGCAAAGCACATGAACAAATTCCCTTCCTTGGCTTTTGTGTACTTGCCGATAATAAGCTCAAGGTTCACACACTGCTCCATGGTTCCTATGCCCCTTCGGAACCCATACTGAATTGGTGACAGGACATTTTTGTCTGCGGCCCAGGACTCTAATCTTACCAGAAGCACGCGACTCAGTATCTTTAGTGACGAGTCCAAAAGGGAAATTGGGCGATAGTTTCGTGCTTCGGCCCTTGAACCCTTTTTGAAAAGTGGCACCAAGATAGATTGACCCCATGAGGTAGGTAACTTGTCCTCAATAGCAGCATTAAAGTAGCGTGTTAAAATAGGGGCCCATAAATCAATCTTGGATTTGAAGAAGTCCACAGGGACCCCATCTGGGCCTGGGGCTTTCCCCCCCTTGCTCTTCTCAATTGCGTCCCGCACCTCATTTAAAGATACCGAAAACAATAAGTTCTCCCATTTAAAACAGGTTGGCATTTCAGTTAAAACATTAAGATTTGAAAGCGAAATGGAATCAAAGGTACAGTCAGAGTTAAAAATCCCAGTAAAGTGTACAATCCAGGCTTGACAACTGACATGCGAGGTTAGTTCAGGAATATTGTCGTTATTTAAGAACGGACTATTTACAGTGTCCCAGAAAAGTTTATGATCTTTAGTTTCTGCAGCCTGATCTAATTTAGCCCATGCCTCGTCCTGTAATTCTCTCTTTCGAGTGGCTAGTGCAGTTTTATAGTTATAACGCTCTTCCCTGATATTACAAGGATCTCTTGGTTTGGCATCAAGCGAAATTTTTAACCTTTTTAGTGACTGAGCACAATTGTCATCAAACCACGCTGTCTTGACTTTTCTTGGATTCCGTGTTTTGCGTGTCAGTGACTTCTCGATAGCTTGCGTAATAATTAGAAATTTAGATAGCAAGGTTCCTGGGCATGGTGTCGGGGATAAACAGTACTCCACCTCTCCATGGCAGTTTGTGATTACATTAGTAACAATTTTAGCGGGGTCAACTTTTGTCCACTTCACCCTTGTCCCGTTCGACCTTCCTACGGTGATGTCCTGAATGGGTTGACCATAGGAGTTCCTTTTTGTCCCCCAGCCCAGTAGTTCAACAGATACGCTATTGTGGTCACTGACCGTTTGTTCAATTACCCAAACATTAATATAGTTTACAGAACAGGATACGATGATATGGTCAATAAAAGATTGGCTATTCCTTCCATGGAATGTTGGACATCTAGCGTTGTTTGCATTCGTATTGCATTCGAGGAGTTCCAGATCATATTTGGCCAATAAGTTATTCAGCGCACTGCCAAGGTTGTTGTGCGGGAAATGATTGTATACACTTGTTGTTTCCCTTCCAGAGTATTCCTCCCTGTGGCCACATGCCCCTTTAAGTGCATAAGTGCATGTTTTGATGTTAAAATCTCCAGCCCACAAAATGGCAGCTGGTTTGGGTGAACTTAGTAACATTGCATCGATGGCCTGTTCGATATCGGAAATGAACATCCCCTGTTTGTGCCCGGCAATGTTGTTATAAAAATTCACTATTATTAGGTCTCTGTATCCACTGTGGGCCAAACGCAGAACGGAAGCATGTTCTCCTAAGACTGCCTGATCGCTGACCCGGAACTCAGTCAATGTTGTAGATAACAGGGTCACTAGCCCCCCCTTGGCTCGACCAGCCTGGGAAGCCACAGCCAGCACGTTGAAAGAGGTATATCCCTCGACATGTACTTCAGCCCTATCCCAGGTTTCTTGTAGGCATATTATATCATAGCCCTGTTTGAGAAAGTCATCCCATACAGGTGTGTTTACCTTGGAAGCTAGCCCGGCTATGTTCCACGTAATAACCCTCAATGACTCTTCCCTGGATACTTGAGGTGGAACAGTAACAGTTGTAGCTGATGGTAGTATTTGGTTACCCAGGTGATTTTTAACAGTACAAGTGGTATTGTCTATCATGGTTAAATCCTTTAAGCTTGTTACAGGGATATCTGTGTGAGGTTCACTTGCAGGAAGATTTTCAACAGTACAAGTGGTGTTGTCTATCATGGTTAAATCGTTTAAGCTTATTGCAGGGATGTCTGTGTAAGATTCACTTGCAGGAAGTTCTTCAACAAGGGTATTCACGAGTCAATCGTTTTCTTCTAGGGAATTAAGTATCTGGAATCTATTTGATGTGGGGACTGTAAATTGACCGTAGATGTTGTTTCCAGGCCCGATGGCATTGTGGTAATTAAGGTAATTGGGGTTAGGCATTCTGTACAAATTCATAGGAGGGTGTGGGACATGCTGATTACTAAAGTCGTGAAGGGTCGAGGGGTACCCAACTGAGTGTACTGGTGCCTGCTGTACTGGTGGGTAAGGTGTGTTAATTGCTCTGGGATGTTTAAAATTCTCTACCGGAATCTTAAACCCCACCAGATTTCTATAAAAGTAGTCCAATGGGAACAGGGTTGTATTGTAATCATTGTCTGAAGGGATGGGCGCGTTCAGGATGGAATCTCTTGCCCATTCGGTGGTTTTGTAGTTTATGATTACACAGTCCCCATTGATTTCCTTTTTACTAGGGCCCACCCACCCTACCCTTTGAGTTGAAATAATCTGGCCTGCCCGACTTAAGGGGAATCCACAATTATGGACAAGCCAGTGTAAAATTTAGTTTTTAAGTGTTTCACTATTTTCAAATTGGGAGGGTTTAAGTTTTGGTACGTTGGCGAGGATTGCCACGTATGGCCTACTTTCTGGTGGGAGATTGATCACTGCGGGAATAATATTATTATAATGGCTACGCGCTGGTGGGTTCCTGCTTACTGAAGGGTGGCCCATAGGCACCTCCCCAGTTGCTCTGTGGGAAGAGGATGTTGAAGGGCCATTGGTGGCATTGCCTGGTATGTTGGTATGTGAATTTGCAGTTTTACCGGTAACTGCTGTGGGGTTCGTATTTCTGGCTGGTGGAACCTGTGGTTTAGATGTAATATGGGCAGTCGTATTGGCCTTATTCCCAGTCGGTACATTTAAGATGGTTGGAATAATTTGTGGACCTAGATGTTCGAGAATGTCTAATTTGGCTAAGCCCAATTTTTCCAGGTTTTCCACCTTTTTACCTATTTGCTCAAGTTTGTCGTTTAGGGGGGCAATGAGGAGCTTCATAGCATCCATAATGTGATCTATTAGACTCCATATTAACTGCGGGTCCTGGATTTGGCAGTGGTGGTTCGCTTCCGTTAGTTTGTTCTAAGGGAGGTGATGGTAAGGTTGCCTTCTTTCTTCTACCCCTTTGTTTCACGCATCCCCTAGTAAGAACTGGTAATTTTCTGTTATGGATGCGTCTAGATCTGCGATGGGCAGTGCCATGATTGGTCGTACTGTTGACGCTGCTATTATTAGGTGGATCAATTGTGTGGGTGGTATCTTCATTGTCGCAGGAGATCAGTATTGCGCTAGGCGCATTGCTGGGACCCAGTTCCTCAGATGGTGTTGTATTAATCTGCAAGTTAGGAGTTAGGGACAGGCGACTGTCCCTGTCTTGGAATACTGTTGGAAGTGTAGGAGGATCTTCTATGGGAGGTGGCACGGTCCCAGGAAGGCCTGTGTAAGATTGCATTAAAATGGAGTCATTTGATAATGCAGTCATATTTATGTTATGTACAGTACTGTCGGCAGGTTGTGGTGTCCGATGAATTAGACAAGTGCTGGGTGGTAGAGACAATCGTCTCTCGGTGTTTTCAATGGCATTTGCTACCACCACGATTGTCTGTTGAAGCATACGGTCAATAGCAGTTAACGTAGGTAACGGTGTTTTAGTTTGGGCGGTGATCCTTGCAACAGAACGTGTGTTAATGGGTGTTTTTTTTGCCATGTTTTTAGTGGTGGATTTGGATACAGTAGGAGCCATTTGCAGTGTGCTTTAAATCACAAATTTAATACCTTGGTGATCAGTACGGAATTGGCCAGGGGATAGTGCCCAGCCCAGTCTCCTCGGGCCTCTGAGGGCCACAGAGGGCCCGCCCTTTGCCCGGGCTTAGCCCCGGGCACAGCCCCGCGCGCGGTCCCGCGACGCGGGAAGGCCAGCCCCTTAAACAGCGCCTCCGAGCGCCAAGCCTCTACGCGACTTCCGCTCGTGTCGCGGAGGCTTCTGGATGTTGAAGTCTCTACTCCCCCTTCTCAGCTGCAGACCCGGTGGTGGAGGGCTGCAGCGGGGGGAGGAGACAGCAGGCAGCAGGCGCAGCGGTGGAGGCTCCGGACCCCTGTCCGATGAGGCTGGTAGCAGACCTGGGTCCCTGGACAAACGAGCTGAAGGGCGGACCGGCGAGCAGGTAGGCTTGCGTGCTGTTGCGCTGTTTAGCGCCGACACCCGCTCCCCAGCAAGGCCAGCCCCTTAAACAGCGCCTCCGGGCGCCAAGCCTCTACGCGACTTCCGCTCGTGTCGCGGAGGCTTCTGGATGTTGAAGTCTCTACTCCCCCTGCTCAGCTGCAGACCCGGTGGTGGAGGGCTGCAGCGGGGGGAGGAGACAGCAGGCAGCAGGCGCAGCGGTGGAGGCTCCGGACCCCTGTCCGATGAGGCTGGTAGCAGACCTGGGTCCCTGGACAAACGAGCTGAAGGGCGGACCGGCGAGCAGGTAGGCTCGCGTGCTGTTGCGCTGTTTAGCGCCGACACCCGCTCCCCAGCAAGGCCAGCCCCTTAAACAGCACCACCGGGCGCCAAGCCTCTACGCGACTTCCGCTCGTGTCGCGGAGGCTTCTGGAAGTTGAAGTCTCTACTCCCCCTGCTCAGCTGCAGACCCGGTGGTGGAGGGCTGCAGCGGGGGGGAGGAGACAGCAGGCAGCAGGCGCAGCGGTGGAGGCTCCGGACCCCTGTCCGATGAGGCTGGTAGCAGACCTGGGTCCCTGGACAAACGAGCTGAAGGGCGGACCGGCGAGCAGGTAGGCTCGCGTGCTGTTGCGCTGTTTAACCCTTTTTAACTTGCAGCAACAATCTACAGGCCCTAAAATGCAAAAACGTGGACTGAATGAGCTCCTCGAAACAAGGGCAGTGGACAGTGTAGCCTAATGCTTAGGGGGGGCTCGACCTGGAGAACTGGGTTCGAGTCTCGGTAAGGACTCTGCGAAAGTGGAGAGCGCTATATCTACAATAGTCTTAATACAAGGTGCAGCAGTTACTAGAACACTTGAGTCACCGCTTTTTAATTCCTAGGCTTTCAATGGGTTGGTTCGTCTAAATTAAGACTACAACTCCCAGAACATAGCCCACGACTGGAAATATGGTGTCCCGGAGACATGGGGTCATGTGGCGCTTCCTTCGCACCACTAGATGAATAGGTCACTAACAACGTCCCTGCTGCCCAAGTAACCTATCAACAACCAGAAAGGGCCATTAACATTTCACTTTAACTGGGGCACAAACCCCCATTTAGGCAACTTTTCTACCTTCAATTATATACATTATTTTTTAAAGTTTTGATACTTTCGGTTTGAAACACAACTGGAACATGACCCAATAATGATTCTTTTAGCCCAGTTCTATATTTATAAACAGCCTTTATCATCTTCACAGATGCATCACCTGCCATTTGTGAGCACCAGCGTTGGGCCCTTTAAAAGACTGAGGCTGTTACCTTCCTGCTGTTACAAAAAAAAAGGACTATCGATTTTTTTTCCTATACATTAGTTACTAACTATCACAAGTTTGCAAGTTCTGCAAATACAGTTTGTTCCTAATTCGCAAATTGAAGAAAACTCAGTTTATCGACTTTAGAAGGTTGAATGGGTTAGTTGGCTCTGCTGACCTTTGTGTGTTTTCCAGGTGACGCAAATGTCCGCCGCAGCAAGTATGAACCCTGTCCTGTTTTCACGAAGGTCTTCCATTGAGGAACGGGACCACCGGGACTGAATTAACTAACTACATGTCCGAGGGGTCCTAGTGGCTGCACGTTGACTTCTGCGGGAGAACGGAAGACAGATAAAATCACTTCCGCTCCCCTCGATGTGGCCATTTGTTCCTTGTGTCTTCTTTGGAGCCGCCGGACTCCGCTGTTTAGGCCCGGGAAGGGTGCGGTTGCACCGCCTGTTAGTTCTTGTGTTGGATAAGCTATTTGGGAGCCGACATATTCGGAACGTCACGCATCGGCTTTCTCTCTGTTGCGGTGGAGAGATATTTGGCAAGCCCCACAACTCGGAGTTCCATTTGGTGATATCTTGGCGGTAAGCAGGGGATAGGAGAGGGTGTAGTGTTGATCAGGAGAGGAGAGGGAAGGAGGGACTAAACTATGGACCCCTTTAAAGACAATGCTTAGGAAAGAGAATTAGAGATGTCAAGAACTACAAAGCAAGAAGAGTATATATATATATTTTTTTATAAACAAACTGTATTGCATTTCAACCCAACCGGGCTCATGAGATAAAACATTAAACACACACAGTTACAGAATTGAAGGAGGCATGCAGTACGCACTGGGTAAGGCATCAAGTGGAAAGCAATCGTGTTCGTGTCCTGCCAGCCAGGGCTTAATTTGTGCCGGTGGTAGGCACCACACTCATTTTTAGAGAATGTGACTTATTTATCATCATCATGCTTTTGGTGTTTAAAGAAAAAGGCATGAGCGAGAATCAAGATGGGAGCCAGACCCCTGGCGTTTGGCAACCTTGGCATTTGTGTCTGTGACACTGTGTCTGTGAGACTGTGTGAGACACTGTGTTCTGTGTGACTGTGTGTGAGTGAGACACTGTGTGTGTGAGAGACACTGTGTGTGTGTGAGACACTGTGTGTGTGTGAGACTCTGTGTGTGTGTGTGACACTGTGTGTGTGACTGAGACTGTGTGTGTGTGAGACTGTGTGTGTGTGAGACTGTGTGTGTGTGAGAGACTGTGTGTGTGAGAGAGAGACTGTGTGCATGTGAGAGAGAGACCGTGTGTGTGTGAGAGAGAGACTGTGTGTGTGTGAGAGACTGTGTGTGAGAGACACTGTCACTCTCTACTACTCTCTACTACTTGCTATCCTACACACTATCTCCTACTCACTCTATACTACTCTCTATTACTCTATACTACTCACTTTCTATTACTGCCTACAACTCACTACTACTCTACTCACTACAACTCTACTCTCTATTAGTCTACTACTCACTCTCTACTAACTACTACTCCCTACTACTACTCTCTACTACACTCCGCTGCTCACTTTCTACTACTCACTCTACTAATCACACTACTAACTCTCTAGTACTCACTCTCTATTACTCTCTAGTACTCTCTACTCACTATGTACTACTCACTTTCTACTACTCAACCTGCAAAAACAGCCTAATTTTACTCCAAACCTTTACTCTTTGCTTAAAGGCACTAGTAAACAAAATGCCATAGGTCTCATCTTTATTACGCATAAAGCAATTGTTTGTAATCAGGTCGCTTTTTAGCTTTATTAGTGTTTTTCAAACTTTCATGAACATATCATGCATATATATGCGTAGATATATGTATGTGTATATATATGTATATATATATACATACATATATAAACATCTGCATATCTATATCAATACCAATATTAATGCATACTTACATATACATAGATGCACACATATGCATTTTATGTACATGGGACTTTAAAAAAACACTAATAAAAGCAAAACTAAAAAGCCACCTAATTACAAACAGAATTGCTTAAACTTTACTAAAGACGAGACCAAATGCAATAAGTCTCACATTTGCGAGAGATTAAGCTATTGGCATTGTAAATGACAATGCCATTTATTTATCTGTTTTCAATACCAACACATAAATAAAAAGTTTGTCATTTACAATGCCAATAGCTCTAACCTTTGCAAAGACGAGACCGTTGCATTGTAAATGCTTGTTAAACAACCAACCACGGGAAAGCTTAGGCTCCCATAGCATATTTCCTCCTCTCTCTCTCTGTGCTCCCACCTGCCCCAGCTTGCACACTCATGCTCTGAGGCCTCAAGACCCCCCATCTGGGCTTTCTAAGAAATCAAGGCTTGTGATGCAGTGCCATCACACATTTTGCTCATTAATGGCCAGATGTAGGTAATTTGTATTTTCCGATTCTTAAATACCAACTCATACCGAATCGGTATTTCAGAATCGGAAAATGGTATGGAGGTAAAAAATCGGTAACATTTACTGATTCGGAATGACTCAGTATCTGAATTCGGTATTTTCCGAATCTGTAAATTCCGAATCGGTAAATTCTGAATCGGTAAAACCCATTCATATCTATGGGCCAGGAGGCCCATAGGAATGAATGGGTTTTACTGAATCGGAATTTACCGATACGGAATTTACAGATTCGGAAAATACCGAATCGGAAAATACTGAAACGGCAGTTTGAAATTCGCCATGCGAGCCTGCCAACCAATCAGGAACACCCGACACACCCCACAACCAAGGCCCAGAGAATCCAACCAATTAGAATGAAGCACCCCTCCCCAGTACCTGGGAGTGCCCACACCCATGCAGGTGCACAGCAACTGAACAAACAAATGAGCTGAGGTGAGAGGAGCTGAGCATCCAGAGCCAAGCAGTGCTACAGAATGGAGTCTCAGGAAGGGCAAAAGGATGGTGGGGAGTGCAAAAGAAAGATAAAGTTCAGCCCAGCAGAACTGCAGGTGGCTGTAGAAGAAATTGAAAGTCACTACAACCAAATATTTGGAAGACAGTCTCTGCATGTTGCAGAGTCTGTGAAGAGGAACATATGGCTTGGCATACAGGGCAAAGTCAATGCCATTGGTGTGACGCACCGGGAGATCGAGGACATTAAAAAGCGATGGTATGACCTGCGCATCATAACCAAAAAGAAGATTGCTGCCCAAAAAAAGGATGCTGGTGTGACAGGAGGTGGCAGGAGAAAAGCACCAAAACTGTCTGAGATGGAGGAGCTTGTTGAAACAACCCTGGAGCCAGAATGCATCCATGGGATTGGAGACCTGGACAGTACAGCCAGAGCATCAAAGAAACAAGGTAAGATGTATGTACCCTAATCCACAACCATTACCCTGAACCCGTACCCCACTGTGTAGAATCATGACACTACAGAACAGCTCATACTTGGGGCCTGCAATGCATCATGGTAGACGTAGTCATGAGTACATACATGCAATGCATACACCACAAGACTCAGCAAGGCATGCCACACTCATCTCCAAACACACAATGTACACTGGGCAAAGGTGTGTAAAGTATTTATTTAAGAAGTACACACAGGTGAACAACAGCATTGACCCTATGTCAATTTCATTCCACAGGAGAGTCCTCACGCAGTTCAGCACCAGCAAGGGAGGAGAGGGCACCAGAAACTAAGAGAAGTGAGAAGGAGAAACAAAGCACAGGTCATAGCGCTGTAGAAGGAGGCAACAACACAACCCAGGAAGCCTCAACACCAGAGCGAGCCTCAACACCTGTCCCGCTATCACCTCTATTGTTTGGATCTCCTGAGGTGGAAAGCACACCGCTTACACCCAAACCAACTTCCCCTCAGAGGATCTTGCAAACCTCTGATGAGGAGGATGAGGATGTTGTAAATCAGACAATTGCACCTGTGGCTGACAAGGCCAGATCACAGATTACTGCTGGCGCTGCGCGCACCAGTGTCCTTGGCAGGAGGGCACGTGAGGCTGGCGATGGGCAGGAAGGTGGGAGCGTATTCTGTGGCCTGGAGGCCACAATGGTCAAAGTACAGCGCGTGCAGGCCAAGGCACTGATGGCCGTGCATAGGCAGGTGCGCAGCATGAACAACAAAATGACAAAGATAGACAAGGGAATAGGCCACATTGCCTGTTGTTTGGAGGCAATTTCCAAGGGGATGTCAGACATCTCTACCTACATGGGTGTACTGTCTGATAAGTTGGACAGGGATCAACTTGAGCGTCGCAGGGAGCGGCAGTATATGCGGCAGCAGTCCAAGGCACTGAACAGATTTGCAGCATCCACATCCCTACTGTGCTGCCGCTCAATATCCATGCAGGATGCAATTGTGCACTGCTGCACAGACTTGACACGGGGCATGGGAAGAGTGACCTCTGCGATGGAGCTAGGGGTGGGCGGAAAATCCGTTCCGCTCGCGGATTTTGCGGATTTTCGGGAAATCCGCAATCCGCGAGATTTGCGAATCTCCCGCAAAATCCGCAAATCCGCGAGCAGCGGATTTGGCTCGCACTGCTCGCACTGTTCGCGTGAGTTCGCGCCCCGCGAATAAGTGCGAATAAGTGCAAAATTGCAGAAATACGCTCTTAGCAAAACTGAAAGTAACTACTTACCAGGTTCAAAAGTTCAGGCTCATCATTAGTAGCCATTTTCTGTAGTGCTTCCTGAGGGGCCCCTCCAGAGTTCAGTTGCAGGTTGCAACTATTATGTGACCCTGCTCTGAACCTCAGAATAGTTACATATATGCCACAAAGGTCCTGAATTACAGCTAAGGGAGACAAGCAGGAGCCAGGCTGGAGGTTCAAATCCATTATTCAGCCCCTAATTCATTATTGTCAGTTGGGGCAGGGCAGGTGTTGTAACTAATTTTGCAACAATGAAAGCACTTAGCAAGTTCAAAAGATCACTAATCAGGAAGCACTAAGGAAGCAGGTGCCAGCTAAAAAAATATTCTGTGACACATTAATCAGCCCCAAATTAATTCAGGTCACTTGAGGCAGGGAAGGTGTGCTTGTTGCCACAATAATGTACACTGACTGGACAACCAGAGGGTGCTGTGATGAAACAGAGGGTGGCATGGGTGGGCCAGAGGGTGGCATGAGTAGTCAGAGAGTGGCAGTGGTGACAGAGAGTGGCAGTGATGAAGAAGAGTGTCCCAAACAGGCTGGACACGTAGAAACAACAAGTTCGCGAAACTTGCGACCCGACAGGTAAGTTCGCAATTTGCGACATTGTACAAAACCCTCGCGAACTGGCAGAAACCCGCGCAAACACAAAAAAAAAAAAAATCCGCAAATTCGCGGAAATTCGCGGATTTTGCGGATTGCGAATCCGCAAATCCGCAAAATTCGCGAACGCGAGATCCGCAAAATTCGCTCATGCTTAGATGGAGCAGATGCTCACAACTCAAACAGGCAATGCTGGTGACACGGGTGTGGAGGAGACAGAGGGGTCCACCAGCAGGAGTGGCTCCAGCACACCTGTACCAGAGGTGCGCAGAAGCGTCAGGCGCAGCAATGCTGAGTCAGGCCCCAGCCAAGATTTGGAATTCCTGTCACGTCAATCCCGCAATGTAGTGCGTGGGCGTAAGCATTGAACATTGCCTGAAAGTCACAGGCTGCTCACAGTCACGGCAACTGAGCACACGCAGTCGTGGACATGGACATTAAAGGACAATGGCTTTTCAATTTTGATCCTGATGTAGTGAATATTAAACTACACTTGTCAAACACTATACCTGTCTGTGTGTCATACATTACCTATAAATATCGACGTGTACTCTCTGTCCATCTCAATCTTCAATCTGTCGCTGCTGCTTGGGGGTCTACATGTTCTTGGTCATCATCAATGTCCTCGTGATGTGTCACCTCCACCTCTGTGCCTTCTTTGGTGGCAAGATTGTGCAACATGGCACAGGTCACTATAATCTTGCAACACATGATGGGGGTGTACTGTCCTGCTCCACCACTCTTGTGGAGGCAGCGGAACCTGCTCTTGAGGAGTCCAAATGTGCGCTCCACTACGTTGCGAGTTGACCTGTGTGCCACATTGTAACGCCTTTCTCCTCTGTTAGTTGGATTGAGGTATGGTGTGAGCACAAAGGAACGCAGGTCATATGCACTATCGCCTAGGAGAGAATGAGAGGTCCATGAGTTACATACAAATGACACATACATCTGCCATTCATATTAGGGTGTGTTACACTTATTTACCTAGCAGATATCCATCACCAAAATCTCCAGCAACAACCCGTGTGTATATTCCGCTGTTCTGGAATATGTAGGAGTTGTGCGTGCTCCCTGGAAATTTGGCCACTATGTCAGTGATGATGTTGGCAGTATTGCATATCACCTGCACATTGATGAAGTGTGTCGACTTACGATTTCTGTACATGTGTTCTGTGGCTGCAGGTGGGCATAGTGGAATGTGGGTGCCATCTATGCAGCCTATCACAAGCGGGAAGTGTGCCAGTCCATAGAAGTCCGTTTTAGTTTTTGCAAGTTCCGCAGGTGTGTCAGGGAACCGGATGTAATGTTCCATTCTCTGCGTCATGGCATCCAGGAACTTCCTGAAAAAATGGGACAGGCAGCTCTGAGATACACCACCAACTGCTGCAATCACACTCTGGTAGCTCCCAGAGGCAAGCAGGTGTAGGCTACACAGCACCTGCACATGGGGTGGGATGGCGTGGGCCCTGGGTGTTGGGTGATCCAGGTATGGGTGGAGGTCCCTAATTAAGTCCAGGATGGTTCTTGGGTGTAGCCTGTACCTCTGTAGTATCTCAGGCTCAGTCAGTTGGAATATGGTGATCTTCTGTCTGTAGACCTGCTCCTCCCTTAGCCAGACCCTCTCTCCTGCTGCCTGTAGCCTTTGTCGCCTCGCAATCACATAGAATGCCGTCATTCTTGCAACACTGTTGCATTTTGGGCCCTTTTTTATAGCCTGCATCTGGTTACACCTGCTTTCAGTCCATGGTAAATACTGACTCTTAAATACCGAATTTCAGGTAATTCGGTATTTTTGGCCTTTCCTACATCTCGATGGGCCTTTTTTACCATTTCTTAATTACCGATTCGGTAAATAAGGACTCGGTAAATTAGGAATAGGTAAATACCGATTCGGTAAATATGGAATCGGTAAATACAGAATCCGATTTTTACCGATTCATATTTGCCGATTCGGTACATTTTTGTCACCTCCATCTCATTTCCCAAATACCGGTCGGTAACGGCCGAAATTACAGATTTTCGGCCGTTACCGACCGGTATTTGCCTACTTACATCGGGCCCTAAATATACTAGCTGACTATATTGGCTGGGTGTTTATTTTTATGCTAAACTTTCAGGATATTAGTTGGGTAGTTTTCCCCTACCGTTAAAATCGACCCCTTCTTGTCGTGCTCTTGTAAAATACACATTTAAATCTATTAACTTCAAGTTTATGGGGTTATGAATTAACTGTAGATGTTCTGGCACAGGCCTGTCGCTCTGAAGTTGGCAGGTTTTCAGTGCTGTATTTTTCGGCACTGTAACATTTCTAAAGCGCTTTCCTGCAACTTGTTGAGACCTCAACGAGCTTTCCAGTTGGTCTAGTAAGTAATTGCTCACTTTGTAGTGCGCTGTTGGAGAAGAGCGTTGTTTGAAAGATCACTGACTGGTGTGAATCCTACCTTTATATCTGTCTGACGATTACGCTTGTTTGTGTGTGTGTTGTGAATGCAGTGCCATAAACCTTAAAATAACCCATGTGGGAATAGAAGCAGTAACTCCAACTCCAGTAAAATCTAACTGTTCTTTCTTTGGGGATTGTCTTTATTGATTTTCATGAAGAATATAAAAGAGAGCAGTAGCGGGGAGAGGGCACTTTTATCCCCATACTTTGACATATTAACAAAGACATGTATTTCCATATACATTGGTGGGGACAAGTAGAGAGCAAGTGTAGTCGTAATAGGGCATTATACCATCACAAATAAATTTATTTCACATCAATATTGTCATTCCACATTATGAGCATGCTGTCTCCAACTTTATTAACAAATATCCAATAAGAAAAAGAAAATAGTAAATAAAGCCTGTCCCTTGTTGTCTGTGTATGTAGTATGAAGTTTTGCTTCGTAACACCCAGAATAAAATGCAGTACCTGCGGCTTCGTTCCTCCCCCGCAAATTAATGACTTGGTATCTCCAGTGCTTGTTTTTCTTTCTTCTCATCAATTCTCCTTTTCCTTCAGAAGGCCATCAAACAAGAGTTCATTAGAGACAGAGATGTTTTTTTTTTTTAGGCGTGTCTTTAAGTACTACCTACTTTATACGGATATTAGTGACTGAATTTGCGGCTGAATAGAGCTGCACCCTGTAACCTAGTTAAATAGGAGCACCCACTGATTGTGATTCAAAATAGACAAACCTCTCCGAGTGAAGTGTGAGCTGCATAAAGTATAAATACTGTTACAAACGTCACCGCTCCAGTGGAACGGCGTGGCCAGTATAGATCTGACAGGTGTTTGTGTTGTGTGCGTCTACTCCAAGAGCAGTGTTCACCCGCCTCCACAGTCCTGCTGCTTTCCGTGTGTTTCAGCAATAAATCCGTGTACTGTGAATTATCTATGAAAGGGCGCGCGATGGTTGCGCTTTATTTGAAAGCAGATTATACCTAAACAAATTGTACCAGAACAGGTCAGGATCGTTTGAATAGGCCCGGCCCCCACAACTTGAAGCTCCATTGAATGAGCAATATTGTTGATAATTCTGGCAATTTTAATGTGATGGCTATCTTTTTTATGTAGTTCCTTTTGGGTGTCAAAGCACATCACGGATCTTTAATAATATAGAAGCACGGAATAAGCAGCAGTGCGTCAAATGCAGACAGATGCATCAGACAGAAAGTGCACTGTGTAACGGAAGCAGTGAGCGGGGTTCGAGACGAGCTCATGATCCCTTCAATACTGTAACCCGCGTTCAATTTACCAGGAATCATGTGTGATGTGACCTTTGGAGCTCCTAATGTGTCCGGCCATTCCTGCTCACCGAGAGCCACAGATACGGTGTCACTTTCCCTAAGCCTGTCATTCGGTTCCCTGTCTGAGCGGGAGCCCTGCAGATGTAGGCATGCATCTAGTGGACCCTGGCAGGTTCCTTCTCCAAAAATAAACCAAGACTGAGCCAGGTGAATACAGGCTTCCCTCCGATCCCTCTTAGTCAGAGATTGCAACACACCAACTCCACAAAAAATGGCGGTCTCTTCAAGGTTCCACAACCCTCCCAGGCTGTGCGTGTGCTTACATGCGTTTTCCTCATCCAAGATGGATGTACCCCCACCACTGTCACATTTATATGTACTGTGTTCAAAAAGGCATGTTACTCTTGACAATCTTGAATAAAGTGCACATTTCTATGTACAGCACACACACGTTTTGACTTGTTACGATGGGTTAAAGGAATCCCGCTTGCACCTCAGTTTTTCTTCGGTTTGCAAACTCTGCTTGTTGTAAAAATAAAATAATATTTTAAACAAGCATTTGCAATGCAATAGGTCTCGCATTAGGAAAGTTTGAGCTATTGGTATTGTAAATGACAATTTTTTTATTTATGTGTTGATTTTGAAAATAGGGAAATTAAAAGCTTTGTCATTTACAATGCCAATAGTTCTAACGTTCGCAAATGTGACACCTATAGCATTTCTAATGCAATATGTGTTGTATTTACGTGAGTTAGATGTATTGATATTATAAATAACAATGGCTTTTTAAAAAAAAATAATGAATACTTACATTTTAATGGTAGAGAACCAGCGCTTCTCAGCATGGGTGTAATACTTTTAATGGGAGTGTACCTGCGCTTCTAAGCTTGGGTGCAACACTTTTAATGGGAGAGAACCAGCGCTCCTCAGCATGGGTGTAATACTTTTAATGGGAATGTACCTGTCCTTCTTAGCAGGGGTGCAATACTTTTAATGGGAGAGTACCAGTGCTTCTCAGCAGGGGCATGTTAACCCAGTCGCTGATTTTTCAGTTTCCCCTATGGCTTTAAGGAGAAAATATTCAACCCGGAAAGTAGTACAACGCAAAATATTTATCCCAAAAAACCCACTGTATGTGATAGCATACAAACATAAAATTCAAGCATCACATGTGGGCTATCAGTCTCATGAAATGGAACCAAATGCACTTAGGAAGCGTGTTTAACGCACAATCCAATGAGCAAACCAGAACATTGTGATATCTTCACACCAACTCGGAAAAAGATGACGCATTCACGGTGGCATGACATCAGGGTGTCAACACGTAAGAACACAGAATTAAATACGTTAATAATACCCTAAAATATTAATATGGTCAACACAGCAGATAAATATAGGCGCCCCACCGACTAAATGGGTCAGGCAACCCTTCATCGGGGAACGTGTAGCAACTCGGCACCGCCCTCCAATCGGTGCAAGTTCACTGTTGTTACGGGATTACAGTGTGCTTGGCATGACAATGAATAGGCAGCGCCATCTCACATTGTTATGCAACTGGCTGTCTGGAACGGTGGCTTGCAGGCGTCCTTCCTTCAGCAAGTGCCAAGTGCATGTTTAATCAATGCTACATCACGCTCGCGCGTGCAGCCAGCGCCGCCGTCCCCATGCCCCTCGGATGAGACTGGGTGATATGCTATGCCAAGCCCAGAATTCCGGGGACGGTGAATGCAGGTGTGGGGCGCTCCCAGGACTGGCGTCACGGCTCAGCCTCGTGCACGCATTCCTCAGAGTCTGGGGCTCTATCGCGGAGCGCGTGAAGTACAGTTACGAGGCGTCGCGAGTCGCATCTATGGGCGGCTGACGAGAAACCGAGCACGGAGGCACGTCGGGAGGGACTGTCGAGACGCAGCCACTCGAAGGCAGCAAACATTTCAAAGTGCAACCTTTGGTCTCCATTGTTTCCGAGACCCGCCAACAAGGGACGTGCACTGCTGTTTCATTCAAAACATTCACCGCGAGCGAGACGGGAACCAAATATCTGTGAGGACGGGCCACTTTTAATGCCGGAGATCGATACCAGAGAGCATCATCCTTCACTCGCGCTGCCTAAATGGATTTTTGATGTATTGGGCTTTTTTTGTGAAGTATTTGGTAACCCAGGACAACCTGGTGCTTCAAAGACAAAGGACAAGGGTCTTCTGTGTACGTTTGCTTTTCTCCCGCGCTCGGTGGAAATAGCAGCACTCCATGAAGAACAAGCGCCTTACGGTCCTTCACGCCGTGCGTCCCATTCATTGCGCCACGCCTCGACATTCCCATTGCTATGACTGACCGAGGGCTTTCCATGCGCCCAGGTGAAACCAGCAACAAAACAAAAATATTATAGGGCGCCGCCGCGCTGCCCGCAGCGACCCGGAAGCTCTTGGCCGGCCGGCCAATCCGCTCGCGGCCGACCGGAAGTCCCGCCTCTCGAGGTCCGCGAGCTGCCGGCGCATGGAGCGCCCTGCCGTCCGGAGTAGCCCGGGTCCCCAGGAGGGGGCCGGGGAGAAGGAGGAGTGTGGCGCCTGTTGCGGGGCTCCTCTGACCTGAGGGAGCCCCGATTTAGATGAGGAGACGCGCCGCGCCGTGAGGAGCCCCGCCGGAAGAGCGCAGTCGGTGAGTGGGGCCCAGGGCTGATGTGAAGTGCGTGCGTGCCTGTGTGTATGCCTGGGGGGGGGGGGGGGGGGGAGGGGATGAGTGTGTGCACGCGTGTGTGCGTGTGTGCGCGAGGGAATGTGTGTGCGCATGCGTGACTGTGTGTGATTGAGAGAGAATGCGAGGTAGGGGATAGTGTGCCTGTATGTGTGCCTGTATGTGTGCCGTATGCCTGCGTGTGCATGCGCGCGCCTGTGTGTGTGCGTGCGTGCATGCAGAGGGGTGGGGGCTGCCTGTGTCTGTGTGTGAGCAAGGGCTTTGCACCGCGCATGCGCAGCTATCAGACGCTCGCTCCGAGGTGAAATCTGACCTCGTCAAAGCGCGCGTCTGGTAGCTGTCCACATTCCTAAATACGGGCCACAATAGGTCTGAAGCAGACACCTTCAATGCTCACGCATTGAGGGTAGGTCTGCTCGACCTAAAAACGGTGAAAGGGAATTTAAAAAACGCGTTAATTATCCATAGTAGTGTAACATGTCAATTTGCAGTAAAAGGAAGAGTCGCTAGCCTAGGGTGGTGTTCTCCAGAATGTTTGATCTTGTGTATGTTTGCCAGACAGAGGTGTGTTTTGTCTTTGCCAGCGGGCAAACTCGCCATCGCCCACATTTTGCCGAGTCATGCTCACCAGCAGTATTGAGGGTCCCCGCTGCAACACACACATATGCAAATTAGCCTTGCAGCAGCACACAGCTGTCCTCCCAGAATCAAGGCGTAAACAATAAATGTAGCGTAAGCAAACTTTTACGTTAGAGGAGCAAAAGCTACCGCGCTCTGCCCAGATGAGTGGGCGAAAGGGACTTCATTTGTACTTAACACTGTCTTGATGTGAGTGTGAGACATGTGATTCAGTTTAAAGTGAGCAGACAGAAGAATGTGCCTTTGTTACAGAACCAGTCCTGAAAATGAAATCCTTCATGCATTACTGTTTCAACTGTAAAATAACATGTAGGCACCGGAATGTCATACGTCCTTTCAAGTCTGCAGGCCCAGAAGCAGAACATACATCGTCCTGTGGTCTCCCACACTCACTGAGTGACAGTGTAGTTAGACGTGTTTCTGATGAATTTTGTATGGTGTGTGTTTTTCAATGAGTGTGCACATGTGTGTTAGGGTGCACAGTTGATATGCAAAGCGCAGTCACATTCAGCAGCAGATAATGCTTTGGCTGGTGTAATATTCACTTGGTGTGTGCAGTGCAGCAGTACGGCTCGTTAGTAAGGGATGGCGTGCCGTTCCAAGTTGACAAACTGTGCTCTTCAGGGCTGCATGTGAGAGTGTGAACCAAGGAGCCAGTGGCTTTGGATACCGTGAAGTGGGCATAACAGGGGAGCAGCCTTTGGCAGTGGTGTCTTGTGACAGGGCAATGCTGAGCTAAGGTGGGGGGATGGAATGCCAAGACGCCTGGGTAGCCCACCGCTGTAGACAGTATGTCTTGTCAGCACTTTGACTATTCATCTGATCTGCTGGGAAGGAACGAGCACAGGAAGCCAAACAAGCATTTGCAATGCAATAGGTCTCACATTATTAAAGTTTGAGCTATTGGTGTTGCATTATTTAGTAATGCCAATAGCTCAAACTTTAACAATGCGAGACCTATTGCATTGCAAATGCTTGTTTAAGAAGTGGCAAATCTTGTCCTCTCTCAAAAGTGTCATGGCGGTTCTGTGTTCCTGCACTCTTCTTCTTAGCTGTCCCTTGAAGGGCAGCCGCATTCCCTCGTTTATGCTCATCCCACATGTCATGCCTTTGCGGGGGAGTGACGAGCAGTCTGTTTTCCGTTGAATAAGGATTCTTGGCAGGCAAAGCTTTTTGGCAGAGAAGAAATCTCGCAGTGTGCGGTATTCGGTGGCAGCTACAGCATTAGTCAGAGCAGAAAATGTGCACGGTATGCAAATAGAGATGCTCCGTTCACTGGAACTGTAATACCGAATAACTCTGTTTGGGTTACTTTGAGTAACACATTTAATTCAATACAAATATTATTATTGTGAATTAGGCATCCCTAATCAACACAGGACGCCATATAAGCCTGTTTTAGCTTTTAAAAGAAATGCTAATGAGAGTCCCACACAAGTGGGAATATTTAAAAGTGACAATAAGAGCAAGCATTTGCAATGCAATAGGTCTCCCATTTACGCAAGTTTAAGCTTTTGGCACTGTAAATGACAATGCCTTTTATTTATGTTTAAAAACGAAACCAAAAATAAAAGGCATTGTTATTTGCAATGTCAATAGCTCAAACTCGCGCAAATGCGAGACCTATTGCATTGCAAATGCTTGTCTATCCAGGGGGACAAGATCAGTTGGCACTGTTCATGAGTGACACGGTGTACCTGCACGTGTCGATACTGTAGTTTAGATGCTTCTAGACTAAGCATGGGAAAAATGGGCTCTGTAAGAACAGTAATTATTAAGGAACTCTTTAAAAGCTACTCTGGAATTTTACTCGAATCCCAGTTTTAGGTGACGGGTTACAAATCCATAAAAAAAATATATGGGGTTACAGCTGGTTTTATTTGCTTAATTTGTTATACTCTTTACTAAAAGCAGTTTCCCTGAACGACTCTCGGGGTTGCCTGCTTCATACAATCTCTAGTCCCAGGCTTCTCAGTGAAATAATGATACTAGCTGGATACTAATTTTGACGCAGCACAATTTCCAGTGGTAAAGAGAAGTGAAAAAAGATGTTTAGCCAGACCCAACGTATATGAAGTTACATCTATAGTTTGAGGTGAAAACCACGCTGATTAGCCCACGTGACTAATAGCAGAATTGTATCCTTCTCTCATGTCATATGAATTCTCTGACACAAAAAAAGACAGGGTATTCTCCTGCCACTTACACTGTACTGTTATAATAACATGGATTTTTTCCTCTGTACTCTTGCATTTATTAATACAATTATTCCAAGCATGCTATGGGGCCACTTTTATATTCACTGTGTAGCGCTTCTGGGTGACGAAACCATTTTCTAGGTGTGAGGTATCTGGAGCGTTCGACATGTTGTGTTATAGATTAGTTCACAGGCTGTGCAGTTGTGAAGGAGTTTTTCAAAATTCTGTCAGCCACCCCACTGAGCGCCCCGCCACCTTCCAATGGAGCTTCCCAAGAGGCACTGAGGCACTGTCTGTCTTGTGAGGGACCCACATACTACACACCCCGGACAAGTTACTCCTAGGTTGTTTGGGGGGGGGGGGGCGATGTGAGTCTTGTATCTTCTGAGTAGTATCCTCTTAAGAAAACGGCACTCAACCATGGGACTTCCTTGTACAAATCCGCGTCTACAGAATACACTATTTGTAGCTACAATGCATCTTATATTGCAGCCAAAGGGAGCAACTCTGTTGACTGTTTTTTGTCACCATTTTCTTGGAGAACTGCATCCGAGCGCGTCCAGCAAGTAAACAGAAGCTTACTATAGCGAGGCTTCGGCTGGTGCAAGGGCGCCGTGATTAATTGGGGGGACGTCCTTCTAAACAATTAGGTGTTCATATGGAGGCGGCAAATTGGGTGGCGCGTTAACTTTTGCAGCACTTCAAATCCTTGGTTTCTCTACTGCCCTTAAACTAAATAGCCTGCTTTATTAAATGCCTCATTTTTCCACGTTCTGCGTCTATCACGCACGCACTTGACAAGTAGATTCAATGTTACTAATACAGAGGTATGTTTGGGCTGTTTTGTTACCTTTAGCCAGTCATTTATGAAGAATAGGAAGGAATACAATTGCATTACTTTACTATTAGTGTTTATTTACATGTTTTTGTGAAACCTTTTTAGCAGTGATGAGGCCAGATTGACAGCATTTCAGCTGCAAACATCAATTTAAAGACACATTACAGACATGGTACAGCCACACAGTCACTGCTAGTGCAAGCTTTCTAAAATGGCTAGTCTACTTCAGTGTAGATCAGAGACACAAAGACAGCGAGAGAAATGCTAGATGAAGAGGGGGGTGGTGTTAAGGAAAGTTTAGAGAAGACACAAAGTTAAATACACATCAGAAATATTAAACCGTTGTAGGAAAGAATGGCCACGAATAACTCTACAATGAGAAAACGAATGAGATCAGTGATATTTTTACATTAGTTTATTTTATTTTTCATAAATATAATTCAACCTTATCCAAAACAACATACTTATATACCTAACGTGATCAACATTCAACATTTGAAAAGGGTAGTATAAGCTACATCTTTGGAAATGTCCAACTTACCTTACAGTACAATCAGTGTGTTTCAGCTAGGGTCTGAAAGTATGCTGAGGTCGACTGTCCTGTAGCATGGGCTTTAATGTCTGAACTATAATTGGCCATGTAAATAAAATGGTTAACAAGTCACAGTTGGCAGGATAATAGCATGCAACTAGTTGGAAAACAAATGAAAAAGAAGCATTTATATTGAAGAGCGATGGAAAAACAAGTGCAAGTAGCTTCTTCTTTTTTTATTCATTCTGCTATAATGATTAGTTATTATAGAGGTCCCACAATTCATCCCATACTTTGTAAAATGTCACTTGGCTACTTTTTTTTAATTAACTATTTTGACATATGATGCATTTCCACATTCCCTCTACTTGGTCAGTCTCACCAGTCCCTTCCCATTGAGAACTGACAGTGTTGAAGGTCTCCTCTTGTCTGTCAGGAGACCGTCATTCTTTGACTAGATGGCACTCATGTAGGATCTCTGAGATCCTGCCTTCAGATTGACCATGTCAGAACCTATTCCAACTCACATCACTCCCTGCTCCACATTATGTTGCAGTCCTGTTTATCATCTTTGTGCATTGGAGGACACATACTTTACTCCGTTGTCAAATATAACTCATATCTTCTCTAGGAGGTGCATTGTTTGCCCAGCATCGTTGTTAAGGGCTGCTATAGCTATACCGACACCATCAGACTAGCTTACTTCACATGTCACAAATTCTACTTTATTCTGCATGCCTTTTCCCTGCTCCCCTTCTAGTGCCTGCTGGTTCTATAAACTTTCCTTTTTCCAGTTCCTATGTAGCTTTCCATTCATTGGTAGTTCCCTGAGTCCCTGCACCTGACTTATGACTCATACCTGGCTCCCTCTCTGCACCTGTGCTCTTTCCCTTGTGCGTCCATCTGTATAATCCCTGTTAGCTCAATGTGCAGATGCTTGTAATGGTCTTTTCTGCTGAACTCCTCTTGTTCTGGTTTTGTCTTGCTGGTTAGATTTCACATGTGTTCCTTGATTCTAATTTTTAATGGTTCCCTTTGTTTTCTTGCTTCTTACTCCCTGCTGGTTACCTTGCCTTCCCTGGTTCTGTTCCTTGTTGTTGCTACTTCTCTGTCCCTCATTACCCGTGATTCTTGTTCGGTCTGCACACCCCCTGATCTACCTTTGTTGGTGTGTAAATTTTATGTCTTAGATTTTTGTTCCTTTTCTGTGTTCCTTCTGCCATTCTTGTCTCTGTTTGACCGCTTCCCTTTCTTGGCTTTCAGAGTTCTATTTCCAAAAATCTTGAGTACAGTCCTTTTTCTTAAATCTGGGGACGCGCGACTAAATCACCCACTGTAACTCTGTTTGTCCTGCTGCCTGAAGCTCTAGCCCGCCGCCGCACTTGCTCCGAGGGCTCTGCTCTTCTTTGCCGGCAGTAGGAATCCGCCATTACTCCCATTACTGCTGCGTACATCGCCGCATCGGGGGGACCACAACACCCAGAAGCCCCGGCGGCGCAACGCATCACGGTACTGCACCAGGAGGCGCATAAAATTCACCAAGGCCCCACGCAGCGTGGGACGCGCGACTAAATCACCCACCGTAACTCTGTTTGTCCTGCTGCCTGAGGGTGTCACGGCTCTAGCCCGCCCCTACACTTGCTCCGAGGGCTCTGCTCTTCTTTGCCGGCAGTAGGAATCCGCCATTACTCCCATTACTGCTGCCTACATTGCCGCACCGGGGGGACCACAACACCCAGAAGCCCCGCATCACGGTCCTGCGCCAGGAGGCGCATAAAATTCACCAAGGCCCCACACAGCGCGAGGCGCGCGCGGGCAAAGAGCGGGCCAAGGGCGGGCCCGTCCGCGCCCGTCAGCGCCAGAAAGAGCTAGGGCAGGGCCACCCCCCTGAGATTGTATGCAATCACTTTGTGAACTGGTGAGAAGTAAAGGTACTGTTATCCTGCTTGGTACATTAATGACATTAAAATTCTAGTCCTCATTCATCGCTGTGGGCTAAGTCCTCTATTGATTAACTGGTGTTAACTTTCTGTATTATCCCTGTCTGATACTCAGGGATAAGGTTTTCTTTAGAATGGGAAAGCGCAAAGCAATGGACGGGGGCAACGGAGGGGCTGAGTTTGGGTCTTCTTTGAAGTCACGAAAGGGCAAAAAGGCGAAGAAGGTGGCTAGGCATGCAGCCGCCAATTGTGTCCTCGACCCGATTGATAGTTTGGTAGAAGATTGTGAGGCTATTTTGGGCAGTGACGGCAGCACACAAGTAACTGGTACTGTCCAGCAATCAGATAGAGGCGATGGGGGGCTAGCAAAAGGAGATAGTGTCATCCCTGCTATGTTCCTCACGAAAAGTAAGGGTCCAACTGAGTGTGATTCTGGGACAAATGGGGCTCTAGTAGTATCCATTGACAAAATTATTGAGGACCATACCCACAATGTAAATATGATGGATAATTGCCAGCCTTCTGTAATTACCCAGCCGGTTTTCTGTTCCAATAGGTTTTCTGTGCTTTCTAATATACATGACAATAATCCAAGGACAGGTCCACCTCTTCTAGCTGCCACTGACCCAGTTACTCCCAACCAAGTTGTATATAAGCCCTACCAAGATCAAGCCTAAGAAACTACACCAGTACAATCTGGTCTGAATGGCAATAATGTTCCACAAGATATTCGTGCCCTGACAAATTTAGTTTCCCCCTTAAGAGATGAAATCGAGTCCATGAAAGTTTTAATCCTAAATTTAACAGCTATGGTAGGGCCCCAGATAAGTGCAAGGGCACGCTCGACATCAATTCCTAGTTCCACTAATAGTAATGCATTTCCTTTGAAAATTAGCAGTACTAGTCGGTTGCCCCCAGTTGAGGGTAACGCAACTAGGGATGGTAATGCAAGACAAAGCACTGTTGTGGACCAGGCTGGGGCAAGTAGGCTAACTATAACCGGGAAATGCCAAAACAAATTGCAAAAACCACTGGAGTTTAAGCTGCCACACCGATTGAAGACACCAGAGAGGGAGCACAGCACACCCGCTAATGGAGGGGGTTTAACTGACATGGTGCACCATAGAGGTAAACCCCTACCAAGGCGAGAGGGAACTGTATCCAGAAGACCCCAAAGTCCAAATAAAATCTATAAGACTAATGTACACAAGTTAGGCATCGGGGGCAAATATGAGAGTGCGGACTCCCTGACGAATAAAGCTATACACTGGCTACGTTATGTCAGAGGCTGTAGATCAGTAATTAGGGAGGACATTATCAAAGCTACCAGATTAGTTATGGACGAAGGTCAGTATGATTGCATTGAACTGGTTTTAGTATCAGACTTACTTGCTGACAATTTATTTGCTTTGGCCCATTCCTGTATCCAGTTGAGGAAATGTCACCTTAATTGTATCAATGGACAGGCATTACGGTATAACACTGGGGGCTCTGGTCTAGAAAATATAGATTGACTTATAGGTGGTGATGCTACGGTAAATCTCAATCTCATTAGTTTCCTGGAATATAGCATGTCTGGGTGCTAAAATATCATCACCAGAATGGTTAGCGTTCAGTGGTGATTATGATGTCTGTCTTTTCCAGGAGACTTGGCTATCCCAACCGCATTTCTTTTCTGGGTATCTAAATTATTTCGTTCCCGCGACAAAAGGAGCCAAGGGGCGTCCAATGGGGGGTTTAACCGCATGGGTGCGGCAGGATATTCCTGTAGTTGTCAAAGAATTACCTTCTGGGAGTAAGGACATCCAAGCAATAAGACTGGATTTGGGTTCTTTGGGACGCTTGACATCTATAATGTCTATGTGAGGGGGGTTCGAGGGGGTAGATCACAGGTTATAGCGGCCTTGGACTCCCTCATCGAGGTTCCCTCAGAAGACATTAATGTGATTGTTGCAGGAGACCTAAACACCACCTTTGAGCCCCTAGTAGCTACTGAGTGGGATTCCATAGACGATGATGAAGATAGTCAATGGGGGGTACCAAAAGTGGAGCTTGAACCTGTCAAAAAGTGGACAGAGGTAGTGATACAGATTAATACAGTCTGTTGTGAAAGGGGGCTTAGAGCACTTAATGGCAGGACTCCGAAGGACAGGACTGGGGTCGTAACTTTTAATAATGGGCGAAGCAAGAGTCGAATTGACTATGTTCTCTGTAGCCTGAATTCTTGGCACACGATTGTAGATATGGAGGTTAAAGACCGCTTGGAAAGTGATCATAACCCCCTGTGTGTCACACATGGATGGTGGAACCGGGATTTACCTCATCAAGAAAGGGCTGAGCTCTGGCCCCCAGCCATTGTGCCAACTAATGATATGAGCGTCTCAACTGGGCAAAAGTAGTGTCTAATATAGAGGTTCTGAATAAAATTGCTGAGGAGATTGACAGCGCTCTATTGAAATTAGAAGATGGTATTGACCATCTTGACTTGGGCTGTGTTACTCCTATCCATGATAGCCTGTTTAAGTCCATTAGTGGCCATTTTTTAGCTCCTGGCAATACCAAGCGAAAAGGTACCCCAAAAACATTAAGGTGGTAAATGAAGATTGCAGAAAAGCCAGAGTAGATTTGGGTAGGGCCATAAAGGGTGGCAATCTGGATGTTGTCCGTTGTGGCAGAAAGACCTATGAAAGAGCCATTCTTAAGGCCAAAAGACTTTGGGATGAACGTCGATGGCAGGAGCTTAAGGAAGCAAGCGAGAAAAAGAATTCCAGATTATTCTGGAATCTTATTAAGTGGGGTAGAGGGGGGAAGGCTGTACAACCCGAAAATTATGTCACTCAAGAAGGCTGGATTGATTATTTCAGACCACAGTACGCGTCCAATCATGTAGGAGCTTAAGTGGAGGATATAAGTTTTGTATTTTCTAAAGATTTTGTTTTTAACAGTAATGATGTTTTAATTGCTCTTAAGAGGTAGAGCCCCAGGGCCCGATGGTGTACTTGCAGATGCCTTTCTGTATGATAAGGCTGGCTGGGGTAAATACATATTGCTATTGGCAAATGCTATAGCTCAAGGTGCCCCGGTCCCGGTTTCTTGGAAAGGAGCACTAATAATCCCTGTTTATAAAAAGGGCGACAAGACTCAACCCGGAAATTATAGACCTATCAGTCTGATCGATACTATCCTAAAAACAATTGGGAGGATGACTTTAAATAAGATTCTAGGCTGGATCGAAGAAAACAATGTATTGTCCCCCTTTTAGGCGGGTTTTAAAAAATATACCAGCACAATCGATCAAGTCTTTCGATTTACTCTCCTCCACTGGAAGGCTGTGATTCTGGGCAAAGGCAGTCTTTATGCTGCCTTTGTTGACCTGCATGCAGCCTTCGAGCTAGTCCCTCGTTCACAGTTGTGGATGACATTACAGCAATTAGGTCTCCCTGCAGAGATTCTAACTATGGTGATGCGGCTGCTCGAGGCAAACTATGCTAAAATCCAATGGGGAGGTTATGGCAGGGTCACCACTCAATTTCCGGTTGAGCGTGGAGTGAGGCAAGGTTGCTCTATGGCCCCAACTCTGTTTTCTTTGTATATTAACGGTATAGTGGATTGTTTGGCACCTGTAAACACAGACGCTCCCTCATTAGCTGGTATTAAGGTTCGATTTTAATGTTTGCGGATGACACGCTAATTATATCTAAAACTGCAGCGTGCTTTAGACATTTTTGAAACAATTTGTTCCACGAAGGGCCTAGAAATTAACGTGTCCAAAACCAAAATGATGATTTTTAATCTGTATCGTACTTTTAAGGGGAATGTTTTTATGTATGGGAAGCCATTTGAATTGGTCAAGGATTTTACTTATTTGGGCGCCCATTTGGGCAAGGACCTCAAATGGGAGCATCATATAAATTTGGCAGCCATTAAACACCGCCAAATTGTAGGTGCTCTCTCTTAGGAACATAAAAAGTCGTTGTCCAAACCAATTCTGCCTGTACTAGAAGTTTATGAATGTAAAGCAGTTAGCTCTGTCCTCTACGGTGCTGAACTTTGGGGCTTTGAGAAGTTGGCACCATTGGCCCTTTCTGAAAATACGTTTCTTCGTAACATCATTAGCCTCCCGCAGAGTACACCTTTAGTACCACTAAGATACGATCTGGGAAGGAAAGCTATTGTTGATAGTGCCAGGTTACGCCCTATTCTATACTGGCGTAGGCTTTGGACGACACCTGAGCTTTCCGCATACGCCGCAGGGTTTTTAGACGTTATTAAATCTGATTAATTCCACAAGATTCGTTGGCTTGCCCACTTAGAAATAGCTTGGTACCTCTGGGCATGCAAACGCTTTGGGACAGCCCTACGGAAGTTGCATTTCCTTTGAAAACAACTTTGAAGGAAAGATACTGGGAGCAGACATGGAGTGGTGTTGATTCTTCCACCATGGTGGGGGTCTTCTTTGGGGCAAAAGTATTGCCCAAATTTGAATCTTATTGGGACATTATTACTAAGCCTGGAGACAGGAAGCTCTATTTTCAGCTCAGAGCTGGTTCTTTGCCCCTGAAGGCTTTCACCTCTAGATGGTCTGCTGCAAGTACCATTAATATTTGCCCGGTATGTGAGAACTCTGTAGAAACTCTTGCACATTTTCTCTTTGCCTGCCCATTGTATGCAACCCGAGGCGTGTTTGGCTCACACCAATGTGCAAGTTACTGGGTACCAACAAAAGCTCTGTTGCTGAGAGACTGATATGTACTTGCACCAAGTTGTTTATTTCAATAGCTGTAGCCAAATACTTGGGATGGGCATGGGTTTTACGGCAGAATTTTATTCGAGGTCAATTGACTGTTTCGAAATAATGTGTGAATTTCTTTGACCATGTATCGATTTATTTTTTTTAACCGATTTTATCATTCTCTTTTAAATTCACATTAAATGTTTTTATCTATTCTACTTTATGAAATATGTTGCTTATCTCCTCCTCTAGTGAATAGTATATATATTTATCTTTCTATTTGGTGTTCCAATAATGCTGTTTTTAAGTTTAATTTTATGTAATCCTGTCTGAGTCATGGATAAATTGTACTTGTCTAGCTTTTATGAGTTTTATCTCGAATAAAGCGGATTTGACTAACTGACTTAAATATGGCCCTGCTTTTCCCTGAGCTCAGGTCCTGCTTTTAGTGTTTCTTGTTCTGTTCCATATTGTTCACTCTTGTGTTGATATCTTGATTATTATTTACTGAGGATGCCTGTAAGATTCTCCCATGAAAGCTGCTGGGTGTGTTTCCAGACTCTGTGAGAGTAACTGCTCCTTGCCTTTTGTATGATCTTTTCAATTGACAGAGATATAATTTCCCAAGGAGCACATAAACTATCATTTTTAATAGTTTGTCTATGGTGCTTCAGTTTGTATCATCTCTCCATCTCATTTGTCTCAGGCTGTTCTCTTCCACTTTTCCAGCCCACATATTCTGTCTTGTCCTTTCCTTTCCCCAACGTTCCTCCGATTTTTGTCTTGTGTATAGAATAAATGCCTCCTACAGAATTACCATATCCTTACTGATGTCAGAATCTCTTTATTTGTTAGATTAGTCCCGATCTCTGTTGAGTTCCTGACATGGTCCTCAACTTGTAAGACCAGGAACACCTAACTGTAAACATTGGTGTTGGCCTCATCATTAATAATGCTGCACTCAGGCCGCTGAAAGTAAACCTTCCACAGAAGCATTTTTACCAAAATAATCCCTGCCAACCTGACTGGAATATCTTGATTTGGTAGCTAGTCCTTTGCCAGGAAGCTTGGTTTAGACCTCCACCACACTAGTGGGTTGGTGGGTGGACTTTCCTCCAAAATTAAAATAACCTATTTTTCCTGCACACTAAAATTAATTAATCTGTTTTCTCTTTTTTGCTCCAACTAAAATGGATTCAGCCTGTTATGTATTGTAGAGCCAAAAAGACAAATGGCACCCATGTCCAGGTTTCACTTCATGTATTTTGTGGTGTGATGGGTTTGATCTTACTATACAGCAAGCTGTGAGTTCATGATATGCTGGCCAATCATCCATAATCACTTCCCTAAAATCATTATCATTTTATGATTAAGATGTTACCTGTGGTATGTGGCACGTAGTGCATGTTATTCACACTCTCTTTTTATTCTTACCTAAATGCTCATTTAGGAAGAATCTAGCACACTGCAGTGAAGCCTATAAAATTGTGAGAATGCTCTGGGCAGTTTCTTCAATTTGAACTCCGCTCAATAGACCTTTGTAATAGCCTGAGAGGAAGAGAGGTTAACAACAGTTTAATTCTTGAGGTACAGTGTGATCAGTAGTACCATACAATAAAAGTCAGAATCAGGAACTTGAAGTTAAAAGGTTTATTACAAACTCAAAGACAGACTGATCTAAAACAATCTCAAGAACATAATGTAAAAGTAGACAATTATCAAAGGTAGGCCAAAACGGCTAACAATATTGGTCCTCAACAACAAGGAATACACAAGTATCTCAGTAGCAGTGATGCAAAATATGAGAAAAAGAAATTGCTGGCGGGACGAAAATTTCTGATCCTTCTCCCAATATATGGAACGCGTTTGCAGCATCCAATAACCCTACACTAACTTATGGATAGGGAAAACCCATTGCAGCCAGGTAGCAAGACAGCTGTCCGCATCCGAACTTCTGTAGAAGTGCGATAAGTTAGGAGTCATGTATAGCATGAAGCCTCACAATAAGAGATGTCAAGAAAGGTCTGTACTTCTTCAAACCTAAGCGGAATCTAGCTAAACCCAAGGTGGGTTCATTAATAAAAATGCACAAAGAGCACTTGGTAAAAAAATACCTCATTCACATCATATTATGTTTTCCAGTTCTCAGAAAATAACTTGATACCTTGAAAACGACTTCAATATTCCAGTCTTCACTTCCAAAGCATTCTTGGGTTCTGTTGATAATAACAAATGGTATGACCTCCTTTGCTCTTTCAATTAAAAGCATTTGACTTTGCCAGCATGGCCTCATCTCCCTATCTCTGAAATACAATGTGCTGTTTAATAACGAATACCTCAGGTCTGCACCTGCAAAAAGAAAATCATGCAGAAAAACAACTTGGATGTTAATGTTAACTGTTCGACTGCTAGCTTAAGGCCCACAATCACAATAACTTAACATTTTCTCAAAAACATATTAGTTCTACAATTTACATATAATCCAATAAATCAAGTCTTTAGTAATGAGTCAAGCTGTATCATGCTGTCCTCTTATATGTAAAAACCACAGTTGATGGACAGAATGCAGAACAATGTCATACATTCACCCCAGTACAGAGATCTGGGCCTAAATCCATCGTTTTTTTGCACACCACACCACCCCAGTTCAGACATGGCCATATGCAAATCAGTCTGACCCTGTGCCTCATGGGAACAGTCCAGCCCGAACTGCCAAGCCATGTCTTCCCTAGACCAGAAACAAGCTTCCGAGGACCGGTTTCTGGCATTCCAGCCGTCTTCAGCTCGGCTTGCTTGAATCCAGTGGTGTGGAAAGCATGGGACTCACGTCTGAGCATACCCATCCCACTCGGGGTGACAAATGCAAAAACCACAGTTGATGGACAGAATGCAGAACAATATCATACATTCACCCAGTACAGAGATCTGGGCCTAAATCCATTGTTTTTTTACACTCCACACCACCCCAGTTCAGACATGGCCATATGCAAATCAGTCTGACCCTGTGCCTTATGGGAACAGTCCAGCCCGAACTGCCAAGCCATACCTTCCCTGGACCGGAAACAAGCTTCCGAGGACCGGTTTCTGGCATTCCAGCCGTCTTCAGCCCGGCTTGCTTGAATCCAGTGGTGTGGAGAGCATGGGACTCAAGTCTGAGCATACCCATCCCACTCGGGGTGACAAATGCAAAAACCACAGTTGATGGACAGAATGCAGAACAATGTCATACATTCACCCCAGTACAGAGATCTGGGCCTAAATCCATCGAAGCTTGTTTCCGGTCCAGGGAAGACATGGCTTGGCAGTTCGGGCTGGACTGTTCCCATGAGGCACAGGGTCAGACTGATTTGCATGTAGCCATGTCTGAACTGGGGTGGCAGAGTGGGCTAAAGAACGGTGATGGATTAAACCCAGAACTTTTGACTGGGTGTGAGTGTTTGATTGATTCAGATGCTCCGTCCATCACCAACCCCTTTTGTACCACGTCCTATTATATGTGGCACAACATCTAATACAAAGCAGACACTATAGTCTAACCACAATTGATAATGACTCATTCTCCCTAATCCCTGGTGAATGCACTGTATTAAATGCATTTTTGCTGACCACCTTACAATCTAAACCTATAGAAGCAGCAATCCAGATGTCTCTGAAAATGAAAATTGTTAATATGCACTCATATATTTATTAAATTACACAAGAGATGCCCTTTCTGTACATTTGGTGCACCCCATCTCATCTGTATTATTGTGCCACAAATGTACATAAGGCCAAAAGCAAATACATATGTGGCCTATCCAATTATAAAGGATGGAGCCAAACATGATGCTACTCCATTTGTGACTATGTCTGACAGAAGCTTAGCATTTACTAGAGTTTTTCCCCATGATGTTTACGGTTGTAGAGACTGCTGGCAGTATCAAAGAGGATATTGTGGGAGTTTATTATCAGCCACTCAGTTTACATAAAAATGTTAGTCCCTTATGTAACCCTGGGGGTAGTTCACGTAGTATCGCTGCGCGTAGCTACGCAAAGTGCACTTTGCACTACGCAAGCTACGCGTAGCTACGCGAACTGCGTAGTGGACTGTGCAAAATGCTGTTCGCACTGACTGCACAGTGCCGGATGCTTGTACGCACTGTACAATCATTGCAAACCGCATGTTGCACAGTGCAAGCGGTTATTTTCTGCCGCTCAAGTAGATTTTTACTCGAGCAGCAGCTTTCTCAACACGGACTGGTAGTTTCTCGTCGCGAGCATACGCAGCCACTCGCAATGAGAACCCTGACCTCCCCGCATTGAGAATCTCACCGGGAGGTTTATTTTCCACGCTCGCGATCGGCAACTAGATGTTGCTGATCGCGAACGAGGAAAAAGTCTCAGCAGGATGTTATTTTGCTTGCTCACGGTCGCCAACTTGACATTAAGGACCGTGAGCAAGCAAAAAATGCCCGCTACGCTGCGCATTTTTGCACTGTGCTACGTGTAATTTGCGTAGCGCGTAGTTGCACAAACTACGCGAGCGTAGCGTAGTCCTACTCCCAGGGTTACCATTATGCCCCTTGACACTGGTCGAGCAATTAAGGCCGAGCTCAAAAGAAGTGGTTGGAAGGTTCTGTCAGTGTATAGCACAGTGCAATTTTTACAGCTGAAACAACAAGAACAATTTTGAGCTAGAGTTGTTGCTTTGGGAAATGTTGGGAATAGAATAAGACAAATGATACCTCAAAATACAGCATGTCAAAGAATTGTCATTCTGTAAACATTGCTCTTGGTCGCTAAGTGATCACTGGCACCAGAAGATCAACACAAATTTACATTCTAAGCGGTACAATGGATAAAAGGAAGGACGATCCAACCACATCACAATAATTTTTAAGTGCTCACAGTCCAGAAATATAAGACTCAGAACATTTTATTATCGCTCTATTTACCTATTGCCTTCTGATACTTTTCAAAATTGATATCTTGTGACCTGCTGCCTTTAGCTTATCAATGGCTCTTCTGTCATCGTGAGAGAACTAGGTGCTGATGAGGGGAGTTAGCTTCTTCACATAGAGACAAGTGCAGTGACAGGTAACATACTAATCATGGAATTTCCTTGGCTAGTACAATGTTGGAAGTATGGCCTATGTAGGAAGGTGTAATCTGACTACATGGTTGCTCCCACTTTTTTCCTGTTGTTTCGAGGGTTTTTGACTTAGTTTGGCTGGGATCCTGCTATTCAGGGCCCGGCCTAGCTACTTCCTCTCTAAATTGATTCCAGGTACTTTAGGTACACTCCAGTTTGGTTACTGGGGTACCCTTATGAGTCCCTAGTATATAGTACCTTAGGTACCCAGGGCATAGGTACCCCAGAGGCCTACCATGGGCTACAGAATGTATTATGCCATCCCTGGGAAGCCTTCCAAAATGACACCAAAGGACTGCTACTGTAGCCTGGGTAAGGTGGTCCATGCACCTCTTACTTAGATATAGGCTACCTATAGCTACCTTAAATCACTACACATATAAACCTATCAGTCACCCCTATGGCAGGCCTTATACATCCTGAAGGCAGGGTGCTGGGTTTTGTGTGAGAGGGTGCCCATGCATGAGTAAGACCTCTCTTCAGCCTTCACAATCTATTCTCTGGGGCTGTTCTGTGATGCAGCCAGACCATATACTCTTAAGTGCATTATAACCTCGTGGTAAATGCTAACTTTGGAATGGCTGCACGGAAACCATGTCATGTTTGGCGTGAAACACTTTGGAATCATACTCCCCCACCAGTCCCGGCAGCGAGGGTATGATTCCACACTTCTAGAGGGAGAGACATGTACACACCGGTATACCCGGTACCAGATTAAAAGAGCCCTGGCATCAAAAAATGGATGCTGCAGCCGCAGACACGAGTCTGGCCTCCTGCTACTGGTCGACACTCCGGCAGGGGAGGCCTGGACAATAGGTTTCCTGTCACAGGGAGGTGTAACCACCTCCCAGACAGGCTTTAGTGGATTGGGGTTGGGTGGGTGCACTCTGAGACTGCTTTGAAGTCTGCACTGGGGCACATTTGGTGTCCCTTTGCATAGCCCAGTTCAAACTGGTTGCAGGGGCTACCAACCCCTGCTCTGGCGCGAAACTGGACAAAAGAAATGGGTGTAGCCACCCCTCTTTCCTGACCCTCCAATAGGTGGGTCCCCAGAGTATGTTCAACCCCTTCCTTGGGTATAAGAAATGAAGCCCTGGCTACAGGACTTTAGATTACACCTGGAAAAAACTCTGCTACAGAAATCCTGGAACTTCGACAATCTACACGACTAGATGACTGAAGAATCTCCCTTGGAGTAAAGGAGTTACTCCCCTGCTTGGCAGGCACCAAAGACGCATCTGGCCGGTCTGCATCTTCGAAGCTCCCGCCAGACTCCGATGTAATTGCAAACCATGAGCTGGATTTCCAGACTTCTCTGAGGCCGATCTGAGTCCCCATCAAAGCTGAGACCCGCAGCCCTCATGAGTACTGTGGAACTGGAACCCCTGGACACCATGCACATTTGCAAGTGCATCAGCTTCTCGACGTTCCTTGAGGCGGTGCATTGGTATACTTGTAGCCCAGACCCCAAGCACCTTTTCCAATGAAGATTGCTGGCCTACACTCCACGAGTGTCCTGTGAGCCGGTCCTTTGTGTTTTCGCTTGAGGTACCTTTGCGATCCCTGGTATGTTGACTAGTGGGTCCCTGAGAAGGCAACTTTGACTTTCATTGGGTTTCCCTGGTTTCTCCAGACGTGCCCTGACTCTCCACCACTTGGTGAGTCCCTCGGACCTTGCTGGTCTGCACCGAAGTATTTCTTCACTTTCTGCGTGGGTTGCTGTTGCCAAGGCTTGTCGGGTCCAATCCGGTCACCGACGCCGCAGCACTCGTCATCCTTTGTGGGACAGCCCGAACCCAGCTCCTGGTTGTCGTCGAGGCCTCCTGGTCCTCGTGACTGCAGAGTCAAGCTTCACCTCTTCAACCTGAAATCACCCGACATCGATGGACTTTCGTCTATCGTGCCCCTGGTCACTGGCAAGTGACCCAGACTCTGTCTCCTCTGCTTTCAGGTTCTTCTCATCTTTGATCCAGGCTTGGATCACACCGGACACTTTCCACTTCGACGGCAGCAGCACTTTGCAGCAGATTGCCATTGAAATCAATGACGATTCCCAACACCAAAAGACACCTATGCACTCGTCTTCCCTGGGTGAGGTAACTCGAGTGCTCCGGTGCTCTCGTGGGTGTTGGCCCTAGAACCCCTTAAGTCTAAAGGAGTTTGTTCAAAGTCCTCTCCTAAGTGTCCTCAATCTGTACATTTCCAACCGCGACTTTCCCCATTGAAGTTAACTGCGATTTGCGCTGTGTTCTCACACTGAACACGCCCCCGTTGGTCCCCTGTGTCACTACCTTGGGTGGTTTCTTTTGGCCCCAGCACTTTTACAGGCTCTAGGCCTTGTGTCTAGTCAAGTCGTGGTTTTTATACCACTTTCGTAATATATGGTTTGGTACGCCCCTTGGGCTCAATGTATATTGTGCTAATTTACTGTGTGTTAAGTGTAACGTATGTGCTTTGACCTCTAGCCTCAAAAAAAGACTAGTAGGGTGTCTTTAGAATAAATATATATATATATATATATATATATATATACATATATCATGGTAAGAATGCCACTGAGTTGAGATATTATGTCATCAATACAGTACCCCCTCAGAGGAGGGGAGGTGATCGTGAATCCCAACTGCGCAAGTTAGAAACACGACATATCATAATGCTTGATGCCAAGATGCCAAATGGTCTTAATGCAAGCGAGGATTGTTATACTTACTTATAACAACAAATAGAATTAGCTTCTAACTGAAACTATGAATTTAAGTAAGAGTACTGATGTAAATATATTGAATCGCTGTTTTCCACACTTGAGTATATTGCTTGAAAATTTTACTGTCACTTGTTTTACATTTTATCACCTGTAGCACTTATTCTTCCTTTGCCATTATTTATATAATATGACTTGCACAGCAGTATTTTGCACATTTACATTGATTGGCCCACTTGGGCTTTATTCAATTAGTTTCCCAATTAGATGGAAGGAAATATGATTAAGCATCCATGTTGTTTATTCCAATGAAACTGGCTTAGTGGTATATTTTAGTACACTTTTAGCCGTTTTTTACAACATAATTTTATGGATGACTTTTAGGTTTTTAGCAATGAATAGGAGCATTTATACATTTAAATATATTTATGTGTTTTATAATTAGTCTTAATTGCTGCTACCATTGTATTTGAATTAATGTGCAAAATTAGGAGTGTAAACTGCCCCATATTTTGGCATTGTTAAATCTCTATCTGCATTCAGTCCACAGTATGGGATGTGTGTGCGAGTATGTTTTCTATGTTTAGTAAATAATTGGCACGTTGCACTATAAAATGGGTAATCTGCCCCTACGACGTCGTCACGTGATCAAGGCCTTGTGAGGCCGAAACGCGTCATGGCGGATTGGTGCTTAGCACAATAAACTACAATGCACCATTACTGGGTTTTGCCTCGTTATTTCTTGGCCAGATTTGCTGTTAAAAGACGACAACTTACCTTATATATATATATATATATATATATATATATTCCACCAATCCCGCTTCCGTTCAAAACGGGCTGACACATGCTTGACGATACTTCAGGTAAGCTTTATTATCACCTTCCGGGCATATTACTGATAATGGTCCATCGCCATCACTGTCCCTCTGGCAGACGCGTTTCGGCTTGGATTGCCTCTTCAGTGCCAGTTAAGTGTGACAGGGTTCACTGGTGAGGGTCTTTTGAAAGTCCAGTGTCTTGATCCTATTGGATGCTATTGTGCGGCCACAAAAAACGGACTGCAGGATCCGGTCAGTGCCTCTCACTGCATGCTGGTAGTTTGGGTCCATTTCAGCTCGCACACTTCCAAGCCCCCACTCAGTTAGTAGTATGCGTTCTTGCTCACGAAGTACAACAAAGGCAAAACACTCGTCCAGGCTGTGATCATAGTTCAGTGTCTATGTACCAAGCACACTGTGTGGTGCCCTGACGTTGTCAGCAAGCCGGTCGTGTTCCTCCTGTCGCTGTACTTTGAAGGTGATCCTGCTCACCTGGAGACTCGTCTTACGGCGGACGATCCGCCGCTCTCTCCCCTGCCGGGTCTCGTGAAAGCTGCTGCTGGGGGGGCGCTGCGCTGCGTATTTGGTACGCCCATACCACAGGTCTGTTGGTTTTGCGCAGAGCACCAGAACGAGAGGCGCGCCAGTCGTCAGGTACCAACCGCCTGACTACATACTCCACCAATCCCGCTTCCGTTCAAAACGGGCTGACACATGCTTGACGATACTTCAGGTAAGCTTTATTATCACCTTCCGGGCATATTACTGATAATGGTCCATCGCCATCACTGTCCCTCTGGCAGACGCGTTTCGGCTTGGATTGCCTCTTCAGTGCCAGTTAAGTGTGACAGGGTTCACTGGTGAGGGTCTTTTGAAAGTCCAGTGTCTTGATCCTATTGGATGCTATTGTGCGGCCACAAAAAACGGACTGCAGGATCCGGTCAGTGCCTCTCACTGCATGCTGGTAGTTTGGGTCCATTTCAGCTCGCACACTTCCAAGCCCCCACTCAGTTAGTAGTATGCGTTCTTGCTCACGAAGTACAACAAAGGCAAAACACTCGTCCAGGCTGTGATCATAGTTCAGTGTCTATGTACCAAGCACACTGTGTGGTGCCCTGACGTTGTCAGCAAGCCGGTCGTGTTCCTCCTGTCGCTGTACTTTGAAGGTGATCCTGCTCACCTGGAGACTCGTCTTACGGCGGACGATCCGCCGCTCTCTCCCCTGCCGGGTCTCGTGAAAGCTCCTGCTGGGGGGGCGCTGCGCTGCGTATTTGGTACGCCCATACCACAGGTCTGTTGGTTTTGCGCAGAGCACCAGAACGAGAGGCGCGCCAGTCGTCAGGTACCAACCGCCTGACTACATACTCCACCAATCCCGCTTCCGTTCAAAACGGGCTGACACATGCTTGACGATACTTCAGGTAAGCTTTATTATCACCTTCCGGGCATATTACTGATAATGGTCCATCGCCATCACTGTCCCTCTGGCAGACGCGTTTCGGCTTGGATTGCCTCTTCAGTGCCAGTTAAGTGTGACAGGGTTCACTGGTGAGGGTCTTTTGAAAGTCCAGTGTCTTGATCCTATTGGATGCTATTGTGCGGCCACAAAAAACGGACTGCAGGATCCGGTCAGTGCCTCTCACTGCATGCTGGTAGTTTGGGTCCATTTCAGCTCGCACACTTCCAAGCCCCCACTCAGTTAGTAGTATGCGTTCTTGCTCACGAAGTACAACAAAGGCAAAACACTCGTCCAGGCTGTGATCATAGTTCAGTGTCTATGTACCAAGCACACTGTGTGGTGCCCTGACGTTGTCAGCAAGCCGGTCGTGTTCCTCCTGTCGCTGTACTTTGAAGGTGATCCTGCTCACCTGGAGACTCGTCTTACGGCGGACGATCCGCCGCTCTCTCCCCTGCCGGGTCTCGTGAAAGCTCCTGCTGGGGGGGCGCTGCGCTGCGTATTTGGTACGCCCATACCACAGGTCTGTTGGTTTTGCGCAGAGCACCAGAACGAGAGGCGCGCCAGTCGTCAGGTACCAACCGCCTGACTACATACTCCACCAATCCCGCTTCCGTTCAAAACGGGCTGACACATGCTTGACGATACTTCAGGTAAGCTTTATTATCACCTTCCGGGCATATTACTGATAATGGTCCATCGCCATCACTGTCCCTCTGGCAGACGCGTTTCGGCTTGGATTGCCTCTTCAGTGCCAGTTAAGTGTGACAGGGTTCACTGGTGAGGGTCTTTTGAAAGTCCAGTGTCTTGATCCTATTGGATGCTATTGTGCGGCCACAAAAAACGGACTGCAGGATCCGGTCAGTGCCTCTCACTGCATGCTGGTAGTTTGGGTCCATTTCAGCTCGCACACTTCCAAGCCCCCACTCAGTTAGTAGTATGCGTTCTTGCTCACGAAGTACAACAAAGGCAAAACACTCGTCCAGGCTGTGATCATAGTTCAGTGTCTATGTACCAAGCACACTGTGTGGTGCCCTGACGTTGTCAGCAAGCCGGTCGTGTTCCTCCTGTCGCTGTACTTTGAAGGTGATCCTGCTCACCTGGAGACTCGTCTTACGGCGGACGATCCGCCGCTCTCTCCCCTGCCGGGTCTCGTGAAAGCTCCTGCTGGGGGGGCGCTGCGCTGCGTATTTGGTACGCCCATACCACAGGTCTGTTGGTTTTGCGCAGAGCACCAGAACGAGAGGCGCGCCAGTCGTCAGGTACCAACCGCCTGACTACATACTCCACCAATCCCGCTTCCGTTCAAAACGGGCTGACACATGCTTGACGATACTTCAGGTAAGCTTTATTATCACCTTCCGGGCATATTACTGATAATGGTCCATCGCCATCACTGTCCCTCTGGCAGACGCGTTTCGGCTTGGATTGCCTCTTCAGTGCCAGTTAAGTGTGACAGGGTTCACTGGTGAGGGTCTTTTGAAAGTCCAGTGTCTTGATCCTATTGGATGCTATTGTGCGGCCACAAAAAACGGACTGCAGGATCCGGTCAGTGCCTCTCACTGCATGCTGGTAGTTTGGGTCCATTTCAGCTCGCACACTTCCAAGCCCCCACTCAGTTAGTAGTATGCGTTCTTGCTCACGAAGTACAACAAAGGCAAAACACTCGTCCAGGCTGTGATCATAGTTCAGTGTCTATGTATATATATATATATTCACTGAAAAAACCATAGGTTATAGACCATATATAGTTAGGAATTAGCATTTACAATTTACAAAACCTTGAAAATTCACTGAAAAAACCATAGGTTTTAGACCATATATAGTTAGGGATTAGCATTTACAAAACCTTAATTTACTCGCACAAAACCATTGAAATTCGCATATATAGTTAGTTGCACTAACTATATATCGCGCACCCGCAATCCACTGCTGATGATGTCACATATTACATCATTCATGACATGGTCAGTGACATCACTGATGACATCACTGATGACATCTCAAATGACATCACTAATGACATCACTGATGACATCTCAAATGACATCTCAAATGACATCACTGATGACATCACTGATGACATCTCAAATGACATCTCAAACGACATCACTGATGACATCTCAAATGACATCACTGATGACATCACTGATGACATCTCAAATGACATCACTGATGACATCACTAATGACATCTCATTTGACATTACTGATCACATCACTGATGATATCATTCATGTGATAATACGATGAACCTCTTCAGACTCTAATATAACCTTAGATACAATCAGTGTAAACAGACACTCACAGACTGTCACTCATCCATGGAGTTACTCACACACCTAGTCAGTCATGCAAAGAATCAATCACACCTCCATTTCCTCAACTATACAGTTATACACACCTTACTTATTCAAACATATACTAACACATATTTACTCTCTTATACAATCCCTGATACAAGTTCACAATGATCCATACAGCCACTCACACATTCACTGGCTCTTATGCACAGTTATTTATATATGTCAACTCTCACATGTACTGTGTTTTACATATGTACTTACTTTGACATGTAGCACTGAGAAATCCATTCAATCACCAATACACTCATGCAGACAGTCAACCGCCCATACAGCTGTTTCCACATGCACTTTTGAACCCATACATATAGTGAATCAACTACTCACACATCTATGCACAGAGTCACACACCTCCCAGCCACCCACACACACACCCAGTCTCCCATACAAATACTTGGGCAACCAATCAATAACCCATATAGTTACTCATATAGCTACTGATCAACACATGCAGCAGTTTACAGAACAACAGACATAATGATGCACAAATTAAGACAGTTTAGTCACTAACCCATGCACTCAGTGAGACACATTAAATCACTCACTCATACAGTCAGTCATGCACCTACTAAATCCTTCATCCAGACACTTATACATCCACTCATTCTTCAATATGTAAGACATATTTTAACTTTACAGAAACATACAGTCACTGGGTGTTGTCATCAGTGATGTCATCAGTGATGTCATTTGAGATGTCATCAGTGATGTCATCAGTGATGTCACTGACCATGTCATGAATGATGTAATATGTGACATCATCAGCAGTGGATTGCGGGTGCGCGATATATAGTTAGTGCAACTAACTATATATGCGAATTTCAATGGTTTTGTGCGAGTAAATTAAGGTTTTGTAAATGCTCATCCCTAACTATATATGGTCTAAAACCTATGGTTTTTTTAGTGAATTTTCAAGGTTTTGTAAATGCTAATTCCTAACTATATATGGTCTATAACCTATGGCTTTTTCAGTGAATTTCAATGGTTTTTTAATAGCAAATATCAAAAGCTGTAAAATGTCAAGTACGTGGTAGGTAAAAACATTTTCGTATTTATGCACGCTGATATGCTTTGAACGCTGCCCCCCCCCCTCCTCTTTTCTTTTAGGAGTATTCTCTCTTTGCAGATAGTGAAGGGTAGGTAACACAGGCCTTTGCCCCCGTTGTAATCCGTCGCGCCTGCTTCCCTCTCCATTTGATTGATTGTTATCCTAGCATTTATTGTTTTGGAATTGGTTCTCTTTGGTTCATTCTCTATTTACAAACAAGCACAGAGTCACAATACTCTGTTTGATTGATTTGATTTGAATAAAATTTATATTGCGCAGACAATAGCCTGAAGGCATCAAGGCGCCTAGTTTAGTCTTTGCAGATAGTGAAAAATCGTTAAAAAAACAAAAGGAATCAAGCAAAATCAGTAGGCCACTAATGGGATCTCTTTTTGACCTCACTAAAATAGAAACATTATGAACAACCCCTCATGACAAATACGAAACTAGTGAGAGTAACTGAGCTCGACACCATGATAGCTGCAAGACAGCTTGGCTCCGCCGCCCACCCCACCCAAAATAACGACAAACACTATGCAAATATTATAAATATATACAACACACCAGCAAAGTAACAGGGTAAAACGTTTTATTAAATAAATATTTACATGGCAGCCTGCTGCAACATCGATCCAAACAAGCCTTTGTATTTTGGGCTCAAAATAAACCATCAATAGTAAGATTTTCATAGGTGAGTGTAGGTTCATGGTTTTCCATCCACAGACTAAAAGCCTGGAGTGGGAGTGAAAGAACAATAACTAGGTAAGAAGGAAGGCAGAGGTTGTGGGAAGGACTCTGGATATGGTATGTTACTTGGTCCCGGAGATGCTTCGATGTCACTGCCTTGCACAAATGGCATAAGTCCTGGATGTGATGGTGATGCTCTCATGCTAACGTGACCCGGTAGGGAAAAACTTGCCCTCCCCTCTTTTGACTGATGGTTCTTGTTACCTGTCCCCTCTGTTGTTATCTAACGGAACCTTTTTGGATTGCCGAGTGAGAAAAAAAAAGGTGGGGCTTTCATCATTTGGGAAAAAATGTTTTTTCAATCCAATGAAAAGTGTTATTTTTAGGTCATATGATCAAGCCTTCCATCATTAGGAAACCAAAAGTAAAATGAACCAATGAAAAGTTTTATAAACAAGTCACATGACCTGTTATGCGGCTTTGGGCTATAAAAAGCCTACAAAATCCGTTGGCCTGTGAGGCGGCGTCAGTAGCGGACCGATGTGCGAATAGGCCGAAGGCAGCACAACGCGCCGAGATCCGGATGGCACCGAGGTGGTGTCCAGCAAGTTGCACTGGTGTGGCCATCCTACAATGCTGCGCCGAAAGTCGGCCTGGGGTGCCCGGGGGGGGGGGAGGCGTTGCAAACTGGCCTCTCCCGCCTCCCCAGGTGGAGTCACCTCATCTGCAGTGCGGCGCCTCTTACCGTTTCACTCGCCGTCCACTTGAGTTGCGCCCGCACTTGCTGCTACAGTAGGCCGAAGGCAGCACAACGCGCCGAGATCCGGATGGCACCGAGGTGGTGTCCAGCAAGTTTCACTGGTGTGGCATCCTACAATGCTGCGCCAAAAGACGGCGTGGGGTGCCCGGGGGGGGGGGGGAGGCGGCGTAAACGGGCCTCTCCCACCTCCCCAGGTGGAGGCACCTCATCTGCAGTGGGGCGCCTCTTAGCGTTTCACTCGCCGTCCAGCTGAGTTGCGGTCACTCTTGCTGCTCCGAAGGCAGCACAACGCGCCGAGATCCGGATGGCACCGAGGTGGTGTCCAGCAAGTTTCACTGGTGTGGCCATCCTACAATGCTGCGCCGAAAGACGGCGTGTCCAGCTGAGTTGCGGTCACTCTTGTTGCTACAGTACGCCGAAGGCAGCACAACGCGCCGAGATCCGGATGGCACCGAGGTGGTGTCCAGCAAGTTTCACTGGTGTGACCATCCTACAATAGTGCGCCGAAAGACGGCGTGGGGTGCCCGGGGGGGGGGGGGGGGGGGGGAGGCGGCGAAAACGGGCCTCTCCCTCCTCCCCAGGTGGAGGCTCCTGTGCTGCAGTGGGGCACCCCTTAGCGTTTCAGTCGCCATTCAGCTGAATTGCGCCCGCTCTTACGGCACTGTGCCTCATCTGCCATTCAGCTGAGTTGCGCCCGCTCTTGCGGCTACAGCGTCTCGCCCACCATCCAGCTGAATTGCGCTTACTCTTGCGGTGCAGCCAAAGGCGGCTGCAACAAGACTCTCAAAATGGCGGCCGGCTCTTTGGATTTGGGCCTGGTCCACTAAAATGGCCCTGGGACACCTTGGAACTCGGACGCTTGCCTGCTAGGGCATGGGTCCCATTCACGAAAGCGTCCCCTCTTTTGACTGATTGTTCTTGTTGCCTATCTCTTCTGTTGTCATTTAACGGAACCTTTTTGGACTGCCGAAAGGGGTTCTGGTCCGACCGCTGGTTGGTGGAGACATTTTGACTATATCCTGGACCTGCCCGGCCTTGCCCAAAATGGCGCCGGTATAAATGGGACTCGAAACTCCTTGTTGTGTACTGGTTGCCCAACCTTGATATCACGAGATACGTATGCAGTTTTGAAGCACATGGCGGGCGGGGACGAGTACTGATTGAACATTTGGACATCCCTATTGATATTAAGTTCTGATGTGTTATTGATTACTGTACTATTGAAAGTCCGAATTAACGTCACCCATGGTACTTGCCCGCAAATGTATATCTAGATAATTTTATTGTAACTGGCCCTGTCGTACTTTAATTATAAAATGTATGTCCACCGATTCCGCAACTGTTAGACACCTTAGTTCTTGCAACCTAATGGGTCGCCCGTTACGTTCTTCTACAGTGTAAATGTCCCCTCATCATATACGATTCCAGTTTGCTCCGTGGCCGGCCCACGTGGTTATAGGCCCGTATTTGTATACTGACATTTTCACAATAAAGGTTTTTAAAACAAAACATGGTAGTAGTACCTAGATTGGTAAAGTTTTGACTAATAGCCACTGTTTTCGAATCAGTAAAAGGCAAGTGAAATAAAGCAGCCCGATTACATGAAGGTTAAATGGTATAATACGCAGGAAAGCAGTAAACATAAATGGTCAAGGGCTGTTGTGTTTTCCACTCCTGCAACATAAAGTGATCGATAAGAATCCGATATTCATGCCTATCAGCGACTAAGACAGCAGGCCGAGCCTCTTTTGTTCAACGGCTCCCTCATGGGACGAAGAAACGCCCTTTTTCTCAAAATAGGAATATTTTACTTGCAGGACAGTTGTAAATTTCCCGGGAAAATACATTAGCCTGGAACATTGTTAGTGATAAACTGTAAATGCATCTGGGTCCTTTGCTTTACAAGTCAGAGTGAGAAAAAAAAAGGTGGGGCTTTCATCATTTGGGGAAAAAAAATGTTCGAAAGCAATGAAAAGTGTTATTTTTAGGTCATATGACCAAGCCTTTCATCATTAGAATAACAAAAGTAAAATGAACCAATGAAAAGTTTTATTAACAAGTCACATGACCTGTTATGCTTACGTTACGCGCTGCGCGCCGCGCTCTGGATCGTTTCCGGGAAGTTGCGCCTCGCGCACCGGAGCACTTCCGGGTGCGCTAACGCGGCACGTCATATGACGCATTACGCGTCAACGCAGCTCCAGAATATAGTCAAAATGTCTCCACCAACCAGCGGTCGGAACACAACCCCTTTCAGCAGTCCAAAAAGTTCTGTTAAATGACAACAGAAGGGACAGGCTATAAGAACCATCAGTCAAAGAGGGGAGGGCAAGTTCTTCTCTACCGGGTCACGTTGGGGCTCCACCGGAACTGATCGAATTGGTAGTCTACAGTGTTTCTGGATGTTTCAGACTGAAGCTGGCGTCAGCATGAGGGCATCACCATCTCGTGGCTCCGTCGTGGCCATTCCGTGAGCAATCATGGCAGCCGCTCCCCACCGGAAGCCTGCGGGAGTCGGGGGCCCCAATGACTTTTGTAGAATCTTCAAGGCTGATGGGACGCTTTCGAGAATGGGGCCCAAGCCCTAGCAGGCAAATGTCCGAGTTCAAATGTGTCCCAGGGCCATTTTAGTGGACCAGGCCCAAATCCGAAGAGCCGGCCGCCATTTTAAGAGTCCTGTGGCAGCCGCCTATCGCTGCACCGCAAGAGTGGGCGCAATTCAGCTGGATGGTGGGCGAGACGCTGTAGCCGCAAGAGCAGGCGCAACTCAACTGAATGGTGGGCGAGACGCTGTAGCCTCAAGAGCGAGCACAACTCAGCTGGATGGTGGGCGAGACGCTGTAGCCGCAAGAGCGGGCGCAACTCAGCTGAATGGCGGATGAGGCACAGTGCAGCAAAAGCGGGCGGTAAACAGAAGAATGGCGACTGAAACGGTAAAGGGGCGCCCCACTGCAGCAGAGGAGCCTCCAGCTGGGGAGGCGGGGGAGGCCCGTTCGTTCCGCCTCCCCCCCCCCCCCCGGGGCGCCCCACGCCGTTTTTCGGCGCAGCATTGTAGGATGCCATGACCAGTGCGACAACTTACTGGACATCACCTGGGTGCCGTCCGAATCTCGGCGCGTTGTGCTGCCTTCGGCCTATTCGCACAAAGGACCGCTACTGACGCCACCTCACAGCAGCCCATTGTTGCTTTGTTTAAAATGTTTCTTTTAACGTGTTTACTTTGTTGGAGCGTTGTATATATTTATAAGTTATTAAAGTGTTATAATCATACTACTTTGTTGGAGTGCTATATATTTTTAATGTGACACATAATTGTGAAGACTTTAATGTACAAAAAGACATCCCTGGAATCTTCCGCTTCAGGCTCGATCCCACACACCCTCACAGTGAGAATCCCCTCCCCAATCACAATACAGGATCGTTATCAGATAGTAGGAACGCGTGTGGTGTGACGGATCTCATGGGGTGGGGGCCTTGATCTACTGTAACTCCTTTGAAGAGGGGTGATTCTTTACAGTTGGGGCCATAAACTACATCCGCAGGGCTAGGTGATAGCCTGGGACCGGCCTGGACAATCAGACACAGAGGAAGAGGAGTGTCAGAGGGTACGGTAGTGAATAGGGTGAAAGGGAGGTGTCGGGCGGGCACAGGGTGTGATTCTCAGGGAATAGCAGCGCAGATGGGGGGAGGTTTATGGCCCATGCATGAGAGAGAGAGCGGGGGTGACCAGTGCGTGGGGGAGATGCTTGCAAGGGTGGGGAGCCATGCTGAGGATCGGCAGCGTGCAGAGAGTGGGCCTGGTCAAGGCATCTAAAATGGCTGCCGTGCACGACAAAAGTGTGGCATTGGAAAAAAGGCAAGATGGCGCAGACAATGTTTATCAATACGGATTAATTTATAACAATTATTTTTAACAATATATTTACTCGCAGTGACAAAATGGCGGTCAACACTTCCTGATTTCCTTCGAATCGAACGTTAACAGACGTCACGCAGCAAAAAATTAAAAATCCGCTCACGCGCAGCCGCTGGAAGACATGTATCAACATATATGAGCATCCTCAGCCACCCTCAAAAAACATAGGGGGTCAGGATACGTCTCCCGTACCCCCAGAGGGTGCGGTAGTGAATAGGGTGAAAGGGAGGTGTCGGGCGGGCACAGGGTGTGATTCTCAGGGAAGAGCTGCGCAGATGGGGGAGGTTTATGGCCCATGCATGAGAGAGAGAGCGGGGGTGACCAGTGAGTGGGGGAGATGCTTGCGAGGGTGGGGAGCCATGCTGAGGATCGGCGGCGTGCAGAGAGTGGGTCTGGTCAAGGCATCTAAAATGGCTGCCGTGCACGACAAAAGTGTGGCATTGGAAAAAAGGCAAGATGGCGCAGACAATGTTTATCAATACGGATTAATTTATAACAATTATTTTTAACAATATATTTACTCGCAGTGACAAAATGGCGGTCAACACTTCCTGATTTCCTTCGAATCGAACATTAACAGACGTCACGCAGCAAAAAAATAAAAATCCGCTCACGCGCAGCAGCTGGAAGACATGTATCAACATATATGAGCATCCTCAGCCACCCTCAGAAAACATAGGGGGTCAGGATACGTCTCCCATACCCCCTTATACCCATTTCTCACAATGTTTTTCCTCCATCTTGTAATTTAATTAAAACGAAACACAAAATGGCGAATTCCCGTTTCGCTACCGGTTCGCGAACCGGAAAGCGCTTCTACCGCGAAAAATCAAATTTGTTTTATTTGCCCCACGGGACCCTTTAATAACTTCAACATCATTCCTAGGAGGTCAAGAGGGGTCTACCTTGCCCCCTTTCATTAAATTCCCCCTTCGTTTTTCTCCTCCTCTTGTCTCTCGATCCTACCGAGAGACAAGATGGCGGCCGTTCCGGACTGTTTAGAATGTTGACAGACATCGGAGAGCCAATCAGCTTCGCTTCGGAAAGTTCCGTAACGCGAAAAGTACGCGAACCGGATCGCTAACCGGGAAGCTGTCACAGATATATCTGTTTTTTAAAACGTTAATTTCTCAAAATCCACTGGAGCACATATATTGAGACCCAGCAAAGGCACATCGGGCTAACAGTCCCTACAATTTTGCCAAGTTTCGTGCAAATCCATTCAGCCGTTCGAGCTAAAAGTGAGGCCAAACGCCCTATGGAAAAATGAATGGAAAAAACGCGTTTTGGGACCCCCCTTTTTTCTCGGCCCCCCCCTTGACGAAACCCCCCTAAATTTTCAGGGGCTGCTCAGAAACAAAATGTGCCATGTTCCTGAAAATTTCAGCCGATTCCGTCCACAAACGCCAAAGTTATTAGACATAGAATTTTCAAAAGTCCCATAGAGAAAAAATCCTAACTATATATACCTACTGGCGACCGCCAGTAGGTAATATATATATATATATATATATATATATATATATATATATATATATATATATATATAATTCCAAAGATCACCGCAGTGGGGTATCCCTCGTCAAATGGGAGTGGCGCGCTGCCGGTGAGGTATCCTGTACTCAATATGCAGTTCAAAGCCGCGTTCCAAGCGTGCACTCAGGTACAACAATGATCCACACTTACACTGCAGGTCTGTCAAAAAAGTAGGGTTTATTTACGCCATAAGCCCTAACATAGGGCTTATGGCGTGAATAAACCCTACTTTTTTGACAGACCTGCAGTGTAAGTGTGGATCATTGTTGTACCTGAGTGCACGCTTGGAACGCCGCTTTGAACTGCATATATATATATATATATATATATATATATATATATATATATATATATATATATATATATATATATTACCTACTGGCGGTCGCCAGTAGGTATATACAGTTAGGATTTTTTTGAATAGGGATTTCTGAAAATTCTATGTTGAATAACTTTTGGTGTTGATGGACGGAATTGGCTGAAATTACCAGGAAAATGGCACATTTTGTTTCTAAGCGTCCTCTGAAAGTTTGGGGGGGTTTCGTCAAGCGGGGGCCGAGAAAAAAGGGGGGTCCCAAAATGTGTTTTTAACATTGAGTTTTCCATAGGGCGGTTGGACTCACTTTTAGCTCGAACGGCTGAATGGATTTCCACAAAACTTGGCAAAATTGTAGGGACTGGTAGCCCGATGTGCCTTTGCTATGTCTCAAGATATATGCTCCAGTGGTTTTTACGAAAATTAACTTTGAAAAATATATATTGGGCTACATTGGGCTATATATATGTTAGAGCCCAAATGTAGCCCAATGTAGCCCAAGGTAGCCCAATGTAGCCCAAAGATGTCCACCAGAGACAAAAAAAAACAAATGTAGCCCAAATATCAGCCAGATGTAGCCCAACTATAGCCCAGTGACAGAATGTCCCAGAGTGTTCTAAAGAACAACTAGAGCGCTAACAGTCTTACTTATGACAAAAGTATGGCACACCTGAAGTCATCTTGATTAGAATAAAGTGTTAACACTTAAAACATTTAATTTGCAAAGGAACAAAATGAGGGGGTTCATTTTGCCATAGAAATTATGATTAGTGCTGAAGAAAGAAAAATTAGGGCACATTTTGAGTGACTTCTCAAATCCTCTTATATTTCATTAAACAAATTCTGATATGCAGTCTCCCAAGATGGCCACCAGAGACAAAAGAGCCCAAATGTAGCCCAAATATCAGCCAGATGTAGCCCAACTATAGCCCAATGACAGAATGTCCCAGAGTGTTCTAAAGAACAACTAGAACGCTAACAGTCTTACTTATGACAAAAGTATGGCACACCTGAAGTCATCTTGATTGGAATAAAGTGGTAACACTTAATACATTTAATTTGAAAAGGAACAAAATGAGGGGTATTATTTTGCCATAGAAATGTTATATATATATTACCTACTGGCGGTCGCCAGTAGGTATATATAGTTAGGATTTTTTCTCTATGGGATTTTTGAAAATTCTATGTCTAATAACTTTGGCGTTTGTGGACGGAATTGGCTGAAATTTTCAGGAAAATGGAACATTTTGTTTCTGAGCAGCCCCTGACAATTTGGGGGGGTTTCATCAAGGGGGGGCCGAGAAAAAAGGGGGGTCCCAAAACGCGTTTTTCCCATGTTAATTTCCATAGGGCGGTTGGCCTCACTTTTAGCTCGAACGGCTGAATGGATTTGCACGAAACTTGGCAAAATTGTAGGGACTGTTAGCCCGATGTGCCTTTGCTAGGTCTCAATATATGTGCTCCAGTGGATTTTGAGTAATTTAGGTTCAAAAAAATATATATATCTGGGCGGAGCCTAACCACACATCTGATCTGATTGGCTGTCAGCACTTCATCCAAGAAGTGTTGGCAGCCATCTTGGGACCAATATACATGATAGCACCTCATTAAAAAGCATTGTAGTTAATAGAGGGTTTTAGGACTTTAGTTACATTATAAATCATTTGTTGATGGTACCATACTCGTTTTAGGAATTGTGGTGGGTTCTAAGGTGATTTTACCATGTGAAAAAACCTTCTGCTGTGATATCATGAATATTGTTTGAAAGAAAACTAATATCTCATGATTTTCCCACAGTGGTTTGGAAGGGGATCTATAAGCTAAACTGAAAGCATATTTTCTGTAAATTCACATTATCTTTCTCAGTCATGTGAAAATGAAGTCTGACATTCTCAGTAAAACATGTACATCCAACAAGGACAGAGACTGTCAGTTGATTCCTTTGTGTTCTACTGCAGCCTCCTAGAGTGTTCTAAAGAACAACTAGAGCGCTAACAGTCTTACTTATTACAAAGGTATGGCACACCTGAAGCCATCTTGATTGGAATAAAGTGGTAACTCTTAAAACATTTAATTTAAAAAGAAACAACATGAGGGGGTATATTTTGCCATAGAAAGTATGATTAGTGCTGCAGAATGAAAAATTAGGGCACATTTTGAGTGACTTCTCAAATCCTTTTCTATTTCATTAAAACATTCTGACATGCAGTCTCCCAAAATGGCCACCAGAGACAAAAGAGCCCAAATGTAGCCCAAATATCACCCAGATGTAGCCCAAGTATAGCCCAATGACAGAATGTCCCAGAGTGTTCTAAAGAACAACTAGAGCGCTAACAGTCCTACTTATTACAAAGGTATGGCACACCTGAAGCCATCTTGATTGGAATAAAGTGGTAACTCTTAAAACATTTAATTTAAAAAGAAACAACATGAGGGGGTATATTTTGCCATAGAAAGTATGATTAGTGCTGCAGAATGAAAAATTAGGGCACATTTTGAGTGACTTCTCAAATCCTTTTCTATTTCATTAAAACATTCTGACATGCAGTCTCCCAAAATGGCCACCAGAGACAAAAGAGCCCAAATGTAGCCCAAATATCACCCAGATGTAGCCCAAGTATAGCCCAATGACAGAATGTCCCAGAGTGTTCTAAAGAACAACTAGAGCGCTAACAGTCCTACTTATTACAAAGGTATAGCACACCTGGAGCCATCATGATGGGAATAAAGTGGTAACTCTTAAGACATTTAATTTAAAAAGGAACAAAATGAGGGGGTATATTATGCAATAGAAGGTATTATTAGTGCTGCAGAAAGAAAAATTAGGGCACATTTTGAGTGACTTTTCAAATCCTCTTCTATTTCATTAAAAAATTCTGACATGCAGTCTCCCAAAATGGCCACCAGAGACAAAAGAGCCGAAATGTAGCCCAAATATCACCCAGATGTAGCCCAAGTATAGCCCAATGACAGAATGTCCCAGAGTGTTCTAAAGAACAACTAGAGCGCTAACAGTCCTACTTATTACAAAGGTATGGCACACCTGAAGCCATCTTGATTGGAATAAAGTGGTAACTCTTAAAACATTTAATTTAAAAAGGAACAAAATGAGGGGGTATATTTTGCCATATGAATTATGATTAGTGCTGCAGAAAGAAAAATTAGGGCACATTTTGAGTGACTTCTCAAACCCTCTTCAATTTCATTAAAAAATTCTGACATAGTCTCCCAAGATGGCCACCAGAGACAAAAGAGCCTAAATGTAGCCCAAATATCACCCAGATGTACCCCAAGTATAGCCCAATGACAGAATGTCCCAGAGTGTTCTAAAGAACAACTAGAGCGCTAACAGTCTTACTTATGACAAAAGTATGGCACACCAGAAGCCATCTTAATTGGAATGAAGTGGTAAGTCTGAAAACACTCAATTTAAAAAGGAACAACATGAGGGGGTTAATTTTGCCATAGAAAGTATGATTAGTGCTTCAGAAAGAAAAATTAGGGATCATTTTGAGTGACTTCTCAAATCCTCTTCTATTTCATTAAAAAAATTCTGACATGCAGACTGAAACATGCACTTTGAATACCAGCAGCAGACGTCCCTGGTGAGCAGTAGCTTTACTACAGTGATCTAATGTGCAACTAGAGTGCTAACATTCAGAATTTATGGCAAATGTGTGACACATCTGAATGCCTTCTTGATGGAACCAAAGTAAACAAGCATTGAAAATGCAATAGATCTCGCCCTCGTTTAAGTTAAAGCCATTCTGTTTGTAATGAGGTGGCTTTTTAGCTTTGCTTTTATTAGTGTTTTTTCAACTTTCATGTAAATAACGCACCGTTTTCACCAAATCGACTTTGCCCAAGCACACCCTTCCCTTCGGCCAACAAATCCCAAAAATTCGGCACACCTGCCGATCCACTCTCCCTACAGCTCACCCAAGCCCCGTCCCTCTAGCGAAACAGGAGCACCCCAAATTCACCTTCTCCATGCACACCAAAAACTCCCATTGAATAACATGGCAATTCGCTACTCTGCACAAAAATTGCTCTTTAAAGCACTTCCACTGCTGCGATCTGCTTCAAACTTGGCTGGACACTAGTTCCAGCGATTCCCTAACATCTCACCAAAAATCAGCCCAATCCATCGACTGGAACGGGGACGAATTTCAACCTGAATACGCGCCCCCGCAAACACAAAAAAAGCCATAAAACGGCCAAATCTCGACCAAAAAACGCCAAAATCCCTCAAAACCTTGCCAACACCAATACCCACGAAACTGAACCGGCCCCTCAACCCTAGGCTCCGGGAACCCTACTTAATTGACCCAAAAGCCCTAAAAAAGCAACATAATACACACGAAAACGCCCTAACAACCCTAAAATGCATATAAGTATATGTATGCATGCATTTATGTTTGTATTTATATAGATATACAGATGATATATGTTTATATATGTATGTATATATATATATTCACTGAAAAAACCATAGGCTATAGACCATATATAGTTAGGAATTAGCATTTACAAAACCTTGAAAATTCACTGAAAAAACCATAGGTTATAGACCATATATAGTTAGGAATTAGCATTTACAAAACCTTGAAAATTCACTGAAAAAACCATAGGTTATAGACCATATATAGTTAGGAATTCACATTTACAAAACCTTATTTTACTCACACAAAACCATTGAAATTCCATATATAGTTAGTTGCACTAACTATATATCGCGCACCCGCAATCCACTGCTGATGATGTCACATATTACATCATTCATGACATGGTCAGTGACATCACTGATGACATCACTGATGACATCTCAAATGACATCACTGATGACATCACTGATGACAACATCCAGTGACTGTATGTTTCTGTAAAGTTAAAATATGTCTTACATATTGAAGAATGAGTGGATGTATAAGTGTCTGGATGAAGGATTTAGTAGGTGCATGACTGACTGTATGAGTGAGTGATTAAATGTGTCTCACTGAGTGCATGGGTTAGTGACTAAACTGTCTTAATTTGTGCATCATTATGTCTGTTGTTCTGTAAACTGTTGCATGTGTTGATAAGTAGCTATATGAGTAACTATATGGGTTATTGATTGGTTGCCCAAGTATTTGTATGGGAGACTGAGTGTGTGTGTGGGTGGCTGGGAGGTGTATGACTCTGTGCATAGATGTGTGAGCAGTTGATTCACTAGATGTATGGTTTCAAAAGTGCATGTGGAAACAGCTGTATGGGCGGTTGACTGTGTGCATGAGTGTATTGGTGAGTGAATGGATATCTCAGTGCTACATGTCAAAGTAAGTACATATGTAAAACACAGTACATGTGAGAGTTGACATATATAAATAACTGTGCATAAGAGCCAGTGAATGTGTGAGTGGCTGTATGGATCATTGTGAACTTGTATCAGGGATTGTATAAGAGAGTAAATATGTGTTAGTATATGTTTGAATAAGTAAAGTTTGTATAACTGTATAGTTGAGGAAATGGAGGTGTGATTGATTCTTTGCATGACTGACTAGGTGTGTGAGTAACTCCATGGATGAGTGACAGTCTGTGAGTGTCTGTTTACACTGATTGTATCTAAGGTTATATTAGAGTCTGAAGAGGTTCATCGTATTATCACATGAATGATATCATCAGTGATGTGATCAGTAATGTCAAATGAGATGTCATCAGTGATGTCATCAGTGATGTCATTTGAGATGTCATCAGTGATGTCATTTGAGATGTCATCAGTGATGTCATCAGTGATGTCACTGACCATGTCATGAATGATGTAATATGTGACATCATCAGCAGTGGATTGCGGGTGCGCGATATATAGTTAGTGCAACTAACTATATATGGAATTTCAATGGTTTTGTGTGAGTAAAATAAGGTTTTGTAAATGCGAATTCCTAACTATATATGGTCTATAACCTATGGTTTTTTCAGTGAATATATATATATATATATATATATATATATATATATATAGCAGCGTGAACAAGGGCTTTTTGCTCGAAACGCGTCGCTGGTTCTGTTGGAGAAATAAAAAACACCTTCTTGCTGACTTCGTTGGTCCGTTCCTCATTTCTGCTGGCGTGGAGGCGGTGTCTGCGAGCGCAGAGCGAAGCTGAGGAGGAGCTTTTGTTCATATATATATATATATATATATATATATATTACCTACTGGCGGTCGCCAGTAGGTATATATAGTTAGGATTTTTTTGAATAGGGATTTCTGAAAATTCTATGTTGAATAACTTTGGCGTTGATGGACGGAATTGGCTGAAATTTCAGGAAAATGGCACAGTTTGTTTCTGAGCGTCCCCTGAAAGTTTGGGGGGGTTTCGTCAAGCGGGGGCTGAGAAAAAAGGGGGGTCCCAAAACGTGTTTTTAACATTGAGTTTTCCATAGGGCGGTTGGACTCACTTTTAGCTCGAACGGCTGAATGGATTTCTATGAAACTTGGCAAAATTGTAGAGACTGTTTGCCCGATGTACCTTTGCTAGGTCTCAAGATATGTGCTCCAGTGGATTTTGAGAAATTAACGTTCCAAAAAATATATATCTGTGACAGCGTCCCGGTTAGCGCCCCGGTTCGCGTACCAGACGCGTAACGGAACTTCGCGAGGAGAAGCGGATTGGCTCTCCGGTGACTGTCAACATTCTAAACAGTCCGGAGCGGCTGCCATCTTGTCTCTCGGTAGGATCGAGAGACAAGAGGTGGAAATAAACAAAGGAGGAAATGAATGAAAGGGGGCAAGGTAGACCCCTCCTGACCCCCTAGGATTGATGTGGGGGCTATTAAAGGGCCCCGCTGGACAAAAAAATAAAATAATTTTTTTTCGATTTTTCGCGGTGGAAGCGCTACCTGGTTTGCGAACCGGGTAGCTCACCGGTAGCGTAACGGGAGTCCGCCATCTTGTGTTTCGGACGAATTTAGTCACAAGATGGAGGATAAACAATGTTTGGAATGGGTATAAGGGGGCACGGGAGACATACCCTGACCCCCTAGGTTTTCTGAGGGTGGCTGAGGAGGCCCATATATGTAAAAAAAAACACCTTTTTTTTCAAATTTTCGCACGGTTAGTGCCCGGTCCGCGCACCGGGTAGCGTTCCGGAAAGCGCAACAAGGGGAAAACCAAGGGAAATATTAAAATAATATTTTAGAGTGCTTTGAGGTAGGGTAGCTCTGAATAGAGCTGTTGTGTTGTGTGGGTGATGTAAGTACCAACATGTAGGTACCAATGAAGGGTCTAAAATTCAATGTACACCGTCTCCTCTGTAGATATTTTGTATGTTCTAATATGGGTTATTTAAATGTAAATGTGTGGAAAAGCACTTCATTCTTTAAAGCAATTGTATTTTTGAACTGATTGTTCTTTCCTCTTAGTCCTCCTCTTTGTTTTTTTTTCCCCACACTCTTCCTCAGCATGATAGTTGATAAATTCGTTCCCTCAAAATATTTATATACATAAAAAAATTATATTAAATACATATAAAATATATTTTTCCTTTAAAAGAAGAATACATTTTACAGCTTTTGATATTTGCTATTAAAAAACCATTGAAATTCACTGAAAAAACCATAGGTTATAGACCATATATAGTTAGGAATTAGCATTTACAAAACCTTGAAAATTCACTGAAAAAACCATAGGTTATAGACCATATATAGTTAGGAATTAGCATTTACAAAACCTTATTTTACTCACACAAAACCATTGAAATTCGCATATATAGTTAGTTGCACTAACTATATATCGCGCACCCGCAATCCACTGCTGATCATGTCACATATTACATCATTCATGACATGGTCAGTGACATCACTGATGACATCACTGATGACATCTCAAATGACATCACTGATGACAGCATCCAGTGACTGTATGTTTCTGTAAAGTTAAAATATGTCTTACATATTGAAGAATGAGTGGATGTATAAGTTTCTGGATGAAGGATTTAGTAGGTGCATGACTGACTGTATGAGTGAGTGATTAAATGTGTCTCACTGAGTGCATGGGTTAGTGACTAAACCGTCTTAATTTGTGCATCATTATGTCTGTTGTTTTGTAAACTGCTGCATGTGTTGATCAGTAGCTATATGAGCAACTATATGGGTTATTGATTGGTTGCCCAAGTATTTGTATGGGAGACTGAGTGTGTGTGTGGGTGGCTGGGAGGTGTATGACTCTGTGCATAGATGTGTGAGCAGTTGATTCTCTAGATGTATGGGTTCAAAAGTGCATGTGGAAACAGCTGTATGGGCGGTTGACTGTGTGCATGAGTGTATTGGTGAGTGAATGGATATCTCAGTGCTACATGTCAAAGTAAGTACATATGTAAAACACAGTACATGTGAGAGTTGACATATATAAATAACTGTGCATAAGAGCCAGTGAATGTGTGAGTGGCTGTATGGATCATTGTGAACTTGTATCAGGATTGTATAAGAGAGTAAATGTGTGTTAGTATATGTTTGAATAAGTAAGGTGTGTATAACTGTATAGTTGAGGAAATGGAGGTGTGATTGATTATTTGCATGACTGACTAGGTGTGTGAGTAACTCCATGGATGAGTGACAGTCTGTGAATGTCTGTTTACACTGAGTGTATCTAAGGTTATATTAGAGTCTGAAGAGGTTCATTGTATTATCACATGAATGATGTCATCAGTGATGTGATCAGTAATGTCAAATGAGATGTCATCAGTGATGTCATTTGAGATGTCATCAGTGATGTCATCAGTGATGTCATCAGTGATGTCATTTGAGATGTCATCAGTGATGTCATCAGTGATGTCATTTGAGATGTTATCAGTGATGTCATCAGTGATGTCATTTGAGATGTCATCAGTGATGTCATCAATGATGTCACTGACCATGTCATGAATGATGTAATATGTGACATGATCAGCAGTGGATTGCGGGCGCGCGATATATAGTTAGTGCAACTAACTATATATGCGAATTTCAATGGTTTTGTGTGAGTATGAGTATCAGTGATGTCATGAGTGATGTCACTGACCATGTCATGAGTGATGTAATATGTGACGTCATCAGCAGTGCATTGCAGGCGCGCGAGTTATAGTTAGCTGAACTAACTTTAACAGGGGAATTTCATAGGTGTTGTATGAGTAAAATGACCAGCTAACTATAACTGGTGTGAAACCTATGGTTTTTTCAGTGAATTTCAAAGGTTTTTAAAATGCTAATTCCTAACTATAACGTGTGTGAAACCTATGGTTTTTTCAGTGAATTTGCAAATTTTTTAAATGCTAATTCCTAACTATAACATGGCTGTAACCTATGATTTTTTAAGTGAATTTCAAAGGTTTTTTAAATGGTAATTCCTAACTATAACGTGGCTGAAACCTATGTTTTTTTCAGTGAATTTCAATGGTTTTGTAAATGAAAATTTTTTAATGTAATAATTGTTATATTTTTTATACTGATTTACTACATTATTATACATTTTTTATTTTTAGATATATTATTTTTTAAATTACATTACATATTTTTAATATAAATTGATACAAAATGTTTGTACTCCTCTCTGCAACGCAGCCCCCTGGCTTGTTTGCAGAGGGGGAACTAATTCCCCTTGCATACTGGGGGTCCCTGGGGGCCAACTAGCCCACCTGGAACCTTCAGTATTCCCCAGGGGGTTACATTGCAGAGAGTTGTAATGAGGCCACACCCTTTTTTACACCTCTTTGCAGCGCAGCCCACGGGCGCGTTTGCAGAGGGGGAACTAATTACCCTTGCATACTGGGGGTCCCTGGGGGCCAACTAGCCCACCTGGTACCTCCAGTATGCGACAGGGGGCTGCATTGCAGAGAGGTGTAATGAGGCTATGCCCCTTTTTACACCTCTCTGCAACGCAGCTCCCTGGCGGCGCTTGCAGAAGGGAAACTGATTCCCCTTTTATATTGGTTGTCCCTGGGGGCCAACTAGCCCACCTGGAACCTCCAGTATGCGCCAGGGGGCTGCATTGCAGAGAGGTGTAATGAGGCCACACCCTTTTGTACACCTCTCTGCAACGCAGCCCCCGGGCGCGTTTGCAGAGGGAGAACTAATTCCCCTTGCATTCTGGGGGTCCCTGGGGGCCAACTAGCCCACCTGGAACCTCCAGTATGCGCCAGGGGGCTGCATTGCAGAGAGGTGTAATGAGTCTATGCCCCTTTTTACACCTCTCTGCAACGCAGCCCCGGGCCTGTTTGCAGAGGGGGAACTAATTCCCCCTGCATACTGGGGGTCCCTGGTAGGCAACTAGCCCACCAGGAGCCTCCAGTATGCTGCATTGCTTTGCCCCGGAGGGCGGCGGTCCCCGGGGCAGTGTGGGGGGGATTGGGCACCCCCCACACTTCTTTATCACTATGCCCCCACAATTTGGTCCCCCTGGGGGGTAATTTTTAAATAAACATATTTTTAGCCTTGGGGGTCCTTGTTGGACCCCATGAGCAGGCCTAGGGGGTCAGGGTGCTTCTACCCTGCCCCCTTTTTGTGTTCTACACTTTTGTTTTTCTGATTTCTTGTGCCTCGGTCTACCGAGCACAAGATGGCTGCCAACACTTCCTGGTTTGAAGTGTTGAAAGCCAATGAGCATGCAGCTCGTGCTCGAGAAGTTTTAGAACTCAAAAAGGGGGCAGGGTAGAAGCACCCTGACCCCCTAGGCTTGCTCAGGGGTTCCCACTAGGACCCCCAAGGCAAAAATTTTTTTTTTGGGGGGGGGAATCGCGGGGTGCCCGCACGGTGTGCGCACCCCGCGATTTTCGATTTTTTTTTCTTTCTTTTAATAGCCTTGAGGGTCCCTGTGGGACCCCCTGAGCAGGCCTAGGGGGTCAGGGTGCTTTTACCCTGCCCCCTCTTTGAGTTCTACGCGTTTGTTTTTCTGCTTTCTTGTGCCTCAGTCTACCGAGGCACAAGATGGCTGCCATCAAGTTCTGTTTTGGAGTGTTGACAGACAGTGGCAGCCAATCAGCATGCAGCTCGTGCACGGGAAGGTGCTAGCACGGTGCGCACACTGTGCGCGCTTATAGATATATAATTGATTTCAACTTTAATTTTCTCAGCAACTACTGGAGAGATTTACACCATTTAAACATAAGCGTGATCTGCGTACCAGACCCTCCCATTTTCCCAAATTTGGTGTAATTCCGTTCAGCAGTTCGGGCTGTAGCCGTGTCTAATCGTCCTATGGAAATTAACATTGGGAAAACACGTTTTGGGACCCCCTTTTTTCTCGGCCCCCGCTTGACGAATCTTCCCGAGACTTTCAGGGAAGGAGCGGAGCGGAGGGGGCCATCTTCTTTGAGAAATTTGCAGAGATTCATCTACCGACGCCAAAGTTATTCTCAATAGAATGTTGCGGATTTCCTATGGAAACTAGGTCCTAACTATAACTACCTACTGGCGATCGCCAGTAGGTAATATATATATATATATATATATATATATATATATATATATATATATATATATATATATATATACCTGGTATGGTTCTCCTTTCATTTGGTCATTCAAGAGATTATAGATGGTAAAACAAGCTGCTTTACATTCCTTTAAGACTTAGCCTGAAGGCTGCTCACCATACCTACCACTAGGATAGCTTTCAAACAAGGTTGTCTTTAACCTATCACCTCAAAGGGTTTTCTTGGACTGGTGCCAGGTGCCCACTATAACTAGCGGACAGCATATGCCAGGCCAACTTCTCACAGGCTAGGTAAGTAAGACCAGCATGTAATGAAGTGTAGAGGAGTGAGGCATAGAATGTTTCACCTTCATTTTATTGTTGTGTTTGTTTAGCACAGTATGGTTTGTGAATGTGGCATGTTTGGAAAGTGTTTTGGTGTTGTGCACCAAAGTAACTGATGGTTCTTGTGGTATCGCTTTGATCTTGTAGCATTGAATGGAAAGAGCAAGTGATAAGAATAGATGTAATTTTGCATACTATACTTGATGGATTCAAATCTTCTGATTCTTGGATTGGTATGGTCCGGTGCTACCTGATGTTCATAGTGACCCTGTATGGGGCATTGGAGATGATTTATTTTCATCACTTTGCGAAGAGCCAGGTCTTTACTTCCTGCTAAATTCCAAGTGATCTTATAATTTCTTTGTCTTTGCCAGGGAGCGGAGGGTTTCTATAATTGCTTCCAGAATGAAACATGACGTTCCACCAATGTGTCTCTTATTGTGTGAAGGGAACCATCAGCTTAGGTTACAGTCCAGATTAGAGGTTTTAGTACTGTTAGGATCTTTGGAACTTTACCTAGATAAAGCACTGACCCTGGCCAAAGATTTTCTTAAGGGCTAAGCAAAGTGCTCTGTAGGTGGAGCAGCGGACCATAGGGCGAAAGTGAATTGGTAGGATCACATGTGTGGTGCATTCACATGGGAGAAAGTGAGGATACTATCATCAAGCAGGCCCTGTTTGAGTTATATGGATTGGGCTAGCACTCAAACCAGCAAGGTGCTCAACCTTTGCACTGCAAGGCCGGGTTAGTAGATTCAAAGGTGCTGTTTAGAATGATGTTGGGTCCATGCCCACACTACACCGGGTGGCCTCTATTGGGTACGGGGAATGGACATGCCTCCCAAAGGTAAACCAAGCAACAAAGAAAAGATGGGCACACAGATAGGATTTGGTTGCTCAGCAGAACCAACACTCACCTCGCCTCCCAACTGCTCTTGTATGACATTGGCCTTTTCAGCACTCTTATTAGGGGTAGAGAGTGCTACTTGGCTCTTTGTCTGTTTCTCTGGACTTCATGGGCTGGGTGGTTGCTTCTGTGCAGGCAAGGTAAGTTTAAGTAGGGCAGGCCTGGCAAGGATCAGCAGGGCCTTCAGCTTTGTCTTCACATTTAAATAGTATTCAGGAGCCAGCATAGCAGGGCCCATGCATGTATGAGTCAGTTTAGAGCCTCCCTTGGCAAAATGATTTGATATCAGGGACCCAACCAAAACCTTATGGCAAAGACCGTGAGAGCCAGAGGCATAGGGCTGATCGCAGGAGGGAGAGATAATACACACTATATATGAGACTTTTTAAACAGTAAATGCATGAAACAAAAACAGAATTGACCAAAAAAACAACTCCCCATAATTGCGGAGCTGTGAGTCTTGTGCTCTGCTGGGCCTAAACGCAATTGCACCTGCAACACAAATGATAACTGTTGCTGGGCAGCAGCCCCTCCCCTCTTTTTCTTTCATCCCCTTCCTCACCATGCCAGATCGTCATTTTAATCTTGAAACTAGTGCTTAGTTCCTTGCTGAAAAAACATGAGCTCCTGCATGGTGCCCCTTTTTTACACCAAGTGTGCCCTCTACCCTAATGCTAGCAGGGAAAATGAGCCACCATGCTACCTTTTTAGAAAAATACACATTAATAATTGTGATTCAGACCCTTGGGCCCCATTGCCTCTGCAGCTTCTTCACTAATGATAGCTACTGCCTTACAAAGAAGGTTATCTCCTCTTCCCTTTCTTAACACTACAGGTTCCCACCTCACACCATACCTCTCCCTCCCATCTCTCTAAAACCCAAATCAAGGTCTTTCCTCAGTTTCAGGCAGTTTGACTGATGTCCGGTGGAGCTACCTCGAGAGCTAAAGGGGATATGGGCTACGGATTCCCAACTTGGACATCACCATTCAGCCGGTCCTTGGGCAAACTCTCCTGCGTCTCTCCTGACATTGTCTACCTTCTCCGCCCTTCACCCTACCCCCTACTGCTCTACTCTTCTCATCTTTCCAGCTATTGACTCCTGCCCTCGCCCGACCGTGCCCTTAGTCCCACCCAATTCTTATGTGAACTTTCCCTCAGTTGAGACCTAGCTATTTGACTGATGCCCGATGGAGCTACCTTTTTTAGCTAAAGGGGAGACGGGCTGTGGATTACCTCCTCAGACGTCACCTACCCAGTAGGTCTTTGGGCAGACTTCCCTTCGTCTCTCCTTCCGTCTCTTCCCTCATCCTCCCCTTCACACTTTCCCCTTCCCCCATCTCCTTTCTTCTCTCTCCTTTCTTTCCTCTTTCAATGTGTTGCTTATTTTGACGTAATGTTAATTGTTTTCATTTTCTGTAACATTGTTTAACTGAATGTAAAGGGCTCTGATACCTTCGGGTCTAGCCAGCGCTATATAAAACTCATTAAAATAAAAGTAAAAATAAAATAAACACTGGCACGGAAAATATGCACTGGTCTGTCTACTCTGTCAATTCCACTGGGCCACCACTCCTAGGTCTGATGCCCGAAGCAGGCTTTCTGCCACTTTGTGTTGAAGAAAAAATATCTACATCTAACTTCCCCTGTTGCTTGGGCCCTGTTCCGTACATAGCAAGGGTGACCTGGGCCCAAATTCTTTGCCTAGTAAGACAGCCTTAACTTGGGTCCAGTGGCAACGGACACCCCTGGCCCCAGGGCCAAATCACCTGCTGCACTAATGGTAGTGATTGTCCAGTAAAAAGAAAAAGAAAATCCTTTTCTGGATTGTCTCTCTGAGGAAGCTATCTCGGCCCAGTTGTAAACAAAAATGATCCACCGCAAAGTGCCCCCTCTTCTGGACATCTTTTTGACATTATTATTGAACCTCCCTCCTTTCCTACTTCTCCTGGAACATTACTCTGAGGATCCAGAAGTCTGAAGGATCAGTATTCAATGTACCTTGCTGGCTTCCTCCCAGCAACCAACTTGACTCCCCCCTTTTGCAAAGAAACATGCCCTGAACAGTTAATGCTGACTAAGAGAGAAGGATGGGGAGGGGAGCTTTTGTGATGTAAAGCAGAGAAAAGTATAGAGAGCTAAGGAAGAAATGTGCCTTCTCTCCATGGTGCATTCTACCTAAAAGAAATGTAAACATGTGCACTTGGTTAATCACCAAATATAAAGGCCGCTTTGGAGCCAGTATAGCCTTTAATTGACAGAGTCACTTGAAGTTTCATGGTGACAAATATTTATTCTTTGTGATAGGTAATATAAGGTATCACCTGAGCTCTGAAGTGCGTCTTTTGATGGACATGTATGAAAATGTTTTGCTAGATACAGTCTGGCTACTTATTTCTAAAATGTATATTTATATAGAAGTTGCTTTATCCGAAACCTTACATCATTTTGCGGCAGCCTATTATGTACGGTGTAATACAATATTAAAATAAAGACATATTCATAGTGCTTTCTGTCACAGGCTGGGACCTCAAAGCAATATAAATAAACAAGTCACTATTCCTCACTGCACAAATCAGGATTTAATTCTGTGACTCTCTTGTCACACACACAGACATCTGCAAGAGTTGCATCAGCTAACTGAGGTTCCATAACATTAATGAGTATATACCTATCCAATTGTTTAACTTGCTTTTATTTTTCATTTAAGGTGTGTGTGTGGATTTTATGTGTGTGCATGTGTATGTGCCGGTGTGTGTTACTTGATATGCAGTTACTTGAAGGTGAAAAATCAATAGAATACAGAATATTTTCTTCTTGTTAGCCATGGTTTTGATCCGATCTCCATTCTCACTGACCCTGCCCTATGGCACTCAGCATAAGTTTCCACACTTTTCAATGCATACCAACTGGTACATGTAAATAAAGACAGCCTGGAAACACACAAGTTGGATTTCCAGGCTATCTTTATTTACAAGTATTTGTAAATGCATTTGCATTTGCATGACACAGATAATGACGATGTGGAGAATAACCTGCTCTCCAAACACTAAAATAATAATGGGCTAAACCTAGATTTACAAAATGCCAGTGGGCTGGTAACATCTCCAGGGACTGAGTGAGATTTTCCAACTGGGCCAGCAATTGAAAAAGTGCCTCTTTCGCAGTAGTGGTGTGAAGGGCATTCAGGTGCTAGACATACAATTGCCTAAAGTGAAATCAAGGCAAACACACTTAACTGAGATCCATCAACCAGGTCCAACCCCATCTGAGCTACTATTGACATTCAACGAGTCCCTTATCAACACCCTTATGTACAAGCCGTGATTGGGCCCTCCCATCAGTTGACTTTTTAGTGGACCACATAGGCCAGTCCTGGTGATCCTGATTTTTTAAACCTTTTTTGACTAAGCCTGAAAGCTTGGTTGTACAGGTGTTGGTGAGTAAAGTTACTGCTGATGCATTTATGATCACTTGCCCGTATAGAGAGTTGAAATGTATTGCTGCATTCGGAAAGAAAATGTTCTCTTTGGCTAGTTTTGCCTTAGGCTCAATGAATGCGGTGTACACACATTTTAATGGGACATGCCCATCGAAATGTTGCTGACTGTCCCAGAAGGCCTCATGGCCTGGTTGGCCAATACAAGATGGCTAGAACATGATGACGTATATAGTGTATGCTGGGTTGGACACCATAGACTCAATTTGCAGGGCTGTTGGCACAAGTACAGTTCTTAGAAGTCATGCTTATGCTTGTTTTCAGGAGATGTCCAGGTTTCACTTATTGTCATGCCCTTTGATGTCTCTAGATTTGTTGGCCAGAAGGCTAATTTAACTTTTGATTGATTTAAAGATAGTTTCGTCATAGCATGATACTTGAGAACCTTGTCTTCTGCCAAGCAGTTCTTCCAACAGTACAGGAAGTTTAGGGATAATTCCATGTGGCCAACGATACAAAATACCAGCACTCCCAACCTGTTCAAGACTAGCGGGCCCTGTCCTTTTGGTTTGAGGTTGTAGCCCCAGCCAATGCAGTTCTCACCAGCAGACTTAGCTCTCTTCTGATCATTTTAATTGTCTGCGTAGACTTCCAAGCCAAATTCAGTTGCCCTTGCAAACCTGTACTTAACTGGTAGGAGGCAGGATATGCCATTTCCTCCTTGGTTGTCGAACCATTACATCAGACAGATGGCAAACCATTCAAAGTGGCTACACCATGTCTTTCAGGCTGTTCCATGATCTTAATGCAACAAGTCAACTTCCATGCTGGCTAAAGGTGCCATGATTTGGGTGCATTCTTTAGAGAAAAGTGAGGGATGCTATTTATGCTTCTTTCATGTACCAAAGAGGGATGGAGGCCTTCGGCTCATTCAGGACCTCCGCCTTTCTGCAGCAAGACAGGCTAAAATGCTCACCTTGTCTTTTATTTTTCTGCTGTGTACCCAGGAGACTGAATGGTGTCCCTGGATGGAGTCCTAGGAGTTGCAGTGTGCACATTTTCCTACACTCACTCTGTTGTCCTGCAGGCATTATCTACAGTTACAGGTGGTGTCAGAACATTTCCAATTTCATATGCCCCCCTTTGGCCTCACCCAAGCACCATGGGTGTTCACAAAAGTAAAGACTGTGGTCTCTGCCAACTTTCGGAGGATGGGAACATTTGTGATCCATACCTCAACTAGCCGCACAAAGTAGGCATACCGCATTTAGGGCTACATGTATCAAAATTGTATATTGAGAATACCTAATTGCAAATTTCTGAGAATCGTAATTAGGTAAACGCAATTTACAATGTATGAAACTCAAGCAGTTTCATATAGCGATTCCTAGGGGATCGCAAATTACCCTACCTCATTAATATTAATGAGGTAGATCGCAATTTGCGACCCCCTAGAAATCACTGAAATCACAGGGATGGTGGCCTGTTGGGGTCAGCAGACCACCATGTCCATGATGGCTTTTAAATAAAGAAATCTTTCTTTTTTAAATGAATCCCGTTTTCCTTAAAGGAAAACGTCATGCGTTTCAAAAATAAAAATTAAAAGTTTTATTTTTATTTCTTAAGAGTAGGCAGTGGTGGGTGGACCACTGCCTGTTCTTAAAAAATGCTGCAACAAACATTCACAAAGGGGAAGGGGTCCCTTAAGGACCCCTTCCCATTTGCGAATGGGTTACCCCTACTTGAAGTAGGTCGTAAAATGCTAATGTTTTGCGACCCCATTTTGGTCACAAAACATTCCTACATACTGATGCAAACCGGTATTAGGAAGGGACGCCCTAAACAGGCCCATTCCTAATACCGAATCGCAAACCCATTTTGCAATTGGGTAATAGGTTGCCGAATCGCAAAATAGATTTTGATACATGTAAAAAGCCTTTTTTGCATTTGCAAACGGGCTGATTCCTTGAATCAGCCTTTTGCCAACGCAAAATAGCTTGATACATTTAGCCCGTAGTTGTGGACCATCTTTGTATTGTGGCAAAACTCTTGACATTTTTTGGGGTTCCATTCAATGAGCTGAAGTCCCAACTGAGCCCCATGCAGAGGATAACCTTCATAGGGATTGTCCTAGACACTGTGGCATTCAAGGTCTTTTCACAACCAAAGCGAGCCCAGGAAATTCAGGTTATCATCCTGATGTTTCGGTCTCGGTGCGGACAGCTCTGAGACTTCTTGGGTTTCCTAGCCTTGTGCTTCCTGCGAGTTCTGAATGCCAGATGACATATGCGGGCCCTGCAGTAGAACCTCACATTTCAGTGGGCCCAGAGTTGGGGTTGGCTCTCCGAATCCATCCAGATCTCACAGAGGACAGCTCAGGATTTTTCATAGCGGTGGCAGACAAACACTAACTTCACCTGCTGCATTCCACTCTATCATTCCCTCCCAGATTTCATGGGGGTGACCATGGTGAGATAGATATCAGAGGCATCTGGTTTAAGGCACTGGGTCAGCTCCTCATCAACATTTCTGTGCTTTGTGCAATCCTTCTGACCCTTAAAGCCTCCCAAACACGCTGAAATAAGGCCCCTCCTTAAGAAACCATCCGGTGACCCAGCAGAAAAAAATTACCAGCCCATCTCCCTGCTCCACTTACCAGCAAACGTTCTCAAGAGGGCAATCAACCAGCAACTCACCAAACACCTAGAATGCAACAAGATCCTGGACCCCTCTCAGTCTGGATTCTGAGCCAACCACAGCTCTGAGAGAGCCCTGATCGCAGCCACCAATGACATCAGGACCCTCCTGGACTGCAGTGAAACAGCAGCCCTCATCCTCCTGGACCCGCCAGCCACCTTTGACACCCTCTCCAATTACATCTTGATCAACAGACTCCACCACATCGGAATTCAGGGTGACGTCCTCAAATGAATCACCTCATGCCTCACTGGAAAAACCTAGAAAATCAGTCTCCCACTGTTTTCCTGCGAACCCAATAAGATCTTCTGCGGCATCCCCCAAGGATCATCCCTCAGCCCCACCCTCTTCAACATGTACATGAATCCCCTGGCAAGAACCAGCAGATCCAGATCACACGGACTCAAAATCATCTCCCACGCCAACGACACCCAGTTCATCATCTTGTTGTCAGAAGACCCCTCCACCACCAGAATTACATTCCACAGGTGTGTGATGAACGCCGCCGATTGGATGAAGTACAGTTGTCTTCAGCTCAACATGGACAGGACAGAAGTCCTCATCTTTGGGAACAACACCTTTCCATGGAACGAGGCATGGTGGCCTGCTGAACTCGGTCCACCCCCTGCTCCTGACAGAATATGTCCACAATCCCCGGCATCATCCTGGACAGCAAGCTTTGCTTGAAGAAGCAGATAAACACAGTCACATTTGCCTGCTTCCACACCCCATACATGTTCCGCAAGATATTCAGGTGGTTCCCAATCAACACAAGAAGGACCGCCATGCAGGCCCCCATCACCAGTAGGCTGGCCTACGGGAACACACTTTATGTAGGAATACCCGCATGCCTCCTGAAGAGACTACAGACAATGTAAAACTCAATGGCTAGGCTCATCCTTGATCTCCCTAGACATACCCACATCACACCCCACCTCAAGAAGCTACACTGGCTCCTGTCTCAGAAGTGACTTCAGTTCAAGATTTTGACACTTGCATACAAAGGTCTCCACAACAAACGACCAACCTACTGCTTGACCTTCCACCAACGAACCAGACACCTATGATCCACTTCCCTATTCCTCGCAAACACCCCTGGATCTGCTGAAGCAACAGTGGAGCACATTCCTTCTCAAACCTGGCGGCCAAAGCTTGGAACAACCTTCCCCTGTACCTCAGGACCACCCCATTGCTCCAACATTTCAGGAAAGGACTCAAGACCTGGTTGCTCGAATGAACAGATCACTACGAAGCAAACAGCAGCTCCCGCAGCTTTAGACCCTCGCTGCTGATTTGCCATACTTTACGAATCCATGATTGATTCTCACACACAACATGACCACCATTTCTGAATGGCAGAGCAGATTTGCTGAGCAGTCATAAGGTGGTGGATTATGAGTTGGCTCTCTCTCATCCCTCAAGGTGGTAAGGGCTATCTTATACCAGTGGGGCATGCACTTGTTAGATCTGTTCGGCACCAGCGAGAAAGTGCAATGTCAGTTTTACTGAACTTTGGTGTTTTCTCCAGGAAGGGCATTTTGGCTGCAATTGGGCATGGATCCCCAATTTGTGTTTCTGCCATTATCTTTCCTGCCTTACATTCAGTAGAAAGTCAGGACAGACAAAGCTCATGTCATCATAATAGCAGGGGACTGGGCCAAGAGAGTTTTGTGCCTGAGTTCCTGAGCATGAGTATTTGCCTCCAAACTGGCTACCATTTTGGGAGGACGTCCTGTCTCAGCAATAGGGGTGGGTCCTGCACCTGAGTCTCCTCAACTTACACCTCCATGCATAGAGACTGAGTGCTGACAGATACATTGTAGCTGCTGTCTGTAACAGTCAATGTTATTTTGCAGACCAATGCCCTTTGGAAAAATCCATATACGCTTGGCGCTGGGAGAGGTTCTTTGCCTGGTGTAGTGCTTGTCATACTGACCTTCTGGAGGCCGAACTTTCAGATGTATTATTGTTTGTTTTATTGTTGGCCCAGAAAGATCTTGCAGTGGGCTGAGTTAATGGTTATCTGTCTGCTCTTTAGGCCTTTCTTGGTTTACCTGAATAACCATTTCTTTTCAAAATCATCCATTGTGATACAAACATATTGTTGACCTTTTTTGTGCATGCCTTTTAAGTCAATTCACATCTCCTCACTAAGACTATCAGTGCTCAAAACTGCCTCCCGAATTGCTATCACCTCTGTAACTCATGTGACTGGACTGCAGGCGCTCTTGGTGCAACCACCCTACCCCACCTTCTTTTCCGACAAGTTAGTGCTGGGGACCCAGACGGCCTTGTTGCCCAAAGTTTTTATGCCTTGCCACATTGGCCAATATGTAATTCTTCCAAAATTGTATTAATGTTCCGAGGTCAAAACTTGTAGGGGCCTATTGACAAACAAAATTAAAAATTATGAGTGTATATTTAGCTCTCCTCATGAATATGTTTCATGATTTTCTGGTATTCACAAACATTCCCAGAAGCATGCCTGGAAAGATGTACCAAGAGTAGTTTCCACTAATGCTTCTACTGCAGGCTCCTATTCCCTTTTGGTGGAATTTTCCATCCTAGAGAATACCACAGAGGAAATGAAGTCTCTTGTGCAAATGTAATTTTTTGTTAATTTGCAAGGAAAATATTTTTCCTGTGGTAAAAGCTGTTCCTTAACACGTATAGTAAGTTTAGGGGTGATCCATTCCCTTTTCCATTCTGAAACGGTGTTACTCCAAAATCGCGGACCAATTCAAGAGTGGAAATGGACTAGAGAGGAGTTTGTGAATAGTTAGAAATGTACATGTTTTTGGGCGTTCCCAAACTTCCAAAGCAAACCATACCTCAAGATGACCACTTCCCACCTATTGAGTGAGATTTAATACTGCTGATTTCTCCACACTCGGGCGGGGGGGGGGGGGGGGGGGGGGGAGAGGGGTTACCACTATATATTTGGATCACCAGAAATGAAAGACAAATAGTATCTCTTCTGACATGGCTTGGAGAATGTGTCTCTCTATTACTCATAGAGAGTAATCTTTTCCCATCTTGGCTTATTGAGATACAAATTCTGCATATATGTGTCCAGTTGGTCATTATTTTTTCCTTTTTTGGCAATGGTTATTTGTAGGATCTACTTAATGCATATGTCGAAAAAATGTATCCAACTGTTTCATACAGGGATGATAAAGGATGTGCCCAAAATTGCTTTATAAAATAAAGAGAACGTGTTTGCACAGTACACTGGAAATAGGGAAAGTTACTCTCAAATTGCAGTAATTAGATGTTAAACTGTTTCCCACCTGCTGAGGAATTCCTAATGTTTAATCGCTTTCTGAGTTCGAAAATTAACACTAGCCTTCATCATTCAGCTTGTGACTGCTCTTCAGCGGACCTTACTGTTAGTGTGGTTGAAATGTAGACATGAGTGTATGTTTTCTGATACGTCTTTAATGTAGAAAATATATGCTAAGGCATACATTTTAAAGTTCGTAGTGGCCTTGAGTAATTCTTTATAAAATCATTTTAATATCAATTTAACCTGTTCAATCCTATTATAATGCATAAAAAATTCTATTCAAACTTCTCCTCACGACCTTCAGAGCAACTCGCCGATTAGGGCCAGTATATCTTTCCACAAGATTTACATTATACACAACAATGAGGACACTCAGAGCCACCTCTGCAAACTTTCTCAAATTGCCAGGCTTCAAACTCAAAACCAGGGGAGGGAAATCGGCCACTGTGTTAGAGGCAAGGGCGTGGAACTTTATGCCAAATAAACTCAGATCAATGGAATCTGAAGAGCAGTTTAGAAAGGCCCTAAAGACATGGATCTCTGGAACATCAGATGATTCATGCTTTGCACTCATTTAGATTCTAACTCTTCACTGCTGAAGCTTGTTATCTGATAGCACCAAGAGGCTCCTCTGGGAGTGACAGTTTGCTCTATATAAATGCCACATTTCATTTAATTTCATTCAAATACAGTTATTTCATGCCCTTCTCGCTTGCGTAACAAAACTAAAGGGGGCACCCCTGCTAAGTAAATGGAGCCCCCCCTCTGTACTCACTCAGGAGCTCTCAGGCCAGGGTACTGTGCTGAAGGGGAACCCTTGACTCCTCCGCACTGTGGGGGCGGCAGGGGACACGGGGGCCTTTGTAGCCTCACGATTGCGGTGTAAGAGTACGATCACTGTCATCAGATATTTTGTGTTTGGTTGCTTTCATTGTAGAGTACAATGTGGCATTTTGTTCGAAATTAATGATATGTTGAAATATTGTGTAGTAAGGCTTGAACACATTGATTTGAACATCTTCCAAATCTGCTGAAGTAATCTTTATTTATTTTAAGCTTTGTAATTGATTTTGTAGTTAGGTTATACGCTTACTCGTGTTTTATGCTTTCCAGGTTTAATCCATGAAGTTGGAAGATATCTGAATATTGTTTTTCTTATTAACCTGAACATGTTTTCTCTGAATTTACTGTTCCATTTTCATAATTCTTACTCAAATCTACTTTGATTTTTCAAAGACAACCAAGAAACACCCTGCCTCGCTTTGAACTCAGAAATTACGTTTGAACCTCCCAGCAAAAGGAAAGCCAGGAAGAAGAAAAAAAAGCATGGCATAATAACAGCAAATATTGCAGGCACCAAATATGAAATTGGTAGGTTTGTTGGTACGGCGGTAACTTTGTAGTTATTCTTTTTTATGATAGACATGGTTAACATAATACATTAGCATCACACAGAGAACAAACCAAAATATTGCAGGATTATGTGTAATGTATGTATGTAATGTATAGGCATTTATATAGCGCACTACTTACCCGGAGGGTCCCAAGGCGCTTCGACCGCTGCGAAACCCTTCCTGGCTTCCCTGAGAGATGGTCCCTTAATGGGTATCTCCAGGGTGAGACCAGGCATCCCCGGCGGTCTGGTGGGGCCGTTAGTGAAGATGAGGCAAGCTAATGCCCAGAGTTGCCGAGTGTGATCGCTGATCAGAGTGGGTACCGAGGCGAGAGAATTATCGAGTCCGCTGACCCTGGTCCAGAAACCTGCCGCGCCGGGAATCGAACCCTGGTCCCGGGCCATCCTCTGCTCTCGGGTTTGCCGCCTCTAACCAGTGAGCCACACTACTTATGAGATACTTTTAACACGTTCCTAATGAAAAGATTATGAATGTGTAAACATGCAACTTTCCACTTTCCCTTATTTCTCTTCCTTGTTTTATGAGGTCATTTAGACCTGCAGGGACAGCTCGCTGGCCTGCCAGGTGAGCAATGGTTGGGGGTCTGCTCCCCTGGCAGATGACCTTCATTTCAATTTACAGGTCCCACTTTTCTTGTGGGAATCTCTGTTCCCTCACTGGAGCCACCTCTTGGTACAGATCCTTTGTCGAGCAGGCACCATTTTTGATGTGTCAGCTCTCCAAGAAACAATTTCCAAACCTGGAGCTTATTCTTGCCGAACAAAGTAAATATAGCCACGATGCACATGATGCACAGGGAACTTCCTCTCTGCATGTGAGGGCCACTGTATGTCTTGTATGGCATGGTTACCCTCCCTAAATTGAGTGAGGTGAACATTACTGTGTTCTGGCAGGCCTGGGGTTGTTGGGACATCAGGTCAAATGATTCCGATAACGAAGCCAGGCGAAGCTCTGTTGACGGAAACCCTGTGTTTCCCTACCTCTAAATGGGGTGGTATAATCATAAAATTGGTGGAACGGTACATCTGCCTTTTCATAGTGGATGCACCATTCTGCCAAATTTGTAAATGAACCTATTAAACTTGAAATCTTGTCTTTACTTCTGAGACAGGAAACATTTTGTTTTCCAAATAAATGTAACAAACGCTGTTAGTCCCTCCCTCTCAAGAGAAGGGTATGAGATGGTCGCTGTTCCCTCAATAATTCTGTTTTTCCTGTCTGCATAGATGCAGGTAGTTTATGAAAGAGCATAGTATTTTTTAGGTGCTCAGCAGATACCTTTATGCTCATCCTTTGCTTTTTTGTTTATTAGTTTAGCTAGTGCCAGCTTTAACTATCTGCCTGAACTCATGTTATAACAAAAAAGAACAAGCAATGGAAAAGCAAATAGGCTTGGCGTTGGCCACCAGCATTTTGGATATGACAATTATTATTGCATTCTATTCTAGGTTTAGCAGAACGTTATAGTTGAGGAATCTGCTGGACCCTTATTAATCAAAAACGGTTTGGCTGAAGGCAAAAATAATTTTGAATTTATAAAAAGCACACATTACCATAGTAATCCCTGACAAAGAAGGAGAACTTTTTTGTGTGCGGATGTTCTCGTTTTGAAAGGCCAGCATGCTGTAACTCACGTAAAGTCAGACAATGGCTGAAGTGTGCTGACCCACTGCCCCATGATGCACGCTGGAGAGAGTGGAAGAAAAATGTAAATGACACAACAGCAGAGTAATGGATACAATCTGGCTGAATGCTTTATTGCAAAGACAGACAACTAGAGAGATTTGCAATGGCAAGCAGAGAGGTTTGCAAACACAAACAGCCTAGAGGCTTGCAAAGACAGAGCGATAGAACAAGAAACCGGAATAAATGGTTTTGCTTCAGTTAGTAATCTAGAAGGTAAATATCTCTACTAGCACAACGTACAAGAGCACGGAAAGCAAGCTAGAAAGCCACACAAGCAGGACATACAGATTGCATTAGTTTACAAGTATAACTGTAGTTCTCAATTAAGATACATACCAGCATGACATACAGGACTCCAATTACTGTTTTTTGTTTTTCCACCAAATGTCCTGCAAAAACATTCAGTTCCAACTGCCTAGAGAACGTGTGAGTGTTGACTAACTTTTAAAGGTAGGCCCACAAACCTGCCCACGCAAAAACATTTGCTCAGAAGCACTTGCAATCTACTGGTGGAATTTCAGTGAGTAAATACCACCGGTGACATGCCACCTCCGAATACTGAGATGGTTTATTTCTCTCTCCTACTGATTCATGCTTCCCTCATGGTGATTTAATTTAGTGTTGGTATGTGGAGCCAGTACTGAATCTGTCACATAATGCAACAAGAGATGTGCTTAATACAGCTGTGTGTTTGCTGGCATATTGTGATTGTATGTATTTTTTTGTGTTAACTTTTGTACCTGCCCTGGGAAGGTATAGGGGCACTGACTTGAACTAATTTCCCGTCATCAATGTGGACTGCTCCATCCATTCCACCATATCCTCTTCATTGCTCCAGTCTGCCCGCTCCGTCCTTCCCGCACTAGTCACAGGATGGCCATTCTCATAAATACCCTCCCTTTCCAAGGCACTTCCTGTTTTTCTGTTGTGCGTTTTTTACTCTTCACTCTTAGGCTTTCAGGGGTTGCAAGGGTACTCCTCAGCTTGACGTCGCACTTTAGTTTTTTTTCTCTCCCTGAGGAGCGGAGATTATTGTAATAGTGTAGCGCTTACCACATTTAATATTCCTGCACTGACACAGCGCTCCCTGCAAAATGGTAGAAGCTAAACTATGGCCTTAGAGGCGCAGGGAAATCAGAAGCAGCACTTCTGGGGAAGGATTGTTCATGGTATGGTGGCCCACGATTTTGGTATTCTTCCAACAAAAGTATAAATGTAAACTGTGAATTATGTATTTACAGAAGGATGTTTTCCAGTTCTCCTGATGGCAGTGAGCATCATACTATAAACAAACAAGCACTAGAATTGTTAGCTCAGCTTGAAAATAAGTGGTATTTACTTGACAGTACCTGATTTGCAGTATGGTAGAACCCCATACCTATGTTGCTTTCCTTAGACCATGCATTAACATTTAAGACATTTTTTCTTTTAATTTTCATATTTGTTCTTGTGCAGCACACACATTTGTACGACTTTACAACTGTTCGAAACTCGTACGAAGCAGTTCCCTTTGCTGCTCCTCAATCTTCACTTAGTGTGACATTGATAAATTTGAGTTTTACTGTAGCGCATGCCCAATGTCCTCAATGCCTTCTGAGTTGTCAGGTGTGAATTTCTTGGTGATAGGTTAATCCACATGGAGGTTGCTACTTTGGGGAAATGTTTTGTGACCCTTTGCTCACATCTCTGTCTGCCCTTAATGATGTTTGGCTTCTGATTCACAGGCGCTTATGTTTTGTGTAGTGTTTGTTCTGCATATTTTGCTGAAGTTACATTGACCACTGTATTTCCTTACTTTCCTTCTTTGAGAGTCTTCAGTTCCACTAAATACCAACCTTGCCTAATCTACTATCCATGCTGATAAGGGAGAATGTGGGAAAACATACTAAACAAAAGCAAATATAATAATGTGCATTGTTCATGCTTATTAATATTTGTTTAATTTTTATTTTGCATAGTGTTTGTTTCCATAGTCTTGTAGCTTTCCAGCAGTATAAATAACAGGTGACACTACCACTCATCCTGGTGCCTCAGTTAATCAGCCCCACTAGCAAATCTAGAACTTTGTTTTTCAGGTCAATATTTTCAAGGTTTATTAATGTTAATCCAATTGCTTTAAAAACCCTGAACCAGTAATTCAACCATAGAATATGTTGCTAAAGAAGACCTAGGATTTAGTAATCTGGTTACCTCAATTTGTGTTGGTTTGTTGTAAACACGATTATTGTAACGTAGCAACATAGATTTCACATTTTCAAAGTTTTTAAGTGATTTATTTAACATTAAAATAAGGGAGATGTTAGCCTTTTACCTTCCAATATCTTTCCGTTAGATATCAGTACTTCGTTAGGATGGTAGCAGAACTCCACACCATGCCACAAAATTCCAATCAGCATAATTTCACTCAACACCACACACTTCCACACAATTCAACTCAGATCCATTTTACACCACATAATGTGAGAGCAAACCACCTATTTCACACACCACATACATACAATCCACACCACAGAATTCCACATCATGCCACAAAATTCAACAGCACACCACATAATTACTCACCACAACATACTTATCAACAACACAAAATGCCATTCCACATAATTACACTCTGACACACAACCCCACTCCATGTATTTCCAATTCACTCAATATTACATCATTACTATCCACATGTTTCCACTCCACATCACACAATTCCACCACACACAATTCCACAACGAACAATTCCAACCCAACCCACATAATTCCACTTCACACCACATGCATCCACTCCAATCCAAAAACTGTGGGTAAAAGACATTGTCATTTACAATGGCAATACCTCTAACTCTTACAAATGTGAGACCTATTGCATTGCAAATACTTGTTTATTTAACTTGCTCACAGCGCACTGCTAGAGTTGCAACCCAGACTTTTTTTTACCAGCGCTACAAATTTTTTATGCTCCCGTTGGATCAAATAATAGCCAGTATTTGTTGCCTTTATCAGTATGTGCTTAAAACAGTAAAATATAAGAGTAAATCAATTTAAAATGTGTTCTGGTACTGACTTAATAAGCCAGGACTGGTCATTAAAGTAAGAGTAGACAGAAAGCCTATTATTAAAAATAAATACAGAAAATGTTATACAAAGTTCTATACAAGTATCATGACTAGACATTTTCAGAATCTCAAAACCTGAATAAATTGCCAGTATTGAAAAAACGGGACAAAAACTGGCATTTCCTTTTACATTGAAATGGTCAAATTCTTTAAAGCATTTGGATTAATGATGAGATAATTTAAGGAAAACTTTAATTTCAAACCATCCTCTAGCAAAATCATGGGATGATGAGGGCCACGTGGTTAAACTTAAGAATGATACAAAAGAACATTTCAAACCTTTGACAAATGCATGCATTGCAGCTGTTCAATGCTCAATTTCACAGTCCAAATGACCCCGTTTTTCAGACCTGACATCTCTGGTGTGGTCTTCCCCCAAACCGTTGCCTTCACTCCTCCTATTTTCTAAATTAGTTTTTGTTTGCACTAGGTCTCTTTGGACTTTGCTACTGTTAACCAGTGCTAAAGGTTTTGTGCTCTCTCCCTAAAGCATAGAAAATTGACTTACACTTGATTGGCCCATTTAATTTACCTATAAGTCCCGAGTATATGGTACAACATGTACCAGAGGACTGTAAATTAAATGCTACTAGTGGGTCTGCAGCACTCACCCACTACATTAGCTCTTTAAAACATGTCTTCAGTATGCCATTGTAGACTGTAGTGCAAGTTTAAACTGCCCATTCAACCAGGCAAAATAATCATTTTGCCAGGCCCAAATCTCCCTTTTTTTTAGTTTCAAATGAAAGCTTTATTAAAGTAAAGAGTGGTCAATATACAATACATGTGATTAATCATTGAGCAATACATCACATATGTATTCCAGCATAAATACATGAATGGGAATAAAGGATAAAAATCACAGAAATTAGAAAATAAATAATAATATAAATAATAAGAAAAAGTTAGAGGAACAACTAGAAAAATTATGGGGGTTTAAGTACTTCTTGTTGGGAAGGGTTTGGTAAGGAATGTCGTTTGGCACAAGTATTAAAAAACATTGTAACATGTGACCATAACTAAATTTGCTTAGTAGCCATATGTATGGGAAAGGTGGAGAATGTATCTAATCTATGAATGTGGCCGGTATCATACCACCAGGCCTTGTAGGAGATTTCCGTGAAATCCTTCCAATTTCTTGTTATTTGCTGAAAGGCAACCGCTAATAATAAATCAATAATTTTGAAATTAATTGTACAATTATCCCAAATTGGTGAGAGGCTTCCTAAAAAGATGACTGTTACAGAAAATGGGGTATTGGTGCCAAAATTTAAATTAATTTGAGAACAGACCCGTTTCCAAAAATGATGTACTGGCGAACATGCGAAAAGCATATGAAACAACAAATTAGCATTTGGAGATGTAAAGGACCAGCAAGTATCCGGTATAGTGGAGAATCTTTTGTTTAGGATTTGCGGGGAAAATACAAGCCTATTATATATATAAAACAGTGTTTGTGTTAAGCTAGCTGTTATTTACGAATTTTATTCCAAATATTGTTCCACAATGGTAAAGATCATGCTGTATTAAAATCTTTCTCCCATGCAACTTCAATGCTCGTTTTCTGCCGTTATCGTATATGTGGATTGCAAAAACGTGTATAAAGTTGATGCCTTGGGTTGAGTGCGCAAAAGAGTGGACAGATCCTTATGCATATCAACCGTATGAGCCTTGGAAGGTTTGCTGGCTAACTGAGTGTATATATAAAGTACAGTTTCACGAAGAGTGTAGTATTTGTAAATGAATGAGGTGGGTAAATTGTATAACTGCCTAAGCAAAGGAAAATAAAAACATTCTGTGTTTGTAAATATTTGGTGGACCCACATTAAGCCCCGTTGTCTCCATGTTTTCCAATAAAAGGGTTTATTACGTATTAATAAAGTTTTGTTATGCCACATGGTTGAGGCTAAAAAAGATTCAAGAGTGTCACAAATTGAGGGGTATAAAGGGCTCAATAGTTTGGAAGTGAGCTTAAATAAGGGAGTGGATAATGCTTGAGGTTTACGGGAGAAAAAAAGATCCTCCTGAAGTGAAAAAGGAGATAAAAACAAATGTTCAATTGATGTCCATAGGGAATAATCTGCCGTAGAGTCAAGTAACCAATATGAGGCCTGTCGTAGCAGAAAAGCGTTTTGATAAGCCGAGAAATTGGGAAAATGAACCCCTCCTTCAGCTTTAGGACGTGCTAGTTTAAAGATAGACATACGTGGTTTCTTATTGTTCCATAAAAAGGAAGATAGTATTGAGTTGACAGATTTAAATAGTTTAGCAGAGATGGGAACTGGAATATTGGAAATGGTGTATAAAACTATAGGGGAAAGCATCATCTTTATAGTGTCCAGACTACCCCACCAGCATAAGTAAAGTGGATACCATTTAGCTGTGAGCTCTGAAATTTTTTGAATGCAATTGTTCATGCATATTGTTACTGTGCTTTTAATTGCGTGAAATTGAACCCCAAATATTTGATATGGGAGGACTTCCAAGTGTAATTAGCTGGAGTAAAATCAGCTTTAAAAGTGTATTTAGTCAAGGGCAAAATTTCACATTTATCACCGTTTAATTTGTATCCTGAAATCAATGAAAAGGATTGAACCTCCTTGAGGAAGGCAGGGATCAATACATTGGGGTTCGAAATAAAAAGCAAAATATCATCAGCATACGCTGCAAGTTTAACCTTGGTCGTGGGGGTTTCAAAACCCTGTATTTGTGCGTTTTGACGAATTTTTGAGATAAAGGGTTCAAGGGCCAAATTAAAAAGAAAAGGGGATAAAGGACATCCCTAACGCACTCCTCTGCCGAGATCCAAAAAGTAACCCTGGGCGAAGCACTACGCTACGCTCGCGGAGTTTGCGAAGTTTGCGCAACTTCGCACTACGCGAGCTGCACGTAGCACAGTGCGAACATGCGTAGTGCAGCGTAGCGTAGTGCAGTGCTCATTTTTTGCTTGTTCGCGGTCCTTAACATCATGTTCGCGACCGCGAGCAAGCAAAATGACATCCCGACGAGATTCTCAACGCAGGGAGGTAAGGTTTCTCATTGTGAGTGGTTGCGCATGCTCGTGACCGCTCTCAATGAGAAACTACCAGTTCGCGTTGAGAAAGCTGCAGCTCGAGTAATGATCTACTAGAGCAGCAGAAAACTACAGCTCGCACTGTGCAAGATGCCGTTTTCAATGATTGCACAGTGCCGGATGCTTGTCCGCACTGTGCAATCATTGAAAACACATCTTGCACAGTGCGAACATGCTACTACGCAGCTCGCGTAGTGCTACGTGAAGTTCGCGTAGTGCGAAGTGCACTTCCCGTAGCTTTGCGTAGCGCTACTTTGCGAACTACGCCCACCCTTACAAAAAAGGATGATATTAGACCATTAGCACATACAGCAGCAAGACGGATTAGAGTATAGTAGTGAGATTAGGGATGTAAACTTTGGGCCAAAACCGAACCATTTGAGAGTATAAAATAGGTATTGCCATTCAACTCTATCATATGCTTTTTCTGCATCTAGTGCTATAGCTGCCAGGGAGTGTTTCAAATGTGAAGCTTTAGATAAAATGTTGAAAAAAAGTCTTGTATTGTCTGTGATTACTCGTCCTTTCACAAAGACAGATTGTTCTTTGCCTAATATATTTGGTAGATAAGGGTCTAAGCATAGGGCTAGTGCCTTGAAAAAAATCTTGTAATCTATGTTGATGAGTGAGATGGGTCTTCTTTGGGTATTAAACATATGTGAGAATCTGAGAAAGAGCCGCCAGATTTTCCTAAAGAATGAAAGGAATCAATCAGAAGGTGTAACTTGTGCATTAATAATTTGGAAAAGTGGAGAAAGAATTCGACAGTGAATCCATCTGGTCCAGGTGCCTTGTCTTTTTTAAGGTGTTGGAGTGCATCTAAGAGTTCTTGTTGTGTTATTTCAGTTTCTAAGGCTGATAGGTCAGCAGAAAACTGTTGAGGTTTTTGTATGGTTGAAAAAAAGTGTGAAAGCATATGGTGTGTGGGATTTGTTTCAGAAGAATATCATTTTTTGTATAATAATGCAAATTCATTCAATATTTCCATATCCTTGAATTTTTAAAGTAGAACTGTCATCGTAAATAGAATCAATATTCAATTTATTATGTTTAGTCTTTTGATAGTTGGCTAAGATTTCACCTGCCTTAGTTCTACTACCATTACATTTTACGCTAGATTTCAATAGATATAACGAGGCATTATCTGTTGAATCCTTATTGAACTGTAATTTTGCTTTTATAAGGGTATTAAGAACATCTTTTGAGTTAGATGTATAAAAAGAATACTCCAGTCTCTTAATATCTTGGAATAGGAACTGTGTATGCTTGCGAGCGATGGTACGTTTTTTGGCCTCGTAATTTATAATAAAATCTCTTGCTGAAGCTTTAAAGGCATTGAAAAAGGTAGAGATTCAGTTTGATTTATGGAAAAATATTCATAGAAAAAGGCAATAAATGAGGATGAAAACGTTGGGTCCAGAAGAAGAGAATTATTAAATCGCCAGCATCTGGGAGCATTGGGTGTAGGTAAAATGTCTAAGTCGATTGAAATAGGAGCGTGATCCGATAATAGTATAGGTCCTATTTCCGCACACATAAGTGCTTGCGAAATGTTATGAGATAAAAAAAGTAATCGAGTCGCGATTGAGAGTGGTGCACAGGGGAGTAAAAAGTATATTCTCTTGTGACTGGTTTACACAATCTCCATGCATCTAGAAGTTTATGCTGTGCAATCTTGTGGATAAAAGATTTGTGTGGTTTGTTGGGAATGAATGAAACTTTGGAGTTTCGATCTATGAAAGGATCAAAAATCTGGTTGCAGTCACCTGCCAGTATAAAATTATCGTCCATGCAAAGAGTGATCTGCTTAGCTGATGAAAGCCAAAAAGAAGAGTCGCCACCAGTAGGGGCATAAACATTGAAAAAGAGACTGGAACATCTTTCAACATCAGCTTAACATTAAGCCAACAACCATCCACATCAGAGTCTTGTGAAATGAATTTGAAATGAAGTGATTTGCGACACAACATCATCGCCATTGGAATAGAATATTTCTCCCATGCAATCTCTTTTTAGTTTTAAGGAATTGTTTTCCGTGAGATGAGCCTCTTGCAGAAATATTATATCTGCATTTAATTTTTCCAAATGAGTTAGGACTTTTTGTCTTTTTATGGGGGAATTTAGCCCTCTAACATTCCACGATACCAATTTCAACAGCATAACGGTTTAAGAGGAACAAAAAATGATGAGAGCAAACAATAGTAATCCCGATTAGTCAAGCAATTGGGAAAAGTACATGAGACAAAAATTATCATCCAAAAAGTTGCCATGACTGAAACAAGGAGAGAAAAATGCATAGAAAATGGTAAAAGGAGAAAAAATGTTTGATAAGAAAGATCAGTAAAATGTAAGGATTAGTAGCTGAAGCTGTAAGTCAAAGGGGAGAAGTAGGAAATTGACAGAGGTAATTTAGAATAAGAGCTTGAAATTGACAATATCATTATTAACGTTAAACGAAGACGAAAAGAGAACGTAAGGGGAAATATCAGAGAGAATAAGGAAATCAAGGACACTCAGAAAAAGAAGAAGGAGAATATTTAGAAAGGAAAAAAGACGGATAGTTAGGGACAGAAGTAGGGTAGAAATGTGGGAGGATAACATACCTATATGAGGAGAGATCAGGTAGACACGGGGGAGGGGGTGAAACCACATTGAATAGATGACACATCCAAGGTCGGCTAAACCTTAGACCGGGAAGGCACCATGAAACAAGGGTAAAACATCTGTGGAGGTGAAAAATAATGAGAAAAGGGAAAAAGAGATTGAACGGACGATAGCAGTGATAACCAAGAGTGACATTGAACAAATTAGCGAAATCGTGAGCTTTGGTAAGAACAACAATGCATGTAACGAAAGCAGAAAAACTCAATTGATCTATCAAAGAGTGTAGTGGAGTGAACAAAATTCAAACAACATATTCAGAGAAAATGCAGCGTCAAGCATTAAATGAAGAAGAAGGTCCAGACCGTATCTGTCTCCTAATGAATGGAGATCAGCTGTCATGTTTAGAAAAGCCTTACATCGATTAGCAGTGGCTTTAGCGTAATCCTGTGCAAAAAACAGAGATAAGCCTGACCATGTAATTTTTGGAGATGATTTGACTGCTGACAGAACCTTCAATAAGTCTGTATACTCCAAGAAGTACAAAATGATTCTACTTGGTCTTTGTGAGGGCAAAGCATGAGATGGCATATGACCTAGCCGGTGTGCTCGCTGAATATTAAGTACCGTTCCCTCTGGCATGTGAAGTACTTTAGGAAGGAATGATTTGAAAAAAGTAAGTGAATCAGATCCTTAAAATCCTTTCCTAAGCCATAAATACGTAAATTGTTCAGTCTGTTGCGATTTCCTAGTCCTCAACCTGTTTTTGAAGTGACGAGACTTGAGACAAGTTTCTTTTAGGAAGTAACGCTTTGTTCAACTGAAGAGACTCTTGTTTCAAGTTGGGACCAGTTGTCCGTCAAGATTTGCAGTTTGGTGTTAGTTTCTTCCATGAAGGGTCGAAGGGCTCTAATTTTTTCCAGTAATAACTCCATGGACACTGGTGATGCTGACTTAGGAGGTGAAGGAGGGTCTTTTTTTATCTTTTACTGTTAGATTTCCCTAGAATTGCAGGAGAGGATTCTATTGTAATCTTTGAGCTTTGAGAAGATGATGCTAAAGAATCCTCTGAATTGGAGAATTCAGAAAAAATCTTCACATTTTTTACAAAAAAGCGCTTTGGTTTGGACAATGAGGGGTGTGGAGCCTTTGTTCTGCCCATAAATCTCGCTCCATACACACTCTGCTGATGCAAGGGCACTGAGAGTGAAGCACAGTCCAGTGAGAATCACACAGTAGAAGGAGGATTCATGAGGAAGAGACTCAATTCTGCTATATGTAAGTAAACCCTTGATATTAAAATACGGAAGTCTCTTTTTATTTGAGCATAACAGCCATTAATCAGACTTTGTACTCCCCTCAATACCGTGATATGAGAGCAGATGAAAATACACGCTGAAGAGACTTATTAAAGAACCTAAAATAGCTGCTCCACAAGTTACTTCACCAATGCTTAAGCAGAGTTCAGTTAGTAAGATGCGGCATTGAGTAGCAGAGTTCTAGCTCAAAAAAGACAAACATTAAAAATTTCAAATATTTCCCATTCTTGGATGTATTAAGAGCGGAGCAAAGCGGCTGTTTCAAAATGTAGTAATATTATGCCAGTAATTTGAAGAGAAGTTCCAGGAGTTGATTGTGATCCTAAAATGGCTGCCACACACACTGCATTGGAGATGCTTAAACTGGGTCCAATGAGTGAAATTTGGTGTTAATTACCTCATTTGCCTTGTAAAAAAACATCCATTTACCAGTCATGGTATGCTGGTAATGTAGAAGGCATTTTTTAGAACTAAAGGCTTTGCTTTGGCATTATTATGAAGAGGTGCGCAATTGCGGGAAAGATGCAAAATTGCGGCCGCTGTAAAAACGGGACCGCGAAAAAACTCACTGCGACAAAATAAACTACTTAGCTGCCACTTGAAGGGTCGCCAAATGTCTCAGAGCATGCCTGGGATCTTCCGACGTCCGCGCACGACCTCAATAGAAGAGAAGTCTGCTCGGAAGCTGTAAGTCTTCCCGTGAGCTACGGAGCCTCACTCGTATGCCGCCATATTCTTCAGGCGCCAAGCCACGCCCCCACAAATCTCCCATTTTAATACATATAAGTCACCTCTAGGGTAGGCCCTAAAGGCCCATAGGACAGAGTTCATTGCATTTAAAAAGTAGAACATATGGGTTTACGTTTTACATATCCTGGTAGTGAAAAACTCCTAAGTTCATTTTTCACTACTGTTATGCCTATCTCTCCCATTATATAACTTTTAGTAAGTGCTAACTTTTGATTGGGAGCACGTTACAAACATGATGTTCGGACTCAAATGAATTGTAATTTAAAATCCTCTTTAATTTTGAAAATGCCTCTTTTAGAAAGTTGTCATTTTCCCACCCAGAAGCTTCTAAGTCCTTCTAGAAGTGTCGAGGTGCGTGGGACTGTTTATGGAGCCCCCATTAAGAATGAGTATTGAGCCTAAACAGTGAACAGTAGGGGACTAGATAGGAAGGATGGGCCTTCCTGCCAGTAAGGCTGGGGGCTGAGCTGTTCACTACCCCACTTACATTTCCATGGGCTTGCCTCCAGCACACTCAAAGGAACCTGGCACTATTATTTTTTCACCCCAGACTTCTTGGAGCCTCGGCAGGGAAGGAAAGAACTTTCCAGAACTAAATGTGGGGGTTGGATAGAAAATTCCCCTAATTCAAAGGATGACACCCGGTATAAATATTGGACCTCCTGGGCCACTCTTCAGTACACTCCTGCACCTGCGGACACTACAGAAGAAGGACTGCCTTGTTCCCCAGAGCACTGCCATACTTCCTCAGAGGACTGCCCTTCTGCTACCCCAGAACTTCCCTTCTGCTTGAGACCAGCCTTGTCCCCTAGAGGACTGCCCTTCTACTTGAGACCAGCCATGCTCTCTGCGAATGAAGACTGGCCCTGCTCCCTTCATTCTAGGATACCTGGGTGAGTCCCAGGGTCAGTTGATTACCCTCCTGTTCTGAGCTGCAGGAACACAACAAGCTCCAGAGGCCTCTCCGCAACTGCCTAATGGACCTGCTGCATCTGGACCTGCAACTGGACCTGCCTGAGCCCTGCTGCCCTCTGCTACAGTGATTTTCTGATCCTCAAGAGGTGCCTCCCCAGGTCCTGAACCCTCGGCTGGCATTGGAGTACAACCATCTACAAGAAAAAGAGAAATCCTGACTTAGAGAATGATGTAACTTTTTCAGCACAACTAACTCCTATGCCTGTCTCCATCCCATGCTCCATCACGGTTAGCCTGATTTGTGACTTCCCCTGGTCTAGCTTAACCGGATGACTTTCAGTGGCGCTTAGTGCTTTTAGGCGCTTTACCTATCTAAAACTTTAATATTGTAATTCTCTGGTTCTAATGATTGGATTTTTGTGGTTCTGATCTCATCTTTTTTTATTAAAATCTACTCTATTTTTCTACTGGGTGCTACTCTACAATATAAATAGAAAGAGAGAACACTTATAACTCTCTCAGAGTGATAAAGGGGTAATATTTTAGCCTCTAATATACCATGTAGCCTAACCACTAGGGCGGTCGATCTTAAATCTGGAGGAACTGGGTTCGAGTCTCGGCAATAAGGCTCAATATCCTGTGATTCTGGGGAAATTACTTACTCTTCCTGTGCCTAGCAAAAATCCATGTCCATACAGTCTCCTTGACCCTAATTTTCAAATTATTATTTGGTCCAGGATTTCTGTTAATAGTTATAGAGATAAGACAGGATTCTTGTACCTTATAAATTCATGTCACTTGAGTATGTCTTGTATATACTTCACCATTGACTTCACTTGTCACTTTTTTCACTTAACTTCACAAGTCACCTCTGTTTCGCCGCAATTCATTTATGCATTTTGACAGCCATATTCAATTTTCTTGTGAATGACAAAGGAGTAAAAAACTCTGCTTTCTGCAAATCTTTCTTTCTTGGTGTGTACTTACAATTTGTCTTTTCTTCAAAATATTTTTTTGCATTAATTGATAATATTGTGAGTAATCTGGTTGCTTTTTTACTAAATACATAACACAGCTATTGTACCACCCAACAGAACCAATTTTTTGTTATATCATAAATACCCAGGTTCTGAGGGACACACGGTCCCCCCATTAACACTAATGCGTATTTATAAAGCGCACATTCACCCGTGTGCGTCTTGGCGCTTAATAACAGATTTTTGTTGCTACCCATTGGTAATCATTTTATCGACGTCAGGAGGATGAAAGACTCAGTGAACCTGGTGGAATACAAACCTTTGTCCATGAGATCAAACATAGGCTCTCACGGGGGGTATTAGTCCACTGAGGCACCAGGCCTGGTTTCAATACTTTATCAGCGATCAGGCAACTGTTTTAAAACTGTGAAACCAGTCATGGATAGACTGATAGACTGTATAACTAACATACTTATTGCAGACTATGGCCACTTCTAGTCTATAGGACAAACACACGGAAAGAAACAACAATATTTTCAGAGTCTCCTTTATGTTTAGAACTTGTTACAGCAGACATTCGGCCATGAACATCAGACTGCAAAATTAAATCTTAAGCAAATATCGTATCTGGCTGGTAGGATTATTCTCCCAACTAATAACAGAAGACATTAAAAAAAGGAGACAGAAAATTAGCCAAGGCTTGAGCCAAGCATACTGTGCTCCATAATGAAAGAATTGGAAGGTATATTGCTATTTTTTTAGAGGTGGCAATTTGCTGGCATTAAAACTCTCTAACCTAATGATTAAAACCGCATTCTCTTCATCTGACATTAATTAGACCTACAAAGGGAAGTGGGAACAACGAATGGTTTGGCAACGAGTGTTGGCCAAGAAAATTTGAATTGACTCAGGCATTAAAAGCGAGAATTAGTACTATAGACTATGGGTTAGTTATAAAAGACTGGATCTGAGAAACTCTTTAAACAAGCCACACAGTTGAAGAACTTGTGACTTGGGCCTACAATGGGCACCACAACTACCCTGAAGTTCGTATTGGGGCACATGATTAGCTTGAACAATTTAAGAAATTCTCCACCCCTCCGCAGGTGATGTAATAAAGAGGGTACCTACTTAGCATTCCCAGGCTCCTGACACAATTTCATTTTTATGGTCCTCAAAGTGGAAACGGCTATAGCATTCCAGATGCCACACAAGGCTCTTGGCCCAAACAAGGTGGCTGTGGAAATGTGCTGCACTGAGCCAGAGTTGTTAGCCTCTCTCCTTGTAAGGATTTATAAAGCAGCATCAGTCTATGGAGTCGAACTCTGAAGTAATTTTGTTGCTAAGGGCCTGATTTAATTCCTGGCGGACAGTCTGCCCTCCGCCAGGGCGACTGAGTAAATTACTTTGTTGCCCTGACGGAGTTACCGCCAGACAGATTTAAAAATGTTCTAACATTGTAGGGAACAGCTATCACAGCCATAGTCTGTCATTGTTAATGTTAATCAGCATCAGAATTGCTTCTGAATTTTCTGGCTGTGGAGACTCTCACTTTTCCCTCTATTGAAAATCAGATATTGTTTCTGTTGCTGTAGCTCTAGTTATTCTCTGTGTTTAGTTCATTTAATGGTTCTCTTTCTCCTTAGTCTTCTACTCCTCCTGATACTCATTTCCCATCTAAGTCTCTTCAGTCTAGTTTTGACTTGTACATACCTCTCTCTTGCCCACCTTTGAGTTAATCATATGTATCTACAGTAATCTTTTTATTACCATAAACGTCATGCTGGATTTTTAAATCATTAATTATCACCCTTCTTCACATATCATATTAAGTCGGTTTAAAACCAGATCTTACATATCAACACTGTTTAGGATTCCATATTTCTAGATCTCATTAAAAACTGCGAAGTTCTTTGATACCCAAAAGGAAGTGCTTACTATCACTTCCAGATGTAACTTGTGAACAGCTCTAACTTCGATGTTTATCACCACACTCTTGATGCTCTGCTTTTCTGAGATTTAGCACCTACAACAGACATGCAAATTTCACTTCAGGCTCATGTTTCAAAATATTTTCAAAGTTATATTTGAGTCAGTAACATACATATTATTTTGAGCCTCATAGATTTTACTTTGAGGCAAATTACGTCTATGCAAGCAAATGGAGAACAAGTCAAGACACCACGGGTAAAGACATCTTGAAATCAGTCCTAAGATACAACCAACATCAGGTATGGAACACCTATCACACACCTCTTGCAGATTGCATCGACACCTGCCACTAACATCTGCAAGAAAGTCTTCGCCATCATCAAAGGTTTTGCTGTCCCTCCTGCCACCTCTAGCAACATCACCCCCTAACAAGACATTTGCAAAAAGCTCTCAAAATTCTTCTGTAACAAAATCACCTCCATGTATGGCAAATTTGACAATCAACTTGAACCAGTCACCACTGTAACCAAACTTCATCAGGGCTCAAGAACAAACCTAGACCTTGCGGCCTGCCATCACCACCATCAAAATTGCTTTTACCATGAAAACCATCCACACGGGGACCCCACCCTTGCTCATTACGCCTTCACCAAAGGACTCCTATTAATCAGCAAAGCACTAACACCCATCCTCAACACCTCAATCGACACATCCACATTAATGGACACCTGGAAACATGCCACTGTCATGCCCCTGCTCAATAAACTATATGCTGACCCGCCACAGTTCCCAACTACAGAACTAGCTCCCCCCTACTATACCCGGTAAAAGTCCTAAAGAAACGAATAAGCTGATGCCTCACCAACCACCTCAGCAACCACCAGCTACTCAACGCCATGCAGTCTGTATTCAGGTCCAATTACAGTACAAAAACAGCACTCAGCCACAGATGACATCATAATGATTCTTGACAGATGAAGCACATCAGTCATTATTCTCCTGGACGTCTCTGCAGCATTTGACACTGTCTCACATTCCGTTTTCATCAAACGCTTGCATGAGATTGGCACCCAAGGACACACTCTCTGCTAGATCTTCTTATGCACACCATCAGCCTGGTACCTAACTCCTCTTAAGCCCCGCAAACTCATCTGTGGACTGCCTCAAGGTTCATCGCACATCCTACCCTCTTCAACGGATACATGATCCCTCTGGCCAATGTCTTCTGTGCACAACATCAACATCCTCCCATTCTCATACTTCCCATTTCAGACAAGACCCACAACACAAGAAACAAGTTCACAGCCTGTATGTTTGAAGTCGCTAACTGTATGAAAACCAACTGCCACTAGCTCATCATCGAAAAGACAGAAATAGTGATTTTCGACAACAACACCTCACCATGGTGCCCAACTAATGGCCATTCGAACTGGGACCCACACCCACCACCCATGCCAGGGACCATGGAGTAATCATCGACAGCAATCTGGACTTGACTGCACAAGTTAAAGCTGTTTCTATACCCTGAAGATTCTAGGGCAGATGTTCAAATGGCTCCCATGCATCACTAGAAAAGCTGTCACTCAGGCCGTAGTCACCAGCAAGTTGGACACCCTCTACACTGGGACCAAAAGCGAATCATTAGAAGACTACAAACCATCAAGAAATAGGCAGCCAGACTCATTCTCACTTACCACACAGAACTCACATAACACCAGACCTCAGGGTCCTCCACTGGCTCCCATTACACAAACCGTGTGATTTCAAACTCCTCACATGTACATTCAAGGCACTATACAACTTAGACCCTACCTATCAGAAGAATCACATCTCCTTCGACCAATTTCCTAGACACCTCCACTCCACAGGACTCCTACTCACACACACCCCACACCTATACAGAACCAGTTCAGGAGGGTGGGCTTAATCTTACATAACTCCTAAAGCATGCAACAGTCTCCCGCTCTACATCTAAGCCTCCTCCTCTCTTTTAATTCCGCAAAAACTTGAAGACCTATCTTTTCAATGAAACAACCTACCCTAGGCAGAGTTAGGCACACACCTGATCAGTGCCAAGATACCCTTGCAGGTAATAGTGCACTTTACAAATATACAGAACTTATGAAGAGTAAGGGGGTGGGGGTGTACTGCTGTGCTTACAGTTAAAGGAAGAGAGCGATCAGCCTATGATAATCAAGCATATCTCTTCTTAGAACAGCTTTCAGGGAATGTTTGTCTAAAGGGCAATGCCCTCTGTGTTTCCTAGTCGATTTCTTATTTTTTTGCATCAAGGAAATTTAGCAGAGTATGCTTAATGTGTAACCCCTGTATTCTTTCTCTTCATCATGGTGAATATGTAACTGCATCTTAAAGCTGTAATAAATTCACTTATTAAAACTTCACCCAAAGTATACCAATCATTCTTGTAGTAAACAGATATCAGCCCTATTGCTTCACTAGGTTTCATTCCGATTGACGCAGCGGTGTGAAATAAAATATGGTAATTATAGTCTAAATATTCTACCATAATATAAGAACAGTGTCGTGGGTTGCAGTTTTACTTAACTGAATTAGTTGCATTGTGCATCTCTAAGACTGTGTTGCTGTCATCTTCTGATAAGGAGGTCAGGCCTCATCATTAGACCATCAGACAACAAGAGGAACCTATCCAGTTTTAATAGTGGAACGTAAGGCAAGTTTTAGAATCACTCACAAGTCAGTGTTAAATTGATGCTAATTTCAGACTGATGTCTTGAAGGTCCTAGCACTGTGCAGCGGCCATGAGTTGGCATGCTAATGCTCTTCAAATAAGTCCCCTAAAAGATCATCTCGATGATCTTAGTGAATTGTATTCACAAAGGGATAATGCGAGGAAAAGACAAGGGTTTAACCTCACTGTTATCATCATCAGCCAAAATTAAAATGCCTGTTTTATTGTTAGTACATTTTAGTTCAAATGTGTTCCAGCTCTCAATTTCTAAGATGCTATATTTGCCAGATAGTTGTGCTGATTACTTATGGTGTGCCTTGAAACATAGTGCCAAATGCCCCTGAAAATATTTTCCTTTTTTCAAATCATTGTGTGCAGGAGTTCTGTTTAGCCAAGGTTTGAGACCTACCCTGCTATCATCCTGGGTACCTCATGTGGTGAAAATATACCTACCTGACAATGATGATTTTAGAAACATGAAAAGGGTTGTGGTGGTGCTTCTAATGCTAAGGCTGACTGATAACCATCTGCGTCATAATGTGGCGAATGGATTTGCTTTGTATGCAATAATGAATCTTATCCATCACTTTTCAAGGTTAAAAAGAAAAGATACATGTTTATTTACCCCAAAATGTTTTTGATTTGATATGTTTCAGCGCTTAACCATTGTTTCATTGGGACTTTGGATATTCATTACTAACAAGGTCCAGCCAGGATAACTGGTAGTTATATATCAATGACTGAGTCTCATTGTGGTTGGTACTTGTCTTTTCAATATGTGGAGCTGTGGTCCAGGAAGTGGTTATATTACCATCCAATAAGTAATGTCAGTGTTGTGGGTGCACCTGTTTTTGCGTAAAACTAAGTGCTAATTTAAAATGTCTTGTCTCTTCAAACTAAAACTCTGCTGCCCTTTTTGCACTTTACAAATATTGCATATTTACAAGCATACATATTTACACAGATAAGCTAAACGTTTGGGTGATGGCTAAGGCTGAATATATCATGCTGCTTTGCTTTTGTTGATAGAGGGGTGGTGTCAAAGGTGACTCTTAAAGAACATTTCGTTGTCTACTGGGGCATATATTCGTCCAGGTTTATTTGGAAGAATCATGTTTGAATTTATGGTTGTTTGTTGCTATTGGCGAATATTGGAAATGCTGTTTTAGTAGGTTTAGGTTTAGGTAGGCACTGGACAGACAGTTGTAAATGAATTTGAGACAGGGTTTGAGTCAATGTCATGTGCAAAGCACGTTTTCAATTAGAATTGTGTGTATTGGCTGTGGATGGATGTTGATGCTCTCATCAGTAACTAAGGTTCCAAGGTGTTCCATGGAGAGACGGAAGATGACGAGGCACCTGATGCAGCACAATAGTTTGGTTTTAGGCACCTTAAGACTTTCATCTGGATGAACCTGATGTGGTTGGTAGTATGAGAAATAAACCACTGCTATATCTTGCTGGAGAAGCCCATGCATTTTTCCAGTGTGTGGATTAGTTTCAAGTGGCCGACTGCTTAGGAAGCTTTAGAAGGTTGAGGAGGATCACAATGCAGCTGGTTTTGTCAGTTATCCAAAATCTTTTCACTCTGGAGGTCATCTGGGAAGTTTTATTGCAGGCCAATGGTGTTGACAATCTTGAGGAGTGGTGTAAGGTGATCTCGCTGGAGGATTTCCATGATTGAAGTATTGTATTGTATTGTAATTGCATTTATATAGCTCTTACTACCCTTGATGAGGTATTGAAAATCCTTTTTGGCAAGTAGCACGCTACTCCGGAACCCATAAAGGATTAGTGGGGAATTTGTGTAGCGAAAGATGAAAGTAATTTGAGTGGTGTATATGTTAGTTATTTGGATTGAGAAGGATAGTGGAGGGATAGAAGAGAGAAAAAGGATTAGCATTTATATAACGTTTCCTACCGCTCTTGGGGTGTTGAAGCGCTTTTTCGGTGAGCAGCACACTACTCTGGAACCCATAAAAGATTAGTGGTGAACTAGAATAGTGAAATATTAAATTAATTTGAGTAGTGGACATGTTAGTCTGTTATTGGGATTGAAAAATATAGTTGAGGGAGGGATTTAGAACTTGTTTTTAGTTTTGGAGCTCATAGCAGTAGGAGGAGGCTTGGATGAGTAAAACAGAGGTGGAGGGGGAAGAGTCAGAGGGAAAGGTTTAAAAAGGCTTGTTTTGGGGGATCGGAATAGTAAAAGAGATATGAGATGATGCAAGGAGGGGTAGAGTAGGGAAGAGTCTAGAAAGGGATATTTTGGGGATAATAGTAGTGGTATGGGGTTTGGGATGAATGAGAGAGTCGAGGTAGAGGATATATTGATAGAGGTATAAGGTGAGAAATAGGGTAGTGCATTGGAAAGAATTGTAGAAAGAGGTTTGAGATGAATCATAGAGTTGAGGTAGAGGCTATATTGAGAGCGGTGTAGGGTGAGAAATAGGGTAGTGCATTGGATATACTGAATTAGAAGAAAGTAATAAGTAAATAGATCCATAAGTACATGGAAGGTATGTAGATGCATAAAGGAAGGTAGTATATGTAGATTAAAGGTGCATTAAATACACTCTGGCTTTCGAGTTTTGTTGTACTTTAAATCAATTGTATTTATTTATTGAGTTTTTGTTTTTGTAATTCAATAGTAAAGCAATTGTAGATGAAAAGATGTTCTTATTTATGCATTCAGTTATATACATTGTAAAAACATTGAATAAGGTAACTATCAGTAATATGTACATTTGTTAAGCAGAACTAATGAACATCTATATTTTTTTTAAACAATTATTCTACACGTTTATACAAAGCAACACACATATATAGGTACATCTCTATAGTACAAATAAATGCTTATATACAGAGAGATATGCTGTATATTTCTGTTTGAGTATGGTGGTTCTGTATCAGTGGATCATATGTTGGGGGGGTAAAGAGTTCCAAAGTTTAGCTGCTTAAACAGAGAAGGATGTGCCACCCATGTTTTTTTTCTTGTACGTTGGTATTTTGAGGAAAGATGCCACTCTAGAGCGGAGGTTCTTTTTTTAAATGTGTTTGGTGATTTTATTCCTGATGAAGAGCGGTCCTGTTCCATGTATTGCTTTGTGGATGAAACTAAGCAGGTTGAACACAGCTCTTCTAGCAACCGGTAACCAATGCAAGGTCTTCAAGACAGTGGAGATGTGGTCATGCAGTTCTATATGTAAGAGTAGTCTGGCAGCCGAGGTCTGAATCTGTTGTAATCTTTTAATGTTTGTTAAAGGTGATCTGTGGTAGAGGCTATTGCGTAATCGAGTTTGGACAGAACAAAGGAGATGGTAACCTGGTCATTGTGGGGAAATCCCAAATGGGGGAAGATTAGTCGCAGAGTTTTCATAGTGACAAAGTTTGATCTTGCTAGTTTGTCTACTTGGGTATTCATTGATGGGTTGGAGTCCATGGTCATTCCGAGGTTTCTTACCACCTTTGATACTTTAGGCAGTGTTCGCAGATCATTAGGCCATGCGGCAAGCGGGTCATAATGTTTCCAATCGCCACATGTGAGTATTTCCATTTTGGAAGCAATTAATTTGAGATGGCTCCACGTCATCCATGGATCCACTGCTCTGAGACAACTGAACATTAGTGAGTTTCCAATATCTTTGCGGCATTTCAGTTGAAGGAGTATTTGCGTGTCATCTGCTTAGTTATAGCACATGAGTTTAAGTTGATTGATCAGTGCCGGTAATGACTTCATGTAGATATTGAAAAGCATAAGCGAGATGATAGTTCCTTGAAGGGCCCCTGCTTTTGTGATGTGTGGTTTGGATGAGTAAGGGGGTGTATGGATGATATTAGTTCTGTTGCGAAGGTAGGATGTGACCCAGTCTAGAGCAGTCCCCTCTATGCTCGCTTCGTAGAGTCTTTGTATGAGTGTCATGGTCAACAGTGTCAAAGGTAGCCGAGAGGTTCAAGAGAAGCAACGCAGCAACCCTGTTGCAGTCAAATGTGTTCTTCAGGTCATCCCATATGGCAAGGAAAGCAGATTCTGTGCCTCTTCCTTGACAGAGCCCCGTTTGGAGGTCTGAAAGTATGGCATTATCTTCAATGAATTATGACATCTGGGTGAAATCTGGTCTTTCTGTCAGTTTGCCCAGGAAAGGTCCATTTTTAATTTGTCTGAACTTGTGAGGGTTCAACGTGACAAGTTTGTTTTCTTCAGTATTGGGTGTATGTATTACTTTTTGAGTCCTTCTGGAAATATTTTGGTAGTTAAGGAATTTTTGATGATTCTTCCTACTGGAGTGGCAGCAGAGGTTGTTAGAAAAATTGTCTTGAAAGTTTGCGGTGGACATGGGTCGGAAGGGTTGCTGGCAGGCTTGTTTGCTTTGACCAGGTCCATAAATTCATTGCGTGAAATGTGTTAGAAGGAATGGACAGGCTTTGGATTGTTGTTTTGGGAAAGGGACGGTACTGGTACTTTGTCTTTGTTTTACGTATGAGTCCAGCGTGTCTGCTTTGGCTGTGTAATGATTAGCCAGTTTGTATGTGAAATCTTGAGTAATGTGATGAGCTACTTCTAGGCAATTTGGTTTATGAAATTCATTGAAAATTTTATAGAATTCTTTATTTGCACATTTAGCATTTTGAATTATTTCTGAACAGCATCTTTTCTTAGCTTTTTTGATAGCTCCCCTGTATAATCTGTTAATTTTCTGTAGGCAAACTTTGTCATAATTGGTGTTTGTTTTGAGCCAGGCATATTGCAGCTTTCTAATTTGATGTTTTATTTATTTTGTGCCTGTATTTCTCCAAGGTGCTTGTTTTCTATTATTCTGTTGTGTGGTTTTTAGTGGTATCAGGATATCAAAAGCTTCCTGTAGCCACTCATATAGTTTTGAACAGAATTAATTTTGTCCAGATCTGTACTGGATGTTAGTTGTGGAGAAGTGTGGCTCACTGGTTAGAAGCGGCAGACCCTGAAGCAGAGGTCGGCCCGGTACCAGGGTTCAAATCCCGACGGGGCAGGGTCATGGGTCAATGTCCGCGGACTCGATAATTCTCGCCTAGGTGCCTACGCCTACCATGGGTCCCACTCTGCAACTCTGGGCAATATCTTGCTTAATCTCCTCAATGGCCCTAGCAGCGCCAGGGATACCTGGCTTCACCTTGTGGGTGCCCTCTCACAGGGAAAGCCAGGACGGGTTCCCCAGCGGTATACAGGGCCAGGATGCCCTGAGTGATGGGGTAACAGTGCGCTTTACAAGTATACATACATTTACATTTAGTTGTGTTCCTAATTGTTCCACATTCAATTTGTTCAACAGTAGGTAGGTGGATGCATGTAAGGTGGTTTTAGGTGTGTTGCTTAGTGTTGTTTTATGTTGGAAAGCAAGCAAATGTGGTCTGACCATGTGACCGGAGTCATTGTTTGAAAGGTAACTTGTTTTGTATTTGTAAAAATGACATCTAGGATGTGCCCAGCAATGTGTGTGGGTTTGTGGACGATCTTATGCAAGTTCAGTGCATCTAGGCCAGAGATATTTGTTTTCGGAATAGTCATTTTGGGTGTGTCAAACCAAATGTTAAGGTCACCCAGAATGCATAGGTTGGAGTGTAGTGTTATCAGGTTTGAAACAGTGTCTAGACGTGTGACTGGGAATATTGCATTGCTAGGTGAAGCTCTGTTAAGAAGCAGGAAGTTAAAGGAGGAAGATGGTGTAGGATGCATCTGGTGAAAAGGGGTTCACAATCTTTTATGGGGATGCCATCCGCTTCAGTGACATGTAATGTTTACCTGAACACAACAGCTAAGCCACCTCCTTTTTTGCCTACATGATTTTGGGTGATAGTTTCATAGCCTAGAGGTACAGCTTCATGCGGGACTGGAGCCATATCATCTTCTAACCATGATTCAGTTATAAATAGTATGTCAGGTTTTGTGTCAGTGAGATGGTCGTAGATGTAATGTTTGCTTTAGAGAGCGATCAAGCATTTATTGGTAGATAGTTTAGAAAATGTGCTTTGGCGATAGTGTGATTTTGTAGAAGAGTGAGCAGTATGTTGTAGGCTTCCTCGTCCAGCCGGCTAAGAAGGCATTTTGATGGGTGTCCATATGTAGGTGGTGGAGACAGAGGTTGATAGTGAGTTGGTGTGTTGTGCTGTTATCCTAGTGTAACCTTGTTGTGCGAGTATGAGTTAGGGGTGGTGGTGCAATATGTGGGTCATGTAGTAAGGTTCTGAATTGACCAATTGATGAAAGGCGGTTACAAGAGAGTTGCTGTGTTGCTGTATGTGTGTTAAGTGGGGTGGAAGAAAGAAAGTTTGGCATTGGAGTTTGTTCATTTGGGTGTATTCTGAAAGGTGGGTGTATGTTTGTAGTTGGTGTTGGAAAGTGTTATGAGGTGTTGCACTTGAGAGATTTTGTTTTGGTGGTGTGCGGGTTATGTCCTGTTTTTGAGGTGTAGTGAAACGAGGTGCTGATGTATTTGTCTTTAGATGGATTTGTTTGCACAACACCGAGACAGCCCTCATCGCCGCCACAGACGACATCAGACGCCAACTGGACAACAGCGAAACAGCTGCCCTCATCCTCCTGGACCTGTCAGCCGCCTTCGACGCGGTCTGCCACCGCACACTAAAGACCCGCCTTCAAGAAGCAGGAATCCAAGAAAAGGCCCTCGACTGGACCACATCCTTCCTCGCCGGCAGGATCCAGAGCGTCCGCCTCCCACCCTTCTGATCCAAAGCAACCGACATCATCTGCGGCGTACCCCAGGGCTCATGCCTCAGCCCAACGCTGTTCAACATCTACATGGCCCCACTCGCACAAGTGGCCCGCCAGCACGACCTCAACATCATCTCCTACGCCGACGACACCCAGCTCATCCTCTCCCTCACAAAGGACCCGCACACTGCCAAAACCAACCTTCATGATGGAATGAAAGCCTTCGCCGACTGGATGAGGAGCAGCCACCTGAAGCTGAACTCGGACAACACGGAGGTCCTTATCCTCGGACCCACCCATCAGCATGGGACGACTCGTGGTGGCCGAACACGCTGGTAACAGCACCGACATCCACCGACCACGCACGCAACCTAGGATTCGTCCTCGACTCCTCCCTCTCCATGGTGAAGCAGGTAAGCGCCGTCGACTCTTCCTGCTACAACACCCTCTGCATGCTCCGCAGGATCTACAAGTGAATCCCAACCAAAACCAGAAGGACGGTAACATAAGCCCTCGTCAGCAGCAGGCTGGACTACGGCAACGCACTCTACGCAGGTATCCCAGCCAAACACCTATGCCGACTACAACGCATTCAAAATGCCTCCGCCCGACTGATCCTCAACGTCCCCCGCCGCAGCCACATCACCCCCCACCTGAGAGACCTGCATTGGCTCCCCGTCGACAAGAGGATTACATTCAAGCTCCTCACCCACGCACACAAAGCACTCCACAACGCCGGACCAGCATACCTGAACAGCAGACTCAGCTTCTACGCCCCCCCGCCAACTCCGCTCCGCCAGCCTCCCCCTCGCCTCTGTCCCCTGCATCCAACGATTGACCTCTGGCGGCAGATCCTTCTCCTACCTCGCCGCCAAGACCTGGAATACCCTCCCCACTCACCTTCAGCTGACCAAAGACCTACTCACCTTCAGAAGACTCCTCAAGACCTGGCTCTTCAAGCAGTAGCACCCCCCCCCGCCCACTCAGCGCCTTGAAACCCTCATGGGTTAGTAGTGCGCTTTACAAATGCATTGATTGATTGATTAAATGATTGAATTATCCTTGTTCTCTCCACCCTTGGCCTCGACGCCCGGGCTGAGACACCCTGAGACTTAGGCTGGAATAGCCCTATGCATCTGGTGATCCCTTCAGCAAATGGACACCCTAGCCCTAACCCTAACCAATCACAACACTAGCCCCAAGCCCTAGAACCAATAGTAGACAAGTCTCTTACAGCCAATCACATCCTTAGTCCTATCTTCCAATCAGGCCTGAAACCCTAAGCCCTACATGCAATTGAAATCCTAATCTTAGCCCTAGTCCCAGCAACCGATCATGCAGGAAACCCTAAACCCTATGTCCAATAAATATGCTAACTCCAGCCCTGGTCCCAAACCTAGTTCCAACCTTTGTTCCAGTCGCCAATCATACAGGTAACCCTAAACCCTACATTCAATAGAAAGCCCAGTCCCAGGAACCAATCCGAAAACCTAAACCTATCCACCTATCAGATCACAAACCCTAAACCCTACATCAATAGAGTCACTGACCCAGGAACCAATCAGTACTCTCAAATACCCAACCAATGAGAACACTAACCCTAATCCAATAGAAACAGCAGATGCAACCACCAATCTGTGCAAACATGCAGCATCCAATAGCAGCCGATATAAGGTCACTGTGACCTCAGGCAATGTTTTCTGGCCATGAGGCTGGAAGCTGCTCATCAATTCAGAATCTCATAGTAGACAGACTGGTAGATAGGATGTCATCTACATTGTGATGACATTGAAGGAGTTGAAGATATTCTTGGGGTTGGAGTGCAGGAGCAGGTTAACGTCTTTCCATGTTGGGATTGTTCACAGTGTGATGGGGCAAGTTGGACACATGTGCTGTTGTCGAAAACATATAGTGTGGGACTGGTAGGGGTTTGGGAGTGGGTTGCCTCACAGTTTGGCTACCATGAGAATTGTACCACCTCTTTGCCTGCTTGTGAGGGATACAGAGTCTCCGCTCTGCTCTTTGTTTACTTCACCATGGTATCTGGCAAACTCTGCTTCTGTTATGGCATAATTTGATTCTCCTGACATATTTTGGCTCTCGTTTTACCTTACCTTTTACTCAATTGGAATTCCCCTAACTAGTTCCCCCCCACCCCCCAGCCAACAAGGTTTGTCATGCAGCTGTCTACCTAGTAGGCACTGTCATCCTGGCTTTTGCCAAACACTTAGTTATGCTTGTGGCTTACATACTTCAAGGTAACTTGTTTACTGGTAAGATGTCCATAATTATTTCTTGAATGAGAAATCTTTCATATGGCTGCGTTATTCAAGGGATCTTGAGCATATGATCTTTGCGCTGTGTACTTTGTCCATGAAACAAGCAGATTTATTTTCTGCACATAATAATGAACTAGTGTTTTTTTTTACATTGTGCACCTTTTTTTGCTTATATTTTTGTGAACTAACACATGTGTGGTCTAGGATGCAAGAATAAATTAACCCCCTGAGAATAGTTAATTAAATCCAGTTTTCTTTGCAAATTGGACCTATTGGATATGATTTAAATCACGACTTGGTATAAATGGCACGTCCTTTGTTTTGAAGGGAACTTTGTTTTTGATTGCCTCTTTGGTCAACTTAATAAATAATTAATAATATTTCCTGGCCAACATGCCCTCACTATTTAATTCTTAGCCTATGTAAACATTATTAAACAAACCTGAGCCATAAAAATATCCATAAAATATAAAATGCAAATACTTTTGAGATCCCGATTCAATGGATTAATTCACATTCGGTACATAAGCAAGGAACAGAAAACTGTTTACAAGGAACATGGCTCAATGCATTGTAATGTTTATAAATGATCTAAAATAAGGGAAACATGCATCTTTCTAGGGCTTCAGTTATAGTTTGCATTTGTTGCACATATGCTGTCTATTTTTCTGGCACCCTCATTCCGAGAATAAAGCAGAACAAAGGATCGGATTCTAATTACATTGTCACTATGGCTTCCAGTGCACCTTGGGAGAGATCCCTCGAGTTCCCAGTGCTCATTAAAACATGCCCTGCTCTTGCAGTGCATGCATATACTAGAACATTTAGGCAGCACACTGAATGTTTCTCATATATATGTTTTTAACTATAAAATATTTATGTGCAATTGTGATTCTGAACGCAAAAGAATGTAAAATATATTAAAAATTCGAATTGATAGAGAGCTTAGCAGACACGTAAACAACGTGTATTTGCAGGCTGTTGTTTCGAGAGGGAAATGAAACGCTGCATGTTCACGTTTTCATTATTGTGGTTGTTTCATACAGTTCGACTAGTCATAGAGGAGGCGGTATTTTTAAAGACGCCGGATGAAGATGAAACCGCCAATCTTATTTGGAGCGATTCTTCGGTGCAGCATGAAAAGATTGCGGAGCTCAGGAACTACCAGGTAGGCAGCAAGCATGGCTGTTGAGCCTCGGACAGCAGATGTAAATAACTGGCATATTTTATATCCTTCACTTTTTCAAAAATAATGCTATGATTTCATTGCAGTAACGAACATATACATTTAACATAACAGGAGTACTTTTAGAGCTAAGCTTTATCCCCGGTGACGACTCTCGGCGCCAGTGACAGCTAACTGATGGTTATAATTGACCAACTCACGGCATCTATTTTACTCAGTGACATAATGCAAAGTTGTGTGATTAGGGGCCCCTGAGTATCCCACATCTCAAATCTATTATTTGGCGGGGCTTGTAAGTTTGGAAACCTTCCTGCGCCGCAGGGGCTGCAGTGGCCTATGTTACGCCCCTGATTTGGTCATTCTTTGTAAGGTCAAAGATAGGTGACCCACGAAGATTCGAACATGCGTCGATGGGGTCAACCACAAATCCCAGCAGTGCATGAATCAGTGAATCAAACCTCCAGACTGAGCGTGCTGTCATCCTGTTTGGGAGTTGAGTTCTATATAAAGAGGTACCAAGTAATTCAAGGACCTATAGGAGAGAATACAATATGCCCTATAGTTCCCTAGCATATTTATTTTCCCCTTGCTTCTTTTTATTCCGCAGTGACCCCCAATTTCAATTAGTCCTCTTAGAATCTGGTTGTATGAATTTTAGGTGCATTCATCCATCCATATCTGACCGGGGTATAACCCGAGTTTTTGCAGCTTGAGTCTAGAAAGCATGTACTTATGTGTTAGTGGAGGTGCAAGAGGATTTTGTGCTCTACAACCCTGCTTGCTTAGAGGAAAAGACTCATTGCTGTTTCTGGTCCATTTCAAATGGAAAAACCTTTAGACAGGTGATGACGCAAAAGAGACTGTTCTTAGCTTGGTCAGAAATAGACGTGTGGTATTTGTCCAGTCCCACAGCAGTGATTGTACCCTTCAGTGTTCTTGGGACACAATAATGAATAACTCTAAAACACAACACGAAATAACAGCCTTTTCTGTTGCAAGGTTGAACTTTTCTGTACATTGTAACCTTCTACTTTCCAGGTTAAGGTGCATCAATTGCACACCAACTGGAGGACTTCAAGGGCAGAGACAGCTCATGTATATTTACATTAGACATTTCCGTATTGGCCGAATGCTCTTTAACCTCTTTTCTACCCCGGTACAGTTTTGTGTGTCCTGCTTTAGAATACATTTTATCCATAATCAGATATTATGATTTATATAACTTCAATGCTGTAAACCCTGGAAATTAACAAAATGCAATCAGAACATGAAAGTCCGCCAGTACATTAGAAGTTTTTAATCTTGCCCCGGCAATCCAAAAGTTACAAGCAATGCATCACGTGTTCTGAAAACCACCATCCTCTCCATATAAAGTGAGAGGGCCCTTCTAACATCTATGGTATGAAAAAAGCTGTTGCTCTCGAGACTCCAGGGCTGGACAGAAAACTAGAAGTATAAAATCCTCTGAACATTGGAAAGAAGAAGGTAACTTTGGAATAAACTGAGGTCCTCGTCTAAGCACCACCTTGTCAGAAAAGAATCTCAGAAAAGGTTCTGAACATAACATAAATCCTAATTCACCTATTCTTCTAGTTGAAGTGATTGCCACTAGAAAAACAACCTTGATCATAAGAAACTTCAATGGCAATTGATACAAAGGCTCAAATGGTAGAAAATGTAAATTCCAAGAAGGACTGGAAATCTAAATACTGGCCTCTTTTAAAAAACACTTTTCAGCAATCTAGCCAACAAAGGAGCAAAAGGCTCACACTCTGTTGCTTGACTTGCTCTCACTGTCGTCGATTGGAGCCGAAACGTAGACACTCGTTAAACCAGATCAAAACCTTTCCTTAGAAAGTCTAGAACCCTGATTTATCAATATAGATTAAACTTTCACAACATACAATTTTTCAAACACATTCCAATGCCTGGAGTAAGCTTTTAAAGTAGCAGGACGCCTAGACTGCAGAATTAACAATACTATCTCCGAATACAACTCCTAGCTTCCAGGTTTAACCTTTTAAGAGTCAAGTCACCAATTGAAGTTGACTCAATCCTGCTTGTGTAATCTGAAGATATGTCAATGGATAGGGATCCAGAGGAATTTTCCAATGCAGAATGCTGCCATTTGTATAAGCAGGAGAAGCTATGGACGACGGCTACAACATGGAACCACGAACAGCACGATGCCTGGTCCTGTTTAATCTTAATTAGAACTCTCTGAATGAATGGAATTGTAGGGCAAGTATAAGTCAACTCTTCCAGCCATTTGAATAACCTTGCATCCAAGGTCCAAGCTTGGAGGATAGAATAATAGTGCAATATTTCTGAAGAGCTACATTTTCCTTGTGGCGATGAGATCTACCTGAGGAACACCAAACCTTTTTACCAACTTCTGAAAACCTGGGTTTTTGAATGACATTGAGGATAATATTGGAAATATCCTGCTCAATTGGTCTGCCTGTACATTCTGATTTTCTGGCTGGTGAATTGCCCTCAGTGATAACAAGTTTAATCTGCTTACCGGCAATTCTGATTCGCTAATACATTCAAAGAGGGAACACGAGAATGCCCCTAATGGTTTGCATAACAGACCACATACCCGTTATCCGACCTGACTTTCACCTTCTGCTGAAACATCTGGGGTAAAAAATTCATTAATGCCAGCTGGGCTGCTTTAATTTCTCTCCAGTTGGAAGACTCATTTGATTCCTACACTGATTAAAGACCCTGCACAGTGTCCTCTCCCACAACAGCTCCCCAGCCCAGTTCGCTGGTATCTATTGACAATACCTCTAGAGACTGAGAGGGCAGAAAGGAGACCCCTTTTCAAAGTTCCTCATCTTCTGCCAACACAGCATTTGTTGTATCATGTCCGAATTTACAGGAATGGTTTACTAGAAATTCTCAGAATTGGGACCCTAAAATGGTAAAAGGTGGGTGCATGTGGAATCTGGCCCAAGAAATAATCATGATTGTTAATGTCATTAAGACCTGTAATCGTAGCCATTGTCTGGCAGTCAGGTTTAATTCAATAATAGCTAAGTCTGTTCCCATATTAAAGTCTTTATTTTTAATTGCATCAAACACACTCTCCACAGATCTGTCCTGAAGTGCACCTCAATGAACTAAAGGTTTCGAAATGGTACTAGGTGAGACTATTCCAGATTTTGTAAAACTCCATGATTCTCTACCATCATGCATACTTTCAAGGTATGCAGCTGTGTCTTTGAAAATAAGAGGAACAATGCAAAAGTCCCACAAGAGGAGCCAACTTTTTGTAAAAACTCTTGGAGAAAAAGAGAGGCCAAATGGTAATACCTGAAACAAATAGTGTTCCTTTTGTACACAAAACCCCAGAAACCTATGAAAAGCCAGATGACTTGACACATGTAGGCATGCATCTCTCAAGTCCAGAGATGTTAAAAAGTCTCTCTTGGATAGAAAATAAAGGATCATTTGTAGAGTCACTATTTCGAACTTTCTTTGAGGTATGAATGAATTCACTGACTTCAGATCCAAAATTGGTCTGAATTGCCCAGTTGGATATGCCACCAAAAATAGGACGGTTGCAGGGTACTTTCAAAAATCGAACTTTTTAGTATCAGTTTTTGAATTACGCTCAGAAGAGCCTCCTTCTGCCTAACAGACTTGACTGGAGCTGCAGTCAAGTCTGTTAGGCAGAAAACATCTCCCTCTGGGATTATTTGAAGAGCCCAATTGTTCATTACCGACTCCTCCCAAGCCCACAAAAAGGTGTTGGGGCATAATCAGGATTTAAATGGTAGCTGCGCTTGATTAGAAGAACCTGGTTGTTGATGCTTGGCTTTTTCTGTGTAAGGGACTCCCTGGCCCCATCCCCTCCCCCGAAAGGGCAGACTTCCCATCTTATTATTGAAGGTTAGACCAAAACATCTTTTTGTTCAGAATAATCTCCCATCAGAAAGCTGATGTATTGGAGCTACGATTTTCTTATCCTCTGCAGACTTTTTTTATCATGGGCTTCAACTGATCCCAACACTTAGACCTAGTGAATGGAATTGTGAGAAATTGGTTGAGGTCGTGAAACCCTTCTAAAGCAACAACCACAATCCTTGCCAATGTGAACCACAAAAGTCACTAAATTCACTTGTGTTTAACCCTTTGTAAGCTTGTCAAAAAACAGTCAGGCGTAATTTAGAGGCACTGTGTTAAGCATTTATGCAGGACACAACAGGTAATAAAGTAAAAACACAACACAAGAAAAATCCCAAACCAATTTAAAAAAACATATTATGATTTAATGAATAAATTGAGACCAAAAACAAAAAATGGAGGGAGAAGGAGGTTAGACCAAACCAGGTAGGCCTCCAGTCAGTATATGCAATACAGGAACCCAATATGAAGGGTCCAGAGACCTGGTTGGTGTTCTGTGGTTACTGCTTACTAAGTCAGTGTGTACCAAATCATGTAAGAAAGAAAAATTTCTTTCTAGAGTCCCCTCACTCACCGGGGTTGCCCCACGGTGACATGCTTCATCATTGGGGCCATCCCAGTTCTCTACGAAAAGGGGCGTGCTGCGACAAGGCGACTACGCTGGAGCACTGGTTTTGTGAGATGACTATGTGTGGTGTAAGTGTGGTGATGGTGGAGTGGGTGTGAAATTAAAAATACTGTGCTAGTGGGCCTCAACAATTTATTTCGCTCCTAGTGTGGTATAAAATTAAAAAGGGGTAACACTGTATTTCAAACTTTAATTGAGCTAGATCAGTGTTATGGTCGACATGTTTCAAGCTCCTCCAAGCTTTTCATCAGGACCATACAGGGTCCAGCCCTGTATTTCCACTCCTATATTCAAATGAAAAAAGTGTTTTATAAAAATAAATACTAATTATTTATACTGTACGCTGTTAATAATAAAACATGCGTGTTTTTCTGTACATACGGTTTGTAATTTACTCGAAATGCTGTAAAAGAGAATAACAGTTGTTTAGTGGCAAACACCTCCTTTCAAAAAAAGGGGGGGAAAAACAACTCACATGCATCTCACTTCATCTAGGGCGTGGGTGTGCCCTGGGCACCATACTGGTGCGTGCTGGTTTTCAAACCGGTGTGGAAAAATAAAGCACTGTGAATCAAGTGGTTTAGTGGTTTCACACACAAGACATAAGACTTAATGTGACTATTGACATGACACACAACATATACACACATTAAATAACATGGCAGATGGTATATTTACATAAACGAGTGTTTGGTTACACTCCATGGTCTTAGGCAAGGGCAGGATCGCCTCGTGGAAACATTGCTGCAAAAGGAGGTTCAAGGTAAGGGTTATAGTGCTCCTTTTCTATGTTTCCCTCTAAAATAGCTGGTATCATAGCGATATAGCGTCGTTTTGCACTTACTTCCTATCGGCAAACCCGCTCGGTACTACCTGATAACTCCTCACCCGACCGCATACTGAAGCAGAATGGGATTGCCGGTGTATTTGGATACATCGCGCTTCCGGGTTGCCGGACCTTGTCTAATGACTAGAGCGTTTTTCTTGGCGGCCATCTTAGGAGTATGTCATCGCGATCGACGCGAGTATTTTGTAATTCCGAATATAACATCGGAGTTTGGCCGAATTTAGGGATGCAAAATAATTTAGAGTAATGCTCGGTAGAGGGGCATACTCGTAATTTAATTTAGAACACAGGTTTTTCCGGGGACGGACGATATTTTGATTAGTTCTTTGGAAAGGAGTTATTTTGAACTCAACCATATTTGTTAAAACGTGGTTTTAAACACTGGATTGGTGTTTTGTTTCATCATAAGTGCTTGTACCTGTTTTGTTTCAAAGGCAATGGAGGGTGGGGTTTGAATGATTGTGGAAAAGCTTACAAGTTTGTTGAGGAATAAGGTACCTTTCTTGTACAGTTTATATACAATCATCTTGTATGTCAGTTTTTCTTCCTGGGAAAAATTTAGAGTTTCAAGAGCATCTTTGGAAATACTTTCAGTTTTTAAAAATTAGAAAATTAGGCATCTGTCTTGCACAGTTTTTTTACAGCAGGCCTAGGGTCGAAAAGCCCCCCATGGGATTTCGTCATTGAGTCCCAGGGTGTCAGTATGTAAGCGAAACACCCATCTCTGTTCTCTTTCATGGAGGATTCTTTCCAGGTTGTCTCTATTTTTCACTACCTCTACGACTACCCAGGTGAGATCATTTGGTGTGTGGTTCTGTTCAATGAAATGGGTGGTCATTCTGGTTGTGGCTCGTTTGCACCTTATGTTACTTCTGTGCTCCACTATGCGGGTGCTGACCTTTCTAGTGGTCATTCCCACATAGTGTAGGTTGCATGTGCAAGTTATCAGGTACACCACTCCACTGGTGTTGCAATTGTAAAAACCTCTCAGTTCCCATTTCGTAGTATTGTTAAAGGTTATAGTTTTGGTTGGGGACGTCAAATGACAAACGCTGCAATTGTTACATGGGAAATGTCCATTCGGTAGTGGTTGGGATCTTACTGTTTGGGTTGTTGGTATGGGACGGGTATGTACCAAAAAATCTTTCAAGTTTTTCCCCCGTCTATGGCTGAACATTGGGGTCGGTATGGTTAGTCCACCGCTGTTGAGTATTGGCCAATGTTTTTTGATTATTTTGGACACGGTGTCAGAAACCTGATTAAATGTAGTGATGCAAATGGGTCTGTTGTTCTCAGGTTGAGTTCTCTCCTTTGGTTCTAATAGGGCTTCCCTATTATTGTTTGCAGCTCGTTTCTTGGCTTCTTTTATCAGTTTGTTTGGATATTTCCTGTTTCTCAGCTTGTTGCCCAGGTCCTCCGCTTGGGTTAGGTAGTCAGATTTTTTGCTACAATTCCTGCGTAAACGAAGGAATTGCCCAAATGGGAGGTTTTGTCTAAGATGGCAAGGGTGGAAACTGTCAAAGGCCAAGAGACAGTTGCGTGCTGTCTCTTTGAAATGAGTTGTTGTTACCAATTTGCCGGACTCAGCATGTATATTTAGATCCAAGAAAACCAAATCAGTCTTGCTCATTGAGCAAGTAAATTTCAGGAAAGGATCCTGTCTGTTGAGCCTAGTCAGAAAAGTTTGTGCTTCTTCTTCTGTGCCTTGCCATATCAACAGAATATCGTCGATATAGCGTTTCCATTCCAGGATTTGGTGTCTGTGGGGATTCCTCTAATTCAGTATTTTGTTTTTCTCCAGCTGATGGACGTACAGTCCGGCTATGCTCGGCGCGAAAGTACTGCCCATGCTGGTCCCATGTTGCTGTTTATATAGAGTTGATTCAAAACGGAAGAAATTTTCACATAATGCTAATTGACAGCATTCTATCACCACATGTCGTGGGGTGTGGAATTCCCACTCGCTCTCGCACTAGAAAGGTCAGCACCCGCATAGTGGAGCACAGAAGTAACATAAGGTGCAAACGAGCCACAACCAGAATGACCACCCATTTCATTGAACAGAACCACACACCAAATGATCTCACCTGGGTAGTCGTAGAGGTAGTGAAAAATAGAGACAACCTGGAAAGAATCCTCCATGAAAGAGAACAGAGATGGGTGTTTCGCTTACATACTGACACCCTGGGACTCAATGACGAAATCCCATGGGGGGCTTTTCGACCCTAGGCCTGCTGTAAAAAATCTGTGCAAGACAGATGCCTAATTTTCTAATTTTTAAAAACTGAAAGTATTTCCAAAGATGCTCTTGAAACTCTAAATTTTTCCCAGGAAGAAAAACTGACATACAAGATGATTGTATATAAACTGTACAATAAAGGTACCTTATTCCTCAACAAACTTGTAAGCTTTTCCACAATCATTCAAACCCCACCCTCCATTGCCTTTGAAACAAAACAGGTACAAGCACTTATGATGAAACAAAACACCAATCCAGTGTTTAAAACCACGTTTTAACACATATGGTTGAGTTCAAAATAACTCCTTTCCAAAGAACTAATCAAAATATCATCCGTCCGTCCCCGGAAAAACCTGTGTTCTAAATTAAATTACGAGTATGCCCCTCTACCGAGCATTACTCTAAATTATTTTGCATCCCTAAATTCGGCCAAACTCCGATGTTATATTCGGAATTACAAAATACTCGCGTCGATCGCGATGACATACTCCTAAGATGGCCGCCAAGAAAAACGCTCTAGTCATTAGACAAGGTCCGGCAACCCGGAAGCGCGATGTATCCAAATACACCGGCAATCCCATTCTGCTTCAGTATGCGGTCGGGTGAGGAGTTATCAGGTAGTACCGAGCGGGTTTGCCGATAGGAAGTAAGTGCAAAACGATGCTATATCGCTATGATACCAGCTATTTTTGAGGGAAACATAGAAAAGGAGCACTATAACCCTTACCTTGAACCTCCTTTTGCAGCAATGTTTCCACGAGGCGATCCTGCCCTTGCCTAAGACCATGGAGTGTAACCAAACACTCGTTTATGTAAATATACCATCTGCCATGTTATTTTATGTGTGTATATGTTGTGTGTCATGTCAATAGTCACATTAAGTCTTATGTCTTGTGTGTGAAACCACTAAACCACTTGATTCACAGTGCTTTATTTTTCCACACCGGTTTGAAAACCAGCACGCACCAGTATGGTGCCCAGGGCACACCCACGCCCTAGATGAAGTGAGATGCATGTGAGTTGTTTTTCCCCCCCTTTTTTTGAAAGGGGGTGTTTGCCACTAAACAACTGTTATTCTCTTTTACAGCATTTCGAGTAAATTACAAACCGTATGTACAGAAAAACACGCATGTTTTATTATTAACAGCGTACAGTATAAATAATTAGTATTTATTTTTATAAAACACTTTTTTCATTTGAATATAGGAGTGGAAATACAGGGCTGGACCCTGTATGGTCCTGATGAAAAGCTTGGGGGAGCTTGAAACATGTCGACCATAACACTGATCTAGCTCAATTAAAGTTAGAATACAGTGTTACCCCTTTTTAATTTTATACCACACTAGGAGCAAAATAAATTGTTGAGGCCCACTAGCACGGTATTTTTAATTTCACACCCACTCCACCATCACCACACTTACACCACACATAGTCATCTCACAAAACCAGTGCTCCAGCGTAGTCGCCTTGTCGCAGCACGCCCCTTTTCGTAGAGAACTGGGATGTCCCCAATGATGAAGCATGTCACCGTGGGGCAACCCCGGTGAGTGAGGGGACTCTAGAAAGAAATTTTTCTTTCTTACATGATTTGGTACACACTGACTTAGTAAGCAGTAACCACAGAACACCAACCAGGTCTCTGGACCCTTCATATTGGGTTCCTAAATTGAGACCAAAACAATAAAAAATCTAATCAGTAGAACCAGCTATATGCAATTCGAAGCTTTAGGTGAAAGTAGCGCCTAAAAGCACAATGTGATTGTAATAGGCCTCTAGTCACAATGGACTTTGCCAAAATCACAAGTTCAGGCCAACGCAGTCGAGTGCAGACCAGGCATAGAACCAAGTTTATCCTCCTGAGAATTGCACTTTGTGTCCTTGTTGTGAGCTTTGCGTGCATTGCTTTGCGAGGCTTCGGGTTGTCTGGTGTCTATTCCAATGAGGCTGTGCAGCGAGGCGTTGGGTCGCTTGACATTGATTCCAATGAAACTTTTAGCTGTGTTGCGAGAATTTGCTGAGCTTGGTGTCACTTGGAAGTTTGGTGAAATCTTCAGCTGGGTAGGAGGAGCTCATTCAGATGCCAGCCAAGGGTCCAGGATCTGGGGGGCACCTCTTGGGGGTCAGGACCACATTCCAGTAGAAGCCAGTATGGCTCAGGCAGGTCCATTTGCAGGACCAGGCAGGTCTAGTGTGGCAGGTCAGTTGGGCATTTGCATGGAGGCCTCTGGAGCTTGTTGTGTCCCAGTAGCTCCGACCAGGATTTCAGCCAACTGATTCTTGGAGTCATTCTGGAGGTCCTGGGTTCAGGGAGGTGGTCCTCTCTCCTTGAAGCAGCAAGGTAGACTCAAGCAGCAGGGCAGTCCTCTGGAGTCCAAGGCAGTTCTTTTGAAGTCTTTCACAGGTCCAGGAGAGTACTAAAGCGTTGGTCTAAGGATCCACAATGTGTACTTGGTGTCAGCCGTTAAAGTTGGAGAAACTGCTGGACTTCACCCCAAATCTAGTTCTGGAATTTCCTTCCTTCCCCTTCTTAGGCTCTGGGGTCTGGAGTTGCAATAGGCTGGTTTCAAGTTCTTCGTGCATGTGCTGGAGGCAGCCCCTTTGAAATGTAAGTGGGACAGGGAACGGCTCTGCCCCTTTCATTCTGGCAGAATGACCCATCCTTGCAACATCTAGTCCCCTTTGTCTCACTTTTGGGGAGGGAATATACAAAGCCCACCGGCCGACTACACCCAGTCATTGACCCAAGGTACAGGATGCAGGTACCGAATGGTACACATATCCTTTGTCAATAATTGGTGCACTTGGCTTTTGTCGATTCAGGCTTCCCACCACTCATCCTTGTGATCTTGTTGAAGGGCACTGTGTGGTTAGAGGAGCACTATGACATATTGGGTACTAGACCACCAGTGGAGCTAATTAAGATCTACAAAGCCAAATGTGTTTCTGGTGCAACCTATGGTAGCGGGGTATGGGGCTTTGTAGATCCTATGCCCATCCAGGTAGTTGAGAACTCGTTTCTGAACTTTATCCTCGCAGTCCTGAAGAGTACTCCTAATTATAACTGCCATGCAGAATTGGGACTTGCTTATATATCTGACCTGATTAAGCTTGAGCCAGTGCTTCTATGGCACGGGCTGTGGACTAAAGAAGAAACCAAGTTGAACGGAGATATCTTGACAGATATTCTTAAATTAGAAGGGGCTATGAGGATACCATGGCTGAGCTATGTACGTAAGTTTCTAACAGATATAGGAAAGTTGGAATACTTTGTAAATCCTCTTACTATCTCAGGCATCTCACGTAAAAAACTTGAAGAAGGAGGGTTTGGCTTTTTTGGATTCTTTAAGAATGACATCGGAGGTTTTAAAACCCACTGTCCTGCTTTTACTATTCAACCCTATCTGATTCATGTCGCTGGCAATTATGATAGATTTTTACTATACCGTTTTAGATTTGGAATATTCCACAGATTGGTGAGCTTTCCAACAATAAATAATTGGACGCATGATTTATCGCCCTGTCCCTGTGATGGTGTTTCGACCCATAGTACCATGCATGTTCTCTTATTTAGTAAATTTTATAGCCTAATCAGGCGTAGTGTTTTATTGCCGTTATTGAGAGAGATGGGTCTTCGGCAATGCCGCTTGGCTTTTCTACGCATTCAATATTTGGATAATCATCTATGCGTTGCGACAATTTTATTGTTTCTGAAAAAAGTTATGTACAGTAGAAAAACTCTAACCGTGTAATGTATTTTACCTAGAGAAATTGTACCTTGATACTGTGAATTCTTTTTTGTATGGCACTGATAAACTGTAAATGAATTAATATGAATTGTAATGAAATATTTTTATGTATTCTTTTATGATTGTCTTTTAAGAATCGAATAAAGATATATTTGATTGATTGATTGATTAATTGACATTTTGAATTCTCAAAATAAATTAAATAAAGGGCATCTCACTTTCGAACATCTTGAAGAATTGAGGTTCGGTAAAGTGCAAATATCTCTATTTTACACAGGACCTACTTGACACCAGAACAGGTTAACCACTACTTCCCCAACGCACAACTTAGCTGCCCCTGGTTCCGGTTGTCTGCAGCTGATTTGCAGCATATGCTACGGTCCTGCCAGGGCCTATCCTCTTAGTGGAGTTCTATCCACACCATGCTACAAGAGATTACTGACCTTACTGACATTAAGACGTGGGAGGCTAGAACCCTTGGCATCTTCAAGGGTAGGAGATGACACAAGGTGAGAACACACTTTGCCAATATGGCCATCCTGCTTGCTAAAAGAGTCCTCAACCTGCAGTGGAAGGCAGAACAGGCTCTGGCAGCAGCTGCGTGGCATAGGGCTACGAAGAGGTCTGATACCTTCATTAGTGACCAATTTCACCTGTTTGAGCAACTCACCCAAAACGATGACCTGGCCCTGTGAACTTGACGTATATGTTAGCACTGTGTACCTTTCACCTACCTCTCCCCTGTGCTCCCCTGGGAGAGTTTGTTTGAGCCTCCACTTGTTACCCCAGATGTTTCTGCCTGTGCTTGTCTGCACCCTCAGTATTTTCCCCCGATACATTGCAACTCACCATTCTGGGCCAGACACAGGGGCGTAACACAGGCCTCCGCAGCCACCGCAGTGCAGGGGGGCCCGAGCTGCAGGGGCCCCCCTCAGCACAGTAATGAGGCCTGAGAGCTCCGGATGAAATCTGGAGCGGCAGGCAGTGGTGCACGCTGGTACTGGAGGGTTTTGGGGTTGCGCAGTTTCTCGCACACTTGGAATGACAGCTTCTGCAGTAGTTGTCCTCAGGTAGTCCTCACAAGCGTGTCCCAGTGACTCGAAGCACGGCACAGCATTAGCAACTCAATTAAACTCTGAACCACAGTTCTCTGAATTTATAGACGTAGAGAGGGCAAGGTCTCAGTTTTGCAGTTAGTGCTGCCAACTGAATTGATCCGGTAATTAATAGAAGAGGTTCTCACAAGAAACTATTCAAATCTTTTAAAGAACCACTGGGATCATTTAACAAACACTTTAAAAAAAAACCTTTATTTATCATTTTCATAAATGTAACTAAACTAATTCAGTGAGCCAAGACAACAAACGGAATCCCTGTATTTCCTTCTGCATCTTTGTAAATCTAAACTTCAATTCCTTGAAGAATATCAGTCTTTACCAGTTGTAGTATTATCACACCAAAATCTGCGTGACTCGCAGTAAGCCCCTAAATGTTCTGAACAGAGGGACAGAATATTTTGGTGCACAGGATCCCCAAAACCATTAGGATGGGCAGAGCATATGCTGTGGCTGTGTAGTCATGGTCACCTCTTTGGAATGTTAGAGATGGAATGAGATGGAATGTTGGAAGGCCATTGGGCAGTTGATGAACGCTGAGGTGTCTGAATAAATAGTACCTTACTTGAACCGTTTCACAGCCTTTCTTTGATTTGTAACTGAGGTCGACATCCAAATTTGGCAACACAGATGGTAGGAAGAAGCTAAGTCATACACCTCAAAACGGATGAGGTGTTATTTGTCAATGGTAAAGAGACTGACCGCAGACTGCTCTGTGTCACTTAGGAGTATTGCCCTAGTGACACCTTGAGTGGAAACAGGACCCGGACACACTCCCAGTGACTACAGCAAGGTGTGTAAAGAGGCATTGAATAAGTAAGAGGAGGATTTTGGATGGTTATCTCAATGGGAGTGGCATGAGCATGATCAGCTTGTTGAAGCTCGTGCATCATATTGACTCAGCAGTGAGATTGGCAAAGTGTGTGGGTGGCCTCAACGAGTGTATGATGTCATCATGTGATGACGTCATGGCCATTTTGGATTGGGATTCAATTACAGAGCAGTGATAACTGCGGGCAGCCATTTTAGAGTGGGTCACTGATATTCTGGAGGCATTTGCTGAAGTGAAAGGTCCCAAGGAAGTTGTCCATATAAAAGTGTCCACTTTGGAAAGTGAATCTTATTTCTTGTACTATGTGTAAGTATAAGGCACTTTACAGTAGCTAAATAATGTAATTTTGAGCAAAAAGCCAACAATACCCTGACACTTGCTTTTTGCTCTTCTCTATAATATATTCAGGTGTTTAGTCAATTTAAAGGCATTCTTGTAGTATTTTCTGCAGAAAATTTCAGCTCCAATGATTTTTCTTGACATCACGGGGTGAACCTAATCTTAACTGGAATAAATGGAAGAAGTTTTTTGGAAATTATGCTTGAGTTTGTGGCACCAACCTAAGCTCAGTGAGGAAACATGCACTGTTATTACATTATTTAGGCGCACGAGGTGTTAGAAAATGGACCTGAATTGTCGAGAGAAGACACAAGGAATTTGATTGAGTACGAAATAGTCTTCCAAAAACTAGAGGAGTCTGTGGAAGATTTTGTGACTATTTTGCCCAAACTGGCATAAAGCTTCAATTTTGGCAAACCTACAGAGCAGAGAATTTACGACTAATTTATTTTAAAAAGCAGTAGTGACAAAATACCAGAAGAATTTTGGTCGAAGGATGACCCACCTCTAGAAGAAGTGATTCTGGTGGGTAAACATTTAGAACTAATGCTGAAGTGTGTGGAAGAGTTGAGTGTAGAGAAGGATGTGACAACTACTGTGAAAAAGAGGGCACAAGTGATATGTGTGTGTTGTCAAAACTAATAGTGAGTTTTAAAAAAGGAGATTTAGAATTTATAGGGACATTTTACAGATGTGGAATGGTGGGACACTGAGCCAATGACAAGATGTGCCCTGGTTTGTCTCTAATTTGCAATACATGTGGAAGGAGTACTCATTTTAGTAAACAGCCGTGAGTAAACAACTTTGTAGTGTTTAAAAAAAATAAAAATACAGCCAGCCTGAGGCCGCCTGGCTGTGACCTATGTAACTGACCTGTGCCTCAGTCTCTCTCAGCCTCGTCTACACTGATTCACAGACTTCTCAGAGACTTACTGTCCTGTGTCGTCGGCTCAAGTGAGTCCACTGACACAATCTAACAGTGTCTCTCTATAATTACTAGGCAGCTGCTAATGTTTGGGGCCTCTAACATCCTTATGGAGGCTTGAGTGTAGGCCGGGCCCCGCCCGAAGCCCTGGCCTGGAGTCCAAAGTGCTGTATTGCACATGCCATTATTATGATTGCAAATTCCATGGTAGGAGCCAGGGGGCCTAGTCGGCATAGTCTGGCTAATTGTTTTTCCGCCGGCCTGGTAACACACATATCCAACTAGTGTAGGTCCGATGTTCAATTTCCTGCCTCAGCCTGTGCGGTACAGTGAGCACCAGCATTGATGCGAAAGTAAAAGCACAGCAGTCGAGTGTAATGTATACCAGAACACTCTATGGCACTAAGCCCCAGAAATTATAACTTCTGCCTCAACCTACCTACTACCACGGCCGCACCAGCAGCATTCAGGTAATTTATCAGAGAAAACAGCTCTAGAAGCGCGACTCCGGTACAGTAAGTATTTCAATATTCTGGCAGATACAAAAGGTATTTTTACCCATATCTGTACATACTTTAAGTAGTGCATATAAGAAGAAAACAGTGTAAAATGTGTTTTCAAACTGCCCTAATGACCCTTGACTGATAAAGTAAAAAAAGACAGAAAGTGCATTTCAAAAATGAATTAGGACAATTTCATGCAAAGTTCCCTTAAAAACCAAGTCCAGTCCTTTGCAAACTGTCAAAACCTGGAACTGTAGACTGTTTTTTTCTGCAAAAGGTGGCAACCCTAAATGAACACCAGTATTGAGGCAGCAGTAAGAGGACAACAGTTGAGTGTAATGTATACCAGCGCTCTCTGCAGCACTGAGCCCCTGACAGATAACAGTACAATCCTCTTATAAAGGGGCAGTAAGTTAGTGAACTTCTATTTCAGGTATTTTGTAGTAGTTTCAAAATCTTTTTAGAACTTCTCATTATTTGAAAGTGTGTCACTCTAAGTTTTACACATGTTGTCACATGTTGCTGTTGAATGTCACTCATAGGTACAGTGAAATCATAAAAAATGTGACACATGAGAAGTCCGAATACTTGGCAGCTATGAGTATGTGATGGAGACTGAGTAACAGTATAATCTCCTAGTTCCACTTGCTATGCTATAAAATTTTCTTTTTAGGCTACCATGTAGTCATGAAGGATCAGATTAATGTGATCAACTTCTGAGCAGCTGCAGTGCCTGCCCACTGTTATGGAGAACTTAAGTCACAAAGTCTCTCTCCAGTTAGTCCCCTTCCGTTTCCCATACCTTGCAGCAGTTTTAAGATCTTCTCAGAGTTTCTTGTTGCTCAAATGGGTGTAATTTCTGATATTTATATGTTTCCCATGTCTTCATTGCTTGATTTCGCTCGCAAGAAAGTGTCACTCATAGTTGTTGAAATGCAACTCATAATTACACTGAAATTATGAAAATGTCACACATAGCAATCTGAAACCTTGGCAGCTATGGGCAGAGCAAAACTGCAAATCCAGTTGAGAAAGGTATAAATATTGTTTTCTCCCACAAATGTTTGAACATCTTGGAAAAGTAGTGTTTCAATTAACTGACCCAGAATGGTGAGAGAGATTGCACTGAAGTTATTAATATCCAGAGGGTGCAGAAAACCTTTTTCAGGAGGGGTTTCACAGCGGCATTTTTCCAGGCAGTGAGGATGGTGCCTTGTCCTAAAGGAAAACTCAACAATTCCAACAAGAGTGTCTTGAGAAGCATAAACAGAGCTCCTTTAGCTTCTCTGGGCAGAATCTGAAGGGGGTCCTGTGGGCGCCGCCTGCAAGGTCAACATCAAGGTTGGTTGCATCAACCGGTGCACAGGAGGTACGGTATCAAGGTTGAATGCATCAACAGGTGCAAAGGAGGTACAAGTGGGAAGATCTAAAAGAAAGGTTGTTGGGTGTAGGCATTATTTCAGTCTGAGTGTTTTCAAGTATTTATTTAACCTTAAAAAGAAAGTGCCAGACCTTTGCAAAATTATTGAGACTTTTAGAGAGTACCTGAACAAATATTTGGAGATTTCAATCCCTCTAATAAATGAAATGACTCTTTTGAGAGGTTCAGAGCTGGAGAGATGTAATCTAAAAAGCACTTTGGAGAGTGTCTCTGCCACAAATAAGTAACGAGAGACAAAGATGAAGGGTTAGTAAGGGAGCAGCAGAATGAATGGTTTGTCCAATTAATGCAAATTCACAGAGTCCACGTCATGTAAGAGCTGCGCCATCAGGAGACTGGTGCCTCATAAGCTGAGGTCTCCCATGACCATTAGAAGACTCCAGCCATAAGCTGTAGTCTCCCATGACCAGGAGATGTCCTTTTTGGAGGCCAGAATAGAACGTTCCTCCACCATGGAGGATAGGGTGGATAGAGGGTGCTAGTGGGTGGCCAACGAAGTGGAGGTTAAGATGAACATTCAGACCCCGACATTGCCATATCAGAACTGGTTTGTAAAGACCGGGGGAATATTTGTGAGAGCCTTGTGGCAGTGGTGTGACAAGGCCCCTGCTGCCTCTGTAGTGTAGGGGCGCCCGTGCTCCAAGGGTCCCCTTCAGGTGAGTGACCCGGCCTGAAAGCTCCGGAGGGGGCCCCTCCATGTACTTTGCAGGGGGGCCCCCTCATGTTTCGTTACGCCACTGGCCAGACATACGCGGTGTCAGCCCAGCCCTCAACTCCTCAACTAACCACAGCCCAGCTGGAGTCTTGCTCCGCTCTTACATGCATCCTCCACAAATAAGGCCCCGTCTATCACTGAGTTCAGATCGCAACTTCCCTTCCCCAGTTCAGGGGTACCACCTCAGTTAGCACACTAGACATATAGACACATAACTGCTTAGCGTACGTATCTTTATCACCTAGTACAGTAACACCCTGGTGGTTGTATCACCTAATTTATAGACCTACAGGTATGCCTCTGCTTGGTAATCACTGGAACAGTAGTTATATAATGATTTGGAATAATACAAGTGACATCTGATACTGTCTTTGTCTGCATATGAAAACTAATAAAAACAAAAAAATAATAATTTGAAAAAGGCAGAAAATGTATACTGTTATTACAATTAAGGGGGGGCAAAATTGGATAATTATTTCTCTTAAAATTTCTTGAAATTCCATAAAACATTTGTGAATTCACGCTTGTAGCATGAAATGTAGCTTTCAGGTGTCTTGTGTGATATTTTTCACGCAAGTGTGCACCTTGGGTGGAATGTCATGTGAGATACCCACTGGAAACCAATTTAAGCAAAAGCTGTCCCCTTGTGAAATATTTTCTGCACGCTCTAGTTTGGCCCATTAGAAAAATTACGTGAAATTGCATAGTGAGAAATGGCAAGTAATTTGGGGAATTAAGTGTACACTATAATTTGGATTTACCTGAATTCCACCAACGGAATAAAAACTTCTGCCAGACCCTACTTACAATGGTAATTTTAGATATTTCTTTTAGGAAATGAATGGTCACTTGGTGAGCCAACACATGCAGTCAATTGAATTTGCAAAAATATGTGGTAAATACGTTTCCAAAGCATGCACTAACTAATGGTTATCTTTGTTCCAGCGAATTAACCACTTTCCAGGAATGGGAGAGATATGTAGGAAGGATTGCTTGGCAAGAAACATGACCAAGTAAGTAATTCTATTAAATGGATCAACCTAATAATCAATAATTTTCATAATAATTTTTACCCATGCTTGTGAACACATTTTTCTGGCTTTTCACGAACATTAGTACTAGAAAACTTGTGAGAAGTCCTGGGAAGATAGCAAGGCTATGTAAAATATCTTATCCTAAATAATCTCTTGATTCGAGGAAGGCACTCAAAAGAAAGGTTTTAAGGTCTAATGTTCTGATGTTGCACAGGCCATCACACTTGTTAAAAAACTTAATTGCTTTCACAATTAGCTAATTGCCTCAGTTTCTTCTTGCCTCCTCTCTGGGTACTTGGGTACTTTGTAGTTTAAGAATAGTTTTATCTATTGTATGAAATTGGCCTATTGGTTGAGTGGGTGAAAATCCTACTGAAGTAACAGCCACAATCGTAGGCACGAAAGCAATCAGGCTTAACGTAGAGGTACAGTGTAAAGTATTTATGCAGCACACAAACAGTAATAAAGTGAAACCACAACACAATAAAAATAACAAAACAATTTACAAAAATAGGTCACTTTTTAATAAATAGAATAACACCAAAACAAATAAAATCCAATCAGTAGACTTGTGAATTCTTAATGTTTTTAGTGTAAAATAGGTCCTAAAAGATCAAACGCCAACCATAGCTATCTGGTCATGTGAGACTAGAGCAAAGTCAGAAGTTAACACTGACAGTGATGGAGCGCGGGTTAGATACAAGGAGTGGATTGGGCTCAGTCTTGGCTTACCTCCAGATTTAGAAAATGTCATGATAAAATTCCCAGGGGAAGCTAGAGTTCAACAGCCAAGGAAGAGTCATTGTTGCCGGGGAGCGCTGGACCAAGTCTCAGTGAAACCATTGATGCCAGCGGTAAAAAGCACAGAGTAGGTGAAGCTGGATTTCCAGTCAGAGGAGGTAGTCTTCTTCGATGGTGTGCTGGTCGCTATTAAACCTTGCGAAGGTTTATATCTTTGGAGTTAGACAATGTTTTGGAAGTTGAAAATCTCCGGTGGCTGAAGCTGCTGTCTGTAGCTGAAGAGAGATCCACAAGGCAGGATACCGTCATTGAGAGGTCCTGCTGAACAGTATTTTCTGCTGTGGAGAAGAACGCAGTGGGAGCTACTGCAAAGTTGGGTAAACAGGCTATGCACCTTGGGCAGATCTGCTGGTAGGTAAGTCCCCTTCTTCTGTTGGTTCTTTTGGCACGTTTTGGTGAAATTTCTTCTAAGTACCAAGTTTTAGGGTTAGGCAGGTGCAGTACCATCAACACCACAAACAAGGGACCAGGACCTGGGGGGCACCCCTTGGGGGTTTAGGACGCACTACAGCTGAAACCACTTGCAGGGTTCAAAGACTCTGGAGCTTGTTATGTCCCTGTAGCTCACACAGGAGGCCAGCCATCTAGCCTTGGAGTCACTTTTAATTTTCTTGGGTTCGAGTGGATGGTCTGGTTCTCCTTCATTGAGTAAGGTAGGTCTTTAAACATCAAGGTAGTCCTCTGATAGCAGCTGGGCAGTCCTCAGGTGGTCCAGGGAGTCTTTCTGAAGTTGTCCACAGGTCCATTAGTGTACTGAAGAGGTGTTTGAGAGTTGAATATTTATACTTGTGCCAGCCTTTGAAATGGGGGAACACCCTGGCCTACCCCCAAATTTGGTTCTGAAAGGTTCTTCCCTTCCCCTGCCATGCTTAGATTGTGGCAAATGGTTGATTGTATTTGTAATTTTAAAGGAATCTTCTGCATTTGGTTGGAAAATTATCAGTTTGTTAATATGTCTAAGGTAACTTCCCATGCACAGTGATTTAATTTCAGATGGCATCAATAATGTTATTAAAAATATCATAGAACATGTCATGATTTATGTAATACTTGAAGTCATAAGTAGTGCATGCCAAGTGTGTAGGTTATGAATCCTTCAGTTACCTATACCTAATGGATTTCTGTGTATTTTTAAGTTTAAAATGGTATGTTTTAACTAACATTTTCACCCAACTATAACGTCCCTTTAACATTTATTTTTTTCAGAGGAAAAACAGTTTTTTTTAACATAAAGTAATTTTATTACCAAACGTAAAACCAACCACACACCTCACATGGACTTTGGCTGTGCACGGTGTGTGGTTGGCCACACAGCCTGGCCTGAGGCCATGCCTTGTATACTACACTCCATGAGCAACCGACCCCAAGCAGATGACCCCTCGCCATGCATAGTTTTCTCATCAATAATTTTATAGAAAATGGTGCACTGATATTATTAATGATGCCATAGATGTCATGAGTGATATATTATGTGGGGAAATTAGCAGTGCATGGCAAAGGCTCGAGTTATAGTTACCTTAGGGCACGAGTTATAGTTACTTGAGATAACTCTATCTGCTGAATTTCTACGCTTTTGTGTGTTTAAAATCTGAACCTACTATACCGTCCCTGTAACCTTTATTTTTTTGTGAATTTCTAAGGTTTTGGTAATTTTATTTCCTAACTATAACGTCCCTTAACCTTTGTTTTTTCAGTAAATTTCTACTTTTTTTAAATGCTATTTCCTTACTATAACTTCCCTATAACCTTTGCTTTTTTCAGTGAATCTCGACATTTTTTTAATGTAAAGTAATATTTAACTCCCTTACGTTAATCCAACCTCTGCTACATACGGCCTTTGGCCATGTTAGCAGGGTATTGGCTGCAGGGTGAGGTTCCGTGACGATTGTAAGTGGTGTTTTCGACTCGCACGAATATGGTCGAGTCTGGTATCTATGAACCGCAAATGACGAGTTTAGTGGGTGTACGCAGTTTCGCTGTGTTAACCTAAACCGTTCGTTTGTTTCGTGGGTTTCTTATTCCGAGCCCACGGGTTCCATCTTAGATGTGGCATCCATTTTGTCTCTTGCCCTCAAGTAGCCAGCGAACGGACGCTGTCCGCTTCGTGACCCTGGGATTCCCAAGACTCTTACGGAAGACACGTTTCCTTTGACAGAGTCTTTATGATGAGGGGGATGATACTGTAAGGCAGATGGCCCCGCTCGAGGCACATCTTTCTGTGCCGATCTATTGTCTCAGCTGTGCATCTCATTAGGCACGTTCCTTTGATGCCTGTAGCTCGTGTTTCCCGATACCACCCCTTTTACACCCATTCCGATCTCCCCACTGTTTCTGCCTTCCTCTGCACCTGTCCTTGTTCCTTCTTCGATCTGTTTACTGCCGATTGGAATGTACTAATGGTGGGAAGATGGGTTTTTACAGTTGGGAACCACCGAATGTTTCTGTACTTATGTTCCGGACCTTGAATACATCAAAGCGACCCCTCTCGGGGATAATTATGGGAACCAAGTTGTAAACCTTTGTGTACCATGCTAACCTATGAGAGAAAACTGTATAAAAAGGAGCGATCCACAGTAGCAAATTGAATCAGATCCCGCGAACATACCGGCTGTGTACTTCACGTGACTTCTGTGTTCCCTGCAGTAAATAAACCTTGAATCTTTGACGCCGAAGGAAGTGTCCCGTGTCTCTGTCATTTGTACGCCGGAACAGGTTACCCACGAAAGTTTCAGGTGTTGTCCCCTGGCACCGCTGGGTCTTAAATAACCCAGTCCTTCAGTTGGCGCCCAACGTGGGGCTGCATCAGTGGTACCGGTCCAAGCCCGACGATCGTGAGGAACTTCGTGTGAAATCTCCGAGGGAAGGTGCACCCCGCTTCATCGATCCTGTTGTCGAAATAAGTGGCCCGACGACTTTTCCCGCGAAGATTCCCGCCTCCTGACGGCTGCGACGGACTGCTGCCCTGACTGTAGACCTGTTTTGGCGCCTGGCGTAGACCTTGGTACAGCGAGACGATTGGCGGGCCTTCCTGGTGACGCCATCGATCTTTGAGTTAAGTATTTGTGGGTCGCTCCCAGAGTTCTTAGTTGTGGTTCTTAGTTGTTGCATGGTTTCATTGCATTTGTGGTTCTTAGTACTTGGTTCTTTGTTGTAATATTTGACGACTGCAGCCGCCAAAAAACTGAGGGTTTTTGCTCTTTGCAGGGACTTGGTAAATCCCGTAACCCTTGAAGTTTGTGAAACTCGGCTAGTGTGCAAGATGCCTGGTCGTAGTACTTTGTTCAGTTGTTTTAGACGTTGTGGTACGGATTCCCGACTGGAGGACTCGTGTCCGATACCTCCGGTTGGAACTCCCACTTATGAGCTTTACAGCAAGCATGGGTTAGGTCCGATTACCTTTAATGAATATTGGATTCGCTACACCAAAAAAGATGGTGTCCTTAGTTGGCCACCTCATGGTAGTTTTGAGACCCCGATTTTAGATAACCTTGAGGCTAAATTATTTAAGAAAAAGTCAAGGCCGGCCATGTTTGATGCCTTTCGGTTATGCCGCAAAGAAGTCAGACAGAAAGAGATCAGACAGACAAAACGTAATCAAAGAGATGGTGTTGCTACCATTGTAAAGAAAGCAGAGCAGTTTCAGCGTGATAAGGAGGATAAGGAAAAGGAAGTTTTTGACAGGCTTCAGCGTATGACTATAGATAAATGTTATCCCGTCTTGCCAACGGAGTCGGATAAGAAGGAGGAATTAGTTGAGGATCCTTTAATGTCCTATCTTATGAAGTCACCACCTCCGTACGCACAGGATACCCCAGCTCCTGCGATTCCTCCTGTACCTGCTCCTGTACCTGCTCCTCAACCTGTTCTTCCGACTGTTCCTGCTCCCTTGCCTATTGCTGTCCCTACTGCTCCTCCGCTTGTACTTCCACATACTCCTGCTCCAGCTACTGCTCCTGTTCTACTTACTCCTACTGCTTCTTCTGTTTCTACTTCTTCTCTTGTCCCTACTCTATCGTATACTTCTCCAACTACTCGACGTCGTACCCCTTCAATGGCTGCAAATTTTGCTAATTCTCTTGGACCTATTCTTGAGTCCGCTGATTCGGACGGTCCACAAAGACGTAGTCAGCTCCCTGGTAATAGGGAACGTGCCGCGTTGTACAATATGGCGATGTCATGGATGTTGCACCCCTATAGAAATCCTCCACGTTCGGTGTTGAATACGTTTGGTCAATTCAATATACCGACACAGAGATATGTTTTTGAAGAAATGTGTAAGGTTTTGCGCGATCAAATATCGGCAGATGCATCGGAAGATGTATTAACTGCTTTGACCAACTTACAGCTTCAGTTTTCGAGTGGAATGGTAGTGGGCACCAATGTTAGACGTGCCATCGAGCAATTATTGGCCCTCCGCCCCTCTCCGATACCTCAAGCATTGTTCGTTGAGGATATTGAGAGTCAGTTAGATGCGTCTGGTCAGTATCCCCTGCGCGAGGTTCCTCCAGTATGGATGCCAGCCAATCCGCAGGCTCAACCTCCGGTATTGGCACATTTCCAGAGAGTATGGATACATCTCCCATGGAAACGATCAGAAGTTTTACAGGTGAAGCAATCTTTGCCTGACCCTCGCAAAAATCCCGCAGGTTATTATAAGGAATTGTCACAGCTTGTAGATGCTACAATAATGAATCTTGCCGACATTGATATGCTGTTTGGAAATGTCGTACCGCAACCGGTATGGGCTAAGATTCGTCACGAAGATCATGCAAACAAATTAGGTGGTGATTGGGCTGCTCTTACTGCGGCAGATACAGGACAAATTGGTGGGGCTAAGCCTGAACAGCTTATTACTGATCTCCCTCAGAGAATAATTACCTTGATGAAAACACTTATGCCAGCTATTAGGGTGAACTGGGACAAGTTGTCAGCTTGCAGACAGAAGAAGGACGAGAGTGTCTCCGATTTCTTTACGAGATTTGAGGAGGCATTTATCGATCATAGTGGTCAGGATATGGGTACCGAGGGTGGTCAGCGGTTGTTTGTGGATAAATTTGTTTCTAACTTATTGCCCGATTTGTGCAACAAATTAAAAAATTCTGAGAGTGCGTGGGCTGTTTCCACTTCTGCTCAAATATTGGCCACCGCCCAGTATTACGAGAATAGGGAGAAAGAAGAGACTGACCGTGCCGATAAAAAGACGAGAGAACTCAAAACTAAGGTGTTGTTGCAGCAAGCGTATCCTCCGCGTTCGAATCAGAATGATTAGCAACAACGTACTCGATCGCAGTTGCAATCTAACAGGTCGCAATCGCGAAATGACTCCTCTTCACAGAGATCTTCGTTAGGGTACAACCAGTGTGCCTACTGCAGACAGGAGGGTCATCTAAAATTCAACTGTCCAGCTCTCAATGAGCGTAATAGTGGTAACATATTTAGAGGAGGTCGTGGTGGTTCTCAGCAGACATCACGTGGTAGGGGTCGTGGTGCTCAAAATGACCGTTCAGACAATTTGTCAAATTCCAATAATTGTTTTGATCAACGTGGATCATCACAAGGACGATCTGCGCAGTACAATGTTGATGACTATTACGTCGATCAGGGAACTGACGACGGTAATTACTAGGACAGCCATAGACAAGGAGAGGGAGTAGTATCAGTTCCGGTTGATCAGAGAGGGCCTTACGTCGCAGTTGCCACCTCGGGCGTCGTTGAGCCTTTTCTGTTGGACACTGGTGCAGCGAAAAGTTCCATCATGCATTCGAAACTCCCTGGCGCACCTTTGTCTGGCTTAACAAATGTTTCCGTTGGATTCTCTGGCGCCCCTGTTAGCAATCCGGTTTCGTGCCCTTTGCCACTTACGATTGGGCCTCGTGAGCTTAAAGCTCCGTTGATTTTGACCACTGGCTGTGGTGAAAATCTTTTGGGCCTGGATTTGCTGAAACGTTTGTATGCGACTTTGTACTGTTCTCCTGCGGGAGTAAAACTTACTTTGGGTGAGAAAGTTGTCTCTCCAATGTATTTGTCTCTTGATAAGCTTCCACCGGAATTGAGTTCTCTTCCTGCATCTTTGTGGGCAACGGGTCCAAATGACGTGGGCCTGCTTGACATCTCTCCTTATGTTGTTCATGTGAAATCTAATGTGCGACTGCCGCGTATTCCCCAGTATCGAATATCCCTTGATGGTGAACGGGCACTGTTGGCGATCATCTATGATCTGATCGAGAAAGATGTTATTGAAGAGACTCGGGGAAACGTGTGCAACAGCCCTGTGCTGCCTATTTTGAAACGTACTGATCCTTCGAAACCACCCGTTTATCGTTTTGTTATTGATTTACGGGAGGTAAATAAAATAGTGATTCCTCAGTTCCCTGTTGTGCCTGACATCACGGCGCTATTGACTCTGATTCCAGCTTCGGCATCCTGGTTTTCAGTGATCGATCTGAAGAATGCGTTCTTCAGTATTCCGATTGCTGAGGAAAGCAGAGACCTTTTTGGATTCTCTCTTGGTGGTCGTAGCTTCCGGTTTAAACGTGCTCCTCAGGGCTACTGTGAAAGTCCATCGATATACAGCCAAGCCTTAAAAGGCCAACTAGATGCATTTGTGTTGCCGGCTGGTGCAGCCTTAATTCAATACGTTGACGACTTATTGGTGGCCGCAGATACTCAGGACATTTGTAAAATTGCTACGGTGTCGTTGTTGCAACATCTCTGTGACTTACATCACAAGGTGTCACCTTCTAAGCTTCAATATTGTTGTCAAGAAGTAACCTATTTAGGTCACTTATTGTCAAAGGAGGGAAGAAGGTTGACCCCAGAGAGAATTGCAGCTATTGCGCGTATATCTGTGCCAGTAACCCAAAGAGATGTGCGTGCCTTTTTAGGTATCACGTCATACTGCCGACAGTGGATTCCAAATTTTTCTTTGTTAGCGAAACCATTGGTGGCTCTTACGTGCAAGGATGTTTCGACTCCTTTACCATGGACGGAAGAATGTCAGAAAAGTTTTTCTGAACTGCGTGATGCGTTGTGTTCGGCTCCTGTGTTAGGTACCCCTGACTACAGTAAGCCGTTTACACTATACGTTCATGAGATGGAAGGTTGTGGGTTGAGTGTTTTGACGCAACCCTTTGGTGATAAGCAGCGTCCATGTGCATATTTTTCCTCGACCTTGGACCCGGTAGCTAGAGCATTGCCGAGTTGTTTGAGAGCAACTGCGGCAGCTGCGGTGTCCATCCGACAATCAGCAGGATTGGTCATGGATAATATGCTTACGGTGATGGTGCCACATGCAGTTGATACTCTTTTAAATCATACGAAAACTCAGCACTTGACGAGTGCGAGGTTGTCTGGGTACGAGTTGACGCTGTTGGCAAGCCATATTCAGATAAAACGTTGTAATGTCCTAAACCCGGCGACCTTATTGCCAATTAGTGCAGAGTCAGATGAAGTAGCAGTGCATGACTGTTACTTAAGGACTGAGGAGGAAACCAAAGGTCGGGTGGACCTTAAAAACACTCCTTTGGAAGATCCCGATGGAACTTTGTATGTGGATGGTTCATGTTTTAAATTGCCAAATGGTGATGTGACTACTGCATATGCTGTGGTAACGTTGAATACTGTTGTGGAAACTGCGAGATTGAATCAGAACTCTGCCCAGGCTGCAGAGCTGATTGCGTTAACTAGAGCGTGTGTGTTGGCGAAAGGGAAACGAGTGAATGTGTTTACCGACAGCCAATATGCTTTTGGCGTCGCCCATAGCTTTGGACGATTGTGGAGAGAGAGAGGTTTTATGACGTCGCATGGTACGAAGATTCAACATGGACAGCTTGTGAATGATCTTTTGGATGCACTTACGTTGCCTAAGCAGGTAGCGATTGTTAAATGTAGTGCGCATCGTAAGGTGACGGATGATGTTGGTCGTGGTAATGCGTTTGCAGATGAGACGGCTAAGGAGACTGCCCGGAACCTTAGCACTAGAATGTATGTGACGAGTTCGGTTAGGTGGCCTACAGAGACAAGTATGTGTGAGGATACTATCCAAAGTGTGAAAGAGATACAGAATGAGGCTACTGATACTGAAAAGACGAAGTGGAAAGAGAATACGGGAAAGTTGGATGCGAATGGTTGCTGGATTGATTTGTCGGAGCACAAGAGATGGATGTTGCCAGATGCATATGTGCTGGCTGTTGTGACGATGGCACACGGGTTAGCACATATTAGTGCGAAAGGTATTTGTAAGTTGTTGTCCCCTGTGTGGAAGAATGATGGTATTACGAAGTGTGCTGAGAGATTGGTGAAGAATTGTATGGTATGTATGTTGTACAATCCTGGTAAGGGAACCCCTACACCTCCTGGCCATTTTGCTCCCCCTTCATACCCCTTTGAAGTGATCCAGCTAGACTTCATCCATATGGAGCGATGCAATAACCTGAAATACGTTTTAGTTGTGGTTTGCGCATTCTCCCGATGGATTGAAGCCTATCCTCTTAAAGACAATACAGCCTTGTCTACTGCGAAAATCCTGCTGAAGGAATACTTTCCTCGGTATGGAATGCCCCGAATCGTATGGTCTGATAATGGAAGTGAGTTTGTAGGGAGTGTGATGAAGAGTGTGTGTAAGGGCCTTGGAATTAATCAAAAATTCCACAGCGCCAATCATCCCCAGTCAGCAGGTTTGGTTGAAGGGTATAATGGCACCCTTAAACTCAAGCTGGCTAAGATTCAGGCTACGACTGGTCTTTCGTGGCCTGACGCTTTGCCTCTAGCCTTGTTGTCAACAAGGGCGACAGTACACTCCCGAGTAGGGCTTAGTCCCTATGAAATAGTGTTCGCCGTCCTGCGAATGTTTGGGGGGTCCCTAGACCAAGTGTGTTTTCTAATCTTGAGTATCCAATGTTGATTGATTATCTTCATGATTTGACTGCTAAACTGAGGTTAATTCACCAACAGGTTCACGAAGCACTGCCGACGCAGACGGAGGGTCCAGGCCACCAGCTCCAGCCCGGAGACTGGGTGGTTACTCGTAACTTTGCCCGCAAGAAGAATCTGGAACCCCGTTTTACTGGCCCTTTTCAAGTCCTCCTCGCCACGAGAACCGCTGTCCGTTTGGAAGGGCGCAAAAATTGGGTGCATGCCACTCATACGAAAAAGGTACCAATACCTTTACCAGCGGACTCGTGGGTGAGGAAAGGCATTGCTTCGTCTGAAACAGAGAAATTCCAGACATTTGTACCCTTTAGCGACCCACAGCCTGTCGGAGAATCCTCAGTGCAGCAGAATGACATTGTTGAACATTTGCCATCACAAGACTCAAGATCTGAACAATCGACTGATCAGCAGAACTCTGTCCCCTCGTTGGATCCATTGTTTGATGAACAGACACGTCCTGGGAAAACTCGATATTTTTTGCGATCCAGCACTAGAGACTAATAAAGATTTTGTTTTGTCCTTTGACATCTACATTATCCCGTTTGCCACGATCAGTCTAAAACACCCGTATAACTGTGATTATTTTTGTAAACATTGAGTTTCGTTCCATCTATGTGTTTTTACTTCCACAGCTAAGAGACTTTTGTATATATTTGTAAATAAGATACCTTGCATCCAGGTGTACCGTAGGGCCGCGCGTGTACTTCCTTCTGGTTAGTAGGTCTTGGCGCTAGGTCAAAGACCGTCGATTCCTGGGAACTCCTAGGGATTGACTACTGCTACACAGAACGAAGTGCGTCAAGAAACGTTGCGGACGGTTTTAGGGGATGGCGTTTTCAAAGCTGCTGGATGTGGAAGAAGCTCAGGCGCAAAGATCCAAACTACAGCAGATAATTCGTACCAAATGTTTTATGTTTCAAGTGTTCCTACTGTTTCTGACTGTTTCTTTGCTATTGGTGGGTGGGGTGTATTACATGATGTCGTACTTCTTACCTTCCGCCATACCTACTCCCACTTCTGAACCTAAAACTATCTCCACTGCATCCCCTCATTCTTTCCATATCCTACCCGAACACGAACAGGCTAGACGTGCGGAATTCAGAAATAATTCCTTTATTCAGCTCATTCATCAGCATCAGTTAGTGGTTAATACTACAAATTGTTGGGTGTGCGGGTTAATGCCACATACCACGGATAAGGGAATTCCATATCTGGTTCTTCCTTTTAGTTCCCAGGGTTCAGCTCGAGCATTTCAAACAATGTTTCGAAGCGCACTGGATTCCTACCCCAATCGAGAGCCACGTTCTCCCTACTCTGGTCCTGGCTCGTATCAGAAGCCTTTGTCTATAGCGATAGAGGACTTAGATAGAGATATCTATGAACCGTCGCTCATACCAGAAGAAGAGGTACAAGCCTATAGGGTCCTGAGTAAGGTCGAGTATAGTGCGCTCACTGGTGAAAAGCAGCTTAGGAGCTCGCCTCCGATATGGGTCGTACCCCACCTTGGTTATTTCTGTCTATTGGGTCGTGGTCGGAGATCAAAAGTTCGTCTTGGAGAGAGTGCTTGCTCCGAGACTTATATCCTGCCGATGGTCTCGTCCCCTGTGTTTCTGGCTGCCAAGGGTACATATTTTGTCTGCCATGATCGTGCGTATACATGGTTGCCCTCCGACTTTGTGGGCTCATGTTATATCGCAAATCTGTTGCCCTCGACGTTCACTGTTGATGCAGACTATCACAAGACTAGAGTTGTGAGAGGCGTGAATAGCGAAGAGGACACTGCCTGTCAAGAGGCAGGAGACTTTTTCAAGGGTTTTCTCCCGTTTTGGGGACCTATGGTTAATAGTAGGAACCTGAGACAATTGACCCGAGTGGTAGAATCGACAGCTAATATCACTGCCAGTGCCCTTGGTAATATCACCACAGAGCTTCAGGCGGATAGGCTTATGACGTTACAAAACCGTATGGTTTTAGACGTGGTCTTAGCAGATCGAGGTGGAGTATGTAAGGTCATCCATTCGAGCTGCTGCATTTTCATTCCAGATAACGCTCCGACTGTCTATCAAGCCATCTCAAAGTTGCATAAAATCTCTGAGTCCATACACGTGGACGTAGGGGATTGGACGCTGCTTGGGTGGTTTTGGGGCCTGATGTCGACTTGGGGTTGGAAGATTCTGATGATCATCGGAGTTGCGGTAGCGTTTCTGTTCACGTGTTGCCTTTGTGTGCAGTGTGGTCCTGCCTTATGTGGCCTCTGTGCTACGACGTGTATAAGACAGCCGCCTGTTACCAAAGGAGCTCAGTTGGACAGAATTATGTTGCAGCAACATCTAGATGGTCTGATGAATATCGAATATGATTCTGATTAGTGCTTGCCTACATGAGGGCAAAAGGAGCGTCTGAGGTTCCGTGACGATTGTAAGTGGTGTTTTCGACTCGCACGAATATGGTCGAGTCTGGTATCTATGAACCGCAAATGACGAGTTTAGTGGGTGTACGCAGTTTCGCTGTGTTAACCTAAACCGTTCGTTTGTTTCGTGGGTTTCTTATTCCGAGCCCACGGGTTCCATCTTAGATGTGGCATCCATTTTGTCTCTTGCCCTCAAGTAGCCAGCGAACGGACGCTGTCCGCTTCGCGACCCTGGGATTCCCAAGACTCTTACGGAAGACACGTTTCCTTTGACAGAGTCTTTATGATGAGGGGGATGATACTGTAAGGCAGATGGCCCCGCTCGAGGCACATCTTTCTGTGCCGATCTATTGTCTCAGCTGTGCATCTCATTAGGCACGTTCCTTTGATGCCTGTAGCTCGTGTTTCCCGATACCACCCCTTTTACACCCTTTCCGATCTCCCCACTGTTTCTGCCTTCCTCTGCACCTGTCCTTGTTCCTTCTTCGATCTGTTTACTGCCGATTGGAATGTACTAATGGTGGGAAGATGGGTTTTTACAGTTGGGAACCACCGAATGTTTCTGTACTTATGTTCCGGACCTTGAATACATCAAAGTGACCCCTCTCGGGGATAATTATGGGAACCAAGTTGTAAACCTTTGTGTACCATGCAAACCTATGAGAGAAAACTGTATAAAAAGGAGCGATCCACAGTAGCAAATTGAATCAGATCCCGCGAACATACCGGCTGTGTACTTCACGTGACTTCTGTGTTCCCTGCAGTAAATAAACCTTGAATCTTTGACGCCGAAGGAAGTGTCCCGTGTCTCTGTCATTTGTACGCCGGAACAGGTTACCCACGAAGGTTTCAGGTGTTGTCCCCTGGCACCGCTGGGTCTTAAGTAACCCAGTCCTTCAAGGGCCTGTGTCCAATCCCCCGCATGCAGCCAACAATGGACCGTGCACGGCCATTGGCAGTGCAAAGTGGGGGGTTGGCCACAAGACCTGGCTTCGGCCAGTCTCTTCAGTTAACCTCCCAAAGGCAGTCAACCTGTTGGCCCCCTCCCAAGTCTGCTTTGGCCCTGGGGGATGGTGCTTTTTTTAAGGGGTGGGCACAGCCATTGTCCTGAGGCTGATTATGACCCCAGAACTCGCAATTTTAATTATGGGGAGAGGGACAATCAGACCCACTCTCTCGTCCAATTTCAGCCTCAGAGACCAAATCCCAGGGGCCTGGCTTTATTCTAAAGGGGGAGGGGCATGCAGCTCAGCTTACCGGGCTGATTTTGGCACCAGGGGCTCAATCTCCCAGGGCCTAGCATCTTTTGTGGGAGAGGGGGAGCACTTATCCCTGTCCCTGGGCTGATTTGGTCCTGGAGACCCCATCCATCAAGGCTCACTAATATATTTATGTGGGAAGGTGGCACAGAGCCTCCCTCCCCAGATCAATTTCGGCCCTGGGGACCCCACCTCCTGGGGCCTTATTAAAATGTGGGATTGGACACATGTGCCCCCTCAAGGGTGTATTTCGGCCCCGGCGACCCCATTCTCTGGGGCCCAGCTCAAGATAATAAGGGTGAGGGGCCATGCAGCCCCCTCTCCCCCGGTCGATATTGGCCCGGGGACCTCATCCTCCAGGCCTGGGCAACACACCGTGGCTGCCCTAGTCCCCACCCTGGGCACACACTATATTCTTTTTGGGGTCCACGAGGGGGGCCCCATAGCCCCTGCTGGCTCCCCTCATCCAGCAGGAGCTGGCTATGCTCCTGCTCACAGGGAACAGCTACAAAATGCTGCTTCATGCATGTGTGAGCAATATTTAGATCTTTTCCCTACTGGCATCACTACGGGCAGGAACAAAGATCTGAAGTGCGCTCCCAGCTAGTGAGAGCATTTTTAAAGTTCCCGCCATCTGGGAGCAGACTTCATGTTTGCTCTCGCTTGGTGGTGCTTTGAAATTACTCCCACCAAGAGAGAGCAAACACAGGTTTCCTTGCCTATGCCAGTGTGGGCAGGGAAACTGATATGTCTCTGGGGTGAGCACCCCAGGACATGTAGGCGCTGGCCCTGGGCGATTGGGTCCCAAGGACCATTATTGGCTCCAGGAGGGGGGCCTTAGCCCCCCTCCCACTTTCAATAAGTCCGGACTCCAGGAGATGGGGTACTCGGTACCAAAATCCGCCTGGGGAGGATGCTGCACAGCCCCACTTCCCCTTTATATTTACTGGCAGGGCCCCAGGAGATGGGGTCCCTGGAGGCGAAAGCTTCAGTGTTATTGCAATTGGGTCATTAGGACTTGAGTAATTCTTAGCATTCCTTGTATCAGGTTTAATCATGGACTCTTTAAGCATTTAAAATCTCTCACCTACTGTGCAGTAAAGGTGCTTGAATGTGTCTTTGACATGGTAGTGTAGGCTAAGCAACTCAGTCAGCCTCTGACTAGTCAGCAATACTGCATTTGGCCCATTGTGACCAGGAAGTGGAACAACAGCATTATTCCATTCTTTATGCTGTACATCCATATTCTGATGTAGGTACAGGGACAGAGGGAGGTGTAACAATACTTTAATAACTGACTGAGAACTAAGCTTTTCCTTATGGGCATTGAATGTACAACATCTTTATCTTGGTCTGTGCCGCTGCACCCGATTTGTCAATCGTCCCACTCAATCCTATGCATTATATGTTAAGAGTACCTGCCCTGTCTATCAATCTTTTTGAATTAAGTGCGCCACTAATCCACCCATCCTTGTCTGCTCTGTTTTTTATGTCTGTGATGCTGATCCCTGGTACTGTATTGAGACTGTGCCATATTATGTACCTACCTACGGATTGTTCTCTTGATATCACTTAGTTCTGCCACCTTTGTAATTTTGGCCGTTTCTTTGATTCACACTAAGGGATTGTTTACTATGGGTTGCACAGGTACTAGTGTGGCACAATGCAATTCTGCGTTGTGCACACAGTCTTTTATAATGGTCAGTCAACGCAATGTTTACGTCCCTTGGTGTCACTTTGCATAAAGCAATCACCTGTCCAAGGGCCAGATGTATCAAGATACCCTTTTGCGAATCTCAAATAACGATTTTTAAGGAATCGCTATTTGAGAATTGCAAAATGGTATGTATTTAGAAATTAGCAATTTTTTAGCGATTTCTTAAAATTCTTTAATTGCGATTAGCAATTAAGGAATAATTTCCCATTCATTTCTATGGGCCAGGAGGCCCATAGGAAGGAATGGGAAATTATTCTCAATTTGCGATTCGCAATTTGCTAATCGCAAATTGAAAATAATTTCAAGGGTGTCTTAAGGACCCTGTGTGCACATATGGTGCACATACATGCCCTAAGGGCATGTATGTGCGCCACATGGCACCTTTATGAATTGCAAAAAGTGCATTTGTAAAAGAATTCGCAAATTACCACCGACTGCAAGTTGGTGGTAATTTGCGATTTCTTAGCGTGAATTCGCAAAACTTTCTTGTTTCTTACATACCATTTAAGGAATCGCTTTTTGAGATTCCTTATTTTTGCGATGCGATTTTTTTCATACATCGCATTTCCCGTTTTTTTTGGGCGCAAACGCTGCTATTTTGCGATTCGCAGCGTTTGCTACAAAAAAACGCTTGATGCATCTGCCCCCAAATCCTTATTAAATTATAACCCAATTGTTCACTTGTTGTGTCTTTTATTATATGCTGGTGTCTTTGATGTTGACTTGTCTTTAACCATTTAACTGTGATATTAGCTCGCAAACATAACCATACATTGACAATTTAGTAAACCGTCAACCTAGCAGACTTTCCATGCGTTCTGCAATGGAGTGCAGAGTTAAGTGTGTTAAGTCAACTTCCACTTTATTTGAGTACATCTTGGAAGCTCATTTATGGCATATCTCTGTTCCCAAAGAGGACTCTATACCGCACACCTCTGCATCCACTCGTAAAACATGTGGCTAGTCACTGATCCCAAATGAGGCTACAGCGCTACAAATCCACACCAGCGGCTTTGTGCACTAGACAAATGCTAGATAAAATAACATAACTTCCCAATTGTGACTGGCCACTGCTTGCTGAATACAAACGTTCTAGTCTGCTGCAGTTTTTCATACAGAGGATTGTTTGTGGTCAGCATGGAGAAACTGTCATACGTGTCCTAATTCTTTAAGCAAAATAATACAAACGAATGACTTTTCAAGTTACTTAGCAGCTCATAAATTCCACTGATACATTAAATATTGGGTTGCCACCCATTTTTTGCTCTGTCATTGCCACAAACCTTACAGTCAGCTGCCCTGCATTTACCCGCGAGCTTCCACTGCCATTTCCAGTCAGACAAATTGGCCTTCCAAAATATAATCCAGAGAAATCCTTGACAAATGCCTCCTGGCACTTACTGCAGAAAGCCCGCTGCCTTATTTCTCAGCCAAGCTCCTGTCAGTGTTACTTGCTCTTGTGCTGATCATGTCATTGTTGAGGCATGAATTTAACCCGTGAGCAGAGCTGCATGTGCAGTGCCCAGCAGGCTTCCTGTACATGTATCTGTGTGGATCTGTGAAGCACGAGTCTAGTCACACAAGGACGGGTAACTTTGCATTGCAGAACGTGCAAGGGAGCAGCCGAAATGATGGTGATGGGGCATAGGGCATGGGTGTGAGCTGCCCTGAACAGAAGGTAAGGGGCTCACCTTCTGCTGTGTTCTCACATAAAGCTAAGAGGGTGCCAAGAAGATGCATACACGGAGGAGTGCAGGGTGCAGGTGGATAAAGCAGGCCCCTTAGCTTGGTAGCCAGAGCTACACATAAGCGGGAAAAAAGGCCATTGTGTAAGGTGGGGTTGCAACTAATGAGTGATTCAAAACCATCGAATGTTTGTGGGCAAGTTGCTGGTACGCGTCCTAATGCGTTTAGTGGCTGAACTGCTGACGTTGTAACCTGCGTACTCCGCTTCAAAGCCTGGCCTCCCCACAGTACTTACAATTGTGGGATTCTTGGTAAAGCACCTGCTCTGCATGTGACTAGACATGTGAATTTCTGCTCGGTGTACACGATGTGTTGTCTCCTATGATGCATAGCAATCCAGAGTTTGCAGTATGTCAGTATCTGCGGCGTAAAGCCAAATTACTTCCCCCACTCCCCTCCACACAAAAGGTGAAGAGGGACCCCTGAATCTTCTATATCGCCTAGATATTCATTGCCCTTCGGCAGAATGCGGGCCCCCTAATTGGTTAGGGGACCTTGAAGTGCTACCCCCAGGCCCCCTGCCTGCCCCCCCCCCCCCCCCCCCCCTTGTCAGATCGACTTCTGGAAGGTCGGCTAACATACACTTTTCAGATGTGGAAATGGAACGGTTGTTTACAGTGCATTAATACTACATTTGCACAAGATTTAACAGGTCAAAAATATATTTCAGTAATTCTGATTTAACTAAAATAATTCAGTTGCACAGGACTATGTTATTCATACTGGTAAAGTAAGTCACTTTTGTGGTTTTAATGAAGGCTTCAAACGGGATGTCATCTAAAGCGTTATGTTTGTTGTTGCACTGTTCTTGCTGATTCAATGGCTCATTGTACGGACACAGCACCCCATGATAAGAGATTCTATTGTGCTGCACATTTTGTAACAATGTTATTTTGTTTTCAGAACTGTCTTGTCATTTGGCTTTTCTATCCTGCAAAGACATCTGCGTGCCTCAATGGGGACTTTGCTCTAAATTCTTGTTTGCCTTTCTTGTAGAATGATCAAATCTCAGCCTCAGGAATATGGATTTATTCCACGAACATGGATATTTCCAGCGGAACATACCCAATTCCAAAACTATGCAAAAGAGTTGCGGAAGAAGCGAAGGCAAAAAACCTTCATAGTGAAGCCCGCTAATGGTGCAATGGGCCATGGGTGAGTAACTGTGTCTGTTGCACGCACATAGGACGGTTATAAAATGGATCCCAGAGGCTAAGATTGGGAAACCAATCGGGGTGGCGTGGGGGATTACACATAAAAGTGCTTCGACAGCCAAAAAGCAAGAAGTTAGCATTCTCCAATGGTATGCCTAAGTAACAAGACCATCAGAATAATATTCAAGACAAATTTAATTGTGGAAAAACCCCAGATGTATGTAAGACATGTGGCCAGTGTGAACAAGAATGTCTGTGACCTCCACAGGCCTCACTGTTTCCAAGGATGCCTGAATATTTCTGTATTACTGTATTAGAGAATGTTGAAGGGACATTTCCGGGTAGAAGTTGACAGCCAATGATTTATAAGTTCCAAATTGCAGCCAAGAAGCACTAAAAGTTAACGAGCAGTTTCAGTTGTATTACCAGGTAAACAATGTGTGATTTACCTTATGACCTGTTTCGCCAACGCAAAGAACGTTATTATTATTATTCAGATTGATACAGTGCATGATTGCACATCGCATGGCTAACCAACCAAGGGTTTCCCAGAGACATGCTGCAATAAGGTACCAGAGGAACAGAGAAGTGAACTGCATAAGATGCAGGATTTAAAAGAGCCGGCTTTTGAGTTTTCTGCGGAAAGCAGAGAACAAGCGACATGATCTCAGCTCAGCCAGAAGAGAATTTCATGACATTGGGCCTAAGAAAAAAATATGCTTGACCTTCCTTCTGGCTCTCCTAACTAGGACGGCAAGGTCCGAGTTGCTAGAGCTTAGAGAACGGCTAGGAGTATATGGCAGCACCAAAGGTCTTCGATAGAGACCAGAATTCGAAAGATATTATGCACATAACACAGTGCTTTAAATTGTATGTGACTTTCAACAGGGAGCCAGTGCAATTCACGAAGCAGGCAGGCAATGGAATAGAACTTTGAGGGATGCAGTAGAAGTCTTGCTGCTGCGTTCTGCACTTTTTGAAGTTGTCTAAGCCTATTCTTCGTTACTCCAAGTTACGATATATTTCCGTAATCAAGCCTTGCAATCTCGAAGGCCTGAATGACAGTTGGTTGGGCACTATATGGAAGACTCCCTAAGATCTTTTTAAGCCCTCTCAAAATGCAGAAACAAGTGACAGCCACTTTAGACATCTGATGATTCATAGAAAGACTCCAGTCCAGCCAAACACTGAGATTTTTAAAGTAGTTCTCAGTAGAGACCGGGACAGGTAAGCTACCCTTCACCTCAGGCCACAGATGAGGAAGATTTCCCAGCACCAGCACCTTAGCTTTGTCTCCATTCAACTTCAGAAAGTTGGAGTTCATCCAGGAGCATACATGAGTAGGACAACTGTTCAGGGTCACTGAGCTCCTATTCTCCTGAGAAGACAGGGAGACAATGATCTGGGTATCATCGGCATAGGATAGAAGAGTGAGGCTGGGTTTTCCCACCAAGTCTGCTAGTGGCCTTATTTGCAGATTAAAACGAGAGGGCTGAGGGTGGAGTCCTGAGAAACCCCGGACGGTAAAGGGTGAAACTTGGATCAGTGCTGATGGGGATGTACTTGGAAACCCCGATCCCAAAGGAAGGAGCTCAACCAAGCCAGGGCCAAGTCCTGAACCCCAATGGCCTATAGGCTTTGTAGTAGAATGTTGTGGTTCACTGTGTGATGCTGCAATGAGATCTAAGCAAATCAGTGCAGTGGTGCCACCATTAACCAATTGTTGCAAATGGTCTTTAATGGCCAATAGGGCAGACTCTGTAGAATGGCGAGCTCTAAAGCCTGATTGAGAAGGGGAAGCAGACCGTGTGTTCTGTAAATAGTATTTTTTGCTTATTCACATACTTTTTAAGGGCTTTAGACAAAGTAGGCAAGAGGGTCCAGATTGGGATTTTTAAGCAAAGGCAAAGCCATTGGATCAAACTTGCCGAACACTGCAGGACGGCAAGGGTCGAGAGGGGAGCTTGACTGAACAGAGGAAAGGAGGCATTTAAAAGTCGTGGTATCCTGAGTCTGGGAAGCACTGAGTGAGCAGGCCCTGATGGGCTGATACTGTAAAGATTTAAGTTCCATCAAGGAGGAGAGAGAGAGGCGTTCAAATCTACAGAGAAGTAATCTGGAGTCGGGAGGAAAGTGGCTTGAATGTCAGAAACGTTATTTGAAAGAAAAGTGGCTAACTCATCACACTGAAACTAAGTGAGAGAGACGACCGCAGCTATAGTTGCAGGATCTGAGAGTGATTTCACAGTTTGAAACAATGCTTTTGCTCAGTTTTGAGCTGCATAGATTTTATCAGAAAAAAAGGTGGTTATGGTTGTGTAGCAGCTTTTATGATAGTCTTTTAAAGCCTGCTTGCAATTTGCGATAGCCTCTGTACTGTAAGATTTCCACCATATTCTCTCTGGAGACTTGCAGATCTCTTAATTTTTATGCAATGAATCATTAAACCAGGGAGCGGCAGAACGGGTTCTCTTGTACTATCTTTCCCTAACTGTGATTAACGAGTCCAATCCAGATCTAATTCACCCATCAATGATGGAGACATCAGAACCCACTGAGTTTGACAAGCTCGGGCAGTTGGTTTCTAAAATCAGAATAAAAAATGCAACATTAAACTTAGACCAATTCATACCTCAGGATATGTAATTGATAGCCCTTAACTGAGGCACCCCTGGGATAACAAGAGAGACAGGAACTGCATAATGGCGGGACCAGTCTACGGGTAGATCCTGACCAGTACACAAGTTCTCATTAAAGACAATGGGGTTGAGCAGATGGCTAGCCTCATGGGTGGAATCATTATTGGCCAACTGAAAATTCAGCGCCATGAATTCCTCAATAAGCGAGATAGCAATATTTCAGGACTTATTATTCAGATGGATATTAAAGTCTCAAAGAATTGTGAAGCTAGCATTCTTCACAATAAAGGGAGACAAAGCCTCTGTTTACTTGGGGTTCCCATTGCTCGCCAGCCCCCGCTGGGGCATATTGAGGCACCTGGGAGCCTAAAGTTACTAGAAAGAGTCAAGAGAAACAGTAACACATCACAGTATGAAATAGAAAGCTTATCTATTTTAACAATATATTGTGATTTGAAAATAAGCGCAATGCCCACTCCCCCCCCCCCACCCCCCCCTCACTAATGAGCACAGTCTACACTAAGTATGCAGTAATCAGGGGGTAGAGTGGCGACAATGTCTGGAATTAAAGCTTTGTTCAACCAAGTTTCAGTCAGAAATATCTCATCTGAAGCATGATCAAATAAAATGTTGAACAATTCAGGTTGGTTTTTCCCTAGTGAGCGGCAATTAATACTAAAGAATGTAAAGTGAGCAAAGTTACATAATTGCGGGTCAACATTAATAGAATGAGAAGAAAAACCTGTGATATGGATTTGTGGTGAAATACCAAGTCATAGAAAGAATATTTGTAGCAAACCATATCTGGGATCCAGGATTAAAATCAGGACCCTGAGTATTGGGGTGAAGAGCAAGGAGCTGTGATGTTGAGTAGGAAATCCTGAACAACACAAGAGTACCAGAGGGTCTACGAAAGAAAAGAGGATTTGTAGTGTGCGAAACTCAAACAGACAACAAAAGGCCTGGTTCCACCTCTAGACAGCGCATTTCTTAAACTGTCTGAACATAAGATTTTTAATATTGGCGGAGTGAGTATCACCTGAATAAATCCTGTTCTATACTCCCTCATCCAATTTTATACACTTTTTCTATATTTTTTGCACATTATTTTCCTTGCACTGCACTCCCCCAGTCACACCACACTCCACCACTTATTGGCCTTGAGAAGTGGTATACCATACCACTGCTCTTTCAGTAGAAGAGATCTATCCCACATCTTGGTCTCTTTCTGCTTGAAAGGAATACATCTATGTGGATGGTTTTGGAAGACTCCCAGATGATGAAGGGCGGTTCCGAGTGGTGACTGATGGTTATCTCTGACCATCTACTAGGATGTCATTGAATACCGTTTCTATAGGTTAGTATAGGGGCCTTTTGTTGTCTGTTTGAGTTTCGCACACTACAAATCCTCTTTTCTTTCGTAGACCCTCTGATACTCTTGTGTTGTTCTGTATCTTTGGGGGCTGTTCCCAGAGTTTGGTCTTTAAACATTCCCCTGGGTCCTACCCTATCGTTTTGTTGTTATTGAGTAGGAAATCCTGCCTGGGTGCAATTGACTAGCCTTCCTGTCCCCTGTTCCAGTTCGGGCGCAGATGAGCTTTCCTTTGGCTTGTCCGCACCATGGCTGCGACTAAATTGGCAGGCTGGGCCTGATGATGAAGCATATAAAAATTGGAGCGTTAACTGCCCTAAATGGTGGCAAAATGAAAAAGCTGTTGTGAACTATTGATTCCTTGCACACAACAGAGAAGTTGCCACAAGACAGTACAATGCTTTAAAAAAAGATATTGCCACAACAGTCAGCGGTTTAAAAACAATTTGTAAAACTAGTTAAAAGAGTAAAAACAAGGCCCCAAGCTACCGTAAGAGTAATGGTCTTGTCTGCTCCAAGAACACATCTAAATAGGCATGCTGGGCGCAATGATGAGCTAACCGCTGTAAATAGTAGCATAATGAAATGGCTGCCGTGAACTATCGATTCCCCACGCACAACAGTGAAGTCCACACAGGACAGTACACCATTTTTTTATAAGATTGCAGCAACAGTCAGCGGTTCCTAACATTTTTTAAAGCTAGTTATAAGAATAAAAACAAGGCCCCCGTACCGTAAGAGTACCTTTATGTCACAGGATTTGCTGGAACAATCAAGGCCCATGTGCAATTTGTGCAAGCTTTGTGTGTTTCACAAGAGCACGCAGAGGTTGGCGTGCGACTACCTCCATAACGTGGAAATAAAAAGATTTGAGTACTCCAGAAGAGGCATTATTTTCCCAGTGGACGGTAGATCAACATGTTGCAGTCATGCCACTCTTGATGGAAGTGGCCAACTACAGGCATCAATTCAATTCCTATACAAGAAAGGGTATCTAAAGCCCCTGCTTTTCTTTGCTATATAAAAGAACGTGGGGAGATGCCTTATTTATTTACAGCACATGCGACAAATACATAAAAATTAGACTGACTACCCATATTGTCTCCGCAGAATTTATGATTGAAATTGTGTAGTCCTGAGGAAGGTGGTTCTCTATTCTTGAATACCACCCAAAAGTACGTCGACTGTATGTTGTAAAACCCCAGCTCGCAACAAAATGGTCATTGATGGTCCTCACTGTAGCATGAAGATCCTGTTGTCAGTGCATGCTGTTTGGTCAGAGCTTCGCATTATCAGTACCCACTAGCGGTCAATGCTGTAGCGCAAAGAATTGAGTTGACAAAACTTTGCATAGGTGGGCAGTGCGAACGACAAGAGCTCAAAACTCTCAATTCAGCTCCAGTGAGTAGGACCACTTGGGGGTCAAGGGCTTGCTTCTGCCAAAACTGGATGCTGAAACAGGTGGTTGGGAGCTTTTATTGTCCTCGTGGCTCTAAACAGGAGGCCAGCAAATTAGCCCTTGCAGACACTCTGGGAGTCCTAGGTTCAGGTGCCGGTCCAATCCCTCTGTCTCAGGCAGGGGGACAGCAAGGCAGCAACCAAGCAAGACAGCAGACCAGCAAGGCAGTAGTCCAACAGGGTAGCTGTCCAGCAGAAGGGCAGTCCTTTCGGCAGCACAGCAGTCCTTTTTCCTGACAGAGACTCCACAGGCCCAGAAGTGTACCGAAGAGTTAGTGTTTGAGGTCCAATATTTATACCATACCTTTTGAAGTGGGTGAAGCATCTAGATGTATCCCTTTGAAGTGCACATGTGTCCTGGCTCCAGACTAACTACAGAGGGTATACAGCCCTTTGTGTGTAGGCAGGACACAGCCTATACAAGTGTAAGTAGGGCTAAGCCCAGCTACGCTCTACCATCGTGCCAGTAATGGCCCATCCAGGCACAGCTAATTCCTCTATTGTTTGTGGCTGTCTAAGAGAAATACACAAAGCCCAATTGTCAGCTACACTGAGACATGTAACCAGGCTGTAGGCACTAAATGGCTAAGGCAGGAAAACGCCAACTTTCTAGAAGGGCAAAAGGAACAAATTATGGACAGAATGCTGAACAATGCAAACATTTACCCTCAGTCACAAAGTTTGTGTTTAATCCATCGTTCTTTTGCTCACCCCGCCACCCCAGTTTGGACCCAGATATATGCCTGACCTGGCAGTTTGGGGTGGACGGTTCTCATGGGGAACAGGGTCAAGACCGATTTGCATATGGCTGGGTCTAAACTGGAGTGGCCTGAGGAGCAGAAAAACAGTGGATTGAGGCCCAGATATCTGTACTGGAATGAATGTATGACACTGTTAAGCATTCTGTCCATCAATTGTTCTTTTTACAATTGGAATTTTAAAAATTGTAATTTAAAATCTGATTTCACCATAAGCTGGGATTTTTCATTGCAATTTAAAAGACACCAAACATTACCTTGTTTTCCTGTTCCCCTTTGGAAGGTACAGCTTAATAAATGTAATAAGGTAACTTCAATATTATCCTATGGAAGAGGTGAGCCATGTAGTGAAAAACTAATTTAAGAGATTTTCACTAACAGGACATGTAAATCCAAAAAGTACCAGTCCAACTTTTTAAATACACTGCACCCTGCTCTCTGGGCTGTCCAGGTCCTACCCTAGGGGTGACTTACCTGTATTAACAAGGATTTGCAATGCAATAGGTCTCCCATTTACGAGAGTTTCGGGAATGCAACACCTATTGCATTGCAAATGCTTGTTTGTAAAAACACCCATGCAGTGTTTTAACTTTAATGTCGGATGCACCCCTAAAGTGATAGTGTGTATGGGGCACTTTTACACAAAAAACCATTTGTTTTTCAAGTTGACAAACAAATGCTTTTTTTGTAAAAGCGCCCCTTGCGGCACTTTCATGTTAATGGTAGCCACGCCCCTTTCCATAGACTCGCTCATTTAAGGAAAGGGGCACGAATGCCTTTAAAGTGTAAAACATGCAAATATATATATAACATTGTGCTGTCCCCAAAGGTAGACGATATGGCTCAGCTTTCAGAGCTACCGACTCAGGAGCAAGGGACCAGTGTTTGAGCCTCGCCTTCAGCTCAACATTAACTCTCTTAATCTATCTACTAATGTTAATTTTTTTTAAAACAGCATGGTCAAGTGGGGGTAGGGGAAGAGAAATTAAAAGAAAACAATTAACAGATCTGGGAGAGGTGGTAGGGGGAATGAGGGGTGAAGTGGTGGAGCTGTAGCGAAGTAGCGAAAGAACAGCTGTTGTTGCAGGAAAGCATATCATGCCTGCAGTAGGAGAAACTCATTAAAGAAAATAGTGCTTAAATACTAAATAATTTGAAAAACTAAGGAGTTAGGCCCTAAGGGATGTGGGTTTAGGCAGGGCCATATAACAATCAGAAAAACACCAAGATTGCCTGTACCACACTTACTTTTTGGAGCTATCACAATTTCAAGTTATTGGCCAAACACAACTTTTTCGTTTAAATACAATACAATATATACATACAATGATACAAATATTTAATATTGTGTTGTAAATATTTGTATAATTGTTTTTATATTTGTATAGATTAGTAGATTTTCTTTCTCCTTTTCATACACAAATTCTTTAATGAAAATCTTTCCAAAAAAAGTTGACAATAAGAGGTATAAATACAATACCGGTTCAAATGGAAAAGTTGTGTTTGGCCAATAAGTTGAAATTGTGATGGCTCCAAAAAGTAAGTGTGGAACAGGCAATCTTGGTGTTTTTCTGATGCATACTAAATAAGACATACTGTGTAACAACAGAAGTAAAAGGGCCACTCCTCATGGGAGGTTACAAATGAAGACAAGGCGATACTAAGGAGGGACTAACGAGCCTACTAAGGAATTACGAAGGACAATGACACGAGCCAATGAAATAATGGGTGGAGAGTGGGTGGGGCTTCAATTCCATACTTTAATACAGTATGCCTCGCAGAGCAGCGCATGCCCTGCCCAGGCTCAACCTAAAAAGGAAGGTTTGGGCCTGGAAAAGGGTTTATTTTGCCAAATTGAAATGGCAGTTTAAAACGGCTTCAATGGCAGACCCTAGGCATTGTTTAAAAGGCTACTTAAGAGTTTATCACAATCAGTGCTGCAGGTCCACTAGTAGCATTTAATATGCAGGCCCCGAGCACAGGTAGTGTCACTTTAATATTCCAATTTAGTGAAAGACAATTTTATGGAAAGAGCACAATCACCTTAGCACAGCTTATCAATAGTAATGTGTGTCCTAAAAGTCAGCAAAAACCAGTGCAGGAAACCAGAGGGTGAAGGCAAAACATTTGGGAATGACCCTGCAGAAGGGCCAAGTTTAACAGCAACGTTGACCTGTTGCAGGTAGCTTTATTAGTCCATGTGTCCGCTGCAGTCCTGATTATTCATTCTATAGACTGATGGACTTAGTGGTAGCTAGTATTGTTTTATTTTTGTTTTTCTTAGTTGGGACATGTCTTATCTTTTGAGTTCAGAGAGGTATGTAGTGCCTGCTGGAAACATCGAAAGGCATCGCCTCCCTCTAGGCACTACATTCACCGACCCCACACATATCCATCCTCGGAGTCACCAGTCAGGTGACCCTGTTAATAACAAGCATTTACAATGCAATAGGTCTCGCAATTGTGAGATTTTGAGCTATTGGCATTGTAAATGACAATTTTTTTTTATTTATGTGTTTAAAAAAACCTACAATAATATAAGGCATTGTCATTTACAATACCAATAGGTTAAAGTTTATAAAATGTGAGACCTGTTGTAATGCAAATGCTAGTTTTTAAGAGCCCCATAAAGCATTTTCACGCTAATAGAGGCCATGCCCCTTTGTTTGGATGAGGGTTTTTTAAAGAAAGGTCCGCTGCCGCTGTTAAAGGAAGGGTCGCTGTGATCTTTACTGGGAATAGTTTCCGAGCTATGGAGTTGCAGAAATGTTTTCCAAATACGAAAATAAAATCTGATTGAACTGCATGTAACTTTTCTGGTTACTTATGTTAGATTCTAAAATGTGCTTCTTGGTAAAAAAAAAAAAAACATTACGTGGATTGGGTGGTGGGGGTTTGTTGAAGGTGATCTAATGTGTCATGTAAGTGTCAGTAAAAACATGGGACACCTCATTGTATTAACTATATTTAAAGATGTACTCCCTGAAAACACATTAAAACAATTCACGACCAAATCCCTTATTCAAAATTGTCACTAAAACTAGACAAAAAAAGAGAGCTGTTGAACAAAGATTGTCCTTCTTCAGTGTCCTGGTCTAATGGCAGTGTCATTTGTGTGATATTTCCATAGAGAGTGTGACACAGACATCTCTCAGCGATGTTATAAACACCACATACTCCTTATGTCCTGTCCTCTGTGCACGGAGTTGGCACACTTTACCTTCAGGTTAAAGAATTTCAATTTTTGGAAAACAAAAAAAACACCCTATGAGCTGGAAAAAGCCAGATATACACAGCTGTCAATTTCAGGTGGCCACAAGGTGGCAGCAGAGCACATAAAGTTTGCACTGTTCCAATGGGTAAATTTGCAGCAACTCCTTTTTTTTTTTGCTGAGTGCATGGAAGGTGACATCTTAAGGATTTAGGTGGCCCTGGACCAAATACATTCTTGGAGGCCCCATCAGGAACATCTTTATTATTCAATTTCAGCTCTTATATATCCTCTTTGGCCAGGTCGCTGACAGTGCACAGTCGCACAAGTTCAAATTCTAAATGTGTTTGCATCTAATATACAGGGATAGTGGTATGTTTTCACTATTATAACACAGCAGCAGCTCACTAACATTACTGCAACTAATCTCTATGCCACCCTCCCATTTCTCCTATGCAAGGTCCTGTTGTCACCTAAAATAAACATTTTTTTTATGGATGTTACTTGAAACATTAACACATTTCTCTGCAAAATATCTTTAATAGACTAACTCATCACCCACATTAAAAATACATTAAAGGAAAACAGCATTTAACCCTTTCGATGCTGATGACGAGCTGAGCTCGTCATCAGCCACGGGTGGCGTGTGCTGATGACGAGCTGAGCTCGTCATGTATCGCGGTAAAAGGAAAACAGCCGCACAGCGCAAAAATCGCCGCAGCACCGATGCGGTTAAAACAATCTGTTTAAGAATTATCCAAGGTCTACAGGGCAAGACTCTCTGGAACAGAGCTTTGTGTATGAAGGGGCCACTGAAAGGCAGGGGCCCTGGGCAGAGCCCACTTAACCCATGCCTTAACGTCTTTAGCCTTGTGGTGAGTCCACCGTACTGACCCCCACATTGGTAATAAATATCATATTATTCACTGCAAACTGCATATATGTTGGATGTCATGCTGTTCTTTATTGTCTGTTTGTCCTGTCTTAGCCTTCTCTTATTTATACACTGACAGCGGCTGGCAGTGCTCTGGGTCTCAGGGCCTCTTTTGGTTCCCACACTCTGCAGCCACTCGGAGCATGAGGACAGACAATGGCAGCCTGCTTGCCCTGTCATGCTCCTTTGACACCAAACAGCCCTGAGGGTATTGACCTTCTCCCAGAGGGGCAGGTGGGGGGTGTGTGCCACATGAAAGGCCCAGCGCCATAGAGTGTGCTGCGAGCTGGGAAAGAGCCTGCCGCGGAGGGAGGGGCATATTAATGTCATTCCAAGGGCACGGCCACCAGATCACAGCAATTTATGAATGTAGCTGATGTGCTAGATGTGGCAGGAAACATGATAATCCCTGCACAGCTGTCTGAATGGAGACTTTGGTCCGCTCTGCCAGCAGACACACTTACAGTCACACACATGCTTGCGGTATCACACGTCCACCTGCAGTGGTGTAGCTAGGCGGCTGAATCTTAGAGGGGGCAGGGTAGGGCAGTTGGGTACTGGTGATTCCCTGCGCGACAGTCGCAGGTGAAAGCGCTGGTGGAGGGAACAACCCGCCCCCCCTTGCTACGCCACTGCCAACGCGTTTTCTTACAATAGCTTTAAATACAATAAGCGTTATATTTATCACTTTCTTTATTTAAATATTTATGCATCACTACCAGGACAGGAGATGCTATCCATGTTTCTTGAGTGCGGGATGTGAGCCTCAAAAGGGCCCGCTCCTGAACAGTGGCTTTACATACCACAATTCCTTATCGAGCACAAATAGATTTTGTATTTAATACGCACCGTTACAAGAGGTAGAAAAAAGTGTAATCATGTCGTAAATTTCTGGTAGGACAAAGGGCTAATCTGGCAAACACCAAGACAACTGGGGAAGCAGAAGGCACCCTACTGGTTGCCTCGAGTGCCACCCACAGTGAGGCTTTCCTTTGCTACAACATTATTCATACATCTCATCCTTGATAAACAACACAAGCATTTACGACTAAAGTACATATGTATGTTTGTGGCGATTAACAAGCACTTAAACATGTCCCCAAGCCTCTGGTAAGAAGGTTTTGGGGCTAAACAAATCTCGATTGGTGCAGACGGACGTGGAGCAGAGCACCGAGCTGCGCTGAGCTGAACCGAGGAGGAGGAAGAGGAGAGTGTTGCCGACTCAAAGGGTGTCGAGTGAGGCAGGCAACACGGCGCAGCTGCAGAGCTCAGTCCAGAACCCCAGAGTGACCTAGTGCAACTATTGAAACAAGCTGCAGATGCTTGTTTACACTGTGCTTTCACTTTAATGGAAAAACAAAGTGCCTACACCGAGTAATAAAGGAGACAGTGTAACGCCACAAGTGAAAATTCAGTCTGGATGGGCCGTCAGAGAAGAATAAAGGGTGGTAACCAAGAAGCCTTGTTTTCAATGGGAAGCCAATGTTTAGCATAAACGATGACACCATTCAATAGGAATATTGGGCGGGGCTTCAAGTCCCCTTCTGAAATCTACTGGATTACAAAAAGCCTTGCAGAGCGAGAAGCACATGCGCGCTGCAATGCAGGTCTGTGAGACCTAAAATACTACTGGTGTCTGCGTCATTCTTTAATAAGCATGTGGGTCTTGGACCAAAAAATAACAGTTAAGGTCTACGGAAATGGCTATTAACACAAAACATTTGACAAGTCTGAAATCAGAGGCTCTCGCTTCCAGTGGATCTGAGCATATTTATTCTGCTTCACATTTCAATGTGATTGTCCTGCTAGAAATACACTTAACTCTTTAAGCCTCATCCAGAGATCGTTTAAGGTTGTTCCTTAAATAAAAATCATGAAGAGATTATTTTTGAACTACAAAAAAGAAAGTAACATATGTATAAATGGATCAATGCTATGGAAAAGCCCAATCTGATCTGTATGAACAAAAGCTATTTGGCAATAACTTGCACGGTATGTGGTTGTATGCCCCTTCCTGAGTTATGACCATGAGTCATATGTTCAGACATGAAGACAGGTAGCGCAATTAATTGTATTTTGAGAACAGAATCTTCTAATAAAATCTGACAATTTCTTACAGCAGTGATCAGTTTATCTCACCCTGCACATTGTTTCTTGTCAGGTGGCACCTAGGACTGACTAACTGTTATATTACAGTAGGACTAAGCAAGATGCTTCTTTTATGGTGTGGCTATAAACTTTTTGTATACACGTGGGCGTTCGCTCAAATGTACTGCTCAACTAGAGATTCCCCTTCAATTTCAGGGGGTTGAGAAGGAGCAAACTTGGTGACATGCGACACTGGGGTTGCACCGACTCAGTCCCTGACCTTCTCTTGTGCAGCTCTTCCACCCACTCTCCTCCCTCTGTCTTAGTGCTCTGAAGAAAAAAATAACTGCCTAAGAAACATCACAGGGCTGAAATATTGGAAGGCAAGCACTGCAGCCATTAACTTGGCATTAGTATTCTCTTCAGAAGACTTGGAAGGAAGGCATTAACTTGTCTGCCTGCGTTTAAAGTGACCCTGCTGTGCAGCGCAGACCAGGATTATGCTGCAGATAGGAAAAAATGCGGATGTGCGTCTGAGTACGGAGAAAAAGGTTGGAGGAATCGGACTAATAGTATTATTGTCCATAAGCTGCCAGCCATCAATTGCTGTTAATTGCCCTCCCCTATATTATACGTGTTAGTCTTCGGGTTGGGCCCATATTTGTGTGGCAACAATTAAGACCATTTACTACCCGCATGTATCACAACGGCACTTTATTTTAAACATTCTGCTACTTTAAGTGAATTTAGAAACATTCCAGTATTCTAATATGAGATAGGATAAGCATTCCGTGAGATTTGATTAGCTTCCAGCTGCATAACCTTCTAGTATGTGTCTTTAAGGACATATCCGATTGGAAAACTGAACCACGTGGATTGGAATTCATATTTATTTTTACCCTAATAGATCTGGAATCCCTGAGGCACTTTTTATTTTCGTTAAATTATAGATATTAAATTCATGTTTTAAAATGTTCATTGTAGAATATGGTTTAGCAGCGTTTGCTGATAGAGTATGCAAGCTGGGGTGTATATGACATTTTGGAAGATGCTTCTGAAATACTGCACACTGAAAACACAGCTTTGTTTTAGTACTCCTTGTGTTGACTACGGGTGCTTTGAAGGTGGGACACATCGTCAGTTGTTATAACAAGCATTGCAATGCAATCAGCCTCTCCTTTTGGACCTTATAAGTATTTAGTGATGCAGCATATTATCGAAAATTAGTGCAAGTTAGATCTCTGTGGCTACAAATGTATTACTGTGTAAGGACTCTGCAAATAATCAGAAGCAGCCACCTCCAAAATTCTACACCATGTGGTAGTTTGGCGGCTAATGTAAAGTAAAAGTGTACACCCATGTGGAGAGTAAATCAAGCACAGAGGAGCTATTGCCTTCCTTAAGAAGAGCCAGCTTTAAAGGGGCACTTTTGAATGTCGGAGAAGAATGAAAACTGGAGCTGACGTCATCATACAAGCAGCATTCTGAATGCCTATTGTTGATGAACGCGAGAGAAGCAGGGCTGTACTAATAAGAGGTTTCACATGTCTTCAACGGAAGGTGACAAATAAGTATGGGCGGAAAATCCGTTCCGCTCGCGGATTTTGTGGATTTTCGGTAAATTTGCAATCCGCGAGATTCGCGAATTTCCCGCAAAATCCGCAAATCCGCGAGCAGCGGATTTTATGGCTTGCTCGCACTGTTCGCGTGAGTTCGCGGCTTCCCAGTTCAACTTCGCGCCCCGCGAATAAGCGCTAAATTGCAGAAATACGATCTTAGCAAAACTGAAACTACTTACCAGGTTCAAAAGTTCAAGCTCATCATTAGTAGCCATTTCCTGTAGTGCTTCCTGAGGGGCCCCTCCAGAGTTCAGTTGCCTACTTGCAACTATTATGTGACCCTGCTCTGACCCTCAGAATAGTTACACATATGCCACAAAGGTCCTGAATTACAGCTAAGGGAGACAAGCAGGAGCCAGGCTGGAAGTTCAAATCCAGTGACACATTAATCAGCCCCTAATTCATTATTGTCAGTTGGGGCAGGGCAGGTGTTGTAACTAATTTTGCAACAATGAAAGCACTTAGCAAGTGCAAAAGATCACTAATCAGAAGCACTAAGGAAGCAGGTGCCAGCTAAAAAAATATTCTGTGACACATTAATCAGCCCCAAATTAATTCAGGTCACTTGAGGCAGGGAAGGTGTGCTTTGCTTTGCCACAATAATGTACACTGGACAACCAGAGGGTGCTGTGATGAAACAGAGGGTGGCATGGGTGAGCCAGAGGGTGGCATGGGTGAACCAGAGAGTGGCAGTGGTGACAGAGGGTGGCAGTGATGAAGAAGAGTGTCCCAAACAGGCTGGACACGTAGAAGCAACAAGTTCGCAAAACTTGCGACCCGACAGGTAAGTTCGCGTTTGCGAAATTGTACAAAAACCCTTGCGACCTGGCAGAAACCCGCGCGAACACACAAAAAAAAAAATCCGCAAATTCGCAAGAATTCGCAGATTTTGCGGATTGCGAGTTCGCAAATCCGCAAAATTCGCGAACGCGAGATTCGCAAAATTCGCCCATGGTTAGTGACAAACCGATGCCCCTGCCTCACTGTGGAGAAATCCAGCAGCTCAAAATGAATACTTCGACAGATTGCGTGCAGGCTGCCTTGTTTTGACAATCCCTTGGGTTTTCCATCTTTTCCACACCTGTCAGGACATGGCTTGTTCATAATGTACCAAGAGAAGAATATAGTTAAACACATAGGGGCCGATTCACAGAACTAATGTAAGGTAAAATCCTAAACTTACTACTTTACTACTACTAAACTGAGACAAAATCCTAATTTTACGACTTTCGGTATTCACAAAAGGCATTTAGTAGTAGTAAAGTTAGGAGTCCTAACTTTACTACTACTAAATGCCTTCTGTGAATACCAAAAGTAGTACGTTTAGGATTTTATCTCAGATTAGTTCTGTGAATCGGCCCCATAGATTTTACCTTTGTGAATTGCGTGTACTCTTGTATTCATTTACTGCAGCATTTCCATGCATAAGTATGTCCACGCATAAGTATAATTTACATAACCTTGAAAAGTTAGTGTATCAACCCCTAAATGTGTCATGTCCTAACATCAACAGGAAATGTACATGTATGCATAGGTGTTTGTAAAGCAGTTTACAAGGGGGATCCTGTGATGTGTTTTTAGATTATTATAATAGCAAATAACATTCATGAGTTGCAAGACTTATTCACTGCTTAATTTAAGCCAGTGGTTGCAGGATAGAAATCATCACAGCAAACACTACACCACATTCCAATTATATTTTCCTAGAAAACTTCAATCATCACTGGGAGGGTCATACTGACAATCAGATCAATCTACTCAAAACCGTCCTTGTAGATCAATCACTGGTTCAAGAATCCCATCTACCAACCCATTCGAAAAGCTCTACTTTAGACTGGATCATCACCAAAGAAAAAGCTATCAATAAAATCAAGATCCTCCCCTGCAACAGGTCTGATCATCACATCATTACCTCTCAAATACCTCACATAAAAACAAAAACCTCTTCACAATCAATAAAACCCAGAAAATGTATAGGTGACACCAGAGGGCTTAATATGGAAAGTCTCACAGCATGCTGGGAGAAAGAACTGCAACCTCCTAACAACCTGGTATATGTCAGTGACCTCATTGATTATTAAAAAAATATGATGACGAGCATAATAGAGGGCATAGCTCCATTAAAACTCAAATGGGTCCCTGACAAATATAAAAACCCTTGGTTTAACGGATCCCTCAATGAAGAAAGACGATCACTCAGAGTCACAGAGTGGAAATGGCGACAACACCCTTCCTCACTTAATTTAATCCAAATAGGACAGGCCAGAAAGGCCTACGTAACAGCATTCTAAACTCAAAAAAAGACATCTTTAGAAAAGAACTGAATAATGCAAAAAAAGACAGAGGAAACTCTTCGAACTGCTAAAAGATCAATCCAATAAAAACGGCCAAATCTGCACCAACAGTTACAAAATCAAACATAAGCAGCGAAGAATTCTCCTCCTTCTTTACAGCCAAAGCTATATCGATGTAGGATTGCCCTTTGATCAAAAATAGCACCCCAGCCAAGCCTCAAAATCAACCAGCTGTCGAAATGCCTAAAATTAAAGCTTTATGGTCAGAATTCAAGCTTATCATTGAAATAGATATTGCAAAGATCATTTCGACCATAAAACCAAACAATTACTTCAACAATCCTCTACCTGCAAGTTGTTGGTCTACAATAAACCATCTGCTCATCCCTTCATGGACAAAGATTATTAACGCTTTGATATCGCGAAGCGCACTACCGGACTGCCTGAAAAACAGGGCAAGTCACTCCAATCTTAAAAAAACCAACAGAGAACCCGGCAGACCTTAACAACCTCAGACCAGTAACAAACATTCTCATGCTAGCCAAAGTCATGGATAAATGTGTACAACAACAACTGAGCCGACACATCTCTGAATTCAAACTGCTGAATGACTACACATCAGGATTTAGACTAAACCATAGCACTGAAACAGCAATTCTACACATCGTGGACGATGCTCTACTTTCCCTCGACCACAACGAAACCTGCCTCCTAATCCTGCTTCATCTTACATCGGCATTCCACATTGTAAACCATACTAAAGTACTAGATTGCCTGGAAAAAAGGATTGGCTTAGAGGGTACAGTCCTAAAGTGGTTTAGTTTGTTCCTAGAAAACAGATCGCAAAAATTCACAGTGAACCAAACACTAGCTGCTTCATCCAGAAATTTTATTGGAGTACCACAGGGCTCACACTATCCCCTGCTCTATTCAATTTGTACGTAGAGCCACTCACAGAAATCCTACAATTCAATTAAAAAATCTTTATTTCGGCCATTTGAGGCCATAAAAGAGCAGTAATAAATACATAATACACAGGAAATAATTATAAAATTAATTGCATAGACACCATAGAATTCATTACATACATAGAAAACGTATTTACAGTATAAAAAGGATCAAGGTGTTTTATGCTTAACATTCAATATCTACTAGTTGACGCCTCTTTGTACACATGGCTAATAAATACTTAGAAAGTGCAAATACGATAAGACTTGAAGTATCTGTCTTTAAAATTCTAAAAGCATTTGAAGAAATTCTAACACTTAAGTTTCTGCAAAGTGGTACAAGCCAATACGTCCTGGACTTAGTATAGGCGGGGCAGAAGAAGAGGACATGGAGTTGGTCCTCTACTTCACTACTGCAACCCGGACAACACTTGTTGGTAGTATTGGATCATTTGCTTGCGAAAGCTTTAATTGGTAAGGTGCCATTTCACCATAGAATAAAAAGTTTCCTCGCTAAAATTGGGAAAACGACATCCATAAAATCCTCGAACAAATTTTTGAAAGCTAAAAAAGAATCGGACAGAGGGCCAGCATTAGGGGTGCAGAGATAAAAGTTCAGTTTCTTTTCCTTGTAGATCCTGGTAAGGGACTTACGTGATACCTCAAGACTGTTCCGGATTATCCCACATTTCAGGCAGGCCTAAGCTTAAAAATTCCCGCTTTATAAACGCCAACCAGGGAATTTTAGCTGCACCATTGAGAGTTAGGACCTGCTTCAGCTCTTGCCTGTAATGGAGCAGATCTGTTGTTACCCATATCCAGCGTCAAAACCTTAGTGGATTCAGAGCGAACTCATCTTCAATAGAAGTCAGTCTCAGGTCTAGCCTAAGGGGAAGGAGCGGGGTATTTTTGGGAAGATCCAGCAAACGTCTAATAAATTTTGATTCAATCTTGGCAATCTCTGCCCCGTGAGAGTGTCCCCACACCTCTCCGCCATAGAGAGCTGCAGCCCTTGCTTGGGTCTTGTAGATCTCTAGGGCAGGGCTCACTGGCTTAAGAGTTGATGTGTTTGAGATTTTGGAGATGCCACCACCAACTGTGATAGTTTAAGTTTGGATTTTATTTGTTGAGGTCCCCAGGAAAGATGTTCATGGAGTGTGACCCCAAGATATTGAAATGTAGTGACCCTTTCCAACCTCACACTGCCCAGAGTCGGATTAGAACGTGTAGATGCCGAAGGATTAAATATCATGAATTTTGTTTTATCGGCATTTATCTCAAGACCGCAGCTTCGACAGAAGTCCCCAAAACTATTCAAAATTCGTTGAATCCCCATTGGGGATTTGGAAAGCAGGAGGGTATCATCAGCGAACAAAATCGCCGGAACCCTCCTGCCAGCCAACCTCGGTGCGTCGTTGTTGGGGACATTATCCAGATGGGAGATTACACCATTTACATAGAGGCAAAACAGGGTTGGGCCAAAACACAACCCTGCCGCACCCCTCTGTCAACCGGAAACCTTGATGATAATGCCCCATTCCTCCCGCATCTGACCTGGGAAAAGTTACCCTCATGCAATTTCATCAGTACATCCAGAATTCCGGGCGGAACGTCCAGATCCTGGAGGACCCTCCACAATTTTACCTGTGGCACTAGATCGAAAGCAGACCGGAGGTCCACAAACACCAAGTAGAGGCTTCCACCCTCAATCTTAGCAGTTTTCCAATACAGGAGAATCAGGCAAAAGATCTGATCCATAGTGGATGTGTTCCTCCGTAACCCTGCCTGAAGCGGACTTAGTACTTCATGGTCCTCCATCCATGCCAGTAGATGGTCGAGGACAAGCAGCGCAAATATTTTTGGGGGGACGTCGATAAGACTAATAGGCCTGTAGTTGGCTGGGAGCAGAGGTGAACCCTTCTTATAAATTGGCACTATCTGTGCTCCCAGCCAAGTGGAAGGAACCTCCATGACCCTCAAGATTGCATTAAAAACGATGAACAGTTAGGGGGCCCAGATCCCTGGTTGATGCCTAAATAGGTCCCCAGGGAGTTTATCAAGTCCCGAGGCCTTACCCACTGCAAGTTTTCCTATTGCGTGGGACACCTCCCCCAATGTGAACTCTAAAACCTCATGCTCAATATTTAAAAGTAGAGGTGCCGCTGTATTATCCTCCACAGGTTCAACTGAGTATAAGGCTTTAAAATGAGATTCCCAGACTGAGGCATCAATGTTGGGCTCTATTGCTGATTTTGGTTCCCCCGAGCCTATATTTACTAGTGACCAGAATCAACGAGCGTCCCTAGTTTCCAGAGCAGTGGTTAAGTTAGACCACCTATCCAAATCCCACTCGCTCCTTGCATGAGCCATTACTTTTTTATAATGCAGTCTGAGTTCACGAATTCTAGTTTTATTTGTCCCAGACTTGACTGCCTCAATCAGCTCGGACTTGAGCTTTCTACAGGCTGGGTTGTACCAGGCTGAAACTAATGTTCTCTTTTTCCTGTTTGAAACCTGGGGATTATAAACCTCTTGTAGGCAGGAAATTAAATCCAAGTGGACGTGCCGCAGATCCATATTAAAATCTGGGGATATTGGCTGGGCAATCAAGTTGTCTACCTGCAGGAGTCGAGGGAGAACCAAATTGTACGTTTTAGCCAGTTCATCCTGGGAATCTGCTATTTTACCCCACTTTACCCTGCGTCTGTTATTTGAAAGTATCAGCCCTTCGCCTGGGTCAGCCATTCCTGAGGTCGATATTTCCTTCAGTTCTGGGAAAACCATCTCCAGGCAGAGGGCATTTTGGTCGCTATCGACCCTGGGGAATACTCTAAAGTCAATAACCTTAGTCCACATCCTTGTTTCCACCATGATGTTGTCAAGGCGGGATTCATGGCCCCTCTTGTTATAGGTGCACATCAATGGAGTGTCAGAGGGTGTGCGCCCATTGCAGGCCCTCAAGGAATTATTTAAAATAAGGGCCATGATCTGAATCACCAGGGGGGACCAGGACTTTGGGCGTGGGGATTGGCATGGTGGAATGGCCCAGTAGTCACCCTGGCCCATAAGAGCACCCTCACTCATTCCTAATAAGGGCTCGAAGTGACAATTTACATCTCCTGCTACCAAGAGAAAAAAATCCTTCGGCAGAATGCTCAGGAAAAGGGATACATCTTCAATAGTGACCGATTCGGATGCCGGATTTACGGGGCGTGAATAAACATTCACTATGGCTAGGTTAAAAGAGTTTGGCAACTTCAGGAGTATACACTGGATGTCTTCAGAGTGAGTGGCCATAGTCTCTGCCGTGCAACCCAAATGAGTAGCTACCCAGGCAGCAAGGCTGCCTGATGGTCGACCTTTCCCTCCCCACCTAGCAGGTACATGGAATGTGGCGAATTCTGCTCTGGAGTGTTCATCCCTGGCCCAGGTCTCTTGAAAAAGGCAAACATCATATTGGTCCACCAAAGATCCCCACTCTACGCAGTTTAAATTGTGCGAAAGACCCGCCACATTCCAGGATAAAAGTTTCAGCGTCTTCAGTTGTAACAGAGGGTTTGGGAAGACCACACTGGCCAATGGCAGTTCAACGCCAGTGGCTGCTTGAGGAGGGAGAGCCATGCATGGAAGAGCTGTACTCACCAAACCATCAATAGCCACATCCATGTTAGGCCCATGGATGTGGGTATGGGGATCCAGAGTATTGCTGGATAGACTAGGTGAACCGCCAGTATACAGCTCCTCCACTCTGCTAAATTCGGTATGGTACCTTAGTTGGCTGTTGCGGGCAATATCCTGCTTGCTGTTCTGTAGTCAGTCCACAATTTCCAGACTGCTAAACCTGTTGTGAGTAATTGGATAGCTCTGGGCAATTGGTTGCCCCTGCCTACCCCTATCTGGCCTTCCCCCCCTTCGGTGCGATACTATGGTCCAATCACTTGCACGCTCTGCAGAATCTGTCAAAGGATAGAAAAATGACAAGGGGTGGGATTGGATAGTTGTTCCAGTACTGTTAAAGTTCAATTACAAACGTGCTCCACAGTGCGGGGATCCCTAAAGTTTACCAGGACGCAGTCACCAGTAATAGTTTTGGGGCTGCGTCCCACCCAGGCGAGCCTACGTACCATCAAAATTTCACTGGTGATATAAGAGGGTAGTGGTCTGTTGTTGTTAAGCCAGTGCGTCACTTTGTTTTTTAAAGACGCAAACGATTCCTGGCCAGGGTTGCTTATTTCAGGGATGCCTGTTAGTACTACCAGATAGGGGCTGGTTTCAGGGGGTAGATCGATTGTAGAATCCCCCTGAGCTACTGCTGCACGTAACGTCTGGCCACTAGCTTTTGATTTTGCTGCAGTGATGGAGGCGATCCTGCTCGAATTAACAGAAAGTCGGGCAGAGTATCGGCAGGAAACAGTATAGAAGGTTTAGTGGCACTTGGAATAGATGGAACCACACATGGGAGAGAATTATCTGTTACAGAGCCATCACAAACAAGTTTCGCTTGAGCATTACCCAGTCCCGAGCTACAAGGTTTTGTCTTATCCATAATGCTCCTTGTAACAAGTTCCAGCTTGGCAAGCTGGTATTCGATGCGCCCAAGTCTGTCTTCTATCAGCCCTAGCGAAGATCTTAGGAGATTGCCCAATTTTGTAAGAAAGAAATCTTCAGTGGTCCTCAAGCCGCCAGAGAACTGAGCTGCATCCTCAGGGATTAGCCCTGGGCCCAGTCCAATTGATGACAGCAACCCCTGGCTAGTCAAATCAATCAGAGGCTGGTACCCCTTCTCTTTTGAAGTTATATCACTATCCCCTGGCCTTTTTGCAACTTTGGGCTTTCTTCCGCCAGCAGTCGTCACAGCAGCCCGCTTTCTCTTTGGTTTGACACCCTCTTGTCTGCCCGGAGGTTTCGAGTAGAGTTTTTCTCAGGGGAATTGGCCAGGGTTGAGGTGACAATAATTTGCGAAGCCTCTGCAGTTATTGGACAAGTAATTAGTGAGGTACGCTCGTGCTCCTGGGAAGCAAGTGGAGTGTCTAGAATTGCAGGAACAAGAGTTGTGTTAGCACGGGTATCGCGCTCAGGTGTCCGAGCGTTAGCAAAATTACCCATTGAGGAGTGAGATCCTGCGACACACGATGCTCCATAAGAGTTATCCCCTGGTCAATGACTAGATTTGCTCTTGTCAAGTGACCCCTTGCATCCGAGGATTTGCTCCTTGACTCACGAGCAGCCATAGTGTAGCTATATGCTGACTACAGACTGCCTGAGGGGGCAGGAAGAGGCACCAGCGTCGATGTTGGAGGGCTGCTGGTCCTCGCAGTCCCTCAAAAATCACTCAGCCCAGGAGAAAACAGTAACTCCTCCCCGAGCGGCACAATAATGTCTCTTCACACAAGTAAGCATTGAGTAGTCCTGAGAGAACGCTTATTATAATGAGTTCCTGAGTGTTTTAAAATAAGACAGATTTGCCCTTGTCTTTTGTGACCCCCGGTTTAATCGATTTTCTCAGAAAAGCTCTAATTGATTGTTTCTTCTGAGCACGATGAGTTGGACCTTCTTCAAGCTCTGTAGTTCGGAATGAAATTAGACTGAAAAGTCTTACCGGCAAGAAAGAATTCAAAATCTCCACCTGTAGTCGCTTTTTCCTTGAGACAGACTTAAGTACATACAGCACATCTCCCACCTTGGAGCTAACAGTGTCTGTCTCCCAGCTCTGGATTTTACCCAAGCACTCTCCAGATTCGTTGTACTCAGAAGTATTGCGGTGCTGGTGTGGTAAAAAAAAAGCCGAGGGAAAAAGCAAATCGAAAGCAGTCTGACCGCAGAGAATGACTCCGCTCAGCGCGTGCCTCCAGAGCCTGCCGCGAGCACTACAGCGCGAACGCCATCCTCTGCAGACCCAGCTCAGGTGTGCCGTCATTCAAAACTGCCGCTATTGCTGTTCCAAGCCGTTTGCCTGCATACACCCTGCTCCATATTTCAGCTGAGGTTTTTTACCAATGTCTGTCATCCTCCAGGGTTTTCCACAATGGCCTTGTGTAATTTATAGGAAAGAACTTGTTCTCGATGCTGCCCCGCCGCCACAATTTCACCCGGAAAGGTGAGAGACCCAGGAGCTGCTCACACTAACGTCCACGTGTAACTGATTGCAGGGGCACCACCTTCAAATAAGTCTTATGCCTCTTATGCCCCTTATGCCTTTAAATGTCTCAAAAATACCTTTAAATGCTAAATTTAAAAAAACGTACTTTTAAAGGCTAATGTCTTTCTCTTTAAACAGTCTCTGTGCAGGCATATGCTAATCGCTTCTCTTAATCACAAAACCAGCCGCCACTGTCTCCTCCCAGAAAAGGGGGCTCACGTTTTATCAAAATCAGCCACTGCCGCAGCCCCTCCTGCCTCTTTTCTCCGATCTCTCCTTCTGACCTGCCTCTGGCCTAGGGACTGCCAGAAAAGTACAGGCGCGGCCGTTGGAGATGCTCATACATCAGAGGGAAGAGGGCGAGGTGCTGCCAAGAATTGCCAAAATCCGAAGAAGCCGAAATTTGCTTTCTATCCTTTCCTTTCGCAGAATGCAGCTGCACAAGAAATCAGAAGCCCCTGAAGCCTGCCGAGGCCATAAATATCCTCTGGATCTCAGAAGGATCACAGCAGAGCTCTGCACGCGCTCTGGAGGAATTTGCCATTGGTGGGGGCGGGACCAGGAATCCTATAGCAAGCAAACATCTCCTTCCACATGTACGCTGATGATACACAGCTTTTTATGACCGTTATATGAAATAACACTCCGGATGGAGGGGGACATACCAAGAAAAGGGAGAACACTCTTTTGGGAGCGACTTTCTAAGGGTTATGACATTCTTCTAGCTGAGCAAGACTGGCCACCACAATTTGTCCGGGAGTGCCCACATGGTGAAGACATCATTATGCCAGCCTTCTCTAATTATATTCCAATTCATTTAAAATATACTTATCCCAGGAAATGGGCAGTAGCCGAGGCTCCTGCATTATATAAAAATCTTGTAGGATGGGATGAGGACTCACCTCACCATAAAATCCAACTTAAAAATCACCCTTCTGCACAAAGGCAGTACCCAGTTAAGCTTGAAGCTAAAAAACAGGTCAGGGAGATCTTAGATCAACTTGAATACCAATGAGTGATTGAGACATGCACCTCATCAATGAACAATCCTTTGTTTCCTGTCTCCAAACCAGACAATACATATCGTCTAGTATTGGATTACAGACACTCAAACTCTTGTTGCAAAACTTTTGCAGTACAAAGTGCACATAGTGCAGCATTAATGAATAACATTCTGCCTAAAAAATAGCAAACCACATTAGATATCTCTAACGGTTTCTTCTGTCAAAACATTGCACCAGAAAGTAGGTATTTGACCGCTTTCTCAATTATGGGGACACAGAGTCAATTCTGTCGTCTCCCTCAGGGATTTAAGAATATCCTGGATTATTTTCAGCTAGAGTAACAGAGTTACTACAAACATATGATGATGAAGCTTTATCATATGAGGATGACATCTATCTAACAGACGATGACTTGGATAGGCACTTGAATAGGGTGAACACAATTATATTGGGATTCACCTCTGAAGGGTACAAATTAAATAAAAAAAATCTAGAATTGCCATTTAAACGTCCTCTTTCTAGGATATGAACTATCAAGTGAAGGCAAAAGCCTGGCAGCCAACTTTTTAGAAAAATGTGCGCTGCCCCAACCCCCAAAAACACTGAAAAACTTACAGTTGATTCTAGAATTCTTACATTTCGGAAGAACATACATTCTAAATTACGCAGAAAGGGTTAAACCTCTCTACGAATTAATCAAACCTGATTTTAAAACAGTTAATAGGACACAAAAACACACCAAAATTTTGCGTTCATTGCAAACAGACTTGTTAGCAACAAAACATTTGCAAACACGCGTAAACGTACGCAACTTAGAGATCCAAATCATTCCAGGACAATGCTGATTCACGTACTTAACTTTTAACAAAGGTGAACAAGTACCAATAGCTTACAAACCACATTTGTACACACAAGCAGAAATGAAGATTACTTCAGCAGAAAAATTCTGACTGGTTCAAACTACAGTAGAAAAAGAAAGAGCCCTTGCACTGGGTAAGCGCATTATGGTCGTTACACCTTTACCTGCCTTAGAGGCAGTGACAAAAGCGAGCATTCCAAATGCTAAAGCTTTACATCCAAGATGGATACAATGGGTTAATTATTTTGCTGCAACAGACGTTGAATACGTTTTTGACCCATATTTGAAAACACAAGCATTTCTACAACACGAACAAGAATGTCCTCTGCCTACTGAAATAATGCCTCTAGAGCAGTATGAATGTATAATTTACACTGACGGATTAGCTCAACCCTCTATGAGGGGTAAACAAGTCTATAGTGCGGCGTGCACGACCGTTAAAGGTCGTTGGCGCGATGGCAAATTCCGACCAATGGTCACTAAAACACAATCTCTAGGAGATTGCACAGCTTAGCGAGCTGAAGTACAAGCATTCAAGATGGCGCTTGAGAATACGGACCCCGAATTCCCCACACTCATAGTGTGTGATTCGTATTATTGTGTTCAATCTTAACACAAATACGGTTTCAAAGATGCAAAAGGTGGCACAATCAAGCATAAATTGCTTTGGGAACAAGTAGTTCAGTTACGACAAGGACTACAAAACACTCACGTGATACGTACACTGAGTCATCAACGTGATGGCGTACATGTTGCAGGGAATTCATTGGCTGATGAAACCCCGAAGGCAGCTGTGCAAACGGATTCCGTAGCTGCCATCACTCGTTCAAAAACAAAAATAGACAGCAAAATAATGCTAGCTATCAATGCTTCAAGCAAAGACAGTGGTAAAAACATTACCGAAAGGTTTTCCACTCAAATACTCGTATATAACTGATGCGAACAATCTTCAGTATGCTCGAATCCCTGGAGTGGGGGATAGAGTAATTCCAAACATGGAACATAGATTAGGACTAATTTTAGCAGCACATGAAGGACTCGCCTCTGCTCATGCAGGTGTTTCCGCCATTTGTCATTATTAAAACAGAGATACTGGTGGCCGCGCATGAGGAAACAGACCAGAAACTATGTTTTTGAATGTGAAATTTGCCAAAAGATGAAAGTCTCTACTGTGAAACATCCTGTGCAGATGCCCCTGTTAATTTCAGATAAACCATTAGCTTGTGTTTACCTGGACCACTGCGGTCACTTACAGAGGAATGGTAACTATAAATATATCATGGTCGCATTGGATTCATGTTCAAGATTCATTTGGATATGGCCTCAGCGCTCAGCACATACGCAGTCGGCATGCTACATTCTGACCAGGGTCCTGCGTTTAGCTCTTGTGCTTAAAAGGAGGCCATGGCCAAATTGGGCATTGAATTGCATTGCATTCCATCCTGAGGGAAATTTAGTAGTGGAGAGAAAAAAACGGGACAACAAGCAATCCATAACAGCTAGGGGAATTAGGCTCGGGTGACAGGTGGGTCATACATCTAATAAGTGTCCAACGTAGTCTTAACAATCTGCCAAGAAGTTCTCTAGGGGGTATCACTCCATATGAAGTCCTTTTTGGGACCAGAATGTTAGTATTGGACCTCAATTGTCAGACTTCAGTGGTAGACCAAAAACCCTTTGATATCAAAGACCGTTTGGCTGTTTTACAGGACTTAAATGAAATGAGAACGAAACAAAGTTACATGTTCCTGAAGCCAACCACCACTGAAGAGAAACCAACCGTCCCAGCAAGGCCTGTCTGGATTCCTAAGCTTGGGGATCTAGTCAGAGAAAAGATCACCCAAGAAGACATTTGGGCCTTCTTACAGACAACCAGTACCTGTCCTAGCAATCCACGAATCAAGAACAGTATTACTGCCGCCCCTTGCTGGTAAAAAGGAGAACAGGTTTGTGTCCATCGACCTGGTCAAATCACATCATGTGGCCGATCATAAGCCGTTGGCCAAGTGGCCAATGTAGCAGATGCCCTAATCTGGCTACTTTCCGAGAGGTTTAAACTGAGAGACTCATCACCTTTGAAGAATCTGCAGTGTGAAAAGAAGGACTATGAAACAAAGCAATGGAACTTGTACCTCTTGAGGCCCAAATAACAGTTTGTCAAGAAACACCTGCAAGTGGTTACAGTGGTTCCAGTGGTTCAACGAATCCTGATGCAATCCCAACAATTGACAGAACTGCCTCTGGCTATTTCATAACATTTTCCGAGGAACCCAGTGAACCTGAAATGACGCCAGTAAAAAGAACTGTGAAAGAACAAACAACAGACCTTTTTCAGCACCTGGAAAAGACTTATCTGGTTTCACCATGTATTGAACTTTTGATTGTGTTGGGTGTGCTTTTTCTTCTACTTTGGTTGACTCTGGTAATAACTTTGGGAATACTGATAAATGGAAGATATGTTAAAAAGGACACAGCAAGAACATCAACTTACTACTCATGCCACACAAATCATCTCATCGTGAACAAAGAGATTTGTCATCAGTGAACATCACAGCTGTTTCTATACTTGGTGGTATAGCTTGGGACAGAACTGACTATGACATTTTTGGCCCTGCGTAGCTGTTGAAGATTCCACACCAGTTCCAGATTTCCTTGAATGACTTTGTTTCATCAAGTACCTTTTCCGATGATTTGGACTTCGAGACTGTTAATAATATGATGTCAGACTTAGAAATGTCTGCTGTATTTACAAATCATGAATACTCAGAAGGTTCATCAGATTATGAACAAATGTATTAATTTAATCACTATGGCCATCATTTGTTGCATAAATCTGCAATCCCTAGAAATGTATTAATGTATAACCAATGGGAACATTGTCCTACGCCACCAAAGGGTAGCTCAAAACATTTTCTGGAAAATGTTTATACTTTTCAGGTTTTAATACTTCCAATCCAGAATCATTTTACTTTAAAATGTTAATAAGACAGGAATGAAACGTATGTTGACAAATACCAAGCAAATTTATTCTGCAGCCTTTTATGCTCAGCTGTCTTCACTAGGTTTTGACTTTTGGAAAGACAACATTGAGACAAAATCTGTCTGGGGCACACAATATTGGCAAGTGCAGTGGATAGAAGCTTTATTTAGAGCCTGCATCATCCCAGAGCAAATTATGTTTTTGAATGACACTGGCCAACAGACATCTTGTCTTGGGTTCACCAAGATAAAAGACCTTAACAATCCATCCATACCTACACCTGATAGCAATAACACTTTAGAGGGAGAGGTCGATGTACATACTATTTTGCATCACAACAGACCAGATCCAGATTGGAAAAAATTGTTAATCTGGCCCACAGACACAAACACCTGTCAAGATAGTTTCCTGAATAATACACAGGGGTTCACATTCACTAGGTCAGCTCCAAGATATTTTCAGGGACAGCATCCAGGAATAGTAGCAACATACAATGTAGGGAAGCTGTGCCTTGAATGGCTACATAGATCTACACTTAAGGATGTAATACAACACTTGTCTTTACTTAAAGATGGCGATGATCTTAGCAAATTCTTGCTAGGACCAGGAAAACCGCACCATAACGTTTTATATATGCTGATATCTATGCTGCTTATAATGAAGCATGGAAGATTACGCAAGCAGAGACTACAGAAGGAATACGAGAAATTGATTGTATTAACTTAGTGAAAACTCTCTCTGTAGTTGACAATGGGTTAACGGCTCTGTTGTCCAGGATATATTCTTTGGACAGCATAGTATCCTCTGCCATTAACATCGTGGAACAGGACTTGGTCATGTTGCAACATGGTCAGTCGCAAATACGTTCTATCATGCTATTAGGTTGGACGTTACAAAACCTTCATTCAGGCTATGTGCCTTGGCGTTTAATCAATACTACGTCACTGTTTTCGAGATTAAATCTCACTGATAAACAGATCAAACTGGCACAGAGGGGAGCAGACTATACGGTGCTGAGCATTGAAAAACTGGAAAGATTGCCATTAACTGTTTCTGAAAAGCCAGCCACAGAATGGATTATACACGGAACAATAACTCTGCCTGTTTCAATTTTCCATTTTCAATATTGTCTAAAACACATAACAGCAGGCACATATGAAAGGTTGGGTAAAGAATACATCAAGACATCCTGGGAATTACCATAAACACACAGATGTTGGAGTGGGGGAAAATAAGTGTTTCTTAGTGGTAAAAATTGTGAAAACACACTTAGCGGTTCTTTCCTTTGTCAGAGTATTAATTTACATCGAGCCTGCAATGGTTCCTCTAACAACTTATCCTCCCACCTGCAATGTTTACCAGCTGCAGTGATTGATCCAATTTTTGTACAGCTTTCTAATGGAATTTACCTAATGTTGAACGATCACAGCTGCTGTGGCATGTTGCCAGGTTTACCCTATCTAGTAACTGTGTCAGCCAGGGTCATTTGATGTATGCAAGGATTGTTTCCAAAAAACATGGCTTTCTGGGAGTTGCCGCCATGGCCTTCACTGAACATCTCTTCTATATGAATTGAACCTTTAAGCAGAATGAAACCATTCTTTTGCAAAAAACTGTGCCACTGACCTCGGCTAAAGAGACCTATGAACTGCAAGTCACAAGGAATTCTGCAGAGAGACATGCCCTCTTAACTACAAATTGCCCTATACATTTCTCAGAAATGTTAAGTCATATCTTAAACATGTCTGATACAACCGGTATTGTACATGTATGTAAGACAGTTTTTTCAGGACTGTTAGCACCTTTTGAAGCAGTCCTAGGAATATTTCCAAACTTCGTGCGTTTGGCGGAATGCCTCTCATTTTGGGACTCCTTGCAGGGATACTATTTTTGCTCCTACTGCTGCGTTATGGCAAGTCATTCCACAAGCGACACCCAGTTCACCGTGGAGACAGCTCTACTGGCGATGAAGTGTTGTGAGCGCATCGTCCACATTTTGGGATTAACTTGTTTAAGAGAAGTACCACACGGTTTCTGTCATTCAGACCAATTTGGCAAGATTGCATCTTGCCTGTTCTGTGCTGCCTGCTATGCGGAGAAGAATACGTGCTAGACACATGTCTGACACAACCATCAGTCATGACAACATACGTTGATACTTTGCTTGAACCAGTAGCGGCCCATGCACTGTGTTGTCCCCAGCGGCTACCAATTCTGATGACGGCATTCATTGAGATCTTACAGATGCAAAATGCTGACGGTGAGGTACGAGAGGAAACAGGCACACAGGTATCATCCACTACGAACATTGCTAATGCGACCAATGCTGACAGCGATGCTTCACATCTATGTGCGGTTGATCTTCCTAACAAGGTAATCCAAATCTCACCTACAATGGTAGACACATTTTTTACAGATTTAGAAGATTTTATGTTTTCTCCAAACAATAACACTGACTTTTGATTTGCACACAGTGTTCTGAGAGACTCTGAAATTTGACCTTCATTTTTTCAAAACAAAGTTCTAACTTTGGGACTCTTTTTTTCTATGATTATTCATTTTTCCAAATTTGTATTTTTCATTTTTTTGGCACAAAGTAATCTGCTTAAAGTAGAACTATTCATAGAGAAGTAGAATTCTTTGAAAAACTTCCAGAGACAATATTTGACCTTGTCCTCATACCAACAGTTATATGTATTATGACATGAAATGGTTTTGGCACCTTTTCTTTCCTGTATTTACGAGTCATTTCACAAATGTATTTTCATGATTTATTCAGACAGCATTTACAAATGTCAACTATATGCTTGGAATGAAACATTGCTTTAAATGTGTACAGCACAAATGTTCTTTTCGTGTACAACCAGTACCATTTCATTTTCATGTGGTTTGGGTGGGTTTTAACACATCATGTTTAGATATGTTTTCCATGTTTAGAACGTAGTAATGTCGTACATAAGAAAGTGGAGTGGTTGTTGTATGGCATTTTAGATTCGAATGGACTTTCCCGATTCATGCCCATATATAGATACAATTCACGTTGCCATTATATAGGCATAGAAATCAAGCCCTTATTTAGGCATAGCCCATGCTACCCAAATACAGGCATGGCTACTTCCATCCGTTCACCAAACGTCACAACGATTTCTTGGAAAACCAGCTTAAGCCGTTTGGGACTTCCCCTCGCTTGAATATTGATTTCTCCAAGAACTCAGTTAGTTTTACAATGAACATCTATTACTTAGGGCAGGGCTTTCCAAACTGTGTGTCGTGACACAGTGCTGTGTCGCCTCCCATTTGTGGGTGTGTCGCGTGACAATGACATCTCCGGGCGTGTCCAGGCAGATTAGGGCAAATGCGTCCTTGGATGTATTCAGTAACGCAGTACGGCTGAGTAGAGAGCCAGAATGCAAGAGCATTAACCCCTTAAGTGCTGCGCACGACCAATGGTCGTCAGCAGCGCTACCTCCCCAGTGCTGCGCACGACCATTGAACGTCCATTCAGCACTAGTTCTAATGGACAGCACAGCACTGGGGAGGAATGTGTAATAGCAGCTATGGAGTTAAAGGGGAAAAAGCCAGAGTGCGGAAGCGAGAGTGAGGCTGCACCTGCATGAGAAGGGACAGCAGGGACGCGCGCAACAATAGAGCTCGATGGTCATTGTCTGCTTCTGTTGAGTGATGCACATTGGAACGCAGTAAGCGAGCCTCATTGGCTGCACACGTCCGCTGTCAGATTGTGTACGATGATGACGAATGGCAGGAGAGTGTTTCACTGCTCACTGACTGCAAGCAATCTGGATGTCAGGTGTGAGTGTCCTGGAAGGCAGTATGCATGGTTATCAGCCCTGGGGTAGCATTCGACATGGAGATTGTACACCTGATGTTTTACTGTCACACATTGCAAGTGGGGATTGTGCACAAGAGGTATGCGATCAGGAAGCGCTTGGAAGGTGGGACAGTAGACATATATAAAGTGTCTAAATCCCCAGTATATCACTAGGCCTTTTTTCTCCATTTAGTAATACTGCTCAGTCCTGGTGAATGTCCTCCTAGCATAGTAAATGAAGTATTTTATACCTCTGTAGTCTCTCTGGACCAGCACTGCCCAGGCCGCATGAGCTGATGTCCACCAAGATTACTGTGTCTCGGCATGGAGAAAAGTGTGCCATTGTGGTATCCCCTTGCAGGACGCCCTTGGTCTTTTGGAAGCCTCCTACTGTAAAGGCTGCCATACCTAAGCAGTGTACATCATATAAGTTCCATCAGATGTCCCTGAAGCTGTCCACTTTGTCATTTGCTAAGCCCTCTTGAATTACAGGTCAGTTTTTAAAGGTAAGTGGTATCTAGAAATGCTGTGCTGCCTCCAGTAAAATATACTTACTTCTTCAGATGTCTGTTTTGGGAGAAACGGTGCACGGTGTTCATTATCCGGTAAGAATGTTTCAGCCAGGCTTGGATTTTTATTTGCATTATAATTTGTTGTTCTTAATCGTACCAAAATGCAAAAAAAAAAAGACCAAGTTGAAACACAGTGAATACGTAGAAAACACTTTTCCCCCAACCATTACAAGGGCACTTGGTTAGTGCGCTTCAAATTCTAGTGCTTTGCAGATGTTTTAAGACCTTCTTACTGTTTTTAGTTGCTCAAATGGGTGTAATTTCTGACATTTATATTTGTCCCTTGTCTTCATTGCTTGATTTTGTTCGTGAGAAAGTGTCACTCATAATTGCACTGAAATTATGGAAATGTCACACATAGCAAACTAACACTCGGTAGCTAAGTGTGCGTGCTATAATTTTTAAGAAAAGCAGGCTTGCTAGGGTAGGAATGTCGTCCTTTCGAAAACATGATCATGAATGGAATGCATCTGCTATTTATATAATTTCTATAGATTCGGAGAAATTCATTTACTTTGGAAATGTATATGTGTTATATTTCAAATTATATATATATATATATATATATATTTTAGAAAATCAATGAAAGGTTTTAGTGAGAAATGTTGTTTCCCCATACATTTTGATACTTACAATTTCTATGACATATATGTATTTGTCCTTATCTCTTATATCCGGTTAATTTTACCTCAAAGTGCTTAATGGAAAAACATATGACTCGTCCTATTTTATGTTGCCTTTTGGCACGCTGCGCTGAGGAAAGCGGTCCCGCCTGAGTTCAATGCGCAGAGACCGGCTGATAAGTTGCATGATTGTTTTACCACTCACAGTTCCCCCTTTCTGATTGGAGTTTTGTATAACTCATATTCAGCAAGGCAGCAGTCGGACTTTGTGCATGGTTGAAAGGGTTGGCAGTGCTTGCACCCCCACATTTTGTGCCGTAGATCACTGGGGTATGTGTCAATGTGTGCATGATTATATTCTTGTTTCAGGCACAAACCTAACCTTGCTTACACCCAGTTTTGCCAGTCACTGTCTTTGTTAGAACAGATTCACCATTGCTTTATTAACCTTCCTGCTTTCTCACATTTGCTTGAAAATGGCAAATGCACTATTTGCCCACTATTGTTTCAAAATTTTCTCGGGGGTAGAACCCCCCGAACCCTTCTTAGGTGATTCGGGCGAGCACGCTCGCATTACCGTGTCGCAAGATGAAGATTATTGAAAAGGTGTGTCACCCACATGAAAAGTTTGGAAAGCTGTGCCTTAGGGGTTCATTCATGATGTTCATATGCCCGACTTTACATCAGACATGGTATTTCTAAACACCTTCAAGGTATAAATATACCTTCACTTGCTATAGCAAAGTACGGTGGTTCGGAGCAGTTCTATGACCTACTTGCCCAAAGCAGCTCGCTACAGCAAGTGCCAAAGGAAGCTGACTTGCCAGCAGATGCACTGATCAGGAAGCTGCTCTCCTCTGCTGATAAATCCAGCTCCAGTGTTTCTGACTCCCCTTGTGGGGTGTTGGGAAATCGAGTCCCGAGACAGAGATACCAGACCTCCTTCATTCTGAAGTATGGAGCTGATTAGAACCAAGAGAAACCTTCAGTAGATTCTTGGCAAAAACGAAACCTATGCTAAAGACCATACTTACTTCTTCCTTCGTACTAGACCTAGGTTAGGTACATTGGGGTAGGCGTATTTTAGAAGCACCAGTTGAGTATTTTAGTCTGTTATTTATGTATGTATTTTTATATGGCTTAGAAACCATACAATGCTATTACAGTATTATTTTATAATACTATTCTCGCTGCATGCATTATACTTTGCATTCTGCCTAACGATTGTAGCAGTTCACCTCTCTTGCATGAGAAAGAAGACTGTTCAATAAACCTTTTATTGAAAACGCCCGTCTCACTATTTCTCTGGGAACTCTGTAGAAACGAAGCATGCACGATTGACTGAGTAAAATAGTTATCTATTGTTTCTACCACTCTGAAGATAGTTTTTCCAATCCTAGGGAAACAAAGTTGTCATGTTTATGCAGTTGTCAGAAACTAATCCCTTCTTGTGAATTCGAGAACGTTTCTAGTGACCTCTGAGCTAGCTGGCACTCACAATTACGTTTAGTATATTTGATAGAGACCTACTGACATAATCCTACATCAAATCTTTAGGATATAATATTCCAGTGTGCAGAGCCTATTGGGAATATAGGAATGACACTACAATAAGAGCTAGACGTCAATGCAATGGAGGACAAAGCCACACAGCTTATTATCACCTTTAAGAGACACTACGGTTTGGAGGCAGATTTTGAATTTTTGCAACCACTATATGTAAGAAATATGAATGCACGAGTATTTAAACGAGTAACAATTAGAATAGCAATTAATAATTCTATTTTAGCACTACTCATACCAACGAAAAGTGTCAGAGCACTTTAAATCACTCTCACACATTGACAATTAATCATACAAGTATATAAATCAATGTATATGATGGTTTCAACGCGTAGGAATCACACCCCTTCTCCACTGTTAGGGATTATATGGTAAAAGTGCACACTTGGGTGAAAAGCAGTCACAATTTTAAATGTAATGCATGGAGTTGTTTGAATTAATAAAAGGACCTCTGAGTAAAAAGTAGGACCTCACGTACTTATCTATATACAACGCAAATCTGTAATCGGCATGTGCACGATGGATCACTGACATAATATCGAGGGACATAATATCGACTACCAAAAATATTGGCGACAAAATATCGACAGAGAGAATATCGACTTTGTATCTACAAACAGGTAAGTACAAAAATATCGAATAAAAAATATCGTTTACAAAAATATAGTTTGTAAAAATATCGACTTTATTAAAATCAATGTCAAATAAAATTAATATTAAAAATTGTTTACTAAAATATACTTAAAAATACTTAAATTACCTTATAATAATTAAATAATTAATTAAAGTTATAAAAAATCTTTTTTACAATCATATTTGTTAAAACATATATATATAGTAACATAATATAATTAAAAAATATCCAATATTATTACCGTAGGATAGCGGAAGTGTAAAATTACTATTCCCACTCCAGAGAGTGCAACAGTAGATAAGGCGTTGGATAGCGTAGAGGTAAAAATTACTATTCCCACTCCAGAGAGTGCAACAGTAGGGAAAGCGTTGGATAGCATAGGGGTAAAAATTACTATTCCCACTCCAGAGAGTGCAACAGTAGGGCAAGGGTTGGATAGCGTATGGGTAAAAATTACTATTCCCACTCCAGAGAGTGCAACAGTAGGGAAAGCGTTGGATAGCGGAGGGGTAAAAATTACTATTCTCCCTCCAGAGAGTGCAACAGTAGGGAAAGCGTTGGATAGCGTAGGGGTAAAAATTACTATTCCCACTCCAAAGAGTTCAACAGTAGGGAAAGCGCTGGATAGCGTAGAGGTAAAAATTACTATTCCCACTCCAAAGAGTGCAACAGTAGGGACAGTAGATACTTCTTATATTATTTTAAAATAATATATATATATATATATATTAATATCTATAACAAAAAATAATTAAAAGTAATTACCAAATTAATATAATATAAAAATTAATTAATTACAAATACTAATTTAATTTAATCATTACAATTAGTTATCTAGTAATACTAATTAATTACAAATTAACAATTAATTAATTTGTAATAAAAATTTACTTAACAATTAAAATCTTATAAATACCCCAAAAAAATAACATATGTAATTAGTTATAATTAAATTACTTTCCACCCTATTCCCCTATAAACCCACAACCCACTACAGAAAATAAATGAGTTAAATTAACATAATCATCAATTAATCAATTAAATGAAATTAATTGTCAATTAAAATGTAATTAATTACAAAATAAAAATTAATTACAAATTAATTATAAACAAATACCAATAAATAAATTTACATATTTCATTAATTATAATTAAATTACTTCCCACCCTATTCCCCTATAAACCCACAACCCGCTACAGAATTAAATTACGCAAAATTTAAATAACATTAAATTCATTAATTAAATTACATTATAACATAAATAAACACTTTTATCACATACAATACACTATAGAAATTTGATATTATTAAATGTTCGATATTTTTATTAACCTATATTATGTACTTCGATATTTTGACTATCTATTTTTTAAAATTCGATATTACATTACTTACCTTCAAAACAATATTTTTGATGTCTATATTCTGTCCATTCGATATTCTGTCCAGCCTATATTTTGTACTCAATATTATGTCAATTCGATATTTTGAAGTCGATATTTTGTCTGTTTACCGTGCAAGATACACATTGTCGCTCTATGCTACTTTTGGAGTCAAAAATGTGACTAGACAAAACACAGAACTCTGCAGCTAGTGCATTATCCCAAGAGTTATCTTGCCATTATCATTATTCCCTGTGATTTACTGGGAAAACTAAATTCTCTGTGGCAGGTGCTTTAACCCCATAAGATATTTTTAAATGCAGCCTTCTCAACATTGAAGCACAAACAGATTTACTGTCACGTTCCTCCTTGTTCCCAAATTTCTTAGTGGCAGTGTCTGTCAGACTGCTTTTTTCGACTCCCCCCACCCTCTTTTTATTGCCCCACCCTGTCCTCTAATTTATGGGTTCCCAGAGTAAAGTGTTTCCAATTCCAGCACTGAATGCGTGACTTACAGGCAGAGAGATGCTTGCGGCAGGTGCAGTCACCCACCAAATTTCCCCTTTCGCTGTACAATGTTTTCACGTGACTGCGTCCGCCTCTGGCGGAGTCGGACTCGCCCTTTCCTGAGAGCGACTGGTTCAGCGCCCACACGGTAAACTTGTGGCATAAATTCCGCTTTAGGGAAACAATCAGCTTTCTGTCCAGATTCGCATCGAGAGCGCTCTGCTGTGGAAACACACCCTCCTTCTGCAGCCGAGCTGGCTTTGAGCTGTTAACATGAGTGAGCAATAAAACCAGAAACCTCGGTTACAGACTTCTCTAACAGACAGGGGAGGGATATCAAGCTCAAAGGGCCACCAAGCAGAGGGGCAAGAGTGAGTTAAAGTTTTTCCAAAGATAAGAACTTTAAGCTTAACAATGGTGATCTTCAGAAGCATCCATGAATTGACTGAAGTCAAGAAAAGTTGCAAATTGGCAATACTAGATGGCAAAGAATCATCAAATCGAAAAAGAATCTGCATGCCATCAGAGTAAGAAAAAAAAGTTATGCCAAGAGACCGAATGAGGTGAGTGACGGAAGCAACATAATGTTAAATAGTCTGGGACCCAGGGGGAGCCCTGAGTCACACCTGGCGGAAAATCAAGAAAGTTGAGATAACTAGCAAACTATTGCCACACCTTAACCCCTAATTTATGTGTTCCTGGAGTAAAGTGTTTCCCATTCCAACACCGAATCTGTGACTCACAGGCAGAGAGATGCTTGCGGCAGGTGCAGCCACCCACCAAACTTCCCCTTTCGCTGTAGACTGTTTTCACGTGACTGCGTCTGCATCTGGCGGAGCCGGACTCGCCCTTTCCTAAGAGCGAGTGGTCCAGCAGCTACATGGTAATCTTGTGGCATAAATCCCGCTTTAAGGAAACATTCAGCTTCCAGTCCAGATTTGCATCGAGAGCACTGTGCTGTGGAAACACACCCTCCTTCGGCGGCCGAGCTGGTGTTGGCAGAGTCGCCTTGTTACCTTACAGAGAAGAAAAAGAAAGTGTAAGAAAAGAAAGTGAAACTTACGGGAGAAGGCACAGACATCGGTAGGGAGGGAAGGAGGGAGAAAGCACAGACAACTGGGGAGAGAAGAAGGCATGGACAAAGCTGCATGACCACGAAGGAAGTAGAACACCCCCGTGTAACAAGGAAGTAAAGGGGCCAGTAGCCATGGGAGGTTACAAATGACCTCACGGCCATACTAAGGCGGGACTAACTCGCCTATTATAGAATCACACACCAGCATTTACGAACGACAAAGACAAAAACCAATCAAAAATATGGGCAGAGAGTGGGGGCCGCTTCTCTCCCATACTTGACTACTGCATGCCTCGCAGAGGTAGCAGCGCATGCGTGCTGCCGCTAAAGCTCGTCCTGAAAAACAGGTTTCAAATAATACACTCTAAATTCACATTTTGTCAACTACATAAAGAAAAAAAAGCCGCAATTTAGGTGCACACAAGGGGTGGGTGTTAAGTTATGCTAAACCTAGAAATGTGTAAGTAATTTAAAAGCATACTTCTTTACATGTATGTGGAGAACATATTCCCCATTCACCACCCTGCAAAAAAACTGAACTTTTACCTAACATTATTCTTATCTCCTTCTGGAATTCACTGGCAGACTCTTATTTAAGTAGTAAATAATTATAATTCGGATGATGTTTTCTTTCATAATCAATATGAGGAGGGTTTCTCACAAGGAGTGATTGAATGAATGTGGATATAGAATTTCTAAAGCACGACGGTCACCCAGCCGGGAATCCTGGCGATAAGGAGGAGATGGGAAGAAGGAGTGGAAAATCACAGAAGTAACAGAATTTGTCTGAATTTAAGGTGTTTGTCTGTATTGCGACTAATGAAAAAAAGTGAGTTCTAGAATTTAGCTGCCTGTTGAGAAAAGGAATTGTCGCCCTATCTTGAGTGCAAGATCTTTAGTTCAACTAGAAGGAACGCAGCAGTGGAACGAAGATTATGGGGTGGGAATTAGGAAACAGTTTAGGTTGCAGAAAAAGTGGGCTGATCTTATAGAACGCACTGTGTGTCATGACGTGACCTTTTAAAGGACGCGTGCAGGCCTGGACTGGCCATAGCGGTCACCAGGCATTTTCCAGGTGGGGGTAGGTTTTCGAGCGGTGGAGGCCGGTTTCGTCCGTTTTGCAGCAGTGCTGCAATATCGGCCTTCTGTAACAAAAGTGGCAGCAGTGGTGCCAATGCAGGAGGCAGCAGTGCAAGAGCGCCAGCAGTGCCTCTCACTAGCACCCCCCTCCTCATCCCACCCCGGGGGCCGGTACAGCTCAATTGCCAGGGCTGGTTTGTGTTCCGACTCCAGCCCTGATAGGGAGCAATGACGTTTGATAATGCTATTGGGAGATGCTATTTTGATGGATTGAAAATGAGCATCACTGCAGGTTGTAGAATCTGAAGGAGACCATGGACAGAGTGTTGAGGAAGACCAAGGTAAAGAGAATTGCAAACTTCAAGCCTGGGTAGAAGGACTGATTGAACCACCAGCAGACTGTGAAAGATGCAAGAAAGGACGTTTTTTTATGTTGAGACTACGCAGACTTGTTGCTTTGAGCTGTTAACATGAGTTAGCAATAAAACCAGAAGCCTCGGTTACAGACATCTCTAACAGGCAGTAGAGGGATATCAAGCACAGGGGGCCGCCAGGCAGAGGGGCAAGAGTGAGTTTGTAGCGTAGTTCCTATTTTCCCAATAGGCCCTGCGCATTGGAATAACATAAACAGTAGTATTGACGTAGAAGTGCGGATCTTCCAGGCCTCTACTGACTATGCTAAACTTAATTGGGTTTGTTACCAACTAGCTCAGAGGTCACTGGAAACTTTCTTGACTGAAATAGGAAGTGATCAGCTTCCCTGGCACAGACAAGAAGGGATTCAGTTTTCCAACAACCGTGCAACATGACAACTTTGCTCCTCAGATCAAGAGTCAATCTCTAGGGTCGTGTGAAACAATAGACAGTTATTTTACTCAGTCAGGTTGGTGCAGATTACTTTCACAATATGTAGAGAATAGAGAGACGGGCGTTTGTCAATAAAAGGTTAACATTTATTGAACAGTCTTTCTTCTCGTACAAGAGAAATGAATTGCCACAATTGCAAGACTTGTTATTATAAAAAGTACGTACAGTAAGATAAGTATTGCGAAATAATACTGTAAAAGCATTGATATGGTTTCTTAGCCATACAATGGTTTAAAAGGAATAAAACATATATACATTCATATATACATTAGGCTAAAATACTCAACTGGTGCTTCTAACTACGCCTACCCCAGTGTACCTGACCTAAGCCTAATACTTGGGAGGGGAGTAAGTGAGTAGCTTTAAGTTAAGTTGGTTTTGCCAAGGTTTGCTTCAAGAATTCTCTCTCAAGGGTTTAGTCAACACCATACCTCTGGAATAGAATGATGGAGGTCTGGTATCTCCCTCAGGACTCGATATCCCAGTCACCCGCAAGGGTAGACTAGAAACGCCGTAGCTGGATTTCTCGGCAGGAGAAAGGCAGCGTCTCGTCTTCAGCGCGTCGAGGAGGAGGAGGGGCAGCGTCCGCGGGCATCTTGCATCTGCTGGGCTCTTGCAGGGGACGGCTGTTCAGCTCCTAAGTTCACCACACCATCGTTCGCTAGTTAGCAGCGATAGCAGTAGCGATAGCAGCTATGGTATCATCAGCATGACAGCTTCTTCAGCAGCAGCGAGATAGCTGGCAGCATCAGCTTCAGCGATGGCATTAGCGTAAACAGCAGACAGCGTTTGCTTAAGGCAACGTTGGTAATATTTATACCTGAAAGGTGCCTTGTTTGACGTAAGCTTGCTGGACATAAGACGTCAATAAAGATGTCACTAGGAAGTGATCGTCTATCAGTGCTCATTAGAGTTCTATTACTAATCAAAACACAGCAAGCGGGGATTTCCAGGTTTGCTGAGTTTTTATCTTGTTGAAGAACTCGGAGTGTTAATCTAGGAATCTCAGATAGTAACTTCTGCTCTGTCATTGCACTAATTGGTTGCAAGGGAAGTGGCAGAGAAAGCTATTCTGGAATGTGGCTCTGTTCGTGTGAGGCCAGAGACGAGTTTCTGAATATTGCACTTGAACGGTTATGCCAATATAGGGAATAAATGGATTTATGGCCGAATAGGGGCATAAGGTCACAGTATCGATCAGGATCCTAGATTAGAACGCCACAAGTTCAAGTTTTTCCAAAGATAAGAACTTTAAGCTTAACAACGGTGATCTTCAGAAGCATCCTTGAAATGACAGAAATCAAGCGGAGTTAGAAATTGGCAATACTAGATGGCAAAGAATCATCAAATCAAAAAATGTATAGGCATTTATATAGCGCACTACTTACCCGGAGGGTCCCAAGGCGCTTCGACCGCTGCAAAACCCTTCCTGGCTTCCCTGAGAGATGGTCCCTTAATGGGTATCTCCAGGGTGAGACCAGGCATCCCCGGCAGTCTGGTGGGGCCGTTAGTGAAGATGAGGCAAGCTAATGCCCAGAGTTGCCGAGTGTGATCGCTGATCAGAGTGGGCCCCGAGGCGAGAGAATTATCGAGTCCGCTGACCCTGGTCCCGAAACCTGCCGCGCCGGGAATCGAACCCTGGTCCCGGGCCGTCCTCTGCTCTCGGGTCTGCCGCCTCTAACCAGTGAGCCACACTACTTCACTTCACAAAAAAGAATCTGCATGCCATCAGAGTAAGAAAAAAAAGTTATGCCAAGAGACCGAATGAGGTGAGTAAGGGGAGCAACATCATGTTAAATAGTCTGGGACCCAGGAAGAGCCCTGAGTCATACCTGGCGGAAAACCAAGAAAGTTAAGATAACTAGCAATCAATTGAAGGACAATCTTTCTGAGTCCAATATTATGAAACCGGGATTAAAGAATTGAACTGGAGACTTTGTAAAAGGCTGTAGTTAGATTAAGGAGGATTTAGGTATCTGAGCCTCCATTGATCTAATAGCAGCCTTAGGTCATCAAGAATCACATGTAGTGAGATATTGGTTGATTTACCTCCTTTTTGAAGATTTTAATGGCAGAGGAAGAAGCGAGAGGGGGGGAAGTAGCTAGGAACTTTAGGGTCTGTTGTAGGTTTTTTTTAAAAAAGGGGGTACAACCATGGCGTTTTTTTTCCAACAAGAGGAAACAATCCCTTAAATGAAAGACTGGTTGCATAGATCTCGAAGCATTGGACCAATGGACGATGAATCTGAATGAAGGATGTGGGCAGAGCAAGGATCAATGGGAGAACCAGGGGGCATATTATCAAGGGGGTTTATCTCCGCTTTTTTGGCTTTAAAAGCCAAGAAAGCGGAGATAAAATTATCTCCCTATTACCAAGCTGTCGCTAACACCAGTTAGCGACAGCTAATAGGAGATAGCGACCATCTTGGGCCCCGCTTTGCATGTCAGTGATATTTATCACTAATGACATGCAAAGTGGGCGTGCCAAGATGTTAGAGACTGGAAACAGTCGCTAACATCGCTATCTCCTATTACCAACTTTTGGAGATATTCGCGCTAAGCGCGAATATCTCCAAAAGCTAACACCTGCCCTGAGCAGTTCTTAGCCATGTTATCCAATGGGAGGTGGATAACATGGCTAAGAGCATTTGCTCGATAATGCATGAATATCGCTGACTTTTCAGCGATATTCATGCATTGCGGCCGTTTTTTATCGCATTTGCGATAAACCTTGCTAATAGCAAGGTTTATCTGCGAAAAAAATCGCCGATGTGCGGCGAAAATTTTTGTCTCTAAACAAGTTAGAGACAAAAATTATCGCTAGTTGTTGGTAATATGCCCCCGGATTTGATGCTTAGAAGGAGATTGTTGGTTATTTTCAAGGTGAAGGGTGACAATGTGAAGGGTGAGAGTCTGAATCAAGCAGGGGAGAGGGAGAAAGGAAAATGTGTGTACTAACACAGGATCCTAAGAGATGATAGGAGAAATAAGGGAGTCACAGATATTAATAATTTTGCCATGGAAAATTTGAAAGTGAATTGCAGAGTCCTATTGCGAAGCAGTAATCTTGTTAGAGCACCAAGCCGGATAAGTTAGGGGGCTGACAATTTTTAGAATACTCTTAGAGGAGTTGACTGAAAGAGATATTTTGTCTGCATAGTAGATGGCTTGCATGGAGCATAATGTGGCTTTGTAGAAATGGAGAGTAGCTGGAAACACAGTACGAGAGGATGAAGAGTAAGACTGAAGTCAGGTACTTTTGTATTTTTTGCAGAGTAATTTGAGACTGTGCAGTGTAATGATGGCAGGGGTTTTGAGAATTTGGTAATTGGAATAAGAGAATTCATTGTGGATAAGATCTAAAAATTAAATTGGTTGGATGTCATATGGTGGTGACGGGAAGTCAAATAAAGTAGGACTAGAAGAAGAAATAGAGTGGGTGAAAGGTGGCATGGAGAGTTTCCGCCAATGCAGTAAAGAAGCAATATTAGGAAGAGAGTGTGAAGAAGACCAGGAGAGAATAGGTTAGGTTGAAGGGGACAGTGATCCTACCAGATAGGGGAGTAAGGGACCCGACTAGATATATTATCAGTATTGAAGAAAATCAAATCTAAGGTACATTGTGTGTTGTCTGAGAGATGTTGATTGAGACCTACGGAACTACAAGAGTCCAAAAGAAGGGCAGCGTCAGGGCATCTAGGGAAATCTTCCCAGATGTTTCATTTGCCCATCAATATAAAACAAGATACTGACATGACATCAAGGAGGATAAAGTCAATCAAGGAGCCAAAATAAAATAATGACCCAGGAGGGTGGTAGATGCAATCTGGGCCACATGCATTGTGTGTACAAGTTTCCCTAGCGAGAATTAATTTGGGTGATGTGAGAAAGATGATAGTGAGTGGACAGCCCAGGAGGAGACTGTGTGGGGAAAAAAGGCCTACTTAGATGAGTGTGAGTGATATGTTTAGCAGACAAAGTGGAAGGATTAAGCTAAACAAGGTAATCAATTGATTACTAATGTAGGGGGTCTTACCAAGCAGTCTGAAGAGTGATAGGCAGTGTACCTGGTGGTGTATGCTGAAAAGACATTCACAGGTGATCTGCGTCCTCTGGAATTGCTCCTCTTGAAGCTGGCTGACTTCCAAGTGCTGCTGATTCTGGGATAAGATGTTACTGTCATTTCACCAAGAGGAGTGTGGATCCCTTTCTGTACTAAGAGGTTATGTTATGTTAAATAGATTTATATAGCGCTACGTATACCCGAGGGTTTCTTGGCCCTAATAGCTAAGCATAGTACAGGAGCATGATGTGAAAGGATAATTTACAAATTAAAAAGCTAGGTCTTGAGAAGCTTTCTAAAAGCCAGCTGAGAGGGTGCGGGTCTAATATGGAAGGGCAGGATATTCCAAAGTGTGGTGACTCCTGCATGGAAGCTACTGCCGCCGCATCTAGCTTTCTTAAATCTAGATTGTTTAACTGTGTATGTACCCAGAGATCTGAGGCTCCTGTAAGGAGTATACCATGAAATCGAGTTTCTGAAAAATGTTGGACCTGTGCCATGTAAAATCTTAAAAGTAATACAGAGAGTTTTGAATTTGATGCGATTTCTGACCGTCAGCTAGTGTAGATCTTTAATGGTTGAAGTAACAGACTGATGTTTTGGCAGGTTGAGCAGTACTCTGGAAGTATTGTTTCTGCAGATTGGTGTATAGGCCATTACAATAGTCAATTTTTGATAAAATGAGAAAGGTGATAACAGTTTTCCTTCCACTAACTAGAATATAAAGCAGAATCTTTCTAATTATTCTTAGCATATTATAAGAGGTGGATATGATAGAGTTATCTTGTTAACGAGGTTAGGTTTGTTACCGGGAATCACTCCCAGGCATTTAACCTTGTTAGGTGGAGTAGGAAGTGGGCCCATCTCTGGTGGCCAGCAGTCAGGAGTCCACAAACAAGGATAATTTCCGAAGGACATCACTGAATTCAACTTGAGGCAATGCCTGTCCATCCAGGTACAGATTTTTTTTGCATCTGTGAAGCTGAGCACCCGTATTATTGGCCTTATTTGCCATGGAGACCACAATTTGTGTGTCATCTGCGTGGGGGTGAGTGAAAGACCAAAAGATTGTATCAGTGGGGCAAGCTCTGCCAGGTAAAGGTTGAATAAAGAGGGGCTGAGCGAGGACCCCTGCAGCATTCCACACGGAAGTGAGAAGGTTTTTGATCTGAACTTATCTAGTGTCACAGAATTTCCCCTATTAGTTAGACATAATCTAAATAGGTCTAAGGCTACTCCTTTAATACCCATGGTCTCAAGACGAAGGCAAAGTGTAGAGTGATCCAATGTATCGAAGGCAGAGGATAGATCTGATTTAAAGCCAAATTGAGTTGGATCTTGCCCACTGTGTCCCTTCATGAATTGTGTGTGTTGGGAATTCATGATGTTTTCAATGAGTTTAGCCAGGAAAGGGAGTCTGGAAAAAAGGTAAATAATTATCTGGAGTGTCAGGGTCAATGTTAGACATTTTTAGGAGCAGGGGCATGCCTTCTTCCATGCAGTGGGAAAAATGCCTGATTGGAACATGGAATTAAAGATGTTGACTAGGCACTTTGCTAAAGGCTCATGAATTTGTTTGAGCACTGAAGGGGTGCGATCCTGTTTTAGTAGTCAGGATAAGATGTTCAACTTACGTTTTAGAAACGGGACGGAACTGAACATGTCAGAATGAGAGGCATTGTTAACTAAAGTTTGCTGCGATGTGGGGGAATGATTCCTTGATGTATTGAATGTATTATAAATATGCTCTACCTTGCTCCTAATGTAAAGAGCGACATTGTCGCAAAAAGTTTGACTGCTGGTACCTCCTTTAGCTATTGAGACTTTGGTTAGTTTATTGTTCACTTTGAAGAGTTCCCTGGGTGAATGTTTGTTGGAAAGTTCTTTTTGAAATGTAAAATAAATTATTTTTCCTTGACCAATAGATTTTTATATTTGGCCAGGAAGCGTTAGTATAATTTTTTTTCCTGAGTTTCATAATTAATGTAGGAAGGTGGAATCTGACTACATGGTTGCCCCCACTTTTTTTCTGGTGTTTTGATGGTTTTTGACTTAGTTTGCCTGGGATCCTGCTATTTAGGAGCCCTGCCTAGCTGCTTCCTCTCTAAATTGATTGCAAGTACTTTAGGTACACTCCAGTTTGGTTACTGGGGTACCCTTGTGAGTCCCTAGTATATGGTACACCAGGTACTAAGGGCATAGGTATCCCATAAGCCTACCAGGGGCTGCATGCCACCCCTGGGAAGCCTTTCAAAATGACACCACCGGACTGCTACTGCAGCTTGGGTAGCGTGGTGCATGCACCCTTTACTTAGATATAGGTTACCTATATCTACCTTAAATCACTAGACCTAGAAACCTATCAGTTACCCCTATGGCAGGCCTTATCAATTCTGAAGGCAGGGTGCTTGGTTTCATGTGAGAGGGTGCCCATGCATGAGCAGGACCCCTCTGCTGCCTTCGGAATCTATTACCTGGGGCTGTTTTGTGATGCAGCAGACCACATACTCTTAAGTGCATTATAACCTTGCGGTAAATGCTAAATTTGGGATGGCTGCATGGAAACAAGTCGTGTTTGGTGTCAAACACTTTGGAATCCTACCCCCCCCACTCCCGCAAGTCCTGGCAGCAGGGTAGAATTCCACCCTTCTAGAGGGAGAGACATGTACACACCGGTCTACCCGGTAACAAGTATAAAGAGCCCTGGCATCACAAAATGGATGCTGCAGCCACAGACACGAGTCTGGCCTCCTGCTGCTGATGGAAACTCTGGCAGGGGAGGCCTGGACAATAGGTTTCCTGTCACAGGGAGGTGTAACCACCTCCCAGACAGGCTTTAGTGTATTGGGGCTGGGTGGGTGCCCTCTGAGAGTGCTTTGAACTCTGCACTGGGGGCACATTTGGTGTCCCTGTGCATAGCCCAGTTCAAACCGGTTGCAGGGGCTACCAGCCCCTGCTCTGGCGTGAAACTGGACAAAGGAAATGGGTGTAGCCACCCCTCTTTCCAGACCCTCCCATAGGTGCGTCCCCAGAGTATGTCCAACCACTTTCTTAGGTATAAGTAAGGAACCCCTGGCAACAGGGTTTTAGATTACACCTGGACGAAACTCTGAAACTGAATCCTGGAACTTCGATGCTCTACTAAAGACTAGAGGATGGAAGAATCTCCCTTGCGGTCAAGGAGTGACTCCCCTGCTTGGCAGACACCAACAAAGCATCTAGCCAGTCTGCATCTCCGAAGCTCCCGCCAGACTCTGGAGTATTTGCAACATAGGAAGAGAATTTCTGGACTTCACAGAGGCCGACCCGAGTCCCCAGCAAAGCTGAGACCCACAGCCCTTGTGAGTGACATGGAACCAGAACCCCTGGACACAGTGCACATTTGCAATTGTATTGATTTCTCAACGTCTCTTGCAGTTGTGCTTTGGGTTACTTATAGCCCAAGCCCCGAGCACCTACTGCACTGAAGATTGTGGGCCTACACTCCATGAGAGTTCCGTGAGCCCACTTCTTGCATTTCCGCTCAAGGCTCCTTTGCGATCCCTGGTCCATCAACTAGTGGGTCCCTACGAAGGCAACTCTGATTTTCCTTGGGGTTCCCTGGTTGCACTAGATGTGCCCTGACTCCCCACAATGTGGTGAGTTCCTCGGACCTTATTGGTCCACACCAAAGCATTTCTTTGATTCCTGCATGGGTTGCTGTTGCCAAGGCTTGTTTGGTCCAATCCAGGCACCGACACCACAGCACTCAAAATGCTTTGTGGGATAGCTCGATTCCAGATCCTGGTTGTCGTCGACACCTCCTGGTCCTCGTGGCTGAAGAGTCAAGCTTCACCTCTTTCAGCTGAAATCACCCGACATCGGTGGGCATTCGACTATCATGCCCCTGGTCACTGGCAAGTGACCCAGACTCTGTCCCCTCTGCTTTTAGGTTTTTCTCATCTTCAATCCAGGCTTGGATCACACCGGACAATTTCCACTTGGACGGCAGCAGCACTTTGCAGCAGATTGCCATTGAAAACGACGATGATTTCCGATACCAAAAGACACATATGCACCCGGCTATCCTGGGTGAGGTAACTCGAGTAATCCGGTGCTCCTGTGGGTGTTGGCCCTAGAACTCCTTAAGTCTAAAGGGGTTTTCTCAAAGTCCTCTCTTAAGTGTTCCTGATCTTTAAATTTCCAACTGGGACTTTCTCTATAGAAGTTAACGGTGATTCGCGGCTGCGTTCTAACACTGCATGAGCCCCCGTGTGTCCCCTGTGTCACTACCTTGGATAGTTCCTTGAGGGCCAAGCGATGCTACAGGCTCTAGGCCTTGTGTCTAGTCAAGTTGTGGTTCCTACACCACTTTCTTAATATATGGTTTGGTACGCCCCTAGGGCTCAACGTATATTGTGCTAATTTACTGTGTGATATTAAGTGTAACTTACGTGTTTTGACCTCTAGCCTCATAAAGAGACTAGTAGGGTGTGTTTAGAATAAATACATACATTTTATATATATACCTGGTGTGGTTCTCCTTTCATTTGGCCATTCAAGAGATTATAGACTGGTAAAACACTGCTTTACATTCCTTTGAGACTTAGCCTGAAGGCTGCTCTCCATAGCTGCCACTAGGATAAATTTCAATAAAGGTTGTCTTTAACCTATCACCTCTAAGGGGTTGTTTGGTTTGGTACAGGGTGCCCACTATAACTAGTGGACAGCATATGCCAGGCAAACTTCTCACAATTAAGCCTCCATATTCTCTCCTGTTTTCTACATTTTGTTTTTCTAGTCGGAGTGCCTCTGAGTACCATGGCTCTGAGGGCTTGGTTCTCTTATATTCATTAGGTTTCCTAGGGGCGAATTGTGAGACGGAATGGTTAAGCCAGGTCAAATAGTCCTGGGTAGCCATTTCAGGATCAGGTAATGGTGGGAGTAGGTCTTCAGATAGTTGGGTTTGAAGATGGCTAAAGTTTATGCTCTTCCATGCTCGGTAGAAGGTCGGACCATCTAGCAAGTTGGTAGTTGGGATTGCCTTGGTATCTCTGAACTCAAAGGGAATACACCCAGATACCTCTGTATTTTCATATTATAGTCAGAAATGCAAAAACCAAGGGCCAGATGTAGGTCGGTCGGTAGCGGCCGAAAATCGGTATTTTCGGCCGTTACCGACCTGTATACAAGATTTGGCATGTAGGGGGCATTATTTTACCGAATCGGTAAAATTACCGAATCGGTAATTTTACCGATTTGGTAAAATAAAAAATCAGTAAATTTACCGATTCGGAGCCACCCATATGTAGGTGGGACTCTTCAGAGTCTCAGGAGCCTTAACGAATCGGTATTTTACCATCAAATCCAATTTGATGGTAAAATACCGATTCCGGTGTGCATGCACATGTGTGCATGCACACCTATGCCATGTGACAGGCAGACCTGCCGTTAGGGCAGGTATGCCTGCCACATGGCACCCGTGCCTGTTTTGGGGGTGCCAGAGGGTGTCAAAGTGAAATTCGGTATGCCCATTCATTCCTATGGGCTTCAAAGCCCATAGGAATGAATGGGCATTACCGATTCGGTATTTACCGAATCGGTAAATACCGAATTCATCCGATTCGGTATTCCAGCACATCTGGAATACCTACATGTCGGACCCATTGATTTACCGATTTTAAATTACCGAATCGGTAAAAATTTGGTAATTTAAAATCGGTAAATCTTTCCTACCTACATCTAGCCCCAAGTGCCTATAGATTTTTTATGCTAATGCCAATGTAATTTGTAGAGGTGTGCATCTGTCTTGCCTCTTTCTGAACCTCTCTAGCCTCTTTCTGTAGCTCACTCTCTTCTTTCTGTACCTCTCTTGCCTCTTTCTGCACGCCTCTCCCCTCTTTCTGCAGATCACTCTCTTCTATCAGCACCTCTCTTGCCTCTTTTGCATCTCTCTTGTCTCTTTCTATACCTCTTGCCTCTTTCTGCACCTCTGTAGCCTCTTTATGCTCTTCTCATGCCTCCGTTTGGACTTCTCTTGCTTCTTTCTGCAGCTCACTTTCTTCTTTCTGCACCTCTCTTGCCTCTTTCTACACCCATCTCACATCTTTCTGCACCTCTCTTGCCTCTTTCTGCACCTGTCTTGCCTCTTTCTGTACCTCTCTTGCCTCTTTCTGATGCTCTCTCTTCTTTCTGCACCTCTCTTGCCTCTTTCTGCACTTCTGTCCCCTCTTTGTGTAGCTCACTATCTTCTATCAGCACCTTTCTTGCCTCTTTCTGCACCTCTCTTGCCTCTTTCTACATCTCTCTTGCCTCTTTATGCAGCTCTCTCTTTTCTTGCTGTACCTCTTTTGCCTCTTTCTGCACCTCTCTTCCCTAGTTCTGCAGCTCACTCTCTAATTTCTGCACCTCTCTTGCCCTGGAGGAGGGGGGGGGGGGTGGAGGGTGTGAAGAGGGAAATGAGTTGTTACAGTTTAACCACAAGTATCAGCATATTGATGTAAGTTATATGATGAGGCTGACTACTGATGCTGTAAAATCAATAAAAATGTTTTAAAAAAAACTAGCTTCCAGACCTCCAACTATATGCATATACTGACTTCCAATCTTTTGAACTCTATTCTGGAATTAGCATTCATTTCAGATACATGTCGGGCTTTGTGGAATCCAGTCTACTTTTGCTAAAAACTCTAATACGTAGATATCCCTGCTCACTGCTTCATCTCCACATTTGCATGCCAAGGGTTGCAAGAGAAATTAGGTACACCTGTGGCCAGCAGGTACTAGCCTCCTGACACCTGAGACATATGATCACAGTGAGCTCTGTTAAGCCCCATGTTCCTTCAGTCCAGCAGTGGTCATTGCAGCAGTGTTCTTTGTTTGACAGGCCCTTTGTTTCCAAAGTTCTTGAACTTTATTTAATCCTTGTTTTCAGAGATTCCTGAGGTGGTGCTAAATTCTTGTTACTTGAGCTACCACTTCCTGTGGTGCTTCCTTGAAACCTCAGCTGTAGTGTTTCCTTGTTGAATTGGTACTGCCTGCAGTGCATGCTTAATTACTGAGCTAGGACTATTTACTACACCCTTGAATTTTCACTCCTTATTTATTTATCTTTTTACCAGTGCCTATCTTCTTTCCATTTACATTAGTTCTGTTTTTTTAGTTTGCTACCTTCCTGTTCCCCCTGTCTCTGCTTTTTTTCCCCTTTTTTACTGTTAAGCACTCCTCCTTGCTATCTCCCTGTCTATCGTGATAGCGTATTTTAGTCGTTCTTTGTTCTTCCCACCTCGAGTGTTCCTGTTTGATCATTAGGATTTGTGGGAACATTTGACTATCTAGATGGGCTTTCTTGCCTACTGTGAATATTGTCCTTGTGTTCATTTTATAATATACCCAAAGGTATCAGCTCCACATACTCTGCCTTTGCATGTATGCTCTTTATATGGGCTTTTAGAATCAGTATCTGTAACAGCAATTGTGGGCAGGGATCTTACTGAGCTTCAGCGTTACTATGTAGAGCTCCCAAGTGCTTTATCCTACATTTCCTCTATTGTTTATGTTGTAATTTGCATGGTTTTAACATCCTGGGTGTTAGTTATTCTGAATTGTGAATTTTCTCTTTAGTGTTTATTCTTGCAGAGCTTTGACTTTTTTGTTCCATGTGCAGAGCGTCCCCATTGGTTCCAGAAGATAATTGAGTTTTTGTGTGAGGGTGATGAAGACCCTTCTAAAACAAGAACCAAAATCCCTGTTAGGGTAAACCACAAAAAGTTACTAAATTAACCTGTGCTTAACCCTGGGTAGCTTGGTACAAAAGCAGTCAGATTTAACATTGATGCAATGTGTTAAGTATTTATGCAGCCCTCAAATAGTTATAAAGTGAAAACACAACACAAGAAAAATCCCAAACCAATTTAGAAAAATAGAGTACTTTGTAATCAATTATTTGACACCAATATGACAAAAATCCAATCAGTAGAATCAGAGTTAAAAAAAATTGTAAGTTTTTAGTAAAAAGAAAATCTAGCACCTAATAGATCAGTGTTCAGACCGCGGACATCTAGTCATGTGCGACAGAGTCAAATTCCAAAAATATGGCTGACCCCAATAGAGTGCAGTCCAGCTACAATAAGCGGATTGGGCCCGGTCAGCACTTACCTTCAAACTTAGAGGAAACCCTGACAAAAAATGTTTAAGAATGTGAAGTTCAGCAGGGCCAGGCTGCAGGAGGTGTCTGAGGAGGGAGCATCATTGCCGGATGACCTTGGGTTGAAACCACAGTGATGATTTCAATGTTCTGACTTAGGGGCTGATTCCGATTTCGGTCGGAAGGGCTCCGAACGATGGTCGGAGCCCTTCTAACCGAACCGGAACGTGTCACACAGATTCCTTTCCGACCAAGCCATTCTGAAGGGCTCGGTCAGAAAGAAATCCGACTCAGATTTCTGGATTGCGGACGACAGGCTCAGGAATGCTGTCCGGAAATCCTTCAGTGCTCCCCCGACCGCCTCTTTGCGAATGAGGGAGTATGATGGCAGTTTTTCACAGCCTTTTCGTGCTTGTTTTTCCGGCACGAAAAGGCTGTTGGAAACTGTCTTTTGAGGGCCCCCAGTAGGGCCCCAATGGGTGCGACGCAGCCAAATTGCGGCCTGGGGGCACCTATGGTGCCTCTCTGTGGATCCCTGCACCCGGTGGCAGGCACCTTTGGGTGCCGGCCACAGGGTGCAGGGATAAACTGCACCCCTGCTTTTCACATTGCAAGCATGCTTTCCGCTCGGAAAGCATGCTAGTATTATGAAATATACAAGTGTGACCGAAACCTGTTTGGTCACATCGTACTAGCAGGGCCGTAACCGACAACAGCAGGTCAGTCGGTTACGGCTCATCACTGATGTTGGACGGATCGGAATCGGCCCCTTAGTCGCCAAAATGGAACTCGAAAACCTTCAACAGGACGAAGCAGAGGTCTGTAGCCATAGACAATACCACAAGGCAGGATACACCTCCTTCCCCAGTCATGGTCCCAATTTGCATTCTTAATGGAGGAACCCTTAACAGGTTTCGACAACTGGAAACTCCTAGACGGCCTTAGAAAACAGTTAGGCAGGAAAATGCCAACTTTATAAAAGTGTTATTTTCAAACGTATCATTTAAAATCTGACTTGAGCATTAAAGAGGTTTTCAAATTACAATTAATTTGTGTCCAAACTTAGCTTTCCTATCTGCTTCCAATCAAACCTTAGCGCTTATTAGATGTATTAGGTAACCCAATGGTATCCAATGGGAGAGTTAGGCCTTGCAATTGTGAAATTTAGGAATCAGTTTTTCACTACCAGGACATGTAAAACTTAAAAACACACTTCCTACGTTGTATATACAGTGCATCCTGCACTATGGGTTGTTAAGGGCCTACCTCAGGGGTGACTTAGGTTTATTAAAAAGTAAGGGTTAGGACTGGCAAAAGGTATATTTTACCAGGTAGAATTGGCAGTTTAAAACTGCACTACCGTCTACAATGGCAGGACTGAGACATGTATTAAAGTGCTATTTTGATGGGTGGCATGATGAGTACTGCAGGCCCACTAGCTATTAATTTGCATATCTCAGGTGCAAGTACTACCATATACTAGGTATGCATGTGTGGCTGAGTCACTCAAACATCTATTGACACACCACACAGACAGCCATCCACTCACACACTCAGGCCCTCACACACCCACTTAAAGAGCGACTCACACTGATATATCTACTTACAGACTCACTCAGACACTCGCACACCCACTCGCAGATGCACTCAGACACTCATGCACCCAGTCACAGACCCATTCAGCCACTCACAGACCCATTCAGGCAAATTTTCACCCACTCATAGACCCACTCAGATATGTACACCCACTCAAAGACCGACTCAGACACTCATGCATCCACTTATAGACCAATACAGGCACTCACACACCCACTCACAGATCCTCTCAGATACTAACGTACCCACTCACAGACCCACTGAGACACTCATGCACTCGCTCATACTCCTACTCAGACAATTATGCATACACTCACAGACCCACTGAGACACTAATACACCCACTCGTTGACCTGTTGAGACACTCAATCAGATACTCAGGCACCGACTCACACACTAATGCACCCACTCACACACCCAGTGAGACACTAATGCAGCCACTCCGAGACCCACACAGACACTAACACACCCATTGAGAAACTCACTCACTCACCCACAGAGACAGTCATGCACTTACTCACACACTCACTCTAAAAGCTTACAGGTTACAGTTAGGAAATATCATTTTAAAAACCTTAGAAATTCCCTCAAAAACCAAAGGTTTCAGTGATGTCATAGTTAAGAAACAACGTAAAAAAACCTTAGAAATTCACTGAAAAACCAAAGGTTACAGGGATGATATAGTTAGGAAATAAACTTTTTTTAAACTTGGAAATTCACTGAAAAACCAAAGTTACATGGACAATATATGGAGGCTCACATTTCACTCGTACACAACCAGTCAGTGAATATTAAGAGTTATAGTTAGCTAAGCTGACTATAACTTACGCCCCTCAATGCACTGCTTATGACCTCACATATTACATCACTCATGACATGGTCAGTGGCATCACTCATGACATCTCACAATTTCTCAAGTGTGACTTATAAACAAGTAGTGATTATTTAGGCAGCACTGTAGGTTAAGGCGTAGACACTGTCATACAGTTCAGCCAGCATTTACTTATAATTACATATGGTATAATGTACTTCTGCCATACATTCGTCGTAGAGGAGATCTGTGAATATATAGAGGATTGAAGCTAAAGACCAAAGAATTCTGAGGTGATACCCTTTTAGCATATTGCAGAGGGTTCTTTATTCCTATAATACATGGTCACACCATCACCCTTCGGACAAACAACTTAAATGTTGGTGTCTTGCTCCTCTGTATTAAAAGAGATGGTATGATTATAAGCATGAAAAAATAAAGCAGAATATACAATGCAACATTTAACACACCCAAAAAACATTTAGCAATTTGTTGCAAAAAAAGATATTAGAATCAGTTTAATGTAAGTCAGATAAATTCTGCATCTCTGAATATATAATAACAGAGTCTACCTTCACTGTAATGTCCAATAATATACAGAAAAGACACATTTTGCAATAAATATCTCCTTTCTGCTGATCACTTCATTTTAGAAAAAATGTGTCAGAAAATTGATATCCAGTTCTTGTTTTCATTGTTTATATTGCTGCAGTAATAGTGAGCTGCCTTTCCTTCTTAGCTCCTAGTTCTGGTGTAGACTTTATGATGTCACAACTTAGTTTTAATAACTTATCAGGACAGGCTTTCGCACTGGTGGCGCACTGTGTAACAATCTTTTTGGTGACCTCGTTCTTCACGAATTCCCACACTACCGCACTCCATCAATGCCCCTTGTATCTCCTCCCCATAGCCCCTATCTGACATATATTTCATTTTTTATTGCGCTCCTCATAATTCACTCACACTCAGTTCTGTGATCTGCATAGTACACGTTCATTGCAGAAGCCACATTAACCCTCTGAGCTAGTTAAGGATGAGTCAAAACTGCCACTAGTCAAAACTCAAACTCTCCCCAGCAGGAACATTAATCACCAGAGTTATCTTGACATTTTTATCATTGCCTGAAGACATCCTAGACATGCAAGGAACTCTGCTGCGGTGCTTTTAAACCCATAAGTTATTTTGAAATACAGCAAAAGCCCCCCCCCCCCCTATTCCTAGCAAGGTCTGTGCCAAAAACTGGGACTGTTTATCATTGTTTAGCAGCTACAGCACTTACAGTTGATTCGAGACATCACTCGACTGTCGAACGGCAATTAGAAACAAGATTGTATACAGAAATTGCACGCTCCCATAATATGATCTGCAAACCCGACATGTTTTGGAAGGTTCATAAATGATTAATGTGTGCAAAACGCTTCGCGATGAAGTTGCACGTGTAATTCCAGCTGCCTTTATTCTCTAAAAACTGGAGAATGTATTAATACTTTCATTCTGGTTTACAAAAATAAGGTTTGAGTGCTCTCTAGTGGTTCTCTTTCAAAATGCAGTACTTTCAGCTATATAAATGAATGGTAAGTAAGGTAGATTATATATGCCAAAAGAAAAATGCTCTACAGACATTTAGGCGCAAATACACGATATATATTTGTCTTCTCTAAATAAAATGCTTTGAACCAAAACAGGCAAATTTCAGTACTTACACATTTGAGCCAGACCCATAAATCAGTTTTTAACTTTGCGTTTTTTCAGGAAATTTCCAGCTTCTTTTTTATAATATACTTTATTCCTGCCTGCACAAGGTCTTTGGATGTGCTTAATTGGTGTTAGCTGCAGAATCTTGACTCAGGGCAGTCCTTGCATCTAACCCGCTGTACTCCGCCAACACCTGCCTCTACAGTATTTGGCTGTGCATAGTATTGGTAGACCGCAGGGCGTGGCCTTTTACCGGGCCCTACTCCCAATCCTCTGCAGCACTCAAACACTGCTGCACACACCCTACCCTGCAGGACATTTGTTTGTTTCCTTTTTTTCTTTGCCTCACTATTTCTCTATGTCTTATACCCTTTCTGTCTTTTTTAAAATCTTTAGTGAAAGTCACAAATCGAATTCAGTTCAAGGCTTTTTCGCACAATGGTGGATGATTCCACCACTTAAAATAGAGGTTTGCACAATTTTATTGACTCAAGAAACACTTAATGTTTCCTGCATTTTTTCTGATGTGTTACTCAAGTTTCCCATTGTACAGGGTCTCCCCCACTCCCTCAGACTCACCCCCTCGCCCCCCTCCCCAAAAAAAAACACTCCTCCATGTAGGGCTTAAACTGTGTCTGGCACCAGCAGTTCTAAAAAGCAGGTGCTGAGATGGGTCCCTATCGAGCTCTCCCTTTTTGCCCTCAAATGAAAAAAAAAATCTTGCCTCTGCAACAGTACCACTATTCATTGTCTGTGAGGTAACTTCAAAGAGACTCTTTATAATTATTTCAGTCTCATAATTTTAGAACTGAAGCTTTTTCAATATTATATACAACGAAGCCATAGTTGTTGCTTATTTATCTTATGCAACTAACAACCATTTACAAAGCCAATGGTACTGCCATGTTGTCGGTTTAATGTTACTTAGGTTGTATATGGATGCAATGACAGAAACAGCAAAATCCCAGTTGGGTGGCACACTACGCTAAGCACAAATGTTTGGCTTAGGTGTTTTTAAGCCACACACTTAATTACATTGTCCACACCCGATTCAATGAATCAATCAGGATGTATAGAGCGGGGCTGCTTCACCTGTGAGGGTGTTGAGGCGCTGTTGGATCATCCTGCTTGTTCTCCTATTGGTTGAACATCCAGGTCTTGAAGTCCTTCCTGAGTTGCTAGAGCGATGGTGAGGCTCTGAGGTGCAGGCAGAGGTCATTCCAGGTCTTGGACGCCAGATGGGAGAAGGAGCAGACTCCGCTGTTTGTCTGGTGGATAAGACGGGTGGCATCTAGGAAGAGGGATCTGGATCTGAGTTTCCTGGTGGACTGGTGAATAATTACGCATTGGTTGAGGTATGCAGGTTCATCATTGTGTAGTGCCTTGTATGCGTGGGTGAGTAGCTTTTACTTGCATCTCTTCATGACATGTAGCCAGTGGCGTTTTCTGAATTGAGTGGTTATGTGCGTCATTCTGAGGAGTTCGAGGAAAAGCCTGGCCACTGTGTTCTGGATCGTCTGGAGATTATCCATGAGTTTGGCTGTTATTCCTACATAGAGGGAGTTGTCATAGTCGAGTCTGCTGGTGACGAGAGCATGCGTGATAGTTCATCTGGTGTTGGTCGTGAGCCATCTGATAACCCACCTGAGCATTTGTACCATGAAGAAGAATGCAGTGGAGACAGCGCATATTTGCTTCTTCATGGATAGCTGACTGTCGAGGATGATGCTGAGGTTGAAGGTGTGTTTTTGGGTATCGGGGTTGGGCCCAGCTCCAGGGGCCAACATTCTTTGTTCCAGTGTGTGTCCTTGCCTTTCTGGAGATGGCTACTTCTGTCTCATAGATGTTGAGTCTGAGATTGTTGTTGTTCATTGAATTGGCAACCTCTTTCATGCATCTTTGGAACTCGTCGTTGCTGGTCTTTAGAGAAAGAATGAGTTGGGTGTCGTCGGCGTAGGAGAGGATGTTGAGTCTAATGAGATAACCTCCCAGATCACTGGGTTCCACCTTCGATAAATTGGCATCAGTAACTAGGTATAAGCGGTCCTTTTGGGGCGGCAGAGGCTTTGTTGTGGGAGACGCAAAAGCCTGGAATAATCTTCCCTTCATATCAAATCTATGTCAAATCTGCTGGCTTTAGGAAATCACTAAAAGCCTGGCTTATTAGGACCTGCTAAAAACCTATCCGGAATCCTTTCTTTTGTGGTTTCTCAGCTAGCACCAAGACGCCTGATGGCATTCGAGTGCTTAACAAGACCATTTAAAGAAACATAACATAACATAATGTAACGTAACGCAACATAAAAAACTGAAAAAATAGTGAAATTCAAATACTCCCCAGGGCGGATTCACGATGTGATTGACAAATCTCACAAAATATCTGAATGTTCTGGAGCCAAAGAAACCAGTGTCTGATGCAAGCTGACTCCAAGCTCTTTTAAGGATGTATTGAACACACTTTCTTCAATTTGAATGGCACAAGTGCTGTACAGGTCAACTCTAGAAATATCAGAGGACGAGGGAGAGGAAGGGTGGAGAGAGAAAAACAGGAGGGCACTAGACACAGTGCTGGAAGACTAGCAGCATAAAGTGGCAGCGGGGACCTTCCTGTGGTGAATAGTCCTAGAACCATCAACCCAACGTACATCCTAATCATTCTAACGTAACTCGTTGCGTAGTTCTTGCCAGCCAACCCACCTAGCCTTATCCCTCTAGATTGTTATTAGATCCCATGTGAGGACAGCATATTGGTGCAATATAAAACACATAAATAAATACATACACAGTAAAACAAGCAGGTAACGTTTAGGTCATTCTTCGTCCACTAATTTCAGTTTCCATAGAATGGATGATTGAATTCAGGTTTGATTATTATATTATCTATGTATTTATTCCATTTATTAAATGCCATGACTAACCCTTGAAATAAAAACTTGTAATTACTTTTAAGACAACGAGGTTAAATATCAACAACTCTGTTATATATATAATTAAATATTAGAACATATAGAATATATTTAATTTGAAGTAAAGTTTGCAAGAAATATGCAATAATCTGTATTCAAGGTGTTGTCATGTGTTAATATTCGCCGAGACACAGTAAAAATACATAATTCATTCATTCCTTCAGTACATTTTTGAGAGATAAACTACGGGTGTGTTGGCCTCGTGGGAGGTTTTATCCCCAGTGGTGCAGAAATGTATACATTTAGGAGCTCATTCAGGCTGTGAGCAAATAATAAAAAAAATACGGCCGGGCAATTACTCAGCAAGTTCACTGTGTGTGCGGTTTCAGGTTTCTTTTGTTAAAACCCCACAGTGATGCAGTAAACTTCACAGAAAAAGATGCTGGTTATCACAGGTAAAAATACACTATTCTGATAAACATGCAAAGATATGCAGCAACTGTTTTAGCGCATAAAAGTCATTTATTTGTTCAACAACCAATATGTTGAGGTGGTAGTGAGTGGCTGCATGTTAGCGACTCCTGCTTTTTCATTGTCTTCTAGAGGGGCAGTTTTTGAAACCCGAGTGAAACTGAGGATATTGTTTCTTTTTTGCAATAAAACATGTTGCAATCACCCAACGTGCAAGGATGATCTTATTAATCCCCATCTGTTTCTGTGTTTTAACAGGATCTCATTGATAAGAAGCGGAGACAGAATACAGTCTCAAGAGCACTTGATCGTGCAGGAGTACCTTGACAAGCCTTTTCTCATGGAGGGATATAAGTTTGATTTGCGGATTTACATTTTAGTGACCTCCTGTGACCCACTGCGAATATTTTTGTATAATGATGGACTTGTGAGAATGGGTACTGAGAAATATTACCCTCCTAGTGAATCAAATTTGGTAAGTGGAAATATGCATGTAAATGGTAGCTCCATACTCAAATATATGGTACATGTTTCACATTTAACTGGTATGCTAAGGAGCTGGCGGGTAAAATATTTCAGAAAATAATCGCTGAACGTCACTTTATCGATAACATTGTATTGTTACAGTTTAATTGTAGGAAAGTGGATTATTAAGGGGTGTGATTTTGAGACCTCACAATGTAATAATGTCACAATCTTAAACAAGTCCAGTGAGGTTCCTTAAAGAAAACCTTTAGCTCGGTCCTAGGTAGCTCTAGAACCGAGCAGTTAGGATTAATTAAAAGGATAACTGTAAAGCAATTCGAAGTACCAAAACACAACTGGTAAGTGTCGAACTCAACGTAATAAAAATCCAACACCAATTTATAGGAATATAGTGTAATTATCTCTTAAATTAGATACAAAAGCGACAAAAATCTAGTGAGGGAATCAGAGATATTATTTTTAAAAGGGTAAGTAAATTCTTCTAAGTTCTTATAAATCGTTGTAATATGCGTCACATTTCCTGAGCTAACGGGATAGCATGACTACCAGTCCTCATTAAAACTGGCCACAACAGGTTAGGAGCCAGTCACGTCCACTATGGCCCCGGGAGAGTTACCTATCAGCAGGTTCAATGTTCTCACAGAAGATTTCACCTGGATCGAGGTTCCAGCAAAGAAGTTATCCTGATCCTGGGGGTGCAGGATCCTGAGAAGTTGCTAAGGATGCTGAAGATATTGGAGCTGTGAAACAGATGCAGTGAGTGTTTCTGGGGCACCCTGGGTCCACAAGCTTCAAGGGTTTTCTCCGGGCTCAGGACTTGATCTCCCACTATGCCCCAGTGAAGTTCAGTTCCAGTTGCTACTGATCGACTGGTCTTCATTTACAGTGGTCTTCAGTGGTTGTCCATAAGGGAGTCTCTTTTTCTTGCAGGAGGACCATGGTCCACTTTGACGATGGCCGTGGGTCCCACAGACTTGGGGACACCTCGAGCTGGTCAGGACTAGGTCTTCAAGCAGGCACTTCAGTGTGTAGCTGTGAGCAGGCGATCCTGGGCAAATGGCTGTCACAAGTGCAGGCTTCCTTCTGCTTTTGTGTCCCTGGTGTCTTCTATCCTGGCACAAGTGGATCCTTTTTCCACAAGAGACCACTGCAGAGGCTGTCCTCTTTACAAGTCCCTTGGGTTCAGCAGATGCAGTCCAGTCTTTTGTGCAGACTCTCCTTGCTGGGTCCCGGGAGCAGCAAAGCAGTCTTCCTCCAGTTCTGGGCACAAGTGGACATCTTTTTCCACGAGAGGGCTCAGCATGCATCGTACTCTTTGCCAGTTCCTTGAGTTCAGCAGGTGCAGTCCTTCCTTGGTACAGCCTCTCTTTACTGGGTTTAGGGAGCAGCAGAGCAATCCTTCTTCAGCCTCCTTGCTAGTCCAGCAGTGATCTCAGGAGTACTGGTGTGGGGTGCCTCTTTTATGCCATCTTCTCGTTTGTGGGAGGGAGGACTCACTAGCCAATTGGGAAATAGTTCCCAAGAGGCAACCCTTCCCACTTTATGTCACGTTCCGGGAGTTTGGCCTTTAAATAATCCTAAAATACCCCTCTCTACTCTAAACCAAGATGGCACAATCCTTCTTCCCTGGTGAGGAGCCCTGAGCACACCCTAGAGGTGTACCTAGTGTAGTAAGCCACTCCTTCTAAAAAACAGATTCTGCAACAGGTTTTCCCCCTCTGGCGGAGATGCCAGCTTGGCTGCCTACACAGGTAAGTGGTCAGGCGAAGGTGTAATTGCCATTTGCTTCACTGAGGTGGTAGCCTCTTTGAAGCTGGGGCATCTGTGGCCATACTTGAAATCGCTGTGATCTAAGGGTGAGAAAACACACCAGGGTGTTAAAACTGCCTTCATCCACAGAAATCTGTGGCATGCTTCATCATAGGGCTCCTAACACACCTCTGTGCAGACCAACACCGGAGATGGAGCAATAGGGGAGGGAAAGACAATACAACACATAGAGAACCGGTGTGGGATCACAAATGGAAATGGAGCAGAAAAACAAGGCCATTAAAGGACCAGTGGATGATGGTATGGTAGGCTATAATAAATCAATCAATCAGGGAATTATAAGCGCGCTACTCACCCTTGAGGGTCTCAAAGCGCTGGGGGGGTGAGGGGGTACGCAGCTCCGTTCAGCCAAAGAGCCAAGTCTTGAGGGTCTTCCTGAAGGTGTCCAGGGAGGGGGCAAGTCTGATGTCTGCCGATAGCTCGTTCCAGGTATTGGTTGCAATGTGGGAAAACGATCTCCTGCATGCTCTGGCTCTGTGGATGCATGAGGTTTCGACCAGAGCAAGGTTGGACAATTGTAGATTTCTTTTGGGTGCGTGGAAGTTTATTCTGTCGTTGAGGTACTTGGGTCCGTTGTTGTGTAGGCATTTGTAGGTGTGGGTGAGGATTTTGAAGGTGACTCTCTTCCTCACAGGGAGCCAGTGGAGTCTCCACAGGTGTTCGCTGATGTGTTCGTGTCGGGGGATGCCGAGGACGAGTCTGCTGGCAGTGTCCTGTATGGTCTGGAGTTTGCAGAGTAGGGACTTGTTGATGCCGGCAAAGAGTGCGTTGCCATAGTCCAGACTGCTGGTGATGAGTGCATGGGTGACTGTCTTCCTTGACGCGGTGTGGATCCATTAGAAAATCTTGCGCGGGATGCTGAGGGATTATAAGCAGCTGAAGGTGACTGCGTTGACCTGTCTGTTCATGGTGAGTGATGAGTTGAGTATGATGCCGAGGTTTTTGGCGTGGTCTGCGGGGCTGGGAGGTTTCCCTCCACTCTGAAAAATGTTGACATCTATCAGCCGGCTACTGTAAATACCCTGGCTTTCATCAGGACTAAAAAGAGAAAGACCCCATAGGTACTTCCCCTACCTCCTCACTCCTAAGGTAGAGTGTAGACACACATCTGAGTGAATGCTCAGAAAAAAATGGAAGAGTAACTTGCTGTCTGAGGGAAACCTGTAATAAAACCAACAAGAACATGTATCACATATACAGTGCAGTGCCCTCTGTGAACAAATCACACAAGGATAAAGAAGGTGGTTTTTACCAACCTGATCAAACCAGCGATTCCATATGGGCGTTGCAATCAAACAGAGGCCACTAGTGTAATTCGTAAGGCCTTACGTCCCAATTAACAAGGATAGACAACCCATTTGAGCGCTCAACTCACACTTGTTCCTTACATTAATATTACCCAAGGTAAAAAAGGCATTGGTGCTAAGTGAAAGAGACATGACCATTCACTCTGCAAATCTTAAAGAGTTTATTAAAATCACAGCTTGAACTGGCGGGGGAGCAAGAACAGCTCCCTAGAGTCACACGCTGTTGGGATACAGAGGTAAAAAGATAAAACAGGAGGAAACCAATAGTTAAGTGTGTGATAGTTTGCTCTACTGTAAGCAAGTCACTGGGTTGGCATCGGGACTCGGTCTGTCAATTCTAGCGATTGCCCACAGAGTGCCTGCTCGGCCTTCCATGGCTGCCCTAGAGATAATTAACGTACTTCGTCAAGGTGAGCTGTTTTAGATGAATTGTCCCAGCGTCTTGCAGTTGCAATGTACTGCACGGTTGGAGCTGGTGATATCGGTCCCTGCCTCGGTCTGCGTCATCACGTGCGTGACGTACTCGACCAGCAGATAGGTTAGAGGCAGAGTGGGAGGTGGAGCACTGACTACCTACTCCATCTTGGGTGTAGAAAATGTCAGAGCGCATGAGCGGTATGTTCAGCCTCAATCTCATTTAAGTCATGCTCATAACAGACAGAATGATTGTATGAGTGACTGTATGGATAACTGTATACTTGTAATACTGATTTTATAATACACTATTGGGGTCATTAGGACGGCGGGCGGACTTAGTCCGCCCGCCATCCTATCGGTGATTGGGACCGCCCGCCATAAGGGCGGGGGTCCCGTGGGGGGGTATTAGAATGCACCCGCCATTGTGGTGCGCGCATCCTGCATTTTTAGCATTGTGGCGGGCGGTGCTCTCAGCACCGCCCGCCACAATGCTAAAATTGCACATATGCATTTGCATAAACAAAGCAGCATGCACCGCGCGGTGCCTGCAGATTTGTTTATACAAATGCAGGGGGTACCACAGGTACCCCCGTGTGCACCCCCCACCTCTCCTTCACGCCCCAAAGTGAAGACCGCATGCCTTTCCGTGGCGGCATTTGAAACAGCCCATGGTAATATGGCTGGTGGTGTCTATTAGACACCGCCACCATATTGGACCTTTTCCGCCCCGGTCGCAAGGCGACCGGGGCGGAAAAGCGGCAGACGGTCTTTCCGTCCGCTGCGGTCCCCCCGCCATCCTAATATGGCAGGGGCTCATTTAGGTGTGGATAGCTGGCGGATTGCCCCCACCAGGCCGGCGGTGGCAACCGCCAGCCTGGCGGGGGCGATCAGCCTGCCATCCTAATGGGTCCCTAAGTATGAGTTACTATCTAAATGAATAGATGAAGTGGTGTTTGTATAAGTGTGTAGCTAAGTAAGTATGTAGGTATGATCCATTGTTTGCATAAGTGAGTAGAATGACTTCATAAGTGAATAGGATGTGTGCTGGTGTGTAATGTCAATATAGATGTATAAGTATTTTTAATAGTGTTCTATTATTCATTGACAGAATGTATGAGTGAATCTACAGGTAAGTGATTAGATGTGTGTATACATCTAGAAATCACTGAGTGGGTTTTTAGATACATGTATTGTTGTGTCAATGGATTCAAATATGATACTCCGTATTTACAATGAGTGATGAAAGATTTTACTAGTGTATGAAGAGGTGTATGTGATTGTCAGGTGGATGATGTCATCAGTGATGTCATCAGTGATGTCATTTGAGATGTCATCAGTGATGTCACTGACCATGTCATGAATGATGTAATATGTGACATCATCAGCAGTGGATTGCGGGTGCGCGAAATATAGTTAGTACAACTAACTATGGGGGTCATTAGGATGGCGGGCGGACTTAGTAAAAAATATTGAAATTGTAATATTTGTTTTTTTAAAGGTTATATACTTTTTAATTTATATATATTTTATATCGCAGGCAATGATATCCTACGGAAGGAAATTCAAGTTACTTTAACTACGATTAGAATTACTTTTCAGGATCAGTAGTGGGCTGAACGATGCAGCACCGAGGTCTCTCCTGATAACAGGTGAGTAAATCAGAATTCGTAGTTCGGCTGATTTTTGAGGAATCTTTTAAAGTTCCAAAACTCCACACTTAGAAAAATTTCCAAATGAAACCAGTCAATGTTTGCCTATGGACGGAAATTCAGTTTACTGTAACTACGATTAGAATTATTTTTCAGGATCAGCAGTGGGCTGAAAGATGCAGCACTGAGATCTCTCCTGATAACAGGTGAGTAAATCGGAATTCATAGTTCGGCTGATTTTTGAGAAATTTTTTACATTTCCAAAACTCCACACAGAAGAATTCCCAAGAGAAACCAGTCAATGTTAACCTATGGAAGGAAATTAAAGTTTCCAGTTACTGTAACTACAAATCGAATTACTTTTCAGGTTCAGTAGTAGGCAGAAAGTTGCAGCAGTGAGGTCTCTCCTGATAACAGGTGAGTAAATCGGAATTCGTAGTTCGGCTGATTTTTGAGGAATTTTTTAAACTTCCAAAACTCCACACTTAGTATTTTTTTTAAGTGAAACCAGTCAATGTTAGCCTATGGAAGGAAATTCAAGTTACTGTAACTACGATTAGAATTACTTTTAAAGTATGGGCGAATTTTGCGAATTGGCGGCTCACGAATTCGCAAAAAAATCCACGAATTCGCGGATTTCCCCGCGAAATCGCGGATTTTTTTGCAATTGCACTATACTCAACTGGAGTACTTTCTACTGGCTAATCCGTAAGTGCTACCTCGTTCGGTAAATGTATCGTGATTTTCCTACACTACAGCTGCGTAAAGGCCCAGAAGAGTTGTCCAGTCACCACGTGTGTCTGTAACTTTGCCACTGCGCCCATAGGCACCGAGGTCCCTCGAGTGAGCTGTCCATCACAGTGGGGGAAAGGGCCGGAAGAAGTTGCATAGCCTAGTGAGTGTGGGGCCGGGCTTCTGTGCGAGTTCACATGCCTCTTGTTTATAACGGGTCAGAGACCGATCAGAGCATCAGATGAGGAGAAAGCAGTAAGTGCTACCTCGTTGGGTAAATGTATCGTGCTTTTCCTACACTACAGCTGCGTAAAGACCCAGAAGAGTTGTCCAGTCACCACGTGTGTCTGTAACTTTGCCACCGCGCCCATAGGCACCGAGGTCCCTCGAGTGAGCTGTCTATCACAGTGGGGGAAAGGGCAGAAAGAGGTTGCATAGCCTAGTGTGTGTGGGGCCGGGTTTCTGTGCGAGTTCACATGCCTCTTGTTTATAAAGGGTCAGAGACCAATCAGAGCATCAGATGAGGAGAAAGCAGTAAGTGCTACCTCGTTGGGTAAATGTATCGTGCTTATCCTACACTACAGCTGCGTAACCTAGTGTGTGTGGGGCCGGGCTTCTGTGCGAGTTCACATGCCTCTTGTTTATAAAGGGTCAGAGACCGATCAGAGCATCAGATGAGGAGAAAGCAGCCTCCTTTTGACTGGAAGTACAGGTGGATTGCGCTCGAAACTCGTGGATGCCTAGACCTCCATCACGAATTACAGCTATTTATAGACTGTAGATTTGGGGAGAAAGCACACCTGCCTAGCATCGACCATGCTCACTAGATTCTTAGGCTGATTATAATAATGCGTTACTGAATTTGAGCTTCAACTCGGGCACCTGCTTAATTTATATCTGTAAGTGCCTCCTGCTGAGGTTTAATTGTTGTGACAGGAGCCTCGTTGCCTAATTGTAACTATTCTCTGACCCTGCTTCGAGGGTCAGAGCAGGGTCAGAGAATAGTTGCAAGTAGGCAACGAGGCGCAGCTCAGGAAGCACTTACAGGGTTACAGCAGGTGCCCAAGGTGAAGTTAATTTCTTTGTAACCCTTTTGTAAACGGTTACAAAGAAATTAGCTTCAACTTGTAACCCTGTAAGTAATTCCTGAACAAAATTCGTCCCGCTCGCGGACTCGCGAATTTTGCCGCAATTTCGCGAGATTCGCGGATCGCGAAATTGCAGAAAATCCGCAAATTCCGCGAGCGGAACAAATGTTCGGCCCATACTTATTACTTTTCAGGATCAGTAGTGGACTGAAAGATGCAGCACTGAGGTCTCCCCTGATAACAGGTGAGTAAATCGGAATTCGTAGTTGGGCTGATTTTTGAGGAATTTTTTTAAACTTCCAAAACTCCACACTTATTTTTTTTTTTAAGTGAAACCAGTCAATGTCAGCCTATGGAAGGAAATTCAAGTTACTGTAACTACGATTAGAATTACTTTTCAGGTTCAGTAGTGGGCTGAAAGATGCAGCACTGAGGTCTCTCCTGATAACAGGTGCGTAAATCAGAATTCGTAATTTGGCTGATTTTTGAGGAATTTTTTAAAGTTCCAAAACTCCACACTTAGAAACATTTCCAAATGAAACCAGTGAATGTTAGCCTATGGAAAGAAATTCAAGTTACTGCAAGTATGGTTACATTTACTTTTCAGGGTCCGTCCTGGGCTCAAAGATGCAGCACTGACGTCTCTCGTGATAACAGGTGAGTAAATCGGAATTCGTACTTCGGGTGTTTTAGAGGAATATTTCGCTCAATAATGAAGGAAGGGGGCGGGGCCTGAGGTGACATGTGTGCAAACACGCCCACTGGCGCTTTTTAGGTTAGGGAATATATTCCTCTTCAATTCTGAGGTCACCTGTGAGCCAACTAGCCCACCAGGTACCTCCAGTATGCGCCAGGGAGTTGCGTTGCAGAGAGGTGTTCAGGGGGCACGCCCCCTTTTTACAACACTCTGCAATGCAGCTCCGTGGCGCTTACTGGAGGTACCTGTTGGACTACTTGGCACCTAGGGGACCTCTGGATTGAAGAGGAATATATTGCCCAACCTAAAACGCACCACAGGGCGTGTTTGCACACATGTCACCTCAAGCCCCGCCCCCTACCTTCACCACTGTGCAAACATGCCCCGTAACGTGTTCTAAGTTGGGGGATTAAGTCCCCTTGCATACTGGGGGTCCCTGGGGGCCAACTAAGCCACTAGGAGCCTCCAGTATTGGCCAGGGAGCTGCATTGCAGAGAGGTGTAAAAAAGGCCGTGGCCTCAGAACACCTCTCTGCAACACAGCCCCCTGGCCCGTTTGCAGAGGGGGTACTAATTCCCTTTGGATATATATATATATATAAAATATTTATTTTTCACAAAGACACACATTCACTGGATGATGTCATCAGTGATGTCATTTGAGATGTCATCAGTGATGTCATTGACCCTGTCATGAGGGATGTAATATGTGACGTGATCAGCAGTGCATTGCGGGCGTGCGAGTTATAGTTAGCTGAACTAACGGGGCAATTTCAATGGTTTTGTATGAGTGAAATGCCCAGCTTACTATAACACGTGTGAAACCTATGGTTTTTTCAGTGAATTTCTAAAGTTTTTTAAATGCTAACTACTAACTATAACGTGCCTGAAACCTATGTTTTATTGAGTGAATTTGCAAGGTTTTTTAAATGCTAATGCCTAACTATAACGTGGCTGAAACCTATGATTTTTTCAGTGAATTTCAAAGGTTTTGTAAATGATAATTTTTAAATGTATTAATTGTTATATTTTTTTATACTAATTTACTACATTGTTTTAAAGTATTTATTTTTAGATATTTTATTTTTTACATAACATATTTTTAATATAAATTGAAAAAAATGTTTTTAAAAATGTTGAAATTGTAAAATTTTCCTTTTTATTTAATATTTTTTAATGTATATATATATTTTATATAGCAGGCAATAATATCTAAGGAAGGAAATTCAAGTTACTGGTAAGTGCAGTTACATTTACGTTTCAGGAATAGTAGTGAGCTGAAAGATGCAGCACTGAGGTCTCTCCTTATAACAGGTGAGTAAATCAGATTTCGTAGTTCGGCTGATTTTTGAGAAATTTTTTAAAGTTCCAAAACTCCACACTTAGAAGAATTTCCAAGTAAAACATTTCAATATTAGCCTATGGAAGGAAATTCAAGTTACTGTAACTATGATTAAAATTACTTTTCAGGATCAGTAGTGGGCTGGAGGATGCAGCACTGAGGTCTCTCCTGATAACAGGTGAGTAAATCAGCATTCGTAGTTCTGCTGATTTCTGAGGAATTTTTTTAAGTTCCAAAACACCACACTTAGAATTTTTTTAAGTGAAACCAGTCAATGTTAGCCTATGGAAGGAAATTCAAGTTACTGTAACTACGATTAAAATTACTTTTCAGGATCAGTAGTGGGCTGAAAGATGCGGCACTGAGGTCTCTCCTGATAACAGGTGAGTATATTGGAATTCGTAGTTCGGCTGATTTTAGAGGAATTTTTTAAACTTCCAAAACTCCACACTTGGAAAAATTTCTAAGTGAAACCAGTCAATGTTAGCCTAGCCTATGGAAGGAAATTCAAGTTACTGTACCTACGATTGGAATTACTTTTCATGATCAGTAGTGGGCTGAAGGATGCAGCACTGAGGTCTCTCCAGATAACAGGTGAGTAAATCAGAATTCGTAGTTCGGCTGATTTTTGAGGAATTTTTTTTAAGTTTGGAAACTGCACATACTGTAAGTATGGTTACATTTACTTTTCAGGGTCGGTCCTGGGCTCAAAGTTGCAGCACTGACGTTTCTCTTTATAACAGGTGAGTAAATCAGAATTCGTACTTCAGCTGATTTTTGAGGAACATTTCGCTCAATAGTGAAGAAAGGGGCGGGGCCTGAGGTGACATGTGTGCAAACACGCCCTGTGGCGCGTTTTAGGTTGGGGAATATATTCCTCTTCAATCCTGAGGTAACCTGTGAGCCAACTAGCCCACCAGGTACCTCCAGTATGCGCCAGGGATCTGCGTTGCAGACAGGTGTTCAGAGGGTACGCCTCCTTTTTACAACACTCTGCAACGCAGCTCTGTGATGCTTACTGGAGGTACCTGTTGGACTAGTTGGCCCCTAGGGGACCTCTGGATTGAAGGGGAATATATTCCCCAACCTAAAACACGCCACAGGGCGTGTTTGCACACTTGTCACCTCAAGCCCCGCCCCGTACCTTCACCACTGTGCAAACATGCCCCGTAACGCATTCTAAGTTGGGGGATTAAGTCCCCTTGCATACTGGGCATCCCTGGGGGCCAACTAGCCCACCAGGAACCTCCAGTGTGCGCCGGAGGCTGCGTTGCAGAGAGGTGTTAAAAGGGGCATGGCCGGAACACTTCTCTGCAACACAGCCCCCTGGCGCGTTTGCAGAGGGGGAACTAATTCCCCTTGCATACTGGGGTTCCCTGGGGGCCAACTAGCCCACCAGGAACGTCCGGTATGCGCCAGGGGGCTGCTTTGCAGAGAAGTGTAATGAGGCCACACCCCTTTTTACACCTCTCTGCAATGCAGCTCCCTGGCACGTTTGCAGTGGGGGAACTAATTCCCCTTGCATACTGGGGGTGCCTGGGGGCCAAATAGCCCACCAGGAACCTCCAGTTTGCACCACGGAGCTGCGTTGCAGAGAGGTGTAATGAGGCCATGCCCCTTTTTACACCTCTCTGCAACACAGCCACTGGCACGTTTGCAGTGGGGGAACTAATTCCCCTTGCATACTGGGGGTCCCTGGGGGCCAGCTAGCACACATGCAACCTCCAGTATCCGCCAGGGGGCTGCGTTGCAGAGAGGTGTAAAAAGGGGCGTGGCCACATTACACCTCTCTGCAAGGGAGCCCCCTGGCCCATACTGGAGACTCCAGGGGCGCGTTTGCAGAGAGGTGCAGGGCCGATCCCGTTTAAAAAAAAAAAACTTTTAAGAAGGGGGGCTGTGTAGCCCCCCTACTTATTCTTTTTTTTTGGCCCTGGGGACCCCATCCCCCAGGGTCTGCCCCCAATTCTTTTTTTAACATTTTTATTACGGGAAGGGGGCCGTGTGGCCCCCCTCCCGTGGCCTATTCCGGCCCCGGGGACCCCATTCCCCGGGGCATGGCCAACTTTTCTTTTTTTTTGCGGATGGGGCCACGTGGCCCCCCTCCTGGCCAGCCTATGGCCCCAGGGACCCCATCCCCCGGGCCTTCCCTACCCGCTGGGGACTGTGGGGGGGGGGTCCCAAGCCCCCCACGGTCCCTGCCGGCTCCCCGCATCCTGCAGGAGCTGGCATTGCTTTTCTGCTTGGGGAGCAGCTAAGATGCTGCTCCCCATGCAGAAAAGCAATACACTTTGAATTTTTGAAAGAGAGAGCAGGTTTCTTGCTCTCTCGTTCAAAAATTAAAGCAATTTGCAGTGGTGGGGGGGAGCGGCGAGGCTCTCGCCCTACCATAGCAAACAGCAGTGTCCCGGGGTAGGCACCGGTGGTTCGGGGGGCCTTAGAGGCCCCTCATCATGAATATCCAAGCCCCGGTGGGTGGCGGTCCCCAGGGCTGCGGGGGGCTGTGAGCCCCTGCATACTTCACAAAAAAGCACCAGGGGTGGTTGTCCCCGGGCCTCGGGGGGCCTTAGAAGCCCCCCATCATGATTATCCAAGCCCCGGGGGTGGCGGTCCCCGGGGCTGCGGGCCGTGTGCCCCCCCATTATAATTACTGTGCCCCCGGGATTTGGTCCCTTCGGGGGCTAATTTGAAAAAAAGCAGACCGTGTTTTTTTTTTCACGGGGTACGCGTACCTATGCTTATCCCTAGGGGGTCAGGGTGTTTCTACCCTGCCCCCTTTGTGTGATTTGCGCACTTGTTTCACTGCTTCCTTGTGCCTCGGTTACCTCCAGTCAGTGCCACAGAGCTGTGTTGCAGAGAGGTGGGCCAGGCCACGCCCCTTTTTACACCTCTCTGCAACGCAGCTCTGTGGCACTTACTGGCGGTACCTGGTTAGCTAGCTGGACCCCAGGGACCATCAGTATTCAAGGGGACTTAATCTCCCAACTTAAAACGGCCACAGGGCATGTTTGCACAGGTGTCACCTCAGACCCCCTCCCTTCACCACTGTGCAAACGCGCCCCGTCGTGCATTTTAAGAGGTAGTTTAAATCCCCCTGCCCTATTATGTACTAGGGCCATACAGAGGAGGTCATGCTAATCACAGCGGTACCCCAACGCATAGTGTTCCCTAGTGTAAGTAGGTGTTTTAGCTGTATTCTAAGTGTGTTTTAGCATAGCACTGGCTGTAGGCCTTGTTAGTCAGAGTCAGTTACCACCAGTACTCGTCTGAAAAAGTTGTGGGCACAGGATAATTTTGGAACAAGGCCTCTTTCTGCTCCTTTGTTGGTTCTTTCTGCACATGTCTTGCTTCTTCCTGCACTTTTCTTCATCTTTGTGGACTTCTGTTGCTTCTTTCTGCATTTCTTTTCCTTCTTTCTGTTCGTTTTTTCTTCTTTATTCACATGTCCTACCTCTGTAGGCATAGTTAGAAACTAGCATTTGAAAAACCTTTGAAATTCGCTGAAAAAAACCAAAGGTTTCAGGCACGTTATAGTTAGAAATTAGCATTTGAAAACCTTTGGAATTAACTGAAAAAGCCAAAGGTTTCAGGCACGTTATAGTTAGAAATTAGCAATTAAAAAACCTTAGAAATTCACAGAAAAAAACATAGGTTTCAGGGGTGTTATAGTTGGTTGGACATTTCACTCGTACAAAACCATAGAAAATCCTCTGTTATAGTTAGTTCTGCTAACTATAACTCGCACCCCCGCAATGCACTGCTGATGACTTCACATATTACATCACTCATGACATCACTAATGACACCTAAAATGACATCACTGATGACATCACTGATGACATCATCCATGTGATAAATTGATGCATCTTCTCACACCCTAATATAACCTTTGATACACCCACTCTAAATTACAGACTGCCATTCTCAAAACCATAGACACACCAATAGCAATATCTACATACACACTCACTGATTCTTAGGTTTACACACACATCCACTCACTCACCCGTACAGTCACTCATACTTATGGTCACTCAGTACAGGACTATCATATGCACTCAAACACCTATATAAACACTCACACACCACCACTCATCCATAGAGGTACTCACACACCTAGTCAGTCATGCAAATAATTATTCACACTGCCATTTACTCACCTATACAGTTATACGCACACCAGCTCAATCACTCATACAAATACTAGCACATTATTATGCTCTTATACAAGCATTGATACAAGCACACAGTCATCCATACATCCACTCTCAGAATCACACACTCTCACTTATAGCCATTTATATACTCCAACACACATATATATATTGCCTTTTACATATGTAGTTACTCACACATGTACTACAGAGATATAAACATATTTAAACTTTACAGAAACACACAGTAAATGGATGATGTCATCAGTGATGTCATCAGTGATGTCACTGACCATGTCATGAGTGATGTAATAAGTGACGTCATCAGCAGTGCATTCTCACATGAGCAACAGAAGTTCATCTATAATATTTCATCAAGTGATAATACAAATTTCTAGATTAAACATCTATCTAATACTGTATCACAAATATTGATCAAAATTATTATTATTATGAGCTATTTGATGTTATGATTTTATATATATCCTAATTCATTTCCAATCGTCTAGTTAAGTTATAAGCAGGTGTCTAAATCTTCACTGGCATTCAGACTTCCTGGAGTTTTGGTATCCAATTCTAGTATATAGCATGTTTCTAGTCTCCTAAATTTGGTTTACCAGCAGATTGCATCTTTTTCACTTCTATATTGAGCTTCTGTGCTTGAGGCACAATTTATGTTGATTTGTCCTTCGTGATCATTGAGATATTTCTCTTGAAAAACAGTGGACGCTCCTACTTTTGATGTTTTTATCCTGATGTTGTAAAAAACAGTAGAGGGACCCTGAAAACCTAAAATTGATAAAGGCAAGGGGGGCAACCCACCAGGGAGAATACGTTATTCAAAAACATGAAAGGGGGATCCCCATTATATGAGAAAAGGACACAAAAATTCCAAATATAAAGCCAACCAAAAGCACCCACAGAACAGCTGTTTTACTTTTCAAAATTTATTTTTATAGTCATTTTAAATAATGCTCACATTATGACAAACACAGAAAGATTCATTTTGATCATCTTATTATATATAAAATTTCATTTTGTTTGAATAATACAATCAGAGAATAACATCAGCCCAGAACCATATTAGACAATAAAAAAATGATGCACAATTCAGTCATTCCATCAATCAACCACAAGCTCACTACCACACAATGCATACACTCAAACTCAAACGGAGCATCATTTCATCTTACAGGTGAGGAAAAGCGCTGACGCGCGTTTCGGAGAAAAAGGTTATAAGAAAGTTCCTTCATCAGGGTGCATATCATGAATTCATTATTCGGCACGGTCTTTTACGATCCAAATTGTAATCTAGGACCCGTATCGTCATAGTCTCAATCGGGGATGACGAAGCATATCTGTGGGTGGAAGAAAAATAACAAATAAAAAAAATATATATAAAATATGGACAAAAATTCCAGGTCACAAACATGAGCAAGGCAGTGTACAATCACACATTCTAATACACATCAAATTACACCCCTCATGATAGAACAGGAAAATGTCCGTGTAGAAGCCTCATAAACCACAATAGAAAAGGTTGGAGGGGTGTGAAGAAGACCATCACCCAGGAAAAAAGAGGAAAATAATGAAAAGGAAAGAAGCAGAATCCTTTCCAATACACACCTAGGAGCACATATTTGCTCGGTACTCCTCAAGGATTAACAGAGGTACACAACGCAATGAGGCTCAACAAAGGCGCGGTTGTAGCAGGAGTAGAATTGGCAAACATAAATCTTCGCAATTCTGTTCATCAAAGAAAGCACATGAAAAAGTACCTTTTACATGGATTGCACGAGTGGACATATAAATAGGTAGGACTGCGGTTAGCTCACAGGATCTATGGCAGGCATAGGCGGGCCTAGATATTTCCTACAGCCAGCAGTTAGTAAGCGTCTAACAAGCACCAAAATATTTCAGTACTCCAACATGGGGGCACACTGCTCACCTGTCACTAGTATCGTGCAGAACAGGAAGAAACGGGCTCAGTCTGGTGAACAACGCTGTCCGGATATTCACTTAGCATAGTAGTGCATTCAAAAGCTAGAGTCCAGGAGCTTCCTCCTTAAATGAAAAGCACATCATTTTGAATGTAAAACCGTGCTTGTGCCGATAATCTGTTTGTACCGTAAAGAAAACAAAAGACTATTCGAACAAATAAAATTACAAAATAGACAAAATCCCCGCATATGCAACACGCATGGCTGGTAATAGAGGAAGTTAGCCCGACCATCCTTAGATGGAAACCGAATTTTATCATATTTCAAGGCACTGGGTAGCGAACAAAACATAAAATAGGACGTAGGTTCTACAGGTCCCCCATCACAACTAAGTAAGTAGGGGGAACCAGAAAAAGGAATTAGAAAATACCTGGTAACGTCTGGAAGGACATGTAGAATGCTTGAATTGTCGATCGAGACAAGGGTATCGATGCTCCCTAGTACGTAGAATCCTGAAAGACAGGAAATATAGCTAAGGATAGGAACACGGACTTGGCACTTAGGAATTAAACGGAAGAATGTTTAAAAGAGAGAGATTAAACAGCCATTTACCTGTTTAGTGTTTCAGCACGTATCCTCGATCTACCGTGTGGCGAGCACTCCCCGCGGATCTGGAAGCAGGAATGCAACAAAAAGCCAAAATTCCTACTCTGCCATAAATATTGTTCAACAGGGGCCAAATGCAAAGCACCTGAGGTCGGGAATGGATCAAGTTATTAGAGCGCTAACTGCAAATACGCGGAAGTGGAAAAATGGGGGACATACATATTGATGGTAGCTACTCGAATCAGAACAGGAAATACGGTGTCCCAAAAATAAAAATAATAATAATAGAAAAGGGGGGCCAAAAATGCCTGATCTACAGGTATAGAATAGACAATATAGAAACTTACAAAAACAACAACGATAACCTGTCCAAAGAGCCAGGTAAGAGGATACCATAGACATAGATGATAGACTGATTTCGGAAACGAGCAACCTGAAAAAGGCCTCTTAAATACTTAAATGATCGCATTTTCCCACGGTAGATTTTCATTTAAACCCGAGACAGCCGTCTTCAGGGTAAAAATCCAAAACACTTCCCTTTTGCCTCTGAGTGCATCTATATTCCCGTCATTTGTGCAATGTATAAGTTCCAGGATAAGCCATTTAAGATCCTCTACAGAATGTTTCAGATCTTTCCAGTGGGCCACCAAAGGAGCCCCTGCATGCAAATTTCTGATAGATGATTTATGTTCAGAGGAACGTGTCCTGAACTCTCTACCTGTTTCGCCAACATAGCCTTTAGAACAGGGGCAGAGAAGAAGGTATACCACATTACTTGTACGGCAATTAGTCATTTCTTTAAGTTGGATTTTTCTTTTTCCCCACAACAGTTCTGGGGTAGTCAGTACATAGTCACAAGCATGGCAACCGCCACACCTATGGCTTCCAGTAATCGGATTAGTGCCAGATATACTTCTCTGACTCAGAACTGGTATCTCAGGGATGATAGATCTAAGTTTATCTTTAAAATTAGTGTGGTGACAACTACAAGCTTATGATCCATTTATCCTGATGTTGACCCTCTATTTATCTATGGATTGAAACACCGTAGACAGCAGCAAATTGGGGGACCTACTATGTTTATATATGTGTTTCCCATTGAGATTTAATATGTGTAAAAATTAAGGAGGTCCTCATGCTAGCTACCACTGCAACAGTTCTTCTGTCCAGCTTGAGTGCAGTCCATGGCCCTCTGCTGCCTGCCTACCTGCTGCCTCTAGTTGTGCCACCTCCTCTTACTCTTGCTTAGTTTTGCCTTATTTGCTTGTGTGTCTGCCCTCTGTTTTGCATTTTCTGCTCCTTTGTCAGTCCTCTGTTATGCCTTTTCTAGCTAATGTCTCTGCCTTCGATCTTGCTTTTCCTGCTCATTTTTCTACCATTGCCTCTTCTGCTCGTTTTCCTACCCTTCATTTTGCCATCTCTGTATGTTTTTATGCCATCTATTTTGCCCTCTTCTGCTCTGTTTTGGCTTTTCTGCTAATTTTACTGCCCTTTTTTGCATTTTCTGCTCATTTTTCTGACTTCGTTTCACCCTCTATATCTGATTTGCCTTTTTGTATCCCCTGTTTTCAGTTGTGTGCAATGGGGTGGGGGACTGTGCAGCTGAACTCCTTTGCTGATTGTGGCCCTAGGGTCCCCATCCCCTGGGTCTCAGACAAAAGTTTCTAAAAAGTGCACTGCTAATTCTTGTTGTGCTTGAAAGTATCAGGGCGGTCCATCAAGCAACGGATGAGAAAAAGAGAAGGGGTCAAAAAAAGTGCGTTTCCCATGTTAACTCCCTTAGGGATTTTAAACACGGCCTCATCCTGAACTGTTTGACGGAATCATACCAAATATGTCAGAAAGCTAGCTCTTGGTCCAGAAAGAGTGCTTTTTGTTATTTTGTGTTTTAGAGTTGTTAAAAGAAAACCACATTTGTATATATAGGTACGCAACCCCTCTGCAAATCCTCCCTATCTTGTGCAGAGATCTCATTGGCTGCCAACACTTCTACCTGGGATGTGTTGGCATCCATCTTGGGGCTCGGACTCAGCTGAGTCCCAAAAAAAAGGTTAAGAAAAAATAAAAGGGGACAGGCTAAGAATACCCTGACCCCTTAGCCTTGGTGCTGGGGTCCCAGAGGGACCCTGCCAGGGCTAAAAAGTATTTTTGTAAAAAGATTTGCAGTGAAAATTGCAACAGATTTGTTCATTTGCAGCAAAACCCCTAGTGGGCCAGGCCCTAAGGACATGCACATACATTAAAAAACTGGAGGGGGCACGAGGCCCCCTTATGAGGCTGTTATGAGGCCCACAAACAGCTACCTTCAACGGGCTTTACATTACTGAGGGGGCCCTAAGGACCCCCCTCAATTGGGATCTAAGATACCCGGGGACTGCCACCTCCTTGGGGCTTCAATTTAAAAAAAGGTGTGGGCCTCACGGGCCACCCCGGGACCTGAACATGCTCTTGGGACCACCATCTCCCCATGACTTATTAAATACCAATGGGGGTCTATTGACCCTCCCTGGGCCCCGTGGACCATCACCTCCCCAGGGCCAAATACATATTAGAGAATAGGGGGCCATATATGCCATATACGGCCCGGGGACCACTACTTCCTTGGGGCCAGGCTGTGCTTTTTAAAGGAGGGGGTCCATACAGCCCCCTCCTAGAGCCATTAATGGCCCTGAGGACAACAACCCCCCAGGTTAAGCCCCTGCTATCTCCCAAAGTGCCCACCCTCAGGACATAGCAGTTTGCTTTTACTTGATTAAAGATGTGTCAGCTCCCACCAAGCGAGATCAAACACTAACTCTGCTCCCAACAAGCATGAGTTGTCAAACTGCACCTGCTTGCTGGGAGTGGAGTTTTCATCAGTTTCCTTGCCCGCTGTTAAGCGGGCAGGGAAGCAGGCGAAGAAATTGTGCCTACACGCAGGCACCCAGGTAGACGTGGCTTCTCCTTGGGGGATGGGGTCCTCAGGGCCAAAATTTGCTCGAGAGGGGGCACTTCTTCCCAATTGAATTTTGTCCAAGCCCAAGAGGATGGGGTCCCCGGAGCCTCAATCAGCCCAGGGAGTTCAGCTGCACATCCCCCCACCCCATTGAACACAACAGAAAACAGGGGACACAAAAAGGCAAAACAGAAAAAGAGGGTGAAAGAAAGTCAGAAAAATGAGCAGAAAAGGCAAAACAGGGCAGAACAATTAGCAGAAAAGGCAAAACAGAGCAGAAAAGGGCAAAACAAAGGGCAACAAAACACACAGAGAAGGTAAAATGGAGGGCAGTAAAACGAGCAGAAGAGGCAATGGTAGAAAAACAAGTAGGAAAGGCAAGACCGAAGGTAGAGAAATTAGTAAAAAAAAGGCATAACGTAGGACAGAAAAATGAGCTGGAAAGGCAAAACAGAGGACAGACATACGAGCAAAGAAGGCAAACCAAAGCAAGAAACAAGTAGAGGTGGCACAAATAGAAGCAGCAGGTAGACAGGCAGCAAAGGGTTGTGGACTGCGGTCAAGCTGGACAGAAGGACTGTTGCAGCTGTAGCTAGCATGAGGACCTTCTTATTTTTACAGATATTAAATCTCAATGGGAAACACATCTATAAACATGGTTGGTACCACCAACTCCACTTCTGTAAAGGACAAATGATCTTGACCTCCACAGATTGATAAAGGCAAAGCACGTGTTTTTTTTTTCTCCGCAATTCCACATTGATCTGAAATGCTTTGTGGAGATGAATGCATCATTGATCTGTTGGAGCTCAATGTATAGTGACTGTAACAAGTGGCTTCTTTCTAGTCCTTACCTGTGAGAGCAGACTCCGAATTTTAAATGACTTAGAGTATACAAATGTTCAAAATGACAAGAAGCTCTACTTGTTTGGCCCCCTGTTCACCTTAGTGTTATGATAATGTCTTCCCGCGTTTTGCCAGGATGATGGGCTGCTTACCAAAAGGCCCCCCCAGGCTTTTCCCAACGATTTTAGTGACACATTCTTGATGCTGAGGAATATGAGGACATCTCCACCAAACAAAGAAGCACTGACTACATATAGTAAAGAGGAGGGACCTTTGTTTGGTGGAGATTACCACGTTGTTCTCTCGTCGTCTTCTCTATAGGAAGATTCATGTAATCACAAATTTATGGATAAAGCCCCATGAGGAACAATCACATTGCCAACATGCATACAAAGTCACTGGTGACATTTCCTCATGCTCCATTATGCAGCTGTAGTGTAGAATACATACTGGACATTTACCCAAGGACTTAGCACTTAGTATTTAACCAGCAGAAAGTACTCCACTTGAGTAGATATTTTGTGTAAAACTGTGGCCTCTTTTTGGATAAAGGGCAGGTGCAGTTCCGTTGTGGCCCAGCCACTAACATAGCTACTGACACACCCACACAGACACTAAGCCACCCCCACACATACTTACACATCCACTGACAGACCTACTCAGACACTGATACACCCACTCACAGCACTCACAGACCTACTTACACACCCACTCAAAGACCTACTCAGACACTTTCACATGCACTCATAGACCCACTCAGACACTCATGCACCCACTCACAGACATACTCACACACCCACTCAAAAGCTTACTCAGACACTCTCACATGCACTCATAGACCTACTCAGGCACTCATGCACCCACTCACAGACATACTCAAACACTCTCACACCCACTTACAACCCCCTCAGGTACTCATGCACCCACTCACATAATCACTCAGACACTCTCAACGCCACTCACAGACCCACTCAGACACATACACCCACTCACAGACCCACTCAGACACTCATGTATCCACTTACAGACCCACTCATACAGTCTCACACCCACTCACAGACCCACTCAGACACTCATGCACTCACTCACAGACTGACTCACACACTCATGGAAGCACTTGCAGCTCCAATGAGACTCTCAGACATCTCACAGACTCACTCAAATACTCACTCAGACTCTCATGCACCCACTCAGACATGCATCAACTCACAGACCCACTCCAACACTCAAGCACCCAATCACACATCCAGTGAGACACTTATGCAGTCGCTCTCAGACCCACTCACACACTCATTGAGACACTCACACACTCACTCACTCACACACTCACTAAGACACTCATGCACTCACTCATACACTCTCTCTCAAAGGCTACAGGTTACATTTAGGAAATCAAATAAAAAAATGTAGAAATCCACTAAAAAACATAGGTTACAGGGACGTTATAGCTAGCAAATAACATTTTAAAAAATCTGAAAAATTCACTGAAAAAACAAGGGTTACACTGACTTCATACTTAGGCTCAGATTTCCCTTGTACAAAACCAGTGAAATTCAGCAGTTACCTGAGCTAACTATAACTTACGCCCCCGCAGTGCACTGTTTATGACCTCACATATTACATCACTTATGACATGGTCAGTGACATCACTAATGACATCACCTAATGAGTGTGAGTATTTTCTAAGAGTTTATGTTTGTTAAACATATATACTAAGTTGCTACAAAAGTTAAAGTAGTATAGTAATTGTACTACTAAAGAGTGATACTACTTCTAACATATTATGTGAGTGGGTGTGTATCTGTGTGTGTGTGTGTGTGGGTGTCTGAGTGACTGTATAGGTGTGTGAGTGGATGTGTCAGTGGCTGTATGGGTGTATATGTTGTGAGAGTAGCTGTGTGGGTGAGTAAGTGGATATTTAGGTGGCTGTATTGGTGAGTAAGTGGGAGTGTACAGGGCTGTAGAGATGAATGAGTTGCTATGTGAGTGGCTTTATGGGTGGGTGAGTGGCTGTGTGAGTGACTGCATGGGTGAGTGAGGGGGTATCTGAATGGGTTTATGGGTGAGTGACTGGTTGTGTAAGTGGCTGTATGGGTGAGTGAGTGGCTGGTTGAGTTGGTGTTTAGATATATAAGTTGGTTTGTGAGTGGCTGTATTGGAGAGTGAGCATGTGAATGGCTGTAGGGGTGAGTGAGCAGATGTGGGGGTGCTTGTATGGATGGGTATGTAAGTGGTATTATCAATGCTTTTATGGGTGAGCGAGGGGCTGTGTGAGTGGCTGTAAATGTGGGTGGGTGAGTAGCTGTATGGGTGAGTATGTGGCTCTCTGAGTGGCTAAATGTATGAGGCTGGTTGTATGAGTAGCTGTATGGGTGAGTGGGAGGTTGTGTGAGCGGCTGTATGGGTGAGTAGCTCTGTTAGTAGCTATATGGGTGAGTGAGTGAATGCATGGGTGAGTGAGTAGTTGTCTGACTGGCTGTGTGAGTGGGTATGTGAGTGATTGTGTGAGTATGTGAGTAGATGTGTGAGTGGCTCTATGGGTCAGTGACTGGATATGTGAGTAGCTGTATGGGTGAGTAAATGGTTGTGTGAGGGACTGTATGAGTGAGTAAATGTGTGTCAGTAGCTGTATGCATCCGTGAATGGGTATCTGAGTAGTTGTGTGGGTGTGTGAGGGGGGTGTATGACAGGTTGTATGGGGTGTGAGTGGGTGTGTGAGTGGTTTTATGGATGATGCCATCAGTGATGTCATTTTAGATATCATCTGTGATGTACTCATTATGTAACTGACCATGTCATGAGTGATGTAATATGTGAGATCATAAGCAGTGCATTGCGGGAGCATAAGTTATAGCTCACTCAGGTAACAACTGCTGAATTTCAGTGGTTTTGTTCAACTGAAATCTGAGCCTAACTATAACATCCCTGTAACCTTTGTTTTTTTCATTGAATTTCTATGGTTTATTACATTCTATTTCCTGACTATAACGTCTCTGTGACCTTTGGATTTTTCTGTGAACTTTCAAGGTTTTTCTAATTCTATTTTCTAACTGTAACCTGTAACCTTTGACAGTATGTGTGTGAGTGCTGTATAAGTAGAAGAGTGGGAGTAAGTGGACATATGGGTCTTCTAGTGGGTGTGTGAGTATCTGAGTGGGTCTGTGAGTCAATGCATAAGTCTCTGGGTGGGTTTGTGAGTGAGTGCATGAGTCTCTGAGTTGATCGCTCAGAGGATACGTATGTGTCTGCGAGTCTGTGCTTGGGTGCATTAGTCTCTCAGTTGGTCTGTGAGGGGTGCATGAGTACCTGAGGGGTCTGTCAGTGGGCACGTGAGTGTCTGAGTGGGTCTGAGTGGCTGCTTGTGTCTCTGTTTGGGCTGCCAATGGATGTTTGAGTGTCTGAGTGGGTCTGTGAGTGGTTTGTTATGCCTGAGTAGGCCTATGAGTGGTTACGTAAGTCTGAGTGGCTCTCTGAGGGAGTGGATGAGTGTCTTAGTTTGTCTGTGAGTGGGCGCATGATTCTCTGAGTGGGGCTGTCAGTGAGTGCATGAGTGCCTGAGTAGGTTTGTGAGTTGGTACATGAGTTTTGAGTTGATCTGTGATTCGGTGCATGAGTGTCTCAGTGGGTCTGTAAGTTGGTACATGGGTCTCTGAGCGGGTCTGTGAGTGGGTGTGAGTCTCCGAGAGGGTCTGTGAGTGAGTGCAAGTGTTTGAGTAGGTCTGCAAATAGGTGTGTGAGTGTGTCTGTAAGTGGGTGCATGAGTGGGTCTGCAAATGGGCACGTGAGTGTGTCTGTAAGTGTATACATAAGAGTCTGAGTACGTCCCTGAGGCTGAATGTGTGAGTGGGTGTGTGAGTAGGTTTGTGAGTAGGTTTGTGAGTGTCTGCATGGATTTGTGAGTATGTGCATGAGTGAGTGGGTCTTTGAATGGGTGAGTGTGTGTGTGAATGGGTCTTTTAGTGGGTGCGTAAGACTCTGACTGAGTCTGTGAATGGATGCATGAGTCTCTGAGCAGGGCCGGACTGGGAACAAAAAGTACCCCTAACAAAGTGCTTTGCCAACCCCCCTGGGATTTGGGAGTGCGGCCAAGCTGTTTGCCATGGCTGGTTTTGGCCGATTTTGTTTCAGTGGCCAATATTGCAGCCATTCTGCAAAAAAAAGCCCTGTAACAAAATTGCCCCCCGGGGGCCCAAAGCCGGCCCCCAACCCTGGTGGCCCACTGGGGAAATGGCTGTTGCCCGCTACGGCCAGTCCGGCCCTGTCTCTGAGTGGGTCTGTGACTGTGTGTATGAGTATCTCAGTGGGTCTGTGAGTGGGTGCATGTCTGGTAGTGAATACATAAGTGTGACTGGGTGTGTGAGTGGGTTTGTAAGTGTCTGCGTGGCTCTCTGAGTGGCTGCATGAGTGTCTGAGTGGGTCTGTGAGTGGGTGCGTAACTCCCTGAATGGATGTATGAATGGGTGCATGAGTGTCTGAGTACGTCTGTGAGTGAATGTGAATGTATTTCTAACATTTTTGTAGCAATATTCATGAGTTTATCACAACTTTACATTCCTGTTGGCACACGCATTCGCTATTCATCGCAAAATTGTTGTGAATTGTTTGTGCACCTAGGTATACATATTTGGATTTTCTTTAATATCTTCAAAAGTACTAAACGGAATTACACCAAATAATAAAGAAAAGGATGCTTTCTGGACCAAGAGCTGCATTTCTACCATATTTGGTGTAATTCCATCCCACAGTTCTGGCTGTAGTTGCACCTAAAATATCTATGGGAGTTAACATGGGAAACACACTTTTTTGATCCCTCCATTTTCTCGGCCCCCACTTTACAGGTCACTTCAAAACTTTCAATGCACTATTAAAATCAGTTGGAACATGTTGTGAAGATTTGTCAAAATGCGCCTTAGAGGCAAGTCAAAAAACTATTTTCCTAGGGAGACTAGGTCCTAACTATTACTGCCTACTGGCAACATATACATATGTTCTTCCACAATACACAATCATTACATGAGGTTGCTCATACGTGTATTTATATGTTGAAATGATTTTCACCAAAGTTAAAAGTGGATGGCATTTCATTCCACAAATGCTACCCTATGTAACATCCACTTGAAGCAATCCCATATCTCTGTCAACTCCATAAGATCAGGCATACTGTCAATTCTAGAAAACAAAAGGGACCTGTTGCCCAGATGCAAAATGATAAGTATTCATCATGAGGCAGTTTACTGAATGCAAAAAATTGGTTTGTGTGGGATTGGTTGTTTTTTTGAAAGAACATTAAATAGGTAGGTTAGAAAAATAGATATAGAGGTGTAACAAATAGATTGTGGCTCTCTCTTCTTGGGGGGGAAAAAATTACCTTTTCACCTTAACTCTGGACACCATACAGTACAAAGCATAGTTTGTGCAGTAATGTGTTCAACCTGGGAAGGTGTTACTGAGAACTACAAATGATGTTTTTTGAGTCCCACTATTGTGGTCAGATGGTTCACAACACTGCAACTAGAGAAAGCTCCACTGCAAGTGCGATAACCTAGGTATTAGAATGTCAGAGAACAATCGGCAAATAGTCACTTGTCTTAGTTGATTGTCGTAGGAAGAATGGTGTGCTTCAGTGCATAGGAGAGTGTCAGTGCCAGTGTCGTAGTCACATTTCAAGTCACTCTCATGCACTTTGCTTATGTCACATCCTCCCTCACACTCTCCTTCACTTTGAATCAGTCTCCCATTCACCCTTTAATGCACGCTCTCGCTCATTTATTCCCTCTCAGTCACTGTCTCATTTTCACTCACTCATGTTTTCAGTTAGTGACCCTTTGATTTACATAATCTGCCTCACTTATCTCACCCAATGGTTTTACTCTGTACTGATATTCTCATTTATTTTTCCCTCTCTTTCTCACCCCTTTTACATGTATTCACTGTCTTTCACTCCTACACTTTCTCACTTTCATACATGCCCACATACTCTGTCTCACTTCCATTGACTCCGTTGCTTTTTCTCACTCCCTTTTACTTAGGCTCTCAGTCAATTTCTCAATATCCCACTCTCGCTTGCCCTATGTTTCCCTCACACTCTCCCTCAGACACTCCATCACCATCATCCACTATCTCACATTCTCTCTAACTTTCTCACTCAGTACTATAATTGCTTTTTACTCACTCCCTCATTGCCACCTACTCACCATCTGAGTAACTGACTACCTTACTTTAAAAAATGTTTTCAGTCACTGTAACTCACTCTTTAGTCACCACCTCTCCCTCAGTGTCTTATCCACAACCTCAGTTGTCCTTTCTCTCATGCCCTCACTCCTATTCTCTTCCTCACACTCTCTTTCATTTTCATGTACTCTGTCTGACTCTCTGTGTTGGTTCCTCATTTACTTAATCAGTCCCTAGCACTTCCTTCCTTTGACACAATTTGACTCACTCTCAGATTCACAGTTCATTCCTTCATTCTCCTGAGCTTCTGCACTTTCACTCACTGTCAATCACTCAAAATTAAAATACATAATTTCTATAATTTTTAAATCAACAAAATTATTTTTGAAAAGTAGCATTTTTTTGCTTTTATCAACATATATTTCTGTGGAATTTATTTTTTGTGGAACTCAAAAATAGTCATACGTTCCCTTCACTAGCATTCCACATTATATAAGTACAAAAAGATAGTTGGAATAACTGAAGGAAAACTAAATGTCAAATCTTCCGATGTTCTTTTATTTGCTTCAGCCGACCATCCGAATTTTATTCACCACAGCAGATGAGCAGGCCACACTAAAAAATGAAGAGCCATAGTTTGATAACCTGAATTGATGTTTTTCTTCTGCTCTTGTAGAATTTCTACAATCAGTATATATCCAGCCGGGATTGCATCTGGCATAGTTGCAGAAGATGTACTCGCCTGTTCAATGTCTTGCTTCCTCTTCTTTTTTTTCTGCAATGAACCGTGCCGTGCATTTAGATGCAATGGATTGCGGAAGCCATCTGGAGAGCTCAGTCTCATCAACTTCCATTTTGTCATCTTTACCCCTTCTTGTCTGTATTTCTTCTGTCCTGGTCTCTTTGTCCAGAAATCATTTTTGTAAGAACAAAAAGTATTATGTCCCCAAAAAGTGAAGCATATGAAAAAATGTAAAGCCTCCTTTGCATCATGACTGTGCAATCCAAGAACTCATTGAATGTGGAGCAAGGTATCCTCATTAACAACTCAAACTTCTGTAATGGTGTACAAGGTTTAGTGAATCTTTTGTGAACCCAGAAAGGCAAAGGGTGGATGCCCTGTTTTCACCTTACCACTACCAAGAACCACAAAGATTGAAGGGCTAAAAGTGGAAAAAATAAAATGTAACAAATGCTCTAACATCACCCCAACTGGCAAACAACTTAGCATAATCGGTTTTCCTGTCAAACTCATCTTTTTTTAAAGTTAGGAGTCCATGCTGTCCTTTAAAAGGATGTCCCACTTCTGTGATTGCGTAAGAGTCATAGAACTAACACCGATACCAAAAACCTTTAGTGCTGAAAACTACACACATGTGTCTCTTCTGTTCTTGCGAAAGTCCTATTTTCATATAACATCCGAGAATTTGTTTTTTTATGATCATGAGATTTTGCAGACATTTTTCCCAGTACAGAACCACACAGAACGGAAGTCCACCTTGTGATATTTGCGAGAACCGCAGTCTTCCATGAATCCTGAAACACTTGAAAGGTAGTGAGTGAATGTGTGATAAGCGCATCCGTAAAATACATGTGAGTGTTTAAGTAAGAGGGCATGCAAGTGACACCGTGGTTGAGTTTGAGTGAGAGAGATATCCAGTGGGTGCGCAGGGTAAGAAGCAACCTGATGGTGGGAGGGGAATGCTACACATTTGATGTCATTGGTGATATCATCGGTGAGGTCTTGAGTGATGCTTTCAATTCTGTCGCTTTTGATGTCATGTGCATGTTGTTATGAGCAGTGCAATGCAGAAGTATAAGTAGCTAACTGGCATATTTTGAGAAGCCTTAGGCTTCGCATTGCACCTTTAGCTCCCCACAAGTTATAGTTTTTGTTGCAGAATAATTGATATAACTTTGTATTGAGACATGAAACCTTAAGCCGATCCCCTCAAGCGCCAGAGAAATGTGGGGAAACCACTATTGAAGTTTATCAACTTATCTAACAACATTCCTCAAGAAGTCATGAATAGACAGTAATTGCACATAAAGGAAAATAGAACGTCGTTTTTTACAACTTCTTCAATTGACGTGTTGTTATTGTAAAGCATCTTGCAATGTGGGCAAGTATGTTAACAGTTAGTTTTCCATCCCTAATAGCCGGCCAGTCACTCGCTGGAGAATGTCATAGGGCATTTCTCCTGGCAAGTCTGTCCTTTCACTTTTATCTGTACGTGTTCACGAATGGTCTTTTAGATATGGGCATAAATTGCTGAAATTTGTATCTACATACTAGTACCAATAGTTGTCTCTTTCTATCAGAGACTGTTTGCTTTATACTGCAAACATCCAACTTTGAATAAGTAAGACAGGCCTTTTAGTCCACTGGACATTTCCCTGTTGGGCTGGAGCCCTTGGTAGACACCTTTCAGGGAAGGTAACTGCTCCAGTGCCTCTGAGACTGTCCCAGCTCCCCGAGATTAATTGCAGCAGGCATGGCAGGCTTCAAGAGAGAGAGAAACAGATGGAGGGAGAGAGAATGTAGAGAGAAAGCGATCAGAGAGGAAGGAGAGAGATATGAGAGAAGAGGAGCGAGAGAATGGGTGGAAAGAGAGAAGTTACGTGAGGGGATGAAGGGAGCGGGCTGGTTTGAACATTTTTGCCAGGTCTGCTTTGGTTCTGCAATCCATACCTTAGTGAGAGAGTGGTTAATTTGTTGCAGTTGTATATAGCAAGAGCTCGACTGGAAGGTATTGGAGCGCTTTACATGAGCACCAGTTACATTACACAAGGACACATTCGTTTTTGGTAGGCACAGGAGGGCAGATCTACAAGGAAGTGCCGCAGCGTGGCACCACAAGCCCTTTGACTGCACTATGCTGCGGCACTTCTGAAGCACAGGGATTGCACCATATTTACAAGAATATGTCGCATCTCTGTGCTTCCCCCTGCGCTGGCGCACAAAATGCAGCCATGCGCTGGCGCAGGCACCCTTGCACCATGGTGCAAGGATGCCTGCGTCGTGGGGAGATTGATTTTTTGCAGGAAGCACCTTCCTGCACAAAAACAATCACTACAGGCATTTTCCTCTTTTAATGCATGCTGCTGAATGCAGCATGCATTGAAAGAGGAAAAAACGAGGAGAAATGAAAAATTTCTCCTCGTTGCGCCTCGCTACGCCACTTCTAGGGTGGCGTAGCATTCAGACGCATCTCCAGATTTACAATTTCTCGTAAATCTGGAGATGTTTCTTGTTCCATGGGTGTTGCTGGGAACACCCACAGCAACACCCATGGAACGCCCCTTCAACACAAAGTGCTGCGTATGAAGGGGCCGTATTTACAAGGAGAGGAAAAGTCACACAGGGTGGCTTTTCTTGTCCTTGTAAATAAGAAGGTGCCCCCTGCGCCACCAGTACGTCACAAAAAGTGACATACTGGTGGCGAAGGGTGCTTGTAAATTTGCCCCAGGGAGATGAGGTGATTTGCCCAGAATCACAGTATGCTGAGTCAAAGGGGAGTCTCGAATCTGGTTCTCCACTTCCAAAGTCGACTGCTCTGGCCGTTGTGTCTCATCCTCTCCCCAGTGTTGGGAGTAACTGTCTATGGTAGAGCTATGCAATGCTAGATTCTTACACCCAGGCCTGTGCAATCTGCGAGATATATGGCACCGCAGCGGAAGAAGACGTCAGCCTCATGTTTCAGCCCTGCTCGGCAGGCATAAGGCAAAACCAGAGACGGTTGATTCATTGGTCGTGAACAGTACAGATGGAGACGGGGACCCGGTGGAATCATTTTCCCCGCCATATCAGACACCATTGCCTGTGGCAGTCAGAAATAATGGTGTCAGGAGATATGTTAATGGCCGCGCGCACATTGCTCTTCCGTGTAGTTATTACTTACACGAACACTGACAGCTCGTACGCATGTAGCAGCTGCGAGGAGCGTATCCAGATTGCAGATTCTCAAATTATACAGCGGTGACAGGCTAATACGTGGCTCATCTCACTAAACATGAAATAAAGTGTTGCATTAAAGATGAGGAGAGTGAGTGACGGCCGCTCGGGGTGATAGTGGCTGCTTGTTTCTGCTGGTTGCCTGTGGTGAACACACAGTTCATGAGATGGTTTCTGTCTTTCCATGTTGCAGAGCCAGCTGTACATGCATCTGACAAACTACTCCGTGAATAAACACAACGAGAACTTCGAGCGGGATGAAACCGAAGACAAGGGCAGCAAGCGCTCCATCCGGTGGTTCACCGAGTTTCTGGAGATAAACGACCACGATGTAGTCAAATTCTGGAACGATATTTCAGTAAGAAGTCAATGTATTGTTTTGTCAGTTTGAACGCTGTCCAGAAATGCTGATGCCATCAATCATGACCTTAAAAGATGTCAACATCAAAATGTTTTGTGCATCTGTGGCTGGCAGGTTGTTCAGAGTACAAAAGCGCAATATCATTTTTTCTGATCCAGAATATGTTATTAACGTTTTACGAAATACAGCAATTAAAATATGCTCACATAACATATATCAAAGACATAAAGATGCTAAACACAATGAGTGATGTCAGTAATACAGATGTATAAGCAGTGCTTTAAATGGGCCGGGATTGTCCGGTACAGGGTACCAGCACTTTCCTACTTTGAGAGCTAGAGTACCGGCACTTCTGAAGAGAAATGCTATACTTTTAATTGGAGAGTACCAGCACTTCTCAGAAACAAGCAGGTTGTCTGGTACAGAGTACCTGCAATTCTATTTTTCCATTTGAAGCACTGTCTATAAGTGGGGACCTGACCAAAAAAATGCCATAAGGCCAATAACGAGAGACAGCATATAAATGTCATTGTATCATAATAATCTAAACATATATTCCCAAATTGTATTTAGTAATGTAAGATAGTACATGGGCCTAATGGCACCATTAGGCAGATCATGAGCACATAAGAGAAGGCATATCAGATGAAACCATAAACAGAGTGTTGTGAGGCCATGAGGATGAGATCTACAAAACAATAGAAAGGAAGAGAGCAAGTAGGTGAGAGAATGTATCCGCAAGGAATGACGAAAAATATAAAGGCTTCAACTCTGAGCCTTTTCCAATTAATGAAGGGGCTTGCAATATTTTAAAAAACTCATTCTGAGCCCAAAATCTCTTTTGGGTTGGAATATATTAAACCTCCAGGATAGTGTTCCAGAAAAAATATCCATAAAACGTATCAAGGTTTTTCAATTGTCCACACACGTGTTATTTATCTTTTTAGTGGTGTATCCGGAAACGGATAAGCCCATCACTCAACAGATATTTCCTCCTCCTATGGTAGCTAGTGCTTAATTTGTCAAAATTAGGTTGCTGAATGCCAGTGTACAGCGGCGGGTATTCCGCTAAGGCGGAGGAACGTTGCCCCACTGCTTTTCGGCAGTGCAAAGAAGGAAAAATAAAATGATAATAACACAATATTGTTATCATTTTTTTTCCATGCTGAAGCAAGTTTTGGGACGAGGTGGAACTTGGCTGTCATCACAGCCAGCAGGGAAAAGGGAAATGTGTGCACTTAAGTGTGCATGACAGTTTGTCCGACCATCTTGGGCAGGCCAAACAGTCATGCACACTTATCATATTCTCCACCGGTTTTTAATACACATCCTGGGTGGAGAACATTCACAGGCTCCCACAGCCTGTCTGAGCTCCAAACCATGGCGCTCACACCAATTACAACGCTGATAACAGCATGGTATTCCCACACATGTACTTAAATTTGCCGAAATGCATTTGCCTTACTTTACCTAGGATAATCGTATTTTGCATCCAGTGAGCTTCATATACTATATCAGAAGCAGTAGCAAACACGTTTTCACATCGGAGCACTGCATGGTTTTTGGGAGAGCACACATTTTTGGTCCTGTTTTACATTACAATACTTAGGCGCTGGAAGTAGTGGTGGGAGGGTCCTGCAGCACCATCTGCAATCAAGTATAGCTACTTAACCACTGTGCACTGTTGCCACCTACAACTGTAGTGTACTTGTAAGCTCTATTAACACTAAGATAAACACTTTTAAACTTTTGAGTTCATTGTATATTACACAATTTATTCAAACACATAATTCATAGAAAAAATACATAGAACAAGTTCAACTCATCATAACGTTAATCAGTTATTGTACAAACAACAACAATTGAGTATATTGTAATCTTAATAATCAGATCCAATTTTTTTTGTGCCCAATGCATTTCGGGCTCTCAGCCCTTCTTCAGGGGAAAACAATCTGAAAAATAACAAAAACATTATCTACTGTCATACATTCTAATACACAAGGAACACTTTTCAAATACTGTTCTGTTATTAACCAGACACATTTCCAAACGATGATGCTTTCAAAACCTTGATGTGAATTATCATCTGGTATTACATAAAAGAAGACCAGGGGGGGGGAAAGATTCAAAGGTTCCCGTCACCAGTGCGCTCAATTCAAAAATTCCCGTCACCTGAGCACTCAATGGTACTCTGAAACCTTCAGGTGACCAAGGTAAAATCAAACAGAGGAAATCTGTGTATCAAACCCAGTAAAGAATGAACCTGCCTCACCAAACTGAAAAGTGCCTAACCAGTCTATCACTTACTTATCTAGTCACATTGGAGCCGAAACTGTAAAACAATATAAAACAATATGAAAAATTTCAACTGTCTACACCAGTGTGCCAAATGTACTAAAAAGGGCTCAGCCTCTAGTCGTATAACTGACTTCTCAGTGACGCTGATCTCGCCTATCGTTCCTGTTAATGCTCAATGACTGTACACTGCACTTCTTCGGACCCTAAAAAAGTATGTTCAGGATACTACAGATTAAAGTCTAAGAGTAGGACCTCTCCCCTCTTCCCAATTAGGGTACTGCAGCACCCCAGAAAATAACCATGCTGCAGTTCAGAAGGTGAATGAGCACTAAAGATGCCTTTATATTTTCTTTTGTGTTCATCCTGTTACAACTGCTATGCGTTCGAAACCTGCGGTCACATGTCATGCTATATCTTCTGTGAAATGGCTGCTTGTTCCTTTAACATGGAGAATGATGTTTTTCCTTTCGTTTTCTGACAGAAAAGTGAGAGGATTTTTTAAAGTGAGGTATGTGCCAATCTAGGTGGAGTACAAGGCATAGATGGACAACCTTACTTTTTTTTTTACACAAACGTATAATATTTAAAGGATAGTCTGTTGGATGTAATTTTTTTTTACACATTTACACAATAAAATTCAAAAACATGTATATGTATTGTACAAATATTTCAAAATACCACAGCACGAATGAAACGCTGTTTTAGTAATTCTGAAATGTGATAGAATTAAAGATTTTTAATAGGATCAAAACAAAATGGAATGTGCAATGATAATCAGTCACAAAATCTCGATTTCCACACTATGTTGGTTGTGCGCTGTGTACTTTTATTAGTAAAACTGCATGCATCTGTGGAAATCTAGTAGCCATTTCCATGGAAAAGGCGCTGTCTGTAAATGACAGTGTGCTACCACACCATGCTATATTAATACATTTGTGACAGTGTGTTTCAAAGTGCACCGCCAGCTACATACCACACCCTTACTACTCTCTTGCTGAATGGGCTTGGCTTAGTTACTACACTTGTTCTTCGTGAAATCTTTGGATTTTTCACAATCCCTGCGACTTTGGGGTTGTAACACTGATGGCAGCACCCCCACTCTGAATATTGTTTCAGCACCACTGTTACAAGGTGTTAACACCAAATTAGAAAATATACAGACTCATGCCCATAGCTGGTAATGTGGCTTGGATGGCTCTGTAAGGTAATCACTTCTCCCTAACAAAATGTGGTATTTTGGAGGTCATGAGTTTGATTCCTGGGGAGGCAGACTCACACTTTGTGGTGGGTAAATTGGGTACCATTGGTTGGTGCTTACATTTTATCATTAAAATAACAAACCAAGTGTTTCTTGTATCATTCATTTGGTTTGCTATATAACTTAATTTTTGTTAATGACATACTTATATATTTTTTTACTAGTTAGGTAGATAACCACTGTCTAGAACTTGCAGCAGAATATAAAAGGGAGAAGCAAAATGCATACCTAGCTTTCACTAAACTGCCATAATTCCCTAATCCATCTGTTCACAAACAAATGCATGCCAAAAGTTGCTTTTAAGTGCCTTTGACTCACTGTTAGGCACTCAGATCGGACTCAGGGCTTAACTCTACCCTTAATACAGACAGAAGCAATGTTATCCAGTACACTCAAGTGTTGTAGAAATTAAGGTTCAAATCTAGATGGTGTATAAAGATAGTGAACACTCGTTAAATATATTAACAATGTATTCCAAAAGGTTAGGTTAAAAAAGTTGTGAAATAATAATAAAAACTCAGCAACCGTTTGTAAATAAAATCAACAACTACTATATTACAGTGAAGTAAATTTTGGCCCAGGAGGACAATAAGAAGATGTTGAAAGTTGAAAGCAATTTTTTAGAAAGTTATTTAGCAGTACCTGTATTGATTTGCAGACCAAGGTAAACATGATCAGGCTGCCATGAGAACTAACAGAAGTGGAAAGTTTAACTTCAGAAGAACAGTGGCGTAACAAAGGCCCCCAAACCCCTGTGGTGTAGTGTGTGGGGGGGCAAGTTGCAGGGGCCCCTCTCAACACAGAACTCCAGCCAAAGAGCTTCTGATTGTATCCGGTTGGGGGCCCCTCCATGTACCTTGCAGAGGTGCCCGCTCAAGTTTTGTTACGCCACTGAGATTAAGTCATTGTTTGGAGCACAGAACCACGGATGGAGTCTGATTTGAGGGTTCTAGATTCAAGTATCAGCTTTAACACCTTCGCTGCGGCGGCTATTCTGCCGCAGAGCTAAGGGGGCCAGGGGGCTGCGCGGCACACCCATGCTGGTGACAGAACCGCTCCGTCACCAGCCTCGGTTGAGCTGTGCTCATGACGGAGCAGTTCCATCATGGCCCCGCCCGCTCAATAGAACGCGCCGCGCAGGCGCGAAATCAGCGCCACGCAGGCGCGTCGGGCGAGCCATGACGGAACCGCTCCGTCATCAGCACAGCGCCACCGCGGCTGATGACGGAGCGGTTCCGTCATCAGCACGGAAAAGGTTAATGGTAGCCTTTGTGAAGCAGGTGTTGGATGAAGAAAACACTCTAACTGGGAAAATGTCACTGGAGGTCAAGGCAGGATGTGTGACCTCTGTGTCCTTGCAGTGAATTTCCCGACTGAAGGATCGCATGCCTTATTGGATTTATGAGCTCCAAGGGTACAGTGCAGATCCGTTTTATTTTATACAGAGATTTTGGCTGCTGTAAGAAGCTTAAATATCGGGGTGAAAGCCCAGGGATAAATACAGAATTATTAGAGGAATTAGACCTGAAATTACTAGTTCACCTGGTAGGTCCTCATTTCTACGGAGACCATCAGGGTACCACTTGTAATCGCCTGGTAAATGCCCTTGCAGTTCCTAATACCCCAGAATAATTAATTTCAGGTGGGGTGAAGAGCTAGTGCAGGAAATAGAGACAGTCAGAAGAAGTTTGACCATTATCCCCATACCTAAATTCTGGCGTTCTGAAATGTTATCCCCAGCATGAGAAATACCCAGGTGGACATGGAATGAGTTGGTTCTTTAACAAAAATGTCCCCCTATTTCATGGCCAAATCTTCTGTTTTTCACCAATTACTGAAAGCTGATGATCAAAGTCAGTAGGGCTGATGTGGGTTGGGTGGAGAACATCTGAGGTAAGAGAATGTTCTGGCCTGTTCTGAGGGAGAATTTTCCGCTTCCCTTTTGATGCTGGAGGGGGGAGAAGAGGCCAGGCTATGCCATCTCCCTCCTCTTCTTCATAAGTAGTTTTACTGGGTGCTGTTCTGCACCCTGTACATTTGACTTCTGTGTCCCCACACCCAGTGTTGCCTTGAGCGGCAACACTGGGCCACTCTGAATTGGCAAGAGTAATATCACCTATGGGGATACCACTCTGGTCAACTTATAATTAGGTCCTATGTACAAACATTTACAACAACAATAAAATGTCTGTACAAGCCATTCATGACAACCTGGTCACTTTTGACCAAAAATATTTAATTGAAGCACAGATAGGCCTATTCACAAAGACATGTTTAAATACGTAAAATAATACTTCTGTAATACTCTTCTACGTACTCTTACATACCGTTGTGAATTGACCCCAAAACATCTAAAATGGGAATCAAATTGAAAAGTTTAAGGGATATTTATGTACAGTTAAAACAAATAGAAAGACTGTACCCTCCATACACTTTTCCTATTAGGGAGCTTGATGTTGCTGGGCCAATTCAGAAAGATATGGAAGAGTTCTTGAAAGAGTACTCCTGTACTACTTCCTTTCCTCATAAATGCTTTTGTGAATCGAGCTCAGAGCCACTGCCCACGCATACCTGGGTGTCTGAGTAAGCCGTCCACTGCAATTAACAAACAAGGAATGTGAGCATTGACATTCATTTACACAATGCATAGCGAGAGAAAGTCAGGTCAGCTGCAAACTCCTGTTTATAATGCTATTACATACAAGCAACTGCTGCCTTGAAAGTTCTCCTGACGAACTCTGGGCTTTTTTTTAACTGTAATGATGTAGTAATCTCCCATTGCCTTTCCTGGAGGATGGGGGTATCCATAGATATGGGAGTAGACGCCTCACTCACTTATCGTGACGTACTTCATCATTGGCAACTAACCACATCCGGATGATACTACCTGGGCGGACTGAACATTAGATGGAATAGGAGTTCTTAGATAAAGCAATGCTGGATAAGCAGAAATCCAGAAGATTGATTGTTAAAATTTCCTCAAGGTATACCCAAATGCTATACTTTATTTGTAGGGTACCTGGGGTATGGATAAAATAGGAATTTACGGGTTTTACAGAATATAATCATTCAGTTAAACCCCTGTTACTGTGCCAACATGTTTTGGCCCTCGCTAAGAGCCCACACGGGTCCGTGGCCTTTGTCAGGGCTTTATACTTTTATTTCGTCCCTGCTTCTTTATTGTGCATGCCTCAACTCTGAGCAGGGTCATGAAGGTAATCCTGCGGTGCTGGAATCTTTGATGAATATTTGACTATTAGACAGCTACTCCTGCCTGATCCGCATGCCCCTTGAATAAAAAGACCAGTGGAAAATCTACTGAGGAAAAAACTAAACAGGTGAGAGTATTAGGCCTCACGTTTGTGCATGGTGTGCTTGCTGAATAAAGAAGCAGGGACGAAATAAAAGTATAAAGCCCTTACGAAGGTCCCAGACCCACGTGGGCTCTTAGTGAGGGCCAAAACATGTTGGCAAAAAAAATAAACACTTATCTTGCCGCCGGGTCTCGCGTCTCTGCTCCAGCTCTTCTCCGTCAGACTCCAGGTCCAGGAAGCACAGCTAGGCTCCCCTGATCAATCACAACGTTGCAATGCAGTGTTGTGATTGGTCTGAGCATCATGGTTTGACCCTCAGCCAGGTAATGGGGACCTGGGCATGTTCTCCATGCAGGCTGTAATGCAGCTGGTGTGGAGTACAAGGAAAGTGTGCATGACTGTTTGGCCGTCCCCAGAGCGTGTGCCAAACAGTCATGTGCACTTAGGAGTGGGCAAAACACTTTTCTCTGCCCTGCTCAGAGAGCAGAGCAGCCCCGTCCGCAAAGCAGCACAGAACCATAAAATGATAATAGCTCACGGTAATTATCATTTTATGTTTTCTTTATTTGCACTGCATAAAAGCAGTGGGGGACACTCCTCCACCATGGAGGCGAAGCCCCCTCTGCTACTGGAAAGTGGATACCCTAGATGCTCCATCAACCGCTCCTTGAACATAGCATGGTTTTGCCCTAGAGAATACTTACTTCACATACCAAGGAACCAGTGGAACATATATAACTTGTGTAACCACTTTTAGCCCTGCTGCAAATTCAGTAACCACATTTATTTAAATAAAATCTCCATTGTTTTTGTTCAAGCATGGAAGAAATGTCAACAATCAATGCTGCTCCTGCGAGCATCAGGGAACCTACCTTCTAATCTTCAATTATTCAAAGCTGGGAAATCCCACTCAGGGGCACAACAATGTGGCAGCTGCACTCTCTATGACCTTGCCAGAAACACCAAGGTTTTCAAACATGAGCAAATTTCATATACATTACAGGATTTTTATGACTGTAATTCTACTTTTGTCATCTGTTCCTATTTGTGCCCATGCTAACTAATTTACAGTGGGCAGACTGCAAAACATTAATACACAAATGTTACAACACAAAAGGATTATCAAATGTTGCGTTACTAATTCCCATTTAGTAGCTAATTTCATGACAGGACAACAAAGGGAGAAAGACTTGAAGAGAAAGGTAATTGAAGTGATTGCAAAAGCACCAGGGGTGTTGATTTAGCACCAGTTATAAATATGTCTTAGGGTAAATGTATACATAATGTGATTTTTTTGTAAATGACATTAACACTATGGACAAATAGAATGAAATGATAAAACATCTGACTTTCCATCCTGCATATAGATTGTGAACTGCAATAGACAGTTTCCCTCAATGTGGTCATCTGTTTTAGCTAAATTTCTTTTGAAAAAACACATAACACCCCCCCCCCCCGCTCCTCCCTCCCCCAATGTGATTTGCTTTACATGTACATATGCATTTGGATTAAGCTATTTTTGAACATTGCAGCCTAACTTTATTTTGAATTTCATAAATTTTCGAACAGACTGTGAACAACAATGGGCAGTATGTTTACATCAAATTATGATATAGTTATTATTTCCTTTTGGGTGAAAATATATATAATATTCCTCTGTATTCTTGGCAAGTACATTTAACATCATATGTAGGGAGAAATCATTCTTCTCTTACATTTTACCTTGCTTCTAATTTCCAACTCTATGTTCTGCAACCCACGATATCCTAAAATACTTTTTTCTATGATTTGTTCATTCTAGTTTCTGTCGACAAGAATTTTTTTTTGCTCATTTGTTAATTCTAAATTGTATTCTTGTAAAATGATGAGCTCACCTGCCACTGTGCACACATTAGGTTTTAGTCTTCTTTTCTGCTCTTTAAATGGACGTGCTACCATCTTGACATACGTTTCTGTGGCATAATGTATCCCTTTGGTCTTCCCGCCCAAACACTCATAGGCGAAGGAGACTGACAGTCCTTGGTACCAAATGGGAGTCTCTGTTTTCAGTTGATTTCTTCCTTGTCAGGAAGGACACTGTTTCCTTGCCGCGCTTTTCGGTGTCACATTCCTTAAGTTGTTTTGAGCTTGTGAAGTGATTTTGTCCGATGGAGCATCTCTGCAGTTAAGTTTCTTTTGATGAGGCAGAGTGCTTTATTTCAGTACACTCCATTTGGAATTCATACAATTTGATACAAGCATGGCAATTCCCACTAATTATCAGTAGCTTCCCTGATTATTCGTCAGACCAATTTTGCTTTGTTATTAACTATGTAGCGTATCTTATTATTTTCATCTTGTCCATCACACTCTGGGAATTTAATTCCAATTTACAATTTAGTCTGAAATGAACCCTCGATTTGTGGCAGATTTTGCTGTGAAAAAAATCAGTTAATTTATCTCACTATGCAGCCCATTCACTTTTTTCAAACAACATTGGTCCCATGCATGCAGGAGAGTTGAAAGCAAATAAAATATAGACAGAGTCAATCTATATTAAGAGAGACATGTCCAGCCAGACAGTGGTCTTTCAGAGTTTTTACTCAATTTCCATGTAGTTATATCACACAGAGTACCTTCCACAAGTCAACCAGTGTGGAACACAAGCCTGTGCCCAGCACTTACAGAGCGGGTACAAAGGGTGGATATAGAGAGCAAAGAAGGGCTTTATAAGGCAAAACACGTTCCTCTGTCATAAATGCAATTGTACAGGGTATTACAACTAGGCACCTCAGAACACATAGTAATCACGTTTTTGTTTTTGGTGCTTTAAAAGGTCGACGGCGTTTCGGACCCCTAGTAGATCACGGGGACCATCATCAGGACATTTGCAGTGAAAGCCTTAACAAGGATTTAGCCTCGAAATGCCTTAAGGGGGGAAAAGGGAAAATTTATACATTTAATTACATGGACTAGGGTTTCAAGAATAAGTGACTTATGGTGACCAGTGTGCGACGCGAATGTGGACCCTGGTGAGGTACGAGGAAAATTGGTGAATTACTAGGTGACTGAAAATGTGACTCAAAATAGCATACGATTAAGAATTGTGGTAATGCAGTTTTTAACCAGCGTTCGACGGCTGCAAGTGCGTGAAGTCATGTTAATCGGCGCAGAAGTGATAGCGGACAGTGAGCTGTTCCATTTACACTGCAGGAGTGTTGGACAACAGTCGATCTATCCTTAATTGGAACGGAGGCAGTACGAAAGTTATAATCGTGGGGACGGCGAGTTGATCGCATGCAACGTGGCCAAGCGCGTAGTGGTCATAATGCGCAATGACCGCGTTTACTCACTGTGCGCTATTACAATTCGAGCGTTGTGAACAATGTCAATAGTACTGGCTATCGTGGAGATCGTGTGCCCGGGGGAGGTAGGCGGAGGGCACAGCAGATCGTGCTTAGCATGCGCAATGATCGCATTTGGTAATTGTGCACTTAAGCCTAAAATAATTCGAGCGGTGGGAAGGAGGTGATTAAAATACGAACTAATGGAGTGGTGCCGTGTGAGCGTGGGTTAGGCAGAAACGCATGCAGGATTGTGCTTACCAATATAGCTCAATAGGTGGAGGCTGGAGATAACGCCCGCCCTAGAAGGTAAGGGGGGGAGAGATTAGGTGAATGGGCTTACGTGGTGGGAGTGGGAAGTGAGTAAATTGCCAGCGGGGCGAGTCTTACCACAGTTGGGCGGCGGTAACCGCGATACTCGATGGTATCCGTCGGCAGCCAGGGGAACCTGGGGGGCAATGATGGACATTAGAACCAGGGATAAAAACGGCCATCTGGTGCGTTAGCCGGTTAACCTAGAAGCAGACTTACCGGGTCAGTCGGTTGAGGATCTCGCTTCCTGGCGTGCTCACAGGGGAGTGGAGAGGCAGGCAATATAAGGTGCACCGATTGGTCCAATGAATGGACTAGGGCATAAAAATAGAGAACGGACTCGTTCAACCGCCATGTTGGGGAAGTGAATTAGCGAGTGAGGGCATAGGAATAGAGGAGGGACTCGGTTCGACGAACTTAGTGGTGAAGTGAAGTGCCAAGATATCGTTTATGCCATTTTTTGCCCATGCAATAAGATATATGTGGGCCAAACCAAACAGAAAATTAGGCTGCCCATTCACTTTTGGCACACTGATTATGAACCCTTATTTGTGGTCCAGTATTTTTTATTGTATATTAAATTCATGGTCACCTGACTCATATAAACATATATTATTATATATTTGCTTATGAGGTCCTCCCTCTAAGTCTTCTTTTTCAACACTATGGTATCCTCTAGTTTATTCTTTGAGCATTGTTTTTAAGAAATACCATCCTTCTTGTTTTTCCTTAACTCTTTCAGCCTCTGGTGCTCATGCTTGGCATTTCATTGTCCTGATGACGACCCTAAACTTACAAAGGGGTCAAAATTAGGCCTGGGCGGTGAACTCTGCTCCGTTCGCAGAGTTTTCTGCGCTCTGTGGAGCTCGTGAAGTGCATAAATCTCTGCTCTGTGTAGTGCAGCAGAATTTTTTCCCGCTCCAGCTCGTGAACAATAAGTTCGCGAGCGCGATCGGCCGCTCGGGTAGAATTTCTACCCTAGTGGCAGGAAGACCACTGCAAACGGCAGTTTTCACTGCACTCCACCACTTGCGAAACTCTGCAGACTTTTTTAGTCACTTTGCGGAGTTCCGCGTTCCAAATCTCCGCCAACTACACCCAGGCCTGGTCAAAATACAGCCACCTAGTACAACCACTGTGACTTTCAAAAATGAGGATGTCACTAGGAAGAGGATGCTGATTCATTCATGACCTAGTTTTCTTGAATTGGTTTAATGCGTGCATGTGCACACTTTGCACTGAGTATTTTTTCACATCTTTATAGAGTCTATACTTTGTTTGGTTTAATTATAAATATTGCACAATTTCTAATGACATGGCAATCATTATTTCTTATTCATTGATCTGAAATGTGTCTATTATTGATCGTGATTTAATCTCACATAATGATATGAATATTTTAAACTAGATAACCTCTTTGGTACATTGTTATTATTCTCACAATTGTCCTGTGTAACACCACAAGCCAGTCCTCGTGTTTGTTCCTACAGCAGCTGGCTAATATTCATTTATTCGTAAACCCAAAGGGAGAGGATGTAGCCTTATGGCTAGAGTGGTTGACCTCGAAGCTGGGGAACCAGGTTCGATTCTCGGCAACGATGCTCAACATCCTGTGATTCTGGGCAAATCACTTAATCTCCCCGTGTCTAACAAAAATGAATGTGTCCATCTGTAACAAAACTGGTACTCATGTAAAGCGCTCTGATACCTGATATCTTTGGGCCTAGTTCACACTATATAAAATTCTTTTTAAAAAAAATACATCAAAGAATGCAAATGTGGTTGGCCAAAAAGAAAGGACTGACCAAACCCTTGACAGACAGACAGATGATAAGTGGCTAAATGGCTAGGGTTATAATGCAAGACCGTGCAGCCATTGTCATGCAGGAAGGTCCCCAAAGCCCCAGGGGGCCTCAAAGGCTTCATTGGGGCCTCTTCAGAACAAGGTCAAGGAATAGCTGTGAGATAAAAGTGTTATGCCGCATATGGTGGTGTCTGATCGGGGGTGGTGTGGTGAGCAAAAAAACAATGGGTTTAGGCCCAGATCTCTGTACTGGGGTGAATGCATGACATTGTTCTGCATTCTGTCCACCAACTGTTGTTTTTGCTATACAGAGCATCTATGTTTCCCTAAAGTATGTAGATGTCTTCCAGCCTCTCCATCATGTTATTTTCTGTCTGTGCTTTCTCCGTAGGAATTGGTTGTGAAGACTTTGATAGTAGCGGAACCACATGTCCTTCATGCATACCGTATGTGCAGACCTGGGCAACCACCAGGAAGTGAGAGTGTCTGTTTCGAAGTGTTAGGATTTGACATTCTGTTGGATAGAAAACTAAAGCCATGGCTTCTTGAGGTAAGTCACATTTTTTTTTAATTTTGAGTATGGTAGATTTTGTGTGTGAGAATTTGTTATTTACTTCTGTTGAGAATGTGTTCTCATACAATACTAAAAGCCACACTTAATATTCAGACAATTAACTTAATTTCAAGTGCCCATCAACTAGCTGGCTTGTAACTGTTTTTAAACAACTGCCTCTTTAATGGAAATAATACAAATCATTACAACAAAACTAAATTTCAGGCTACATTGACATACTCATAATCCCAAAACAACAAATAACAAACGAGCATGCAATTTAGTGAGAGGAGAAAAGGCAAAAATGTCACAGTTCTATAGTTTGATTTGTAAAAGATTCAGTTAAAATGTGTTTTCTGTAGTGAAGAACTGTTGTTGGAAGTAGGACGAAGGTAAACTGCTAGACTTAGGTTTTAGTAGAGTTATAATCCAATGCTTACAAACACAGGGCGTAGGAGTATGCAATATCTTGACAAGTGTTACTAGAACAATTATATGTGAACATACAATGATACATTTTAAGGTCAGTTGCCATTCACACTCAAACCCTCAGTCACTGATGAAGGACTCCCCATACTAATGTGGGATAAGTGCTGTTTCAATGAGCTAGCATACCACTGCGACAGAACTACAAAAAAAAAGACAACAACAATTCTGTTTCACCCTCCATGCCATATTCAGGAAGCCTTGATCATTAAAAATAATAATGATACAGTTAGTACAAATGGGAACAATTGTTTCGGCCCATCCTCAATAAACACAAAATGATTACAGTAATAGTCTCACAAGAATTATACAACACATCCCCAGTGGTGCATGAAAGCAAACTATAGTTGCAACTTTTTAAGTTATGTTACTAATAAGATATTTCCATAATCCAAAGCACTGTGACTGTCTGTAATGGTGTTGATGTAAAATTCCTCCAAAGTATTCAAAATGTGATAGATGGAAAGGAATTATTTTCAACCACTGGTAATTTCTCTGGCCGTATCCCAATCCTTCGTTATTTTGCACACCATTCTACCTCAGTTTGGACCCAGCTAAATGTAAATCACTTTTGACCCTGTTCCAATATGAACAGTCCAGCCTGAGCTGCCGAACTAGGTCCTCCCGAATCAGGACACAAGCAACCCAGGGCCGGTTTCGCCCTTGTTATGGGCGCATCAGCTTGGTATAGCTTGGGTTCAGTGACACGGTGTGTACAGGATCTATGTCTTGGCATACCTGCCCAATTTAGGAAAGACACACTAAACCATACACAAAGGGACGGATGAAATGCGTGAATTAATCTCAGCCACTTGTAACTACTCGGGCTGCATTCCAATCCATTGTTATTTTTCTCACATGCCACCAGAACGTAATCGGCTTCACAAATATAGGCTCACTCAAATAGATTAAAGATTTAATTCCAACTTTGTTCACCTGAACATTTCCTCAAGTTATACTGTCATAAATTGAATGATCTGTAATTAATTTGCTATTCAATCATTCACTCTTGTACTGTATTTTGTATTATAATATGAAGATTGCAAAACCTGAGCATCATCTTGTTAGAAAGACTGTTTGCAAATGGTCCAGGTACAGCATCTTTAGACAGAAGACTCCAGTGATACTTATGGCTTATTTAACTTTCTAAGCATTTAATAAGTAAAGAACGTAACTCCAAAATGATTATTTCCTGCAGTAGTTTGCTGAAAGAGCACACAAACAAACACCAAAGAGGATTGGAGCACATCATTAAAGAATTAGTTGAAATTTGCAACCTAATCAGACAGTAGTTCACTTGAAAAGAGCATAAGCAATTATTCTAATTTGATTACCTAAATTGTATAATTGTGAGGCATATGTATGCAGTAAAGCTACAGAAATACCATCGCGTGTATACCAAGAAGCAAACGAATCTTAGCTTACATTAAAATCCTTGGGTAGAAATAAAAAATTATGTTCGCCTCATCAACTTTTTATAGCCTTTATTTCCACTGTATCAATCTCGGAAAAGCAGCGTATTAGTTAAATTTGAAGATACGGGCCTGATTCACAAAGGGAATTCTCATTGCAGAGATGCAGACACACCCCCAAAACTGCGGGCCCCCCATCCCCAGTGCGAAAGCCCTTTGTGAATCAGGCCCTATGGTGTGTACACCTTTATTGAAAGGGAAATTAAAACAAAAGTACTTACCAATCATTTTAAAACTTACCAAAGAATCAACTTGAATCCATTTCTTTATCTTGCTTGTGGTTACATAAATACTGTGAATTAATTGGTTCAAATTAGGCAATCCACTGTTGAAAACACACTGGTTGACTTTGGTGTACAGAAGTAGTATTAGCATTCCTATGATGAGCACTACTCACCCACTGGTTTGTAGATCTCAAATAGGTATATGTCTAAAACAGAAAGACACATCAATGGTCCATGGAAAGTGGGGAATCAGCTACTTTCATAAAGTGAAGGAAGAAAGTAACAATAACACATACATGATGCATTTTTTTTTATTCCAACTATTAGTCTCTGTCTGCTCACTGTAGATCCACACCTGTTATTTAAATAAAGTGTGTATTTTAAAAGATTTACTATCACATTCAGTATAACTTGTTTGATGATAGTAACCCAGAGGCTCCATTAAGGTGGCCCGTAATTTGTGATTCAGCTGGTAACAGAAGTTTCCAACTGAATCATAAATGACAAGATCCACAGGAAAATGGTGTGTCAAATTTTTCACGCAGACATTTTACCTGCTCAAAGCAGATGAAATGTGCAGGGAAAATCAGCCCACAAAGGATGAATAATGCAGGAACTGGTCTGGAAACATTGATTTATATGTTTTTCACATTTCTCAAGAGCCAATGCAGAATAGGCTGGTTCCCTACATTTAAGCAGAGTACAAGCCCTAACACGATTGGGCCATTTTTGTGAGTGCAAATTTCACACGTTCTAATTCCTAAGGAGGTTGGTGAGTTTTCAAAGTAGTAGAGCATAAATGTTGGAGGCAAGTTCGACTTAGTGAGCGAGCTAACCTGACTCATATAAGGGTAGTTTGGCAGGTTCTTCCACCAAGAAAGTTTGAAAAAAGAGGGAAAAATTTTGAATTTTAAACCTAATTTTTATAAAGAATTTGGCAAGAAAGCAAGAAGGTTTCTAAAGCAATTCTGAAGGTGGTGTCGTGAAATATGTAATTACGGGCTGACGATTCTTTATAAAGTTTCATCTGTTTGTCGCATTAAAACTCTCTCTGCGCCATCAGACCGTTTTCATGCTATGCACTTTTCTATATCTTCCTCTCCCTCAGTGTCCTTCACTGGTCTCCTCAGTGTCCTTCACTGGTCTCCTCATCTACAGACCCCCCGGCCCCAGATCCTGTTTTGGTCTCAATTTATTTAAAATCTTAGAGCCCTGTTTTGGCAAACCCCACCTTACGGTTCTGGGGGATTTAAATTTTCACTTAGACGATCTTTGTTCTAAGGATACTCTTTCATTGGTGGACCCCCAGGCCGCATGTGGCCTTTTTCAGTTGGTAAATAGTCCTACCCACCTGGCTGGCCATACTCTTGATGGGGTGTTCTCTAACGACCCCAGACTTTCCGTAGGCCCCCCTATTCCCCTGGTCTGGTCAGACCATCTGGCAGTTCAGTTGGAACTTAATTCCCTTCCCTTCTCCTCACCACAACATGGTTCCAGTAACAAGGAACCTAAACAGGATTATAGGGGTATCACAAATGAATCTCTTGCCCCCCTCATAGCGCAGACTTCTATCTCTCCCTTGAAGGATGCCAGTGATGCTGCACTGGAGCTTGCCAACTCTATTTCCAAAGCAGTAGATCTCTTAGCCCCTGCCTCCCTGCGTTACTCAGCTAGGCGGAAACCCTCTGCTCCCTGGTTTACAGAGCCTCTTAGACTTCTGAGGCAGGGATGTAGGAGGCAGGAGAGGCAATGGTGGAAAACTTGGAACCCTACTGATAGAGAATCACATAAGCTTCTGCTTGGAGAATACAAGACTAGGGTCATTAAAGAAAAGCAGGACTACTTCTCCAGGCTCACGTCGTCCCTCACCTCCTCTAGGGAATTATTCAAGATCGTTGATTCTGTGTTCTCTACAAATTCCTGACCCCATCATAGGTTCCCAAGAGCTGTGCGACAAGATCGCACAGTTCTTTCATACTAAAATCGCTGACATCTCTCTCACTCGGAAGCACAGAGAGATCTAATCTGCTCCCATCCTTCCCCGACTCAACCTGTTTTAGAATGCTGGGCCAAAGATCCCTCCAAGATCCTGTCCAACTTCCCGCTCCTCACCCTCGATCAATTAGACTCTCTTTTAAATAGGACAAAATCAGGTTCGCCATTGGACCCCTGCCCTCTGAAGGTCCTGAAGGATTGTAGGGAAACCCTGTTGCCTCCTCTTCTGGAGGTGATGAATCGGGCTTTGACTCAGGGCCTAGTCCCAGCACCTTGGAAAAAGGCCATAGTCAAGCCGTTACTTAAAAAGCCTACTCTGGATCCGGAGACCCTTAAAAACTTCCGACCGATTTCTTTATTGCCTGCCCCAGCTAAAATGCTAGAGTCACATCTCAATCAGCATCTGACTGCTTTCCTTGATGCCTCTGGGTTCCTGGACCAGTCCCAGCATGGCTTCCGAAAATTCCACAGCACCGAGTCGGCGCTCACGGTAGTGATAGACAATATTCGATCAAAGGTCGACCGAGGCCAGACCACCCTTTTGGTCCTACTCGACCTGACCGCAGCCTTTGACACCCTGTCTCCCTCGACTTTAACAGCTCGTCTGAGGGAGATAGGGGTGGAGGGCCCAGCACTGAGTCTTTTGTCCTCTTTCCTTGATCAGAGAGAGCAGAGGGTCAAGTTGGGAGAGTTCCTCTCCCCTGCTAATCCTGTGCAATATGGGGTCCCACAGGGGTCGGCCTTGAGTCCGACCCTCTTTAACATTTACGTGGCCCCACTTGCCAGGCTAGTAAGATCACAGGGGATGGAGGTGGTATCATACGCCGATGACACCCAGATTATGGTGTCCCTCTCCCACTCGGTGAGTACCTCCGCCCTCAGCTTCAGGAACTGCATGCAGGCAGTCTCAGAATGGATGATCTCAAACGCTCTGAAGCTGAACGGACAGAAAACCGAGGTCTTGATCTTCGGTAAAGATCAAGGCATATGGTCCAATGACTGGTGGCCTCCATCTCTTGGAGCCTGTCCCGTGCCATCAAACTCCGCCCGGAATCTTGGTGTGATCATTGACACGTCGTTGGCCATGACACAACAGGTCAATAGAACCGTGTCTACCTGTTGGGGAGTTATTAAGGTTCTTAGGAAAATCTTCCACCATCTCTCCCCTCAAGCTCGCAAACAGACCGTGGTCGCCCTAGTTGCATCACAGCTGGATTATTGCAACACACTTTATGCGGACACCAATAAAGGCCTTATCCAACACCTCCAGACCATCCAGAAAGCGGCTGCTAGATTTGTCCTGGATTTCCCTAACATCGCCTCTGCCACTCTTGCTAGGAAGAGTCTTCACTGGCTCCCGATCCAGTCAAGAATTTCTTTCAAACTCCTATGCCTGGTTTTAAGTGCTTTATCCAGCGGTTGCTCTGAAGCCATAAGCTCTCTTCTGAGTCCCTATTCCCCCAGTAGATGCCTACGTTCTGCTAGTAAGAACTTCTATCCGTCCCTCGGACAAACAAGGTCAGATGGGGCGGAAGGGCCTTTTCATCTGTGGCCCCTAAACTGTGGAACGCACTTCCACTTGAGATTAAATCCCAACCCTCTATGGCCCTCTTCAAGAAAGCCCTAAAGACGTTGTGTTTCACTAAGGCCTACCAGTATGCATGCTCTCTGACCTTACACTCTATTTGGTTAGGCGCCTTGACGCCCTTTGGGCTAACTAGCGCTATAGAAATCTGGCTTCATTCATTCATTCATTCACATGAGAGATCAATATCTTCTTGCATTGTATTTGATGGTTACTGTAGTGTAACACAATCTACAACTTACCACAGCCTATATCGCACCTCACCAGATCCCAGCACTGTGCACCACTGCGCACTACAACAGACATCACACCATCATTAAATATCCCAACAATAAGCAGCTTTACTAGTGTCTGTGAAACACACATATACTTGCATGAAACCTCTAGCCAGTGAGGCCCGCTGTCTTATGCACATGAGCATACCTCCAGACATAGAAGCGAACACACTGCAATCTCTGTCCACATAATGCCTGTCAGTCGGTCATAAGTGTGTTCATACTACAGACACATCTAATCCTTGTCCTCTCATTAGATAGTACAGTTCAATGGGCTCACATATACCAACTGTAATTGTGAGAAAAGTGTGTGAAGGAGGTCCACAGCTGTTTGGTAGGGTCACAGCAAGACACTAGTCCAACCTGTCATGCACATTTCAAGAACATTAAATAATATTAAGTAATTGTGGCAAGCAATGAGTGGGACAACACCCTAACACCCCAGTGGGTGAACTGCCTCTAGCTAATTCGCTCCAGCACTGGCTGGCCAACTTAGCAAGTTCGACACCCTGGAATATCAAAGCTATAACATCAACATATGAGCCTCATGCCAATGTAATCCAACGTCAGGATATTTTTTCCTAAACGAGCTTGTTTCATATATAAGACCTATGTTGATCATATTAATGTGCAAAATCTAGAAAGTGTGAACATGTGTGAAGTATATAAGGAAATCTTGAAAAGGGTTTCTTTTGTTCACAGGTAATTTTGGCAATTGGTAAGATGACATTTGGCCTCTAGCAGTTTCTGATTTTTCTCTATAATAGATTTTCCTATGGATACCTTTTCCTTTATCAATTTGTCTATGGTCCTTTTTTCAATAGGCTACATGCGTGATTGTATTTTGCTATTGGCTGGATCCTTGTTAGCAAATTGGCCCTGATTCCTATACTTACTCATTTACAAACATTTTCATGACAACCTTGTGTTCTCCATGTTTTACACATCAAATATGTAGGTTTGCAAATGTGCATGTTTCAAACATACATTTACTCATTGAGCAGTTAGCTGTTTTTTAATTAAAAAAAATGTTTATAACTGTGTTGCACGTGACAGCTTTTTTAGCAAATATGATTGGTACATTTCTCTAATACGTTATAGCTCTGTATCTTTATATATGTTGTCGCACTGAAGAGAAAGAAATAAGCATTTCAAGTATTGGTAACTTGGCTGGCCATTCCAGATAGTGGATCCTTATGGAAATTGCAATGTGAAGGTAAACTGACCTGTTTAAAGTGACGTTATAGTTAGGTGAAAATGTCAGTTAGAAATGCCATTTTAAACGCAACAAAACACTGAAATGCACCAGTTATAGTTTATTTAGCTAACTATTAATGGTGTCCCCAGCATGCCCCACTTATGGCCTCACATCTTACATTACTCATGACATGTTCAATGATCTCATTGATGACACCACTGATTGCATCTCTGAATGACATCACTGATGGCTTCAGTGGTGACTTCATATAATGAATGTGAGAGTCTGCTATATGCTTCTGGCACTGAAAAGTATTTAGTGAGCTACATATAGAGAAAATGTTCTATAGCTTCTATACTGCTAATGTGAGTAAACTTTTGTAACATGCTTGCCCTCCTGAGGTGGCGAAGTGAGCTGAAGAATGATGATGGATTCAACTCTGAAAAGTTTCTGCGCTCCGTCCATCATCTCTTAGTGTTTGCTTTGTTCGCCCTAAGTTGGCAGGGTATGCCCAGACGTGGGTCCCTTGCTCACTTTGTCACTGGATTAAAGCAGGCCTGGCTAATGAAGGGTATTACCCAGAAACCGGTCCCAGGAGGCTTGTTTCCGGTTCAGGGAAAACCTGGCTTGGCAGTTCGGGCTGGACTGTTCCCATGAGGCACAGGGTCAATACTGATTTGCGTATAGCTGGATCTGAACTGAGGTGGCAAAGTGAGCTTAAGAATTATTCAACCCAGATCTCTGACTGGGTGTGAGTGTCTGAAAAGTTTCAGCGATCCGTCCATCATCTCTTTGTGTTTGCTTTGGCCTCCCAATAGGGCATGTGTGTGTGGAGAGTTTGGGTTCTTTGAGAAGAATTCCCAAAAGGACAACAGCTTTGTGTTGTAGGACCTTCACCACAAGCATAGTTCTATAGGATGTAGGTTGCGGATCCTTCATGAAAAACTGTGTCCCAGTCAACAGCTGGTTATAGTGGATGCTAGAAACCTAATGGGGCTGGGGTGCCTGGAGGGATTGACCTCTTCATGGAGAGTTCTGCACATTATGGAGGTGAAGGCTTGCCTGCCCAATGCGGATTAAGTGTCTCAAGGGAGTGAGCTCTCTGTGAACAGATGTGCACCGGGCAAAGGCTGTGCATATTATGGGCTTGGCCACCTAATAGAGCTTGAGTGTCTGCAAGGAGTGGGCTATGAAGAGCTATGTACCTTGTAAGAATGTGACCACTAATGAGGCTTGAGTGTCTGGAGGAAGTGTGCTCTTCGTGATGTGTTTTACACAGGGTCAAGCCTGCAGTATATGTATTTTATATAAGCGCATATGTTTATGTAATTTATGATTTACATGATTTGTTGGCATTTAGTATGTATTTACATGTTTCAAATGGCTGTACTCGTTTAAATGGAACAGCAGATTAGTGGATCATTTCATCAATGATGTCTTCATTGATGTCATCAATGATGTCATGTGAGATGTCATCAGTGATGTCATCAATGATGAACATGTCATGTATAAGGATACCCTCAATTCACATTTGGCCCATTGTGATTCACGACCCTCACAATAACTATCCCTCCACCTATGCATCATCACAATATAAGTAATTTAAAATTAGCAATGTCTACAGGCTTTATCAAGAGTTCACCACATTAATATGTAAAAGGCAGGACTATTGGCTTTCTCATGGCGTGATCACATTTATATACAGGGGAAGCATATTGGCTTGTCAAGGATTCACTACATTAATATATGAAGACCACCCTATTGACTTCTTCAAGGGATATCACCCTAATGAAGCCATAATCACGTCAACATTCAACATTGAAAAACAATCAAATCTGAAACTCTATTCAAAGACATTCATTACTAATATCAAGCATTACATTGTTTATCAATAAACCATTACATTCATTACAACATTAAACATGCATCCAAGACTTTCTTTTACACTTCCCAGGCAACATATTGTAGCTTAAAACTAACCACAAATGGTCCCTCCACTCCTGAATGACAAAGCCTCCAACGTGAATTTTTTTTAAACATTTCCTGGGATTATGTTCTCTAAGATTTAGGAAATTTAAGGTTCATTTTTATAGATAATCTCTAGTGAGGCTGCTGAACCCCACTGTAACCCCAACAAGCTTCTGAATACATGTTGGTGGGGCACCTGCCCAGATTTGTGCACCACATACCAGTAAACAATAAGCAAATTAGCCTTCAAAGGGCATTATCGGGCGCTCCTCGCTGAAGCAATGAATAATAAATAAGTTGCTTTGGAAGCTTTTTTGACTTTTGTGCGTCATTCTTTATTTTATTTTTTGGGTGCACCAGGACACCCACTGGCCATTTTTGTTTTTTATACAAAGGCAGCGCAGGAAGCCCACTTTGGTGCTGGAAGACCATTGTCTGTTGTGCCTCCACCCGTGCCCAGCTTCATCAGGTGGGAAGAGCTCTGAAGTCTTTTTGCCTCACCCACATGGAGGTGGAACAGTATGCATCAGCTACAGGACCCGAAGATAGAGGCATTGGCGCAGGGTGGCAGCCCAAATCACTCTTGGTACTCCGGCCTCTGGGAGTATTTTCAAGATCACAGTGGTGCTCCACACTTATTTTATGTTGTCCTGGACCCCGAGGATGGTGTCCTGGGACCCACCATTAATACGCCAGCCCCATGGAACATAGGAACTCCTTGACAAGTATGATTCAGGGACAGGAGCCAGTGAATTCACCCACCCCAAATGTATGTAAAAGTTAATAATGTGCTGACCCCTTTGCACTGGACCACCCGCGGGCAATAACATGCTTTTGTTTGCTGGTACTGCGATACGAAGAAAAAGAAATTTCCTGGGGGATCCCTCCTGGATCCCCCACAAGCTTAGGGGATATGGGTATCCCTAGCCTGTCGCTTATGATCTTTTAAAAACATTTTCAAGACAGGGGACCAAGTCCCCCAGTCTTGTAATGGCTGCTGCAACTCTTCTATTCATGTTGTGACCATACAGTCAGATTGGTTGCGCCAAATAAAGTCACATCAGCAAATTGATTTTTTGAATTTTATACAACTGTCATTATAGCTACAAATGTTGAACCTTAATTTCTCCAAAACTACCGAACAGATTTACACCAGATTTTACAAAAGCATACTTTCTGGGTAAATATCTAGCTTGTTGCCAAATTTGGTGTAATTCTGTTCAGCCATTTTGACTGTCACACTACCTTAAAATGCCCTATGAAAATTGTAAGGGGAAATTGCGTTTTGAGAACCCTCTTTTTCCCACCACTCGCTCAACGGATCAGCTCTTAACTTTCTAGGAAGGAGCTGAGGTGGATGAACTTGTTTTGGAGAGTTTTGTGAAGATCTGTTAAATGGTGCAGCTATTTATGTGAGCACCATTGTGTTTCATTTATCTTAATGATCTCTGCTGAACCTTATTGTTAATAGTCTCATAAGTCATGCCATTTTCTTTTAGATATTTTGTTGCCTTTGTATAATGTCTACGGACTCAGCACACTGTCAGGTGCTACTAAAAATAAAACAAATTATTGCCTTAATTTGAATTTCTGGCAATGTGAGTCTGGCTGGGACCATCTGACTCATGCTGCAGGCTGGGACACAATCTGTTTGCTTGGAGGCTCATAGCACAATGCCTATTCTTTCTCAGAAGCCGCAGTGCCCAGTGTTAGTCTTTCCAACATGCCACCCTAGACTGTGATAGTGGACTAAGGTATCGCACTTCCTCAGGCAAACTAGAGATACCTGTCCAGTAGTTGTTTCTGGTAATTTATTTGCACAAAAAGGCCATTTTGAAGACTTTGCGCTGCCGCATGACAGTCACCCATATAATTGTGAGTATGCATTTCAAAATGCACCACTAGACCATCCACAGGACCCCCATTCTCTTGCTGACGTATGCTCTTGCAGTACACTCTTTATTCATAACCGGAATGCCTACAGCTCAGTGGTATTATAGGCCAACATGCCTACTCTAAAAATTGTTGGCGCGCCACTGCCTTCCTGGTGGCTTTAAGTTCAGACCATGTTTCTGAGGACCATCAATTACCACAAATAAGGCAGCGGAGGACGGCAGGCTTTAATGGCCCTTCTGTGAATGAGAAGTGTGGGGCTTGTGAACAGGCAGCATCATTAAATATTGATATCGTTCAACGCCTCAGTTTGATCCCCCCTACTGTATCTTTTTATAGATGTTTAACAATTTTCTGCTTCTGTGAGTTTTTATATGTTGTCTAGAAACGAGCTGTTTTATGGCATCATATTAACCACTCGTAGTGTTTTGCAGCAGGTTGGAAAAGTACAATCATTAGTAACAGTAAAACGCTTCATTTGTCATAAAGAAAGTATTCTCAGTTTGTGGAATTCACAGCCATGCTAGCTGCCTACTGCTTAATATGGCTTCAGTTATCCAGGCGCACCTTACAATGAAGGTGCCATAGTGCGAACATAAACCTTTTATTTCATCATTCACCGCTTTGTTTGCTGCCAGAACTGCAAGTAGGAGATAACAGTAATTTACAAAGTGAGACGCTTCAACTACAGTAAAACCATGCCATGAGCGATCCTATCAGGATTTATAAACACTCTTTAATTATGTGCGTTGACAGAATGACTACAAAATTTATGAGGCTGCATTGTTGCTGGTCACATTATTTCTGTGCATCTTTTTTGCAAGCTCGCTTTTGTTCACGGATCAGATTACGGCCCATGTCCTTTGAAGGTCCAAAAAGACAACTTCTAAAAGAGCATGTACGATAAGACATCCTGGATTACGTTTTTCATTCATGTATGCTTTTACTTTTGAATCAATCAATCAATCAACGAAATTTGTATTGCGCGCTACTCACCCGTAGGGTCTCAAGGCGGGGGGGGGGGGGGGGTCGCTACTGCTCGAACAGCCAGGTCTTGAGTTGTTTCCTGAAGGAGAGATGGTCCAGGGTCAGCCGTAGGTGAGTGGGGAGGGAGTTCCATGTTTTGGCTGCCAGGTAGGAGAAGGATCTTCCTCTGATGGTGGATTTGTGAATTCGTGGGACGGAGGTGAGGGCGAGGTTGGCGGATCGGAGCTGGCGGGTGGGTGTGTAGAATGTGAGGCGGCTGTTAAGGTACTTCGGGCCCTTGTCGTGGAGAGCCTTGTGTGCGTGGGTGAGGAGTCTGAACGTGATCCTCTTGCTGACGGGGAGCCAGTGCACGTCTTTCAGGTGGGCCGAGATGTGGCTGTGGGGAGGGATGTCCAGGATGAGTCGTGCTGAGGCGTTCTGAATGCGCTGGAGTCTTTTCTGGAGCTTTGCTGTGGTTCCAGCGTAGAGGGTGTTCCCGTAGTCTAGACGGCTGGTGACGGGGGCCTGGGTGACCGTCTTCCTGGTTTCGGTGGGGATCCATCGGAAGATCTTTCGGAGCATGCGCAGGGTGTTGAAGCAGGATGACGAGACGGCGTTGACTTGCTTGGTCATCGTGAGTGAGGAGTCCAGGATGAAGCCCAGGTTGCTTGCGTGGTCCGTTGGCTTGGGTGCAGTGCCCAGGGCAGGGGTCCACCAGGAGTCGTCCCAGGTAGAAGGAGATGGTCCGAGGATGAGGACTTCCGTCTTGTTCAGTTCAGTTTCAGACGGCTGATCTTCATCCATTCTGCGACGTCTTTCATTCCTTCCTGGAGGTTGGCTTTGGCGGTGGCGGGGTCGTTGGTGAGGGAGAGGATCAGCTGGGTGTCGTCAGCGTAGGAGATGATGTTGAGGTTGTGTTGGCAAGCGATGGCTGCGAGAAGGCTCATGTAGACGTTGAAGAGGGTGGGGCTGAGTGAGGATCCTTGTGGGACGCCGCAGATGACTTCGGTGGCTGTGGATTGGAACGGGGGGAGGCGGACTCTCTGGGTTCTTCCGGCGAGGAACGAGATGATCTACTCCAGTGCCGCTCCTTGGATTCCGGTGTTGTTGAGGTGCTGTATCAGGGTGCGGTGGCATACTGTGTTGAAGGCTGCTGAGAGGTCCAGGAGGATGAGGGCAGCAGTTTCCCCGTTGTCGAGCAGGGACCTGATGTCGTCGGTGGCTGCAATGAGGGCAGTCTCGGTGCTGTGGTTTGCTCAGAAGCCGGACTGTGAGGGGTCGAAGGATCCGTTGGTGTCGAGGAAGGCGGAGAGTCGGCTGTTGACGGTCTTCTCGATGACTTTGGCTGGAAAGGGGAGAAGTGAGATGGGGCGGAAGTTCTTGAGGTCCATGGGGTCCGCGGTAGGTTTCTTCAGGAGGGCGCTCGGCATGTTTCCAGCTCTCCGGGAAGGTGGCGGATGCGAAGGAGCTGTTGATGATGTTCCGGAGTTGGGCTGCGATGATGGAGTCGGCTTTGTTGAAGATGTGGTGTGGGCAGGGGTTGGTAGGGGAGCCGGAGTGGAGGGTGTTCATCAGGCGGGTGGTGTCTTCGGTGCTGACAGGGTTCCAGGTGTTGAGGGTGGTGGTGGGGGGCGTTGGTTCGGTGGGTGGGTGCGTGGTCAGTGCGCCGAAGCTGTTGTGTATGTCGGCGATTTTGCGGTGAAAGAACGAGGCGAGCGAGTCGCAGAGGTCTTGTGAGGGTGTGATGTCGTTGTTGCAGGCGCTGGGGTTGGAGAGCACTTTAACTATGCTGAAGAGTTCTTTGCTGTTGTGGGTGTTGTTGTCCAGTCGTTCTTTGAATATTGTCTTCTTGGTGCTGCGGATCAGCTGGTGGTGTTTGCGGGTGGCTTTCTTGAGGGCTGTCATGTGTTCTGCTGTCTGGTCGTGGCACCAGGCTTTCTCGAGGGTGCGGCAGGTTTTCTTGGAGTTTTTGAGGTCGTTGGTAAACCATAAGGCTTTCCTGCTGCCGGGTCAGCTGGGAGGATTCTTCAGTGGTGCGAGTTCGTCGGCGCAGTTGGTGAGCCACTGTGTGAGGTTGCAGGTTCCGTCGTGTTGGTGGGCGGGTACTGGCTGAGGGTGGTGATGAGCTGGTCGGCGGTGATCTTGCTCCAGCTTCTGCGGTGAACCTGTTGCGGGTGGTGGTGGGTCGTGGTTCTCCTGAAGTTGAAGTGGACGCAGCTGTGATCTGTCCAGTGTAGTCCGGTGGAGTGGCTGAAGGAGATGTGCTTCCTGGAGGAGAAGATGGGGTCAAGCGTTTGGCCGGCGTAGTGGGTGGGGGTGTTCACCAGTTGTTTGAGTCCGAGGTTGGCGAGGTTGTCCAGCAGGGCGGCGGTGTTGCAGTCCTTGTTGTTCTCCAGGTGGAAGTTGAGGTCCCGTAGGAGGATGTAGTCTGTGGAGGTGAGGGTGTGTGGACTGACGAAGTCTGCTATGGCTTCGCTGAATTGTGTGGGTGGTCCCGGAGGTCTGTAGATGAGGGTGCCTCTGAGGGTGGTCTTGGGATCGGTGTGTATCTGGAAGTGAAGGTGCTCGGCGGCGGTGAGGGTGTCGTCGATGTTGGTCGTGATGCGGATGGTGTTTCTGTGGACAATGGCGATGCCTCCTCCGGTTTGGTTGACGCGGTCTCTCCGGGTGATCTTGCAGCCATCCGGGATGGCTATGGTGATGTCGGGGGCTGAGGAGGCGTTCATCCAGGTTTCTGTGAGAAAGGCGACGTCTGGTGATGTTGTGTCGAGGAGGTTCCAGAGTTCGACAGCGTGCCTGTGGACGGAGCGGGTGTTGAGCAGGATGCACTTGAGGTGGTGGTTGCTGGTGCTCGGCCTGGTGGCTACGGTGCAGATTTGGAGGCAGGTGAATTGGCAGGCTTGGCAGGTGAAGGGTCCGTGGGTGCCTTTCGGGGTGGCTCGGTAGCAGGTGGGGTTCCGTCCGGCGTTGAGTGCGTGGAGGGTGGTGGCGTCGTAAGTTTGTCGGGTGCGCTGACATCGTTGAGGACCAGGGGACCTGGCGCTGGGCGCGGTCCAGGCACGGACGGGCGCAGACGGGCTTGCCTTCGGCGCACAATCCGCGCGCCCACTGCGCATGAACGTGTACGGGCGGCGACCTCCATAAATGTCCAAGTGGGAGGGAGGAGCAGCTGGGAGGTGGGAGCGGGGTGGCCAATGGGCGGTCGAGGGAGGGGTACAGAAGAAAAAGGGGGCGGGCCGCAGGGGAGCTGCGGCAGGGATCGGGGAGGGGAAGAAACAGCGGGAACAGACACGGGGAACAAGGACTATGCAAAATAATACGATTAAACACAAAGGTACTGGCACAACAATAATGGGCACAACAATAATCACACAGAACTTGGCACTCAGATGGCTAGAGTGCGGGAGACACGGGCACAGGGGCGGTCAACGCTGCCCTGGAGCGAGACAGCAGCTGAGGGCTCACGGCAGCAGCGTAAGGGGCAGGAGTCTTGGGCACCCAGGGGGGGGTGGGGGGGAGCCCGCGGTGTGTGGAGTGACCGGCCCTGCAAGCATAGCTGAATATGAATATGGGAATATGTGTGTAATGTACACAGGGCCTAAATTCACTCTCTTCTTTTCCGTTATTTATATTTGGATTCATTAACTTCTTTCTTTGAGAATATGATACAAATGTTAACAGTACAACAGAGTTGTAGGCTAACTACCACTGGCATTTCCATCAGGTTTGACTTTACTGTCTCAATGAATGAAAACACAGACATGCACAAATCCACAGAGGCAACTTAGCCATGTTTGTCACTTAGATTTCTATGTCTGTTCTTCTGTGTCCTGTTTTTAGGTCTAGCCTGAGGCAGAGCATGAGCTGTCATTTGCGAGCCATTTTGTTTACTTACAGGAGTCTTAGAGCTCATCCATTGTTTACCATTGGGTGGCTTCATTGTCACGTCATTACCTTGCTTCTCTTTGGTCAGCACTGACTGGCTTCACTTCACCATTGTGTGTTTGACTCTAACCTGGAGCATGACCGAAATACTGTTTAAGGCCCAGTGTATGTCCTTCTACTGGTTGCACTTTTGGAGGTACTTTTTTCTTTTACTTGCACCTATCCCGCCCACGTTCTTTCTTGCCTCATATTTGTTTGCTCCATTCCTGCAGCTTTGTTGTTTGCCAAGCCCTCCTTCCAATGCAGCCACCTCCCACTCCCCTCCCTTGCTTGCGCCTCCCACTCTGTTGTGTGTCTCTTAATTTCTTGCTATGCAACACACCCCCTCCCATGTTTTTGCTTGCCCCTTGACCCCTGCCCTCCCTGTTGTTGCTTGCGACGTCCCCCCCACAAGTTATTGCTTACTCCCTCCCATCCCGCTAGAAACAAAATTGCTATGACATGGCCAGAGCTGATCGCAACATAGTGCTTTTTTTTCTAACTTTCAACCATGCTGCACTGGAACCGCACAATAATTAATTCTATATGGTATGAGCAGTGAAAATATGCATCCAACTACACCAATTTCAACTATCGCTTCTAGAGCATAGACAAATGTTAACCCATGCTGTGTAGGACCATGTAAACTTATTTGTTTTCTAAAAACAAATCACTTTATATGAACGTGAATTACTGGTAAGTATCTGTTATTGTCCAACCTTAGTATTAGGATACATTGCTTAAAACTCTTTTTATTGTTTTTCAATATAATATATATAAAATTCACAACAAAACACTCTGATATCTCGAATAAAGGATATGTTTAAACTGAGCATCTATCATACAAGTTGTATTAAGCAAATTGTTCAACAATGAATACCATTATATTTTAGCTAGTTTACTTTGTAAGTAATCCCACCATGGACGCTACATCCCACTGTGTTTATTCATATCCTTGTGCTTTTTATGGTATTGATAATCATATGACTTTGTTGCACTGTTAGATTTTAATATAAAGGGAAGCTCTTGTACAGAGAAAGAAAACATATACTTACTACTTTGTGTTTTCCAACTTTTTCAGATTAATCGAGCCCCTAGTTTTGGTACTGACCAAAAAATAGACTATGATGTCAAAAAAGGGGTACTTCTAAACGCCTTAACTCTTCTCAACATCAGGTGAGACTGTTTGCCTTTTATAGGGTAATGAAATGGGGAATGATCATTCACAATTTAAGTTTTGAAGGAATTCAGTTATTGGGAAAATATGGATGGGTTTCAGACAGCTTAAACGAATACATTTCTTTTTAAACATCATGGGTCCGATTCACAGAGGTAAACTTACACTTTTGTGAAAGTTTAAGATTGTTTGCTTTTCATAAAATTATTTTACGAGTAGTATCTCTATGATGACTGTGAAGTCTCCGCACATAAAAAGGTACGACTGTCCTGTCATTTATGTGCGGAGCCTCTGTAGTTGTCAATATACTACTCCTAAAATACCTTTGTGAATATTAAACAATCGTATACTTACACATAAGTGTACATTTACCTTTGTGAATGAGGCTCCATGTGTTTTTTTTTAACTCAACACCAGGATTATACAAATTCCACTATATACTATTATATGCGGACGATGCCGTGATCATGGCTCGCACGCAGCGAGGTCTTCAGAAAGCCCTAACAGGATTCTCAACCTTTATGACCACGAGAGGCTTAAAAATTAACGAGGGAAAAACATTCACAATGTCATGCACATTGAGGAAAAACATACCAGAATGCAAAACCTTCGTCAACAACACCAAGATAGCCATGACCAAAACCTTTTCTTACCTAGGCATCATATTTAATAACAGGGGCACATGGTCAACAGCAATAACCTCCCGGAACCTGGCTTTCTCCCGCACGATAGGTGCTCTTAAACAATTTGCTAAAAGACTGTGTAGGAAACCTGTAGATATATTACTTAAGATTTATGCAGCTAAATGTGTGTCCACTGCTGTATATGGGGCAGGCATTTGGGGACCAGCAGATTGTACACAAATTCAAACAGTGGAAAATGCTTTTATGAGGTATTTACTATCAGTCCCCCGCTCCACGTCTACTACCATTTGCCACAATGAACTGGATAGAGTCCACATTACCGATCTGATAAAGATAGCGCCAGTGATGTTGTGGTTTAAGATCTGAACATGTGATGATACAGGTTTCAACAGGGAAGTAATCCAAGACTGTTTAAATCATTCCACTTCTAGTAAGCAGTCATGGTTAACCTATGTAAAAAAGTTTTTGTTCTCTATTGGTAAACCAGATCTCTACTTAAATCCCACATCATGCTCACAAATAGCAAAAAAAGCCCTAAAAGTGGCATGTCTTGACTTACTGGAGGAAAGGAGATGGTATCTAGATGGGCACAAGTCTACCATAGTAGCCCATCGTAACATCCTACATGGCATAGGCCTTCACCCTTATCTAGCCCCAACCTATTCGTGTTATCACAGAATGCTCCTGACTCGAATGAGGACGGAGTCATTCTATAGGTTAATATCATTTCCGGTCCCGAATGATTGGTCTGCTAACTTGGAAAAATGCCCGTGTGATGACCTATCCAAGCAGTCAAACTTACATTGCATTCTCTTTTGCAAGTATTATCAGTGGGGGAGAAAAAGATATCTGTTACCATTGTTAAAGACATGGGGTTTGAGAACCTGTAAAACTGCACTGGTCAGACTGTACATGATGCAAGATGAACTTACCATAGTGACAGCGATAACATTTTTGACCTTCACTGTAAAGTGTAGAGGAACTATGGGCAATGGTTAGGACTTCATGGACAAATTGTAAAATCGTATCATATTGTACCTTATCACATCAGATAATACGTAACACAGGAGTCTGTATGAATTCCAAGAGTCCCTCAATGAACTTTAGACATTTTTATACATTTTAAATGGAATTCATCTGTTCTGTCCTCATGATATGTATTTTTGTAAGATGTTTTTAATGAGAAAAGTTATTTAGTCTGTCTATGTTTGTATTCTGTATGCTTTTATGGTTTTTTGTCAAAATACCGAATAAAGCTAATTTTTGAATTTGAATTTGAATACAAATTCCATTATTTATCTATTGATGTTTAACATTTACATAACAAATATATCGTTAGCCTCAAATCACTAGGAGTTGTAAGGAAACAATTAGCTGATGTTGAATGTTTTAGTCTTTGAAGTGGTCATGTTGTGGGTAGGAGTGTGGCTCCTTTGGGTTTTGGGATGACAGAGTTTATAAAATGAGGGAATAGGAAATCAACTTTATGCTTTGTCAGGTGCGCTTATTGCCTGATTCACAAATCCATTTGTGTGTGTAAAATTGCACAGGTCTATTGTTTGATTTATAAATGCAAGAAATTCACAAAAGGTAGAATTGCACTTGTAAATCCATTTCAACCAGTAATAATATTACCACACAAAGGTGCTAAACCTGAACATGTAAATACTCTAGTGGTGGAGTCTGGGCGTTCCAGGATGATGATGCCCTGGAAAGATTGGGGATACCCAAACCATTTTCCCAACCCATTCCCACTCCGGAAATGGCAGTAGCTTTCCAGGGTGGCAATATAACAGCTCTTAAATTGAAGACTTTGTACTGTAAGTCGTTTATCTGCATTGAATGATTACGTACTATGTACAAGAACGCAAGCAGAAATGTTTTGGCATAGATGGAGTTCCTAAGTCACAAAAACGTACATGAAGCACTTCTTGCATTCTGCAACTGTCACAAGTTTGCAAGAATTCTCTTCCCAAAAGTAATTTTGGAGCCATTTCTGAATTGCAACAATTTGTAAGTGTGCTGATATTAATCAAGGTGTGCTACAGGTTGTGATTATTCACCAGAATTTTCATAGGTTGAGAGGATTAGCTTGCAACTGCGTTGTACGATGATGATGTTTCGAAGATAAGAGAAAACTGTTCAGTTAAAGTCAGTCTTAGAGAATCAAATTTAAGGAGGGAAGTATCAGGTAAACCGAAATTAGATTGAGATTCTTGAAAAGAAAAAAATTGCATATTCTGGATTAGGTGTTTAACCTGTATGTTATGTTATGTTACAGAAATTTCTAGAGTGCAGCGGTTACCCGGAGATGTCCTGGCGCTAGTCACTTGTCCTTTAGCAAAAACAGGAGAAAAGCATTTTATTTATCAAAAAGCCAGGTTTTTAGCCCCTTCCTAAATGCCAAAAGATCAGTAGCATTTCTCAGGTGAAAAGGAAAGTCATTCCAGGCTTTTGCCGTGCCAAAAACAAAACTTCTACCACTCCATATTACTTTCCTTAGGAGTGGTACAGTGACCAGAGAGCAAAGATTTTTTTTCGGGATATACCATTGAAAATTCCATTTTAAATGATCGGGACCCTTACCTTGCAGAGCCTTGAAAACCATGCAGAGGGATTTTAAGTGCACTCAATTCCTTACCGGGAGCCAATGCAAGTTTTTTAAATTTCTTTGGATATTGGGGAAAACCTGGAAGTACCAGTAAGTAGTCTAGCTGCAGCATTTTGTAGTAGCTGAAGTTTCTTCATAAATCTTTTTTCGATGTTTAAATAGAGGCTATTGCAGTAATCAAGCCTCAACATGATCAGAGCCGTGACCACTGTCTGTCGGCTGCCAGCTGGAAGGAACTGTAATATTTTCTTAACTGTTCTGAGAACATGGGCTGTTTTTCATGCCACTGCATTTTACTTGTTCATCAAAGGCAAGTCTCTTATCCAATATTACTCCTAGGTTTTTAAACTTTTTAGTGGGCGTAGGGAGCATGCACAATGCATCTGGCCACCAATTTGGGGTCCAAAAGTTGGTGTCATTTCCTTAGAGAATGACTTCTGTTTTGCCTGAGTTCACTCTTAAGCAATTATTGGACAACCATCTCCCTGATTCCATACAGTCTTGAAAGTGTTTATCTCTTCCTACCTCATGACCTGGAAGCAGAGATAGCACAATTTGGGTATCATCTGCATATGAGTTAAGGCCAAACCCAAACACATGAATGAGAGGGTCAAATGAGACATACACGTTTAAAAGTGTAGGGCTTAGTGCTGACCCTTGCGGGACGCCACAAGTTAGTGCAAAGGGTTTGGACTGGTATTCACCTAGAGATACGATTTGTACTGTCTCCTAAGAAAGGATTTAAGAAGATCCCATGACTTATCCTGGATCCCACAAACCCTTAGCCGGTCCATCAGGATGTCATGATGGACCGTATCAAAGGCTGCAGGTAAGTCCAGTAAGATCAAGTCCACATTGCCTCTCCGATCAACGGTTTCCCTGATCTCCTCTATGGCCTTAATAAGAGCCAACTGTACTATGTCCCTTTCTAAAGCCATATTGGGTGGAATCTAAAGCTAATGTTTCGCCTAGAATGACACTAAGTTGTTGATTCATATTTTTTTCAACCAACTTTGCTGGAAGTGGGAGGCGTGAAATAGGGCTAAATTTGTTTGGATCTTAGGGTCCAGGCTTGTTTTTTTTAGAAGAGGCAGTATTGAGGCAATCTTCTACAGCTTAGGAAACAGACCTGTTTCAAACATGACAGTGATCGGGAGCAAGTTTAACCACAGCAACCGGACATGTATCATAAAGTGACCCAGATTTGGCTGCTGTGAGCAGATCAGAGATGTCGGTTGAGGATAATGGTACACATTTGTAATCCCTTTGTCAACCCAATCTTTCCAAAAGATGGTACAATTAGAAATCTTAATGGACTTATTATGCCATATAGAGGGGTCCAGGAATATCTGTAGATGTTAAAGAGATTTTGTAAGAACTGGATAAAAGGTTGATATAAGTTGTGAAATAGTGGGAGATTTAAACGAGCGAGGGGATTGAAAGAAATTAGCTAATGAAGAACAAGGAAATGGATGAATAACAGATTCCTCCAATTTGTACCATATTGAAACAGGGAGATCACCCGAGGAAGATAAATAGGGCAGAACCTGAAAAATTAAAAAGGAAGAATGGTATTGATGAAAGTTTGGAAAATTAACCCCTCCCTTATCTTTAGGATCAGACAAAGCAGATCAAGATATACAAGCTTCACAGTTGTCCCAAAGGAATTTACTCAAAATGCCATTAAGAGTTTTAAAATGTTTTAAAGGAAGTCACACTGGTAACCTGGACAAATAAAAATGAATAACTGGAAGCATCATCATTTTAGAGGTGTCCAGCATGCCCCACCAAGACAAGAATAAGGGAGACCATTTCTCTGCCATGCCAGATACCTTTAATAGAACATCATCCAAATTAAGCTGAACCGTTCTAGCAATTGAGGATGAATATTTTATTCCCAGACATGTAATATAGTTGGTGTTCCATTTAAAGTCTGTCCCCTCAAACATACTTCTTAAACAATACTTATTTAGTGGAAGGACTTGCGGACAAGGTGCATAGGAAGATAACATATCTGTGAAGGCAGGTAAAAAAGTTTAAGGATCAGAGAGATATAACAGAATATCATCTGCATATGCGGCAAACTTAATTTCAATTGATTTATGTGTAAAGCCCCAAAAAGGAGAAGAATGTCTAAGGGAATGGAGAAAAGTTTCAAGAGATAGAATGAAAAGCAAAGGTGAAAGAGGACAGCCTTGGTGAGTGCCTCGCTGAAGAGTGAAGTAAGGAGATTGAAATCCATTAACAAAAACTTAAGTCGTAGGGGAAGAGTATAACAAATGCATAAGGGATAAAATACCAGGACCAAAACCATTGCATTTTATTGCGCGCATCATAAAAAGCCAGTGCATGCGGTCAAAAGCTTTCTCCGCGTCCAGGATGATAGCTGCAACAGGGGAGGAACTTTTAGAAGCAAGATGTATAATATTTAAAAATGTTCTAGAATTATCCACAAGTATTTTACCTTTGACAAACCCTGTCTGCTCGTAGCCAATCATGTTAAGAATAACTTTATTAATACAAAGAGCAAGAACTTTAGCAGAAATCTTGCAGTCTAAAATAATTAAAGAAATAGGGTGATAGTTAGCACAAGAAGAAGGATCTTTGTCCTTTTTTGGGATTAAACAGATCATGGCTTCAAAAATGGCGCCATGGGCCTTTACTTAAGAGATTGAAAGTATTGGAATAGAGATAAGAGGTGAGGGAGGAGAATCTGAGATAAACAAGAATAAAACTCGCAGTAAAACCATCCGGGCCGGGGGATTTCTCCTTAGGTAATTTACCTAGGGTGGACTTAATTTCAGAGAGGGATAGGTCTTTTTCTAATACAGAGCAATCAGGAGAGGGGGAAGAACGAGGAGGTAGTGCTCCAAAAAAAGATTCCAGGGCTGTGTCAGTAGGAGAAGATTCAGGAGTGTATAAAGTCTTATAGAAATCCGTAAAGCAGTTTAATATTTACTCATCCTTAAAATGGTTAACACTATCCACAAGACCTGGGAATCTGAGTTTCTCAGGTCATTGCTGCGCTAGCGCTACAGAGGCTACTACCATACTGCTGCTATTGTTTTTAACTTGTTACTTGTTATCTGTTACTCACCTTTTTAAAATTGAACCTGGGCATTTCCTAATCGCGCGCTGACTCCCCGGTCCACCGCAGCTAATTGGTGCTGATTGTGTGGAGGGAGATCACAGTACACAGCACTTTCTGGTGGTGCCATTAGTGGGTGGCCATCTTGGCAGGGTGACGCTCCAGCTTTTCTAGGAACCCGGAGTATTTAGAGCCTCAGAGTGCCAACACGCAGCATCTAGAATCTGAGTTTCTCAGGTCATTGCTGCGCTAGCGCTTTCAGAGGCAACTACCATATGCTTCTATTGTTTTTAGCTTGTTACTTGTTATCTGTTACTCACCTTTTTGAAACTGTACCTGGGCATTTCCTAATCGCGCGCTGACTCCCCGGTCCACCACAGCTGATTGGTGCTGATTGTGTGGAGGGAGATCAAACTACACAGCACTTCCTGGTGGTGCCATTAGCGGGTGGCCATCTTGGCAGGGTGACGCTCCAGCTTTTTTAAGAACCCAATCTACATCAGGGCACATGACACCATCGCGCAGCGGACACGCGCATCGGACGCATCGCTGGCGCGCCAAAGCCGCGCCTAAGGGAAGCCAGTCTGTGCCAGTCCGTGCCCAGCCGGGTCCAGGGGCCGTAATCCCTGATCCGGGGACCGGAAGCTTACACTCCTATGACTCTTCACGCTTATTGGAGTTACGTCCTCTTGTTAATTCGAAATGTTTACATTCTATGCACCCTATTGCTATGACCCACTGTACACACTGTAATTGGAAGTTGTCACCCAGTACTATCGGTAGACACTCTAATGTCAATCAGTGGAAGATGTTTCTTCTCAATTGTAGATAATTACCTAAACACTGTACTTAGATAGCTCTACTAATAGAAGAACTCAAGCCAGATGTACTCTTTTTAACCGAGACATGGCTCCAATTGGAAGCCGACCCAGCCGTTGTGTGGGCAGTCCCCCAAGGCTACACAATAAAGAGAGTTGATCGTACTACTGGTAGAGGCGGCGGTTTAGCCATTATTTACAAAGACCTATATAAGTGTCGTAATAACCCTACTACACTCTCAGACTGTGAAGGTATGTCTTTTTCGCTAGAATGTTTCCTGATAAATACCCTCTATGGCCTTTTAATTTACCGACCGCCATGAGCTGAAGGTCAATTTATCACAAACCTTGTTGACCTAGCTGCTACATAAGTGCTTACTTCGGCCAACTTCACTGTATTAGGCGATGTAAACCTACACTTAGATAACTCTCTTGACATCTCAGCCAATAATCTTCGGCTGAGTCTTCAAACGATTGATCTGTCACAAAAAGGGTTTTTTCCAACACATGATAAAGGTCATCTCTTGGATCATGTGTATAGTAACATCAAAACCCTGACCACTGAAACGCCCGTGCCACTTCCCTGGACAGACCACTATTTAATTCCCCTGACTTAGGTAACTGGGAGATCTCTATCCATTCAGGAACCTAAAAAACAGTGGGGCAGAAAGTGGGCTAAACTCTCTCGAACTCTATGGGAATCTGCTCTCGCTGACCTTAAACCCATGAAGGTCTCGAACCCCGACACGGCCAGTAGTAATTTTAACCACTGGATCCAAAATTCCCTTGAACTAGTCCTTCCTAAGGAACCCATACATTGTATAAAGAGGCAAAAAGTAGCCCCATGGTTTACATCCAAACTGAGAGACCTAAAACAATCGTGTCGTAGGTTAGAGAGGAATTGGAGACAAGATCCCTCTCAGTGTGGGAAGGCAGAATATAGAACAGCGATCAGGCTATACAAAACTGAAATTAAGGCTGCACAGGCTCTCTTCTACGAAACAAAAATTAATATAGCTGCCAACTCACCAAAGGAAATTTTTCAGATAGCCAAATCATTGATCACTCCCCCTCAAGAATTAATGCCATCAGAAGGAGCACTTGAACGATGCAATAATTTAGCAACTTTCTTCTATCAGAAGATTCAAACCATCTATGCCGCTTTTTCCTCTGACAATTCTGAGCTAGATGAATGGCAATAGTTAGTTCCAGAGTCCCAGCCATCTGCATGCTGGAACAATTCACCCCTTTGGACACTGTCTCTTTGGATAAAATAATTCCCAAAGTCTCCTCAGGCTCCCCTATGGATAGAGCACCTCCACATCATCTCATCTCAGTTATTGATTCTATTCGCCCAGTTATCCTTGACGTCCTTAACACCTCAATTGCCTCGGGAGTAGTTCCTACATCATGGAAATGTGCAATGGTTAGGGCCCTCCTAAAGAAACCCAACTTGGATCAGGGCAAGTTGTCCAATCCAAATACCGCCCCATCTCCCTTTTGCCCTGGATGAGCAAATTGGCTGAGAAACACATCAATAACACTTTAGTCGAGTATTTAGAGTCCAACAATTTTTTGTGTAATTCTCAGACGGGCTTCCGTCCCCAACATGGGACTGAGACAGCCCTGTTGGCAGTGACAGAGGAGGCTAGGAGTCTACTGGGCCGAGGAGGGAAGGCAGCCATTATATTATTAGATCTCAGTGCTGTGTTCAACACGGTTAACTATGCCATTTTACTACATCGACTCAGTGGCATGGGAGTGTCGGGCGCAGCACTGACATGGGTCCCCTCCTTCCTTGATGAACGTTTCTTTCAGGTCTTTGAGGGAGATGCCATTTCCACCAAACAGCCACTCAGCTGTGGGGTTCCTCAGGGCTCTGCCCTGAGCCCCACACCTTTTAATGTTTACATGAGGCCCCTGGCGGAGTTAGTCCATCCATTTGGCATTACAATTGTCACCTATGCAGATGACACCCAGCTAGTGGTCTCATTAAACCAAACTGAGGGGTCGTCCAGCACCCTGGGTCCCTGTTTAGAGGTAGTAGCCAGATGGATGGAACTCTCCTGCCTTAGGCTAAATGGGGAGAAAACTGAAATTATGTTGCTTGGCAATCCATCGCCCAATATTCTTGTTCCCCTATGGCCAACCTGTCTGGGACCTCCCACCCCCCCAAGTCACAGATAAAAAGCCTAGGAATTTGGCTGGACAGTTCCCTTGATTTCTCTTTCCAGGCATCTAAAACTTCAACCACCTGTTATGGCCTGATGAGAATGCTCCGGAAGATTCTCCCTCTGCTTCCGTTTCAGGCGAGGAGAATTATGGTCCAGGCGTTGATACTCTCTCGCCTGGACTACGGTAATGCCCTCTATCTGGGAGCCCCCCAGGCTGCAATTAATAAGCTTCAGGTCACTCAGAACTGGGCAGCCCGACTACTCTATCAAATACCTCGCTGGCAGTCTGCCAAACCTGCCCTGAAGAAACTGCATTGGCTTCCTATTGCAGCTAGGATACAGTTTAAGCCATGTGTCTGACTCAGAAAGCTATATAGAGGACTGGTCCAGCCTTACTGCATTCTCTAGTCACTCCCTATCTCCCTCACAGAGCATTGCGCTCCAGCTCTCTACACCTGGCCACCTCCAATAAGATAAACAAAGCCCGTTGGGGCGGCCGCCTGTTCTCTTTCAATTAAGCATGGGCGGATTTTGCGGATCCACGATTTGCGGATTTGCGGATCCGCAAAATCCGCGAATTTGTGGATTCGCGGATTTTGCGCATTTCTTTAATGGGGGGGGGGTCTTCTCCTGTGCGGCCTCGACGACGCTCACAATTGTTTTTGGGCTGATGAATGAGTCACTGAATTTGAGCTTCAACTAGTTCCAGCGACCATGTGTGTGTTACTATGCAATCGCCCCGAAGGGCGCAGGGGTCCCTTGAGTGAGCTGTCGATCATAGTGGGTAAATGGCGGGAAGACAGTGCACACCGCGAGTGTGTGAGCGGGGCCAAACAGGCAGGGATTCCATGCGAGTTCACATGCCTCTTGTGTGTATAAAAGGTTAGAGACTGATCAGAGCAGCAGATCAAGAGAAAGAATCTCCTGGTCACAGGAACAGCATGAGGATTGCGCTCGTGAAAGTCAAGGATGCAAAGGCCTCTATCCAGCATCACAGCTGATTTTCGACGGTAGATTTGGGAAGAAGGCACACCTGCCCAGCCTCGACGACGCTCCCTTGAGTGAGCTGTCCATCCATCATCTTACTGTAACTATTTTAGGATGGCGCCGGCAAGCTGCCAGCGCCATCTTAAAAACGTTACTAAATTAGCTTCACTAATAGATCAAATAAAGCAGGTGCTTGAGCACCTGCTTTATTTTATCTATTAGTGCTTCCTGTTCTTCCTGTTGAAGCTAACTTAGTAACTATTTTAGGATGGCGCTGGCAGCTTGCCGGCGCCATCCTAAAATAGTTACAACAACAACTTCAAGCTTGAAGGCTTGAACTTTTGCCCCCCGAATCCGCCGCTCGCGGATTCGCGGATTTTTGGTAAATTTGCGGGAGTTTGCGGATTTTCAGATTTACCGAATATCCGCGAAATCTGCGAGTGGAACGGATTTTGCGCTCACGCTTACTTTCAAAGCTGCAAAAATTTGGAACTCCCTTCCCCTCATCCTTAGAAAGAACAGTAATCTGTTAGCATTTAGAAAGCTTTTAAAAACTCATTTGTTTGGAGTCACCTGCTAGCGCCTGCCCTGTTGCTCTCTGATTCTAGCCACTAGCGCTGCGAGGCCTCAGGGTAGTTTATGCGCTATATGAATGTAATTTTCATTTCATTTCATTCCACTATCGTCATCATCTATAATGTTAGTTATTTTAGATCTTTGGGATTTAACCTTCAGGTAATTCGCAAGCAGTTTGCCAGCTTTGTTGCGGCCACCATAAAATGTAAAGTTAACTTTAAGTAGGTCCCCAGAAGAATCTTCTGTTGATTTTCTATTAAAACACAATTTAGCTTAGATTAGTTTCTTAAGTGTGTCTTCAGTGTTTGAAGAAAAATAGGCATGCTCCAATTGCGTAATGGAGGCTAACAAGGTAGCGGAGTCTCTGATGCATTGTTTCTGTTTATCCGCATCATACTCAATAATAAAACCTCTGACTATAGCCTTAAATTCATCCCAGATAGTGTGGAAAGGGATATGTGGAGTAACATTCCTGAGGAAGAAGTCCGACAAAAACTCTTTGAAATGCTCCAAAACAGTGAGATCTTTAAGTAAATAATTGTTGAAACGCCATCTGCAAGGCTTAAAGGGCTCAGAAGGAAGATCTAAATTAATGAGAACGGGGCATGATCGTAAAGAAGAATAGACTCAATTTCAGCATTAATTAAATTAGGGAGAAGAAGAGGACTTAAAAAAATATAATCTATTCTGGATGAAGAATAAAGGGTAGGGGAAAAAAGTGAATTCTAAGGTGTCCGGGTGAAATATCCTCCAAGCATCCACCGAGCCCCTCGAGCGAATCATATTTATAAAGGTTTTTCGCATTTTGTTTAGGATATATCTAGCAGTAGATTTTCTATCCGTGAAGTGTTCCATGACCTGATTGCAATCCCCACCCACCAAAAAGTTAGTGTCAGGACATGAATGTCTGCCAGACATGGACTGCCAGACTTGTGAGTCAACACTGGTGGGGCCGTATATGTTAAGAAGAGAGATATGGGAACCATTTACAGTGAGATGTAGAAGAAACCATCTACCATCAACATCCCTCTCCTCCTTTTCTAGAACAAGAAAAAGGGACTTATGAAATAAGGTCACAACTCAATTTTTCCTATCCTTAGCCGGGGAACAATAAACATGGCCTACCCTTTGCTTTTTGAGAGAGTTGATATCATTATCATTAAGATGAGTCTCTTAGAGCATCGCCATTTTACAATTCAACCTAGATAAGAGAGTAAGTTCCCTCTGCTTCTTAACAGGATTATGCAGACCTTTCACATTCCAGGAAACTATACGAATATTATCAGTCATATTAACAAGAAGAGAACATTAAGTACAACAAATGCATTTTAAACTGGTAAAAACTGGAATAAGTGAGATGATAATATGTGAAAACTTGTAAATCAATAAATTAAACGGTATGCAGGAAAGTGAATAGTAGAAACCATAAGAAGAAAGATTTGTAGAGTAGTAATGAACTAAAGAGAAAAAAAATAGGTGGAAATAATCTGAGACAAAATGCTGAAGAAATTAAAATAAGATAGAGAGAAACAGAAAATAGTAAAGAAAGGAGGGAAAGAGAAGGTAGGAAACCAGTAGGAATAAATGATAGAAGAAGAGGGGTTCACCAGGAACCGAGACAAAGAAGGAAAGGGACCAAGATCAAAGAAGAAGAAACAGAAAGAGGAAAAAACTAAAGAAAAAGAAAAGGAAAGAAGGCAAGGGAGAAGAGTAAATAATTGACAAAGAGAGGTTGACATGGAGTTGTAAGACTTCAGTCAAGAATGACGGAATACATATCCAGAAGAGAAAGAGTATCATGTGGAGGCAGGGAGCCGCACAAGAAAGACAGAGGGCAAAGTCTGTGAAGACATCCGGAAGCGACCGGAACCCATATCTATAAAAAAGGTGAAGAGCACGGAGCTAAGTAGCAGATAGCATAGGAGGGGGGACTGACAATATAGGGCAGAAAAAACATAAAATGATGCAAGGAAAACAATTCAACAGCTGAACAAGGGTATTTGGTGGAGAGGCTGACACTTACCAAACATCGGGATCAACTGTAAACAGGAGGAACAGGATGGGAAGGAAACATCAGGAACATGATTTGATACAGGGAGGGAGACATCTGTAGATAAAAACATAGGAAATGGTAAGAAATAGTCTTCAAAGAAAGTGGACAAAAACCTGCAAGAAAAACAACATTTCTATACTAACGACAAAGGAAAGAGACAAATACCTTCAGAACATTAGAGTGTAGGAAGGATAGCACAGAAAAAATGAAAGAGACATTTCTCAGGAGCCTCCAAAGTCCATCACATCACCTTTATGGTCAGGGATAAATTGACGCAGATCCTCAGGACGATCAAAGGAGTAGCACCGTTCTTTATATATAACCTTAAAAAAGCAGGGATGCACCAGGCCGTATCTAGCATTCATTTATCAAAGATCTTGGCGGGGAGACTGGAATTCTTTGTGACGAGCAGCAGTTGCACAGGCCTCACCCTGAGAAAAGAAAGTTTTTGACCAGACCACGTCTGCTTTCTGAGTTTGACCGCCGAGAGGACCATTAACAGCTCAGTATATTCCTAGAATAAAACAATTATTTGTCTAGGAAGGGCAACCGTTGAGGTGGAAGATTTACCTCTGGAGCTGGAGATGATGCGGTGTGCACATTGCAAAGTGAGAGTAGTGCCGTCCGTGGGTCCAACAATTTTAGGAATGCGTGTTCTCAGAAAGGCGAGCATATCAGAACCCTCTTCTCCCTCAGGAATACCATAAATCCTTACGTTGTTTTGCCTATCGCGATTTTCTAAGTCCTCCGTCTGTGCTTTTAAAAGAGAAATTTCTTTAGACATAGCTGCAACTTGAGGAATTACATCCTGAGTATCACTAATTCTCTGTTCCACCTCAGATACCCTAGACTCTAGATTGGACCATTTCTCTTCTAGCCTTTGAATTGTAGCATTAGTGTAATGAAAGGCTTAATAAGCTTGAGCTCTTCCATAAGATCCTCCATGGTGATGGGTAGAGGCGATTAGCTAGAAGAATTGAGTTCCTTCTTCTGGCGCTTGGAAGGAGCAATAACGCTTGAGTCCTTGCGGAGAGAAGACATATTCGTTGAGGTATGCTTCTGACCAGGGGAGCAAGAGGACTCCATATAAAGGAGACAATAGATACTGCCTAGAAGATGCACAGGGTAGCTAAGGAACACGGAAGAGAGGGCAAAATACCCTACCATCTCTATCACTTACATGTTTGACCACGTCTATCCCTGTAAGTGTACTTCCAGTATGGGAAGAATGTGTTGTGCCAACTAATTGTCTCTCCATGTATGGTGCAATTTCTCTATTTCATTCTTGATGAGGTGTACCTGAAGAAATGCAATTATAATACCTCTTCTGTTGATGTTGGTGTGAATTCAATGTCGTTTTATCAGTGTTAAATCCATGCACATTCCATGACAACACATAATACTTGTGTGTACCAAGCAAGGATAATTATCTCGGAACTAAGGACAAAGAATATCGCTCATTTATTGGGAAGGTACAAGGGCAAGACCTTGCTCCCTCACCTCTAAATGATGTACCTTTGGTTGCTGCATTGTGGCTCACGGAGTTGCTTCCCCTCTAATATCTGTTTGCCCAGACTTAGCAATTAACATTGACCAAAACAAAATCAGCAGCAGTTTTCCACTCAGAGCTGAAGTCGCACTAATGCCCATTTTAATCTAAAGTGTAATGGGAAGCTTCCTCCTTCTAGGTAAAGTATTGGGGTGGAATCTGGTCTTGTTTATTGTTCCGTGCCTTCCACAGACATCCAACTACAATCACAATTGCACAATGCATGTGCTCCTAGGGCTCTTCTCTCCATCCACCCTTTTGGTACCATAGTACTATGAAGACAACCCACAACCTACAGCCACTAGGCGTTACCATGAAGGTGAGTGGACCCTTCAGGTACACACTTTGATATTACAGAGGTCTGCAATGCTTATTCTCCCGAGAGCTACTGTACACATTCAGATCAGTATATATCTGGATACAGTCTCATCTGCATACCTTCCGGCAGCACAGTCAACCTTCTCAGCTTCCTCCTGATGCGTTCCTATCTGCTTAGAGTTTGGGTTCAAGTCAGAGTCCCATCCTTTTGATCATACCTGATCCCAATAACTGGCAGTGTTTAGTACTTCTTTTTTTTTAGTTGCAATCTTTTCCGCTGTCTGTCTGGAGGACCTCGCTCAGCAATCAGCTTTTTTCATATTTGACCTTCGCAGTCTTTGAGGCAGAGGTTCTGGGACCTTTTTGCCACAGTTCAGTACCCATTGGTTAGACTAGTGCCATGCCTCTTGGGTTCAGAGAAGAAGAGCATTCTGTTATCCAGTGTGACTTTTAAAATTGCAGGAAAAATCAACATGTATTTAACATCAAGCTAGCAGAAAAGTTGCGGCTTTACTTCCATGTAGAAGCATCTTTTATTTTGTACAGGTGCAGTATAGTCATGAAAACTGAAGATTCTTTGGTTTTCCATCATTAATGAGCTCATCTTTCAGGATGATTCCAGGATAACAACTCTATTGAATAACTGGACCACTGCCAAATGTAGGGGTGCATCAGACGCAGACAATGATGCAGGCACCCTATGGACACTTTCTATGATGAAATGCTGTGATCTTTCAAGTATCCAAAATTCCAGGAAGGTGGCCATATGCCAGCTTTCCACTCGTTCAGGTACACCCCTAATTCTTATATTTATTGCAATGGGATCTCCCATCGGTATCTTGCGTTCTGGTTTCCCACACGCAGACTTTCTTTGCATGTCAGACATCTGGTGACAGGTTTCTTTTATTGCAGACTGAAGGACATCAAGGATTTTTTTCTTGTCTAAGAACCTTTCAGCGGTATTCTGCTGATTAGCTCGTAGTAAATTGAGGCCTGTGGCAAATGCGTCATTTTTGTGCACCAGTACTTCTTTGGATATTGTCCAGTTTATCCTGTCCTGCCAATGTATCTTCAGCTGGTGGATTGTCACCACTACCAGCTCCTCTGGATTTTGGAAGCCTGTCCTTGTCTCTTCTTTTAATGACCCTCGCCCATTGTAATCTATGTGAATAGCTGTCCATCATCCCCGGTAGAAATGTTGTTCAAGGCTGCCCTGTCCTCAAAACAATGTCTTGTTAGGGCCTATCAGGCTCATCTGCAGTCAGATGATCATCCTGGTCTCCCTGCTTCACTCTTCAGCACTCAGAGAGATGAACACATGGTCAAGCAACTCCTCCGAAATCTTCTGAAGTCTAACTTCTCACAGTTTTTATCTTCACTTGCGGTTTGGCAATGCATACATCCTGTTTGACCTACTCCCAAGGCACAGAGGCCATTACAGGGCACTACCCTCATGGTCAGGGATGCCCACATTCTAACAGAGGGTTGTGCTGACCCAAAGTCCTCAGACCGTGAACATCACTTTTTTTTGTAGTCTATGCTGCAGTGACTCCAAATGAGGAATCACTCCTTTCTGATGTTTCAGGTACTTGCCCGTATCCCCACATCTCCTGTCCAAGGTCCACCAGTCCACATTTAACTCTCTGCTATATGGAGTTACCAGTAATGCCCAATGACACTCAGTCAACGCCACAGATTTATCCATACCAGACTGTGAAGCTCCTGGCCCCAATCCTGGTAACTGTGGCTCCGCTCTGCCCAATTATCTGATCTCCTTCACAGTCCCCTCCCTTCTCTGACCTCTGACCAGCTGAAACAGTCAGTAGACAAGGTCATTTAGCATAGCTTCCGGCTGCTTAGGGGGATTTTCTTCAGCAGCCCAAGCCAGACCACACACTACCCAGTTACCATCTTGATTCAAACACAGCCCTGCACCTGCAGCTCCTCAGATCTCTTCCACAGCTCATTCATCCTTCGGGGGACTGCCATTGGGAACATTTCTGTGGGTTTCAGTATTGAAATCAGGGATCAATGGGCCACTATTCTGCCTATGCTTTGTGGAGTTTGGCGTGAGCCACTTCAGAGCATGTCTGACTCCATTGTTTGAGGCCACGCCCTTCATTACAGTAGTCTTTATTGTGCCCCTTATAGCAAGCCTTTTTTCAGATTAAAAAAAATGTCTTCAGGGCGGTTTGGAATATTTTTTATAAGGTAATTATTATATTGGTTGCGTAGTGGGAATAAATTCGAACTTTAATTTATATTCCACGTTCTTTATCACTAATCTGTTATGAATTCTGTATGTGTCTTTGTTAGACCTGTCAGCCTTAAGGTGGTCTTCTCCCAAACATTTTCCCTGCTTGCTTTTAATTTTGCTGATCTCGTTTTGTTGGTTTTAGGACTCTGGTCTAACCAGTGCTAAAGTGCATGTGATCATTCCCTAAACATGGCTTGATTGACATATCCACAATTGTTAGACTTGGCTTTTTCAGTGGGTTTAGATTACTCCTGGACTAATGAACCTGCCAGGAAGAAGAGCTGGAAGAGCTGTGAGAAGAGACTACCACTTTGAGGTGTGCTTTGCTGGGTTGGCCTGCAGTTGCTGCTTCTGTCTTGGCCAGGGTAATGACTGGACTGTTCTTTCTACATTATACGTATCACCAAGGGCTTGATGTAGAGCTTGCCCCTGTTGAAAGTCTCAGGGAAATCAAAGACTTCAACTTCTTCTGGGTACCGGCTTCTGAAACTGGATGTTTCAGCTTCTATGAGGAAATAGGTAACCTGGCACTGTCAATGATGCTGATGACGGCTCTGTGAACTAAAGGCACTGCTGCACTTCGCACTGCAACCCTGTTCTCACCAACAACACCGTCCGATGCTACCACTGAGCCGCTGCTTGCATCATGAGGTGTGGGCATCCCAATCCGCACTGCTTCGCTTCACACCGCTGACTTTGTATCCGCAGCGCCGTCACTGCTGCCGCTGCCTGCACTGTGACCTGTGGACAGCATTTGTGGAGAACATGGAGCACTGTCCTGCTTTGCACCACAGCCCTGGTCTCCACACCACCCTCGCCACAAGCTGACATCGACACCACTGCCTACATCATGGTTTGAGGGCACCACTTGTAGGTTACTCGATGCACTGCCCCGTCCCACACCGCAGCATTTGCCCACCCATGCCAGTGCCATCAACACCAGATTGTCAACCAACACCACTGCCTGCACCGTGACCTGTGGGCTCTGCACACTGCATTGCCCTATTTCGCACCACAGCCTTGGGTCTACCGACGACAGCACTTCAGCAATGACGTCCCCTCTGAATGCACCATGACCTGTCAGCACCGCAATGAGCACCTCTCTACTTTGCACCGCAGCCCTGGTCTCACCGACCATCACCGAGCCGCTGCCTGTACCATGACCTGAGGGCACCACTCCACTTCACACCGCAGCCTCAATTCCTGCAGACGCTGGCGCTCCTCACCTCAAACTCACTGAGTTCGACCTGCAGCTCCTGTGATTTCAAGGGCCCGACAACTCCTGCACCGAATCCCGGAAGCGATGCCTGCCGACGCCGCTCCACTGGACCTCACCGCAAGATCTGACGTCCTGCATCTCCAAAAGTACTATTTTATGGGTCTCGCTGACAACGTAGCAGGCCTGCGACACCACAACTAGCTGGAATTGTTGGATTTGTTTGGTCACAAGTCTGTGATAGCCCCAGACAGAGCTATCATCTTTGATTATACCTTTAATTCAATCATCTTCAAGGAACTGGCATAACACCCATTTTTGCTTTATTGGTATTGTGGATTACTGCATGTTTGATTTTTATTGTTTTGGTCTTGTTTTACACAGATAAATATTGGATATTTTCCTAAAACTGGTGTAGTCTCCTTTTGTAGTGTTTTCACTGTATTATTGTTTGTTTTATGAAAATGCTTTACACACTGCCTCGAGATAAGCCTGACTGCAAGTGCCAAGTTACCAAGGGGGTGAGCAGGGGTTGTTTTAGACATATAAACCCATTATCCTGACAAAAGTGGTGGATTCTGTTTGGCTTAGGTGCATAACCCTAGCCAACCAGAAAACCCATTTCTATATAAATGACATATTAAATGTACTTATAAATACCTAGTAAAGTGCACTACAGGTGCCCAGGGCCTCTATATTAAATGCTAATAGTGAGCCTGCACCACTGCCTGTGCCACCCACTTAAGAAGCCCTTTAAAACAAATCTCAGGCCTGCCAATGCAGAGCCTGTGAGCACAGTTTACACTGCCATGTTGGTTTTGTCATTTAAATGCCCTTGCCAAGCCTTAAACTCCCCATTCTATTACATAGAAGTCACCCCGAAGGTAGGCCCTAGGTAGCCTATAGGGCAGGGTGCTTTGTAAGTAAAAGGTAGGACATCTGCTTTTAAGTTTACATGTCCTGGTAGTGAAAAAGTCCCAAATTCATTTTTTACTACTGTGAGGCCTACCCCTCCCATAGGTTAACATTGAAGGATTCCTTGTTATATCTAATATGTATAATTCCTAATTGAAAGAAGGTGGATCTTTAACGTTAAGTACCTATGGAATTGTAATGATAAATCATTTTCAATGGTAAGGTCGAATTTATCATTGCAATTTTAAAAATGCCACTTTTAGAAGGATGCGCAAACACAACAGGTGATGGACCGAATGTGGATCAATGTCACACACTCACCCCAGTCCAAAGATCTGGGCTCAAATCCATCGTTTTTTTGCACTCCACACCACCCTGGGTTAGACAATGGCGATATGCAAATCAGCTCTGACCCTGTGCCCCATGGGAACAGTCCAGTCCGAACTACAAAAGCCATGTCCTTCCCAGAACGGAATCAAGCATCCGAGGACCGGACCGGTTTCGAGGTAACACCTCTCATCAGCCCGGCTAGCTTGACTCCAGTGGTGTGGAGTGCCTGGGACCCACGTCTGGGCATCCCCAGCGCACTTGGGGCGGAATATGCAAACACAACAGGTGATGGACCGAATGTGGATCAATGTCACACACTCACCCCAGTCCAAAGATCTGGGCCCAAATCCATCATTTTTTTGCACTCCACACCACCCTGGGTTAGACAATGGCGATATGCAAATCAGCTTTGACCCTGTGCCCCATGGGAACAGTCCAGTCCGAACTACAAAAGCCATGTCCTTCCCAGAACGGAATCAAGCATCCGAGGACCGGACCGGTTTCGAGGTAACACCTCTCATCAGCCCGGCTAGCTTGACTCCAGTGGTGTGGAGTGCCTGGGACCCACGTCTAGGCATCCCCAGCGCACTTGGGGCGGAATATGCAAACACAACAGGTGATGGACCGAATGTGGATCAATGTCACACACTCACCCCAGTCCAAAGATCTGGGCCCAAATCCATCGTTTTTTTGCACTCCACACCACCCTGGGTTAGACAATGGCGATATGCAAATCAGCTCTGACCCTGTGCCCCATGGGAACAGTCCAGTCCGAACTACAAAAGCCATGTCCTTCCCAGAACGGAATCAAGCATCCGAGGACCGGACCGGTTTCGAGGTAACACCTCTCATTAGCTCGGCTAGCTTGACTTCAGTGGTGTGGAGTGCCTGGGACCCACGTCTGGGCATCCCCAGCGCACTTGGGGTGGAATATGCAAACACAACAGGTGATGGACCGAATGTGGATCAATGTCACACACTCACCCCAGTCCAAAGATCTGGGCCCAAATCCATCGTTTCTTTGCACTCCACACCACCCTGGGTTAGACAATGGCGATATGCAAATCAGCTCTGACCCTGTGCCCCATGGGAACAGTCCAGTCCGAACTACAAATGCCATGTCCTTCCCAGAACGGAATCAGGCATCCGAGGACCGGACCGGTTTCGAGGTAACACCTCTCATCAGCCCGGCTAGCTTGACTCCAGTGGTGTGGAGTGCCTGGGACCCACGTCTGGGCATCCCCAGCGCACTTGGGGTGGAATATGCAAACACAACAGGTGATGGACCGAATGTGGATCAATGTCACACACTCCACCGAGTCCAAAGATCTGGGCCCAAATCCATCGTTTTTTTGCACTCCACACCACCCTGGGTTAGACAATGGCGATATGCAAATCAGCTCTGACCCTGTGCCCCATGGGAACAGTCCAGTCCGAACTAAAAAAGCCATGTCCTTCCCAGAACGGAATCAAGCATCCGAGGACCGGACCGGTTTCGAGGTAACACCTCTCATCAGCCCGGCTAGCTTGACTCCAGTGGTGTGGAGTGCCTGGGACCCACGTCTGGGCATCCCCAGCGCACTTTGGGCGGAATATGCAAACACAACAGGTGATGGACTGAATGTGGATTAATGTCACACACTCACCCCAGTCCAAAGATCTGGGCCCAAATCCATCGTTTTTTTGCACTCCACACCACCCTGGGTTAGACAATGGCGATATGCAATCAGCTCTGACCTTGTGCCCCATGGGAACAGTCCAGTCCGAACTACAAAAGCATGTCCTTCCCAGAACGGAATCAAGCATCCGAGGACTGGACCGGTTTCGAGGTAACACCTCTCATCAGCCCGGCTAGCTTGACTCCAGTGGTGTGGAGTGCTTGGGACCCAAGTCTGGGCATCCCCAGCGCACTTGGGGCGGAATATGCAAACACAACAGGTGATGGACCGAATGTGGATCAATATCACACACTCACCCCAGTCCAAAGATCTGGGCCCAAATCCATCGTTTTTTTGCACTCCACACCACCCTGGGTTAGACAATGGCGATATGCAAATCAGCTCTGACCCTGTGCCCCATGGGAACAGTCCAGTCCGAACTACAAAAGCCATGTCCTTCCCAGAACGGAATCAAGCATCCGAGGACCGGACAGGTTTCGAGGTAACACCTCTCATCAGCCCGGCTAGCTTGACTCCAGTGGTGTGGAGTGCCTGGGACCCACGTCTGGGCATCCCCAGCACTCTTGGGGCGGAATATGCAAACACAACATGTGATGGACCGAATCTGGATCAATGTCACACACTCACCCCAGTCCAAAGATCTGGGCCCAAATCCATCGTTTTTTTGCACTCCACACCACCCTGGGTTAGACAATGGCGATATGCAAATCAGCTCTGACCCTGTGCCCCATGGGAACAGTCGAGTCCGAACTACAAAAGCCATGTCCTTCCCAGAACGGAATCAAGCATCCGAGGACCAGACCGGTTTCGAGGTAACACCTCTCATCAGCCCGGCTAGCTTGACTCCAGTGGTGTGGAGTGCCTGGGACCCACGTCTGGGCATCCCCAGCGCACTTGGGGCGGAATATGCAAACACAACAGGTGATGGACCGAATGTGGATCAATGTCACACACTCACCCCAGTCCAAAGAGTTGGGCCCAAATCCATCGTTTTTTTGCACTCCACACCACCCTGGGTTAGACAATGGCGATATGCAATTCAGCTCTGACCCTGTGCCCCATGGGAACAGTCCAGTCCGAACTACAAAAGCCATGTCCTTCCCAGAACAGAATCAAGCATCCGAGCACCGGACCGGTTTCGAGGTAATTATTTATTTTATTTATTTATAGCATTTGTAAAGCGCATCTGCAACCCTACGGGCATCCTGGCGTAACACCTCTCATCAGCCCGGCTAGCTTGACTCCAGTGGTGTGGAGTGCCTGGGACCCACGTCTGGGCATCCCCAGCGCACTTGGGGCGGAATATGCAAACACAACAGGTGATGGACCGAATGTGGATCAATGTCACACACTCGCCCCAGTCCAAAGATCTGGGTCCAAATCCATCGTTTTTTTGCACTCCACACCACCCTGGGTTAGACAATGGCGATATGCAAATCAGCTCTGACCCTGTGCCTCATGGGAACAGTCCAGTCCGAACTACAAAAGCCATGTCCTTCCCAGAACGGAAGCAAGTATCCGAGGACCGGACCGGTTTCGAGGTAACACCTCTCATCAGCCCGCCTAGCTTGACTCCAGTGGTGTGGAGTGCCTGGGACCCACGTCTGGGCATCCCCAGCGCACTTGGGGCGGAATATGCAAACACAACAGGTGATGGACCGAATGTGGATCAATGTCACACACTCACCCCAGTCCAAAGATCTGGGCCTAAATCCATTGTTTTTTTGCACTCCACACCACCCTGGGTTAGACAATGGCGATATGCAAATCAGCTCTGACCCTGTGCCCCATGGGAACAGTCCAGTCCGAACTACAAAAGCCATGTCCTTCCCAGAACAGAATCAAGCATCCGAGGACCGGACCGGTTTCGAGGTAACACCTCTCATCAGCCAGGCTAGCTTGACTCCAGTGGTGTGGAGTGCCTGGGACCCACGTCTGGGCATCCCCAGCGCACTTGGGGTGGAATATGCAAACACAACAGGTGATGGACCGAATGTGGATCAATGTCACGCACTCACCCCAGTCCAAAGATCTGGGCCCAAATCCATCGTTTTTTTGCACTCCACACCACCCTGGGTTAGACAATGGCGATATGCAAATCAGCTTTGACCCTTTGCCCCATGGGAACAGTCCAGTCCGAACTACAAAAGCCATGTCCTTCCCAGAACGGAATCAAGCATCCGAGGACCGGACCGGTTTCGAGGTAACACCTCTCATCAGCCCGGCTAGCTTGACTCCAGTGGTGTGGAGTGCCTGGGACCCACGTCTGGGCATCCCCAGCGCACTTGGGGCGGAATATGCAAACACAACAGGTGATGGACCGAATGTGGATCAATGTCACACACTCACCCCAGTCCAAAGATCTGGGCCCAAATCCATCTTTTTTTTGCACTCCACACCACCCTGGGTTAGACAATGGCAATATGCAAATCAGCTCTGACCCTGTGCCCCATGGGAACAGTCCAGTCCGAACTACAAAAGCCATGTCCTTCCCAGATCGGAATCAAGCATCCGAGGACCGGACCGGTTTCGAGGTAACACCACTCATCAGCCCGGCTAGCTTGACTCCAGTGGTGTGGAGTGCCTGGGACCCACGTCTGGGCATCCCCAGCGCACTTGGGGCGGAATATGCAAACACAACAGGTGATGGACCGAATGTGGATCAATGTCACACACTCACCCCAGTCCAAAGATCTGGGCCCAAATCCATGGTTTTTTTGCACTCCACACCACCCTGGGTTAGACAATGGCGATATGCAAATCAGCTCTGACCCTGTGCCCCATGGGAACAGTCCAGTCCGAACAACAAATGCCATGTCCTTCCCAGAACATAATCAAGCATCCGAGGACCGGACCGGTTTCGAGGTAACACCTCTCATCAGCCCGGCTAGCTTGACTCCAGTGGTGTGGAGTGCCTGGGACCCACGTCTGGGCATCCCCAGCGCACTTGGGGCGGAATATGCAAACACAACAGGTGATGGACCGAATGTGGATCAATGTCACACACTCACCCGAGTCCAAAGATCTGGGCCAAATCCATCGTTTTTTTGCACTCCACACCACCCTTGGTTAGACAATGGCGATATGCAAATCAGCTCTGACCCTGTGCCCCATGGGAACAGTCCAGTCCGAACTACAAAAGCCATATCCTTCACAGAACGGAATGAAGCATCCGAGGACCGGACCGGTTTCGAGGTAACACCTCTCATCAGCCCGGCTAGCTTGACTCCAGTGGTGTGGAGTGCCTGGGACCCACGTCTGGGCATCCCCAGCGCACTTGGGGCGGAATATGCAAACACAACAGGTGATGGACCGAATGTGGATCAATGTCACACACTCACCCCAGTCCAAAGATCTGGGCCCAAATCCATTGTTTTTTTGCACTCCACACCACCCTGGGTTAGACAATGGCGATATGCAAATCAGCTCTGACCCTGTGCCCCATGGGAACAGTCCAGTCCGAACTACAAAAGCATGTCCTTCCCAGAACGGAATCAAGCATCCGAGGACCGGACCGGTTTCGAGGTAACACCTCTCATCAGCCCGGCCGGCTTGACTCCAGTGGTGTGGAGTGCCTGGGACCCACGTCTGGGCATCCCCAGCGCACTTGGGGCGGAATATGCAAACACAACAGGTGATGGACCGAATGTGGATCAATGTCACACACTCACACCAGTCCAAAGATTTGGGCCCAAATCCATTGTTTTTTTGCACTCCACACCACCCTGGGTTAGACAATGGCGATATGCAAATCAGCTCTGACCCTGTGCCCCATGGGAACAGTCCAGTCTGAACTACAAAAGCCATGTCCTTCCCAGAACGGAATCAAGCATCCGAGGACCGGACCGGTTTCGAGGTAACACCTCTCATCAGCCCGGCTAGCTTGACTCCAGTGGTGTGGAGTGCCTGGGACCCACGTCTGGGCATCCCCAGTGCACTTTGGGTGGAATATGCAAACACAACAGGTGATGGACCGAATGTGGATCAATGTCACACACTCACCCCAGTCCAAAGATCTGGGCCCAAATCCATCGTTTTTTTGCACTCCACACCACCCTGGGTTAGACAATGGCGATATGCAAATCAGCTCTGACCCTGTGCCCCATGGGAACAGTCCAGTCTGAACTACAAAAGCCATGTCCTTCCCAGAACGGAATCAAGCATCCGAGGACCGGACCGGTTTCGAGGTAAAACCTCTCATCAGCCCGGCTAGCTTGACTCCAGTGGTGTGGAGTGCCTGGGACCCACGTCTGGGCATCCCCAGCACACTTTGGGTGGCATATGCAAACACAACAGGTGATGGACCGAATGTGGATCAATGTCACACACTCACCCCAGTCCAAAGATCTGGGCCCAAATCCATCGTTTTTTTGCACTCCACACCACCCTGGGTTAGACAATGGCGATATGCAAATCAGCTCTGACCCTGTGCCCCATGGGAACAGTCGAGTCCGAACTACAAAAGCCATGTCCTTCCCAGAACGGAATCAAGCATCCGAGGACCAGACCGGTTTCGAGGTAACACCTCTCATCAGCCCGGCTAGCTTGACTCCAGTGGTGTGGAGTGCCTGGGACCCACGTCTGGGCATCCCCAGCGCACTTGGAGCGGAATATGCAAACACAACAGGTGATGGACCGAATGTGGATCAATGTCACACACTCACCCCAGTCCAAAGATCTGGGCCCAAATCCATCGTTTATATGCACTCCACACCACCCTGGGTTACTCAATGGCGATATGCAATTCAGCTCTGACCCTGTGCCCCATGGGAATAGTCCAGTCCGAACTACAAAAGCCATGTCCTTCCCAGAACGGAATCAAGCATTAGAGCACCGGACCGGTTTCGAGGTAATTATTTATTTTATTTATTTATAGCATTTGTAAAGCGCATCTGCAACCCTACGGGCATCCTGGCGTAACACCTCTTATCAGCCCGGCTAGCTTGACTCCAGTGGTGTGGAGTACCTGGGACCCACGTCTGGGCATCCCCAGCGCACTTGGGGCGGAATATGCAAACACAACAGGTGATGGACCGAATGTGGATCAATGTCACACACTCACACCAGTCCAAAGATCTGGGCCCAAATCCATCGTTTTTTTGCACTCCACACCACCCTGGGTTAGACAATGGCGATATGCAAATCAGCTCTGACCGTGTGCCCCATGGGAACAGTCCAGTCTGAACTACAAAAGCCATGTCCTTCCCAGAACGGAATCAAGCATCCGAGGACCGGACCGGTTTCGAGGTAACACCTCTCATCAGCCCGGCTAGCTTGACTCCAGTGGTGTGGAGTGCCTGGGACCCACGTCTGGGCATCCCCAGCGCACTTTGGGTGGAATATGCAAACACAACAGGTGATGGACCGAATGTGGATCAATGTCACACACTCACCCCAGTCCAAAGATCTGGGCCCAAATCCATCGTTTTTTTGCACTCCACACCACCCTGGGTTAGACAATGGCGATATGCAAATCAGCTCTGACCCTGTGCCCCATGGGAACAGTCCAGTCTGAACTACAAAAGCCATGTCCTTCCCAGAACGGAATCAAGCATCCGAGGACCGGACCGGTGTTGAGGTAACACCTCTCATCAGCCCGGCTAGCTTGACTCCAGTGGTGTGGAGTGCCTGGGACCCACGTCTGGGCATCCCCAGCGCACTTTGGGTGGCATATGCAAACACAACAGGTGATGGACCGAATGTGGATCAATGTCACACACTCACCCCAGTCCAAAGATCTGGGCCCAAATCCATCGTTTTTTTGCACTCCACACCACCCTGGGTTAGACAATGGCGATATGCAAATCAGCTCTGACCCTGTGCCCCATGGAAACAGTCGAGTCCGAACTACAAAAGCCATGTCCTTCCCAGAACGGAATCAAGCATCCGAGGACCAGACCGGTTTCGAGGTAACACCTCTCATCAGCCCGGCTAGCTTGACTCCAGTGGTGTGGAGTGCCTGGGACCCACGTCTGGGCATCCCCAGCGCACTTGGGGCGGAATATGCAAACACAACAGGTGATGGACCGAATGTGGATCAATGTCACACACTCACCCCAGTCCAAAGATCTGGGCCCAAATCCATCGTTTTTTTGCACTCCACACCACCCTGGGTTACTCAATGGCGATATGCAATTCAGCTCTGACCCTGTGCCCCATGGGAATAGTCCAGTCCGAACTACAAAAGCCATGTCCTTCCCAGAACGGAATCAAGCATCCGAGCACCGGACCGGTTTCGAGGTAATTATTTATTTTATTTATTTATAGCATTTGTAAAGCGCATCTGCAACCCTACGGGCATCCTGGCGTAACACCTCTCATCAGCCCGGCTAGCTTGACTCCAGTGGTGTGGAGTGCCTGGGACCCACGTCTGGGCATCCCCAGCGCACTTGGGGCGGAATATGCAAACACAACAGGTGATGGACCGAATGTGGATCAATGTCACACACTCACCCCAGTCCAAAGATCTGGGTCCAAATCCATCGTTTTTTTGCACTCCACACCACCCTGGGTCAGACAATGGCGATATGCAAATCAGCTCTGACCCTGTGCCCCATGGGAACAGTCCAGTCCGAACTACAAAAGCCATGTCCTTCCCAGAACGGAATCAAGCATCCGAGGACCGGACCGGTTTCGAGGTAACACCTCTCATCAGCCCGGCTAGCTTGACTCCTGTGGTGTGGAGTGCCTGGGACCCACGTCTGGGCATCCCCAGCACACTTGGGGCGGAATATGCAAACACAACAGGTGATGGACCGAATGTGGATCAATGTCACACACTCACCCCAGTCCAAAGATCTGGGCCCAAATCCATCGTTTTTTTGCACTCCACACCACCCTGGGTTAGACAATGGCGATATGCAAATCAGCTCTGACCCTGTGCCCCATGGGAAGAGTCCAGTCCGAACTACAAAAGCCATGTCCTTCCCAGAACGGAATCAAGCATCCGAGGACCGGACCGGTTTCGAGGTAACACCTCTCATCAGCCCGGCTAGCTTGACTCCAGTGGTGTGGAGTGCCTGGGACCCACGTATGGGCATCCCCAGCGCACTTGGGGCGGAATATGCAAACACAACAGGTGATGGACCGAATGTGGATCAATGTCACACACTCACCCCAGTCCAAAGATCTGGGCCCAAATCCATCGTTTTTTTGCACTCCACACCACCCAGGGTTAGACAATGGCGATATGCAAATCAGCTCTGACCCTGTGCCCCATGGGAACAGTCCAGTCCGAACTACAAAAGCATGTCCTTCCCAGAACGGACTCAAGCATCCGAGGACCGGACCGGTTTCGAGGTAACACCTCTCATCAGCCCGGCTAGCTTGACTCCAGTGGTGTGGAGTGCCTGGGACCCACGTCTGGGCATCCCCAGCGCACTTGGGGCGGAATATGCAAACACAACAGGTGATGGACCGAATGTGGATCAATGTCACACACTCACCCCAGTCCAAAGATCTGGGCCCAAATCCATCGTTTTTTTGCACTCCACACCACCCTGGGTTAGACAATGGCGATATGCAAATCAGCTCTGACCCTGTGCCCCATGGGAACAGCCCAGTCCAAACTACAAAAGCCATGTCCTTCCCAGAACGGAATCAAGCCTCCGAGGACCGGACCGGTTTCGAGGTAACACCTCTCATCAGCCCGGCTAGCTTGACTCCAGTGGTGTGGAGTGCCTGGGACCCACGTCTGGGCATCCCCAGCGCACTTGGGGCGGAATATGCAAACACAACAGGTGATGGACCGAATGTGGATCAATGTCACGCACTCACACCAGTCCAAAGATCTGGGCCCAAATCCATCGTTTTTTTGCACTCCACACCACCCTGGGTTAGACAATGGCGATATGCAAATCAGCTCTGACCATGTGCCCCATGGGAACAGTCCAGTCCGAACTACAAAAGCCATGTCCTTCCCAGAACGGAATCAAGCATCCGAGGACCGGACCGGTTTCGAGGTAACACCTCTCATCTGCCCGGCTAGCTTGACTCCAGTGGTGTGGAGTGTCTGGGACCCACGTCTTTGCATCCCCAGCGCACTTGGGGCGGAATATGCAAACACAACAGGTGATGGACCGAATGTGGATCAATGTCACACACTCACCCCAGTCCAAAGATGTGGGCCCAAATCCATCGTTTTTTTGCACTCCAACCACCCTGGGTTAGACAATGGCGATATGCAAATCAGCTCTGACCCTGTGCCCCATGGGAACAGTCCAGTCCGAACTACAAAAGCCATGTCCTTCCCAGAACGGAATCAAGCATCCGAGGACCGGACCGGTTTCGAGGTAACACCTCTCATCAGCCCGGCTAGCTTGACTCCAGTAGTGTGGAGTGCCTGGGACCCACGTCTGGGCATCCCCAGCGCACTTGGGGCGGAATAAGCAAACACAACAGGTGATGGACCGAATGTGGATCAATGTCACACACTCACCCCAGTCCAAAGATCTGGGCCCAAATCCATCGTTTTTTTGCACTCCACACCACCCTGGGTTAGACAATAGCGATATGCAATTCAGCTCTGACCCTGTGCCCCATGGGAACAGTCCAGTCCGAACTACAAAAGCCATGTCCTTCCCAGAACGGAATCAAGCATCCGAGGACCGGACCGGTTTCGAGGTAACACCTCTCATCAGCCCGGCTAGCTTGACTCCAGTGGTGTGGAGTGCCTGGGACCCACGTCTGGGCATCCCCAGCGCACTTGGGGCGGAATATGCAAGTTCGGACTGGACTGTTCCCATGGGGCACAGGGTCAGAGCTGATTTGCATATCGCCATTGTCTAACCCAGGGTGGTGTGGAGTGCAAAAAAACGATGGATTTGGGCCCAGATCTTTGGACTGGGGTGAATGTGTGACATTGATCCACATTCTGTCCATCACCTGTTTTGTTTGCAATTGCCGCCATAAGTGCGCTGGGGATGCTCAGACGTGGGTCCCAGGCACTCCACACCACTGGAGTCAAGCTAGCCGGGCTGATGAGAGGTGTTACCTCGAAACCGGTCCGGTCCTCGGATGCTTGACTCCGTTCTGGGAAGGACATGGCTTTTGTAGTTTGGACTGGACTGTTCCCATGGGGCACAGGGTCAGAGCTGATTTGCATATCGCCATTGTCTAACCCAGGGTGGTGTGGAGTGCAAAAAAACAATGGATTTGGGCCCAGATCTTTGGACTGGGGTGAATTTGTGACATTGATCCACATTCGGTCCATCACCTGTTCTGTTTGCAATTGCCGCCATAAGTGCGCTGGGGATGCTCATAAGTGGGTCCCAGGCACTCCACACCACTGGAGTCAAGCTAGCCGGGCTGATGAGAGTTGTTACCTCGAAACCGGTCCGGTCCTCGGATGCTTGATTCCGTTCTGGGAAGGACATGGCTTTTGTAGTTCGGACTGGACTGTTCCCATGGGGCACAGGGTCAGAGCTGATTTGCATATCGCCATTGTCTAACCCAGGGTGGTGTGGAGTGCAAAAAAACGATGGATTTGGGCCCAGATCTTTGGACTGGGGTGAATGTGTGACATTGATCCACATTCTGTCCATCACCTGTTTTGTTTGCACTTTTAGAAGGATGGCATTTTTCTGCTTTTAGCGCTGTGTGTCTGTAGCCTGTCTCCAGGTATTACTGCAATGCTAAGTTATCCAAGAAAAGGCAGGAACCCTGAACCTAAACATTTGCAAATATAATTCCCCCTCCAATCCTCCAATCCTGAAAATCAAACACTGTTACCCAACTATTGGTAAAATGCTGTCAATTGTGGCTTTTAATGATACTGGTTCATATTACACAGTTACCCATTCTACCTTCCCTCTCTCTCTCTCTCTCTCTCTCTCTCTTTCTCTCCCCCTCATACTCTCTCCCCCATCCTTACTTTCAGGGCTTTCAGCCAGCACTCATTTTCCTTCCTCTTCTGCACATTAAAGCATGTACCAGAAATGGCGTAAACAAATGAGTCTGCTTTTCAGCAGTGCTAACTTTATTGTGTGGAATACATGAGCTTTTGTTCTAACCATATGATGTGTTACAGTTTAACTTATTTTCCATGATGTAAGGTCATGATCTTTCATTATGACATTCCGGCAAAGAGTAAATTAGATCCTTAACAACACCTATCCATTACTGACTTAAACCCTTGGTAGTCAAATAAAAGTCATATGTAGCACAGAAAAGTACACAGGCAACACACTATAGAAACTGGAAGCTTTGTAAACTTGACAAACCAGTTGGTTGTGATTAACCTTATATTCTTCTCAATGAAAGTTCATTTCTGTACTATAAGGCTGCTTTTAAAGAGAAAAATATTAATTGGATAGTGATAGTATATGTGTAACATGAGTAGTAAACCTTTTGAGTAAAAAATGAGCACATTCGTGTTAGCAGAGATGCCCTCTGTTTTGCCGATAAATCAAAGCCAGGGTGCGCCAGTGGGGTAACGTTCCACAATTGTGTAATCTTGCATTCAGATAACTTAGTCAACATTTCCTTATTTTATATGTGCCCAACTCAAATTATGTTCTGCTTCTAGGGCAAGTGATAAGAAGAGAAACCTTGCTCAACAAAAGGCCCAAGCTCAGAAGCGACTGTATGGCCAAGGATCAATGAAGAGGCTCTCACCGGCTTCGACTGACTGGGAGAAACAACGTCACACACTTGAGAGGAGGAAAGAGGAACTGGTACTGAGTCATTTGATCAATATTTTTCTACGCCATTCTGCTTCCTCCTCATTAACTCTGATGGTTTAATATTTTAAGAATAACTATTTATCATTTTTGTATATTTAAAAAAATATATTATAGCATTTACAAGAGCCACATTAAATTAGGGTCAAAGGTACATCTACCTGCAATACCAATATTGAAGCATTAGAAGGTAGGTAAAATGTAGTCCTGTGGGGAGGTGTAGTAGCTATCTTGTCTGTAGAATTTGGATTTGTGGCAGTCTTCACAGAAGAGAAAAGCCCAACCTCAAATTGGTCGTCAATTTGCCAAAATGCCGGCGGAAGTGACATTAGATATTTTGGCCTTAATGACATCACAGGAAGTATCGTCATATGAACCTTTGGCTCTTATTTTTTCCAGTCATGACCTTAACTATTATGATGTCCTAATAATTGATATTACTGAAGTTACATAATGCCTTCATGATCAATATTACTTCACAATATGAACAAACATTTGTTTTGGATGGAAAACGACCTTTACAACATGGCCAAAACACCGCAATACATTTACATCTCTGTTTTTACAACGCTAGGCGTTACACCGACTTGCACTGGAGGGGCACTCTGGACTAAGGAATAGTGTGATTTACTATTGCAACACGTATCCTACTGTACGTAGACAGGAGTTGGAATAGTAAATCATACTATCCCTAAATCCAACACCCTCCGGTGCAAGTCGTTGTAACGACTTGGGTTGTAAAAACAGCCATGTAATATACTGCGATCTAAATGATCGCGTTGTATCATCATACATCCATTTTAGATACCACCTATATTTTAGTGCTCACTTGATGTTTGAAAATTCCATGATGTAATACTTATCAGCATTGTAAGAAGGGCGTTAAGCAAAAAAGCCAGGCCTCTACTAGGGGTTTTCTCCCACCAAGAAAATTTGGAAGAGTGTGGTCATATAGTGCAATTTAAAGGACAATTTTTACTTAACTGTACTAAAAAGTAATAGTCTCTGAAATGGCACTCATTATTATTCTTAATCCTTTCAAGATGTGCCAAGCCAAGGAAGCCTAATTTTTTTCCAAAATATGCTATAGATGGCACCATATATCTACAATTAGATACATTGTGCCAGGGCTAGCATTTTGTTATGGGTGCACCATTGTGACAAGAATTACCTACAATGTGCCAGGACCCATATTTTGTCACAGGCGTCTGTCATGCTAAGATTTGCCTCAAGTAAGACAGCATCTATATTTTACCATGGGTCTCTCTATAAGACAACAAGGAAATTCAGTGTGCAAGGGCCAACACCAGATTTGCAAGCATAACAAAACATTCTCACTTACTCTCTCTTTTGTTCACTTACACACACTATCTCTGGCATAAATACACTCACGCCCTCAAGCACATGCACAGCATACATTTAAATGCCTTTTTACATACCTTAGCTGCCGTTAAAGTTCTGTTCCAGCAAATTGTGCTCCATTATTTATTACACTTATAGGGCCGGATGTATGACCATGTCATTTTGCGATTCGCAAATTGCTCTCAATTGTGACTCGCAATTTGTGACTCGCAAAATGACGTGTACAACAGTGTCAGAGACACTGTTAGCTATTCTCAATTAGGTCGCAAATTGAATGCCTCATCAATATTCATGAGGCACTCGCAATTTGCGACTCCATTGAGTATGGCTGGCCCTCCCAGGTATGGTGGCCTGCTGGGCTCAGCAGACCTCCATGTCTGAGACTGCTTTTAAATAAAGCAGTTTCTTTAAAAATGCAGCTCGTTTTCCTTAAAAGGAATAGGGTTTGTACATGGCCCTGTATGTTTTTTCATGTGCAAACACGGTGCAAATCGGTTTGCACATGTTAAAACGTGTCCCACATCTAGCCCTTAGTGAATAATAGAATATTGTTCAATATTAGCATAGCAAAAAATGGACAGAAAACAGTTTGGTGTCACCCTTGTGCACTTGGCACTGATTTGGCCATCTCTAAGGCCAGATGTTGCAAAGGCTGTGCCAGGAGTCACAAGGAGCAAGCCAGAGGTTGCAGCTGTGGCCCTTGGTGACCTCTTATTGACGTCCATGAGCCTTAAGGGACAGTATCTAGTTAAGATGAGACATAAAGAGGATGACTTTGGACTGTAGCTGACAAGAAAAAACTAGATGAGGTAGAGTTACATGTGTATTTGCTGAAAACTTTTCTCAGATCTGTTAGGTTACCGGTATCTGTATAGCACACTTCCACTATCTGTATGTTCCCACGGAGCTTCTAGAATCCGGTATCCATTGGTATTGCTAACCAGAATAAAGACAATCTCTTTTTATTGTGTTTGGTCTACACAATTAAGCAATTGTCCATTTCTCAATGCTGTTGTAATGATAGGTACATTAACTCTTTACACAGCATTAATGCATTGTAGTGAATATGAGGGTGATAAAGTTAAAAGCTAATTTGATTTGAATTGTTTTCAGTGATTTGATATGTATGTTTCTGAGATGTATTATTGAGGTAGCAACATTTAGCCAGCAGTTGTGCAAGATGAAGCGCTATCCTTTAATAGACAAATAAATATATGAGCTGTAATTTTACTTTGTAATGGTTTTATGGATTCATTTATATACCTGAAAAAACATATTGGGTTTTGTGTGTAATCTTTGTGACAAATTCAAGAAAAAAATTAACTCCCAAGTTCCTGATTATGAAGTGCTACAATTTTAACATTGGGGCTAGAAATTACTCCACTTTGAGTGTGACCATTGATCTGGGTGGGACCTGGAGTCACCCTGGTTATATCAATGGATCATACATTCAATGATCATACAAGATGGGTTCTGTCATGTTTCAGTTGTTCTTTTTACAATTACTTTCTTTAAAAGGTTTATATTCCTATGTTTTAAAGTTTTTTGTAACCCTTTCTATTTTCTCTCAGTTATTTTCTTCCCTGATTACCCAGTGGAGATGCCTAAATATCTTTGTGTTTTTTACAATTATAAAGTTATCTAGCTAATCCCTATAATTATCTTGTGCCCTCAGACCTTCATATATCAAACAATCCTTTTCTGTACCTTGTGCACTCGTGTTAGATGTTATAATTTTTTTATCTCTTGGTTCTGCAAGGCAGGGACGTCAAAGTAGTGTTTTACAATGCAGTTATAAAATATCAGCAAGCTCTATGGAAAGCAATTACACAATATTATTTTGAAATGTTTACACCAGTGCTATAGAGTGACAGAATTAAAGGTATAATCAAATTTGATAGTTGTCATGAAATTGTTTGATATCTTGTCTTCTAGAAAGAAAGCCTCGTACAAGTCCGTAAGCAACTTTCTAGAGAGGACTATGAAAACAGACATATGGGGAACTACAGGTAATAATACTTCATCTTTTTTTATGCATTTTATGTTCTTTTTTGGTATTTCCTGTTGTGTTTTCATTCCTGCATATGGTGACCATATGGCTCCATATCTTAAAGACCATTGTAGCACTGCCTATCTTTTACCATTGACTGTAAAATGGAAGTTGGCCAAATAGCGTGATTGAAGTGAACCGAGCTGACAACTTCCAAAATGCATTTTTTGTTTCAAATTAAATCCCAAACTGAAAAACGTGACATTCTGGGAACATGGTGCTTTCTGTCCTACTGTGTAAGGCTTTTTTTTAGTATCATGCTACGCAACCATGGCTATCTTTGATTAAGTAGAATAGTGTTTTGCAAACTTATTTCCAAAGTACTGGAAGACCATCTTTTAAATACATTTGATTCCTACATAGAGCAAACATTGATAATCATTGAAACCATACAACCTGAAGAGAAGGGGTTAATTCTATAAATGACTTTTGCCCAAACCATGCATCAAATTACATCTTTAGTATAACTGCTGAAGATCAAAAGTAAATTATAATTCATAGCACCTGAAAAGTTGTGATCTGTGACAGCTACATCAATATTGTACTTTAAAACTCTAGGCACTTCATGTTTAGTTCACAGTTAAATAATTATTCTGTGTCCTAAAATTCTGGTATAGTCATTGGTCAACTTTCTTTACTGTAGATGAATATGTAGATTGGCATTTTTCAATATAATTTTTGATTTACATATGTATGTGTAATTCTATTTAATCCTTGACATTCTAGCTTGTAAACCCAGGATTACTGAGAATCCGTTGATAAAACCTAACAGAGTAGGGAGCCCTAACTTAAGGCACAGTCTCTTGAAATCAAAGCATTTGTGGCAATTTTTATCTCAAACAAAAGTGTCAATCACCTCCCATGCCTCTGATTTCAGGAGCGGTCAATACCGTTCTTGGAATACCTGCAATACTAGGAATGAGCATTTTAGTTCATCTAGACTATATATCTATCCATTATTCACCTGGCTTTCAGACACAACAGAAATACAGAAAGTTCTCCCTCAACTACAAAGAGGGCCATGTCTGCCCATTGAAAACAATCTCCTTCGATCCTTCTTTGCATCCAGGAAGTTTCAATTCCTTGTATTTAAATGGCTCCTAAAAAACAGTGGGTAGAGTCTCCTGTTCTGGAGAAAGTTGACTGTGCACATTCATAAAATTGAAAACAGTTGTAAAACTTCCTTGACAATCTGTTCTTCCCAAGCCAACTATATATCAAAAGTTGTACAAGTTAAAGAATGTAATGTAATGTAATGATGTCTTGTAAAGCGCATGAATCACCCCACATGGGGTATCTCCGCGCTGTAGACCGCTGGGGAACCCGTCCTGGCTTTCCCTGTGAGATGGTCCCTACTAGGTATCTCCAAGGTGAAACCAGGCATCCCCGGTCTATGTGGAGGGCTGTTGTGGAGATGAGGCAAGCTAATGCCCAGAGTTGCCGAGTGTGATCCCTGGTTAGAGTAGGCACCGAGGCGAGAGAATTATCTAGTCCGCTGACACTGGTCCACGACCCTGCCACGTCGGGAATTGAACCCTGGTCCCGGGCCGTCCTCTGCTTCTGGGTCTGCCGCCTCTAATAAGAATGCTACAAAAAACAAATTGATGGACAGAATGTAGATCAATGTCTTACATTCACCCCAGTACAAGGATCTGGGCCTAAATCCATCGTTTTTTGCACTCCACACCACCCTGGGTTAGATAATGGCTTTATGCAAATCAGCTCTGACCCTGTGCCCCATGGGAACAGTCCAGTCCGAACTACACAGCCATATCTTTCCCAGACCGGAATCAAGCATCCGAGGACCGGACCGGTTTCGAGGTAACACCTCTCATCAGCCCGGCTAGCTTGACTCCAGTGGTGTGGAGACTCTGGGACCCACGTCTGAGCTACCCCAGTACACTCAGGGAGAAAATTACAAAAAACAAATTGATGGACAGAATGTAGATCAATGTCTTACATTCACCCCAGTACAAGGATCTGGGCCTAAATCCATCGTTTTTTGCACTCCACACCACCCTGGGTTAGATAATGGCTTAATGCAAATCAGCTCTGACCCTGTGCCCCATGGGAACAGTCCAGTCCGCCATAAGTGTGCTGGGGATGCTCAGACGTGGGTCCCAGGCACTCCACACCACTGGAGTCAAGCTAGCCGGGCTGATGAGAGGTGTTACCTCGAGACCGGTCTTGTCCTCGGATGCTTGATTCCGTTCTGGGAAGGACATGGCTTTTGTAGTTCGGACTGGACTGTTCCCATGGGGCACAGGGTCAGAGCTGATTTGCATATCGTCATTGTCTAACCCGGGGTGGTGTGCAGTGCAAAAAAACGATGGATTTGGGCCCAGATCTTTGGACTGGGGTGAATGTGTGACATTGATCCACATTCTGTCCATCACCTGTTTTGTTTGCAATTGCCGCCATAAGTGCGCTGGGGATGCTCAGACGTGGGTCCCAGGCTCTCCACACCACTGGAGTCAAGCTAGCCGGGCTGATGAGAGGTGTTACCTCGAGACCGGTCCGGTCCTCGGATGCTTGATTCCGTTCTGGGAAGGACATGGCTTTTGTAGTTCGGACTGGACTGTTCCCATGGGGCACAGGGTCAGAGCTGATTTGCATATCGCCATTGTCTAATCCGGGGTGGTGTGGAGTGCAAAAAAACAATGGATTTGGGCCCAGATCTTTGGACTGGGGTGAATGTGTGACATTGATCCACATTCTGTCCATCACCTGTTTTGTTTGCAATTGCCGCCATAAGTGCGCTGGGGATGCTCAGACGTGGGTCCCAGGCACTCCACACCACTGGAGTCAAGCTAGCCGGGCTGATGAGAGGTGTTACCTCGAGACCGGTCCGGTCCTCGGATGCTTGATTCCGTTCTGGGAAGGACATGGCTTTTGTAGTTCGGACTGGACTGTTCCCATGGGGCACAGGGTCAGAGCTGATTTGCATATCGCCATTGTCTAACCCGGGGTGGTGTGGAGTGCAAAAAAACGATGGATTTGGGCCCAGATCTTTGGACTGGGGTGAATGTGTGACATTGATCCACATTCTGTCCATCACCTGTTTTGTTTGCAATTGCCGCCATAAGTGCGCTGGGGATGCGCAGACGTGGGTCCCAGGCACTCCACACCACTGGAGTCAAGCTAGCCGGGCTGATGAGAGGTGTTACCTCGAGACCGGTCCGGTCCTCGGATGCTTGATTCCGTTCTGGGAAGGACATGGCTTTTGTAGTTCGGACTGGACTGTTCCCATGGGGCACAGGGTCAGAGCTGATTTGCATATCGCCATTGTCTAACCCGGGGTGGTGTGGAGTGCAAAAAAACGATGGATTTGGGCCCAGATCTTTGGACTGGGGTGAATGTGTGACATTGATCCACATTCTGTCCATCACCTGTTTTGTTTGCAGTTTCTAATAAGAATGCAGTCAGATATATTCTGTTGCTGGTTGTAAAAGGCGTGGTACTCATCAGCTAGGCCCTAATGTAAGACTAATAAGGCATTGGTTTAAATGAAGGGAACTATTGTTTACGTTAAATGAATGCTGCATGTGCAGACCCTTTGAGAGTATGCATGACCTAAGTAGTTGACCGATCACTGGACAGGTGGAGGGGACATGCAGCTGTGGGGTGAGAGCTCATATCTGAGGAAGAGGGTGACACCGGCTTGTGCAAACCAAGAGGTCTACTCTGTCTACCCTGAAGAAATAAATTGTCACTTGGATGGAGGAGGAATGCAATCAGAGAGAAAAAGGCAGAGCTATAGGAGAGCTTTGATACTGCATCTCCTCTTCACCAATTCTCTTCTCGATCCCTCAACATCTGCACACCCCGTTAACAGCAGAAAGCTCCCTGTTGTCTCATTTCTCAATGAACCAGCTCCAAGCGGGTCTGCAAGAAGTTTACTGCAATCTCTTTTGAACTGTGGGTGACACCATTTATGACCCTTGCCTAGATCTTGGTACAGGGACCACAAAGTCATTTTATAGGCTACAGTCACATCTTGCTGACATGTAGATGGAGGGCATGTGTCTTAACTCCTGGACTGCAAAAATGTCTTGCTTTATCTATCACCCCACCCCAGTTGTGGGCATCATCGGGCCATTCCATACCCCAACTCACATCCCATATATTTGCCCCTAGTGGAGGCAGTTTGTGGACCACACACAAACTTGAATGCTAGAGTGGAGGTGTGGGTATTTCAATTTGGAGGTGATGGACAGCAATGTAGGAAGGAAAGCAACAATCTCGGGGCTCCAAGGGAGTAGCCGAGATATCTTGAATAGTTTTGTATTTGAATAATTGTTATTATTCTCTCGTGTATTTCTAAAATTGACTGTACCAAATCTGTTCTTCAGTTCCCTTTCCCTAGTTCCATATATCTGTGTTACCTATTTCCTGTTTATCCAGTCTATTGAACCACAGAGAACAATAGACTGCACTGACTTCATGGAGAAAATCATATGGTGCCTCAAAATCTGGAGGCTCAGAAAGAGAAAGACTGCTGCCTCTTGGTCTATGGAGCTGGTGGCAATAGTCAGGAAATGGCCTAGGGGTAATGGAGTTTATGATGTGTTTTATGAAGTGACACTCGATAACAGAAGTGCTTCTTCCAAGCATGTCAAATAGATAGTGACATAAAAATAATCTTTTTGTACACTGGCAGTCAGTGAAAGGTTGCTACATGAGGACAGACAGAAGCCCTAAACGGAATACCAAGAGGAAGCGTGGCTACAGTGTTCAGCATTATTTGGAGTTTGTTAAATGTTTTTTAGGTAAGCTGAAACAGACTTGTTACCATGCTCAATTGCTTAACGGCTAGTGCGGTCGACCTTAAATTTGGGGAACCAGGGTCCAGTCTCCGCAAGGACGCACAACATCCTCTGATTCTGGGCAAATCCCTTAATCTCCCCGTGCCTAACAAAAAAGGAATGTGTCCTCATGTAACGCAACTGGTGCTCATGTAAGCACTCCGATACCTTTGGGTCAAGTTCACACTATATAAAACTCTGTAAATATAATTAATAAAATGATATTCCAGGATAAGAACTCTTTCTTACAATACCTCTTCTGGGGATTGAGGTTCATCCAAGTTGTGATGATAAATAGGCTGATGGTATCTGACATGGGTACTGGATATTTTGATATTGTAATAAATCAGTGACTGCTTGACATTGGCTTATCAGTAAAAGTATGACAGAAAGGACTGGATAAGAAAAGCTGTTGGGAAAGCATAAATATTAAAGAGTGAGGGGCTCAGTGAGAATCCCTGAGGCACCTCACAAGATAAATATTTAAATCAAGATTGAAGAGGCTGAAAGGCAACTACCTGTAAATGGTCTAAAATAATGAAACTGAGGATTGCGCTGGCACTCAACAATGCCAGTGTCACATAGGGCACAGACTGTAGTGTGCTGAACTTGTCAGCAAGGCTTTGAACAATAAAGTTTTCAACAAAAGCTGTTTTTTGGTTCAACACTCTTCAGTATTTTATTCATACTTGTTGAAAGTTGTTGTTTGCCAGTTTCATAAATTTTTTTTCAATCAGTCGGTATATTTACTCAACAATTGTATTTGTATCCAACTCATATTTCAAAAGAATACATTCCGTCTATTGCAATGCATTTCGGCCTGGTGGGCCTTCATCGGGGAAGTCTGTGAAACAAAGATAGTATCTATCACTATACGATACGGGTATTTACATATACAATATACAAAACGATACAACTCCGTTAATCAAATTTTTAGGACATAATGCATTATGTCCAAACAGCGTTTACAGAAACCTGTTTTATGACGCCTGATAGATTGATACCCCTGAATTTTACGCGCTGAGCTTGTTGGTGTGTTGCTATACTCTACTAGATTTCTCATCCCAAAAATGCTACCAACATCATATTCACATGCCCACAGTTATCGCATGTCCCAGAGGGTTTGTAACAGATTTTAAAGAACTGGGTTCGTGTAGTTAGAAGCGTTTTAAAGAGCTTTTTTAAGTAAGTATTTTACGCGCAGTTATAGGTCTTACCGGAAATGTTCAAATAACTGGATCGCAAGCTACACAGGAGGCAACTGCTCTCTTGGCGGAAAAGTTGGCGTGTGACGTATATGGGTGGGGCTTCATTTATACTGATGCGCGCGCTTTAGTTAAAGGGCCAGGCTATGGATTATCGGGGTATGACAATGTATCACAGTGTAAAATGGTATAAGATCTTATAAGCATGCAGCACTATAATTACATGATTTGCGAATCACAAATAGCATCTAAATTCTGTCCGTTCATTAATGCCTAATGGGCGTAAAGTCTGTAAATGGAATATCTTAACGGAGTTGTATCGTTTTGTATATTGTATATGTAAATACCTGTATCGTATAGTGATAGATACTATCTTTGTTTCACAGACTTCCCCGATGAAGGCCCACCAGGCCGAAATGCATTGGAATAGACGGAATGTATTCTTTCGAAATATAAGTTGGATACAAATACAATTGTTGAGTAAATATACCGACTGATTGAAAAAAAATTATGAAACTGGCAAACAACAACTTTCAACAAGTATGAATAAAATACTGAAGAGTGTTGAACCAAAAAACAGCTTTTGTTGAAAACTGTATTGTTCAAAGCCTTGCTGACAAGTTCAGCACACCACAGTCTGTGCCCTATGTGACACTGGCATTGTTGAGTGCCAGCGCAATCCTCAGTTTATTTCGTACTCCCGAGCGGGGGGTATACATAGGAGCACAACCTACGCCTTAATCCTAGGATAAACCAAAGTGCCGTGCACGGCTATTATCTAAAATAACTAAAATAATGAAAGCCATTCCCACAGCACTGTCTCTCATCCCACTTCTGAAGAGATGTTCTAGGAGGAAGTGGTGGGAGACAGTCTTGACAGTTGAAGTAAGTGGTGGAATGATCAGTCCAAGGAAGGAGTAAGTCATGATCAAAACTGAATGCATTGTAGGAGCTGAAAATTATGTTAAGAGTGTGGCAAGTCCTGTGAATTGGACCAGCACAACTGGTGGTGACGGATAGACACAAGCATTGGTAAATGCATTAGGTTTAGCATATGTGATTCTTAATCTTTGTTGTTGTTGTAATTTGTAGCAAATAATAGCAATGATTTAATCTGTTCTTTCCCTCGAGCCAACCCATGATTATCAAAGCCAGTGCACCTTTTCATGCTGTGGTATTAGAATTAGAGTGTGGCCCTCAGTAGCAACAAGCTTTCTAAATAAACAAGCAATGACGGGGAGGGAGTGGTAGGAGAAAGTCCTGACCAGGGCAGGGGATGGTGGCTGGAGTCGGATGCTAGCAAGGTTGGGGGGTTCCATGGAGGGGAGAACAGTCTGTAAAAAATGCATTTGTTTGGAATGCTACTAATTAAATGAAAAAAATGGGCAAGACAGAGGATGTGGCGTAACAGTCAGAACTGATGAACTTGGAGCTGGGGAGCCGGTTTCGAGTTTCGGCGTGGGTTCACAAGCACACTTTAAATGCATGCCCAAAATGTTGAAATAAAATGCGAGACAAATGCATGCACATAGGAAAAGTAAAGGGTGTAAAGCAAAAGTGTGCATTAAAAAAGTGCCCCAACAAGAGAAGGAAACAGTACTTTTGCTACGGGAAACTGATAAGAGAAATACGAATTGGTAAAATGCAGGAAACTATGCAACAGCCAATAGAAATGGAGGAAAATTAAGTAGCACGCACAGTAACTAATGAAAGGCATTGTGGCAGGATTTTGCCCCGAACACAGTAGAGTTCTCAAGCACATCGGAAGCGCTGTGCAGGCAAAACCTAAAAAAGTACATCTGAAAGAGACAGTTAGTTATAGAGTCCTTAACTTAGAATTACCCCAGGTGTCAGACTGGATCCTTAGAATTTTTCTTAGCAGTACCCCTGCGCATCGGTCAACTCCACGTCCGTCATCACCGTCGTGGTCGCCGGGTTGACTTTGTGGTGCCTAGTTAGATGCCACCCCTGCGCACTGATGTCAATTTTTAGTGTTTCTGCGCCAGCCTAGTACAGATCCGGTGAGAGCTAGCCCTTTAGTTACTTTTTGACAAACCTTTTTTCGACGTTTTGTTGACTTCTTTTTGAGTCTTCAATTCCTGGTGTGTGAGGGATGTCCCATCGTCAGACTGGCTTCAATCCTTGCGGGGCCTGTCACGGGCTGACGTCAGTGACGGACCCGCACCTCATGTGACTTTGGTGTCTGGAGTGCCACCACGTCCCGAAGTCATGCTCCGACTGCCGGGCACACATTCTAAGTCTTTGCGGGAGCGGTCCTGAAAGCTCTTCGAGGCCCGATGGTCAGCTCTGCATTGCTCCTAGTCTTGTTCGAATGAAAGGTCTCGAGACTGGTCGCGAAGCCCCCACACCTCGTCCCATTCCAAGTCTTCAAAGTCCTCGGGTAAATCAAAGCACAAGAAGAAGGCGAAGAAGCACCGGTGCTCTACGCTTTCTCACCGCCTCAGCTGACGCGACATTGAATCCAGAGTGTCATTGCTCTAGGAGTTTGTCGCTGGTGCCTTATTCAGGGGCGACTATGTGCATCCCCCCGTTGCCGGGAGCCCAGGCGTCCTATGCCCAACCTCGTACATTTTACGAAGCCCTCCACTGTATCTTTGGGCAACCGACTCCCCCTGCGCACCTTCCGGCCCTGTGGAGCCGGTGGGGGCCCTGGGACTTCTGCGTGTCCGTCCCGTTCGCCAGAGGGCTCCCGTGGATCCAGGCCTGGATCCGCATCCGGATTGATGCCGGTTGATCTTACTCGACCTTCCCAGTTATCGCCCCTGGCGTCAGTCTTACGTCTGGCCGATGCCATCCCCATCCTCATCCACAAGATCAATACGGAGCTGGACCGATGTCGGCCAACATCAAACCAGATGCTGGAGGGTACTTTTGTTTCCATGTTCATCCCTGGTGTTCCCTATCACCCAGAGGGGGGTGGTGATGAGGACTGGGAGGGGTCATCAGACCCTTTAGCAGACCAGCTTGACGAACCGGACTGGAGAGAGGTCCTGGATGACGCCAGTAGTCTTTTCCAGACCTTGGCATGCGTTCTCCCCCTACCGTGGGTACTTAGGAGGGAGCGTCCTATGCTGTGGTGGTGCGAAGGGCAGCTGAAGCCTTGGGCCTAGAGTTCCCTTCAGTGGCGGTCAAGTCTAACCTCCTGACAGCTGCTTCAGCCTGTGGCAGCCTCCTTTAAACCCCTCCTGCCCTTCGACGAGGCCCTCACTGACGTCCATCTGGGCACCTGGTCCAAGCCCAGCAGAGGGTGTCCTGTGGAACGGACATTAATGCCTGCCACCACCGCCTAGCCCCGGGGGACCCAGTTTTCCTCACCCAACACCCTTCCCTTAAAAGCTTGGTGGTATAAGCCTCTTCCTCCAAGGGCACAATCCCTGTGGCTCCCCCAGACGGAATCCAAGAAGCTAGATTATTTTGGGAAGCGCGCGTTCTCTTCCTCCAGCTTGGCACTGTGGTCCGTGAATACTACGTGCCTCTTGGGTTGATACTCCTAAACAATCTGGGATATGGTTTCACAAGTGCTGCCTCAGTGCTCAGAGGAGGCCCCCGGGCCGTTCTCTCCCAAGCGGTGGCAGATGGGAGAGACGCAGCTAAATTCACGATTCAATGTGGACTGGATACCACCGACTCACTGGGCAGAACGATTCCCATGTCGCTAGCCCTTCAGCGCTGCGCCTGGTTGAGAACATCTGATTTTCGGGGGATGTCCAGGGAACCTTGCTGGACAGGCCCTTCTTTGGCTGTCGCCTTTTTGGTGACAAGGCAGACTTGGCACTGGAGTGCTTCAAAGATTCTTGAGCTACAGCAAGATCCTTGGGCCTCCCTGCGTCTTCCTGTCTATAGCAGTCTGCCTTTTATGGCTATGGAAAGGGCATCCCCCAACATCCGGCCCAGTCTAGTCACCAGCTATTGCGGGTCTGGGAGCCAGTGGGCGGGCCTGTCCACCCTCTCCCCCCGCAGCAGCCTACAAACCTCCCTAGTCTAACCTTTCAGAGCCATCAACGGCTGGTGGATGGCAGGATTCACCATCATCTCCCCCACTGGCAATCCATCACGTTGGACCGGTGGGTTTTGCAGATAGACCGAAGGGGCTCCTCCATCTCCTTCTAGACTGCCCTTCCCTCTATGCCACCATCTTTTGATCGCATGTCAGAGATTATTTGGCGCTTCTCTGCCAGGAAGTTTCAGCTATCTTGTCCAAGGGCGCTGTCGAGAAGGTCCCTGTGTTAGAAATGTGTTGTGGCTGCTATTCCTGCTACTTTCTGGTGCCAAAGAAGGACAAAGGCCTGCGTCCTATCCAAGACCTCAGGGCCCTCAATTGCCTCCTCCAGAAGGAGAAGTTAAAAAAATTATCATGTTGGCCCAGGTCCTGTCTGCCCTCGACCCTGGTGACTGGATAGTGGCGATGGACTTGCAGGACGCCTACTTCCATGTCCCCGTCCTACCAGCCAACAGACGCTACCTATGGTTCATGATAGGCCATGAGCATTTTCAGTTCACCATGCTTCCTTTTGGCCTTACCAGTGCCCCTTGGGTGTTCACAAAGGTGGTGGTGGTGGTGGTCTCAGCTCTTCTGCGCAGATCTTGAGTTCAAGTCTTCCCCTATCTCGATGACTGGCTGCTGAAGACCGGCTCATCCCCGGCTGTCGTCTTCCATCTCCAGACTACGGCGAACCTCCTGCACTCACTGGGGTTCACTATAAACATGCCAAAGTCACACCTGACTCCCTCTCAGTCGCGCACTTTCACTGGAGCGGTTCTGGACGCAGTGATGTTTTGGGCCTGTCCTGCCGAGCAGTGAGTCTCAGATATTTGGGCTATCAATGTTTAAGCCTCTATCCCGGATTTCAGTGAGAACGACCCTCAGGCTTCTGGGCCTCATGGCCTCCTGCATCCTGCTGGTGGATCATGCCAGGTGGTATGCGGACCCTGCTGTGGGACCTGAAATTCCAGTGGGTGAAGCATCAGGGGAATCTTTCCGACTATGTCTAGATCTCAGAGGGAACTGCACAACAACAGCAGTGGTAGTTAACGGACAAGCATTAGGTCAGAGTCAGATCCCTCTCCCTTCCCCAATCAGAAATAAAAGTGGTGAATGATGCATCACTGCTGCATGGGGCGGCCATCTGGGAGAGGTACAGTTCAGAGGAGTCTGGTCTCAAGCGGAGTCTGGGCTCCATATCAACCTGCTGGGGCTTCAGGCAATTTGCCTGTCACTGAAGGCATTCTTTCCCTCCCTCAAGGGGAAAGTAGTGCAAGCATTCATAGCCAACGCCATCGCCATGTGGTACTGCAACAAATAGAGCAGGGTGTGGTTGCGGACCCTATGTCAAGAAGCTCTTAGTCTTTGAACATGCCTGGAACATCAGGGCATGACCCTGGTGGTTCAACACCTGGCAGGTTCTCTGAACACCAGGGTGGACAAACTCAGCCATTGGTGCCTGGTGGATCATGAAGGGTGTCTTCACTCAGAGGTGGTGCAAGGTCTCTATAAGCTATGAGGAGAGTCTTGGTTAGATCTGATCACCACTGAAGACAATGCGCAATGTCAGCAGTTCTGTGTGTTGGAGTTTCCAAGGCAGCACTTGCTCGCCGCTGATTTTTGTTGTGAGTGGAACTGCGGCCTTGTATATGCCTTTCCGCCTGTACCACTTCTGCCCCGCGACTAGGCCCAAGTCATTCTGGTGGCTCTGAACTGGGCGCGAAGAGTCTGGTGCCCCTAGCTTCTGAGCATGGCCATCGATCCTCCGATCAGACTGCCCCTTCAGGAGGATCTTCTGTCGCAGCAACAGGGGACAGTCTTCCTCCCGAACCTGTCCAGCCTCCACCTCCTTGTGTGGAGATTGAGCGGCGACAGTTGACAGCTTTTGACCTTCCATCCGAAATCTGTAACCTCATCTTGGCAGCCAGGTGTCCCTCCACTTAGATGGAACAAGTTTGTGGCATGGTGCACGGCAAATGCTGTGGATCCCTCTTTGCCAATCTTTCTGAGGTTCTCTTGTTCATTCTGGGCTCTCTAAAAGGCTGCTAGTAGCCATTTCTGCTTTCCATCGGCTACCAGACCAGACCTCTTTATTCAAGTCCCCTGTGGTAAATAGATTCTTTAAGGGCATTATTCATCTTTTCCCCCATCTCCTTTCATTATGCCCCAGTGGGATTTGAATCTTGTCTTGACTTAAGATATGGCGCTCCTTTCGAGCCTCTTCACAACTGTCCTCTCAGGCTTATCTCTCTAAAAACTGCCTTTCTTTTTGCCATCACCTCTGCTCGCAGAGTGAGTGAGCTTCAGGCTCTTTCTTCTAAGCCCCCTTTCTTCTCTGTGCATCTGTGTGATGATTACGACAAGACCCTTGTTCTTTCCTATAGTAGTTACACCTTTTCACATAGGACAAATTATTAGTCTGCCCACCTTTTTCACACCTCTGCACCCTTCCATGGAGGAGGAGAGACTCCACCGTCTAGACCCAAAATGTGCGCTGTCCTTCTATCTCGACCAAACTAAAGATTTCCTGGTGGACGATCAACTCTTCGTTAGCTATGTGGGTGCTGAGAAAGGTGGGGCTGTCCAAAAGCATACCATCTCCTGATGTCCTATGTATAAAAATGTGTTATGCTTTAGCGAAAAAGGAACCTCCAGTGGGGCTGCGTGCACATTCCACTAGGGCTACAGCAGCAACTACTGCATTGTCACGCGGAGTCCCACTCCTTGACATCTGCCCGGCGGCAACGTGGGCATCTATGCACATGTTCACCAGACATCACTGCCTGGATAGGCAAGTCTGGAGGGATGGCTATTTTGCCTGTTCTGTCCTCAGAACTTTTTGGTGTAAACTTGGTTTGCAGACCCTGCTCCTTGGAGGGTATAGCTGGGGTAGCTATTCTAAGGTAAGGAATCTTTAACTAACTTTCTCTTTCAGATGTAAAAGTTACTTACCTTCGGTAATGATGTAATTCTGCAAGAGACATTGGTTAGTTATAGATTTCTCACCATCCCACTCATGCTACCTGCTCTGTGAACTGACTTCTAGGGATAGGGACTCCCTTAGAAGGCCCTAGTTGTTGCGCACCAGTGGTCAGTGTCTTTCATGACTCTGTGCTTCTGGCATGGAAAGTCCTGTCAGAACTGACAGCGCCTAGGGGCAGCTTCTAAGTAGGCACCACTACCTCATCCCGGCGGCCGCGATGCTGATGGCGGATGTAGAGTTGACAGACGCCACCTACTGATGTACACGGGTACTGCAAAGAAAAAACTCCGGATCCAGTCTGATGCATGGGATGATTCTAAGGTAAGGAATCTATAACCAAGCTATGTCTCTTACAGAGACATCATTACCGAAGGTAAGTAACTTTTACATCAGACTATCTGCTCTAAATATGGAGGGTAATGTGATGTCACTTCTCTGATGGCCATCACTAAGTCAGGCTGTTAGTTTAAAGTTTCCATTGAAGAACCCAATTGAGGTATGACTGACTGAAAGCTTATTATGCCCCTCTCACTTACAATAGAGTTTGGTGTACAGGGTCCATCAGGTTTGTGACTGAGTGCCCTATGTGCCATACTCTGAATCAGGCCCTAGGGCGGCTGTGCCATGTAACCTACAATTGCCTGTTTAGTCCTCCAAAACAGGCACAAGAAAATCATGATATAAGCATGATGATGCTGCTCCGCAATCAGCAATCTCTGACTTGTTCTCCTTTCCAATATAAATGAAGTAGAAACAGGATCTTTCTCTTCTTCCTCCTACGTCCTCCCATCTTTGAATAAAACACTCACAATCTTCGTTTTCTCCTACCATGAGGTGTTTCAGTCTGCTCATGGGGGGCCTCTCGGCTGACCTGCTCTTAGTAGTCACTGATGCTGTTTTTTGGCCTTGAACACTTTGCAAAAGCAATGCAGAGTGAGTCTCCGAGAAGCAGGCAGCGTCATGTGCCCTGAGACTGTAGAGGTCACAGGGAAACATAAGCATCCAAGGAGAACACTATAATGAACCATGTGTGGCTATCTACAATTGGAATCAAGAATGGATTGCACAGCTTTCCGAACTAGAGTAAGACTAGACTTTGTCGTCGATAAACGTTCACATTCAAGAGAGAAATCTACATTTCACACATTAAACCTTTCTTGTCAGTGATGTTGTTAATTCCATCTATGGATGCACATGATTGACCCTTTCCACTAAGCTCTGCTGTTCTTTTCCCACAGGCGAATATATCCCCCGGATGATAAGTTCCTCCTGGAAAAATATGAGCGTTTGTTGGCCACGGCTTTCCAGACCTTCCTAGCTGGGAGAGCAGCCTCACTGCAGCGGGAGATGAACAACCCTCTGAAAAGAATGAAGGTGCTGGTTTGGCCATTCCTCAAAATAAGTCACTGATGAGACAGCTTTCAGAAGAATGTTATATTATTTTAACATCCTCGTGAGAGGAACCTCTTTGATTTCAGAATTGTTCTGAGAGGCATGCTTGAAGAATGACAACAATTTATTCTGAGAAAATATGTTTAACAGCGGATGGGCAGCAAGGGTACCCGATTTTCTTGCAAAACCACCTTCTGATAGTTTGAGGCATGTTTATAGCAAACTCACAGTACAGTGGCCCTTGCAACCCGGTGGAAATATGTCCTGCCCAGCAGAAAACTATGTATACTGTATACAGTAGAAGAATATAGGTTTTTGGGTATTTGACTTCACATGCCAAATGATAGTTCTGTTCCTTCTATGCAATACCTCTTACAGTTATTTGTCCTACTTGCGCTGCACTCAGATATAGACACTCCCATTGCTTGTGGGCATACTGGCCCCAATGAAACATGCGCTTAGGCAAGAGCCCCAGGGGACTTCTTGCGTATGTGCCAGCTGTGAGATAACCCACACTTAGCATTCCGCCAACCCCCCCTCAAGCGCACCCCTTAGTAGAATGCATGAATGGTCTTCTGATCGGACCTTGACACCCTTCCCTTTTTCGGGGGATCCCTGGCCTGTTTCACGATGACGGTGCCTAAAACAGGCACTGACGATGCAGTTGGAGACATGTCAGTATCGCACATAGTGACACGACAAATTGATACTTGAAGGGAGCCTTGAGAGTGAGTGCAATCTAGTACTGCACCCACCCGTAGGGCCTGAGGGCGCCATTGCAAGGTCAGGATACCCCATGCACACTATCAGAGATAGGACCACTCTCTGCTCAGTCTCTCTCTCTCTGCTCAGTCTCTCTCTCTCTTACACATTTTCCTGCACAGGCACACACTTTAACAGCATGTGCACATGTGACTGCTTTTTTTAGTCGATGAAGTGCATTGGCCCTGAACTGTGCGCGGCGCACTCAGTTTGATTGATGGAAACTCAGGGCAAACTATGCTGCTTTTCACGTTTTTTTGCGGATTCAAGGCTATGTATTCAAAGCATTTTCTGATCTCTGTTAGGATACAAGGTATTAATAATCTGAGAGATACATTATATATGTTCTTTTATCTGGCTGAAGGGGAGGTAACTACCCATTTGTCTGAGCGCTATTTTGAAAGTAGCCGTAAGAGTTCGCCATACTATGAATACTGCATAGGCTTGTCGAATGGGGTTAACTCTGGACTTTTCACTACATGTACTTTTAACAGGGGGGTGTATTTAAAGTATTTGTATGTTTTTATGTATGTATTGTCTTTTTAATATTTCTTATTATGTATTTAATTATTATGCATTGCACTTTTTTGGATACAACTTGTATTCAAATAACTTGATTGATAGTACTACACCCACCCATAGGGCCTGAGGGCGCCACTGAAAGTTCAGGATACCCAGGACTTTAGGTGGGATGAAAAAACTGGGGGGTCTCTCAAAGGGGTGTGGCCAATGTAACCAATGGCGTGGCTTTAAAACACATAAGCTAAAAACCTGTGCTTAGCATAGTGTGCCACCCCACTTGAATTTTGCTGTTTCTGTCATTGCATCCAGATATATGATACAAGTAACATCATACCTACAAGTCAGGACTATTGGCTGTGTCAATGGTTGTTAATTGCATAAGATAAATAAGCAGCAACTATGGCTTGTAAATAATATTGAAAAAGCTTCCCCTTAAAGCCCTGGTGACACCACGACAATGTTGCGGCTCCTGAGTTTCAAAAAGAGAACGGAAATCCAGAGAGAAAATGACTCTCTTTGAAGGATTCCCCTTCCCCTACAACGCACACCTGGCATGACATCATGCCGTAACTTCTCCACTAGTGAGAAGGGAGCAGTGTGAGCAGCGCACATCAATGTTAATGATATTTTTGAAGTGCAGCGATTACCCGGGGTTGTCCTGGCGCAAGTTACATCTCCATTCCGCTAGAAACGGAAGAAAAAGTTTTATTGGGCAAAGAGCCAGGTTTTTAAGTCTTTCCTAAAAGTTACAAGATCCGTGGCATTTCTCAGGTGAAACAGCAAGTCATTCCAGGCTTTTGCCGCACAGTGAGCAAAACTTCTGCCACCCCACCGAGCTTTTTTTGTGTGTGGCACTGAGACCAACTTGGCACCCAGTGAGCAAAGTGTTCTTTTCGGTATGAACCAATGAAACTGCCATTTCAAATAGTCAGGTCCTGTACCTTGAAGTGCATTAAAAACCAAACAGAGGGCGTTAAAATGCACTTGGTTCTTTCCAGGGAGCGGCCTTAGATATGGGAGAAAACCTGGATGTGCCAGTAAGCAGTCTGGCAGCTGCATTCTGCAGCAGTTGAAGTTTGTTCAAGAATCTTTGTTGAACATTTAAATAAAGACTGTTGCAGTAGTCCAGCCTCGACATTACAAGAGCCGTGACCACTGTTTGCCTGCTACCCGATGGCAAGAACGGCAGTATTATCCTGACCGTTCTAATCCTATAAGCTGTTTTTGATGCCACTGAGTTTACTTAGTGACCAAAGGTAAGGCTCTCATCCACTAATGCTCCCAATTTTTAAATCTGTTTTGAGGGCATAGGGAGAGTACCCATCGAGCCTGGCCACCAATGTGGTTTCCAGAAGTTAGTGTCATTGCCAAACAGTATGACCTTGGTGTTACCCGTGTTGGCTTTTAGGCATATCTCTGCAATCCAACTCCCAACTGATATCATACAGTGTTGAAAGTGTTTATCCATTCCCACCTCCTTGCCCGGTAGCAGAGACACCATAATTTGGGTGTCATCAGCATACGAGGTGAGGCCGAATCCAGACACTGATAATGGGGGCCAAAGAAGAAACGTACACATTAAAAAGCGTGGGACTGAGAGCGGTCCCCTGTGGGACCCCACAGAGCAATGCAAAAGGTTTAGACAGGTGTTCTCCCAGTGCTATATTTTGTCCTCTGTCGGATAGAAAAGATCTTAAAAGATCCCAAGCTTTCCCATGGATCCCACATGCCTTTAGACAGTCCATCAAGATGTCATGATGGACAGTACTAAAGGCGGTGGACAGATCCAATAAGACCATAGCTACCCTGCCACCCCTATCAACGGCTTCCCTGATCTCCTTTGTGGCCTTAATGAGAGCGGACTCAGTTCTATGTCCCTCTCTAAAGCCATATTGGGAGGAATCCAAAGCTTGTGTCTCAGCTAAGAAGGTACTTAATTATGTATTTATGTTTTTTTTCCATCAATTTTGCTGAGAGCGGAAGCTGGGAAATAGTGTGAAAATGATTTGGATCCTTAGGGTCCAAGCTGTTTTTTTAAAAGGGGCAGTATAGAGGCCAATTTCCAGGATATAGGAAACTGCCTTGTTACAAACATGCCATTAAAAATTGATGATAGTGATGATGCAATCGGAACCGGGGCCAGTTTGGCCACTGCGACCGGAAATGGGTCATAGGCGACCCTGACTTGGCTGCCATGAGGAGCTCTCGAATATTTTCAAGGGACACCGCGAGAAATTCTCAAAGGTGGAAATGGGAACCCTCGTAGGCTTGGACTCCTCCCTAGCCACATTTAACCCGCCCGTGCTTGGCCCACTGAAAGCCGAAAATATGGACTCCACTTTGGTCAAGAAGAACTTGGCAATATCTTCACATAGTTCCTGACTTGGCTGAACCTTAGCTGGACTTGGGGAGTCCAGGCTAGAAACTGTTCTGAACAACTCTTTTACCGAATTCTTTGTTAGATCAATGCAGGTTGCATAAAACTTTTGTTTAGCCCAAACAATGAGTTGTTTATAATTCTGCAGGCTGAGTTTTATAGCTTTTTCTCAGTTTTTTTGTAGCCTTTCCTCCAGTACCGCTCAAGCCATTTGCAAACAAGTTTTTTATTTCTCAAATCCTGTGTGAACCATGGAGCAGAGGGCTGTGATCTTTTGGGGCAGAGAGTTTTTGCTGGGGCTATTATACCACAGGCTTGCTCCAGCCATTTCGTAGAAACCATAGTATCCTCTTCCATTCCCAACGGCATTTGACCTGCCATGGAGGTAATAAGCTTCTGCAGAACTATTGCCTCAATTTTGTTTCAGGCTCTAGTTACTATTTGGCCTTTTGGACATTGACCACTTGTGCGCTGCACCGTCAGAGTCAACTGATATTGGACGGCAGCATGATCCGACCACACCAGAGGTAGTAGCCCCGTAAACTGAAGGCACGCATGGTTAGAAAAATACCATCCACGGTATGTCCTGCCACACGAGTAGGACCAATTACGTGCTTCCTCAGGTCAGCGCTATTCATCCTGTCATTCAAAGTCACGTTGTCAGGTTCAGTAAGTGCCTCCAAATAAAAGTTAAAATCACCCATAATTGTATAGGCGTCGGTGCATAGGCCCTCTTCCAATATGTTTCCAAGTGAAGCTATGAAGGAGTTTCTAGCTCCTGGCGGCCTGTACAATAAACATCCTTTGAAGGTATGATGGTGAGATAGGCTGAGATTAAAAAACAGGGCCTCACACGCTTCCATTGGGACTGGCTGAAAAGCTGCCTCAATCGAGCAATAGTTGATCAAAGTCAATCCTCCCCTTTCCTGAGAAGCCTATCTAAAGTATAGCATAAGAACCCTGGAGGGGTGGCTTTCACTATGTCTGAGCCAGAGCAATCATCAGTCCACGCCTCTCTGATAAAATCAATTTTTATTTCCCTCTCCTCAATGAGCTTTGCACACTCCAGGGTGCGCTTAACCAAGGACCTTTCATTGAGCAATATATATTTAAATACTTGTATATTGCATCCAACTAACCCTGACCTTTTATCATTCCTTGATGGTGTGGGCTGAACAAGGATCTTGGGTTGGGGCATTTTACAGTTGGGACATACTCCTGGGAGAGGTACCAGCAGCGCATCCACCGAGAGACAGATGCAATCCCTGCCCCTGCCCGCCCCATTTAATTCTAACAAGGTTGTTCTTCCATAACTATGGGTGGGAGGTTTACCTGGCATAAAACTCCCAGGGGTCCTGGCGCTGAGCGCGGGCCAAGCGCGGAAGGGTGCAGGCGGGCTTGCTTTTGGAGCACCTTCAGTGCGCCAGCAGCGCGCTCGCGCCAGCCTCGCAATTAGTATCGAAGTCAGGGAAATGCCTAGTCCGCTGACCGACGTCCCCCAAGATAGCGCTCCCGCCTGACTCAACAGGTCTAAGCCAGTGCACCCCACAGTTCCAACCTCTTTGTTCATCAATTGCGGGTAAACTAAAACAGTTTGAGTGTTAAAATTGGATTTAAAATACAAAAGCAACAGTGCAAATAATCCAATTACAATGTGCAAATGAACAAAGTGCAAATGAGCTAATAAGGCCTCCGTGTTCTCCCGGCTCAAGCCTCAGGGGATCGATGTGCCTGCTGTCACTGCAGTTCGGACCCAAAACAGAGCCCAATAGAGACCCATTTTGAGGCCTCCTTTAAAAAAGTGCCGGTGCTCAGCACCGGTGAGACCAGGCCCACTTAAAGCTGTGAAGATATCCCATGCACACGCTCCTGCACAGACGCAAACTTCAACCTCATGTGCACGTGACTACTTTTTTTGGTCAATGGAGTGCATTGGCCCAGAACTGTGAATGATGCACCCAGTTTAAGGCAACTCTCACGCAGTAGGTACTGTGCGTTTCATTTATTGATACAAGTCTTTTGTGCAAATTGTTTAAAAAGAACAATCAATGGCCATCATTATAGATGCATAACCAGTTTCAAGCGATAACTGGAATCGACTTCACATCTGTAGAATATGTTAAAAAAATATATGGTACAAGTAGAGCCAGTAGAAACCATTTTTAACCTGTTAACTTGGAATGTCCATGGCTCTTTGTCAAAAACTCACACTGCTAAAAATCACGTTTCTTTTATAAGTAACCATTGTCACGTGTGTGCGAATGGACGGTCTAATGTTCTCCTTTCCCCTCTTACTGGAGCCACTTGTACTGTTACCCTTTGCATCACCCCTTTGCTTTACCTCACATAAATGGATGACCACAACTAACTTATCAACATATCTGCTGTGCACCTGTTTAGTACTTGTACTGAGTAACATCAGAAGGAAAGGATCATTAAACGTGTCATTAAGTAGCTCTGTACCTTATGGAGTGTGGCGCTCACAATGCTCGTCCTACGAGGTTCTAACACTAAGCACCTGCAGGAGGCTTGCCTGTTTTATTGTTCTCTAAATGTGGTAAAAGCGGTAATTGAATACCAGGCAGTGGTGGCCACCACAAACAAAAAGTGGTGGAAGGAGTATGGGGGGAGCGCAGGGGAAGGTTTAATAATACTAAAAAGAGGAGACTTTGCTTAAGCTGGTGGCCGCTTCACTCCTCGGTCTTCCTGTGCTTCCTGGTCACAACAAAAATTTGGACAGCATCACAGCCTCCCTGTGCGATCCCTGTGCTACTCTCATTCTATGAGAGCAGCGCAGGGATTTGCCTGAGCGGGCTGACTTGAAGATCAACTCAGGCACAGGGAGTCTGTGCTGTTTCTCCAACCCGGCTGTTCAATACAGCTGGGTTGGAGAAATCTAAGTGCACATGTGTGTTTGGGCAGCCTATGGAGGACGGCCAAACACACATATGCACTTAGAAGTGCACCAACCAGTCCTCCTGCCCCACTCTTGACCCCGCCGCAGTCCCACACACGGTGGCTCAGCCTGCAGCTGAAAAATAAAACCAAGATAATATATTTTTTTATTTTTTAACTGATGGCTGTGAGCCGGTGGAACGGCGCACCTCTGCCATTGTGGAGGAGCCGCCCCTGATACCAGGGGGTTCGTATCAAAGTTATCATAAGCGTCAAATGCATTGAGTGTAGGTGTTTGCATTTTTCAGAAATGTATTGCTTTTTTGGTGTCTTAGGAAAATTATTTTTAAAACTTAGGTCCAGATTTACTAAGTGGCGCTTGGTTGCTTTTTAATAATGGTAAGTAAATTGGAGCAATGGTTTTCGTCACATGGTGCCACAAAGGTGCGTATGCAAAACATTAGTAAATAACTCCCATCATTTCTCGAGAATGGCAATAGTCACAGGGCCTGGAGCTGAAGTCTAATATAAAGTTGTCGGAATAGTTCAGTGCTTTCTCCAGCTGGATGCCTTCTGTGCTGTAGCCTAAGGGTCTTAAATAGGATTTGGCAAGCAGCTTCTAGCCCGCCAGGTCACTGGAGGGATGTCTTCCGCTCCGCAGGCAGAAGACCACCTGGCTTACTTAGAGTTCTGTGCCAGGCAGGCGGAAATGTCTTCGCCATTAGCCGAGTCGCCAGGGCTGTCTTTTTTATTGTTTTCTTTGTGAGAAAATGATTTCATTTTTGCTGTATTCTTTTGCATTCAATAGCTAATTTGCTAACTGATCATTAAATACCCACTTGAATTTCCTATCTGTAGTTCCTCTCCTGTAAGAACAAAAGTTTTAGCTGTGGAAATTGCAATATTGTGCGGTAGGAATACATACATGGCTTCACTTGAGCCAGTACTCTCACCTACGATGACTGTAGCTCTGGAAGGGGAAAGTTACATTGGATGTGAGGTGGAAGCTGAAGAAAGGGAGCTGGGTTACCTGCTCTCTTCGGGTTATCCTTAATCAGATAGTTAAAGCATCCCGTCAGTAAGATAACATTAGTGCAGTCACACGTTCCCTCTAAGTGGTGTACCACATAAAGTGAGCACTGGGAGCACCAACTTAAGACGCTGTCTATGCCATGGTTTTGGGTTGACCGGTTTCTTAAGTAGTTGAAGACCTAAAGCAGTGCCATCTTACCAACTTTAGACAGTGGTAAGTAGTTGCTTATGAGAAGGAATTTTAAAGGTATGTACTGCTTTTGACTGGAGAAACAGCATAATTTGTTTACTTAACTAAGGGAAAAAACTCAGCATAATGGAATAACATACAAAAAGCAATATTACAAAAAAATTGAAGTTTAGCAGGACACATCACAACAATCAGTCATAACAGAGCAGAACAGCACTGCAGTACAACACAACAAAATCACATTGCAATACTGACACAACACCACCACAACAAAAAATGCCATCCAACAAATTTTCACAAATGCTTTTGTTACACATAACCACCTCTAGAATTCAGGTAAAAGGTGTTTGAAGCATGCACTTCCTTAACGCCATGAAGGATATGAAATAACACCTGTCAAAAATGGTTTGTGGTCCAGCCCTAGAAGTCTCAGGCATCCACCTGTCACATAGGGTAAGCCAACTCTAACATGCATTACTGTCTGGAGGAAATTCTCAAGGGCCAGCATATCCCCATACCTGTGATTGCTTTACCTAAAATATACATGTTTATGCAGCCACATTTCCTTAAAACAGGGCTCCTGTGAAAAAAGTTAAAAACAAAAAGTTGCAGTGAGAGTTGGCCAAGCTCCTCCCCCCACTACTGCCTGCACCGCCTGAAATCTGTAGGCTAATTAGCAGAGGATAAGCCCTTACCTTACCTTTTGTGAACAAGTTACCACTCCAACTTGGAAGTCGGTAACTTATCAATATTTTGTAATGGGAATTCAGATAACAAACCATTGATACCGAATCAATATGTGGAAGGGACACCCACAGCAAGCCACTTGTAAAGAGTGATTCAAACCCATTTCTAAACCATTTTAGGACACAGTAAAACTTATGTATGGAAACACGTTTAAGCAACCACAAACTAACAAATTTAGCTAGTCTCTGAGTTTATGACTGCTAAAATATTTGTAGATGTAGCCACATGTGGCGTGCAATAATGAAGGATGTTAGGAAAGTCCTTTTTAAATTCTTGAAATAAAGAGTAAAATCAGGCAACGTAGTATTCAGGCTGATGTTTGCACACATGGCCATTAAATGTAAGTATTGAAGTAATGGAAAGCTAACCACAGCCTAATTGGAAAAACCTCACTAATGTATTAATATATATGAGTTTTTCATCTCTACTGTATATTATTATGGAGATGTGTGTACATTGTGGGGACAGGTAGTACTACTGGGAATGTTTAAAATTATACACCAGGCAATATAGAAAGAACTACAATACTACATGTGCTCGATTTAGTACACATTTTTTTAAGTGTGGATACGACCAGTATTTTAATAATTATACATCTGTATACATAGGAAGAAGATATTTTAGACCTCCTTGAACAGTGCGAACTGGATGACGAAAAACTAACGGGGAGGCCGAGCAGTCAACGAGGACCAAAGGTACCCTAGAAAAATACAGCATAAGCGCATGTGTCCTTGATGTGTCACTCATTTTTCCAGGCTTATGTTTCTCTTTAAAGATTTCTGTTCAAGTAATCAGTAGTTGAAAGCAAATATTAGATCTCAACATTTTTAAAGACCTTTTATGTATTCCATCAGCTATAACAAATCATTTCAATCTGCCCAGTGACACCCTCAGACCTTATCTAAATTAATGTTTGATAATTTCGTGTCTAACATGACTTTGAGACACCTTCTATTTTGTCCACTGTTGTGTAATAGTCTCTACAGCCAACAGCAAAACTCACAATAATGACTGCTTTTTCTTTCTTTAAACCCATGTTTTGTTATCGGGGGACTTATTTGTCTCTGGTCTATATTAGTGAAATCAGCATCACATTCCTAGCAAAAGTCACATCATACTCCAACGAATTTTTTTCCTTATTAATATTTAAGTCAATTAATTATCTGAGCTCTTAATGGTTACTAGTTCATGTAAACATTCTCATTGGCTATGTTTCTCCCTTATTTTTTTACCAGTTACATTAAGTACCAATACAGTACCATAACCGTTAAATGTTGTGTTTGTATACCAGCAGCTGATATGAATAAATATATATTTATTAGATGTAATATATTTATTTATTTAGCAGTTTTATGTAGTGCAAATGTGGCCAAGGGAATTAGAGAGCTTCAAATGAGCACCATGTACGTTAAACAAGGTCAGATTCGTTTTTTAAACTCAGTGAGACTGTGATTTGCCCAAATTCATAGGATGTTTAGACAACGCCGGGACTCAAACCTGATTCCCTCATTCAAAAGTTGGTAGGTGTTGGACTTGGCCCTTTTGCCAGGTTTACTCCGAAACTTTTTGCGTTCTCCTAGCCTTTTTCTGTAACCTGGTGTTGGTGATTTTAGGCCTCTGAGCACTTTAGCACTGTGGTCCAGTGTAAAGTGCTTGCGCTCTCTATGTATGTGTGGTAAGACTATCCTGCCCTCCCATAGGAATGCATGGGGGGATATGTGTGTCCATGGTAATTCCTGGTATGAGAGAAGTGAAGGGGTGAGTTTGGTATGTCTGAACTCATGAGGATAAATGCTGCACAATGGTGTGCGCAGGTTTATGGTGACTGGTGGAGTAATGCCACTTTCATAAGTGTGCTGTAAAAACACGGGTTAACCCAGCAAGTCCCTGGGACCTGGGTGAATGATTGATGCAAACAAAGTGGTCCCAGAAAGTTAATCAATCAAAATCACTTGAAATGAATACAAGGAAAATTATAACAACATTGTTTTTAATCACAACGTGTCCTGTAAAATTATTCATAAAAGTCGATACACAATTTAATCATATACAATGCCCCTAAAGGGTAGGACAGGGAAGGGTAGTGTTGGGATAGTGAAGGTATAGGAATTATAGTACAAATCAATTGGATCTAAATAAACCAAAAATCATAATCGGTAAACACAATAGAGAGAAATTCATCAGTCATTTAAACAGTCATGCCTCTGAAAAAATAATAAAATCACAAATGATATGTCTGGGAAGAGGCTGAACAGAACAGGGAGTGTCGACGTTTCGACCCAAGTAGATGCAGGTGTGGTTTGGACCTTGCTAGAGGGTCTTCATCAGGACAGTGGAGCGAGGAGAATGGGGCAAAGGATCTGTACAAAAAGATAATAGGTTACTGTTATTGAGGGTCAATTGAAGATCCCTAATAATCCTAAAATTATAAAAGGCCGCAGAGAGAAATTACAATAATATATCATACGAGGAATACAAGAGGACGTGTCTGGTGACATTAATAAAGAATGTTTTGCCTAAAGTGAAGAACTTAGCCAACATAAATCGTCATTTATTCGGAGCCCAGATAGGGTATTTATTCTAATAACAAAATCAAAATTTGAAAACAGCAAGTGGTGTCAAATACGTTAGATAGGCTGATTTCAATATGGCAACAAGGATGGCAAGAACACTTAAAAAGAGACTTAAGTGAAGTGAACGTACATAGTAATAGTCCAGATGCCCACCTGTAATTGTTAAAACACGGTAGGGTACAAAGAAACTCTCAGTAGAACTCAGAATATGGCTGCGCCTAGAATATGAAAAAATCAGCTATATAATATGAATTAGCATCATCAATACATAGAGAAATATTGTCGTACTCTAGTAAGGTTGTGTAGGTGTTGAATCACAGGCCATACACAGAAAAAGTAGGATCTGTATGGTGTCAAACAGAACCACCAGGGAGTACCGTATATAACAGTACCGCAAATACCAGATGGATATAAACAATGGAAAATATACCTTTAAGTGATGCTGTGTCTCTGAATGTAAAAGAGATGTCCTAGCTTTCAAATACACACTCTATCGGAGAGAAATACATCCATTAGTCATTGGGATCATGAAAGAAAGTTGCATAGTATATTTGAGGTACACTGTTTATATATCGACCATACCTGTGGTCACATGGATAGACACCTTGATCGAGTGGAGTTCCGATATAGTGATACTGAGCCGATAGGGAAATGGCTTTGGGTTAGTCAGTAAGGGTTGAAATTACGGCGCACGTAGCAGCTGGGTCATAAGTGGGCATTTCTATGTGCTATGTGTCTGCCTGCCTGGTGTGGATTGCATGTTTGGCTTGTGATTGACAGGTGCTGGATGATGTGGGTGGCTCCAGGAGCCAGGATGAGTCTGCCCAGTGGTGAATAGGGAGATCTGCATGTAGATGGGAGGAAGGAGTTGCACCTGGGACATAAATAGGACTGTGCCTTCCCTCCACAATACCGGCTCTTCCCCCTGTGGTGCGTATAATCCCTGAGCCCCCACCTGACAAAAGAGAGAGGAGCTGAGCAAAACAAAATGCTTCAAAGCTCCCCTATACCAGTTCTAACTGGTATCCCTAAACCCTGTGCTGTGACACAAAGGGAGTTGCTAATATAAATATAGGGGCTGTGACCCCATGAGGTTGGCCAGTCTTGGTGTGCTGTTCCTGTCGGGGCCCAGGGGAAGATGCCATGAGGGCTTGACTCCCTGGGCCCTGCATTGCCCTTCACCTCTAAGGACTTTCTTTTGGGACCTTTTTGCTTGTCTTTGTGTCTTGATCTCTTGGAACTTAAATAAGACTTCTTTCTGTATTTCTGTGCCCTGCAAGCTCTGTGTGCTGATGACCTTGGATGCCCTGTGATTGCATCTAGAACAGGGGGAGCGTTGTGCTCCTTTTCCTTTTTGTTTCCCCAGAGGAGGAGCGAACAGGCTTTGCAGCGCTGGGCTGTGATCACTGCCGAGGTAATCCCGACGTAGGGATTCCCCCATTTTGTCCATGTATAGCGGGTGCCCACCCCACTGTTATGCCACTTATTTTTATGATTATAGCGGCGGGTGCCAACCCCACATGTTGCCTGTTTCTGTCTATTTAAGTTAATACGAGTGCCCACCCAGCTCTAGATTTTAACTTTGGAGGGAACCTCAACCTACCCCTCGTATCCCTGCCGAGAGCTGCTGGAGAATTCTCTTCCGGGCCGCTGCCCAGCATGACTTGGAAGGTAGGTGAGGTGGTGGATGGGACTTCCGAGACGGAAGGGAAGCCTCTCAGTTGAAGAGCTTGGTGCGACAGAAGAATGTGGGGCTCCCATGCATGAGGGAGAGGCCCGCGGTGATGGCCGAAGCAGAGAAGGGTCCAGGGTCCCAGGAGTGGAGCCCGGGTGAAGTAGAGACACGCCGTGAAAGGAGTGCCGCCGCCGGGGAGAAAGGGTGCCGGTCCTGCTGAGGAGTAGACGGGATCAACAGAGGAGCGCCTCCCCAGACCAGTTCGGTGGTGACGGCTCCAGGGGGCACGATGTAGGTTCCGATTGCGGCACCCCGATGGGAGTCCAGAGTCAGAGCGGCCCCTGATGGCAGTGCTTTGCTCCAACGTGGCCACCATTTGTTTTCAAAGTCTCCTTGGGGGCTTGGGGGCTTAGGGGCATTATTTGTTTACAGAGCCCCGTGTGGCTCCAACATTTGGCATGATGATTTTCGGGGCCCCTTGTGGCTCCAAAGAAAGGGGCATATTTGTTTCAAGGGCCAGAGGGGCCCGTGTTTGCTGCAGTTGTGGCCATGATTGGTGTGGCTCCAATGGTGGCACATTGAATTAAAGGGGCACAGTGGTGCCAGGCCTCATTGGATATTTACAGCTGCCCAGCAAGTAGTGGGCAGCTACAATGTTTAGGCCTGCGCAGATTGCGCACCCTTGGCTTTCGCTGCTTTGGCAGTGCACCCTGACTCTTGGGACATAGGGCATTTGAGCCCCTTTTTGAGGTGGTCAGTTGGCCAGGGGGGCTGTTAGGATTATAGGGCACCAGGCCCTAATGTGATTTATAGGGTGCTAGGTAGGTAGTATGATTTACGCACCCTGGTTTACACCTCTAAATGTGGTCTTTTATGATTATGAGGTTGTACCTACTATGACTAGGTTTGAGATAGTCTCTACTGTGTTTTATTTCCTAAACGCAAGTTATGTTTAGGAGATTAGGGTCTAATGTTTAGGCTTATGAGAAGAGCGCATACAGTGTTTATGCTGGTGAGGTTGTATCAGAATGTAATTTGCTCCTGATGTGATACTGAGCATAATTTAGTTTATGTTACAGGTTGATGCTAAGTACAGTTATTACCAGTGGTTACTGGTTATACGTTCATGCTATGTTTTACTTTTACTAAGTTCGCTTTGTGATGCTTCTGACAGTGGTCCAGTTGGCCTTGTCAGGTGTTTATAATCCCTTGTAGATATGACCTAGTGCCAGGTGACACCATGTATGATATGTGTTTACTATTCTAATGTGTTATGAGAATACAAAGGCTATTTTTTTATATAACCTTGTGTGGAGTACCTTTTGTAGTGTGCCTGGGATGTTGTTGCTGTGTGCGTGTACAAATGATTTACACATGGCCACCAGGATAAGCCTGACTGCTCATGCCAAGCTACCAAGGGGGTGAGCAGGGGTTATCTTTGTCATGTAACTCCCTTGTCCTGACTAGAGTGGCGCTTTCTGCCTGGCTTTGGTGCAAGCCTTAGCAACCCAGAAATCGCATTTCTAACAGTAGGCCTGGGCTTTACACCACATCCTTTCTCCCATAAAACCGAATATATGTCATCAACCTCTAGAGTCATGGTGCCATTTCCTAGTGTCCTGCAATGTAAGCAGACTATTAATTTTAGTTCATAGTCTGCTTACTTTGACTAGCTTTTCGAGCTACAAGGGGCACTCACATTTGAGGATACATTCTGTAAAAAAAAAAAGAACAGCTGTGCATTTGGAAAAGAATGACCTGACATGGGAGCATGTAGATCCGTACAGTTGTAAAGTGCTTTAGAGCATCTCTGGTCCAATCTTGAGTCATACAGACATGCTTTGGTGGCCAATTCCTTATCTCCTTGTAGCACCTTTTAATTATTAGGTTAATCTGCCTGGATCTGCACTCTGCATCTTCTTCCCTCTTATCCTATGACTTGTGTTGTCCTACTTCTCACCAATAATCTTTTTGTGTCCTCATAATTCCACATTGGGCCATTATTCCGCTTTCACTAATCCAGAGCCTTATTCTCTCCCCGTTCCCTGGCTAGGCATTAAGCTTTAAGTCAGCAGCAGGTTCTACCAGATGTCCCTGTCACAGTCTAGTCTTCAGAGTGTGCTGCAACACTCCTACCCTTTTGGTGTGTCACCTCCCACTACATCTCACCTCCTTCATTCATCGCCAATGGAGGGTATTTAGAAGTTCAACCTAGGTGTTCACTAACTCTCTCAGTGCATATAATACTGTGTTATTCCTGTCTCCAGAAGACGCAGTCTTAATAGTGGTAGCACTGATGTGTATTAAACTTTTGGAATTCTCCAACTAATGACTGATAAATAGTTTTTTACCATTTTTATTTTTAGCCATATCTCACTTCATGCTAAATAACGCTCCTCACTCCAAGGGGAAATGAGATGTAGACACTTTGGTAAAAGTAATATTAGGGTTATCTTTAATACTCACACTACTCTAATCTTCCATCCTCAACAGGATAGTTGTAGATGTTAAGTTATATTTAGCAATTTGGGAAGTGTTTCAAACCCTGCAAAATTCAACCTGGCTCATGAGAGATATAATTCCAGTTTTGCAGCTTGCATATTAAACGTTGTTATCCCCCATAACTTTGTGGTATGCATGAAGGTATCAGCAGAAATAGTTGCAGCAAGGAGCATGTACAGTGCTTATTTCAAGTGGAATTGGGCCTAGGTGCTGCTGCAGTTATTGTTTTTTTCTCAATGAGATGATGTTGATCTAGTGGGTTGTATGTAATAATATTGAGTACGAAAATATACATTTTGATTTTACATTGATGTGGATATAAAAATCTATACTTCAGAATTGCAGTTATACTTATCTTTATGTATATTGAATAAACAGCAAATCCCAGGTTTGATTCCGTCTACATAGAGGTCTTAGTTTGCACGTATGTCACTGGTCTATGACCCACTCCTTTTGTCCATCATCCTGTTCTTCCTATTTGTAGTCCTAGCATTGTAGGGGAAGAGAGAAGGCAGCAAACATGACACCCTGTCGGTCTCCTGATCTATCCCCCTTCCCGTCTAGGACAAACAACTTCCTGCTGGATATGCCACCATTCTAGTGTAGTTCTTGCCTGGGGAAAAGTAGAAAAAAACACAAAGCAATGGTGGAATGCTTGCATTTATCTCAGTCACTGTCGATCAGCAAGGCTGCAATTCATTCCATTGTTTTTTTGCTCATCGTGCCGTGTTAGAATGAGACTGCCATGTGCAAAATCATGCTTGGTGCTGCTTCTAGTGATCCAGCCCAACCTGCCAGGCCAGGCTCCCTTCATATGGGAATACAAGCCCCCAGACTGATTTTGACCTGCTGAGGTCTCATCAGTGAGGTATAGCTTGAGCCCTGTGACACTGTAAGCATGCAACTGGGGGTAAACGAAGGATAGACCAGCGCACAGAGTTAACTTTTTTTAACTTAAATTGTAGATCCTTAGCAAAACACAAAGAGGATATTTTTGACTTGCTGCAAAACACCCAATCCCAACCAGATGCTATTTTTCTCACTGAGACCTGGTTACATGAATACTCAGGGCCTGATATTGCAACAGCCCTTCCTACTGGCTATTCTATCGTTAGGAAAGATCGAATGGATAGATCTGAGGGAGGCACTGCAATAATGTTTAAAAATGAATACTCCTGTAAATGGGAAGACAGTGGTTTTGAAGGCTGTGAAGCCGGTCTTTTCCAGCTTCTTCTCACACCCAAATTTACGCTCACTGGCCTTTTAGTTTACCAGCCTCCTGGTCCAATGGGCCACTGGGGAACTAATTTCCCAGAAGCCATTACCCCTTTTCTGCTTCAAGCCACAAACTTCACTGTTGTAGGAGATCTTAATGTCCATTTCAACGATGACACTTGTAAAATCGGCTCCACTTTTATTAATGACCTAGAAGCCTTAAACCTGCGCCTTTGTAACTCGGGACCTACCCATAGGGCTGGCCATCTGCTTGACCCTGTTTTTTCTAATCTACCCAACATCCTATGTCAGACAGCTCTCCCACTAACTTGGTCAGACCACATTTTTGGTAGAATTTAATGTAACACTTGATGCCAGATTGAATGACTTTTCTGACTCATTATTTAATCTGAAACACAGAAAGTGGAAAAAATTGAACATCGATTCCATGAATCACCAGTTGGCATCAACTATGACTGACATTCCTTCTTTGGGTATATCGGATGCCAATACCATCCAAACCTAGATCATGGATTCTGTAAATGTGTGTCTCCTTTTATCTTCTAAGAAATTGAATAACCACTGTCCGCCTGTCCCTTGGTTCACCGAAAATCTAAAATCGGAAAAAACTAAGTGCAAAGCCCCGGAGAGACAGTGGTGTAAGGATTACGCCTCAGAATCCAGGACTATCTATAAAGCGGCCAAATTAAATTATAACTCTCTATGTAAAAGCGCACATGCACAGTACGTTAATAGCACCATACTATCCGCCCAGAGCAATGCTAAAGTATTGTTGAAACTAGTGGGCGAGCTTTCTGGAGCCTCTTGCCAGCAGTTACCCCAGTCACTTAATGAAACTCAATGTGACACTGTGGCCACATTTTTTATTGAGAAGGTTGAAAAAATGTATACAGAACTATCAACTAATAAAGGGGGAACTAAAAAAGAACACCACATCCTCTAACTTTGAAGATAAGAAAGCAGAGGTGACATCTGATCTTGCGTCCAGCCATAAAATTCTGAACTGGCAACCGCTTGACTTGATGCTTTTTTATGATATTTTGAATGGTCTCAAAACAGGCTCTCCGAAAGATCCGTTACCAGTTCAGATCCTTAAAAAAATAAAGCATAGCTCCCGACAGCCCATGATGGAACTACTTAATGCCTCATTGAAAGAGACTGTTCTGCCGGCAGAGTGGAAACATGCAATGATAGTCCCCCTGCTGAAAAAATCCAATGCTAATCCAGCAGAACCGTCCAACTTTCGGCCGATCTCTCTTCTCCCTGTTTTTTCTAAGATATCAGAAAAACATGTGAACCAACAGCTAGTTCAATTTGTGGAAACTAACGAGATTTTACATTGATCCCAATCTGGTTTCAGAGCCAAGTACTCGACAGAAACCACTCTTTTGGGGTTACTGAAACCATCCGTCGATTACTGGATAAAGGAGAAACAGCTGCACTTATTCTGTTAGGTTTAAGTGCCGCCTTTGATACGGTGTCACACTGCACTCTCCTTAAAGTTTTACAATCACGAGGCATTGCAGGCCTGGCGCTGGAATGGATTGAGAACTTTCTTACTAGAAGAACCTTCCAGGTATTTTCCACCTCATCTTGTTCCAAGATCTATGAATCTCCATTTGGTGTACCACAGGGCTCAATATTGAGCCCTGTGTTATTTAATCTCTGTTAGCCCGCTGGCCACCATAGCGGAGGAAGCTGGGTTGTCTATCTTTTCGTACGCTGTCACACCCAACTTCTTTTCTCTCTATCTGCTAATAAGACCTCTAAAGTCTCCACTTTACAGACTGGGTTACTCAACATAGCCAGTTGGATGCATAACAATTGGCTATAATTAAATAGTGAAAAAACAGAAGTCTTGATAATAGGAAAAGATTAAGACCTGCGGGGCCCCCTCCATTGGCCACCAGAAATGGGTCCAGTTCCCTAACCTGTTCAATCCACCCGTAATCTGGGTGAAATGATTGATGATCAACTTTCCATGAGGCAACAGGCTACTAAAACTGCTTCTATTTGCTTTGTCATTTTGAGGTGGCTAAGGAAGATGTTATGGATGCTGCCAAGTTCGACTCAGAGAACAGTATTCCAAGCACTGACAGTCTCGAGATTGGATTGTGGCAATATCCTGTACCTAGGAGCCAACAAAGAGGTCATCCGGAGATTACAGATTGTACAGAACTCTGCGGCGAGGCTCTTTTGTCATGTTCCGAAAACATCATCCATCTCAGGCACCCTTCGGGACCTTCACTGTCTGAGAATTGAAAATCAGACCAAATTTAAAGCCTTGTGCTTTATGCATAAAATTAAACTTGGTATAGCTCCTCACTATTTAGGTTCCTTATTCCAGCCCTATCACCCTACACGCCCGCTCAGATCATCTTCCCAGGCAAAATACTCAGTCCCAAGATTTAAATCTGTCCGCATGGGGGGCCGCTCCTTCTCTTATCTGGCACCTGTACTGTGGAACAGCCTCCCTATCTCTCTTCGTCATGAATCGAATCATTCCAGTTCCCGAAAAAGCCTTAAGACCTGGCTATCCAACCATTAATTCTGACTTCTGATGGTTGTGAGCCCTATGAATGTAATTTATTAATAATATTAATAACCTACATCCGGGCTTCCCTGTTGCACTAAATGCATCTTCTACGACAAAAATAGAGTGATGTAAGGAATGCTTGAATTAATCACAGCAACTGGAGATCACTCAGACCTCATTCCATTCCCTTGTTTTTAGACCAATATGCTGCTGTAGACAGAGACTGGCCATACACAGCTCACCTTGGTCCTTCGCCAACAGAAACAATGCACTCTGACCTGCCAGGAGGGCCTCTTCAGATTGGAACCCAAGCAACCCCACAATGCTGATTCCAATGTTTTAAAGCATTACATTGTATGATTATCACAAGCATTAGTTTGTGCTATTTTGGGCAAGTTTGCCTATATTTAACGATCAGTCATGTAAATGGTTTAAGTGGAAATAGGTGTCACAACATTTAGGGTTATACCAATCTAATTCTAGACCCCTTTCAGAGGGGCTACAAGGAGGATAGGAGACACTCGGCCGCAACTGTAGCAGGGGACATTCCCAACCCGACAACTGTAATGTGTTATTGCATGCTAATTTCAACCCACAATTATTCAGTTATATGGTGATATGTTGTAAAACACATAAAATACTTTAATGATTATATACAAATTGAATTAGTAAGCCTGTATGTGAGGTCAGGCAGGCTATTTATTTAATCATATGTACAAATGATGAAACAAAAGATAACTCCTCGGTAAAGATAATTTTATCAAGTTTTATCCTGTCTTTTAGAATTGGAGGGAAGCATTATACTGCTAATCCCGTGTGTCAGCTTAATCACATCATAACTTGTGTGATATTAGCACAGGTTTAAAAACAACCCCTTTACATTTCCATTATGTGTTCTAATGAATAGAAAGGCAGGACAAGCGCACTGTATTCTGAAAAATTTACCTTGGTTAGGCTTAAAGTCGTATATTATTCAAGATTTGATGTGCACCACCATTGCATACAATGGACACTTTGCAAGGTAAGTTTACCTGTCATTAACCTCTTTCATGCTCATGACAAGGTCAGCTCATCATGAGACACAGTGGAGCTGTGCTTATGACGAGTTGACCTTGTCATGAACAATGGTATATCTCACTTTCCAGCACACAGCGGGAAAACCCCTTAGCAGCCAAGGTGTTAAGGATTTCATAAAATTCTTTAAAGGACGTATTTCCTTTCTAACCTAACTCTCACTTGAAAATAGGCTTGCAAGTATGAGTAGATTCTCCATCCAAGCCGGTTTTGTATAATTTGTCTCGTTTAACACCCTATTTTGGTACGCCAGGCCTCCAGCAATGTGGTAAATGATAGCCAAGTGTTTCCAGATGATTCCCCCATCTCTCTGCAGCTTCAGCTACCCAGGGCCTCGCTCTCAGCCCACTAGCATGGGGCCCCACACCAGTGCAAAAAAACACCAAACCTCTAGTGCCCCTGCAGATCCCATTAAGAAAGGTGTCTGTTTGCAATTGAGCTTACAGGAGGGGACCCCCTCCCTGGGCCTCTCAGGGTTGGTGTGAGGAGGCCTAGGGGAGGGGGACACTTCATCTTGTGCCAGTTTCAAGGAGACCTATTTCATCCTGCAATTAGGCCTCCTGTTGAGCTGCCCATTGAGAGACACTGCGGGCCACTCATTGTTAGCACTTTACAGTCTACACTGTTTCAACTCTCAGCTCCCAAGCTATCACACCTTTAGCCCGATATGAGCTGTGAAAGAGGTGCTTGTAGGTGGCAGAGAGGGGAGCTGCGGCCCAGGAGGAGTCTGCACAAAGCAGCTTCCGGAGCCCTGAAAGTGTCACTTATGTAAATTAGAGGGGCCTCGCACATTCCCCTTTGCCCAGGGCCCCTACTCACCTCTTTCCCCGATTGGTGCACACCAGTTGAGTGCGTCCTAATAGCTCCAACCACAGCATTCCACACTGCCGGCTTAATGTCAGGCCTCCATTAAGATGGGAGATGAGAGCAAAGTATTCCCGGATTATTCCCCCTTCTCTCTGCAGCTTCAGCATTTACTGCTGTGAAATTGTGATTACCTAAATAATCTTTAACCTAGAGGTGCACAATTCGGATTATTGATCATGCATCTAACAAGATAAGAAATTCCAAAAGAAAGCAACAATTGCCACAGGAAACTACAGTGGTAAATATTACTTTAGGAGTAATAGAAAAGAAGACACACCAAATGTTTGCCTAGATGCATCAAGGGTTTTTGCATTCGCAAACGGTGCGAATCGCAAAATTCAGCCGTTTGCGAATGCAAATCCCGTTTTTGGGATGCATGAAGCATTTTGCTATTTTCCCTATTTAAGAAATCGCAATTTTATTGCGATTTCTTAAATTGCAATTGCATTTAAGAAATCGCAATTAATTGCGATTCCTTAATTTTCGCAATTAAGAAATCGCAAAATGTTACAATGATGCATCTAGGGGGTTATCACTTGCTGTAGAGCCTGAGGTTAGATGAGTTCTGACCAAGCATTGAGGAATTTATAAACATAGAAGATTTCGACACAAACGACTTGTGTCTTTGTAGACATATTAGTGTATAGTTATGACACCCACAGCTTCCTCAAATAAGCTTGGCAGTCAGAAATCTTAATTCGATGAAGGTGAACCTGTTGTGCGTTTGTATAAGACACAAATGTCAGCATTCCACAACAACTGAAATGGATGCTACAGAAATGAAGAGATGACATTAGAGAGGTGTGGCTCACTGGTTAGAGGCGGCAGACCCGAGTGCAGAGAACGGCCCGGGACCAGGGTTCGATTCCCGACGCGGCAGGGTCTTGGACCAGGATCAGCGGACTGATAATTCTCGCATCGGTGCCCACTCCGACCAGGGAGCACACTCGGCAACTCTGGGCATTAGCTTGCCTCATCTCTACAACGGCCCCCACAGACGCCAGGGATGCCTGGTTTCACCCTGGAGATACCCAAAAGGGACCATCTCACAGGGAAAACCAGGACGGGTTCCCCAGCAGTCTACAGCGCCGGGACACTCGGGTAGAGTAACTGTGCGCTATACAAGTATCCCACATTTACATTTACATGTAGCACGCTTTCTATTGTGCTTAAATGTAGCTTTCACAATAATATGTAGTTAGTGAGAATATGGAGAAGTGAGCTAGCTAGAAACGAAAATGATTCAATGTTGGACCTCTTCAGAAGAAAAACAATGATAAGGTAAACGAAATTAAATTGCATGGAATGCAAAAGTGCACGGGGCATTGCAGAAGTTAGAATAAATTGCGATACTCATAGGAAGAAACGTCTTGCTTTTAATATTTGTGTTGGTTGTTCCCTTTTCTTGGACCAGTAAATTATGTAACTGGTTGAAGAGCATTGGTGCCAAAGTATAGAATTCACATCGGGTGTATTTGACCTGTTTATTTTTAGTAATGTTTTTTTTAAACCTTAATTCAATTATTTTCTAATAATATATGACAAAGCCTAAGTGTGAACATCATAATTAACACAATATTTTCCTGTAGTGACTCGCTCCACCGGAAAGTACTCGGATTTCATACACTAATGTAGTAAGTACCAGACACAAAAATGTTAACACTTTATGCTTTTCAAAGCACCACTTTGCACCAAAAACCTGTAGATGGCAGCATTGTAAAGAATAACATACAGAACATTGGAAATTTGTTTTTATTTCTTAAATTTGATTGTTTGCTCAGTCTTCCTAGCTGCAAATACGCACATTTATAATGTGGCACACAGATGTTCTTCTGCTATCTGTGAAGTGGAAGATACCTCAACCAGGATATGAACTGAATAGATATGTAATTGCTACATAAATACTTTACACATTGCTTCTAGATTAAGCCTGCCTGCTCTGTGCCAAACTACCAGATGGTTAAGCACAGGTTAATGTAGGGCAGAGGTCTTCAAACTTTTTGGCTCAGAGCCCCCCCTAAGCAAAATGTTTTGAGGTCGGGCCCCCCTCCAAAATTTATTGCAAGGATTGGGGGAGCAGGAGGGGCATGGCTGTGCGCAGGAGGCAGGGCTTATGAGATGATTTCAAGAGAACTTTTTCTATAGCTTATAAACCGGACTAGCTATGAGATTTATAAAACAGCAAATGCATCTAACAAAAACATATATTATCCCAAACGTACTTATTCCCATGATTGGGGTGTTAAACTGGAACTAATGAGGCAAAATATTTCCCTTGACAGTAGTGCCATGAGTTAAAATGACAAAACAATGAAGTAATGCTAACCGCATAATGCGCCTCATTGTTCCGCATAATTTCCCTGTTCCTGCTGCATAATTTAGTCAAACCTGCGGCATGATGTGGTCCTCTCCTGATAAGTTATTGCAGCAGCTCTGCTCAAAAATTCATGGTTGCAAAGATTTGAATTTCACACATTACTAAACCAATTCTCTCCCCCCCCCCCCTCCTCCCACCCCCTTGCTACCTTACTCTCAGCAGAAAACAAGCAGAAGTTACCCTGGTGTGCACCCAATGTCAGTTGCAGTGAAATACACTGGAGAGTGTGGTAAAACCAAGGACAATTCACACTTGCTGAGGCTGCATTTAGATGTGGCGCACTGTGAAAGGCCTAGTGTCATTGACAGTTGTAGAAGAGCACCCATAAAAGGCAGTATTTAATTTTACAGAACACTGATTATAATATTGCTCCTTTTTGGTCATAAACGTAAAAAAAAGAACGAAACAATTCCATGAATATAGCTACATACATAATTGCTTTTTCAGAGGTGTATAAAGAAAGCACTGAAGCAATGCAGAATTGCACACAAACTGTCCATATATACAGCAGAGTGGACATTTCACAGCTACATAGGTGCCTGCATGCATTTAGAGCACAAGGTGTGGTGTTTCATAGATGAAGGGCATCAACAGAATTTTCAAGAGTCTGTTGATGCCCCAAGATCTTGAGTAGACGGACTAGTTTCATGCTTTGGTGTCTGCATGAATAGAGTTTAAAAAGATTGTGCTTTCACGTACGAGCAGCTTGCAGCTCTAACACTCAATGGGAAAGCTTCTCCTGCATGTTATTTCACACCACCTGAAGGAATACTCATGGCTACAGCTTACAGTGATTTTTTTTTATAGATTCGGGGCAGAGAGATGTAATAATCTATTCAAGGCAGCACAGCTCCTAATATATAGTTAAAGCAGAGGGGCTCCTAGCCGTTGAATATTTCTCCTGTTTTTAAACAGGCCTTTTTTCACGTCACCCTAAGACTGAATCTAGAAGACCTCATGTCACCAAATCTTCAAAAAATAAAACAAGTTGAAGTAGAGAGAGTGGGCCTTGGGCCGTCACTCTTAAGCCGTTATCTTTCATTTGGAGGCTAGATCGGGCTTTTTTTTTTTTTTTTAGCAAATTCTTTGACCCTGCCAGCACACTCCCTGACCCCCACCCCCATGCCACGCCACTGATCACAGTTCACACTTCTCGTCTCTGAGTAAATGAAGACAGCCTGGAATGCAGCAAATTAACATCGCTGCACTTCCAGGCCATCTTCATTTACATGTACTTTCAGAGGCATTCGCGCCCCCCTGGGAACCCATCAGCGCCCCCCCCAGGGGGGCGCGCCCCACAGTTTGAAGACCTCTGATGTAGGGGTTGCTTGTGACTTCGCCCTGCTAAGGATTGTGGCTGCTTCTTGAGTAGGGTTCAACCCGCCTCAACCAGTAACCCAGTTTCTTACAGTAGTGATTGGAAAAGAAGTTCATTAGGGTCTTGTTACTTGACGTGGTGTAATGTGAAAATAAATGATCCTTAACAACCACGGCCTGCTTGATGTAAAATAAGGCTACTTTCTAAGTAGCAGTGACTGGCAATACCTATAAACTAATGTGTAACTATAGAGGGACTGATTCACAAAGGTAAACTTACACTTTTGTGTAAGTTTGCTACTTTTTGGTATTCACAAAGGTAAACTTAGACCAACAGTCTTACTTAACTAGTTTTTGGTATTCACATAGGAAAAGTTAGACCGAAAGTCTAACTTTACTACTTCTCGGTATTCACAAAGGTAAACTTACACCAAAAGTCTAACTTTACTACTTTTCAGTATTCACAAAGGTAAACTTAGGCCAAAAATCTAACTTTACCAGTAGTAACTTACCTTTGGGAATACCAAAAGGTAGTACAGTGAGAGTTTTGGTACAAGTTAGACTTTTGGTCTAACTTTACCTTTGTGAATCAGGCCCAAAGTATCTTGCTTTCTTCAGTACTTACAGGACACGCAATTAGAGTTACGATAACTGCTATCCCCTGCATAACACAGTAGTTAGCCCATAAAAATGAAGCATGCCATTAGAGTAACAAAAGTAAATATTCAAAGGTACATGGGAAAGCCACATTCTCTCTAGAATCTACATGCTCAAATTCACAGTTGACATTTTTGACATTCTTTTTTACCTCCTTCAACAAAAAGTTATGTTCAAGTGGGGCTTTTCAGTCTATAAATATTCAGTATCCTGAGATTGACGGGCAGTGCTGCTGGTTTTACCTTGGGCATGCCTACGAATAATGTAGTGATAGCCTAAGGTGTTGCTGCTTGGTACATCATTACATCAGGAAACTGTGTCTTACTCAATGAGGCCATCAAGTAACAGCTTCCAGTACTGCACTTTCATAAAAGAGGATTCTTGAATATGTGTCAGCCTCAAGAGCCACACTGTGTAATGGCTTTTAGTATTTCACATTTGAAAAATAATGTTAACTGGCTTAGGAAGGGTTCAAACATCAATCTATAAACAGCTTAAAGTGCTGCATATTTGTCAAAGAATCGACACCCACTGGAACGATTTTTTTAGGAATGATATTTAGACCACAGCATTTATGTCAGGTGATATTTGTGTTAATAACTCTCTGGGATACACCAAGCATCACATATTTTAACATCCATAATACATGCTCAGGATTCGTAGGTCTGTAGAATAGAATCTCTTTATCAAAGATGTTTTCGCATAATCTTCAATGGGAGCTCTTTGGCTATCAATTTTAGGATGGAACAACCTTCCCACGAGGCTACTTTGAGCTGAGTGTAAATCGCAAAATCTCATATAACATGTGAATACCGTCCCCAGGAGGCCTGTAGCATGGAAGTGTATGCCAGGAGGGATACAGATGTTAATTAATTCATAATGTGTTATTTCAACACTCCTGCAAATTCCTTCAATCACGGTATAGGAGTTTATTTTCTTAATGAAAAAATATCAAAAAGCAGTCCAAAGTTAGTGAAACTTCTCTTAAAAACATCAGACGAATCACTTGTTCAAAGATGAAGTCAGGGATATTAAACCTGTTCACACCTGCTACCTGGCTTCCCTGCTTGCCCTTCACATTTGTCAACAAATTTGTTTATGTGCAATTATGGGATACTGTAGTATATGTGGTCTATCTTTTAGGGTACTATGGGCTTTTCTGTTGAAAAATAATTAAACAAATTTGCTTTGAACAACAGGGCCCCTTTGTAGGTCACTTTAAAAATTCAAGGTCTCAGGTTTCCAGGTGAGCAAGGTTAGCAAGACATAATGTTGTAGAAGGGGCAACACTGGCTGACAGAATCAGAGGTCTAGAAACAATGATTTCAGAGCAGATGAAAAATTATCACCCGCAAATGCATTGCTTCTTCTGTTTTGTTATTAGTTGAATGAACAACTAGTGTACCTAAGGCTAGGAATACCCCAGATGGAGCCTGGCACTTAGGGCTTCGAAAACAGGCACAGCCTATGAGGCATGACAGAAAGGAAGGCGAACGGGGCAACCTATTAACTTATCATTACGATTATAGTGCTATCGCATTTCTGTTTTGTTTTAATCTTAAAAAGAATGTGTAAAATAAAATTACATTAATATTTAATGTTATAATATTGCTGGTAGTTTATTTTAAAATGTATTCAACTTTTAAAATTTCCCCTATACATTGCCATTGGGAGCTCCCCTCCCCGATTGTGCAGTCTCCATTGGCTAAGTATAGTGAAAAGAAAAAAGCTTATCTAACTTGAAAAAAATAGTAAAAATATGTTTATGTTAAATATTATTGTAAATTATTTTTTGATGTTGAGCAATATAAAATAATGCTACAGCACTATTAACTTTTTCAAATTCAAAAAAGACTTTATTCGGTGTATTTCAACCATAAAAGTGCATAAACATACACTACATACATAAAATAACATTAGATAAGATATAATTACAAGTATTAAAAGAACTGTCTACATTAGATCCGTAAAACTCCAATTCATTGTGATCACTTCATTCATTGGTCCAGACAGATTCGCAATTTAAGAGACAGTTTTAAATATGCAAGAACTTGAAGGACACTATCACTGTGCAGCAATTGTAAATATAAAAGGGCTGGTCGTATCTGGTTAAAATTTAATTTCTTTAAAAGAGCAAATAAAAAGCGTTTACGTGGGAATTCATAAAATCTGCATAAAAACATAAAATGCAACATATCCTGTGGAGACTTTCCGTCGCAGCCACAGGATATTGGATTTTTACAGAAACTCTCCTTTTTGGGTCTAATAAGCAGATGTTGAAACAGATTAAATCTGAATCTTGTTAATAGAAACTTATCGTGAGTGCTAAAAGTGCCGAGTAGGTAAGGCTCTGTTGTCAAGCAGGTTTTAACCACACTAAATTTTCTTACACTTACTTTTTGTAGTTCAACACCCTCCCTCACTGCCTTCTTACGCAGAAGAAAGGTCTGCTTGACTAGTTCAATGTCCCCCTTTCCAATTCCTGATGGTTGTTCAAACAGATCAGGACGACCCATCTCAGAGAAGCAAGTTTTTAAATACTTCATCCATGGTGTGCCCAGCGCGTTATTATGAGCCATAAAATCATTAACAATTAAATGTGTTAAGGGGATGTCTTCGCACAAACACATTTTCAACCAACAGGTCAGAGGACGTAGGGATAGGATATCGCTCAAATACCTCACACCCAGCTCCTCGTGAACTGCGAAGTTGGAGGTGGATGCCGGGACACACAGAAGCCGTTTATAGAAAGAATTTTCTGTGGTCTGAAGTTGGTCCCCAACCATGTAACCCCAAAGCTCGCTACCGTAGGCTGCGGTAGCGACAGATTTTGCATCATATAATTTTATCATTGCAGCCGTGGGCTTTTTACCAAGTTTTGAAGCAAAATTACAGATGGAGGCATTAACCCTAGTCACATCACATTTTTTCTTTGCAAGTTGCGGGCCCCACGATAATTTAGAGTCAAAGAGAACTCCTAGATAGGAGAATGTATTAGAAAACTGTATTACTGCTTTATCTAGTTTGAAGGTATATTGTCTCTTTTGCTGTTTCCCAACTAGCAGATCTCTATCTACCATGAACTTTTTGAAAGCATTAAGTAATAGTTGAAGGCCTCTTTCAGGTCTTGCTAACAACACCGCATCATCTGCGTATAACAGGACAGGAATACTTCTTTTCCCCACTCTCGGACTGTCTGCTTTCACCTCCTGTAAAACGCCATCCAGCTCGTTTATATAAAAATTAAAAAGGAATGGAGCTAATATGCAGCCTTGCCGCACCCCCTTCCCTGTTCTAAAATCATCAGTTACAGACAGGTCTTGGCAATACCTTATATTTGCACTTGTGTTACTATGGAGGTCAACCAAAAAGTTTATAATACCATTGTCTACTCCCTTGTCCCTCATGGACCCCCACAGCTTCCCCCTGTTCACACAGTCGAAAGCTGAGGATAGGTCCATGAAGGCCAGGTGGACTGTACCCTTTTGTGCAATAGTATATTTACTAAGTATTAAGAAGAGATTTAAACATTGTGTTGTGGTCGAGCGGCCATTACAAAAACCATATTGAGTGATAGACATGATGTTGTTGTCCCGTGTCCACTCAGAGAGACGCCGCAGTACAATTCTCCCCACTAGTTTCGCCATAGAGTTAATTAGGGAGATAGGCCTGTAACAGAGGGGGCTATCCCTATCCCCTTTTTTTAATATAGGCACGATAGTGGAGAGCCCCCAGGATAGTGGGCATCCGACTCTCGCGGCTGCGTTAATTACAGCCACAATAATCGGGGCCCAGAAATTAGGATCCGATTTAAAGAGATCCGGGGGAATCCCATCGGGGCCTGGTGATTTTCCCCCAGTGAGTCCCTCTATCCCCACTAACACCTCTCCTATACTGACATTAAGGCATGTGCCCCCTTTAATACATTCAGAAGGTACAGCGTTGACCTCACTGCCCCATACAATTGTTTAAAATGTGCAACCCATTCATCTTTTGTTATAACACATTCTAGCCCCTCACCCGAGTCTTGCACCAGGAAGGGTTTCTTAAGCACCGCCCAAAATCTAGCGCTATTTTTCAATGTTTGTGGTTCCAGGATCTCAGCCCAAGCCTCATTCTTTAATACCTCCTTCCATGAGGCAATAACTGATTTGTACTCTTTACGTGACCTCTGGACTAATTCCTTGTTTCTTGGTGTTACCAACAAAGCAGCTCTAAGGTCACGAGCAGCTTTAGAGCATTCCTTGTTAAACCACAGCGGGCCCTCCCTCCCTCTACTATTTAGTGGTTCTGTCATTAAAATAGCTATTTTGTCTGTTAGTGTCTGAAAATCAGACAGGACCTGAGTTGGAGCGGAGTCATCCTGTGTGCATCTTATGATTATATCACTACAGGTATTTTTGATGTTCTGATAAATGAGATCTGGGGTGCACATTGACCATTTTAGGTGGCGTCTGCCATCCGTTGCTGTTACCCTACCCCTGGCCAAGTTGCGACTTGCACTAGCCATCCAGAGCCCCCTTAGATGTATGGTGAGTGGGTTATGGTCACTAAGTTCGTTATAATCTATAGAAAATGAATGCACAAAGACCTGCATGGGCAAGGTTAACAGCATATAGTCGATGAAGGTCCCCTTTCCATGTCCTTTAAAAGTTGGGGTGAGAAAGCGCTTTGGGGGGTCACAGAGTGCCATTGCTAAATTAAGACCATGGTCATTAAGAAAATCATGAAAGCGGGACCCCTCCGTGGTACGTTCCAGATGTAGCCCATTTAGTCTAGGGCAATGTAATTCCTGAAGGTTTTTCCCTAGGGGTTCACCACAGGGGTGAATATTAAAATCGCCCATGACCAATAAGTTGTGTGGACAATCCCTCATTGAGGTACCTATATAGTCATTTAAGATTTCTAGGTTGCCATGAGCTGTGCCAGTGTTAGTGGAGTTATAAAAATTGATCAGGCCAGCCTTACAATTGCCAGCAGATAAAACTAGGCCTTGTATACCGGGGTTACTTGATGCCCTGCTATCAATTGTACATGTCAGTGCTACCGAGATAAACATTACCATGCCTCCCTTAGGCCTTCCACGGTTTACAGATATAGCAGGTACAAAATATGCCTTGTAACCTTCAATACACACTTCACATTTTACTGACCAAGTTTCTTGAAGGCAAATAATCTGAAAGCCCCTAATGTATGATAACCAGCTCTCATCTTGCATTTTGTTTTCTAGACCCGCCACATTCCAGGATATGACGTTATTTTTACATATTGTGGGTTGAATCACCTCTGTCCGCTGTCCTACAGGAGACTGTACGATACTCTGACCATCCGGCACCATCAGTCAGTCGCAAGCGTCCAGCCCTGAGAACATTTCGAAGCGATTATGTGTGGGAACATTGTACCCTCTCATGCTCTGATTGACAGCATTAAAATTTGCCGCCGGTGTTTGACAACCATTCAACCCATAGGAATTATTATTGTACATGTATGGTGCAGCGGAAATTGGAGTTTAACATGGGGTGTGAGTCTATACCTTCGAGGGACTTTGGGGGAATTCTGATCAGGAGCATAGAAGTAACCCAGGGGGCGCACACAAACACTATTTGCATTGTATACTAATGAAGATGCACGCAATAAAACTGTCACGACATGTTGGGGATGCTGGAAATTAACAACCACACAGTCCCCCGTGGTCGCCTTCCTCGAGGGGCCAACCCAGTTGACCCTTTCAGTAGAGATAATTTGGTCATAGTAGGAGTTGGATAACCACAATTTTTGTTTAACCACGCCACCGTTTTATTTTTTAGAGAGTCATGAGATTCTCCGTGTGGTTGGGCTGGTACTTCTTCGTAGCGTGGAACATTTGTTAACACCACCACGTATGGCACACAATCAGGAGGGAGATTTACATTCCTAAGTTTAGCCCTCTGCGGAGCAACTGCACGAGTACTTAACGATGCAGGGACCTGATGTAATGCCTGGGTTACTGGTGCTGTAGCTATCACAGCCCCAACGCCTGCCAATCCTTGGGGATTCGGCTGCTGCCCGCTCTGCCCCCTGTCTGTATTCTCATTCCCGCCCCTAGCAGGGATAATTTTAGGGGCTATGACTGCTGGGGCCGGGGTCAGATGTGCCGCTACCAGACCACCAAGCCTTTCTACCTCAGAGGCTACTACATCCAGTCTAGACAATATTGGACTGATTAGTTCTGTGATTTTGGCCTCCAGCTTACCTACTATTGTGTTTATCAAGGTTTCTAAATTGGAGGCAGATAAAATTAAACTTTCCTCATTATTGCCCTCTTGGTTGATTTCTTCTATGACAGGATTACTTGTGCTGTTAGTGTTACTGCCTTTACTAGTATTAGGTGAGTTAGTGTGGGATTTATTATTTTTTAAATGTTTCCCCCGCGCCTCCATTGAGTCTTTCTGCACTTCCTCACTGGCCTTTGTGTGGGAGGGGCCTCTACTAACTCTTCCTCGGCTGAGTCTTCCTCCGATGTGTTATGCAGGCCCACAGGCATCTCAGAGTGTACCTGTGCCTGTATCACTATGCTGGGTCCCACAGTGCTATGTTGGTTAGAGACATCTACTACAGTGCCTTCTGGGCCTTCTATTATTTCAATAGGCACATTATCCAGGGGGAGGGGAAGACTTTTGCTGCCTAAGGAGGCCCTACGTTTGTTGTTTATTTGAGTGACTTTTTTTACCAGGAAATTGTCCATGGTAAGCAGCCCAGCTGCTGGTGGATCCGAAATCATTTTGGGCAATATAGCTGCTACAATGTGCCCCAAGCCCCCAGTGAGCGTAGAGAGATCAGTAGTAACTCAATCTAAAGCAACAATTATCCACAGGTAAGAAACGAGTTACAGTAATATATAGAAGTCCAATGTCTCACTTAAGTGAAAATGTTCCTTAGACTGGAGCCAGGGTCTGTGGCCCGTCCCGTCCTCTTCCGGCCTCTGAGGGCCAGAGAGGGCCCGCCCTTTGCCCGGGCTTAGCCCGGCTGCTCCCGTGCGCGACTCGCGGGGCAAGAGGCGTTCCGCTGATTTGAAGCGCCTCCGGGCGCGTGTGCGGCGTCACAGGGTCCCCGGGGCAGCTGGGAACTGAAGTCCTCCCGCTGCTACCGGCAGGTCTGCAGCGCGACTTGTGCCCTTCCCCTCACGGCGGTCCTGTATGACAAGAGGAGGCCGTTCCCCTCACGGCATGGCGGCAGGTAAGTTTTGCTCTCCTTTACCCCTGAGCGCTTCGGCGCTCCGCTGATTTGAAGCGCCTCAGGGCGCGTGTGCGGCGTCACAGGGTCCCCGGGGCAGCTGGGAACTGAAGTCCTCCCGCTGCTACCGGCGGGCCTGCAGCGCGACTTGTGCCGTTCCCCTCACGGCGGTCCTGTATGACAAGAGGAGGCCGTTCCCCTCACGGCGTGGCAGCAGGTAAGTTTTGCTCTCCTTTCCCCCTGAGCGTTTCGGCGCTCCGCTGATTTGAAGCGCCCCCGGGCGCGTGTGCGGTGTCACAGGGTCCCCGGGGCAGCTGGGAACTGAAGTCCTCCCGCTGCTACGGGCGGGTCTGCAGCGCGACTTGTGCCGTTCCCCTCACGGCGGTCCTGTATGACAAGAGGAGGCTGTTCCCCTCACGGCGTGGCGGCAGGTACGTTTTGCTCTCCTTTCCCTTTAACTTAATTTGCAATTCATTCATTAATTATTTTAAATAGAGTAAATTAAATACAAATTATGATTCTGAAGTCAAATTAAAAAAATAAAAATCCTACCAATCCACATAAAGTACAAATATAACTTTTTGTGCATTAATAATTATTACAAGTGATTATAGGATAAATTAAAAAGAATGTAAATATATTTTAATGAAAAATGTGTTGTATGCATTTATTAATTCAAACAAGAGTTGTTAAAATATTTTTTCCTATCATAATAAATGTTTTATTTTTAGATTTTTTACCATAATTATATATTTACTTAGACGGTTAAATATTTGATTTAACATTATTTTCTATGGGTTTTTAATTTGAGGCACATCAGGAATTATTTTCTATGGAAGGGTTCTGCAATGTCAATCATTTTCCATCTGCGGTGCTTGACAGCTCTGAAATGGAGTAACTTAATACTGTTATGTCCTTTTTAGGTCGAGTTTACTCGAACCTATTGCTGTCCATCCAAAAGCTGACTTTTTACGATGCAGATTTTCAAAAGTTCACGTGAAATCACGTGACCACAAGCTCCTTCGTGCACGAGCTTTCATTTCCCTACAGGCTTCCCCCTGCCAGCAGCATTTGCCACATCAAAGGGTTCCGCTGTCCCGCCCCCCCGCCGTCACTTATTCACGGCCGCAGGCCGTGACTTCAAAGGGTTCCGCTGCCCCGCCCCCTGCTTCACGGCCATCTGTTCCCCAGCACCTCCCCTCTCTCTCCCCTAATTATTCACTGCTGGCCGGCCGGCACATCTAGTTTTCCACGGCTTTCGACTTGAAAGGAAACCTCGCACACCAAGCCTCGCACACCAACATTTGTCTTTATCTACTCCCGATATGCTCGTTCCCTCCCCTCCCCCCCGGCTCTTTTATCTACTTGTTTGTATGGCATGCCAACTATGCTAGCCTGCCCTCGTCAAGGCTGCACCCTAGAAGATTACATGACACTCTAGCAATATGCTGAGAAACTGCATCAATATTTTTTTTTCTCTTTTATCTACTTGTTTTAAACGTCTTCTTGTCTATGAAAAATTACAGAATGACCCTCATCTATGTATGTTGATGAATTCTAGCATTTGAATTATCGAGTATTAATCAGTTTACCTTATGTGGGGGCTCATGAGTTACTTCTGGTTTTTGTGGAAGTTTTGTCTCGTTGCATTATCTGATTATCGTTGTCACAGACAAGTAACACAGAGAAGCATTCCAATGTGCAGCACAGTAGTATCGGAACAGAAACGTTCATTATTACAGAAGCCAGCTGCAGTACTGTAAGGTCCTGTTCTGAAACCAGAGCAGTCTCAGTAAAGACACAACACAATGTTCAGCAGGCCAGTAGCCGTACAGAAACAACCCCCTGGTATGTCGTACAAACGGTACTAAAATATCCCTTTCAGTACAGACACAACACGTTGTTACATACAGCAGATCTGCAGCAGTACAGGAACATTCCATTCTAACTGAAAACCAGCCATAACGCGGCCACATCACATTGTTATATTATACTAACACACTAATCAAAATACCCAACCTTTCCATTGTTACATCAGACCAGTAAACGCACAGAAACACCCCATTCGGACAGCACACCAGTCACAGTAAATGCCTTCTTCCCGCTGCTGCTATTTTCTTTCCGATGCTTGTAGAATTGCATCGGCTTTGGTAAAACCGGTAGCGGTGGGTGGCCATTTTGTATTTCATTCTGTGTACTTCGAAAATGGCAAACTTGTTGTGTGTAGACTCAAAATGGGAGCCAACTTGTAAAGGTATAACAATAGGTATGCAAAATAAGTTTGTTATACCATTCCCAAAAGGCAACCACTTTGTATCTAGATGCAACATGACAGCCATCTTGACATGTTACTTTGTATACTTATTTTTATACCATTCCAAGTTGTCGAGTCTAATTGTGTTTACTGTATAGATGCAGTGTGGTGACCTTGTTGAAAGTATATCAAATAGCATTTTCAAGATGGCCATACAGCACAACTGGCTTTGTTAGTGTTTGCTTCACAATTCTACAAGCGTTGGTAAAGCCAGTAACAAAAAAAAGCAAGTAATCTGAATGTATGGCCGATTGGCTTTGCCAATGCTTGTTCTTCTCATGTTGGTCCCTCAAAGGAGAACAGCTTCTGTAACATTCTTTAGATTGGGTTACCTTATCCTACCTGTGCTTAAGTTTAGAAAATTGTATTTTAGGTCTCTCCTGAGACAGCGCATTTGCAGTTGCTTATGAGACATTTTGTTAGCATACATGGGTCTTACAGCCCGCCCATTGCTCACCAATGGTTGACTGCATCATCACTCTCATTTCCACAATCACTACATACACCACCACTACGTCCACCACCACCATGTCCACCACCACGTCCACCACCATGTCCACCACCACTACCACCACCACCACCACCACCACATCCACGACCACCACATCCACCAACACCATTTCCACGACCACCAACACCACGTCCAACACCACCACATCCACCACCACTACGTCCACCACCACCACGTCCACCACCACCACGTCCACCACCACCACGTCCACCACCACCACGTCCACCACCACCACATCCACCACCACATCCACCACCACTGCATCCACCACCACCACGTCCACCACCATGTCCACCACCACCATGACCACCACCACCACGTCCACCACCACGTCTGCCTCCACATCCACCACCCATCACCACCACCCATCACCACCCCCACGACAACCACCACTACCACCACCACCACATCCACCACCACCACATCCACCTCCACCATGTCCACGACCACCACCAAGACGTCCACTACCACCACATCCACCACCACTACGTCCACGTCCACCACCACCACATCACCACCAGTGCGTCCACCACCACCACGTCTACCACCACGTCCACCACCCAACACCACCACCACCATGTCCACCACCACTACCACCACCACATCCACCATCACCAAGTCCACGACCACCACCAAGACGTCCACCACCACCACATCCACCACCACTACATCCACCACCACTACATCCACCACCACCACGTCCACCACCACCACGTCCACCACCACCACGTCCACCACCACCATGTCCACCACCACCACGTCCACCACCACCACATCCACCACCACCGCGTCCACCACGTCCATGTCCACCACCAATACCACCACATCCACCACCACACCCACCACCACGTCCACCAACACCACCACCACAATCACCACCTCCACCACCACCACCACATCCACCACCACCACCACATCCACCACCACCACATCCACCACCACTACATCCACCACGTCCACCACCACCATGTCCACCACCGCCACCACCACACACCCACCACCATCACTTCCACCACCCACCACCACCACCATGTCCACCATCACTACCACCACCACCACCAAATCCACCTCCATGTCCACGACCACCACCACCACCTCCACCACCACCACCACATCCACCACCACTACGTCCACCACCACCATGTCCACCACCACCACATCCACCTCCACATCTACCACCACCACATTCACCACCACCACGTCCACCACCACCATGTCCACCACCACCATGTCCACCACCACTATGTCCACCACTACGTCCACCACCACCACAGCCACCACCACCATGTCCATCACGTCCACCACCACCACACCCACCTCCACACCACCACGTCCACCACTACCAACAACAACCACATCCACCATCACCACATCTACCTCCACCACCACCACATCCACTACCACCACCACATCCACCACCACATCCAACACTACATCCACCACCACCACATCCACCACCACGACGTCCACCACTACGTCCACCACTACGTCCACCACCATCACGTCCACCACCACCACTTCCACCACCACCACGTCCACCACATCCATCACCGCTATGTCTACCACCACCACGTCCACCACCACCACGTCCACCACCACCACGTCCACCACTACCACGTCCACCACTACCACGTCCACCACCACCATGTCCACCACCACCAAGTCCACCACGTCCACCACCATGTCCTCTACCACCACCACGGCCACCACCACGTTCACCATGAGGCCACCTCACTCTATCTATCACCCTCACTCTATCTATCTATCGCCCTCACTCTATCTATCTGTCGCCCTCACTCTATCTATCTGTCGCCCTCACTCTATCTATCGCCCTCACTCTATCTATCTGTCACCCTCACTCTATCTATCGCCCTCATTCTATCTGTCTATCTATCTATCTATCTATCTATCTATCTATCTATCTATCTATCTATCTATCTATTGCCCTCACTCTATCTATCTATTGCCCTCACTATATCTATCGCCCTCACTCTATCGCACCCACTCTATCGCGCCCACTCTATCGCGCCCACTCTTTCTAATGCCATCACTCTATCTATGTATCTATCTATGTATCTATCTATCTATCTATCTATCTATCTATCTATCTATCTATCTATCTATCTATCTATTGCCCTCACTCTATCTATCTATTGCCCTCACTATATCTATCGCCCTCACTCTATCGCACCCACTCTATCGCGCCCACTCTTTCTAATGCCATCACTCTATCTATGTATCTATCTATGTATCTATCTATGTATCTATCTATCTATCTATCTATCTATCTATCTATCTATCTATCTATCTATCTATCTATCTATCTATCGCCCTGACTCTATCTGTCTATTTATCTATCGCCCTCTCTCTATCTATCTTTCGCCCTCCCTCTATCGCCCTCCCTCTATCTATCTATCGCCCTCCCTCTATCTATCTATCGCCCTCCCTCTATCTATTGCCCTCCCTCCCTCTATCTGTCGCCCTCCCTCCCTCTATCGCCCTCACTCTATCTATCTATCTATCTATCTATCTATCTATCTATCTATCTATCTATCTATCTATCTATCTATCTATCTATCTATCTATCTATCTATCTATCTATCTATCTATCGCCCTGACTCTATCTGTCTATTTATCTATCGCCCCACTCTCTATCTATCTTTCGCCCTCCCTCAATCTATCTATCGCCCTCCCTCAATCTATCTATCGCCCTCCCTCTATCGCCCTCCCTCTATCTACCTATCGCCCTCCCTCTATCGCCCTCCCTCTATCTACCTATCGCCCTCCCTCTATCTATTGCCCTCCTTCCCTCTATCTGTTGCCCTCCCTCCCTCTATCGCCCTCCTTCCCTCTATCTGTTGCCCTCCCTCCCTCTATCGCCCTCCTTCCCTCTATCTGTTGCCCTCCCTCCCTCTATCGCCCTCACTCTATCTATCTATCTATCTATCTATCTATCTATCTATCTATCTATCTATCTATCTATCTATCTATCTATCTATCTATCTATCTATCTATCTATCTATCTATCTATCTATCTATCTATCTATCTATCGCATCACCACAGCATCACTCAGGGACACCACAGCCTCACTTGTCGCCACCACAACATCACTCAGCACCTCCAAAGCATCAATCTGTGCAACCGTTCAACAACAACTGGTTCAAATATGTTCTCTCAATGTTTCAAGCTTTATTACAAATGTCACAAAAAGATGTTAATATTTCACTTCTGGTCTTTAATTTTCGTCACAATTAAATACACTGAACATAATCTTCACAAAAGTTATTTTCAAAAGTTTAACCTATTGTCATTATAAATGACAATAGCTTTTATTTAAGTATTCATTATTAAAAAAAATTTAAAGCCATTGTTATATGTAATATCAATACATCTAAGTCACGTAAACACATATTGCATTACAAATGCTATAGGAGTCACATTTGCGAAAGTTAAAACTATTGGCATTGTAAATGACAAATCTAGTAATTTCACTATTTTCAAAACCAACACAAATAAAAAATTGGTCATTTACAATACCAATAGCTCAAACTTTCATAATGCGAGACCTATTGCATTGCAAATGCTTGTTTTGCTTGCAGTACCTTTAGAAGTGCCTTTTGTGAGTAGCAGTAAGCCTAGTTTTTTAGTGGGTGGGTGCATGTCCACCCCTATGTCCCCTCCCCAACTCTGCCTAAACCCGCACTTCTTCTCCCTATACCCCTCCTAAATAGTAGTTTTATGCCCCTTTCTCCAGCCACTCTACCTGGGCCCTCCCACATTTACAACTCAGTAGTAAATATATATATTTTGCATATTGTGTTTTTATTCCACAGTGGAATCAAAATCACATATTTTACAGGGAACCATGAATTATGGGGAATATTTAATGTGTTTGTATTTAGAATTCAGATTTCAGTATCATAATGACATCCCCTAAACTAAGCTGCAGAGCTTTAACACTGTTAAGGCTACAAAGATTATGTGGTATGATCCAATTATGTTGCAAGGGTATCTAAATTATTCAGCAAAATGCTAATTATGCAGCGCGTTCACTGCCAGTATTATTTTGTTTCCATATGATACAAAATCAACATTTTTGATGCAATCTTCGAATCGTGCAAATTATGTGGGAAACCAAGTAAATCTATAATTATGCAGTAAATAGTGCGGCCATAGTATTGCCTAAATCCACTGACTCTTAAAAAACATTCACAAAAGTCAAAAAAGCCTAGGCATTCAAACAGATTTTTCAAGCTAATTAAAAGAAATGCATAAAGGCTAGCGTGTAATTTGGGTCTGTGTTGTCATCTTCGAGTTCTTGTCATATTTCAAATGAACTCGGTCTTCGGCCTTGTGGTGTACGTCACTAGAACCCCTCGGTGGCAATACCGAATCCTATTACACAAATACCCATTATGTATTTACTCTATATATATGTACACCACTCCAGTCGCTCCATATGAGGGATATGGTACACATAGTTGCGGGAACAGGATGTATAGTGACAGAGAGCCTGAACGTTACATCATTAAACATGTTTTGGCCATCCCCCCTTGATCAAGGTGCCAACCACCACAACGTACGTCCATCACAACTAACGTTGGCTGAACAGTCACAACCTTGCTTCCATGCGTGAAACAAAAATCTGCTCCAAATATGTACATATCTAAAAAATTTGATAAAAACGAGCAAGCAAAAATGAGAAATATGTAGATAACGCAGCCATAAAAATCTCTAAAATCAGTCATAAGTATAAATAAAATACCAGCCACAGCACCAACATTGATCATAAAATTTGCAATGACAGATAATCACAAGCTCTACAAAGGCATCAGCAGAAAATCACACAGTGAAGCCGGCATAGTGTGAAGGCTACAAGATTACAAGCAACATGTACCACTTCAAACTGCATTGCACATGACTCAGAAAATAAAGAGTGCAACCTCTCCAGAGCAAAGCATGTGAGAGCTACCTTATAAGTAATTGATAGTAGCATTCGTTGTCTTCTCTGAGTTCTTACTGAAACTGCTCCTCGAGAACGCATGTTGTGTTCTTTCTCTCTCTTGGATTGATTAATGGTGTAAGCATTGTTTTTCATGAAGATTTACCCCTCAATAAAATATATCATAACATTTAAATAGCAAGAGAATTTCAGACAATAAAGTTATTTTCTTACATTTATTTTTAGTAAGCTAGCCATGAAAAGTTCCTGAGCATGGTGATGTAATCCTCCAGAGGGCAGGTGTACTTCCTTTCCTCTTTCTCTGTTGTCTTCCAGGACAGCTTGATTGTTATGGGGCAGCAGTCTTGCTTTTGAAATTTGCAGCTTGCTACATACATACATGTATAGTATTTGAAAGTGACATGACTCAAACCATACTCCAGATGCGTTTTGTAGTAAGGATTCTTTTTATAGCCACAGGGCATACCTTGGCTTGTAGTGCTTCATAACAAACCATTTCAAATAAACAGGTAGTCGTTAACATTTAAACACATTGGGGCATAATATCAAGCGAGTTATCGCTGCATTAGCGGCACTTTCTTGCCGCTAACGCATTTTCTTTTAATTGTGCTACTATCAAGCTCGCGCAAACCGATGCTAGTGCTAGTTTTTGTGCTATAGCAACCGGTTTTTCTATCGCCTTGCATATCAGCGATATGTATCGCTAATGACATGCAAGGTAGGCGTTCCTTACAAATATTACACGGAAAAAGGTCACTAACCCCACTTCGCACTATTACCAAATATTTCCTGCAATAAAAAAACTTGCGCTATGCCCCCATCAACGCAGGAATTTAACACCTGATAAAAACCTGACTAAAGCCAGATCTCCATCAGAAAACCCACATACATCAAAGAGGTAATGAGTATGTTGCATTATTAGCCCCTAAGCACAAAGTCAGACTTTCAAACTCACTGGGGGCCACACACACAATTTTAGAGCCTTTCACATGGCCATCGAACAAAAACACACAAAATAAAAATTCACTCCTTCCTGTGTGGCAGCAGGATCTAATCCTCTGCTAATCCTCCAATATTGCACTTAGTCCAATATTGAGTACTTCTCTCTTAACTTTGCAAGCTCAGGTTTGGCAGAGCAGCAGGAGAGGTAATTTCCTTTGCATTGGCACTGCAGTACGTGTTGATTTTGGCACCCAGCCACCTGTGTTTGCAGGCATATTGTCACATTAGCGGCAATATAAATGCCGCTAACGTGCCGATCGCTGCCGATGGCAAGGTATCGCCTGAATACCTATCGCCTCTTAGCTGGAGTTATCGCGCCCTTTCCCTGACTCTATCGCCTCTTACAGACGTGTTGATAATATGTCGGTAAGAAGCCAAAAGTTATCGGGGAAAGGAGGTGATAGCAAAACTCCTGATACGTGGCACGCTTGCTAATATGCCCCTCTCTTTCCAAATCTAGGGGCAGATTTATGTTAACTGGCGCATCCCGAGGGATGCGCCAGTTAACATGCGCCACAATGCGCCACAGCTACGCCACCCATGGTGCGCCGCATTTATGATGCGGCGCACCATGGGGCAAAAACGGCACAGATGCGTGACGCATCTGTGCCGGAAATGTGGCGCATTGCTAGAGTTGCGTCGCAAGCGCGACGCAGCTCCAGCAATGCTCTGGGGGGGCCTATTCTTTCAATGCTGCCTCAAGCCTTACGCCTGCTTCAAGCAGGCGCAGGGTTTTGACGCAGCATTGCCCTGAAAGTGACTGAGTGAAATCTCATAGATTTCACTCAGCCACTTTCAGGAGGCGTTCCTGCGCAGGAACGCCCCCCCCCCTGCGCAGGAACGCCTCCTCATGACGCAGTGCTGTACAACGTGACGCATCTCCTAGATGCGTCACGTTGTAAATAGGGCGCAGAGATGCGCCACGTTTCCCTGCCGTTGCGTCACGCAACGGCGGCGTAAACGTGGCGCAAGCCCTTCATAAATCTGCCCCCTAATGTGAATGCGGAGGGAGAAAGGAAGAAGAAGAGAGAGGGTAAACTCCTATGTGGTTTCACAATGAATAATTATTTCACATTCTAATTAGGGGGCTGGATCCACTGAACCATATTTCGTTTATTTGCATGATCTGCTACCAAGACGAGTTCACGACTCCAGGGCAAAGTAAAACAGACATTGAAGTGCCTATCGGTTTAATCTGGCTAGGCGTCGATTGCTAAATGAATATAGCATAATCAGTGTCTCATTTAGTAAATGCATTCACATTTAGGCCTCTAAATCGAGTTGCTTGGAGCTGTATCTGTCTTACTAAGCATTTTCTGGGTCCAGAATGGTCAGGTCTACAAGCTCCTGGCTCAATAAATCCCACCCTAGAGACATAGAGACACTGAATCCAGAGTCTTGTGTGGAGCGGTGGGGGATGCGGGCAGCTGCTGCTGCTCCCGAACCCCTCCTGCCTGTAGGACCGGATTGAGAACACAAAGCAGCCTTGGCAATACTATCGGACCCGGCGGGGGGGATAAGGGGTATAGTAGGGAAGTACTACGGTCCGTTGGGTTAGGCAAGGGTTCTAGTGTGAAGTACTGCTGCTTAACTAAGACGGCACCAACACTGCTGCTTTTGTTACATGGCGCCCATATTGCAGCACTGCTGTAAAAATGTCCCCCAGTAGCAATAACGGACCCCACTGCTCCAAAACCAACCCCCACCCTCCCAGCCCACCGGGGAAACGCCTGAAGCCTGCTATGGCCAGTCCAGCCCTCACTACCTGCACACTTGGGTATGGGGAGCAGAAGAAAGATCCTCATCTGAAGTAAAACAACCTCTGTCCTCTTTCTGCCCCTGCCCTACCCCCTCCCACTGCTGAGGGAAAAAAACTCTACTTATTTGCTTCAGCAAGTGAAAATATGTGTGGGTTTGTGCCCGTTATTTCCCAACACGTGGGAAAACATATGGAATTGGACTACCATTGAGATGAATGAAACATTCTGGCGGCATTTCTTACTCAATCGACTGAAATGCACAGTTATTATATTGTTTATTTTATTTTTGGGATCAATATTGGTCTCACAAGAGTATGGCCTTCGGCAGTATGTTACAAAATAACTCTTTATTTGGATATTTACCTTGCAGTGCATCGTGTGACAGTGAGCTTTAATGTCAGTTTGGTACACTGATCCCCTATGATGCACTTCGCTGCTTAACAAAATAAATGAACCTTTTGCTCTGGCATAAGCTTTAATAATCTTTCAGGAAAATGGCAAGCTGCGTATGCTGATCATTTCTGAAGAAGAAAACGACCTTCATGGGTGTCAAATTATAAACCAAAGTCGCAAACTTAACTTCAAATTTGAACTGAAAGAATGCTGAAGTTGTAAAATTCTGTTGATTTTAGTATGTACCTTTCAGCATTTTGTTGTTTTGTCATAAATTTAAACTCAGTTGGCCAAACCGTATTTAGAAGGCGCTGTTTTGCAATCCTCCTGTTATCCTTTGTATTACTGTCTTGTGCTTTTGTCCCACTGCGCATTTAAACCAACATCTATCTGTACCTGACACCCTAACTGTACCCGAAATCCTCACTTACACCTTAAACCCTGTACAGACAGCACGTGCATCCTACACCACATACAAGACTAGGACCCATTACACCGTCTCCTTTGCCCAACTCCGTACACCACCATTTACTCCCCATACATCTAGCTAATTACATTTCAGTGCGCACATTGTTGGTATCCATGCTCCATCTTGTAAATAGTTTCAGGGCCTTATTTATGAGAAGTGATGCATCACTGCGTGAAAACAGCGATGCGTTACTACTCAGTGCGCCCTCTTTGCGACATGATGGATGCATCATATTTATTGTGTGACACATCATGTCGCAAGGAATGAGAGATACGTCAGTATTACTGACGTATCTGTAGGTGCAAAACTAACTCATTGCTGGGGTGTGTCTGAAGACAGATGCAACTCCAGCTTTGTGTCCTACAACATGGGGCAAGCACCATGCGAAGGGCCTGCGTCAGTCTGCGCCTTCCAGTCTTTTACCTCAAACCCTTTTGACAGCTAACGCAAAGGCAGGCACACTTGCACCATGGTGCAAGGGGTCCTGTATTGCATGCAGAATTGTTTTTGTGCAGAAAGGTGCACCCTCATGCATAAAAAAATCATGCTAAGCATATTCCTCTTCCTATGTGTGCTGCATAATGCAGCACACGTAGAAAGAGGAAGAAACAAGGAGAAATAGAGATATTTCTCCTCGTTATACCTCTCCTAGGAAGGTGTAAGATTTAGGCGCATCCACAGGTGTACAAATTCTCGTAAATCTGGGGATGCGTCAAAATCCATGGGAGTCGCGTGGGAACACCTATGCAACGCCCATGGTAAACCTTCCCAGGGCAGAGTAATGCAGCGCAGCGATTTGTGCTGTGTTGTGTTACTCCAGATTTTTTAAGCCATTCAGAACCACGCAAAGCCACTTTGCATGGCTCCGTGTGGCTTTAAAAATCTGGAGTAACTTTGTGCCTTAAAGGAGATGGCTACTGATTGGATGATCTAACAGCAACCTTTCTGGCCAAAGTGCTGGACTTAACGACAACTAGCCAGCCTTATGCCTTTTATGAAGCAAACAATATCTTGGACCCTTATCTGATTTTTGAGAGGCAAAAGCACTGAACTCATTTCGCTTTTAACAGGGATGAACCTGAGGAATGTAACAACAGGGTCTGTGTTCTGCTTCATTTAAATGGCATGATTAATCTTCCCCTTCTGACCTATCATCCTAGGCCTATGGCATCACAGGTGCTTCCCTACTCTCTGGTGTCCTGTCTGCATGACAATCACAAGTGATTTCTGCTCCTCCTTTCTAATCCGGCTCAAATAAGTTCCTTGGAGTGTATCCCATGGTTCATCCATTTCCCCAATACTCATGAATCTGATGATCCCATTAGCAAAAACACTCTGTCAATAACATATCAGTCTGCTCATTTATGCTGATGACACCCACATTTGTATTTCAGCTTAGCTCCACAAAGATCATATTTATTCTTCATATTCACAATGTCTTTTCCCAAACAAACCCTAATGTCAGCCAACCACCTGTAAATAAATCCCACAAATGAATATTCTTCTAACTATCTTAGAATCAACACCATGGGCCCATCATTTTTGGTGCTTTTCCATGTGAACCAGCTTTACCCTGTTTGAGTTGGAAAAGAATGTGTGTTTTCTTGGCAGAAATCTCATTCTCTAAGAAGTTACACTTTTCCAAACTCTGTATTATGTTTCACTGTTAATTACTTGTATGTACACATATTATTTATATATACGTTTTCACAGGATCAAATACAAACAATTTCATTAATCACAAATATATTTAAAAAAATACATTACACATCCATAAAAAGATTTTAAAAACACCCATCAAAACATATTTCAAATTCAAATTATATGAATCAAATTTGGTGAAAAGAGACTTAAATAAGGTAATACAGCCTTAGGCTCTCTACAATGGGGAACAGCTATCCAGCGCCTAGTGTTTGTGCTCTGACCCCTAAAACATGTAGAATGTGGCTGATCCCTGATTGGCAAATATAACTCCCCGCTAAGGTCATAGTATATGGTGTATAAACTACACCCATGACAGTACATATTGTGCCATCCACCTGTCTGAAAACATGACTTTAGGCTTGCCATAGTAACCTGATGGCTGCAGTGTAAAATCTGCAATGGACCGTCTTGAAATAACCCTTTTTAAGAGGCAAAAATTCCTTTTCAAATATTAGTAGTTTACCACTCTTTAGGCCTTTTAGCCCACAAGTTTGGGCGCAAGATATTAAAAAGTGGGACACGTATAAAATGTGTATATCCATGTCCATACCGTGACAAAGCCCAAAAAGGTACTTTCACTGCGGGAGGCCTAGCTGTCCTATATAGAAAATCAGACTACATATTATAATATTAATTCTGTATGTCAGAATTGGTACCAGTTAGAAATGAATTAAAGCATTTTTGTAACAGTCATAGTTAATAAAAATCTAATACAACATATTTTTTTGTAAACATTAAGGTAAGGAAAAGTACCTTTTAAAAAGTTACAGTTTCCCTGGCTGAGGTTCCTAGCAGCGAATTTGCATGCATTCTCTAAAAAATCTCACCATTTATTTGTCTTGAATGAGGTGTTAAATGCCTCCCAGGAGCTACACAATAGCTCACTGTGAATGACTGGGAGTCTGAATGGACAGAAATGACACCTTTGAGCTCAGCAGATGGGTGGGTAGTCTGTTATCCAGTTGGAACCACAATGTAAGATCCTGCCTGACAGGTCTGTTTGAGCCACATATAAATCTTTGGTACAAGGAAAAGGGTGCAAACAGGATGCTAGAGCAATTCTTGTTTATCCCCTGTCCAGTGCTGAGGGACTCTGCGTTTGTCTTACTAGACCTCTGTCTACTAGTTTGTTGTGGGAATAGGGCCGACTTCAAACTGGATTTTAGTGTTAGTTGATGCTATACACTGATGATTTCCATAATCCATTCACCTACACATTCCCAGTCCAAAGAGCTCAACTCTAGTGTGGATGAAAACCTTCGCCATTTTGAAAATGCCCTGGCAATTGGCATTTTGGGCCTAATTTCAGTAAGGAAAACAGGAAATACTGAAAACATATGTAGAATTGCCCCTGGGATCTTTTACCCAAGCCAGAATCAGTCATGTACTCACCACCTTGTTAGACACCTCAGTTGCCACAGCCACCTTCCCTGAGGACTGGAAACATGCTGAAGTCAACGCCCTACTAAGGAAACCATCAGCGGACCGCAGCAAACTCAACAACTACCGATCGATTCCCCTGCCCCCGTTCCAAGACAAAGTATTGGAAAAAGCCACCAGCAATAACTCTCCTCACATCTAGAACAGATACTCCTACTTGACTCCTCCCAATCCGGATTCCGCAGCTACCATAGTACTATGGCAGCCCTCATCACTGCTACGGACGACATCCAATCCATACTCAACCAAAGAGAGACTGCAGCTCTGATCCTCCAAGTACTCTTGGTAGCCTTCGATATGATCTCCCACCACACACTCATCACTGGGCTGCACAACATGGGCATCCAAGGAGCCGCTCTCAGATGAATCCTCTCTATCCTCCCCAGGACGCAAAAAGTCCACATTCCCTCCTTCACCTCTGAACCCAAGGAAATCTTCTGTGGAGTACCCCAAGGATCCTCACTCAGGCCCACCCTCTTTAACACTTCTATGACATCTCAGGCCAACATTGCCAAAACCCACAGACTCAACACCATATCCTATGCCAAGGCAACACAACTCATCATCTCCCTCTCCGAAGACACCACCAACACCAAGACCAACTGCTACAAGTGCCTGACAGACATTTTAAACTAGATAAAGGACTACTGCCTGAAGCGCAGCTTAGACAAGACAGAGGTACTGATTTTCGGAAACAAAAAGTCCCCATGGGATGCATCCTGTTGCCCCTCAGAACTCGGACCTACTCCTACCCATGCTGAGCAAGTTAGGGACCTGGGCATAATTCTGGACAACAAGCTAACCATGGCAATACAGGTCAACTCCGTCTCTTAGTTCTTCATCCTCTTCATGCTTTGTAGGATATTCAAATGGCTACTCCAATGCTCAAGCTGTACCATCACCTTTTCTCTAGCCGACTTGACTGTGGCAACGCTCCCTATAAAGGGAATGCATCTCACCTCTTCTGACGACTAGAGTCCTTACAGAATACCGCAGCCAGACTCGTCTTGGCTCTCCCTAGACAAACCCACATCACATCACCCCCTACCTAAGGGGATCTACACTGGCTCTCTGTACAGAAAAGATGCCATTTCAAGCTACTGACAGGGTATCAGCACATGACCACCGTGGGCACCCAAACATCAGCCAGGTAGTGCTATGTCTGCTTACTGAAACCACACGCCGTAGCTACAGACAAGCTTTATTTATCCCAAGATATAGCCCACCAAAAAGCAAAATGTTTTATACACCTATACCTGTGTAGGAATTGGGCCTAGATGTAACCTAATAAAGTAGAACCCCATAGAGTAGGAGTAAATATCACTGGGTATGAGATCAACACCACAGCACTGTTCCTTTTCACAAAGTCTTGCGATATTCAAACTGAGTTAGACAGGATGCACAGGTGGGGCACCATAGGGGAGGGTACTGTTTGGTCCCTAGATTTTCCAGAAAAAAAGGTTTTTGAAGGCAGTAAAACCACTACACCAGTGCATAAACATGTTCGCTCCAGCATCCATCTGTGGTCCCAGGGTGGCCCTTAGCGTATCTGGGGCAGTCTTCTTTAATACCAAATGGACCCCTGGCATTGAGTTCCAGTGCAGAGCCATTCATCTCGAGGATACAAGGGTAAATGAGTCTTGTAGGGAAAGGTTGAATACTAGCATAGATACCTCATCCTAGGGAAATCTAGGATGCTGAAACATATAGGTACACATGGCTAGAGGGGTAGGGACAATCCCTAATTGTGTGAAAACTTCCACTGTATTACTTGTGTGGCAAAGAAACTATCCTGCTTAGCCCGAATGAGAATTGTGGAGCAATAATGCACGTACCAGACATCACTGGGGTACCTCCTTGCTGATGAATATATACTAGCAATGTGGCTAATTTGCTTACGCTCTGCTAGTTCCCGGATGTCGGATCTCTGTGCCCTTGTAACCATACACACCCCAACCCTTGGCATTCCTGGTGAAGACCTGTCCAAGTTGGTCCAACATCTGCTAAAGAAGAAAACACTATTATCATCAGGCTTGAGAAAAAAGACCTGTTGATTATTTTGGCTGGGCTCATTACAAGAAAATTCCGGAAGAATTCAGACAATCAAGTAAAAGCAGGAGGGTCCATACCCTTATTCACCCTGCAAACAAAGGTGAACACCCACTGGTTGCAGATAATCAGGTGGGAAATGCTGTAGATGATCAACGATACTGAGCTCAGCCTAAATGCTATCAAGGAAGAACTAAGAGTCATTTACCTCATAGTGATGCAACATCGGTATGTGTTAGACTTGATGACCACGATGCAGGGAGTGTTGTAAGCATAGATCAGTGCGCCCTGCTATACTTTTCTACCCGGTAACAGCCGAGACAAATGGATGGAACCTCTTGCCATCCAAGCATTGCATCGTCTACAAACTGACAGGAAGAAGGAGTGAGGTGCCCCTGACCAGGACTGCTCAGTATATTGGATTTCCAGGCTCCCTCTTGGTGGGTGACCCGACTGTGCATGTCATTGCTTCTGATTGTCATTTTTGTGCTACTTTTGTGTGGTTTCCTACAAGTGGGGGTCTCCTGCTGTAAAATAGCCCTCAAGAAAATTCAACTAGAGGGGGAATTTTAATATTGGAAAATACGATGTCAATATATGCCATGATATATGTATGTATAACAATAAACTCATATTACTATTGTAGAATCCACCTGATATGACCTTCCCATCAACCGCGAGTCCGAAATATGTGGTCAGGCAGGCCCTGCAACCTAGGCCTGAATAAACTGATTGACAGACGACAGGTGGGTTGATACATCACCACGTGCAAACTGGAAAAACCTAGATCGATCCAACAGATAGGCAGCAACACCAAGGTCAAAGGAGATTGGCCGGAAGGGTTCCCATATCCTAAACACCATAAAGTTAGATGCCACATGACGAAAACTTAGCCAATCAGAACACAGCATGCACACTACACGCAGTGATTATGCGCTCCCCATCCTGGAAATCTGGACACGTTCCTATTGGCTTGCATTGTGTCCACGCAAGGTCGAGACCCACCTGTGCTCCATACCAGGTAGCCATATTTTTGACTCCGTGACTAGGCCTGGGTTTCTTTCTCTAAAAGAATGTACAAATTGTTTTATGAAACTTCTTGAAATGTATATCATAATGGCGAAAACAAATGTACTTTGATCAGTCTTCAGCCCCCAACTATGTCACTGCTCCCCCAGCTGCAGCGTTTAATTAAACCAACTGTTCCTGTTTTGCCAAACACCTCTTTTATTCTGTCAATGTCAATTCATATTTGAGCAACATTTGGAAAATGTTTTGCACTGGGACATAATAGAGACCCATACCTTTCTAGTTGACGCCATACATTGAAGACACCAGGGCAATACACATAAGTTATGTTATGTTATGTTATGTCATGTTATGTTAGGATGTCTTGTAGAGCGCGCAGCTGCCCCAGCAATGGGGCGTCCCAGCGCTAATAGCAATAAAAGCAGCTGACAGCGTGATAACCTATCATGACAAAAGAAAATAAAAAAGACCAGTGGGCTTTTACAAGCCACAGAGGCAAACAGAAGGGCGTGGTCTACAAAAAAAAAGCTAAAGGAAAGGAAAAAGATGTGTCTTCAGTGTTTACCAGATAGCTAGCCATAGTCCGGATATGTACAGGGAGGGCATTCCAAAGTTTAGCTGCCACTGTGCGAAAGGAGCGCCCACCTGCGCAACCCCTCCTGACCCGGGGGACAACTACCAGGTATTGACCCACCGAACGAAGATGGTGAATGGGAGTGTAGGAGGAAAGCAGGCCCGCCAGAATAACAGAGGCAGGGGGATTCAGGATCCTAAAAGCAAAACAGAGGGACTTGAACTCCACACGTCTCGCCACCGGTAGCCAGTGTAGCTGCGAATGGCACTAGAGGTGCAGCAGCGTCCAGGCTTGCCAAGAAGAGTTGTGGCGGCAACATTTTGGACTCATTGCAGTCTCAAAATCTCCATCTTGTTGGCCCCCAAGTAAAGCGAGCTGGCATAATCCAGTCTCACCATCACAGATGCTTGGACGATCATCTGTCGCATGGAAGAGTAAAAAAAAACAGCAGAGGTTTGAGCCTGCGAAGAATACTAAAGTGTGTTGCCGCCACCTTCTTAGTTTGCGTTTGGAAACTAAAAGCCGAATCGACCCAAACACCAAGATTTTTCACCTCCTGTTTGGTGGCGGGTGCACAGCTCAAGGTGGTGGGCCACCACTGTTCGCTCCAAGTCTGTTTAAGACTCCCCCCAGTCAAACTTGTTGTTCAAAATTGGGTCTCTAGCTGGCAGGGGTATGCACCCTGTCCAAGTAGGGAGCACAATCCTTGTCAGGGTAATACAGATACACACCCTAAATAAACCTGTGCTCACCCACTGATAGCTTGGCACACAGCAGTGAGGCTTGACTGAAGACACAATGTATAAAGTATTTGTTCAACACTTCAAACACTGAAAAAGTCAAAAAATCACACAAAAAGATACCACATCAGGTTAGAAATATAGAGCTTAATTTAATAAACAAAACAAGACAAAACAAAAAAAATCCAATAAGTAGAACCGGAGTTATCAATTTGTAAAGATTAGTTTGACATATACTGCTTAAAAGCATTAAGCACCAACCGAGGACATCCGATCGCACCTGACCGTCGTAAATCTGAGAGATCAAGCCGACCATGATGAGGCTAGTGTCGGATACAGGGACCAACCTTGTTCAGCTGAAAGAGTACCTTTGTGTAGAGGTTGCATCATCGTTGAAGACCTGATGCAAGGAGCAAAGGAGGTGATGCGTTGTCATTGATCAGGCTGAATGCAGGAGATGTGTTGGTTCCAATCCATGCTGCAAGAGATGCATAGTTGCCAAACTCCTCTTGATGTAGCGGATCCATTGCTATCCAGTTGGGGATGTCTTTGTCAACAGCAATGGCGATGTGTGAATTTGGAAGGAAAACAACCAGAAAACCAGCTTCCAAGGGCCCTTGACTGGATTGGCACCACTTGGCAGGGCAAGACTCACAGTTGGCAGAGTTCAGGGGCTGCCGAAGCGTTGTCTGAAGTCTTTGATGTCCCTGAGACTTCAAGACAAGAGGCAAGCCAGCAAGTTCTTAGAGACCCTTTTGATTCTGGGATGTAGAGATGCATGTACAGTCCTTCTCACTCCGAGGCAAGGAGGGCAGCAAGCAGCAGAGCAGGCACAGCAAAGCAGGTGTCCAGCAGAGTCCAGCAAAGTGACCGTCCTTTCAGCAGCACATCAGTCCTTCCTTCTGGCAGGATGTGCTCAGGTCCAGAAGTGTATTGAGTTGGTGGTGTCAGGGGTCCAATACTTATACCCAGTTGTGCGTTTGAAGTGGGGAAGAGTTCAAAGAGAGAACTTTGAAGTGCACAAGGTCTCTCCCTTCTTGCCCCTGCCCCAGACTCACTACAGGGGGGTATGCAGCTCTTTGTGTGGGGACAGGCACAGCCCTATTCAGGTGCAAGTGTCAGCTTCTCCCTCCCATCCTGCCCAGAAAAGCCCAGCAGTCTGGTGATGACTCATCAGGATGTGAATGGCCCAGCACGCACACCTGAGCTCTCTTTGTGTGTGGCTGTCTAGAGGGAATGCACAAAGCCCAGCTGTAACCCACCCCAGGCTTTTATTCAATGACAGTCAGAGAGACAGATGGTTTAAGTAAGTAAATGTCAACTTTCTAAAAGTGGCATTTTCAGACTTACATCTTAACATCCAACTTTACTGTTAGACCTGGCATCCTTGGCGTGGGTTTCCCCTGTATTTTTTGCCTTTGCCTCCTGTGTTTTACCATGTGTTGGACTTTGTTTTTGCTGGTCTAGATGCTTTGGGCACTTTGCCACTGCTGTTCAGTGCCAAAGTGAACTCCCTGTAAATTGTTGTTATGGATTAATGGTCCCACAATTGGCCTCTTTGATTTACTACTAGGACCCTAGTACAGTGCACTGTGTGTGCCCAGGGCCTGTAAATCAAATGCTGATGGTGGGCTTGCAGCAATAATTGTGCCACCCACACAAGTAGCCTTACAAAAGGTTCTCAGATCTGCCATTGCAGTGTCTCTGTGCAGTTCAGTACACCCATGTCGACCTGGCAATGTGCACCCACTTGTCAGGCACTAACCTTCCCTTTTCTTACATGTGAGTCACCCCTACGGTACGCCCAAGGTACCCCTGTGGGCAGGGTGCAGTGTATGTGAAAGGTAGGACATGCCCTGATGTGTGTGGAATGTCCTCATAGAGAAATACTGCCAATTTCGTTTTTCACTATTGAAAGGCTATCTGTCCCATAGGAATGGGGGTTCATTTATAACATCTTATAAATATAACTTTCCACAGGGACAAGATGGGAAGGTAAAGTTTAGTATGCCTGAACTCAGAATGTAAAGATGCATCTTTTAGTAAGTATGGTTTTTACATTCTGTGTTTGAAAATATCACTTTTAGAAAGTGGGTATTTTCTTGCCTAGCCATGCAGTGTGCCTCTGCTAGGTTTGGATATTGACTGTCTGGCTTTGGAGTGACAGACACTGGGGATGTGCACTCTGTTCAGACAGCCACTTGGGGGGGTTGAGGTGTGTTCTGCCTTTCCAGGGTGAGTCAGGGCTGGGCAGAATAGACCAGGGATACATTCAGAGTAGGGGGGCAGATTTCTTTCACACCTAAATGGGACTGGTCTGCCTCAGACAGTGCTGTCTCCACCCCCTGTCGGGCAGCTGCACCAGAGAAGACATAACTGGTTTTGGCTGGGGAAAGAGTTTCAATGCCACCAGAGAACAAAGTAATTTGTGCTATAAAAAGTGTGCCAAACACCACAGACTTTTAGATTACTTATGGAACCTTTGCCAAGGAAAAGATCTGGAGAATCTGAAGGAGGAGTGCTACCCATTTGTTGTGTGCTATCTGGGGTTGGCCTACAGTGGCTGTTTCTGCCAAGGAGCGGATATAGACTTTGCTCTGGGCTGTGTCTCCTGCTTGAGGGAGATCTCCAAGGGCTTGAAGTAGAGCTTGCCTCCTGGTTTGAAGTCTCAGGGACACAAAGACTCCACCACCAGCTCCTTTGCACTTCCTTGCTGCGAGTTCTGACCTGCAAAGAGGTGCCTGTTGCTGTATTGGGCCTCTGGAAATTGTTCCTGCTGTTGGGGGCTGGAAAAGAATCGCAACTTCAAAAATTGGACGCATCCGCACCTGTTTTTGATGCATCACCGAATCCCGTGCACCGATCTCTGAAGTCCGAGGTCACCTCACTGATTCTGATGCAGGCTCTGCAGTGCAGCTGCACGAAACAACACACCATTGACCTGTGGCTGGAGATTCCAATGCAGCACCGCTGCCACCACTGCATCGAGAAACCGACGCACCCCGATCACCAAGCATCACACTTGAGTGCCACATCTGCATGAACCCTGAGGCCACAGTAAGAAATGGACGCATCGCCTCCACGCACAGTAAGAAACTGACGCATCACCTCCCCTTCAGTAAGGAACCGACGCATCACTGCTCCTGCATGGCAGTAAGGCATCAACTCATCTCCTCCCCTGGAGTAGGGAACCAATGTATTACCTTCCCTGGGTGTAAGGAACCGACGCACCCCCTTTCCTGCGGCATCTTTTTTTTTTGTGTGTGGAAAGTGTCACAACTATAATTTGCTATGGACAAAACTGCTTCTACCTTTTAAAAGTCATATTTTGAGTACTGTATTGTGGATTTTTGTCATTTTGGTCTTGTTTGGTTTGGATAAAGATTACTTATTTTTCTAAACTGGTGTGATGTCCATCTGTAGTGTTTTCACTTTACACACTGCCTCTGGGAAAAGCCTGTTTGCTCATTCCAACACTACCAAGTGGGTGAGCAGGGGTTATTTTAAAAGTATATCCTCCTTACCCTAGGACCCAGGTTCCTTACTGAAGCATTTCAGCCGAATACTCCTAGACGGCAATTAAGATCGGCCAATACCAGCCTCCTCACCGTGCCACGTACAAGAACGGCCACTTGGGGAGACAGACGTTTCCTGGTGGCTACCCCAAAACTTTGGAATCTTCTGCCACATTCCATCAAAACTGCCCCGAACCTGATGAGCTTCCGTAGGCTCTTAAAAACGTGGTTATTTAACCAGTAAGAGGATGACTGATCCTAGTAGCTCCACAGCGCCGAGACACCCCAGGGTATTTGTTGCGCTATAAAAATTTCGTAAATAAATAAATAAATACCCTGACTAGGAAGAAGGGTCCCTATTTGGACAAAGGTGCAAACCATTGCCAACTGGAGACCCGCATTTCTAACAGTTACCATAAGTTGCGATTTTAAATTATGAGTCCAGAGACACTAAACTCAAAATATCTGTTTTCCTAATTGGAAATTACACATATAAAATGTAATTAGGTAATCTCAATGTAAAGCAATGGGGGAGATAGGCCTTGCAGTAGTGAAAACCATTTTAAGAGCTTTTCACTACCTGGGCATGTACAACTTAAAAGCACATGTCCAACTTTTTAAATACACTGCATCCTGCATTTGAGGCTGTTCTGGGCCTACCTTAGGGGTGACTTATATCTTTTATGGTTGAAATCTTTTATTAGGTTTTTCAAACAAACAATACGTTCCACCAGATCGGGCTGGAAGACAGCCCTCATGCACTGTACTGCATTCTTTAGCAAGTTGCTGTAGAGAATAAGAAGCATATATAAACGGAACAACACCCACACTATGTGGGAAACTGATCCCCCCTCCCCCCCCACCCCATTCCTTGTCCACCAAATGAAAAGAAAATATTCAGTGCTGGAATCCTGCGCTAGAAGTTCGGGCCCTACCCAATATCTTCCTGGGAGCCAGAGATCCGCAACAGGCGGAGGTACCTTGGGCAGGTGACTTCCCTAAGGCCAGAAGGGACCGAAAGGGTTGCCACAACTTTACAAACTCTGAACTCCTCCCCGCCATTGTCAATGTCAATTTCTCCAACCCCAAATCATACTATAGCCTGTGCATCCAGCCTTTAAGAAGCGGGATCTGGGTGGTGCGCCAGTGTGCTAAAACAATTTGTACTGCCAAACCCAGTGCTAGTGCCATCAGCCGGGCTCGGTTGGATCTAAGTGGGAAGGTTACCAGTTTGGGAGACCCAAGAGACCATAGGCTGGGAAGCTTGGTATCTGTGTATCTAGGTGCGTGTCTATCTCGTCTAAGATCTGAATCCAGTACCCCTGAATGTGCACGCAGTCCTAAAGCAAGTGTACCAACGTACCCACTTCCCCCCATCCCCGCCAGCAAGTGACATCTTGAGAGGGGTCTATGGAGTGAAGTCTTTCCGGGGTATAATACCAATAAGAGACAAGTTTGGTGAGAGTTTCTGTCAAACCTATGTGGTAAGCCGACTTGTATCTTTTAAAAAGTATGTTTTTGGCCTGGCAAGGGGGCTAACTTGCCAGGCTGTAATTGCAGTTTGCAACTGCACACACAGGCTCTGTAATGGCAAGCCTGAGACATGCATGAAGGGCTATTTAAGTGGGTGGCACAATCAGTGCTACAGGCCCAATAGTAGCATTTAGTGTACAGTCTCTGAGCAAATGTAGTGCACTTTACTAGGGGCTTATAAGTAAATTAAATTTGAAAATTGTGGATATGCCGATGTAACCATGTTTTAGGGAAAAAGCAGAAGACGAAATTATTCAGAGGAAACCATTCCAAGTATGCCAGGTCAAATAGTGTCTTCCACCTAGCTGAAAGTGGGGAGAGCTAACTAGCCCCCTGGGAGTTCTCTTCAATAAGGTAGAAGATCCTGCAGAGCCCATCAGCATTGATGTGGTCAGTTCCAGGATGGTGTTACATCTTAAAGCCCATTCCCTGTAGGGTGGTGGACCACCTCAACCAGTTTGGATTATCACCCCTCAACTGCATGAACCACCGGAGGGGCCTGTAGTCTACCTGGAAGTGAGTGCCAAACAGGTATGGCCTTAGTTTCTGCATCGTCCATACCACAACAAAGGCTTCCCTTACTAATGCACTCCACCTCTGTTACCTGGGAAGTAGCCTCCAACTGATGAAAGCTACAGGCTGTTCCAGGCCCTCTTCATTTAGCTATGAGAGCACAGACCTTACACCATGCTCTGAATTGTCTGTTTGAATAAGGAATTCTTTGAAAAAGCCAGGGGCATTGAACACAGGTGCCATGCACATGGCCTCCTTCAGCGTGTCGAAAGCATTCGGGAAGTCAGCTTTGTTAAGGGGTTAAGAATTGTGCCACTCCCCTTGACGACTCTTCTGTAATAACCAGTGAGGCCTCATTTCTGTCTGATTCTTGGGGGTTCCAAAGCCAGAAGGATCTCAATTGTGGTCTGAAGGGGCTGCACCTAGCCACATCCAACTTGGTGACCCAAGTAGACCACAGACCCCTGCCCTATCTTGCTCTTCCTGCCTTGATAGTTAGTCCTGCACTCTGCAGTGCCTGAAACACTTCCCTGGGGTGTCAAAGGTGGTCCTCCTAGCTAGACCTAAAGATGGCACTGACGTCTAGATAGGCAGAATTGAAGTTCTCCAACCAAGCCAGGATCAGGTTCACCAACCACAGGAAGGTGCCAGGGGCTTTCTTCAATCCGTGGGGCATGACCCGGAACTGGAAGTGCCCCTATAGTGTAAAGAATGCAGATCTCTCTTTAGCCTCCACGGGCAAGGCAACATGCCAGTACCCAGACGTTAGGTCTAACATGCTGAGCAACTTGGCAGTACCAAGCTGATATATGAGCTCATCAGCTCTGGGGATGGGGCGTGCGTCAGTCTTAGTGACTGCATTGACCCCACTGTAGTTTATGCAGAACCTGAGTTCAGGTGTGACACCTGGAGTTGCAGCCTTGGGGACCATCACCACTGGCCTGGACCAAGTGTATGAGGGCTCAAGTTCCGTTAATGCCAGCATCTCGGACTCCTCCTCCTTAATGCTAGCTCTTACTTTGTCAGACAACCTGTACATTTTGTTTTTCACAGGTGTGCTTTCCCCAATATCAATATCATGGGCACATCATGCAGTTAGTGCTGGGGTAAGTGAGAATTAAAAGGCAAACTGACCCAAAAGTTGGTGGCAGTCTCTCTGTTGATCTATGGTCAGTGTAGGGGAGAGGCTTATACCCTCTACTGACCCATCCTGCTCTTTGGAAAATAGGAGGTCGTAGAAAGGTTCACTCTCCTCTTCTACCCCATCATCAGTTACCAAGAGCATGGTAATCTTCAACCTCTCAAAGTGTGGCTGGAGATGATTAACAAAGAGGACCCTCATAGTGCTCCTTGGAGTTTTGATGTCAACCAGGTAGGTGACATCGCTCTTGCACTCCATCACCTTATAGACCAACGGTCTTGCAGAGCTCGGGGCTCAACGTGCTCCACCATTCCACTATTTTTGGCAAGGCTGAAACTCGACCAGAGTGGTATTCTGGTCATACCAGCAATTCATATCCTCCTGCCTAGCTTTCAGATTCTCGCAGGTGAGTTTCCAGAAGTGGACTGTTTGGTTGTGAAAGACCAGCATGCAGCTAACCACATTCTGCAGGGCTCTCCTGGGGGTTTGCTTCCAGTTCTCCTTCTCCAAACTGAGAGGCCCCCTCACAGGCTGCTAATACAGAAGTGCAAAGGGGCTGAAGCCAACCCCTTTCTGGGGTTACGTCCCTGCATGCAAACACAGACATAGCAGGAGAATGTCCCATTTATGCCTCATGGGTTCTGCTAGACCCATAATCATGCCGTTTAGGGTTCTGTTGAATCTCTCAACTCATTGGTTTGGGGGTAGTAAGGAGTGGAGAACTTGTAGCTTACCCCACACTCCCTCAACATGGCCTTCATGAAAGTAGATGAAGATAGTACCCCGGATAGATACAACCTCTTTGGGGAAACTCACAAGAGTAAAGATCCTCATCAGTGCCCTGCCACGGCGGGCGCAGTCACTGTCCTCAGAGGGATAGCTTCGGGGTACTGGATGGCATGGTCCATCAAGACCAGATTGGATCTGCTGCCCATGGCTGTCTTGGGGTAAAGAAGCCCAATGATGTTGATTTACACCCTCTGCTATCAACAGAAAGGGGATGCAGGGGGCCATGCCCTTCCCGCTTGTCTTGCCACTTGCCTAACAGATAGGAGAGGACATAATGTACGGCCTTCCTCATTAGAGGCCAATAAAAGTTGGTGACAAGCCTCCCAAAGGTTTTGTCTTGCCCCAAATGACCTGCCAGTGGCATATCATGAGCCTGGCCCAGTAGGAAGGTGCTCTAGCACTGGGGTACCACCAGCACAAGTGTTGCAGCAGGCTCAGGAGCATTAGGCTCACATTAAAGGAGACCATGCTCCCAGTAAGCCAGGTGCTTGCCAGAGAGGTCACCAGCTGCCTAGGCCTCAGCCTGCTGCAGCAGACCCACAAGAGTAGAGCATTCCTTCTGCACCTTGCGGAACTCCTCCCTGGTGTGATCCCCTTCCTGCTTCCAGTTGAACAGCTCAGGCAGGTTCCCATGTTTGGCCACATCCTCCCTTGTAGTTATCAGGGTATCTCCCTCAGGTTCAGCCTTCTCCCAGACCATGGGAGTCTCAGGAGCAAGTTTCCCACACTCATTGCCCTTCCTCTTTTTGACAGGTACCTAGGACATTCTTCCAGTCACAAGGTTCTCTTGACCGCCCTGTCGTGCTGCCATGAACTGTGTGGTCAGGCACACCCACTCAGGCAACTGTAACATCTCCAAGTGACACCTGAGCTCCACTTCATTCCAAGTGGTAAGCTCAAGGTCATTGCCAAGCTGAAAATCCACAGGAATGGATGGACTCACAGCTACCCCCAAGGAACCTGAGACCCCTCCTCCCCTTCAAAGGGAACCAGAAACACTTGGTAGTGGTTCTCACAGTTGTCAGCTGCAACAAATTGGTGAAGCACATTAAGGAATACTTGCTCTGAAACACCATACAACACCTGATGGTTGTCATGCTGGCTCCTGTGTCTCCCAGAGTCCCCACCCTCTGCCCATTGATGGTGACCCACTAGCTGAACTTCCTAGTATTGTCAGGCATGTGGGTTCTCTGCTCCATCTCTCTCTCACCCAAGAACACTAGGGTACCCTCTATGCTCTCCCCCAAGCCATCTTGCTGACACTCGTAATACTTAGGGTGTGCCTTCCCTACAGTCCTACTGCCAGGGAACCATTTCTTCTTCTACTCAGTAAAGGGAAGGGGATCCTGACTCAAAGAACAATTTTGGAGCTCTTCAAGGAACTCCTTGTTTTTGTCCCCCCCCTCCTTCTTTTGGTGAGGACCCTGCCTACCCTTGTGGTGACCCCCCATCAGATATCTTCATGTGGACCCTAGTGTTGACCCAGTTGTCCACCTTTATCAAGTCTCCTGGGGTTAGTGAGCTTAATATCAACAAGATGTTGGTGCAGATCCAGAAAACAAAGACTGAACATGTGCTCTTGTGCAAACAAATTACATAGCCCCTGGTAATCCTTTATCTTGCTGCCCTTCACCCAAACATCCAGTGCCTTGCAAAAGGGATCCACACAATCCACCCAGGTATGGTGGGATAGCTTCTGACTGTCCCTGAACCTCTGTCTGTGCTACTTCTCTGGAGTTAAACCAAACTTCATGATTAGGGCCTCCTTGATGGGGGGATACCTCATTCTGTTACTCCCCACTAGGGCCAGTAAAGTGTCCCACTCCTCACTCAGGATATGCCTCCAGAGTCTAGCTCCCCAATCCTCCTTGGCGCATCTGTAAAGCAGTTTCATAGGACTCAAACCATCTGTTTGTCGTCTTCCACCACAAAGTAAGTCACCACACCTTTGGTTATGTGGACCCTCAAGTCAGAGGGCACTGAAGAATTGCTGCCACCATCACTGCTGGACTCAGCCCGCCTTGCCTTAAGTCCAGCTCCTTCATACTGAGTTCATGTGCCTACATGAGGTTTCTCTCCTCCATGGCCACGCTGTTCTCCTTTAAGACTCTCCCAGCCTTCTCTTTCTCCAAATTGAATTTGGCCAGGTGCAATTTTAACTTCTTTCCTCCCTCCTGTCCTCCAGCTCCTCTGGGAACAGGCATCTGGATGATATACTGGTCCCTGCCCTGGGGGTACCACTGCTCCTTGCAGGGTGTTGGCTTCCTATCCCACATGCAGTCCCAGACTCTCCAGTGAATTCTGGTCCAGCTCCTCACTAGCATCCATCACCGCCTCTTCCTCCTCTAGAGGGATACAGCTGATGCATGACAAGCCTCTATACAAGTCCTCATCGCATTTTGCAGCTCCACCTTCCTGGGGAAACCCTTAGTAGAAAGCTTAAACCCTGCAGAAATTCCTTGAGCTGGGACACAGTGTAACTCTCCAGCTTGGCCAGTTCAAATTCCATTTTTTGCAGATGTAGGACCTTTTATCAAAGACATGATTTAAGAAAAAAGCAAAAATGCTAATCAGGAAGAATAGAAAAATTAAAAATGTCAATCAGAGCATGAACAAAAAATGCCAGTGCTAATCAGAAACAATTGATTTGAATTGATCTTATATGTGCACGGTAGTGTACACCAAATTATTGTATGGCACTGCACAAACACAAGTCTTATCCTCACTGCTGATCACCAATGTTAGGAATTGGGTATTTAGCTGGCAGAGGTATGCACCCTGTCCAAGTAGGGACCACAATCCTAGTCAGGGTAAGTTAGATTCACACGCTAAATTAACCTCTGCTCACCCTCTAGTAACTTGGCACAGAGCAGTCAGGCTTAATTTAAGAGGAAATGTGTAAAGTTTTTGTGCAACACTTAATACAGAAAAACAGTGACAACACCACATGAAAATAATCCACTCCAGGTTAGTAAAATAGAGTTAATTTATTGAACACAACAAGCCTAAAATGACAAAAATCCAATTTGTAGAACAGAAGTTATGAATTTTTAAATATTATATTGAAATACAGTGCTCAAAAGCATAAAAGACCAACCGGGGACTTCCCGGGATAACCTCCTATTGCGCATGGCTGAATGGCAGTGCACAGAGTGGAGGAGTGTGGCTCAATGGTTAGAGTGGCAGACCCTGATGCAGAGTTCTGGTCCGGGACCAGGGTTCAATTCCCGCCTCGGCGGGTCTTGGGCTTATAATTCCTCGGACCTGATTTCTCGCCTTGGTGCCTATTCTAATCATGGGTCCCACGCTGCAACTCTGGACAATAGCTTGCTTAACCTCCACACCGGCCCCAACAGCGCTGTGGATGCCTGGCTTCACCCTGGGGGTGCCCAGCAGTGGACACTTCACAGGGAAAGCCAGGAGGGGTTCCACAGCGGTATGAGTAATAGCGCCAGGAAACCGCTTGGTGACAGTGCGCTCTACAAATACCTTGACATTTACATTTACATTTACAGCATGGGGTTGGTTGCCTGCGGGGGTCGGGCACAAAGCCTCACCGCTCCCACTGCGCTTGGCTGAAGGCTGTGTTCATCGTGGGTATTCCTGCCACTGGAGGGATGAACGCAGGGCCTGGCCACATTCCAGGTCCTGTAGCCAACCCCTGCTGTTTAAGCCCAAAATGCTATGTGCAGCACAGGAATGGCTGCTTCCGGGTGATAGTTGCAGGGCGTGGCTATAGGCCTCGTTCTGTTGCCCACCCCCAGCTGTGCACGGATAAAGGCTGTGTGCAGTGTGGGTTGACTGCCTGCGAGGGATTGTACTCTGAGCTTAGGCCACAGGCCAGGCTCTGTGACCAATCCCCCGCTGCGCACAAAGGCTCTGTGAAACATGGGTATGGATGCCTACAAAGGGGTTGGTAAGAGGGCCTGGCCGCAAGGGGGTTGGCTTTACATACGGTAACATAATATCACTTTGCTCTAAAAAGAAACAAACATAGAAATGTATTAACCCTTTACTGCCAGGCCTTTTCCCCTCCTGTGCCACACATTCTTTTGGCTATTTGGGGTAGTGCGCGCTGAGGCCCCTGCAACTTTTTGACCACATAAGGTATCCCCGCCAAATTTGCGTCCTTTTCTTCCAACATCATGGGGATTCTAATGGTACTCAGGGTTTCAGGATTCCCCTAGAGAGGTCACAGAAATGAGTCAAAATACAGCAAAATGTTTTTTTGGTGAAAAATGGGAAAAGCAGGCTGCAAATGAAAGCGTCTGGGTTTTTCCCTGCAAATGTTATAAAAAAAGGGTTTGTGGGGCCGAAATCACAATTTTCCCAGCTCTTAGGGGATACCAGACTTTTCCTAGAAACCCAACATTTTATACACAGTTTTGGCATTTTTCTGGGACATAGCCTGTTTTTGCTATTTTTTGTGCTTCGACCTCCTTCCAGTTAATGGTAGAAATGGGTACAAAAGCAATAATGGTTCCTGGGCAGCTAAACATTATAGAGAAGTAGACAAAATTCTAAATTCAGCAAGGGGTCATTTGTGTAGATCCATCAAGGTTTCTTTATAGAAACTAACAGTTAAATATAGGATAAATTAAAAATTAGTTGAAAAAAACAGCCTTTTGTGTCAACGTTTTCACCCGTAACTCCTTCTAATTATGACAGCTCTTTAAGAGCAATACACCGTTACATCTGCTGGACATGACTGGTTGTGGGGATATATAGGACTTGTAGGTTCACCCAGACCCAACGAACCCACAGCCAAAAACTGAGCAGCCACTTGCAATGGTTTTTTATTACGTACAGGGTATATAGCAATTATTCTGGAAAAATGTGTACATGGAAAAATTGGTATGAAAGACACCTATGTATTTCTGAAATAGGAACAAAATATAGAGTTTAGAAACAGTAGATATTTGCACATTTCCGAAATTGGGAATAGTCATACTCGCATGAGAATTATCAGCCATTTTTTAAAATGACTTCTTTTTTACACTGTTTTTTATTTGAAAGGCAGAAATACATCGTAAGTCAATAGGTAAAAACAGTTCCTTTACAAATCTGAATTACCCTAAGTCTCCTGATAAAAATGGTACCTCACTTGTGTGGGTAGGCATAGTGACCACGACAGGAAATGGCTCAAAACCCAATGTGAACACACCACTTTTTCACAATGAAAAATTACCCTTTTTTTGGCAAAGTGCCTAGCTGTAGTTTTTAAACCATAGCTCTGCCGGCACCAAGGGAAACCTATACATTTTGGAAAATTAGACAACCAGGGGAATCAAGGATGGGGTTACTTGACTGTTCCCACCAGGTTCTGTTACCCAAAATCCCTTGCAAATCTAAAAAATAGCCCAAAAAACATATTTTCCCCACATTTCTGTGGTGGAAAGTTCTGGAATCTGTGTGGATACACAAATTTCCACCCACCCCGCGTTCCCTAAAGTCTTCCAAGAAAAATGGTACCTCACTTGTGTGGGTCAGCCTAGTGCCCGCGACAGGAAACGGCGCAAAACGCAACGTGGACACACCTCAATTTTGCAGTGAAAAATGACCCTTTTTTGTCAAAGTGCCTAGTTGTAGTTTTCGAACCATAGCTCTGCCCTCACCCAGGGAAACTTAGCAAACCTATACATTTTTGAAAACTAGACACCAGGGGAATCCAGGATGGGGTGACTTGACTGCCTTCCACCAGGTTCTGCTACCCAGAATCGCTTGCAAACCTAAATAATTGCCAAACAAAACACATTTTCCCCACATTTCTGTGGTGGAGAGTCCTGGAATCATCGTGGATCCTCATATTTATACCCACGCTACATTCCCCAAAGTCTTCCAAGAAAAATGGTACCTCACTTGTGTGGGTTGGCCTTGTGCCCGTGGTGAGAAATGGAGCAAAACGCAACGTCGACACACCTCAATTTTGCTGTGAAAAATGACCCTTTTTTGGCAAAGTGCCTAGATGTAGTTTTTGAACCATAGCTCTGCTGGCACCTAGGGAAACCTAGCAAACCTATACATTTTTGAAAACTAGACACCCAAGGGAATATAGGATAGGGTGACTTGACTGCCTTCCACCAGGTTCTGTTACTTAGAATCCCTCGCAGACCTAAACAATTGCCTAAAAAACACACTTTCCCCAATTTCTGTGGTGGAAAGTTCTGGAATCTGTGTGGATCCACAAATTTCCACAAACCCTGCATTCCCCATAGTCTTCCGAGAAAAATGGTACCTCACTTGTGTGGGTCGGCCTAGTGTTCGCAACATGAAACTGCGCAAAACGCAAGGTGGACACACCTCAATTTTGCAGTAAAAAATTACCCTTTTTCAGCAAAGTGCCTAGTTGTAGTTTTGTAACCATAGCTCTGCCGGCACCTAGGGAAACCTAGCAAACCTATACCTAGACAACCAGGGGAATCCATTATGGGGTGACTTGACTGCCTCCCGCCAGGTTCTGTTACCCAGAATCCCTTGCAAACCTAAATAATTATCCAAAAAAACTAATTTTCCCCACATTTCTGTGGTGGAAAGTTTGGGAATCTGCGTGGATCCACAAATTTCCACCCACCCCACGTTTCCCAAAGTCATCCGTGAAAAATGATACCTCACCTGTGTGGGTCGGCCTAGTGCCCGTGACAGGCAAGGGCCCAAAACCTATTGAGGAGACATCAAAATTACCTAGCACAAAACAGCCTGGTTTTGCAAGGGAGGTCCCATGAGTACCCAGAATGCCCTGCAAACCTCAAATGTAGCAGAAAATATCACTTTTTTCACACATTTGTGTGTGGGAAAGTTGTGGCATCCCCGGGCTTACACAAATTTCCTACCACCCAGCGTTCCCCCGGGTCTCCCGATAAAAACGGTGCCTCACTTGTGTGGGAGGCCCAAGTACCCGCGACAGGCAAGGGCCAAAAACGTATTGAGGCAACATCAAAATTGCCTACCTCAAAACGACCTGGTTTTGCAAGGGTGGTCACCTGGGTTTTTGGCCCGATGCTCGGCGGCCACCTAGGGAAACCTACCAAACACACACATTTCTGAAAACCAGACACCCGGGGGATTCCAGGGAGGTATTGCTTGCATGGATCCCTCAACGTTTCCTTACCCAGAATGCCCTGCAAACCTCAAATGTAGCTGAAAAAAATCATTTTTCCCACAAAGTTTTGTGTGGAAAAGTTGTGGCATCACTGGGCTGACACAAATTTCCTACCACCCAGCGTTCCCCCGGGGGCCCGCACCAGAGGGATTTCCCAGGGGATGTTCCATGACGAGCTGGACTCGTCATGGGCACAGGAGCACTGTGTCCCATGACGAGTCTAGCTCGTCATGGGCATACAAGGGGTTAAAAAAACAAAGGTGACAACCTAACATTTTAAAATTTCTGATTACTATAACTCATGCCCTCACCATACACTGCTAATTACCTCTCATATTACATCACTCATGACATCTATGACATGGTAATGATATTACTATATTTGCTATTAAATTATTGATAAGAAAACTGCATGAGAGAAAGTTTAGCACTTTTGTAACACAAGTGTTATCTTCACTTTTACGATGTACTTGTTGGCATGCACTGTGTATTCTGTTAAAATAAAATGTTTCTAGAAAAAGGTAATATACCTAAAAATACATCTGACTCTTCTGATTGCAGAGATCTATGGTGTTTGTTGGTTGTCCAAAAACATGTGATTCCTATAAACCTCACCTGAGCTACAACTTACAAAGACTTTTCATTGTGTATCGACTATGCATCAATTCATATTATCTCATACTAAATTAATGGAAAATATTTAGGAAGGACATCTATGCATTTTTTAAATGTGCCCAAGGCAATATGTTCAAAAATTGTGGTAATTTGTACAACTCTTAATGTAGGGTTACCCATAATGTCATTAGATTCAGATTGAATGTTCAAAAACGAGTTCTTGCTGTCCACTAGCTTACATTTGGAGGCCAAAAATGGAGAGAACTGTCATTGATAATAATAAATGTTCTTCTATTCTGTTTCCGCACTTCTCCCAATAACATTAACACCCCAGTTGTGTGGGTGGGCCTATCTTCAGCTACAGGAAAGATCCCAAATTGCAACAAGGAGTCATCAAGATTTTGCCATTGGAATTCACTCTTTCTGGTGATGTGGGTAGCTGTGGTATTTGGACATGAGCACAGCTAGCACAAAGGGAAACCTACCAACTCTAAACGTTTCTGGAGACTAGACATGCAGGGGAGTCCTTGGGCTTGTGACTTGCATCATTGCGACTACGTTTTCGTACCCATAATTCCCTACACTCAGTCTTCCCAATCTAGATAAGTATTTTATTTGTTTGTCAACCTTGTCAGGAAAGACCCCCAAAACACAACAAGCAAAGATCAGGTTTTTCCTTTTGGAATTTGCTTTTGTCAATCCAACGACAGTTTTTTTTACCCAGAATTCCCTGCAAACGTCAAACATTAGCAAAAAACATGGATTTTTCTCACATTTCTCAACAAAATTCCTATCAGCCAGCTTTTCCACACTTTTTCTGAAACAAATATTACCCCTAAGCACTGTTCCCTGTAACCTGCGCGCCTGCGCTCCCGCGCACCTCTGTTCTCCCGAGCCCGCAGTGTTGTGAGTAAAGCGCGTACACACAGCACATCCCGATAGAGCGTTCCTGCGCCGGAAGGAATAAAATGCTAATGAACTGGCTGCCTTTCTATTCTAAATAGTGCGCGGTTGTCATGCTGATTGTGGGCCTTTTGAAAGTATTTATGTTAATCACAGTGCCCATCAAGGGCTGCATTTAACATAAATACTTTCAAAAAGCAAACAATCAGCCCCACAGCTGCTCTCTATTTAGAAAAGAAATGCAGCAAGTTTACAATCAATCATCTGAAAGCACACGTTCGTGCTTTCAAACTTGCTGCATTTGTTTTCTAAATAGAGCGAAGCTGTGGGGCTGATTGTTTGCCTTTTTAAAGTATTTATGTTAAATGCAGCCCTTGATGGGTGCTGTGATTAACATAAATACTTTCAAAAGGCCAATATTTAGCAGAAATCACTTACTGTTGTTCTACAAGCTTCTCACACCCATTTGCATCACTCCTTGAACCTGGTAATTAATTGACCACCCACTCCCTCCCAGGTTTCCACATGCTCACTTTAAGGACCGCAGTGTCTCACAGGCGCATTCCACCAATGACAGGCAATTAACTGTGTTCACACCCAGTAAGTGTACCTTTATCACTTGCAGTCGTGCTTTGTCCTCGCGCCTTACCTGCTCTCATTTCTTGATTAGAGTTCATAAGTGCTTCCATATCAGCGCAGCTGCGTTCAGAATTTTTCTGTCATTCTTCACAACAGCGCCACTCCCTTCCCTGACTGTATCTAATTAATTATGAACTCCGAATGTTGCCCAGTTTGCAAGTGCACTCTTAACTGTCAGATCTGGTTTACTCTGTTTTTCTGACTACTAATTTTGACCCTCTGACACTTTTTCGTTTTCTTATTTACCTATTTTTTTAAATGACGATTTACTCTATGATATAAATTGTATGCATGAGCTAAATATGCAAATTTACTCAATAGGGAGCCTTTAAAATTAAATAGTGACTTAAATATGATAAATATGTCCAGGGATCAGACTATGGTATATTTATTATTTTTTCCTGTTCTCTCCCCCCACCTTCCAATAATTTTAGATTCAGCTTGCTCACCAATGTTTGTCCTGATGATGAACTCAAATAAATGATTTCAAAATGCTGTCGACCCCCAACAACATGAACTCCTTTTACTTTGTATACCTTTTCTAAGGAGTTCGCACTACTGTTGTCAATACAATGTTTTATTTTATTATACCTTCATTTTTCACACCACGCTGTCTGTCACTTATTATGTGAGCTCCGGAATACAATTTTTTTCGAATAAATACCTGTATATACTTGACCCTATGATTCCCTTTGTATATTACTTATCGCTCCCTTTCCAAGAATTAATTTCCCACACTCAATTGTTAGTGCCCCGCCCCCAGAGGGTCACTCCTGAATGGACCTTTAGGCCACATCAGAACCAATTTTGTCCATAAACAGCATAGAGAGGTGAGGTGCATTGTTGGTGAGTGGTGGTGAGGTAATTCATGTAGGAGGAGGAAATGGGGGAGGGGGAACCACTGTTGCATAGTGTGCGACTAGTGCTTGGGCCAGCCTTGGCTGGGAGTGTTAGCCCCCCCCTGAAGTTCAGGTCTAGTTGGTTCCCCTGATCACAGCATCCGTCATGGGCTGCATTTAACATAAGTGCTTTCAAAAGACAGCCCTGCATTTAGAAAAGAAATGCAGCAAGTGTTATATTGTGCGAACTCATCCCAAAGATATTGGAGCAATTTACATTATTTTTTATATTTATTTGGCCCTGGGACTCAAAACCATCTCTTAAGTCGGCAGCTCGAGAATTAAGCCACAACCTCTACCACAAGAGCAGAAGCATTTTTAATATTTTATACAGCTTTATGCCACAAACAACCAATGACAAAGCCAATAGTCCTGACTTCTTGTAGGTGTGTAATGTTACTTGTGTTATATATCTGGATACAATGACAGAAGAAGCTAAATATCAGTCGGGTGGCACACTATGCTAAGCACAGATTTTTAGCTTAATTGCTTTTAAGCCATGCCGATAATTGAATCTATCACGCCTCTTTGAGAGACCCCCAGTTTTTTCATCCTACTTAAAGCCCTGGTCCACAAGCACGGTCGGGCTCTTGGCGCACATAGCCTCCGCTGCAGTGCACAGAGACCTTACTTTGCCGCACACAGAGGAAAAAAATTAGAGGGAACATTTGCCCCTAAGTGTGGGTAGGCCTGTTGCCCGCATCATGAACCTACTAAAACTTGGACTATGTAACGTCAATATGGCAAAAAATAAGTCCTCACATGGTTACCATTTTTTAGTATATTCCTAAGATGTATGTTAGATCCACAAACACATGGGAGGCATCCTTTCAATCAGGACACCGAAGAGAGTCCAGGGCAGTGGGACCTGAATGGATTCCACTAACTTTTCATGTCCAGAATTCCCTGCATAGTCAAACTTTTGCTAAAAACATGGATTTTTCCTTACACTTCTGTGAGGAAATGTTCCAAATTTTCCAGGAATCAACAATATTCCTACCACCCAGCATTCACACACGTCTCCCAACAAAAACAGTAACCTAGGTGCGTGGGTATGCCTGTTGCCCACTACAGGAACCTGTCAAAACTTTAAATGGGAAGTTAATATGGTGAAAATGAGTTGTTCACATGGTTAAAGATTATAGTCTGATCCTGTGACGTGTTAGGTCCACCCACACATGGGAGGCAGTCTTTCAATGGGGAGAAATGTGGCAATTCTGGGTGGTAAAACTTTGCCTATAGGCTGCAATTGCCTGAGTTTTCTGTCACATAAATATACGGAAAATAGCCTTTTTGACCCAAACATTGATGTTCACAGGGTATTCTGGGTAAGAAAATGTGCTAAATTCCATGCAAGCCACACCACCCTATATTCCCCTACGTCTCTAGGTTTCAGAAATGCCCTCGGTTGGTAGGGTTCCTCTGCTCCCTGCTGACCCAGAGCCAAAATAGCACAGACAATCACCCTGATCTCTGAGAGGGATTGGAATTATTTTGGCCTTAATTTTGACATATGTGCTGGCAGAGTGGCGATAAACACTCGTTCAGTCTCGCCATAGGGAAGAAATAATGCCTAAGTGATTGTCAATTCCAATATAGTCTAGCGCCTCACCCCATCCCTTTTCTCAGTTTTCCCCCCTATGATAGGCTGATGGGCTTTCAATGTGTCATTCTGCCCACCCCATTGACTCCACCCCCACCACCACCATGTAACCGTCCACCTCCCTCTACCCCACGGCTGGGCATATTAGTATTCCCATTTATAGAATGGTCAAAAAACTTCATACTGTTTTTAGTAGGATATCGTACTCTCCAAAACACAAATTAGATATTAAAATAATATGCCCTCCTTTCACTTCAAACAGAGACCGTTCTGTTAGAATATGAATACATTATTGCTGTAGGAAAAGAACACAAGTATTTAGAACGGATTATAACAGTAGAAGCAATTCTATGGTGAATAGTGCAATGCATGCGTCATTTGAAAAATATTATTTGTCAAGTTTGACACTTTTCTCAGTTGTGTGGATGCTTTAAATAGCAAACGTATTACTGTTCTAGTCTATACCCTTCCCTCATAATGGTTATTTAGATCACTATGTCGTGTCGTTGTCCCTGTGGAGATGGCTTTTGAGGCCAATGTGTAAGTGAAGAAAATGACCGAATCTTTGATCTCTTTGGTTAAGTAATGCAGTTGTTTTAGAGTTCCAATTAAAATGTCAGGCAATGACGAGAAAAAAGGAGACCATTAATGAAATTTCATGTTAGCTGTAAAATTCTGATGTTATTCTCTGAATATGTCACCACCTTTTAAAAACTGCACTCTGCATTTACTGCATTCAGTTCATATCAATACGCTTGATAGATTATTCTAACGGGGAAAAGGGGCACGTAAAAAGGCTAGTTATAAAATTAGACATAATGCCCAACTGCCATGTATCCCTAATTTATCCTTAAAATGTGTGTGGCTTTTTAGGCAACAGTGTTTCGGGTGGGAGCACAAACAGATATTCTGACAATAAAAATATCAATTCCAGTATGCAAAGTATGGTTATCTAAACTACCAAGCCTGGCAGACGGGGTTGTGGCAAGAGACCACGTGACAAGCTTGCTAATGTGCAATAAAACTGTACTTATCTGTGCAGACCGAGGCACAGTAACCATTGGAAAATACCCCCTTTCTTGTCTTAATTCTGGCAAGCAAATTATTTTTCTACTTTTTTAGCTCTAAGTATCTACAAAAATAAGTGCAATACACACATGTTAAATGCTTCACTTGAGAAAAAGGTGCTTCTTAATTTCAATTAAAAACGTTTAAGCTACTATGAATCTTTTGCATGCGGACAGATACTCCTACTAAAACAATATTTTAATTGCCAGTGAGCTTAAAATGTTCTTCCAGACAAGAGTGTTTCCTGCTAGAAACTCAGGTGTTCATGGAGCAGGCAGGATGAGTTGGCCTTGCTACTATAAAAGAGGTTCATTCGGTGTGTGAAACAAGATCATGTCCATTTTGTCTTACAGTGCTGACTTTCCTTTATTCTATTCCATGCTAGTTCCTCATTCTGTTGTCCTAGGTGGGGGCCTCTTTCTTTTCATTTTTAATTAATATTTTCAAGGGCACCCTACTGTTTTAGGGCTCGGCTACAGACAGTTATTGCTGTCTTTTAGCATAACCAATGGCTACCATTATAATGTGCTTAATTTGAGTCGGTGGTTGGCAGTGGGGCCTGCAAGCACTCATTTCTGGGACCAGCACTTATTTTTCATCAGTCATTTAATGATAGCCAGAGACACACAAGTGGAAAGAAGGAGGAAGGGAAAGACATGAACACAGTCACAAAAGGAGAAACCTGCACGAGTGAGATTAAGGGGCCGTGTCTGGAGGTGAATTAAAAACTACACAGCCTGGTATTCAGCACACTGACATTTAATCGCATCAGCCATTGGCTTCTGAGCAGAACTTTGGGCACCAGCACTCATTCTATTACAAATTAAGCACTAGCAATAGGTAACATACACTTAGAATGGACTTCCTGCCTCAATCCCTGCTCCTCTTGTTAATTGTTTTTTTTTTTTTTTTGTTTTAAAATTTTTGAGAAGGGTCTGGCAGCTGCAAAGTGCTCCCGGTCCTTTTGCTTTCTTTTTTTGCTCCTCACACATGCTACGTTATCTTTTTGTTACATTTTAATATACCACTCAAATGTTAGGGAGGTAAATTGTAAATGGCCACCATGCATCACGACACATTCGCATACTGACCTCATGTGCGTATCAGTGGCCATGTTGAATGGAATTTCTTTAATTAGGCCATTAGAAGGTTGCAATCAACATGTGGACATGCATCTTGATTCATCCTTCTGACGGCTGAACCCTTCTCTCACTGCTATCTTTGTTCTGACCCCACTCCAAAAGTGAGGAACACTTTACTCTGCTAGTTTGTCCCTTATAAAATAACACCAACGCTCTATTTTTGTCCCTGTCCCACCCCACATGTCTGTGGCTTTCTTTGTTTTTCCTCTTCTAGATTCTTAATAACTTGCATCTCGGATTTCGTAGATCTTCCGTTTATGCTTTTAACCCACCGTACCCCTCTGCCTGTTCCTTGGAGTACATTTTTCTATTGTACGTCCCATAGAGCTCTCCAGACAGACTGACTTTTTTGTCAGTTAAGGAGCTTGCACGCCATTTTAGGCACCTTCTGACAAGAGACCACCAGCTCGAACTAAGGTTAATTCATATTCTTGATCTCTATTGTTAATTATTTATGTTACCCCCGGAAAGCCAACGCAGAATCACAGATTTCTGTGCTAAGAACAGCATCTGTTTTTCATTAAGAAGTGGGATTTTCATTCAAGTGGAATCCGTCTGTCTCGTCTGGCTTTTGTTCTGACATCTTCGATCATTCAAGGTCTCCGGAGCCAACATCCAGAATCCCATTGCACTCGCCAGGGCACCTTTTCAAATTGTTCTCTGATCTGTAGGCTTGGGCCAGGAATACTTTATTTTCATTTGTTCTGATTAGAGAGAAGATACTTTTTCACGGAATGTACAATGCAGAATACATAGAGAGAAACCGATGAAGAAAGAACGATGAAAGAAAGAAAATACTTCTTTTTTATGTGTTTTTGCAGTGGGTGTGAATACAAGCAGAAAGTTGTTGAACAACTCAATAGTTCCATGGTGACATCAGGTAACAATTATTTTAAGTCAGAACTGGTGAATTCTGCTTTTTACAAAAGCACAATACACTTTTCTGAACAATATAATATGGGAACAAATGCTGAGAACATTGTGTCTTTGAGATGATTTTGTAAGAGTGTGGAGAGCGTGCATGGACAAATTAAGAGAAATACATGTGCACAATCAATAATCCTGCTTGTGTAATGCTTACTGCATCCGGTTAGTAACTATAGTGAGCAGTGTGTGGAACAAAAAATCATGTATCATAAAACCTCATTTACTTCAAATGATGTTTAACGCTTAGCTATGACTTATTTACCAGAGGCCAAAAACTGGCGTAAAGGTGTACTGCTATTCATGATTGTATTCAGTCAGGTCCTGTTTAGTGGGAGAAGCGAGTACAAGTCGAACCGTGGGTTGCAAAGAAGAATCACTAGCATTATGAGAGATGAGAGTTTGCGCTGTCACCAAACACACACACGCACGCGCGTACGCACACACACACACACACACAAACACTCATGAAATGCAATGAAAAAAACAAAGGTTAAAGTAGCGTTATAGTTGGGTGAATTTCTCAGTTACAACGCTAACTTTTTAAACAAAAAAAAACCCAGAAATTCAGCTGTTATAGTTAGTAGCGCTAGCTAGAACTTGCGCCCTGTTGTGCACTGTTTATGAGCTCACATATGTCATCACTCATGACATGCTCTATGACATAATTTCTAACATCACTGATGACATCACAAATGAAATTATTGATGACATCATCCAATGAGTGTGCTAGTTTATTTTATAGTTTAGATAGTGGTGGGTAGATGTCATATTACATTTCGACCCAACTCTGTACAGCTTGGATTCAGCTAATGCATGCAAGTGTTTACAAAATGTGCGTCTAAGGCACCATAGTTGTGTAGAGGTATTGAGCACATTATGCATTGTTTTGTATAAGAGAAACTCTGTGTGTAGGTGACAGTTGACTAGTGTTCATTATGGTTTTTTGGTTCTACAGAAAAGTTTCCTACCGGAGAAAGATTCTACTTAGTGCATACTAACTTTTGTTAGCTGCTAGAGACAATCTTGTCAGCATGATAATTTATAGTTAACATAGAAGACTGTGTGTACCAGGAACCAAGATATGCACATTTTCTAGTTTTGCTAGAATTAGATGAGCTATCTGTAAAGCGTTCACCACAGTGTGATGGGTGTGGGTAGCACCTTCAGACTACGGTTATTTTTAGCAAATAGTGATTTTTGACTACGGTTGCTTAGAGAGTACACTGTTCTTAGTAGATTGTTTTCAGTATTCTTTGTTGCATTTGTTATGAGAGTTTCACTGTCTGCAAACAGTGTGATACAGAGTAAACTCTTTCCATGGAAAAAACGGGTTACAGTACCCTCTTTTCGACTCATATTAACTTCATTTAACAATGTAGGCTCTCTGAGTGTCAAGGGTTTGATACAGATAAAATATATCCATAGTAGGGTATTTGTTTTTGAGCTGGTATTTACTATTTTAGCTTTCTGGCAACAATTGTATAGCCATTGAACACTGCAGTCAATGGGTGTTTTCCGCATATCCGTGATCAAGTGTTAATTTGATACATGTAAGTGTAGGCTATAGGCTCAATGTTGCAAATAAAGATTATTTTCAACATCTAAGTGAGTTGATTGTGTGGTGGCAGTAATAATGGGGGTGTTTCTCCAGAGCTATTTTATGCTTGCTGTTAGGCGTCGAATGTTATACTAATTTATAGAGCAATATGTGTGAAAGTGAACTTTGGATGATGTCATCAGTGATGATGTCAAATGTATCATTTGAGGTGTAATCAATGATGTCATAAACAATGTCATAGTACATGTCATGAGTGAAGTCATATGTGAGGTCATAAGCAGTGCATTGCAGGGCGCAAGTTATAGTTAGTGCTACTAATTATAACTGCTGAAGTTCTGTGTTTTTTTAGTTTAAATCGTTAACGTTGTCAATGAGAAATTCCCCTAACTCTAACATTACTTTATCCTTTGTTTATTTCCGCAAATTTCTTGTTTTTAAAAAAAATAAATTCATTTATTTTGTGAGTATATGTATGTTAGAATGTCTTTATAATATCTGTTGTGTTCAGACATTATTTTAGTAAAAGAATGTTTTTTATAATAATAAAACAGGATATGGTTCACAGTTTGCTAAATCTGTAAAATATGTGTGAGTATTTAATAGATAAATATTAAAACAGAAATTGTTTATTTGCTCAGTTAGTGTAACTCTGATGGCAAGACATGTCACCAGCAATTTTTTTGAGCTGTCATTACTCTCTCAAGAGGATTGCAAGACACTTTTGGGACACTCACAAAATCGTAAAGTTGTTAATTACATTGTCATTTATTGTATATGGCTTTTCATCATATTCTCAGTTAGTTTTTAATGACAATCTATAATAGAGTCATGAATAAAAGATAGTCGGATAGATATTTATTTTTTTAAATTGATGACTCATGCAAGACTCTTGCAAGAGTGAGAGCACAAAAACACCTGCGTCCACCTCCTTTCACACCTCTTAAACGACGGTTGTGCATTTTAGGGTGTGCGGAGAGACTGGCCTCTCTGCGGAGACCGCTCTTTGTAATGACAGGTGTGTATAGTAGAGTGTGGGGAGGAAATGGCCTATCCTTTTCAGAACTTTCTCTCAATTGACAGGTGTGCCGTAGCATGTGTGGGAGGGACTGGCCTTTCTAATGAGACTGGGCTCCGCTTTCAGACCTCTTACTCAGATGGGTGTGCGTAGTAGGGCAGGTAAATGGACTGGCCTCTCTGCTGAGACATCTCTCTGTAATGATGGGTGTGCATAGTATGGTGTGGGGAGGGACTGTCTCTCCTTTCAGACCTCTCTAAGATGACAGGTGTACATATTAGATTAGATTCGATTAAAAGCTTATAAAGCGCGTGGTTACTCCAACAGAGTGTCCCCGTGCTAAGACATTCTTAAGTTGAAGAGAACAGAAACAAGGCCTAATCCAAGACAGCAAGTTAAAACCACTCCCTCAAAGGAGACGGAAAGAACCATGTTTTATGTTTTCTGTCGAACACTACTTCTGTAGGCTGCATCCTTAGCTCTAACAGCAGTTTATTCCAGGCATTCGCTGCTAAAAAACTGAAAGATCGGCCTCCTAAGCGTGCCTTATAAATCCTAGGCACTGTCAGCATAGCCGTGCCCACAGACCTAAGATTTCGGATAATTCTGTAGGGAGTGAGCAAAGACCGCAGATAGCAAGGTCCTTTCTCATTGAGAATCCTATGGCAAAAACACAGAGCCTTAAAAATTACTCTGTGCTGCACCGGAAGCCAATGTAGCTCCCTCAGGGCTGCCCCCACCGGGGTTCGCCTTGGGATTTTCAGAAACATCCGGGCAGCAAAATTCTGGACTTTCTGCTGCATTCTCATATTGCTCTTAGTGACCACTCGATAGAGAATATTGCAGTAATCTAATTGTGATGTTATTAAAGCCTGAATAATGGTCCTTTTAGCACCCAGACGTAAGATATCTAAGACTTTCCTTAGCATCCTTAGGAGGCCATAGCACCTACCAGCCAGGGCTGATATTTGTTCCGTGAAGGATAGTTTATTATCAAACCAAACTCCCAAAATGTTTATCTTGGGACTGGGCTCGGCCCTAATTCTTCTGGCCACCAGCTCTGACACCCGATTGAAGGCTGTTTACCAAAAACCATGATGTCAGTCTTGGCTGCATTTAATTGGACTCTGTAACAAATAAAGACCCAGTCCAAACGCGTGCTATTATAACAGTGACAAAAAGGGGGGTGTATATACTGGAAACCTACTCCCCAATACACTCTCATACACTTTATAAGGAGGTACTGCACTGTAGCTACGCTTAACTTAAAACACCTGTTCTCCCGGGCAACACCTCAGAACATCCCCTCACGATGAGCCAACAACAGGTTGGTCACATACGTCCACTCCACAAATAGACGTTCCTCATAGACGTGAAAAAATATGTGCGAGAAGCAAATGACCCCTCACGGAAACACCACCATCGGGGTAACTGGTATGTAATTTCCAGACAGGCCCCTGTCTCATCATCGGTGGTCACTTGCTTCTCAAAGAAAAGTGAGAGGAAAGAAAAAGAGTGTCCAAAACAAACAACATATAAAGTGACAAATGGTGAAGAGCAGAAAAATCTGCTGGTGACAAACAAACACAAATCACAGAGTGCTTAAAAACACACACTAAACACCAGTCCCTTAACCAATTTTATTCATAGGGCGGTGATAGTGTGCTCTTTAATGCTAAAAAGGCTGGTAGCTAATCATGCATACCAGGCACCTTTCCTCAGCCAGCCTAGTCGGTTGACGATTGCAAAATAGCCCAAGGATCAAGGGATACTTCCAGGCAGTACCCAGGACCTTGTAGAGACCTGAGCAGCCGGTATGAGTAGCGTGGCTGACTCTTGCATTTTTTAGAACTAGTGCCCATAAGAGTGAAGTGGCAGCAATTGAGTGCAGCCCTGATGAAACTGCTAAAGGTAATATAGCAGTGAAACATGTCGGCACTGGCAGTAGGTAATGGTATGCATGATTAGCTACCAGCCTTTTTAGCATTAAAGAGCACACTATCACCGCCCTATGAATAAAGGCCATGGGATACTGGGTCAAAAGCTGCACTTAAATCCAACAGAATCAGTGCTGCCATCCTACCTTCGTCTGCTGCTATTTGTAGCACCTCATATGCCAGGAGTAAGGCAGATTCAGTGCTATAAAGGGCACTGAACTCAGACTGAGTTTCATGAAGTATCTGTTTATCCTAAAAAAAACGTAGTCAGTTGGGAATTAAGAAACTTGTTTGCAATTTTAGTGAAAAAAGGTAGCAGTGATACCCATCTTACATTTTCTGAAAGTGCAGAATCTAGGGATTGTTTCTTCAATAAAGGAACCACCATTGCATGTTTCCATTTATTAGGAACCTATCCTGACATGACAGATGAGTTCAGAGCAAGTTAGTGAGCAATGGTGCAATCACTTCCTTTCCCCGTAGCAACATATTTGGAGGGATAATGTCCACGAGAGAGCCTGATTTTACCACTGACATTAGCTGAAGTATATCCTTTTCGCCTGGTAATTGGAGAATAATGCTTCCCTCCAGAGTTTTTACACTCTTTGGGGAATTGAAGATATAATTCCTACTAATTTCTGGGAATGCAGATAATATTTTTCTTTATTATTTTCGGAAAAGAAAGTAGCTACTTTATCCCAATACTCTAAAGATGCCGGCAGCGCTGCTGTGATTCGCTCCAGGGAGGTAAGTTCCTTCACAATACGAAAAATATTTTTAGGAGCGTTTTTTGCGGATTTGATTTTTTGCGTATAGAAAGCCCTCCTGATTTGTTTGTTGTAATGTTTTAAAGATTCCTGATATTTTTGCTTTTTCGCTGTGTGGGGTGACTACTCTCTCCTTTCAGACCCCTCTCTAAGATGATAGCTGTGGGTAGTTAGGGGCAGTGAAGGACTGCCCTCTCCTTTCAGACCCCTTTCTCAGATGGCGGGTTTGCATAGTAGGGTTTGTGGAAGGACTGGTCTCTCTGCTGAGACCTTGCTCTGTTATGATAAGTGTGCATAGTAGGGTGTGTGGAGGGACTGATCTCTCCTTTCGGACCTCTCTCTCAGATGACGGGTGTGTATTGTAGTGTGTGTAGATGGACTATCCTCTCCTGTCAGACTTCTCTCTCAGATGATGGGTGTGCGTAGTAGGGTGTGGGGAGGGACTAGCCTCTTCTTTCATACCTCTCTGCTGAGATCTCTTACTGTAATGATGGGTGTGCAAAGTAGGATTTAGGGGGGACTGGGCTCTCCTTTCAGATGTCTGTCTCAGATGACGGGTGTATGTTGTAGGGTGTGGGGAGGGATTAGCCTCCCCTTTCAGACCTCTCTCCCAGATGACGGATGTGCATAGCAGGGTCTGTGGATGAGCCTTAACTCTACTCACAACATGCTGAAGCCAATGACTATAAATAGTAGAGTTTGGTAAACAGCATCTCCATTAAGACTCCTTCCTACAGTAACACGTGTGCATAGCAGAGTGTACTCAAACATCAATTTCTCCTTCTTACTTTTCATGATCTCGCAAGTCTTTCAAGATTTAAGCATTTAAAAAAATATATATATCATTCTAATCATCACAGTACTTATCTTTTACCCACTTCCTGTTAACTACAAGGACCACAATATGCATTCCTACTAATAGAGTGTATGGAGAACTCATCTCCTTTTTACTATTCATGATCCCACAAGAGTCCCACAAGATCGTAAAAATTAGTTAAAAACAATATATAAATGTATTTTCTTCACAGTACTTTTAACTCTTAGACTCCTCTTCTCTAAATCGAAGAAGGGAGCATGCCTTTCTGCTGCCCCCTTGTATAGCTTTATTACTTCATTGATACAACACCTCCAGTTTTTCACAGTAAACATTAATGGCACCCATTTCATTTCTAGCATTCCAACAGCCAGCCAATCAGAGCGCTAGTGTGAAGGCTCACAGGAAAAACTGGCCTATTGACCAATCACAGATTTCCATCTTTGATTTGGCACTCTAGTGGGATACCTGCGGGACTCTTGTTAGCTCAACTACCAAAATACACAATTCTTTTTACCCTTAACATATCAAAAACTATTGAACAGATTTACACCAAATCACAAAAAGCACAATCTGTGGACAAACATCTAGTTTTCTGCCAAATTTGGTGTCATTCCATTCAGCAGTTTTTGCTGCAGCGTTGTCTACTGAAAAAGCATGGGGATTTTGCATTTTGGCACCACCTTTTTTTCACTGACCGTGCTGGGCAGATTAACCCAAACCTTTCCAGAAAGGATCTGTGGTGGATGAACTTAATTTTTGGAATGTTTTGTAGATACATAGATTTAGAACCTGTACCCTTTGTAGCTATAGAGACCCACATTTACTTTTTAGAGTCAATGGGGTCATGCCCCTCTCATCGGTATCAGGTGCAGTACACAACATTGCTGCCCCATATCCACATTCATTCACAACTCACTATAGAGATACTAGCTGAAAGAATCTGCAATAACAAGGAAATGCCTGTTCTACAAATAGACAGAAGCGTCACGCAGACCTACCCAGAGCTGATGTGAGAGTTAAAGGAACATGGAGAGATGTTGTGGTTCAAGTTAAGCTTCAGAAAATACCACATGCTAAACCTCTTTGTTAGACCTGGCATCCTTGGTATTGTTTTGCTCTAACCCTTTGCTTTCAGACCTCCTGTTTTTGCTGACTTCGTTTTTGCTGGCCTTAGGACTCTGCACGCTTTGCCACTGCTAACCAGTGCTAAAGTGTTGCGCTCTTTCCCTAAAGCATCTGTAACACAACAAGCTTTGCCCCCTCTCTCAATGACTTTAAACTAGGGACCAAATAAACATTGACTTTAAATTTAGTCTGGTATGTTTATTTATACCTTTTTTTTAAACAATTACTTGAAGTTTTTTTTGGCAGAAAGAGAATACAAAATACAAAATTATTAACAATCTTACTCGAACTACAATTCACAAGAAAACACTTACAAACTATACGGAAAGAAAAATTCAAGTGTTACATCCAACACACAATATACATTACAGTGCAAAAGATACACATTACAGTGCCACAATAATATAATATACAAAAAATTATCAAAAGCAAATTAATCTGTAAAGAGAGCCAGTTCAATACAAGAGCAACAAAAGCGTGAGGCAATTATATTTTTTGAAAAACACTAAATGTTATAGATAGCTCTTGCTGGATTTGCCGACGCGTTTCAAGTTTGGGCCAAAGGTGTCCAAACTATCATCAGGGCTCTTATTATTATTCTGTTAGGATGTAGAAAAACACGTTTTAATACAACCAAATGGCCCCTTCTACAACAATAGCACCGTTTGGATAGAATTAAAAGTACCTGAACGTTCATATGAGGTTGGCCTGTAGTGGTTTCTATTGTTTTTAAAAAAAAAGACTTATTAAGGAATTCATACCTTAAGTTGAGCGGTCTTGTAACATAAGGAGGGGGCGGAGGGATATCTTATCTTTAGATCCTGTATAGAAAATGCATGCCCGTTTGTCATGTATGGAGATACTTAAATAAATAAATGAATAGCCAGGTATTTAAATGATCGACACAATTGTCGTACCTGTCACGTTCTTCACTGTGGGGCTGCTTTTTGACCGTGGATAAATCTCCCATGTGCCTGTGTGAGCAATGCACTAGTGAGTGTATAGTTATTTATAAAACACATGCACGCATACATTAAGTCCTGTACGCGGAATGCAATTTAACTTGTACCTTCACTCCTGCTGGATGAGGCACCACCTCTCGCCCCCAGTCTACGGCCCCAGCCGGGGCTGTAGGGAGTCGGAGTCACTTTAATTTGTGAACTCGGCGTCTTCCGATCACGGATCCGTCGTAATCTGTAAAGACGCATTCATGATTACTACACGGGAGGCGCAATGGATGTTATTGTCAAAAACGGCCGGCGCGGCCGTTTGTTTTGCTCACCTCTGTCAGTCTTTTGATTGCGCTGCGTGAAAACGGTGCTCCTCGATTGCTCGCTATTAGTCTATGTGAGCGGCGGCCATTTCTGCCATACTTAAGGGGAGGCCGCTTTGGGAAGGGTGCATTCTGGGATTTGTGGTACGTGAAGTACAAAGTTGAGTATTGTACAGACTGAGCGCAATGGATCTGACAGTGCTCAAAAAGGAAACTTGAGGACAAGTTTCCTCAGGGAAACCAATCGAGGTAGTTTTCTCACACTGTCCAGAAACAGGATCAATTCTGGAATTTTAAAGTACATGAAAAACAAAGTCAAAAGTTTTGCGGGCTACATCGAGTGAATCTGATAGTGCCCACAAAAGGAATTTTAGTATGTGCACAAGTTCCCTCACAGATACTCATCAAAGTAATTATCTCATACTGTCTTGAATCAGAGCCAGACGTGTTGAGTCCTTTCTGATGACAGTGGGTCGTCTTAACAGTGACAAACCGGCAGTATGGCACAAAGTCTCAAATTCTTGACAATTCGGACATATTATTCAGGCCAGTCATAGTACAGTTGAATTTCAATATAAGGTAAGCTTCTTTTTCAAGTAGCATTTTTTCAATGTCCGCAGGGTGCTGTACGTGGCTCATTGTGTGTAACACAGTCCACTTGAAGTCATTCTCATTATGGGACATCTCAATGAAATGTTCTACCACCGGAGCTGTTAGTATTTTCTTTTTGATCCTTGATCTATGCTGTCCTATTCGGAGATTGACCTGCTGGTTTGTTTTGCCTATGTAGATCCTAGAACAAGGGCAGATCAGGGCGTAAATGACATTTTTGGTTTTACAATTTGAAAAACCAAGATGTTTCCATTTAATTCCTTGGTGTTGAAACTCAGTGACTTCAACAGTACTGCCACATGAAACACAATTACCACACTTATGGTGTCCCTCTAACGGTTTCATGTCCCATAATGCTCGGAGGTCATGTTTGGGTAGGGACTTTGGGAGATCTGCTCGCACAATTTGTTGTCCCAAACTACGGTTCTTTTTGTATGCGAAAATTGGACGTGGGAAGGAACATTCTAGGTCTTCCAACAGATGCCAGTTTTTAAGGACTGCCTGTCTAAGCTTGTGGGTATCAGGCCCAAAGGTGGTAACGCATACCAATCTGTCCAATTCTTTTTTCTCCTTAGTTTGTGATAAGGTTTCACGAGGAGTGAATCGCGCCCTCTTTTAAGAATTTTTCAAGAGTTTACGTGGGTATCCTCTATGGATCATTTCATTGCAGAATGCCTGTGCATGTTGGTCATAGTCGCCTATCTCAGAGCAATTTCTCCGAATATGTAACATTTGCCCATACGGCAAGTTAGCCTTCAGACTTCTTGGGTGGTAGCTTTTGTGGTGGAGGATGGTGTTCTTGTCAGTTGGTTTCTTAAACAAGGATGTTTTTAGTTTACCCTCCTCACAAGTGACCTCGACGTCCAAAAACGTCATTTTCGTGGTGCTTGTTTCGATGGAGAATTTGATATCAAAAAGTCTATTATTGATCCAATCATGGAACGCTAAGAGTTCGGTCTGGCTCCCCTGCCACAGGAGCCAGACGTCATCAATATATCTCCACCATTGAAGGATATTGTCCTTATACGGGTTGTTGTTGTCTACAAACAGGGTCTCGTATTGTGCCATGTAGAGCACTGCCATTTCTGGGGCATAAGGACACCCCATGGCAGTGCCCTTGATTTGCATATAAAACTGGCCATTAAATGTAAAGTAATTCTTCTGTAATGCTATCGCTGCAAGTTTGAGAATGAATGCAGTAGGTACCCTGTGCAGCTTTTCCCTTTTGTCTAAGAACAGTTCGATGACCTCTAACGCCTCTTCCTGAGGAATTTGTGTGTATAGGGACGTAACGTCCATAGTTGCCATGATGTGTTTGGATGAATCAAACTCAATTCCTTCCATCTTTGTTAGGCAATCAGTAGTATCTCTGAGATACGATTTGACCTCCGTCAAAAAGGGCTTTAAAAAGAAATCCACATACTTGGATAGTGGCTCTAAGCAGGAGTCAACACCCGACACAATCGGGCGCTGGTGGTTCGGCTAGGTTTTTATGAATTTTGGGGAGCAAATACATGACAGGTATACGTGGACATTTTTTATTCAAAAACTCAAACTCTTTGCTACCCAAAAAAACGTCATCTTTCCCTTGCATTAGAACATCGGTGATCAAACCCTGGATCTGTTTTGTGGGGTCCTCATTTAAAGATCGGCACCATGTGGTATTATTGGCCTGTTTAAGTCCTTCAGCGACATATTTGTCGCAAGGCCAGATGACGACCGCACCACCCTTGTCAGCCTGTTTTATGACAAGGGAGGGGTCTTCTTTGAGGTTTTGTAAAGCATGCAGTTCGCCCTTACTGATATTTGAAGGCACATATCTTTTTGATTTCTCCATTTTGTTGATAGAGGAGAGCATGATTTGCTCAAATGCTAATATCTGCTTTGGAATATTTTGATGTGGAACAAAATTGGATTTATTCCTCAATCCTGTTTTTTCCATATTTGGAGCAATTGGTTGGTTGAAAAAGAAGGCTTTCAGCCTTAATTTCCTACAAAACTCTAAGGTTTCTATTTTCAGTTTGGTAAAATCAGTGCGTTTATAGGGGACGAACTTCAAGCCTAAATTCAATAAGGATTCCTCTTGTTTAGTTAATATCCGATCAGATAAATTCACTACCACATTCGGTTTACTTAAGATTGGTAAAACCATTTCCGTGTTCACATTTGCCAAGGGGCTTTGGGCCTGGTTTTTCCTTGCTGGCCCCTCTCTAAAAAAGCCACCTGCTTTCTTGAATTATTGCCTCTTGAGTCAGGATCTTGTTTTTTGCAAAGTCGAGTTAATTTCTCAGACTCGTTTTGTTGCTTTGCATCGGTACTCAAAGAAATAGATCCAAACGGTGAAGAGGCTATCAGAGACTGGATATGACTCTCGCTAAAGGAAAGTGTATCTTTCTCTGCCATATTATTTGAAGGACCAAAGGTCCTTCCACTTTTTAAGTTCTCTTTATACCCCTAAATCTCTCGCGGATATGGTATCCGCTCTTAGCAGCTCATTAGCTCTTAGTGCACTGCTTTCCCTAAAGCATGGCAGCATTGGCTTATACTCAACTGGCATATTTAGTTTACTTGTAAGGCCCTAGTAAAGTGTCACTATATATGGCCAGGGCCTGTAAATTAAATGCTACTAGTGGGCCTGCAGCACTGATTGTGCTACCCACTTACGTAGTCCTTTAAACATTTCTCAGGCTTGCAATTCCAGAGCCTTTGTTTGCAGTTTAAAACCGCCATTTTGACCTGACAACCATTGCGACCGTTTGCCAGGCCCAAAACCTCCTTTTTAAAACAAGTCCCCTAGACAGCCTAGAGGGCAGGGTGCAATGTATTTAAAAGCCTATATTAGGGTAAAGTTGTATTTTATATTGCAATTACAAAAATGCCATTTTGAGAAAGCTGACATTTTCTCGTCTTAGCCATTTGGTGCTTGCTGCCTGCCTCCGGGTCACAGGACTGGGTGTAGTTGGCAGTTGGGGTTTGTGTATTCCTTCGAGACAGCCACACACAGATAATAGACAGTCACAAACAGATAATGGGGAGATTAGGTATGATTTGATTGGCCATCACTGTTAAGATGGGAAGAAAAAGCTGGGCCCAGTCCCACTTACACTTGAATTGACTGTTCCTGTCCCCACACAAAGGGCTGCATACCCCCTGTAGTTAGTCTTAAGCCAGGGCCAGTAAGGCAGGCCATCCCTGCACTTCAAAGACATGCCTCTAGAAGTTCCTCCCCACTTCAAAGGCACAACTGTGTATAAAAGAAGGGCCTCTGACATGAATTCTTCAATGCACTTCTTGATCTGTGGATTCTCTGTCAGGAAGAATGACTGCTATGCTGCTGAAAGGGCTGCCACTATGCTGAACTTATACTGTGAAGGAACTGCTACCCTGCTGTGCTGACGTGCTGCCTGCTTCCTTCATGCCTGGGGAGGAAGAACTAAACCTGCAACTTCATCTTGAACCCATGATGCAAGATTGACTCCCAGGGCTTGTTTGCTGGCCACCCAATCTGAGCCTCAGGGACATAAAAGGCTGTCCAACATCCTGCACCAGCCCCTGGACCCACTGCAGTGAATTCCTGACCCCAGGACCTTTCCGCTTGCACCGCAAATCGACACAAAGATCCATCAGCCTGACTCTTCGCCTTCAGCATCATCCACTTTGGGGACCACCACCGCAAAGCTCCAGCAATGCCCAACCGCGACTTCGGCATGCTCCTCAATCTGCACCTACAGCCTCCTGCAATGCTCTCCCTGCTCCATGTGGACCTCCTTATGGTGAACAGGAGTCTTGGCATGAACTTGGGAAAGTAAACTTCAGTGAGTCTAACCTGGTGACTGTATCCGACCCGCGCTCCATTGCGGTCAGCCCGAAAGTCTGACTTTGGCCTGGTCCAGCGTAACCAGATATACCCGGTTGGTGCTTTATGTTTTTTTTTTTAAGAACAAATTTTATTTTGTCAATTATCCCAAGCAATGCAGAGCTCTGTAACCCAGAGAACCCCTGCCACATATATTACTCAAACATGTTGCATTGACATTTTACATAAACATAATACAAAAACTGAAATTATAAGGAAACAAAACCCCCTGCACTGTCTTTACGTACCACCAATATTAATACACAGTCAGCCGCACATAAAAAGAAAACAGCATTCACAGGACCCAAGTAGTCCAGAACCACAACTCATACCCAGCTTATCCCTCAAGTGTCACATCTCTCACGACAGGGGGCTCTAGATCCAAGCCCCGATACACCGCCCACCTCTTCCAGATCTTATAATGCTTCATCGGGCACCCACGTGCCTGAAAAATGGGAACCTCCAGACCCATATTAAAGTCCAACCCATTTTTCCACGCTAACAGCGGAGGTGGAGCCCCAGCCTTCTACATACAGATAATGTCCCGCTTAGCCAGTTTAAAGCCCAGCATCATCAAGTGGTGCTTACAGATATTTCTCCCAACTTCCCCCATTACATCTAACAGCACCAAATTTGGGGAGTAAGGGAGGTCCCTCTCCAAAACCTCCGCAAGGCAAACCAGAACTCTTCGCCAGAACCTTTCTATTACCAAGCATTGCCAAATTGTGTGAAATAGAGTATCATCTTCTGAGCTGCAGTGCAGGCACACCGGGGACTCTATCAGGCCTGCCCTCCACAATCGAACACACATATAATAAACTCGGTGAAGATAGTTAAATTGGATCAACCGGAGACGCATGGCTATCGCCTCTCCCCGAGGGGGCGCAAGCACTTCCGTCTATTCTTCCTTATCCAAGGGACCCAGGTCATCTTCTCACCTTTCCCTAAGTTTATCTTGCGCGGTGGGGCTATTTGTCACCAGGGTTTGATAGGTTTTAGAGTTTTTCCGATCTTGTAGGTCCCCATAAATACTTTGGCTTCAACAGGGCTAAACTCGGGAAGAGACTCCAACGCTGCTACATTGGGAAGAATAGCATGTCTGAACTGCAGATATTTGAAAAATTGTGTTTGCGGCATCTGATATTCCCGCTGAAGATCCAGAAAAGATTTGAGAATGGTGCCCTGCATAACATTCCCTAGGGTAGAGATCCCGATATTATCCCGATCACGGAAGCCCCCTAGACCCGCAAGCTGCGGCAGCCCGCCAATAGACCACAGGGAAGTCTTCCGTGTCAACCTGCCCCACCACCCCATCCTGCGCGGGGCCTGCCTCCACGTCGGGAAAACTACACTTGTAGCGGACGGCAACGTCCTGCGAATAGAGGCTGAATACAGGATTGTGTGTAAAGAATAGGATCCCATCTGGTACCGTTCCACTGCATACACCGGATCTGAGCGGTCCCCATGCCGCTATTCATTCAAAATCGATAATTGCGAGGCCACATAACAGGACTGGACATCTGAGGTGGCCAGGCAGCCGCAATACGTGGACTGAAAACAAGACCGGAGGGCCACCATAGCTATTTTCCCATCCCACAGAAACTGTCCCAGAACTGAATTAACCTGGCGGAACCAAGAAGGCTTAACAGGGAATGGAGTTTTTTGCAGCTGACACAGCAAATGCGGCAACAAGACCATTTTAAAAATGGTCAACTGACCTGGAAGAATAAGGTTCGCAATTCGTCACGCACACATACCCAAAACCGGCTCCACATTACGGTCCCAAGGCTCGCCTGCTGAACCAGATAAAAAGACGCCCAGATATTTCATGCTTACTGAGGTGACCTGCACTGCAGAAGCCTGGAGGCCCAGTTCCACCGGATGCCCTAATGTCCACAACACGGACTTACCTGTGTTCATAAATAGGCCGGAAGTCTCCCCAAATATTTCCATTATACACAGCAATCTAGGGCCCATCCTATTAACTTTAGTCAAGAAGAAAAAAACATTGTTCGCTTAGAGCTCTATATGGTCTGATAGTCCCGACGGCCATCGGAAGCCCGACACTTGTGCATCAATCTGCACCCACGCCGCCAATGGCTCCATCGCGAGGGTGAACAAAAACGGCGACAGCGGGCACCCCTGCTGGGTGCCCCGCCCACTTAGAAAAGTGAAAGAGACCGCTCCCGTAACCCGAGCGACGGGTGAAGCGTATAAAGAAGTTTTAAATAGGTCAAAAAGTGCATGCCCAGATTCAAATTATCTAGGAGCACAAAAAGATATGTACAACTAAAGGAATCAAAAGCCCTGTCCATATCCGCCAACAAAAGCGCCGCTGGGACATCAGACCTCCGAATCATGTCTATGGCAATGTGCACCCTCCGGATATTGTGCTGTGTGTCTTGTTGAAGCATGAAGCCCGCCTGGTCCGTATGGACCTGCGAGGTGATATGGGAACGAAGGCGAGAGGCCAACACCTTGGCCAATATCTTGGCCTCGATATTCAACAGTGAAATGGGACAATATGAAGAGTGTTGGTGGGCCGGCTTTTGAAAAACAACCACATTGTAATGTCTTTAGCCCGTGGCAGGCCACCTGTAGAAGATGGGGTCCCAGTTGCGAGAAGTATCTCTTAAAGAACTCACAGGGGAATCCATTGGGCCCCGGGGCCTTCCTGGAACTCAGGTCACCCAACGCGGCACCCATTTCTTCCACCGTAAGTGGCAGATCTAAGGCCTCACAAGCTTTATCAGAAAGAAACCGAGGCAGAAAGTCTGTAATAAAATGGCAAACCATGTCCACCAGCAGGGACTCCCATGGGGCATACAAATCGGCATAGTAATGCGCAAAGCTCTCCGCAAGATCTAAGGGATCACCCAATGTCCTCCAATCCGGCCCCAGAAGCCCAGGCAGAACCAGGGAACTCACCGCCCCCTGGCATAGTCAATGGAGCAATTTGCTGGACTTATCGCCCCATTGATAGATTGTACTGCGGGATGCCAGCCACGCCAATCGGGCCTCGTCCAGTAACAAATTTGCTTGCGATTGCCTCACCACTATCAGTTGTCGACACGCCATGGCTCCCCCTCCTCTCTACCAGCGTGTTCCAATTCTAATCTTTTTTGGAGCGCCGCACAGCGGAGCAGTAGGATATATCCACACCCCGAATAGTCTACTTCATCGCTTCCCACAACGGCGCAGGGGACGTTACTGAGCGCACATTAACATCAAGATAATGTGCAATGGCCTGCCCCAAATGAGCCCTGTACTGGTCATCCTGCATATGCCAGGGGGAGAGACGCCAACAAAAAGGGGGCCTCGCAGGGCCTCGCCGCAACTTAAGCGCAACCGGGGAGTGGTCCGACTGACCCCTGGGGAGAATTTCCGCGTCTAACACTCTCCCAGCTTTGGCAGCTGGTATGGAAACATATTATAACTGTGAAAACGTTTCATGCACCACTGAAATATAGGTGTAGCCCTGCTCCTCCATGTGCTGTCATCGCCAGGAGTCCACCCAACCCAGGCCTGGCGCCAAAGAGCATATTTTAGTTGGTTGGCCCGCGTTTGGTGCTCCCCTCAGCGCCATCTATCTTGAGCCCCATCCATCACATCATTCCAGTCACCACCCTCTACCGCCACCTCGGCCGGAACGTCTGCCCACAAAGTCATAATGTGTTCAGCCAACATCCAGGACATTGTTTTCTAACTTGGTGTGGGCTCCTTTTGTGTGGTGTTTTCACTCTTTTACTATTTAAAGTGGTGCACAAATACTTTGCACATTGCTTCTAAGTTAAGCCTGACTGCTTTGCGCCAAGGTACCAGGGGTTGAGCACAGGTTAATGTGGGGTTTTCTTGTGCCTTACCCAGACAAGGATTGTCGTTGTTGCTTGACCAGGGTCCACAACCCAGTCGACCTACAACCACATTTCTCACACTCTTGATCCTGCAACCCCAGATAGAAGCCTTAAAAGCCTGGTTTCCTTTTAGCTGGGCCTCACACCAGATATAATACTTGGCTATACAAATAACATAATCCTTGGAACACATGGCTGAATTTATTTATGGGTCACTGGTGCATGTTTAGGGCTCGCGCAGCGAGATCCTTTTGTAGGCGGTTTCAAAATGTACCTAGAAATTGTACATGCTTATGCGTGTGCTTTTTCTTTTGTGTTATGGGATTGGCTTGTGCTTGCGTGTATTTCACAAACAGAGCACGCAATAGGCCAAAGGCGGGCACGTTGCTCCGTCCATGGCCTATTGGTGTCTGTTTTGAGCACCGACCGTCATGTAGTTTCAATTATCGTGCCCAGACACGGGCGCGATAATTGAAGCCACATATCTCGCTGTGGCGCGAGCGCGCACGCACCACTCCTGGGCTGTTTCTTTTTTGGATCCATTTCATGGTGAAGCAAGTAAATGAAAGAACCGCTGACACAGATTTTGAATTTACATTACTTCTTATTCTAAAGTCAGGATTTGACAGCTGGTATGTTATTCTGACTGGCTTGCTTTCTGCTATCAACACGAGCCTGAAGGCAGAGAGCAGTTAGTTGAAGAGTGCAGATCTCGATACAGTTTCTCCTAAGAATATAAGGCCAGGATTGATGCCTGTACAGAAGATAGACCACAATGCATAAGAGCATGAAGACTGAACTGACATACCAGGGCTGGTTCCAGGATCAAGCCAGGGCCAATGATGCTTGAGGACAGCCGCTGGCTCCCTGTCCAGTCCCAGAATCCTCTCGATGGTGAAGGAGCAGCCGGAGGGCTTGGGACTGCAGCGTGGGACGGAAGCTGCCATACACCGCAAGGGCTGTCGGGCCGGCCGGGCTTCCGGCTGCACGGCACCGAGGCCATTCTGAAGCGAGTAGGAGAAGCCACCGTAAGCTGGGCACAGTGCCATGTTCCCGCTGCACCTGCTGGGCCTGAGAGCACACACACCCAGGCCTTCCTGCAGGCCCGCCTTATAGCCATGTTGACAAGAAGCAGGGGCTGAGTTTACATCGTCATTAATTACAGCCCCCATTAGAAAGTTTTAGCACCTGAATGAGCACTCTCCCACCGAGGGGCGTGGGGGCTTAATTGTTTATTTGTTTGCAAGTAATTAGCAACTAATGGGGACACAAGAGGGCGGCGAGTGGGACATGGAGTGTTATCTCTGCCCACCAAAATGTCTACTTAACTTTCCCAGGCGGCCCGGCATAAACATCGCACCTCTCCATTATTCGAAATCATTAATGTTTAAAATAATGCCCTTTCCGACGTTATTCCCTAATTGACGCGCAAGCCACCTAATCATTCTAATATAATAGGAAATCAGTCAAGTCATAAATATTCTTGTTTAAGTGAATTTTCTTCCAATGAAATACAAAAAAGAATTTCTTAATGCTATTAGGGTAATCTTCCTGAAAATGCCTCTTTTCTGAAAATGCCTCTTTTTTAGGGCTCGCTTTTATTTTTGGTAGAATCGCTGCACCCGCGCTTTACGTTTAACATTAAAAGTGAAGCGTGGTGTGCCGTGATTATACCAAAAGTAAAGAAATAGATTTTTTTTCTATTTCTTTACTTTTGGTATAATCACGGCACCTGCTCTTTACTTTTAATGTTATAAGTATAGCGCGGGTGCCGCGATTATACCAAAAGAAATAGAAAAAAACATCTATTTCTTTACTTTTGGTATCATCGTCACGCCCGTACCTTACTTTTAACGTTAAAATGAAAGCGTTGGTGCCCCGATGCTTGTTTGCAACTGTAAGTAGGATATGAATTTGGATACACATCACACCTAAAGGAACAATCTTAAAGGTGTACTCAATCATCCCTATACCCACTAGCTTACTTGTCTTTTCTGTGGCATATGCTTTCAATAAGTAAATAACCACTGCACCACCTTGTCCTGGCCAGGCATTTTGGCTTTGCCAATGTTTATTAATTCATCTTGAACTTGGCTTGCTGTTTTCCGATTCTCTTCAGAACTCTGCTGTGGCATATGCTTTCAATATGAGTATAACCGCTGCATGTGCTATGTTGTAACCTGTTTGTGCAGCAGCCGCGCACCCAGCAGTCTGGGAACCAGTCCGGTGGCGGTGAGTACCTGCCATGTGTCTTACTGTCGCCCACACCTTCGGGCTCCAAGAATAGCTCGAGGGAGGGCCCTTGTCGTGGAAGCTGTGGTCGCCCGCTCAGCACTCCCCGGCTCCTCCATCCGAGCATAGCACCTTGGGTGAGAGCCTAGCTCTTGCGTAAGTTGGCGCTGCGCTGAGGGTGCACAATCGAGTCATTTACAATCACCTGTGGGAGGATGTGGCACCTGCACAAGAGTGTCTGTGGACTTTCATTGAAGTTGGTGTGCCTGGGGCTTTTCACACTAGTGTTTTATTTTTATTTTTGTGCAGTTGTTCTGCTTTGAACGTTGTCTTTTTTGGTCTTAATTGGAACTTACCATTTTCGGAGGTGATTTAAATGGAATTCCTCTTGTAAGAAATTCCAAATGTTCTTATGATGGATAATTGTGATGCATTTTCCGCAGCTCCTAGAGATTTACTTATGAGCTCAGAATCACACGATTTGAAGTCAAATGAAGTGCCAAAGCCAGGATTGGAACCAAGATTCCACTGAGTCCTTCACCCATGGGCGTAGGAAGTGTGGGGGCCGCGGGGGACATATCCCCCCCAGATTTTGGAGTGGGTGGGACACGGGGGACAAGGGTGGGGGGGACGAGGGGACAAAAGAAATTCCCCTCTCCCTTCTGTTATTCGCAGGGCCATTAGCGCGCGAAAGTGCTTCCTCATGGCCCTGTACTTGACCTGTGACCTCACCTGCCTGCTTTCTAAGAGGCCACCCGCCCTCTGCCCTTTGTTATTCGGCAGTAAGGCTTGGCCAGTCTGGGAAGGGCAGAGAAGGAACAAAAACGTGTGTCTATCTTCCGTCATGCCCAGTGAAGGCAAGGACAGTGTCCGCTTCCCCTGCTCTGCCTCTGTTTCCCTCCTCCCCCTTTCTCTCTCTCTTTATTTCTCCATCTCTTTCTGTCTCTGTCTCGCTCCTCCTTACATGGTGATTTCATGAGACAGCTCTTACCTACTCTCTCTTGCCTCTATTTTTCTTTATTTGTTCCCCTGTGAAATGGATCCAAAAACGAGCAGAACACTTTGGCTGGAAATGTCCTCATTTTCTGACAGGGTTCTATTCCAAAGTACAACCTCGGGACGGAGAGAAAAAAGAATCAAAAGAAGAAAAATAATTTCAAAACCAAATAAAACAATACAGAGTGGTCAGCAGACAGGCCAGATTGTTATTTACACCCATGCACCTTAGCGCTGCTTTCCAGAGTTTTCCAGTGAAGCGCTACTTTCTTTTTATCTTCTTTCTTTGAACAACAATGTTTCCTAGTATTCATAAAGGGACTGCAATACCTCGTTGAGGGGTGGACTGGAAAATGTTTAATATGAGCGTTTTCAACAGTTTTAATTATTTTAGCCTATAAAATGTGTACCACAACTCCGTGTTGAGGGATATGGGGGCATATTAGCAAGGGCAATCTTGCCACTTTAGCTGGACTTTTTCCCGCTAAAGCGGCGATATTTTTTAATACCCTATAAGCAAGCTGTCGCTAACAGCAGTTAGCGACAGCTCATAGGCGATAGTTACAGGTTTGGGGCCTGCTTTGCATGTCAGCGATATTTATCGCTAATGACATGCAAAGTGGGCATACCCAAACAGTTAGCAACTGAAAACATTCGCTAACACAGCTATCGCCTATTAGCAAGGTAGGCGAAGCGATAAAATCTAGAATCTAACACCTGCTAAAAGTTGACTTACCTGTATAGTCAATGGGGGGTGGATTATCACATTATCACATTAAGCCCCCATTGGCGTTAATGTGAAAATATCGCTGGATTTCAGTCAATCATAGGTGTGTAAATCTGTGTATAGGAAATGTTAAATAAAACTACAGGGTTGCCTTGCAACGAACTCCCGGTCACACTTATGGAAGTCCAACCTCCGGAGCTTTCCAGTGGTACAAGCTAGGGATGTAGGCTGGCACACAGTTGATGGTGAGTGGCTTGGCTCTCCTGGTTGGCCCCGCTTACCTTTTCTAAGTTCGGAATTAGAAATGTTTGCAGAGCTTTTTCTTGCAGGGTCCCTCAATGCTTTTCACTAGGCCGGATTCGGTGAGGGTTCTCCAGCTTGGGTTTCCGCCTACACCCAATCAAACTCTGGAAGTCGGACCCCTGGAGCTTTTCAGCCGGAGAAACCTTTACGACAGGCCAACTCATGGTTGATGGTTGTCGGATTGGCTGGCAAGAGTGAGTCGGTGCACTTATGGAGCTTTTTACCAAAGTTGCTCCAAACTTCTCCAAACCTCGGGAAGGTAGTCCATAGAACTGTAATTCCAGATTGTGCAACAGGCACAATCTTCAGTCCAGGGCCTGGTTGGTTCAAATCAAATTCCTCAGCAGGGACCCTTCTTCTCCCAAGTTTGTAGCAGCATAATCTGAGAGGCTTTGTCCCTTTCAGATCCTTATTCAAAATTCTTTGGGTCTAGAAGGAGGACACTCCTGTCCAATAAGGTGCAGGGCAATGCTCCAGGGTATGGCCACATCCTCAAGTGTGGCATTATTTTCCCAAAGAGAGCACAATTTCTCCCAAATTCATCATGGCTGATTTTCCAGCAGAGGGAGCAGAACTAACTAAACCAGCCTACAGAATGGCTTCATCTACCTAGGTCCACTCCCCTTACATCAGGGAATTCCTCCTTAATCCCCCCATCCGCTGTGGGAGAGGTGTAAATGAAAGTTATTTTACCAGCTTTTCTTCTTCTCTTGAAGAGCATTGTTTACTACCCCCCTCTTAGCTCTGGCATTCCTATGCCCAGCACCCTCTACTCCCAGACAGGCCTCCTAACTCCAGGGGTCATTTATCACCCCTTCAAGCAGCCAGTTCAATCCACTTACCTCTGACAAATCAAGGCAGGGCACTAGAGGGCTGAATTGTGGCTTGCAGACTAGAAAGTCGTATAACTTCTTGTCTGTCATTTTAGAATAAATTCAACAATACCACATTGTTGCATGTATAATTAACATTCTTCTGAGTCCTTTAATCCTAGTTGTATGGCTTTCCTTTCTCCAGTTATTAATTAATAACCTCTTGCAGTGTTAACCTATGGGCTGGGGATCTGTAATGGAAAAATTAACTGGCCAATTTTTCCAATACCAGGGCCTATATAAGGATCCCCTTTATACCTACAGGACCCCCCACCCCTAGGATACATAGGAAAGACTTTAGGGGTTCTGATTATATCAAAATATTGCAGATCCTCACTTCACAGTGCTCCTAGCACAAAAGCCGATTTGGGAAGCACTATACTACAATGTAGGCAGTGAAATGTGCAATTTCCCTAAACCCAGGGCATATAACACTCATTTTATAAGGGTCCTCCTTGTAGATTCCTGACCTCTAACCCCTGGGACACCTAGGGGGACCCCTGGGGATACCTAATATGCCCCAATATTGTAGTTTAGCAATTTATAAGTGCTCCAAACCCAAAAGTCAAACTTGGGCACAATTTGCATTTTAAAAGCAGTCCTCCAACACGGGCCTGATTTTAAACTGACCTCAGGCTACAGCAGTGCACACATGCAAGTGCAGGAAGGGCTGCTGGCCTCTAAACCACTAGGCCCTAATATATACTAGGGACTTAAAGGTAGTTTCAATCCTCATGCCCTATTATGTACTAGGGCCGTATAGGAGAGGTCATGTCAATCATGCAGGTACCCTAACCCATGGTGCACCCTAGTGTATGTAGGTGTTGTTACTGTATTTGTAAGTGTCTCTTTCAACATAGCACTGGTCCTGGGCCTGGTTAGTCAGAGGCCAGGGTCAGTCAGGTACCACCAGTACCAGTCAGCACAAAGTTGGAGAGTGCCCAGGGCACAGATGGCTTTGCAACACTAGAGAAGCACAAACCCAGAATTTAAAACATAACACAATGGTTGGGGGTTCTCTTTAATAATCAGAATTGATTTGCATCCTAATGAGTCCATTTTCCAACCTTAGGATAATGAAAGACTTGGTAAAAAATCATAACGTTCTAATCTCTACCTTGCAGTTCTCATGCAGCTCTTTGATGACGGTTAATAGCTCACTGTTCAATGTTAGGATTTTAACTTATAAACTGCAAATAGCAAAAGAATCTCAGACAAAAGCAGTAACTCACTGACCTATTTACATTATATGCATTTTGTGATCTGCGTGGTACAAGTTCTTTGCAGCAGGCATATGAACACATTGTGGCTACCTTACCACGAGTCAAAACTTCCAATAGTCAGACCTCTGATCTCTCTCAATAAAGATCATTAATCACCGAAGTTATCTTCACATTTTTTAAGTTGCCTGGAAATTGCTGGAGACCAGGAACGCAGCAGCAGGTACTTTTCAAACCATAATGCACTTACAAACATGATGCCCTCACCAGAAGTCAGCGACCTTTTTTGCTTGGTGCATGAAGATGCAAGATTCATATACATGTTTTTTTAACATTTAACATTTAACATTCACACAAAATACATTTAACATCCACATTTAAAAAGTACATTCCAATTTAGAATACAATAGTAAATGAGCTTTAGAAATGTACCAGGGATAAAAATGGCATTGGAAACTCAGTACATAATATTATAGAGAACAATTCAAAGTATTAAAAGGATAGTTATGAATGAATGGGAGAAACATCAACCTTTATACATTTAGGTGGATAGCAGTTTTTTCCTTATCTGCCACATAGCCATAATAAACTTAGCCACAGCAAATACAATATGAGGCAAAGTGCTTGTTTTTAGGATTCTCTATACAGACAAGTAAGACCTAGATCCCAGATTCCTGCATAGAGGCACCAGCCAGTATTTTCTGGGTCTATTGTAGGCAGGGCAGAAGAAAAAAAGATGAATTTCCTCCTCATCATACATTTGACATCCAGGACAGCATCTATCCCCCCCCTTAAGCCAGTTACAGGTGAAGGTTTTTATGGGCAAAGTGCCTAACCTCCACTGTATAAACAATTTTCTCGCTAGGATGAGGAATATTATGTCCATAAAATATTCAAATTCATAGGAATTCTTAAATTCCAGAAAGCGGTCAGTCAGAGTGCCGTTGGTGGTGGCCGACAAAAGGAGAGCCATACTAAATTCCTTATGGATTTGCACCAGGTTTTTACGAGAAATGGTTCGACACCCCTGCTCTGGATCCTCCCATGACTCCTGGAGTTTCAACCGATATAGTTCCTTTTTGACAAAGGCCAGCCATGGGATTCTATTGCGCTTGTTCAAGCTCATTACATAGGTGAGATCACGCCTGTAATGAGCGAGCTCGCTGGTGGTCCATAGCCTATGCCAGAATCTTAGTGGCTTTGACTCCAATTCTATAGCGATGGAAGGTAATCCCGCATCTAATCTTAGGGGGAGTGAGGGTGTGCTACGGGGAAGTGCCAAAAGGCGTCTTAAAAAATTATTTTCCACCTTAGCCAATTCACGTCCCGCTTTGTACCCCCAAAGTTCGCTGCCATAGGATGCAGCTGCTTTGGCTTGAGTTTTATAGAGTTCTAATGCCGGGCTTATAGGTTTAAAGGTGGAGGTGTTCACAACCTTTAAAATGGCACCTGAAAGTTGGCACAACTTCAACCGAGATTTTAATATTTGGGGGTCCCAGGAGAGATTCTCTTGCAATGTGACCCCCAGGTATGGAAAAGTTGTGACCCTTTCCAAACTGGCTTCGCCCAGGGTGGGATTTGGTCTAGTCTTTGGGGATGGGTTGAAGATCATAAACTTGGTCTTTTCAGTATTGATCTCTAGACCATGCTGTATACAGAAAAGACCAAATCCATCCATGATCCTTTGTATCCCCATCGGAGATTTGGAAAGCAGGAGGGTGTCATCAGCAAACATAACAGCTGGCACCATCCTGCCTGCCAAAAGAGGGGCATCATTGTCCTTAACGTTGTCCAAGTGGGATATGATATTGTTGACAAAGAGGCAGAACAGGGTTGGCGCCAAGACGCAACCCTGCCTCACCCCTCTGCGTACAGGAAACCTAGAAGACAGCGCTCCATCCCTCCCACACCTAACCTGTGCGTAGTTATTATCGTGGAGCCTAATCATGGCATGTAATATCTGTGTAGTAACACCAAGCTTTTTCAGGACCTCCCATAGTTTTTTTCGTGGGACCATATCGAAGGCTGACCTCAGGTCCACGAACACCATGTACAGTCTCCCCCCCTCTATCCTCACCGTTTTCCAGTACAGGAGGACGAGGCGGGAGATCTGGTCCATGGTGGACGTGTTTTTCCTGAAGCCAGCCTGCAGAGGACTCAAGATTTCATTAGCCTCCATCCAGTCCATGAGATGATCCAAGAGAAGACGGGAGAAGAGTTTTTGGGGGACATCTATGAGACTGATCGGCCTGTAGTTGGCCGTGAGCAGAGGAGAACCCGTTCAGGTCAGAAGCCACCGAAGTCATCTGCGGCGTTCCTCAAGGCTCCTCGCTCAGCCCAACCCTCTTCAACGTGTACATGAGCCCCCTCGCAGACATCGCACGCCAGCACAACCTCAATATCATCTCCTACGCCGACGACACCCAGCTGATTCTCTCCCTCACCAACGACCCCGCCACTGCCAGAGCCAACCTCCACGAAGGGATGAAAGGGGTAGCCGAATGGATGAAGAACAGCCGCCTGAAACTGAACTCGGACAAGACGGAAGTCCTCATCCTGGGATCCTCACCCTCCGCCTGGGACAATTCCTGGTGGCCCCCGCCCTAGGAAGCGCACCCAAACCAACAGACCACGCACGCAACCTGGGCTTCATCCTGGACTCCTCCCTCTCCATGACCAGACAAGTCAACGCCGTCTCCTCGTCGTGCTTCAACATCCTGCGCATGCTACGTAAGATCTTCCGGTGGATCCCCACCGAGACCAGGAAGACGGTCACCCAGGCCCTCGTCACCAGTCGTCTGGACTACGGCAACTCCCTCTATGCCGGAACCACCGCCAAACTCCAGAAGAGACTCCAGCGGATCCAGAACGACTCAGCACGACTCATCCTGGACATCCCCTGTCGCAGCCACATCTCCGGACACCTGAGAGACCTGCACTGGCTCCCGGTCAACAAGAGAATCACCTTCCGACTCCTCACCCACGCGCACAAAGCCCTACACAACCAAGGACCAGGATACCTCAACAGCCGCCTCAACTTCTACGCTCCCAAACGCCAGCTTCGATCGACCGGCCACGCCCTCGCCACCGTCCCCCGCATCCGAAGAGCCACCACAGGGGGACGGTCCTTCTCCTACCTCGCCGCCAAGACATGGAACTCCCTCCCGACCCACCTCCGCCTGACCCAGGACCACCTGGCCTTCAGGAAGCAACTCAAGACCTGGTTGTTCGAGCAGTAGCGGACCCCCCTCCCCTAGCGCCTTGAGACCCTCTGGGTGAGTAGTGCGCTATATAAATGCTTTGATTGATTGATTGATTGATTTTTAAAAATGGGCACTATCTCCGCCTCCAGCCAAGTACAGGGGATCTTCATCCCTCCCAAGATGGCATTGAAAAGGATTAAAAAATATGGGCCCCAGATCTCCGGATGGTATCTGAAAAGATCGCCGGCAATCTATCCAGTCCAGGGGCCTTCCCCCTTGATAATCTCTCCATTGCACCCACCACCTCCCCTAGGGTGAATTCCATAGCATTTACAGAGATTGATAGATCTCCAGGGGCAATATCGTCAATTGTGGGTTGTTCAATCTCTTGGTAAAGTTTGCCAAAATGCTCTTCCCACACAGAAGATGCAATATTTGACTCTACTGCAGCTTTGGGTTCTCCTGTGCCAAAATTAACCAGGGACCAGAATTTTTTTAGGTCCCTGGATTCGAGTGCTAGGGAAAGCTCCTGCCAGTGGTTCCAGTCCCACTCTGACCTTGCCAGTGCCAGGGCTGCCTTATACTCCCGCCTAAGTTTGACTACCCTACCCCTGTCTTTAGCGACTTTTATTGAGGCAATGAGCTCTGTTTTGGCCTTTTTACATGAAGAGTTATACCAGGTAGGGGTTCCTGGTCTTTTTACGTCGCAAGGGTACCACGGGATAAAAAACCTCGCCTAGAGCTCCCACCAAATTATCGTGGATTTTGCCCAGTTGCTCGTTGAAATCCGGTTGCCTGGGCAAGTTGATTAAATCCTCCATTTCTTCAAATTTGGGGAGTGCCACTTCATAAATCCTTTTTATGTTGTCTTCTGCACTAATTATATTCCCCCATTTAACCCTCCGTCTATTGGAGGTAAGAACCAAGTTCCCAGGGTCGCCACCTTGGTTGGGGGGAAGTAGCTCGCCTACAGGCGCGGGGTGTTTCATTACTAGTGACAGGGCGTTATGGTCACTATCTGTTCTAGGCACTATCCTAAAGTCCTGGACCTTGGGCCATAAGGAAATATTGACAAAAATATAGTCCAATCTTGATTCATGATCCCTCCTATTAAAAGTACACAGAGAGGGACTGTCGGACAGAGTTCGTCCGTTACAAGCCCTCACCGCGTAGTTCAGTGTGAGGGACATGATTTGTACCACAAGGGGGGACCAGGTCTTTGGGTGGGGGGATTGACAAGGTGGAACACCCCAATAGTCATCTTCAGAAGTGATAGCGCCCTCTTTTAGACCTTCCAGAGGTTCAAAATGACAATTAAAGTCACCGCCCATTACTATTTTACAATCACTAGAGAGTTGGCCCAGGAAGGACGAAAGGTCATCAAGGGTAGGTGATTCCGAGGCCACACTGACAGGGCGGGAATATACATTGACAATTGCCAAATTTACAGCATTTGGCCATCTGAGAAGCACGCACTGGATGTCCCGGGAGGACGTGGGCATACTCTCCACGGAACACCCAATGTGCGTAGCCACCCAAACCGCCAAACCCCCTGGAGGGCCTCCCCCTACCACTCCAGGTGGCCGGGATTTCAAAGACTGCATAGCCCGTTCTACTCAGGGGATCCCTTGCCCAAGTCTCCTGGAAGAGACAGATATCACTCTCTTCCACTAAGAGATCCCAATCCTCTGTGTGAATTTTATTTGCAATGCCCGCTACATTCCAGGACAGGAACTTCAAAGCCTCAATATGAGTTTTCGGTTCCTGCCCTCCGGATGGTCCCAATGGACTTTCCGCTACATCGTCCGCTGGTCGAAATGCGTGGCGACGAGCAGGAAATTCCACAGTGGGCTGCAAAATAGGAGTGGTGTTAGGGGCACGCGAGATTGGAGGTGTTGGATTACTGTCGGGTTGACTCAGGGGTAAAGTGGCTATGACCCCTCCATCAGTGGGTGGATTTAAAATACTCCCTTGGGAAGGTTCTAGATCTCTACTATTTTGACTCTCCCGTACGATTATAACCTCCCCCTGTCCCAGGGGTTCATTCTCACTATTTCCGTTGGATTACAAGGGAACACCCCTACAGAGTCAATCCACCTCGTCAAGGCAGGTATATCTGTTGGGGTGTACATAGTTAACATGGGCAGGGAAGATGTTATGCCTCGGCCTGTATCTTGTCCCATCCACAGCAAAGCCCACCCGTGTCCAACCTTCATCCCTCCTCACGGTGTGGGTTGGGACATTAGGGTAAAAATAGGAGAGGGGAACCAACTCAATGGTAGTATTACCTTGATTACCAAGCCAATTACAAATGTGTGTGACTACCTGGGGGTTCCTGAAGCTAACAATAATACAGTCCCCTGCTCTTTTTTTAGCGGTATACCCAACCCACGGGACCCTTCTGACCATAAGGACCTCTCCCTTTAGGTGCGGCGGTAGGGGTCTATGGATGTTTAGCCAGCTGAGTACCTTATTGCGTAAAGATTCATAGGGTTCCGTTACGCCGCTTGCCAGTTCAGGTGCCCCCATCAAAATTACAGTGTAACCCACCGCCTCTGGGGGTAAATGAACTGCCTTATGCCTGGATTTAGTGCCATCTGGTCTTTTAGAGCCATTATCCATCCCATTCGAGGGTCTCTCCTGTCTGGGTAAAGTGTCCGAAGTTAGTTGCTTCGACCTCCTAGGAGCAGGTATCGGTGGCACTAACCTGGCTGTTGGTACAGGTACTATTTGGCGCTCTGGTATAGGGCCATTGTTAGTATTTTCCCCAGGGGTAGCTGTCGTTGTAGTTGCAGCTGCAATCAGTAAGGTCTGATTACTATGTAAATTTAAATAACAATAACGCATACATGCAAACTGACTACATGCCTGCTTTTATCAATATTTCACTTCAAAACTATGCGACTGTATTTGTTTAACGGGCAGTGATGTGTATGTAAATGTAAATGTATAGGCATTTATATAGCGCACTACTTACCTGTAGGGTCCCAAGGCGCTTCGACCGCTGCGAAACCCTTCCTGGCTTCCCTGAGAGATGGTCCCTTAATGGGTATCTCCAGGGTGAGACCAGGCATCCCGGCGGTCTGGTGGGGCCGTTAGTGAAGATGAGGCAAGCTAATGCCCAGAGTTGCCGAGTGTGATCGCTGATCAGAGTGGGCACCGAGGCGAGAGAATTATCGAGTCCGCTGACACTGGTCCAGAAACCTGCCGCGCCGGGAATCGAACCCTGGTCCCGGGCTGTCCTCTGCTCTCGGGTCTGCCGCCTCTAACCAGTGAGCCACACTACTTCACATATAGGGTCAAAGGAAAGTCCACAAGGTTGTCCCTGTCCCCCCCAGAATTATAGTGTCTCCTATGCTCCTGCCTTCACCCCTGTTCTCGACAGCGCTTGGAGGCAGTCTAGCGCTCGTTCTGACATGTAGCCCTTTACGCTTTTAGTTCGTGTGATGGACGCACAGTTGAGGGGCCCACAGCTGTTCATTGACCCATGATGCACGGGCATCCATGCGCATCCTCTGGGCCAAGCCCCTGTGGTCCCAGTGAGCTTGGCATCAGCAGGCTGGCAGCAGGGTTCAAATATGCCACTTTAATGCCAGCTGCCTGCCGGGGGTCTCCAAGAGGCAGTGCCTCTGGTGCAAGACCCCTGGTGGTAACGAGAGGTTGGCGCAGTTGTGAGGTTGCTATTTCTAAGCTACTTTTTAAAATGAAAAACTTGATCTGTTTTGCCTGTCGGAGGAATTAAAACCTGGAAAAAATCAGATGGCACAATCCGGAGAAAGTTTGCTTTCGGGGGACCATAGAACTCCACTAAATTACAATTTGTGAGTAGTGGCTTCTTGTTTGAAGGTGGAGGTTGTCATGGAGTGAAGGCGTTCATTTGCATTTGGTTATTCCCCTTTCAGATGAAAAAATGAGCGAAACCCGGATATTGTCAAACATTTAACCCACCACTGGTGCAGGGCTGGGGCGTGTAGGATAAGAGGGTTAACCGGATGTGCAGTGAATGTAAGCCCCGTGTCTGCTGGGGCAGGGGAGGGGCGTGCAGGAGAGAAGCATTAACCAGATGTGCAGTGAATGTAAGCCCCGTGTCTGCTGGGGCAGGGGAGGGGCGTGCATGAGAGAAGCATTAACCAGATCTGCAGTGAATGCAAGCCCCGTGTCTGCTGGGGCAGGGGAGGGGCGTGCAGGAGAGAAGCATTAACCAGATATGCAGTGAATTTAAGCCTGGTGTCTGCTGGGGCAGGGGAGGGGCGTGCAGGAGAGAAGCATTAACCAGATGTGCAGTGAATGTAAGCCCTGTGTCTGCTGGGGCAGGGGAGGGGCGTGGAGGAGAGAAGCATTAACCAGATGTGCAGTGAATGTAAGCCCAGTGTCTGCTGGGGCTGGGGAGGGGCATGTAGGAGAGAAGCATTAACCAGATGTGCAGTGAATATAAGCCCTGTGTCTGCTGGGGCTGTGTGTCTCTGTGTCTGGGTGTCTCTGTCTGTGTGTCTCTGTCTGTCTGTGTGTCTCTGTCAGCATCCCGTTAGGCGACAAACTTTCTCTCGGGGGCAAATTTACAGGGTGGTTTGTGGCCAAGCGTGGCACCAGTGGGGGCGGAGTCAGGGGGCGGGGCTAGAGAAAAAAAAAACCTGTGACCAAGAGGTTGAACACAGGCCCCTGCAGTGGAGCATTAGTCCACTGAGCCACCAGACCCAGCATACACATATCTGTCTGTCTGTCTATCTGTGTCTCTGTCTGTCTGTGTGTCTCTGTCTGTCTCTGTCTGTCTATGTGTTTCTCTGTCTGTCTGTGTGTCTCTGTCTGTCTGTGTGTCTCTGTGTCTGTTTCTGTGTGTCTCTGTCTGTGTGTCCATCTGTCTTTGTGTCTGGGTGTCTCTGTTCATGTGTCTCTGTATGTGTGCCTGTGTATGTGTCTCTGTAAGTCTGTCTCTGTGTGTCTCTGTGTGCCTCTGCCTTTCTTTCTATGTGTTTCTGCCTGTGTGTCTCTGTCTGTGTGCCTCTATATCTCTGTCTGTTTGTCTCTATATCTCTGTCTGTTTGTCTCTGTCTGTTTGTGTCTGTCCGTGTGTCTGTCTGTGTGTCTCACTTTGTGTCTGTCCATGTGTCTCTGTCCGCGTGTCTCTGTCCGCGTGTGTCACTGTGTGTGTCTGTTTGTGTGTCTGTGTTTCTCATTTTGTGATTGTCTGTCTGTGTGTCTCTGTCTTTGTGTCTGTCCCTGAGCTATTGGTGTTGCATTATTTAGCAATGCCAATAGCTCAAACTTTAATAATGCGAGACCTATTGCATTGCAAATGCTTGTTTTGTAAGAGTTTGCAACCTTGGCACTCAGGGGCCTAGCATGGCTGGATGGAGTGGCAGGTTACTGAGATGAATGTGTTACTCAAGGTTGTCTTGTGCAAAGACCCCCAATTATAAGACAACTGCAACATAAGATAGGGGATTTTTCTGGGCTGCGATATATCTGAAGGTTTCTAGGCCCTGGCTGACCTGGCTACTGCTAAAAGGGTACTGGGGTTTCCAAATGTATCAAAGTACTCTCAAGTTGTCCAGCTTTGTTTTCTGGTTGAGTGGGAGAAGATGGCGTGTGAGGAGCAGGTAATTCTTTACTTGTCGCAAAAATACTGGTTGCGAATATCAAACAGTATTTTGTGAAATGTAAATAATATATTTTCCCTAACCTCCCTACCTCAGAGCATTCTACATGATCTGACCTCTGTTTTTACAACCTCTGCTTCTAAAATATTACGACATTTAATACATTTAAAAAATGTCTGCACCTAATGCTGCTTGTAGATGGGAATCGCCAGGCTTTAAGCATTTGTGTGATGACGGTGGTTCTGCCATAAAAAATGGTCCATCTGTGGTGTCAAGGAAAGGTACAACATTCGTCCTACAATCAGAGTTAACGCTAATACAACCCCAAGAAGGCTGGAAGTTCCTGGTGTACATTTGTAATTATGTTGTTGCAAGTATTCTTCAGATATGTACATGCCCAGACCAATTTCTTTTATATTTGAGTACTACTTTGGCGGTGTTAGTCAATTACATGAAAAACGAATAACCAAAGATTCCACTTATGAAACACGAGTGATTTATATAAAGGCTATGGTAACCAGTTTTGGGCTGTTTTTTTATTGTTTGATTCAGTGGGACCCTAAAGACCATGTTATTGAATAACAGCGGTAAGTATTGAGTGGCTGGCCTTGCAAAAATATTCTCTTCTCATATGTCCGTCTTTGATTTTCTCATACAGCATCACCTGTCCCTCTGCTGTGAAAGATTTTCGGAGATATGAGGCCTAACTTATCAAATATTTTTTCCATTTTCTATCAGAAGGAAGATAGAAGTTAGGTTTTCCAATATGGCCGTAGGTGTTTGTGAAAATATATAGGATAGAAAAAAGTAGTTCTGATTTATCTTTCTATTTTTTCGTTTTGTGTCCATGGGAAATGCTGATTGCTAAATTGAGCTTCGCGTCTTGGGATGTCGCTTTGAATACTGATGGATCTTCGCGTCAGGATAGTGTGTCGTCTCTGAACAGAGAAATGCATTTTGCACTCTCATTTTCGCATTTTATGCCTCATTTCCAATAATTCCCTCGACTGGAAGTCATAACTGGTGCAATATGGTATAAACATCTGTCTGGTACTTAGTGACCATCTGATTCATTGAATGCAGAAATGTAAAAATATCAAGTTCGAGAAGTGGTTAGTTAATGCTTTGAAACATCTTGCACAGACATGAACAATAAGGCTTACTTGGTCAGTGGGCACGAGGTAGGGGGTAGCTGGCGGTGGAGGTCAGTTTCAACCTGCTGTGTAGCTGACAGTGAGAATGATGCCAGTCCTGAGACAATCGCAGCACGGAAGCGAAAAAAGGTTATGCCTTGATTTCAAGTGTCTTTCTTCGTATTTGCTTGCCTGAGGTAGAGGAAATAACTTTTCAGAGCGCTGTGTTCCTAAAACATAATACAGGTGGTGACTTCACTGTTGCTTTTCAAGCGCACGTTAATGAGTGAAGAACATTGCACAGTGATATCTCTGCGACTGAGAAGTGCACTTTTTTGTTAGTGAGACGGTGTACTTTCATGATTATATTGTAATTTCACAGATGCGTGGGAAAATAAAAATCATCACATGGAGAAAAGAAGACAAGTTTTTCTTTCTTTGCATGTTAATCTGCCTATGTTGTGGGTGGAAAGTATCCAATTACATGAAGCGCTTTTGTGGATTGTGATACACTGCCAATTAACTGGGTGATAATGAGGTATGCAGATAATTATCCTTCATCCTTATTTTCAAAACGATCTACTAGGTGCATCATGCACGTTGCGTCATTTAAGTTCACAGTGAGGCTGGTCTGCAACAAATGCTGTGACTCACATGCAGTATGTATCTGAAGGAGACACGTTAGTGATAGATTTCTTACCTTAGACCAGAGGTCTTCAAACTTTTGGATGCCGAGACCCCCCTCTCAACATTTTGAGGCGTAAGGACTCCCTCCCGACAAAAATTTCTAAACCTGTAGGCAGGGCTACTAGAATTATGAGGCAAGTGAGGACCAAATTACGCGACAGGCTTGACTAAATTGTGTGGGAAGAAAATGTAAGTGATGTTATGTGATGCCGCGTATTTTGGGATAGCATTGCTTCATTATTTTGACATTTTTTACACGCAGTAACACTGAGGAAAGATTTCACCCCATCAGTACCCGTTTATAACCAAAATACAGCAATTAACATCAGAAAGATTTCTAGTCACCCTTTGAGACGGGCCTTCCACTCCGCAGGAATACGTGCTGCCACATTAGAAGCTCACCTGGCCCTGGCCAGGAGAGGCAGGGGTCCCTTAAAAACCTGGCGGTTTTGTGCAGAGTTAAGCAGTTTGCTCATGCAGCTTTCATCTCACCCCCTCCCTTTCATCCCTCTCTCCTCTCCTAATCACGGATCCTTCTCACACTTTGCAGGCCATTTTCTTTCACCCCTTTTTACAACATCTGAACATCTGAACTCTCCCGATCAACCTCTCACTTTAACAAAGCACCTCATCTCTCTATAGCACCTTTCTGACAAACATTTCATTTTTTTATAGCACTACTCATAGTTTAATAACACTCATTTCTGTGATCTGCATGGTACATCTTTTTTTGTAGCAGGCATATTAACCCTCTGCACAGTGTGTGTGACAAGTGTGCCCATGTGAGTGCACAGTGAGCGATGCAACAGTGCGAGAGTAGGGTAAGAGGAGTGACTGCAGGGTGAGTGAGGTGGCGAATGAATTTATGAATTTGGGTGCGACTGTAAGTTCAGCATGGGACGAATGAATGTATGATTACTGATGGGCTTGTTTGAGTGAGTTGCATATTGAGCAGTGGGGGGACAGGTGAATGAAGTGTCACATGAGTGCAGGATGAGTAGTGTACTCGTGTGACTGCAGGGTGAGGTATAGGGTGAACAGCGCAAGTGCATTGTGAGTGCAGAGTGATCACTGTGAGTGCAGGTGAATGGTGTGAGTGCAGGTGAATGGTGTGAGTGCATGGAGCCTCAGCATGACTCATCCTGGACATCCCCCGTCGCAGCCACATCTCCGGACACCTGAAAAACTGCACTGGCTCCCGGTCAACAAGAGAATCACCTTCCGCCTCCTCACCCACGCGCTCAAAGCCCTACACAACCAAGGCCCAGGATACCTCAACAGCCGCCTCAACTTCTACGCTCCCAAACGCCAGCTTCGATCGACCAGCCACGCCCTCGCCGCCGTCCCCCGCATCCGAAGAGCCACCACAGGGGGACGGTCCTTCTCCTACCTCGCCGCCAAGACATGGAACTCCCTCCCCACCCACCTCCCCCTGACCCAGGACCACCTCGCCTTCAGGAAGCAACTCAAGACCTGGCTGTTCGAGCAGTAGTAGACCCCCCTCCCCAAGCGCCTTGAGACCCTCTGGGTGAGTAGCGCGCTATAGAAATGCGATGATTGATTGATTGATTGATCAGTGTGAGTGCATTGTGATCACTGTGAGTGCAGGGTGAATGGTGTGAGTGCATGGTGATCAGTGTGAGTGCACAGTGAGCGTGAAAGTGAAGGGCGAGAATGAGGAGTGAGTTGTCTGAATGCTGGGTGCATTTCCATACACCTGAAGTAACGCAGCATGTTCTTGACGGCGGCGTTGGGTTTAAGATCTAAGTTAAACTACTGCGGCATTAATCGGGGATCGAGGGTGGAGGAAATAAATAATGTGGTGATCCTGCAACAAACTTACAGTCCTATGGTTAGGGTTATAATATTAATCAAGATGGGGAGGAGGAATTTTTGTCCATTCAGTTCCCCAGTTCAGTATTCCACATAATCAAAAGAGAATGGACACTTGTAACTATGTTACAGTAGATTAATTGGATCACCCTCATAAACGCTATGTATACTTTGCGGTTTATATTGTTTTTCCGCCCCACATACGCGTTAAGGCATTATCATTGGGTGTTCCAAATTTGTGCTGTATGCCAGCCTCAAACCTGAGGCAATCTCTGGTGTAGCGTAGTAGTGTCCAGAGATATGTATATACCCCCGAGAGGAGAAGGTTAAATTTACATGAAACAAGCTTTCACCTGGTTTGAACTTTAATTGCCAGGGATGAAATTTTGTTGTTAAAAACAAAGGGTATAATCACAGATCGTGTTACTGGATCTTTTTATATCACTTTAGACAAGGTCTGTGGAGAAGTGTGGCTCACTGGTTAGAGGAGGCAGACCTGGAAGCAGAGGTCAGCCTGGGACCAGGGTTCAATTCCCGGCTTGGCGGGGTCTTGAGTCCTAAAATGTCCATGGACTCGATAATTCTTGTTCCGGTGCCTACTTGATTCACGGGTTCACACTCTGCGACTCTGGGCAATAGCTTGCTTAATCTCCACAACGGCCCCTCGCCGCGGGATGCCTGGCTTTCACCTTGCGGATACCCTGCCGGGGTTATCTCACAGGGGAATACCAGGACGGGTTCCGTAAGCAAGCGCTTAGAAACCGCTTGGTGATTTGCGCTATATAAATTCCTGTACATTTACATTTACACGGTCAACATGTTTCTGCCCCATCTCGCCCAGTTGGGTCTAAGGGGCATTCGTCAGGACAAACAAACAGAATTAAAAATGTTTCACACAATTTGTGCGGTATATAGTGTTTTTTTGTTACCACTCTGTTTCTAAGTAGGTATGATGTACCTTTGGTAGATTATTACCACGTCTCAACAGGAGCACAGGACTCTCTGGTCCTAAGCCGCACTTCGGTCCAGGGGCAGAGCTAGCACCAGACGCGGAGAAGTTCCAGGGGAAGCCCACACCCAGTGTTGTTTTTCCATTGATTTCGCAGACGGTTGCCTGTGTGGTTGCCCTAGTCGGGAACTGATGTTTTCACTTGTGCAAATTGGTTAAGTGCAGGTTTCAGGTCCTGCTTCGAGTTTTGTTGGGACCCTGACCGAGTTGGTGTAAGTGTTGTGAAGTGTTGTTTGTCCAATTTGGTGTTGGTGTTTCATTTGTTTGGGCATGTCAGATACAGAAACCTTCGCCTATAGCGAAGAACATATCAAAAAATTGCTAGCAGCCCCTCCCCTTTTTGCCTCAGCAACATTAAGTGTCACTGCTCAAAATCAGAATGAAACCAACAATCTAGTAAGATTGAAGAAGAAACAAATACGTACGGACTTACATGGCCATTTTTTACTACAGCATCTTCGAGCCAGCACGATCCCAGCAGGCCTCCAGATAAAAAATGTTCCAGTAATTTTCACTGAGGAACCTATATATAAAAAAGGATACAGCTACATTGAGACTAAGTGTAGCCGTGACCTAATGGTCATCACAGTCGAAACTGCCCAACGACTTTCTAAACTTCAACTAGAGGAAATTTCAAAACTGGAAAAAGCTATTTCCACTAATCAACAAAATACGGACGCTAAATCACTTTTAGAAAAAGTTGAAAAAGAAATAGGCGAGTTCAAAGATCATACTATTAATCAGAAGAGCAACCAATTTGAGAAAGATAAACGGAACTTCAACATAGACAAAGTTTACCCATATTTACAAACAGATTTTTATTCAAGACCTGAGGCACGAAGACATCTGCAAGAGTACCAAGGCAGATCATCTAATATTTACATCACGTTCTCAGAAACATCCTCCTCAGGTAGTAGAAGCGAGAACGAAACCCCCGAACCTCGGAGATTTAACAATAGGAGAGGCTCATACCAAAATCACCAAACGTCTTCTTTAGGAAGAGGCCAGACAAAACCCAGGGGCAAAGTACGCTTCAATCACCAACCATGGGAAATGTCCACCATGAGACAGAACTACAAAAATGAAAGAGTTCTTCTATTTTAAATCTTTCTAATAAGATCTTAACTAAGGACGAAACTAGTATCCTGGAAAAAAGGTCTCTCCTTCGTGCCATCTCAATTTACAGACTTTGTAAAACTCAAAACGGAATCCATTGAATTTTGCAGAAAGGTCCGGCTTAAGACATTCTTCGCTGAAAATCCTTTTGAATTGTCACTCGAAAATACTGGCTTCAAAAATAAATCATCATTATAACAAAATTCCGAAGGAAGTGGTAACCTTTGAAAGAACACTTCTTTCAGCAATATCAGAAATTGAAAAAAGCAAAAAATGGACTAAATTTAACACAACTAAAAGTGAATCTCTTGCTTTAACGGATTTAAAGAATGACAAGTCGGTGATTATTAAACAAGCCGACAAAGGCAGTGCAATTGTTATCTGGGATAAGTCCCTCTATGTAACTGAAGTCAAACGCCAGCTAGACGACAAAAGATGTTACAGAAAAATAAATTATGATTCCACTATAGAATTAAAGAACTTACTTCATTCAATTGTTAACGAAGGAAATGAAAAGGGTTTTCTGGGCAAAAAAGAAACAGAATACCTTAAAATAAAACATCCTCGCATCCCACTTTTCTATGTACTGCCCAAAGTACACAAAAATGAGACACAACCTCCTGGGAGACCAATAGTCTCTGGATGCGAATCTCTCATGGAACCAGCATCAAAATTTGTAGATCATTTCTTGAAACCCTTCATAGTCAATGTTAAATCCTTTTTAAGAGACACAACGGATTTCATCAACAAAATCAGTGAGATACAATTTGAGGAACATAGCCATTTCTTGGTATCGATGGATGTAGTGTCATTATACACTCAAATACCTCAAGAGGAAGGATTGCATGTGCTAGAACATTTTTTAGAGACAAGAGAACGACCCCACCGAGTCCCAACTGAGTTCATTCTCAAATTGGCAAGCTTTGCTCTAAAGAAGAATTATTTTAACTTTGATGGTGACTTTTACCATCAAATAAGTGGAGTCACGATGGGTTGCCCATTTGCCCCAGAGTTAGCAGTATTGTTCATGGCCACATATGAAGAAACTTTCATTTACAAAAATAATCCATTCATTGAAAACATTGAGTATTCACGAATAAAGATGAAGGTACTTACTGCACCATTGGTTAACCATTGGCACACTATGGCCCATAATGAATCCGACCTCAAGTGGACAGTGATTCTAAAGGTCGATAGAGATCAACGAGGTGGGGATCTGGATAAGAAATTATCGAAAAGAGAAGCAATGCTCATTCTGAAATTTAACACTGCAGTTGAGGGCCTGATCGAAATGTCAGAACTCTACAAGCTCAATTAGCTGTTGATATAGCTGAATCGAGGCATTTATTCCCGCACATATTTCAAATGCTCCCCATTGTAAGTTCCTACTTGGACTACTCGCTTTGATTTTTATCAGAAATGACCACACTGATTTCCATGTGAAAACCCCGAATTGGTGCAATTTCCATAAAACAGCAGAGACCATCAACATTAAGATGCTTCCACTTTTGCTGATATTCATCTTTGGATACTTAAAAAGATGTTTTCACAATGATAGATCCATTCTAAAAACACAATAAAGAATATGCTAACCCAGATGGGTTTCATTCTATTCTAATTCACACTTCCGTTCAATCATTATATTGTGAGCCCACTGCTAAAGTTTTCTAGTCAAAACGCATAAAGTTACAACCATTCAAAACAATAAGCCCAAACTACAATTCCCTTGATACTTGTTTGACTTTTCGATATTTACTAAGATTGCTTATAAAGATGCTTTTTTTCGAGACATCTAATTAAGAATGCGCTAACACAGAGGAGTTCGATCATTTTTTTTGAACTCGATATGGTACCACCATTCAAAAAAAAGTCAAAACCATAATTTTCATGATGCTTCCTTTCAGTACGTTATTCATTAATCTTGCCTGCAAAGATCATCTTCTTCAATAAACTCAACAAGGAATGCACCAATTTAGAAGGGTATGATTTTATTCAAACTACACAAGCGTATACTATTCATTTTACGATCCCTTGCTCCTCTGGAACTACGCTTCCCAGAAGCCTCGATACCCGGAAGTAAACGCAAAATTGGTTATCTTTGTGTTCCCGCGTGGGCAGATCGCAGTCGTGTTAATTCGAAACACAGACCGGACACTTCGTTTCGGCAAGCGGCACTTCGTGGAAGGTAAGCGTCTTTGCGGAACTGACGCCCCGACAGCATTAAGAGCTACACCGTTCCTTTATCGAGTACTAGATTGTTTCAATACCTGTGTCCTTATTCAACAGGTCCTTGATTAATTCCTGGCTCCTTGCAAGCCCCGCCGCAAAACATCAATACAAAGTAAGCCTCATTTCACCCTAGTCAGATCAGACCTCCTGACCTGTTACACATTTATTGCTTACCAAATCCCCCGTTCTTCTCTTCTTTCCCACAGACTATTCAAATAATATAAATCCAGAAGTCATGTAAGTAGTGTTGGGTGCATGTGGTGTCAAGTGATTGAACAAGTTGCTGTGTAAATAGATCCATTGATTGGTCGTTCCTGTTGATTTTCTTCTAGTTGTCAACGTCCGGTTTCCTTATCAGGTAGGGCACACTCCTACTAAAGGTAAGAGGCACTACTCAAAAGGGGAAGCTAGTCCTTTTTTCCCATACTTTCTACATTTAGTGACACAGATCTCATTTCTCTTCCCCACAGTTATGAGGTCCGGATGAGAACCCCCCCCCCTCACCAGCTAGGGGTTTGAAACTCGTAGACCACCTATCTACACCATAAGAACGCAATTTAATAGAGAGTCAATTTGATTTGGTTAAAAATCATTAATTCAACCAAACAAGTTTCTTTGGTGTAATTCAAATTCTTTCTGTGACATTCAAATTGTAAATATTGATGTGTATGTATGGTATGTGTGAGAGTGTGAGATTGGAGTGCTGATGTTGATCAACCACGTATGAAAGATTTCCTTATCAGTGTGTATTTTATGAAAATGTCATTTTTATGAAATTGTTTCTTGTATTGTTTGTGCTTTATATATTTTGTGTATTTTGGTGAATCATAACCAACAAAAACTTGAAAAAAATATATGAAAAATAAAAAGTGATTCATCCTGACGGATAGTCCAAACTCACACCTAGTTTAATTCTTTGTGTGTAGAAATTGAAGTTGTCCCATAAATAGAAGTTACAGTATTGGCTTTTGGTTTGTTGCTTTGGTATTGAGAGGCTTGGCCTTACTGTGGGAATCCCACACCCAGTGTTGTTTTTCCATTAGACTATCCCCAGTCGTCAGACTGGATCCGGAAAGTTTTTCGTCAGCAGTACCCCTGCAAATCGGTAGGTGGCGTTGTGCGGCTCCGCGCTCATCGCTGGCGTCATAAGCGCCGAGATGACGTCACAGAGACTACTTAGGCGCCATCCATACGTGCTGACGTCAGTTTTTTCTTTTTCCATGCCAGCAAGTGCAGATCCGGTTAGAGCTCGTACCCTAGTCATTTTTTTACTAACTTGTTTGAGACTTTTTGTCTCTACTTCTTTTGAGTCCTTGACTCCTGGTGCCACGTAGGGATGCCTGGGTTTAAATCCTGCGGAGCCTGTCGCCATACGATGTCGGTGGCCGACCCTTATGGCGTCTGTCTCTACTGTCTGGAGCGCGACCATGACTCCCGGTCATGTTCCGACTGTCTGGTCATGGCTCCGAAGCTTTGTGGGAGCGGTCCTGGAAGCTGCTGGAAGCCAGGCAGACGTTTCTGTGCCGTTCGAGGTCCAGTGGTCGCTCAAGGCCAACTTGCACTGAAGGCATTCCTTCCCTCTGTTCGGGGAAGTGTAGTGCAGGTGTTCACGGACAACACCACCGCCATGTGGTATTACAATAAACAGGGCGGGTGGGGTCATGGACCCTATGTCAGGAGTTTCTGCTCCTCTGGGCATGACTGGATCATCAAGGCATTACCTTGGTGGGGTCAGCACCTGGCAGGTTCCCTGAACGCCAAGGCGGACAAACTCAGCCGCCGGTGTTTGATCACGAATGGCGTCTGAACTCGGATATGGCACAAGGTCTCTTTGAGCAGTGGGGAGAGCCTTGGTTAGATCTACTCGCCACCAAAGAGAACGCGCAATGCAATCAGTTCTGCACATTGGAATTTCCAAGGCGGCACTTGCTCGGCAACGCTTTTCCTCACAAGTGGAGTTGCGGTCTAGTGTACGCCTTTTCGCCTATATCACTTCTGCCCAGAGGGCTGAAGAAGATTCGCCGCGACCGGGCCCAAGTCATTCGTGTGGCTCCGGATTGGGCACGAAGATACTGGTATCCAGAGCAACTCAATATGGCGATCGATCCCCCGATCCGACTGCCTCTTCAGGAGGATCTTCTGTCGCAGCAGCAGGGGACGGTCCTCCACCCGAACCTGTCCAGCCTCCACCTCCATGCGTGGAGATTGAGCAGCGGTAGTTGACAGCTTTCGATCTTCCTCCCGAAGTCTGTGATGTCATTCTGGCAGCCAGGCGTCCCTCCACTAAGACGGTATACGCCTGCAGGTGGAACAAGTTTGTGACATGGTGCACAGCAAAGTCTGTGGCTCCCTTTTTTGCCCCTCTTTCTGAGGTCCTTCTGTTTCTACTATCCTTGGCCCAGCAGGGCTCTGCTCTGGGCACTATTAAAGGTTATCTTTCGACCATCTCCACCTTTGTACGGCTTTCAGATCAGTCTTCTCTTTTTAAGTCTCCTGTTCTTAACCTTTTCCTGAAAGGCATTACGTACACGTTTCCTCCCGTGCCGTTCATTATGCCTCAATGGGACTTAAACCTTGTTTTGACATATCTGATGTGCGCTCCCTTCGAGCCCCTTCATAACTTTCCTTTGCGTCTTCTCACTATCAAGACAGCTTTCGTGGTAACACTCACCTCTGCCAGAAGAGTGAGTGAGCTCTAGGCTCTTTCTGCTAAACCTCCTTTTCTTTCTGTTCGTCCGGACAAGGTAGTTTTAAGGACCTGTACGTCTTTCTTACCAAAGTTTGTCAAGCCCTTCTACATCGGGCAGACCATCACTTTGCCCACCTTCTTTCCGCCTCCGCATCCTTCAGAAGAGGAAGAGAAGCTCCACCGTCTGGACCCAAAATATGCGCTCTTGTTCTATCTGAAGCGCACACAACAGTTCTGGGTGGATGATCAGCTTTTTGTTGGCTACGTGGGCTCCAAAAAAGGTCGGCCGTGCACAAATGGATCATCTCTCGATGGGATGTTCTGTGCATCAAAGCATGTTACTCATTAGCTAACAAGGAGCATCCTGTGGGGCTGCGTTCCCATTCTACCAGGGCCACGGCAGCCACTACTGTCTTAGGACGCGGCAGGATATTTGTCAGGCAGCTACGTGAGTTTCGCTGCACACGTTTACCAAGCATTACTGCCTTGACAGTCAAGTCCGGAGAGAAGGCTTCTTTGGCCATTCTGTTCTCCGTGACTTTCTGGTGTAATCCTGTTCGCAGACCCACCACCGGGGTTGGTATTGCTGGGGTATCTATTCTATGGGAAGGACTCTATCACTAACGTGCCTCTTTCAGAGGCACAAGTTACTACTTGTGTAACAATATATCTGTAAGAGACTTTAGTTAGTGATAGATTCCTTACCGCCCCACCCATCCTCCCCGTTCTGCAAACTGATTTCTATTGTTAAGGTCATCCCTTTCAGGGCCTTAGTTTCATGGCACCAGTGGCCATTTTCCTGCATGTCTCTGCGTTCCTGGTGCGGAAAGTCGTGTTCAGAACTGATGTCAGTGCGTATGGGTGGCGTGACGTCATCGCGGCGCTTACGACGCCAGTGACGGATGCGGAGCTGCACAACACCACCTACCGACGCGCAGGGGTACTGCTGACAAAAACATTTCCCAATCCAGTCTAACACCTGGGGATATTCTAAGGTAAGGAATCTATCACTAACTAATGTCTCTTACAGATACATCGGTACACAAGAAGTAACTTGTGCGATTTGCATAAAGGTGTGTCTGCAGTGGGGTGTGACATGAAGACAAGTTCCCAGAGAAATCTGCTACTAGAGGTCTGTACTGTCTGATGTGCAGAAGATAATGAATAAACTAAACATATTGCTATCCTTTTTGCCTAGCTGTTTACAGTACGTCTGTACAAAGGCCTTTGTCAAGTCCTGCTGCAAGATACTTTATGTTTCTTGGGAGAGGTCTCCAGGAGGGCCACACAACATAAACCATGTTTTGCTTCCAGTACAATGCAAACCATACAATTCCACTCTAAGTTGCTTTTCTTTGGACAAAAAGGGTATGAAATATTTTAGTGTGTGTGGTGCATTGCAATTTATATGCAACAAACTGGAGACCTTCGAGGTATGAGTGCTGCTGGTTTCCTTTTCTGCGGCAGGGGTTTCCAGTACCCAATGCTATGGGCCTGTAATGAGCACAATACTATCTGGAGTTGTATGTTTCATTGCCGTTGTTGGATGGGTCTCATTGATTTGTCATGCTGTCGGATGGGGTGTTGGTTCTAACACAGACCAGGCTTCCGGGAAGGGTCTGCCTCTTGGTGGGAATTGTGGACTTGTTGAAATGTGAATCCATTGAGATTTGTTGTATGCCAATGTATGCAGATTACTTTATATTTGGTCCAAGGTCGGGTGTGAGCAGCTTCAGGTATTGTGTGTGCTTTCCCCACAAAGATTGACCCCTGTCAAACTTTACCCACTACCACTGTCTTCCTTATTAACTTCCCAGACAGTGTGCACTTCCACCCAGGCCTATTCCCTACCACCACTAGAGCATTATCCCACTCACAGTTCTGGCTATAATGGTCCTCAGTTATAGGAGCTGTCAGAGCATGATGGGAAAATGGCAGTGAAAATACCACCTGGCATGCTACAGGGACTGGTGGCGACACTTGGGCCTTGGAGGACCCCCGTGTTGGTCCTTGCTATGTCATGCATGCATTTCAGAGCTGGGGTGGGGAATAGAGGCTTTTCACTATTTATTTATTTATTCAGTGTTTTATAGAGCGCAAACATGACCCATTGAGTATCAGAGTGCTTCACATTTTCTGAGTATCAAACCGTTGCGACAATCAGAGTCGAGACATCGAAACCATGAACAACCCATCCCATAGACTACTCGTTAAAATGCACAATCAGGGCAGGACTGGGAAGCAAAACCGGCCCCGGCAAAGTGCCCGGCCGGCCTCCCCTCGGGGGGGGGGGGGGGGGGGGGGGGGGGGGGTGGAACTGCCGCCGAACTCTTTGACGGGGCCGGTTTTCGGCCGATTTTGTTACAGTGCCGATTTTGCAGCAAAAACGGCCCTGTAACAAAACGGCCCCCAGAACCGGCGCCCCCCCACTCGGCGCACCGGGAGATTGCCCGGTGCCTGCCATGGGGCCAGTTCGGCCCTGTGCACAATCCCCCCCATAGACAAAAGTAAATCCCAAAGATTACCTTGCTGGGACCACTCAAACATGATATATCAGCTGTGGAATTCCCAGGATTCACCGTACGTCACAGGCGAAGTAATCCTATGTATTGTTATGTTGTTGTAGGAGAGTAACTGATGCAAGCCATTCCCTGCTACTTATTGCTCAGAGCATTTCGAAGCCATGCGTGTGTGACAGGCCAGGTGTGAACTGAGATTTTCAAAGCATTCTGTTGTTTTGGGAATGTGCCGCTATTGGAGCCAAAATTCAAGGAACTTGCACATAATCAGAGCCTCGGTTTTTTCTATAAAACCCACACGTGTAATGACAAAAAACCCTAACATTTCCCCTGGTCTCTGAGCGTCTCCATGCATGGTTTGTTCTGAATGTCTGTGGTATTCTTGATCATAAGTGGGCCCCTTAAACTGCAAACTACTATTTACTCCTCAAGGGAGACCCCAAGTGACTCTCCCCACCAAATCCTCATTGAAACTCTGATAAATATACTGTCATGTCCCTAAAGTTGCCTCACATCACTTCCTCTGAACTAGGCCTTGACTGCTCACCCGTGCCTGCCAGCAGAACAGAGGAGGCTTAGCGAAGCCACCTTTCCTTTGCAGCAGCTAGTGCTTTGACTTTTGCTGTGTGTGCCGGTCCCAAAGACTGGTCCTGACACTAAGGATTACTCGACATGATGCAACTTAATTGTATTATGATATTGAACTCTGACGGAGGTCCAACAAATAATACATTAACCAGGGATTACCTTATCCCGGGAAAGGGTGTAGACCTGTCCTTCGAGGGGAGAGCCTCCCTTGAACCTATCTGCACATCTGTCTGGTAATTGTTTATTCTTGTATTTGGGGTCACAGTTGCACCCAGCTTAGCAGACAATTGACCTTCCCATGCAGTTTAACCCCAGAGGCATGGGGCAGATGGGGCCTCTTATATGGTCATTGTTCGTATGTCTGTGTAAGGTACAAGGAGCAGAGCACTTACAGCAATACCTATCATAAATGTATTTTTAACAATACCACTGCACCTGTTGTTATGGTTACTTGCAGCTGATAATAAGCATTTACTTTAGTGTAAGAATGGTGTTTGCGTGAGTGATGGCTTATGACGGCTTGCCACGTCTTCCCTATAGTTTCAAGGTCGGTTGAAGTACTACATTTGTAAATAACTAAATAAATGCTGTTGCCCAATTTTTTCCCACCCCTTCTACCAGATGCATATATCACTTCCATTACTGGTGTGGGCTAAATGGTTAATGACAACACTGAACTTTCTCAAAGCCCCGAGCTTGTACAATGCTCCTGTTGCTACTGTAAAGTGGAGAAATGCGAACAGGACATGCAGCACTAAGCCTGTCTGGTGCCCATGGGTTATGTAAGGACCCTGCTGCTAATATACCCTTGGCTAAGAGCAGCTCATGCATGCTGTGCATTAAGCAGAACATCCACATAAACTGAGTGACAGACTTGTTTATCCTTTTACACGTACTCTTGAATAAACGTGTAACATCATATCTCACCGTCAAGGAGAAGCTGTAAGTTGTTCCTTTAAGAGTGGCGAGCAGTCTTTCTTCTTATCCAATGTCCACGACGGAGACAGTGTCCAGATCTGTTTACACTCATGCAGTACTTGCAGAAAAACATTGCAAAACCATGTCTGGAAGTCGGCCCTAGTATTATAGATTAGACCTGGCAGCTGGCGATATTAGCAGCGATTATGTGCATAGCACTGTCTGATGTGACACTGAAGGTGGATGCATCAGGAACAGGGTCTGACATACAACTTCTATTCCAGGGGTGTCCAACATAGGACCAGGAGGGCCAAAGCCATACCTGATTTTCAGGATTTTCATATGAGCTCATTTACTTTGTCTATGTTTATGCTGAAAATCTGACCAGGCCTTGTAAACGTGACAGTAAGTACTTGCCCAACCTGACCTGAATGCCCTCGATATACCGTTTATTTACTATTCTGAATAACAGAACTGTACATTTCAGAAAAGCTCCAGGTAGATGATTTGGAAACGTTAGGCAGAGCCACTGAAATTATGCAATTATGCAGCATTTTCAGTATAAATTTGGATTTGACGCATTTGCCACATTTATCCATCATCTGCTGCATAATGTGCAGATTTTAACAAAAAGTGTTTCTAGCTCAGACGGATAAAAAGTTCATGCAAACACTGTGCCATATATTGCCTTCTGTGGAAACTCTTAGCAAAAGTTAACTGGTTACCTTTTAGCTGTTTATTGCTGTATTTGGTTGTTAAGCTAGTACTAATGAGATGAAACGTTTGCCCAGACAGCGTTAGTGTGTGTAAAAATGAGAAAATAATGAAGGTGGCCACTACCAGTTCTGAACTGATGAACCCCACCTCCACTCTCTTACAATTCCACCATCACACCCTGCAGAAATGGATCGGCAAATACCACACCCTCTTCCTATATGGCAGGGATTTGGTGGCCACCTGGTGGTAAAGAAAGTACTGGTTTCTGTATCTGATTGCCGCTTTTCCTTGTAATTGGTAGAGTGGGCTAGGCTTGGTTGAGAGTGGCTACTGCCAAGGTTGGATTGGGATTGAAAATCGGCCCGGGCACGCAAAAAAAAAAAAATCGGCCCACATTTGCATAATCACTCCTCAGTCAAATCACTGCTTTGGCGTGATCTTATAAAACAACTTTAGGAGGGGAGGGGGTAAAACAATGCACACATTAGTTTACAATGGTAAAACAATTGAGGCCACTTCCTCTTAGGCCTCCTGCCCCCGCTCAACATGTGCACACATTAATGGGTCGGCCAACGCGACAAAGGGAGTGATACCTCTGCCTGTTGCAAAACGGAGGTAATGAGCACCCATTTGCCCCTAGAACGGCCACTCGGACTCCCACTGGGCTGCTGGCTGTGCTCGAACAATAGAGACAGCCCCCAAATGGTCCCCCATACTGCTCAAAAAAGCAGCCCACAACAGAACTCGGGCACCGGCCCCTCGGGCATTGCCCGAATGCCCGCGTTACCAATCCGACTCCCTTCACCAATGTCAAAATCAAAGCCTTAGTGCTTTGAGCACTTTTATAATTCAATTCAGTTACATTTAGTTACAATGACTGTACAGTGCTTTCGAGGTAAGTAGCTTTCGTCTATTCAATTTGTCGATGAGGATTTTGTCTCAATATGCATGATTTTCAATCCTGATAGAATTTTTGTTTGGTACGTTATTTGATTTGATGGGTTTCTCATTGTTTGTGTTTATGGTATTGGAAATAGTTGTGAAAAAATTGTATATATTCTCCCAAATGCTGTGTGCATAACATAAAAATAAAAGCATTAAATACATTTAGTTCAATTTACACGTAGGAATTCAAGATTTTACCTGGTTTGACCCTTTGCTTATTTTCTTCATGGGTATACAATTGTATCACATTGCATAATTTTTATGTAAAAAAAAAATGATGCTACAGAAGTGGAAAATAACCTGTTGCACACATGCATCAGTATTGTTGTTTTGTTGTTGTAATATAATCAACTAATCAACCTGACCCAAAAAAACAATGGTCTTCACTGTGCTTAGACTTTACTTACTTAGAGGTCAAATCTGACTATGCAACAAAAAGTGGAAAATACTACAGCTGGATATTTGGGAGGAAAGATGGGTAGTTTATCAAATGCCTCTCCTTAAGATTCATCACTCTTCGATTATTATAATGGTGTTATATTTATGTCACAAATAGTGCATGTGGTTTATACAAACTATTTTATTGCTCTGAAAATTACAGAAGCCCACTGAAGAGTGAATAACAGGTTCAGAAGCTAGGTGTTGGCCCTAAAGTGTCTGTTTCCTCTCCCGGATCATAAGAGACTCAAATGAAGCAGTGGAATGCCTTTGATTGACTGCCCGTTCCCCTGCCTTCCCCTTCCTTCTCTGTGTCTCTGTAGACCTGCAGGCCTGAGGGAGCTGGGGAGAGATGGGTGATGTGCAGGTGCTGCCAACTGCCATCTCCTCTACCTTCTATGAGTTTTTGCAGTCTAGTGACAGGAAGGAGACTCATCTCCAACCTCACAGAATCTCTGTCAGAGACACTGTCAGCACAATTCTCTCCATGCTTAAAGTGTCTTTGATGAAGTCATTGTTAGGACAGGACCTGCTCTATGCTTTCTCATTGGCAGTGAAGAGCACTGCCTTTAGTCATAAAGGGATTGTAAATGTTTTTGGTGGGGAGAGCGCTGCAGAAAGGCCAGGTAGAATAAAAAAATGTGAAGGGAAGGCTGGCCAATGGTATGAAAGGTTGGGTGGCAGAATATATATATATATATATTTTTAATTACAGCAGAATGAGAAAATGCATGCCAAATGGAGATAGCAGAGGGTAGCGGAGAACAGGATATATTTGTATTAAAGTATTGTAAAGGGCTATGGGGTAGATGAAGGGCAAGAATGAATAACATCTTAATTCACACATTGCACCTGCAGGGTAAAGGATGTACTCCTTTCTCCTGGCTTGGTAGACCATTTCTTCAGACCAGTGGCTCCTTCAAATTCTGGAAAGGGATTATGCCCTTCCCTTCCTGCAGGCCCAACCTTCTATTCCCCCTCCTCACATTACCCCAAGTCTGGATCTCTTGGAAATGCTACAATGAGACGTGGCACTTCGCCTATCAAAAGGAACAGTCAGACTATTACCTGAGCAGGAGAAGAAGCTAGGCTGTTACGCACGTTACTCTCTAGTGCCCAAGAAGGACGGCGGTCTGCGTCTATGCTCGATTTTAGGGACCTGAAAGTTTTCCTCAAAAAGGAAAATTTCAAGATGCTGATCCTATTTCAAGTACTACTGGTGCTGGAACTTGGAGACGGGATGGTGCCTGTCGACCTGCAGGATGTGTACTACCACATCCCTATTGTGCAGTCACACTGAAAGTTTTTTTGATTTGTGGTGGGTTCTACGCATTACCAATTTGCAGTACTACCAGTGTTTTTTTTTACTTCAGTGACTCGAGTCTTCACAAGGTAAAGGCCATGGTAGCAGCCTATCTCAGAATGTCAGGTATCTCTATATTTCCATACCTGGATAACTGGCTGATCAAAGCCAGTTTGCTGGAGTTGGTTTTGCTCTATCTACAGTCGGCAGTATCCCTTCGGTTCAACCTTAACTTCTCAATCAAAAGCCCAAATCTCACCTGTCGTCCTCCCAGCGGCTCCAGTTCATATGGTTGGTACTGGACAAAACCCTCTTTGCACTTGTCCTCCTCCGCAGAGGATCACTTACATTCAGGAAGTGGTCTCTCTCTTTTCCTAAGGCTCATGAACTCCAGTCCTGCAGGTCCTAAGGTTCCTGGGTCTGCTCACTTTCCTCATTCTCCTGGTCACGCACGCACATTGGCACATGAGGGTCATTAGTCTCCTAGAACTTCCTCCACTCCATCCAAGGTTGGTCCGTCCAGCTCTTGGCAGACACCGTAGGAACAATGTGGTATGTGAGCAAGCAAGGGCAGGGCAGGGTCTCATCTCCTTTGACTGGAAGCACTGAGACTGTGATCTTGGGCACACTGCCATAGTATTTGACTAACAACCAATCACCTAGCAGAGTCTCTGAATGTCAGAGCTGACAGACTGAGCTAGTGTCATCTTGCTGATCACAAATGGCGTCTCCTGCCAGAGGTAGTCTAGGACATCTTCACCCAATAGGGCAATCCTCAGGTAGATCTGTTAGTCTCCTCTAACAATGCTCAATACCAACAGCTCTGTAACCTCCAGCTATTGAGGGAGTTCCTGGGATTGCACTTCAGTTCAGGTGGAGCTTTCAGCTGCATTACGTGTTTTTCCCCCACATACCCTTGATCTCTTGCGTTTTGAGGAATACTCATCAAGGCTGGCCACAAGTTATTCCCATTGTCCTCAATTGGCTGAGACAGGTGTGGTATGCAGACCTTCTCTTACTCCCCACATGTCCTCCGCTCCCCCTGCCATTAAGTCCGGATCGCCTCTCCCAGTTGGGGGAGGGGGTGGTTCTGCACCCCAGTCTCCGAAGCCTAACTCTACATGCTTGTAGATTCAGCGGCGACATCTGAGTTTCTTCTAGATGCTATCAGAGGTGGTTGATGTTATCCTATCTGTATGTCTTCCCTCCATCAACTTGGCATACTTCGGGAGATAGAACAACTTTGTATTATGGTGTGCAGACAATCATGTGGACCACCCCCCTCCCCCAGTTGGGGGAGGGGGGTGGTTCTGCACCCCAGTCTCCGAAGCCTAACCCTACATGCTTGTAGATTCAGCGGCGACATCTGAGTTCCTTCTAGATGCCATCAGAGGTGGTTGATGTTATCCTATCTGTATGTCTTCTCTCCATCAACTTGGCATACTTTGGCAGATAGAACAACTTTGTATTATGGTGTGCAGACAATCATGTGGACCCATTACGTGCCAAATTATCCTATGTTTTGCAACATGCACTTTCTTTGGCACAGAGGGGCTGTGCAGTTGGCACTGTTATGGAGTTTTTAGCAGCCTTGTTTGCTTTTCTCTGTCTGCCAGATCAGCCATCTCTTTTCAAATCACCCACTGTCATGTGTTTACTAAAATAATTCACTAATCTCTATTCCCAACTCCCTTTGTTGTTCTACAATTGGATGTGAATTTAGTCTTGACTTTTCTAATAGGGACCTGATTTGAGACTCTACTTAGATACTCGTTATGTGTGTGTTGACATTCACTTCTGCTAGAAGAGTGAGCGAGCTGCAAGCCCTTAGTTGTCGTCCTCCGTTCACCTGTTTTTACGTGGACAAATTGGTGTTGCGTTCCAGGCATCTTTAAGGTGGCAACAGGGGCGTCTTTGTATAACTTCTGCAAACACTGCTGCCTAGTATTTTTATGAAATCTGTTCTACAGGAGAGGAATCTGCAGATAGAAATATCCCTCAGAAAAAAAAGTTACTTACCTGTGGTAACAATCATTCTGATACTCTATCTGAAAATTCCTCAATGACTCGCCCACCACCCTATTTGATGGATGAGTTATAGGGAAAGTTGATAAGATCCCAAACTGAATTTTTTGGTACTGCACTACTCAGTAGATGTCAATCTGTTCTCATGCCTCTAAGGCTTGGAAAAGAGGGACACAAATGACATTGTTGCATAGGGTGGGAGCTATATGGCCTCGGGAACAACGTCTGACTTCACTTCCAGCATTGACCCAGCCTGGCACACCCTACCAGCAGTTTGAGATTTGAAGTTTTCCAGATCGAGTCTGACACCTGGGACTGTTCTACAGGTGAGGAATCTGAAGTTAGATAGAGTAACCAACAGAAAGATCGTTACCATGGGTACATAACTTTTTCTTCTGACATGTATGGAATGTCCTTAACAACCTAACACCCTAAATACTACTTCTACAAAACTCTGAGAGCATGGAATAGCTAACTTGCTTGTAGAGTTTCTTGGGATTCAGTGAACCCCATACCTCTTCACAACAGAAAAGCTGTCGTTATTGGACTTTCCCCATGAGGTTATTCCCAGGAAAGTAAAAAACACTTCATCTGGGCTCATCATCTCCCTACCTGACACCAGATTAGAGATGAATGCTGCAGCTGTTTGGCAGGCTGGCAGGGTCTCTTGTGATTCTGGGGCGAAGACCACCCTCAATCAGTGGTCACTCCATGAGGTGTTTACAGAGTTTACCATTGTCGTTTACGCTACATTGGGTACTTTCCACCTAGTTCCAAACCTACCTGGTATGAACCAGTATGACAGTTCAAGACATAACTGTTATGAACCGTATGACCAAAGTATGCAAGTCAGAGTAAATGTTTACATCATGCATTCACTGTCTGACCTTAAAATATAGATACCAGAGAACTAGTATCAGACTTATTTTGCCTTATCAAGGCCCTTGTTTGGATGATTTGACACTTTCTCAAGTTTCATGAAAGATAATGACATGTTACATATGGGTCAAAATTAGACAGCCAAACATTAACAGGCTCAAAATGGAGTCTGACATTGGGGTCTATACAACATCATCTAATGTAGTGTTCTGTTTATGTGGGGTAATAATGCACTGCTATCCACTTTACAGGTCTGGACTGGCATTTCTGGATACAACTTTTGACTTTTGAATTTGTGCCGGTCTGCACGTTTATGGCATGTTTATCACAATTTGTGAAAAATAATACCCTCTTGCGTCATTTTTGATTATACAGTTCAGCGAGGGGTTATTAGTGTTCAGAATAGAATGGCACACAACATGTAGTGGTTGAGTAGTCACACAAAAGTTAATTTTGGTTGGTGCTGCTTGTACAGAGAGAACCCTAAAAACTCTGAAACCAAAGGGTGTAGGAACTAACCCTTATGCAAAGTACAACAGCTAATATACCTAGGTTCTCCATGTTTCTTCCGACCTAACTGTGCTTTTCCCTTATTGTCTCTGTGCTCTGCACACTGTTTTAAGCCGTTTTGCACACACTAAGTCACCCATCACTATGAGGGCACATTACTGTTTTTTTCGCACTTTAGGTGTTTTATCTACGAACTTGACAGTCACTTCCAGCATCCCCCTCACTCTTTTCTTTAGGTTTCCACTCACACGAGGTACCCCTTCTGTTGATTTTCAATTAGTTATGTGTTCTTTTGCATTCTCATAGTTATCAATCCCAAACCCCTTCCTTTTTGTATTACCTCCAGCCCTGAAGAGTCATTGGGTTAACACCCTTACTGACGAAACACGTGTCGGCTGGTTTTCTTTCTCGGTGGTGTCTCCTGGACAGGAGGGCCAATCATACACCAATTAAAACTAAGATAGAAAGAACATCGTGTGTGACCTTATCCTTGAACGCCTTACCTTGATCACTTATACCCTTACAATTGTTGTGTGCGCTTGACTGGCTGTTGTCATTTCTGATTATACACTCTGCTAAGGTACAGGCTTGTGTACCTGTTCACATGTGCAAATAGTGCACAGCCTTTTCCACATGCATTTCCAAACACAGGTATTATTTGTTCACTCTAGCAGATTTGTATTTTACACACTGAAAAAATTGCCTTTCTGTGTTCATCACATCAAGTGGCCTTGGTTCTTAGGTCCCACCTTTGAAGTAACAGCATAGTGACTAAAGTCCCTGCATATTTTAAGTTCTGTCTCCTCTCTCAAAGCCTTTACTTGCCTGAGCAAAACACATGCCAGCTAATCGTCACTAAAATGAACGTGTCTCCTACTTAGGTACTTAACACCATTTGTGTTGAACTTTTGTTTTAAAAGGGATTGCAGGCAGGATTGAACATAATTTTACTTATAGTCAGTGTGCTACATGTCTACTTTCATAAATATTGAAAATATATATGGATCTTTATTGCGAATATACTGTGCTTGAGATAGCTTTTCGCCAGCGACAATACTTGAGTGGAAAGTGTCTATCACTATCATTATTTCTCGTGACTCAGGCTTCTTTAAAGTGGATCACCACAGCTTTGGATGTGTCCTTCACTATTTATATACCAGGGCATCGAATGTGCTTGGTAGATCATTGAAGACCCCAATTATTTGTGCTGCTTTTGAGATGTGGCTAGTAGGTATAGCCTATCTCAGCCTTCGGTTCATTCACATAACAATCTAATTATTTCCAAGAGGTTCTCACTAAATATAAGACAGGGTCTATGATGTTTTCAAAAATAACAAATATGCTGAGGTTGTGCACAATGTGCACAACTTCCTTTTGCATAATTAAGTGAGATTTACGAAAAGTTATGCAAGATTACACAATACATTTTTTGTGTGAATGGTCTTTAATAACGTGACCAGTCGTAATAGCATTATTTCAGGATTTTCGCATAACAAGTGTAATACGGAATGCTATAAATGATGCAAGATTACTCTAGTATAACAGAAATTTCACATTGGCCGAAAATATACTGCATAAAGTAGAGCTATACATTATTTATATATATATATATGTGTGTGATTTTGCTTTAATGTAATATAATTTGTTGCTAATCCTGCCTGTTTTTTTCTATTTCAGACTCTGTCATCCATGCCAGAAAGCACAACCCCCTCAAAGAAACAAAAGAACTACAGCAACAGCAACAGCACGTGCAACAGCAGCAGTAACAGCTGTAGTTCAGAGTCTGAAGAGGACCTAGATAAGGAAGATCATAATGAGAAAAAGGAGAAAAGAGTTTCATATGATATTGACGAACAAAAGTATAAATCTTTGGAACGGTCTAGTATGTACCCTACTCAAACCACTTATTCCAATAAGGATTTATTCTGGGCTTTGTACCATTTTTAAAGGGAGTACATGCCAGGATTATGAGAAGTAAAAATCTTTTACAACTATAACCTCTAAGCTTGTGAGTAATGGAACACAAGTCTATATTAAATTTGATCTAAAACACAATTTATGTGTTGTAAACGTTTCAACCTCAGTGTCTGTGTCAATCATTTTTATTGAACATAAAGTTTAGTAATCTGCCTCTATAGATCATGGTAATATAAGTTTTGAGTTTATTCTAAATGTTTTTTGTGAACACATTAAAAGCAGTATTGTTATTGTACAGTGTTATTAATTCTGCATCTCTGAACTGAGACATTTCACGCATTCGTTTCTGAATCAATCTTATCTGATATAGACATATTGAAGAAAATATTGTTGCCTCTAAAAGTTGCTACACTTGAAAATGTAGAAATAGTTTTATTTAATTGAATCTGTAAACATCACTATTAACTAGGACTTTTCTCAATTTTCCCTTTAGGAAGAAGTTCAAATCCTAAAAACCTAATAATGCTCCACAATAGTTAAATGAATCTTACCTATCGACATTCTATGATATGTCTAGAAACTTAACGGATATTTTAAGTTGTTTAAGTTGTTAGAGGGAAATGTCCATTTATTTAAAAGGTTTAAGATATAAAATGGACAAAATGGGTATTACCATTTGGTATATTATATAAAGATACATGGAATTGAGTTTGGTGAGTCTACAGTTCTTAATTTGTAAAATATTAAGTGCAAGGATCAAATGTTTTAATTAGTGCTCTACTGTCAGCACTGTCGAATGAGATGGTTGCTGTTGGAAGGTGGATTATTATTGGGGATAAGTATGCACCTACCACTAGCAATGAGGCCCCAACGCATTATAAGTTCCAGTCATAGTCTCAATACATTAGCCTCTGGCTCAACTCTCGGTAGCTGCTGCAAGCAGGCAGGCTTAACTCAGGAGTCAGTTATGTAAAGCATTTAAAAACCCCAATAAATGAAATAAGTAAAACACATCACCCAATAAAAATACCACCATAATTTTTAAAAATAGGACATATTTGTATCTTTAAAATTACACCAAAACACATAGTGCCAACTTAGGACATCTGGTCGCGCTTGACCGGCATTAGTCAAAGTTTGAGGCCAACTGCGATGGAGCCCCGGTGAGATACACTAAGCAGGAGGCATCAGCCAAAATTGTACCTTCAGACGATTTTCTCTCCATGTTGCGTGGTCCCCTCCAGCAGGCTTATTTCAATGCAAAATCGTTGGATTGCTTCTCTTCAAGGTCCCAGTCAAATCCTGGAAGTCTGGAGCTTCTGAGCTTTTCAGTAGGATGAACCTGGAGTCCAGGCCAGGTCGCTGCTGAAGGTAGCCATCCTGACTCTTGACGTCAAGTCAGTCACTTTATGGAGATTTTTCCAAAAGTTGTTCCAAACTTCTGGAACTTCTTCCTGAAGATCCCCTTGAGGGTTCAAAGTGTCCTAAACACAAATCTAAAGTTCCAGAGTCTCTGAGTTGGTCCTCGGAAGTTGGAACTACAGTTCCCACAATGCACCTGGCCAAATCCTTAAAAGTCCACTGGACTATTTCAAGGCTAGGGACTTCTTGGGGGAGGTGGTGTATGTGACCTCTGTTAACATGTTGCTTTGCGGGAGTCCACTCCTTAATCATTTTTGAAGCAAGGCAAAGTCCTCTGGGCTATAGAACCAAGTGTACAGCAGGAGCCATACTTCAGATTCCAATCCTTAGGTTGTAGACCAGGGTTCCAGCAGGGCAGTCCTTCTCCTTGTAGTTTCAGGCAGCCGGTCTGAGTTGCTATGCACCTCACATATTTATTTAATGATCAGGGGTATCAAGCAGGGGTGCACCCCTGTCCAATTAGGTGCATGGTGCCACTCAAAAGAATGACAGCTTTATCCAAAATGTGACATATTCTTGCCCCACTAAGCACTGAACTTTATAATTCAAGATGGAGATTTCCTCTCCAAGGAGTAAGACCTGGCCAAACCAACCTACTGGTATGGCTCATTTCCATTGACACTTCCCCTCCAGACCTTCTGCAAATGCCATTCCTGGATCTTCCTTCTGGCTGGAGTTATAGGAAGAGGAGGTAGGACTGGCTGGCTTACTGTCCTGCTCTCTTTGAAGCCCAGTTTGATTTACTCAGCCCCATTCTAGTCTGTTATTTGCAACTGCAGAGCTCCCCCTTAAGATAACCTCTGCTCTATAAGGCCCACTTCTCACCTTATCAAAATGCTTGGCTAAGCCCTGTTAAGGCTGATGAATCAAGAGAGGCTGCTAGAAGGCTGGATTTTATCTCACAGAAAAGAAAGTCATATAACTTCTCTTCTGTATTAGTTATGACGAATTCAACAATGACATATTGTTAAATGTATCATTTAGGTCCTTAAATGACATTGTGTAGCTCCTTCCTAGCAGTATGTATACTTAAATAAAATATTCCATTGTTAGTATATAGAGCTAAGTATCTGCAATGGGGAAAATCGAAATTGGCAGTTTTTCCCCTCATCAGAGCATATAAAACATCCTTTTTAATGTTTCTGCCTCTAGGGTAGACCTCAGGGGTGACTTATATGTACAAAGAACATAGATTACCACGTTGGAAGTTCCTTTAATTCCAAAGTCAAATGTGCATATAATTTACTTTTAAAGACAACCTGCAAAGCAGGACTGCATTTAAAAATGACGGCAGGCAACATAGCAGTGCACACTCCAGTGCAGGAAATGCACTGGGCCTCTAAGCCTTACTGCCCGATGATATACTAGGGACTTAAAGCTAGTTTGCATCCCCCTTGCCTTTTTTATATTCTAGAGACTTACAGGGGTCTGTCATTCTCAATTGTAATTATACCTAATTACCATGTACTTTTTTCATCAGAGCCCTGTCCTTGGGCCTTTGTTAGGAAAGCCCAGGGCACAGTCAGAGTCAGTTACCACCTTAATCAGTAAACGAGTGGGGGTGATCAGGGCAAAAAGAATGACCTTCTCACAGTTGCTAAATAATAGGGTTGCATAGTCTGGATCCAGTCTCACACCTTTTACTTCCTCCACCCTCCACCTTATGTCTATTTAACTCTTGCAGGGTTTTTCATACCAGCATTCTCCTTTTGTTATTGTTTCCCTATTGTTCTCCTCCATTTTCCCTTTTTTCTCTCTTGCTCTTATGATGAACAATTTTTCCTGTTCCCCAAAATGAGTGTTAGTCACTACCACCTGCAATCACCAACATAAATTAAGCATTGTAGTCAGCCTCGGAAAGCGTTTTCTGCCTTCTAGATGCAATATTATAATTGTCATTTAGCTCTGCTATAGCACATTGCCATTAGCAACGTCACCTCACAATATTAACAATGGGTAACTCGTTTAGACCAGCCAGCAACAACAAATACCTATTTAAATGAGCTTTCTACCTCTTTCTATCTTGCGAGCTGAAGTTGAATGTTCCTTTCTTATTTTTGTTACCACCAACTTTAAACTGGTTGTAACACAGAGCACAAAACAGACACCAATGCTGTTTACTTTATCCTTATAAGAGGCTTAGCAGGGTGATAAATCCCGTGCAATTCTGGCTCGCACACAATATTCGTCGAAGATTTCCACCACTGAATTTGATTAGTAACTCTATTGCTGAAAGCAGTATTATTAAATTACTAAAGCATGCGTGCATTCAGAGTAGGAAGCAGAAGCGCTCCTTGTGCTGCCAGCCAGCATGATTTTGAACCAGGGGCGCAATTGAGATCCCAGTGATGTAGGGGGTCCTCACCCTTCGGGGAGCCCCAATTTAACTGAAATCAACAGAATATTTGTTAGATTTGTGGGGTGATAGGAACCTCCCACAACATTCTTGGGGGGGTGGGGTATCCTATTGTGTGTGTGTGGGGGGGAGGAGGGGTTGAATTGCGTTGCGCCACTGCCCTGAGCACTGCGCTCAGCTCATGGCCCGGCATTTGCACTGACTGGAATGCTTTCACTGCTCCCCCCTGATGGTCACACTAAGGAAGGTCTGCAAGCTGCTTGCGGTGCCAGCCTCAAAGAACACTGGGAGGACTTTGAAATGGAGTGCAGAACGAAGGATAACAAACCTGGGCTTCTTCTTTGATTACCAAAGCAAGGCGTTGATGTTCTGGATAGGGGTTTGGACAAGCCTTATAACAAGCACTATGTCTACATGGGAAGAGTCACCCTTTCCTCAGGCAGTGAAGATGTTCATGCTACAGACCTTCTCGGCGTGCAGTCCTTGACAAACCATGAGTGAGAACCCAGCGAGGTCTACGTTCAGATGTTTCATTTTATATTTCGATCATTCCTTAAGATCAGTGGCTTGGATTACCTTCTTTAAGAGTTGGAAGAAGGGAGAGAAGGTAGGAGGAGAACCACACTGTCAAGCACTGTGTGTTGCATATGTGAATGATACATGAGCGTTTGTGTACATTGAAAGGTACACACAGATTCCGAATTACAATATTATATGTTGACATTCATTATAGGCAGTAAAACAACCTCGCCGCCTACCATAAAAAATGGAAGAAAGAAATGTATTTTTCCTCTACTGCAAGAAGGTGTTTTGTACTTAAAATTAAAAATAAGCAGCTCAATAAATGGCACCTTCTCGTCTATTCACTGGAAGCGACAACCCTAAGCATACATAAGTCAACATTTCTCCTTAATGGGGACATGTTTTTATTTCAGGGAATGTAATCACAAGTATGTAAAGACAGGGTCGTGCTCAATGAAATTTGGAAAATGTTTACAAATTATATACCGAAAAGGCAATAAAGCATTCTAATGTGTAGAAAGAAAATGGTAGGATGTATTTATGTAACTGAAACGGACATGTCCACTTCAAAAATATGTTTACCATGTGAGATGGGAAGAGGCCTGGATGATGGCGGGGATTGGAGAGGGGTGGACTTCAAGCACATAGCTATCCGTTAGTCATGGAAGGGTCTAGAAAGTGGCGAGGCATGGGAGAGCAGTGGGGCTTTGAGCCCGATACATACTGAAGCAACCCTCCTTCAAAAATACCGACTAAACGTTTTTATCTAGTTATCACCAAAGGTCACAGGTACGACCACATAGATTTCTTCGAAAGCCTCCTTTTCCTGCCCTGTGATGCCCAGCATGTGGATACACTCAGTGCTTTAAATGGGCCGGTACTCACCGGTACTGAGTACCGGCACTTCTTTTTTTCCCCCCTCAAGAGTACCGGCACTTCTACGTTACTAAAATAGAGTACCGGTACTCACTTTCAGACAGTCATGTGAGCATGCATCGCATTTGTACACTGCGGCGCATGCTCACATATTGGTGATTTAACAAGGATGGCAGTGACGCCATGTCGCCAAAGCAGAGCAACGTGTGGCCCAGGCGTGCAACGCCCATTATGATCAAAGGGCTTCAGATCCCCTCCCCCCCCCTCGTGTGTGTCAGCCCGGCCGAGACAGTTCCCGGGCACACACACCGCACCCGAGTACTTCACCACAGGTCTTTGTAAGACCTTTAGCCTGTTAATGAGGTGTTGAAGTGTTTCACCCCTTCTTAGAGCGCCTGCTGCTCCACTCTGCCGTTTGGCTGATAAATCAGCCCCCCCCCCCCCCCCCCCCCCCCTCCCTCCCTCAGGGCAGGACGGCAGCAGGCTACAGCGGCGAGACAAGAGTGCAGAACACGCCGCAATAAAGGCCCAGCACCCAGCACCCCTCCAAGGCGTGATAACAAAAGCGGGCAGCATATCTGTAGCCTCTCTGGTCTGCAAGGCAGGGAGTCATAAAAGACGGAAAGGATAGCACAGCAGCTGGCGGGTAAGAAAGGGGACAACTGAGGAGAGCTTGTATAAAGGCACAGTCAGCTAAAGATAACGAGGGTTTATCTGAAGAAGAAGAAAGGGGGAAACAAACAATATTAGAGAATAGACTGCGGGCGCGGGCAGTGGGTTTAAAACAAAACAGCTGATGGATGAGATGAGGATCATCTGATGAGAGTCGGGGTTGGCAGAATGGTATTTTAAGTGGGGGAGGGGTATCCTAGAAAAAGCAAGATAAGGAATTTGATGAGATGAACGAGGGGACATTTAAGATGAAAGGTGCTGTGACCACCTGAAAAAAGAGAAAATGAAAAGAGACACATGGGACATGGAGGGTACATGGGGCTAATTAGCAAGGGCTAGGGACATCAGAGGGTAGAGGTATCCTGGCATCCAAAAAAGTGTTATCTAAAGCGTGGGCAGCAGCTGAATAGAAAAATTATTTCGAGGGGAGGGTGGTAGTGCATTTGACAAAAAGGGAAACCTGATAGTTACTTTTCAACAGTCTGTCAACTGGTACAACTTAATACATGCAAGGACATCAACAATAAATTGCGGAGGGAAGCAATTTGTCATCATTCGCAACCGAAAAAAATTCTTGCACCATTCAAATGTTTTTCATTAGACCCACCCTTAGTCCCGCCTCTAGCCCCGCCTCCTTGCCACGCCCCCAGCTAAATCTGATGAGTACCTGCACTTTTTTTTCCCCATTTAAAGCACTGGATACACTATATCCGCGGTCTGAAGTGCCAAAGAGGGCGCACGTACAGCGCTTTCTGTGCAGCCCTGACTCTAGCAACGATAGTGAAGAAACTGATGGTTAATCTTTCAAGCAGGGTAACCATTGGCAAGTACATCACATAGGGGCTACAGTTGTTTGAAACTAGCAACCACATGCTCTCATGGGAAAACCTATACCTGTCTTTTATCTCCTTCTTTGACATTTTGAATTTATTTACTAGTTTTACTTTTACTTTAGGACTGATTTTGTCGAGAACAAAGGGCATGTGATGTGTTATATTTTGTAGTCAATGGACCTAATGATGAGGTGATGTATTTCCCTGTGAAATGAGAGGAGGGTGAATGTATCACATTGCATAGAACAGTACCTTGTTATTATCAGTTCTATAATGTATATTTAAAAATTTTTGTCTAATAGTTATAGTAAATAAAAAAAAGGTAGCCCTCAGGTAAGTGAAAGAAAATGTGGTATGGAAGAAGCTATTAAATGATGTATGATCACACCAAAAAGGACTTAAGATTTGACATGTAAATACATTTTGTAGTTTTCTAAATGAGATGTGTCTTCCTATGCAGGTAGGATGCATTGGAAACCCCCTCTCAAGAACGTAAAAGTGCCGTCATACTGCTCCTCACCATCTTCTACAACTCCCATGAGGCGCTCTGTGAGTTGTCCTCGTTCAATGTCTGCCATGACGTCACAGTCTCATTGCTCTGAGCAGCGCACTTTTTCTGCAAAACCATCCACGCCAGTAAGGAGGCCGTCATCAGGGAACAGATCACACTCTTTAAACCGAAGCCCATTTCTGAACAGAGTGCCTCACACCACCACCTTGGGTACAATCTATTCATCCGCGGTAAGTTCAAATTGTTCTCAAATGCCTTTCTACCAGCAGTGCTAATGCAAGCCTGTATGATTACGTTCTTGGAGTACACATGGGTCATGATAAGAAATATTTGCTGGGTGTGTTAAATTCCTTCTATTATGAGGCCCTGCTCTGGAAATGAGTCATAATATTCGGATTCAGAATGTATGTCACTATATTCAGCACGTTTGGCTTATTTTTCATCCATTTTTGCCCGTAATTAACAGTCTCACTCGTAATCCTGCGCATAACTTGGAAAATGTATGTATAGTTTCCATTAAAAAAATCATTCGTGTTTCACTGTTATTGATCTTACTACATAGATTTCTTAAATAAATTAACTCGGAGGCACTCGTACTTTTTATTTTGGGTGACTGAAAGAAAAATCTGACCGTGACAGTTGTATAAAAGTGTGACTCATAGCTTACCATAAAGAACATGAGTGGATAATTGGTCAGACTCAGACAACATATGACTGATATTGATGTAATTTCTTAACTCCATCCTTAAAAAAGTTAATTCTTTATTCTGAAGTTGCCAGGTTTCTTGATACAAGATCTGGGGAAAGCTCTGAATATGCTCAGTCATGGCGTCAGACAAAGGGAGCTCGTGCCGCTCGTTTGTGTACATTGGCTCCGGTGCATTATTTCTGGTGTATGCAGACGTGCATGGCGGTAACACCTTGTGCCACCAAGAAATATCTTATATGTATTCCCATTCAGATTGACTGGAGGAACCACCCTCTGTGTGCGAGTGACAATGCATCTCTTCGAGTCACTTGAGTTTCCTCAGATAAATGAATTCTCCGTTGTCCTTTCCAGCACAGACCATGGATCCTCAGTCTGCACGTGAGGGAAGACATATGTGGCATGTTAACACTACACAGGACATTGCCAAGTGTTTCTGAGCGGACTAGATTTGAATTTAGCGGTTGATACTTCGTCTCAAAAGTCAAATGCATTTAACTCTACGGTGATATGCAGTACAGCACATTCTAATTAAGAGAAAATATGGCTCTTTAGCTTAACATCAACGTGCCACTGATTACATCTATTGGGGTTTCTTCCAGCATTTGTCCTAGTCAGAGCTTGAGCATTCTACTGATCTCTGCCTGCACATTGCACACAGGGGAGGACAGCCCTGTGGTTCCTTTGAATACATTTGACCCAGTTCATAGCAACTTGTTGCCTTTTCTTCACGCTGTTGCTTTTATTCCTTCTGGAACTTGATGATTGCCCTATAGATCTCTATTGCCGGAGAGATGATGGAGGGGAGGGACGACTTTTCAGTTGTTCTTGGACGTAATCCATCCTGATTCTGACATGGTGAGTTTGTGATGGGACAAATGAGTGTGCAAATCTTAAGCACATTCCCCTTAAGTCATCTATTTAGAGAGTGGGTGACAAAGGCTGCTGTCATTTATTTTGAAAGTTTTATATAGCGCGAACAAGATCTTTGCAGATATCAGAGCGCTTTACAAAGCAGGGAATACCAACAAGAGAGTGAATAACAGGTCATTAGGTATAGCGTAGTTGTAGGTAATAAGTGGGTTGGGTAGGTACGTGAGGGAGCATAGTAGAACAGGTACATCAATAATGCAGATATTACACATAAATGTGAGCAAAGATAGTCAGGTAAGTCAATAATACAGGTAAAACACATAATCGTAGGGAACGAGCAATTAATACAGATCGGTGCAGAGTCTTTAAAAATCCACGTAAATAGGTCAAGTGTATTTGGCCATGAGAATAGCTTTTACTTCTTTCTTAAAAAGTGTGATGGAGGAGATGAGCCTGGTTTCAGGAGGGACAGCTTCTGGGTGAGGTATCCGGGAGAGCTCAGGTGTACAGCCTTGTGTGTCATGCAGGCGATTTTCAGATGTATTCTGGCTTCAAAAGGCAGCCAGTTCAGGGATTTCAAGTCAGGGGAGATATGCAAGTGTTTTTTTGACCCAGTGATGAGTCTCGCTGCAGCGTTTAGAGAAGCTCTGGGGTGCAGGTTCTGGCAGTGATTGCAACTGGAACCATGGAAGTCAACCTAGAGATGGTCCTATTCATGTAAATGCCTATAGAGAAGCCTAGGGAGAGGAGACCCCATAGTGACCCCTGTATTTCAGCTTTCTCCTGTACCTCTGACAAGAGGAAGCATTCTTTTAAGGGTACCTAGCATTTGGGGTGGATGCTTTGTTAGATTTTTCTATAGCTGAATGCGGGGGTCTGCTCTCTAATTGTGAGTTTCTGTTATATTTGAGCAGTTAGAATCACCTTTTGCTACCTTACGCTTCAGACACATTTAGCAACTTAACTTGTATAGATTTTCTTTTAATGTCTAAATGGATAACGCTGTTTCAATGCTTTGTGAAAAGAGGAGTAAAAGTTGAGCGTCTGTGAAGAAATCATTCAAATGAATGTCCTGGGTGAACAATTCCAAAAATGACACCATTTGATACGTTGAGCTTAGTTCTTTTCTCGTACACATATCTGCGTGGCATCTGGACAAGCCATTGTGGCTAAGCATTTGCAGCTGTTGGGGAAATATGTTAGACACATGCATCAGTTCGTGAGATGCATGCACGATTAGAGATCGCAATCCCCAGAAAAAGATGTTATTTGCACTGTGGCATAGCAGCTGCAAGGATGAAGTCAGTTAAGGATCGAAGTCATGCTGTGATTCTCATAAAAAGGAACTCAAATTGTTCCATTAAGGTAAGTTATAGGGTGATTGCCTTTGCTGTAAGTAATGAGTCATTCGCTCCACAAGAAATGAGCCTTATTGCTTTAGGCAACAGGTCTACTGAAATGGCTAAGTATCGAGTTGAGGTCAGCCATTTGGGTGAAAACTGGTATTAGGAGAAATATTTAGCAAAGATGCACTCCTTTAGGAGTAATTAGTTCCAAGTCCTTGATTGCAGGGTCCGTGGAGGTCAGGTTCCAGAAAACTGACCAACAAGCCAAAGGAGACCTACAGCCAAGTCTTGACAGCCCACTGACATTCTAAGCCAGTGGATGTTTTATAAATATAATCCAAACATCTAACCAACCAGGTGAGGGAAGAGTTTCCCTCCTAAGAGGAGCTACTAGAAACAGCACCTGGTGACCTCTTCCTTTTCTGTTGCAGGTACCCTTGTGTATTTCTCTCAGACTGGTCCTGGAGACAAGAAAATAGGAGAAGATGACATGGGGAATAAACTGTCACTGCTATTCTATGGGGGCAGCATCAGCCCTCCATTTTGGAATCACAATTCTCACAAATGTGAAGATGTTCATAATCAGCTATTGCAGCCCTAGTGATAGGCGAATGGCTGGCAAGAGTGAACTATCTTCTGTGTGCACAAATTCCCAATTGAGGTACACAATTATTATTGTAAAACCTCTACATATCATGTTTGCAAACATTTCCAGTCACCATCTAATACATGAAATACAAAGGTCCATCCATTTGACTCAGGACTGTCATCTTAACGTTAAAAGGAAAACCAGCAGGTATTGCTTTTAAGTGTAGCTGTTGCAACCCCACCTTCTTTTGATGTCACCAGCTAGATCCTGTGCTTACAGAGTAATCAAGTTTAGCTGATCAGATTATCTTTCCACAGAGGGTCCCTGTTAACATCAGATTTTTTACTTGTGGTGCCTCTTGTTTGTTGCCAAAAGGAGAAACAGGGAAAGTGAGAATAGTGAGGCTGTTAAGGCTGCACAGATGGTTGAAGACATTCATTTTAGACCCTTTCCTTGCAGAAGAGTCTAAGAGTAGTCCTGAGGTTTATCTTCAATATTATAAAGTGATTAATCGCTCTGTTTAAGATAATGCCCTTCCGGCAACTCCTTCAGAGGGCGGTTGTGGGGCAAGGTAGATAGTGGATTATTAAACAGGGCAAGAGTTGCACAGGTTTCCTAGCAAAAAGCCGATTATAGATAAGGGCAACATAGAATGTTGTATGTTTGATCTGAAATCTCATGAGTAATGATACCAGCATTTTTATTAATTTGTTTCCACAAGAAACATTGACTGCAGCGTTCAGTTTAGAAATAATAGCATTTAATAATTCTAGTGAATTATTGGAACACCTAGTGTGCAGTCTCGGGAAGATGTTACACGAAAATTACCCAGTAACTGTAAGAATATTTTTGGTCTGTTAGTGGAGACTGAGAATAAAGAGAGATTGCACTAAACCTGTGCTTCCATAGAGTCTATTTACAGAACAAGGCACCCCAGGTTCATATTTGCAGTATTATTAGCTGACTTCAAAGCTCCAACTATTGAAGATGTGATGAGTGCAGGATTCAGAATATCATAACTCAGAACAAGTCACGAGATACACAAATATATATTTCAGACAAATTGAATTATACTAAAAATTGCTTGTTATGAGATTCTACTCTTGCCAGAGTGTATAACTCACGTGGGGTTAACAATTACGTTGTCACAAATGGGAGTTATGTTTTAGGTCTCCTGTTTGTAGAGTAAAATTGAATCACATATTCACTGAATTGCACATATTATGTCCCATTACCAAGTGAACCCGGTAAATATCTCTCCTGTGGTGTCAGCATTTACCCCACAAGTAAATACCTCAACCTTCTTTAGGGCACTCATTATGGTGGCCTTACAATTTTTCAATTAAATGTTAATCTAGTTAGCTGTTAGGATCAAGAAGGAGGGAAAAGATGTCTGGGGAAAAACGATGTTTCTGTGTGTAAATAATAGTGTGAAAAAGGCCCTGGGATTGGGATTGACAAGGAATGTATCTAGACACTATGAGCTAAAGGATGCTCCTACTGAAAAAGTACTGACAGTAATAGACTGTTAGTCTCTTCAGTCTGTCTCAGAAAGGACTCTAGGGAAGAACTGAATAAAAGATTTGGATTTCTTGCATTGGTTTAATCATTCTTAGCCTTATCTTTAGACTTAGATGCAGGAAAGAATTTGATCTCACTTAAGTTAAAGTATTTATTCTACAGTGAGAATTCTCTCACACTCAGTGTGACTGATAGTATTGAGCCTGAAACAGGCGCAAACTCTATGCGACTTTGATAGAATAAGAGTGAAAACAGTTGGTCGTGTTGCAGGCCACCTAGCCACTCAGTGTGTGTTTCTGTGTTGACATGGGGCCCTGCTATTGGTTTGATCGGCTGTCACTCCAAAGGTCTGGTGGTCAGCAGCACTGCCACCTTCAATGTGGCCAAACATCTGAGTTATCTGTAACCATTGGGGAATGAAGAACACACATTTTTTACATTTATAAAACAAGGGGAGTAGGGACCAGTCTCAAATATATAGATAAGTAAACATAAAATGCCTTACTGTCCTAAACAGTTCCCTAGTGTATGAATGGATCCTTTTAAGGTATTTATTTTGCTTACAGATGGGCTGTCTATTAAGAATTGGATTCAGACCCTTTAGTCCACCTAGAGTGTTTGTGTTTGGACCACCCGGTTTTGTAATCTTGCTCTGAGCGAGTCTCAGAACCTGAGTCTCATTCACTGTAAAACTGTAGCATTTGAGTGCAAACCTTTGGCGCCAGCCTATTAAAATAAGTTTGGCTTTTGTGCGGCTAAGGTAGGAGGCTCTTGATTGGTTACATGTAATCATGTGGGCAAACATGTGTAGGGTGAGCAAGTGGGTTTGTCTAACTCAGCCCAGTATCTGCACAGGTGTAGCTTTATGCAGCTGGGACCTTTATTATATTTTAAATGTATGGGTGTACAGTTCCTAAGGATATAAGTGGTAGTCAGGTCTCTTGAATAACCTCCAAATGGAGGAAGTGTCCTCACACACCTCGAAAGGTGTCATGCTTCATAATTTGGGTGTGCTCCTCATCGGGCCGACGCTTCAATACCCAACGGGCACACGCAAAGGGGCTCTTTGTCGGAGTTCTTTTGATAAAGCTGTTTGGTGAGTGAAGGTATGTGAACTGTAATGAGTAGTGTAGTAAGTGTGATTTAAAATAGGTTAAGGGAGACTCTTATTAAATACATTTGATTAATGCAGCTCGCTAACCTAAATAAAAACAGTGTACCTCGTATCAGAGATAATGATCCTATACAGCATATATACTATTTAGTTTTGGTCATCATGTTTCTTGCATCATCAGCCTCTAAGGGGTCTATTGGCAATTCGTCACAACCATAAAAGGATAGTATCCTAATAATCTTACACTACTGCAGGGTTGGTGTATTCAATTTGGCAGATTAATCAAGTCGCCAGCCGTGCTATGTCGTACAAGGTTAAGTGTCACATTGTATGGTTTCGAGACCTGAAAAAACATAAGGTGGTAAAAAGGCATAAAGTAAAATAATGAGAGCATTACAATTGGTAGACATTCGTATTATTGTATACCATTCTTCTAACCATATTTACAGTTGGTGACCTGGAACAAATAAATCAATCCACACATGCACGCATGTGTCGAACTAGTATTGGCAATATGTTGTCATCAGAATGAATAGTAGCATGCAATCTGCTCGTGTTAGTGGTTGGCGAAGCTGTTGTCTAAAATTCAATGCTTTTGGTGCCAAAAGGACAAATGAGATCAAGTTAACAAACAAACAAGTTAACAAACAAATCCCCCTTACTAAGATATGTATTTCCTGTCGTAGCTTCAGGAAAGGCTGGACCTGCAACTTATGCGGCCATCTTAGGAAGGACGCACGTTACCAGGACCATTAGTTAAAAGCCTGCAATATGTGGTCATAGTGACGGCGACAATGTTTTTATTACAAAAAATGTGGGATGGTTCCCATAATTATTCTGTAATGTAGCACGATCCCCTAAGCATCCAACTGAGGGAATGGGGGTGATATCAAGATGTTTGTGCTGTAGGGTAGGTTAATTTAGGGGTCAGAAATGCATTGTACCTGCAATGATGCAGGAGTTTCTGTGAATACAGGCCCTTTTGTGGAGTGGTGTGGCTCACTGGTTAGAGGCGGCAGACCCGGAAGCAGAGGACGGCCCGGGACCAGGGTTCAATTCCCGACGCAGCAGGGTCGTGAACCAGGGTCAGCGGACTTGATAATTCTCGCCTCTGTGCCTACTCTAACCAGGGATCACACTTGGCAACTCTGGGCATTAGCTTGCCTCATCTCCACAACGGCCCCCCACAAACGCCGGGGATGCCTGGTTTCACCTTGGAGATACCCAGGAGGGAACATCTCACAGGGAAAGCCAGGACGGGTTCCCCAGCGGTCTATAGCGCCAGGACGCCTCCGGGTAGCAGTGCGCCTTACAAGACACACACCTTTACATTTACATTTTGAAGGAATATCAGGAAGGATTTTTAAGCTTTAATCTCATATCACAGGCTTAAATGGTGACACCCCATGGGGGAGCTTAATAGATGACAATAGATTGGGACTGTAGGACACTAATAAATCAAGAGGAGTGGACTCCATGAGAGACATTAGATATATGCCCTACCTCCAGACTGGGTATCCACAGTTACCACATAATTTACCAGTTCTGAAACAATACCTGAAAAAGGTCCCTTGTGTTGTCTTATATTCCTGATTTTCCTTCAACTGGGCCCTTACATAATGCTTTCTCCACCCCTGTGATCATACTGCACCAGTGAGGACAGAACTGGTTTGGACTTGGCTCAGAGGCCCTTCAACCAAGAGAACAAATACATTTTGGGGTATAAGTATTAGACCTTAAACCCCAGTTAGTTAGACTACTTCTGGAATCAAGAGGAACCTTTGCCAAGGAGAAGAACTGGAGAAACTGGAGGAGGAGTACTGCCCCTTTGCTGTGTGCTGTCTGGGATTGGCCTACAGTAGCTGTTTCTGCCAAGGAAAGGACAAGAACTTTGCTGTGTGCTGTGTCCTCCCTGCTTGGGGAAGATCTCCAAGGGCTTGAGTAGAGCTTGCCTCCTGTTTTGAAGTCTCAGGGACGCAACAACTTCACCCCCAGGCTTCCATGAACCTCCTTGATGGGAGTTAAGACCTGCCAAGAGGTGCCTGTGACTGTGTTGGGCATCTGAAGGGTTTTCCTGCTGTTGTGTGCTTGAAAAGCAACCCAATTACAAGGTAATAAACGCATCCCTCTTCTTGAGGCTGTTTTTCCAATGCAGCACTGCTGTTCGACAAGAATCTCCTCGCAACGCCGCGCTGCTGCCGAAATGAGTCAGCATCTGTCGCTGCTGCAAGAACCGATGCATCGATTGCCGACGCATCATACCTGTGCGGCAAGTTTTACCGATGCATCACCCGCAGAGCAGAATGTCTCGGAATCAACGCATCACTTCCCCCTACAGACCGGATTCGATGCATCACTTCTCCTGCATGCAGCAGAACTGACGCATCACCTCCCGATGGTCTCTGGAACTGATGCATCTCTTTGTTTTGCGATGCTTCCCATCTCTGTGGCTGTTTGGCCTTGTGAATTTTGTTGCAGCTACAGGTACTTTGAGTTAAATCACACATCCATAGTTTTCTGTGGGCCAAATTGTTTGAAACCTTTTTAAAGTCATATTCTTATTACATGAATGTTGGATTTTTGTTGTTTTGGTCTAGATAAAGATACTTTATTTCTAAACTGGTGCAGTGTCCATTTGTTGCTGTTATCACTGTATTACTGTGTGTTTTGAGTACAAATACTTTACACATTGCCTTTGGGTTAAGTCTGTTTGCTTGTGCCAAGCTACCCAGGGGATAAGCAAGGGCTATCTAAAGTGTATATCCCCCATTCCCTGACTAGAAGCAAGGGTCTCTATTTAGACAAAGGTACCTACCTCTGCCAACTAGAGACCCCCATTTCTAACAATTGTACATTGACATCTTTTCTGGCAGTAACAATAACTTGTTGAACATATTGTTACATATCACTGGAAGGTGACACCATTGTGAAATGTGTCAATAGTGATTGCACAGTTTTTTGACCCTTTAAAGTTGCACCAGTTATTGTGGTGACATCATAGCAAAATCAGTAAGCCTGGCTTTTATTAACTACCAACTATATTGTGTTAGTCACATGCGGCGGGCACTGTGGTTCATGGCTTTCTGGTGACTGGACCATTAGAGGTGCCTCACGCACAGGCAGAACAGCATATATTTAGACAGGGCACCTGATCTTTGTGGCCTTTCTTTAGAATGCACCCATTGTTGATTGTGAGGCCCTTTGAGGCATTTCTGCCTCGAAAACTGTATTTATTTTAAACTGTTATATTTAGTTGTGTTTAGAATAAAGACATGTTCTCATTATAAGAACAATCTCGGTGATTTATTTAGCATTGTTTGTTGTGCTGCTAAGAGCTGAGTCTCTCACCCACAGCACCTCCCTTGGAATAAGCCTTTGACTGCTCTGACATGCTACAATGAGACTCAAATTCTATAGAGGGGCACTTGGTTTCCAGGTAAGGGAGCCACAGTACTTTGCCCAAGTCATTACAAATGGCACCCATGTATCCTTTGATCCAGATTCCTAACACTGATTGCAACTGTTAATAGTAGTAAAATGATGGAGTGCACTCACACACACAAGAGGAATGTTTCATAGTTGGTCTTTCCCCCTTAAGAATACAATTCCAATGCAGGCATTGTTCAGGCTTCAGAGTAATTATCCAGAGGGGACAATATCTATGTTTATTTATTTTAACTTCCATGTGACAAAATAAAACAATTCCATTGTTTATATTTTTTGCCAGCATGTTTCTCCCATCGTGGCTTGTATGATGATCCTTGGCATTATTTAGGGCAGTAGACTCGCTTGCAAGCCACAAGTCACTAATGTTGTGTGTACAACATATTATACATATATTGTAAATATAACACCTTAAATACTGATATTTTGGTCCATCAAAAGGAAAGGTTCTTGCAGCCTATGTAAGAATGTAAACAGACATAATTCTTGTCATTAAACACTGTGAATATCAAATGTTCCATTTAATTCATTTATGAACCCAGAGCTTTTCTCTGAAAACTAGTGCACAACCTTACTAAGTTAAAATCAGATACAATGGGGGGTAGCATACCCATTTGTAGCATTAGGCAACCCCCTCCCTCCACTCTCCACTGCAAAAAACACCCCGCAGAGTGACAACACAAGTGTTGTGATGACAGATCCTTGCCCCATGGCATATCCCAGTGTATGTAAACATTCAGTATTTGAGAATATGTATGTATCTAGATATGTGTATTTCTTTTTACTAATTAGTGTATTAACTATTATTTTCAAAATATACAGACATTATTTTGTCTGCTTAATAAATGTACATATTACGTATGCTTATTACTTATGGTTAAATATGTATTTTATTTCTATGCTTAACATGCTGCATAGTTTTTATAAAAGCTACTTGATCAGATGCCTATGGGTCTCTGTTTTATTTATCTATCACAATATCTACATATTATCATAACTGCAAGTGCTTCACTATTGAAATAGTGAGGAAAATATAACATTAAAAGAAAAATTGTTTTAAGAAATACACAACTAAATTTACTTCAAGTACAGCAGCACTTCAAAGTCTGAGTTTATACGATTCAACTTGAATTCTCAATATGTTATCTTACTTATACATGTATACCTTTTCTATGCATCATGTATCTATATATGCATTACTTTATTCCTACTAAAGAATACATAAAATAAACCTTTCACTCTCTCCAATGCACTACTCACCCTATACTTCTCTCAATATATCCTCTACCTCCATTCTCTGAGTTATTTCAAACCTCATTTTACTACTATGATCTCCAAAGGAACCCTTTCTGGACTCTTCCCTCTTGTATCCCTCCTGACTCACCCAAAACCTCATTTTACTACTATGATCTTCCTAACAAGCCTTTCAAAATTCTTCCCTCATGTATCCCTCCTTCACTCATCCCAAACCTCATTTTACTACCATGTTCTCCCTAATTCCTTTCTAGAGACTCGTCCCTCCTCCATCCCGAGTTTCTACTCATCCCTACTATCATCTTCCTACTATGATCTCCAAAATAACACTTTCTAAACTCTGCCCTTTTCTATCCCTGCATTATCCCATGTAATCCAACTCACAGACTCACATGTCGACCACTCAAATCAACTCCTATTTCCCTATACTAATCCTCCAATAATCTTTTTGGGCTTCAGAGTAGAGTGCTACTTGTCAAAAAGGGCTTTGACTTCTCGTAAGCGCTATATAAACATAATTACAATTACAACTTACAACAACTCACCAAACAACACCACACCAACTCTTTTCATGGGGACTTAGAATTGTTAATGAAAAGTTGAAAGGTCAGCCATATTGGATGAGCTTGAAGGAAGTTCTTTACTGTGTCATAATCCAAGGGGAAGCAGCCAGTGGTTAATTTGTAAAAGAATAAGTGCTGGGACCCAAACATTTGCTCATGAGCCATGGGCTGGCACTATTGAATGTCAAGGGTACCAAATACCAAGGCTGTGTAGTCTTTATTCCACCTTAGGCCTTTTCATTCAACACAACACACTTCCTGCCCTTCATTTCAGCCTTGCAGGTTCTCTTTAATCTCTGTTTTCTTTTTCCGTCACTGTTTTTGTCTTTGTCTTCCTTCTTTTTTTCTCCTTTTATACTTTTCTCTCTCTTGCTCTGGGTCAAAATGTGACAAGAAAAAATGAGTGCTGGTCCCCACAAATGAGTGCCGTTGGGCCCCATCTGCAACCATCAGCTCAAACTAAGCTGTTTGCTATTACAAAATAAACAGAAATAGGCCAGTTGATTAGAGGCTACTTCTTATGTCTATCAAATGGACTTCTTTCAGCTAAGTGACATATTCTGTACCTAGTGCCACACTGCTCAGGTTCTTATTAATGTAGTGTAATGTTAGGGATTTTAAAAATGTGGGACATGATTTGATGGCATTTTTCATAGTCATATGCTATGCAGTGATGTGAATAGACAATGTCATGTGTCTATATGCAGTGGGATAAGCACCAGACTTGTAGTGGACAAGATTAATAATGTGGTTCATTGTAAAATTTCCTCTTGCTGGGATCATTAGTCTAGTAACTGATGAGGGTCCATCTTTTATTGGTAATTTGTTGACCAATGTCCGATATCTCACAGGGATTCCACCTTAATAAATACATGTAAGATATTACTTAATTATGGTAGATGGTTATTCATTATGCGCATATCATTGCCAGTTGACTAAGGGGAAATTTAGATCTCGTTGTGGTAATGGACAACATCTTTATGACTCCATCTGATAATTGGATGAGGATAAAAACGCTTGTGGTGGTTTACATATGGTGCCAGAGTTTATCCATTCTGTTTCATAGATCAATACATTTGTGAGTGTAGATGGACAAATTAACCAGCAATTTTCCTTCTGATGAAACAAATGTCATTTCTCTGTGTTGTCCCCTGATCATTCATTTTTCAAAGACTGTCTATGTTTAAGAGTCATGTGTCTTATGTTGCTGTGCTGCACAAGTTAAGTTGTTAGTTTGCTAGATCAAATTTTACTTTTACTTTAAATTATGTGTTTCTTAATCTTCCCTTTGGACATGGGTCCATACAGGAGAGATTACAGGAGCAGATTATTATGTATATGATATTTTCACATATTCAGTTGGTAAATGGCTGTTGTTTCCATGGTGTACCATGACCTACATCAGTGCTGGGTGGTCTTGAGGTTATCTTACTTACTCTATAAAGGCTTCAAGGAAAATGTCCCGTAATGGATTGGACGGTACGTTTTCTGGGGTAGACTAGCTAGCATGCATAGATATAATCTACCGTATGTGAATCGGGTGGACTCTGAAGCTGTCGGCCTGTCTAATGTACGGGGTTTTCTTGCACATGATGCCTAACTCATGAAATCTTCCAATGTTTGATTACTGTATTTTTAAACTGATTAGAAAGGGAGTCAAATGTTGTTGCACAGGCCATTAAATCCTGTTTGCGTGTTTTATGTGATACAAGAAGTGCTTTGTGGGTGTATTTCCCTTCATATTGTATGATTTTCACAGGGTATTTCCTGACTCATAGTTATGCTGACACTGTGGTGGCTTGTGTCTCAAATATTTCAATTTCTGAACAATTGCACAGGAGTCTAAGAAAATGACCACATGTTTGACAGCTTTCATAAAAGGACAGAAAATGTCACATGGTGATGACTGGCAAACATAAGTAAAGAATTTCTGTCAGTTGGTTTCCTATAAACCTCTTACTGCAGAGTTCCATATTTTGATTTCATTAGGAGATCCAAAAATAAATATTTATTGTTCAGGATCATTGTGAATCTTAGATGTGGGTCGTTAGAATTAAACCACTCACAGAAGGACTATATTTGAGACTTACCAAAAGATGGGGATGTCCGTGTAATGCTACCATAGAACAGGGGTCTTCAAACATGGGAGCGGCCCCCCTAGAAGATCCTCAAGTGATTCCAGGGGGGCGCCAGGTTTTTGCCAAAAGAATCATTATGCAGATAACAGTGCTTTGTTTTAAGTGGAAAAATATTTTGCAGCAGTAAGCTGCTTGTAATGGGCGTTCACTAGCATCTTTTGTCATGTATATCCTAGTAGGGAGTACGTGTCCAAATAGAAGGTACTCCAAATATGATCCAAACCCCCACCCCAATTTTAATATTCACACTGTGGATATTTTTACACATTAATAAGACCTGCCAGACCAGAATAGTATATTTGGCAATCATGTAGTTGAATGGATTTTTAAAACCGTAACAGAACTTAAATGCAAAGTTTAAATAAATCTAGTCATATTTAAACATTGCCAATTGTAACAAAATAAGTGTGAAAGTTTGAGGGGGCCCGTTATTTTTATTCCCACTGGGCGGTGAGTGGTGCGGGATTAAAACGTTTAAAGACCCTTGATGCATATGGTATTGTAAGAGTTAGTATCTGAATACAATATGGCGGTCTCATAGTCATTTACATATAATTCAGCCAGACTTGGAGCAAAGCAACCTCTCACCGAAGTCTTGTCTGTTTGGAGAAAAAAATTATTTTAAAATTAAAAGAAATTTTTTGTCGAAGCTAGTGTGGTGCCATCAGTGAACAAGTCAAATGCAATAAAAGAGGAACAGTTGGATCTCTCAGTAATTCCTCTATTGCTAACAGATTAGACTTTTGGGGAATGTTTGTATATAATGACGCTACACTAAGGGAGATTAGAATATCATCAGTTAGATTATATGTTAGATCCCGAAACAGGTTCAGGATATCATCTGTGTCCTGTAGGTAATAGCACAAGATGTAGAACGACATCAACAAATTTAGAAAGTGGTTAAAAAAAAGGAGACAATGCTCAAGACTATGGGTCTTCCCAATGTTGGCATCTTGCTGATATGGAGTTTAGGGAGGATATAGAAGCAGATTTTATTGGATCAGTTGCTCTTAGAAATTCAGACAAATGTTTGGTGATCGAACTGGTCGCTTCTCCTTCCAAACTGAACTTTTCTATTCTTATATACTGAGTAGGGTCTTTTGTTGATTTCATGTTGCTCTTTGTATTTGCAAGAAGTTATAGACTTACTTGTCTATATGTTTCATTGCCATGAATCACTATTGCACCCTCTGTATCCATTTGATTTATATGTATGTTGTCTCTCGTTTTGAGTGATTGTAGTTAATCCCTCTCATCTTTAGTGAGATTGCTACCTACCCTTATTTGTCTATTGTCTGTTGTGCCCTCTTCCTCAAGCCCCCTTCCTCTTCAAAACATGGTCTGAAGTTTAGTAGGAAGCCATGTGATTGAAATAAATCTGCCCCAGATTGCACCTGCTGAAAGTGTTCACAAGACCTACAACTCGATGACCTCTTTGAGCTTGTGGTCCACCCTTCTTAGTTTCCTTTCTTAAATAAATCCTTGTTTCTCCAGTATTGTATCTTTCATAGATTCACATGCTTGTATCTTCCCCATCGTCATGGTGGGAGTCTCCCGGTAAAAAGAATAACCATAGCAGTAGAAGAAGAAACTGCCTGGGAATCATACAGAAGAATAACAATAGGTAACCTCTCCTCATTATGTGGTCCAAACCAAAGCCAATCAGCTGCCAGCACCAACATACACCATCCCCAGCAGAACCACCATACCTCAGAATTCCAACCGCCTTCGTGTGAGAAGGAGTCTCCCTGAGCTGAGCTCAGTTCATTCTCTACTGAACTTTTGACCTTCTACAGTTGGAAGTAAGGTACTGATTTTCAGTCTTATTTCTTGAAAATGTCTGAAGGCTCCAAGAAGAGACTCTTGTTTTCTGAAGACCCACATAAGGAATGCTTTAATGGTTGTATCCCAAGCATGTTCCTAAGGACTGCAAACATTTTCGTACCTTTCCTGCAAAAACACTCAAAGACAGAGAAGCTTGCCTATTGCTATGGTGTCAAAAGAAGAAAGCTACAGACTCTGAGTCTGAGGGTGAAGCCAAGGGACATTCCTCTAAAAAGCATAAGAGAGAGTCCTCTGAGGAAAAAGGAGATCAAAAGAGACAGAAATCAAGTAAAACCAAATAAGGTGAAACTTCTTCTTCTCTTCTTTCAACTCCTCTCAAGACTACCTTAGAAAAGAAGACTCCATCTTCGTTGCCGCCATCGAAAACGAAGGAAATTCCTCTCAGATCGCCGACGAAGCCGCCGACGACCATCTCGACGACGATTGCATCGTCGACAACGGTGACGATGACGACTTCGTCGACAGTGAGTGTCAGATCTTCGTCGACGGCAAGATCTTCGTCGATGACGATCCCGTTGACGTTCCAGGCATTGGGCCCGTCGACGATCCCGTCAACGGTCTCGTCGACGACAAGAAAATCGTCGACGATGACAGCTGTTGGATCTTCGACGATGATGACTTCAACATTCATATCCATTAAGAGAATTATCCCGTCGACGGACTCGTCGAAGAGTAAGAAAGGAGAGTTTTCCACTCCTAAAATTTCCCCGCTGCTTCCATCCACTATTCTAGATTGACAGGAATCTGAAGATGAGGGGTCTTATGGAGCTGCCTATAGCCCCTCGCAGCTACATATTAAAAGTCAGGAATCAGAGGATGAGGATTTCCAAGAAGTTCAAGAACAATTCTCTTTTAAGGATCGGCCAGTAAGAGGTCCTAAACGTTATGAGTCATTTCATCAGGTTTATAATTATGAAGAGGAGTAGGAAGTAAGTCCCAATTTTCAGGAGGAGTCTATGTCGGTGCCTGTATCTTTAATTTCTGACTTAAGTCACATAATAGGCAGCTATTACCACTGTTTATTATCCGGAAGATAACGCTTCAGTCCCTGCTCCTACTCCTACAAGTATTCCTCAACCTGTGAAGAAAACACCAGTGGTTCAGTCTCCTCCTCCAGTCCAACGAGTTGACGCTCCGAAAATAATAACAATTCGGATGACTTGATGGATTATGATCATGATGATCAAGCTGAGGAAGGAGAGATTCCCCAGGATGAAGTAGTTGGGGATGAATGGGACCAATACATCGTTCCAAATTCTCCTTCGTCACCATTACCTCAAGCGAGTTCTCCACCAGAGGATATAGCCAGCTTTCATGACTTGATTGAAAAAGCTGCAAAAAGATTTTAGCTTACTATGCCTGTAAAAGAAAGTGAATGTTTCCTTTATGACTTCAAAGAGTCATCTCGAAAGTCAGTAAGGGCTATCCCGATAATCCAGCACATCTAGGATGAAGGAATAAAATTGATGAGAAATCCGGCTTCAGTTCCAGCATCAATTCCTAAACTTGATAAGAAATACCGTGCTCCAGAGACAGCTCCAGCATGCCTAATTGGGCATCCTCGTCTGGAGTCTGTTGTTACTCAAGCGGTGCAGAGACGCTTCAAAAATCCGGTGACAGCCTGTTTGGCGCCTTCTGATAAGGAAGGTAAACGAATGGACAGTATTAGAAAGCGCTTTGCAGTTATGACGGCATCGTCTATCAAGGCAGCAAATGCAATGGCTCTTATCAGTAGATTTAACAGACAGATGTGGCCAGACATCGCACCAATCCTGTCCTATCTCCCAGATGACCAAAAGGAGGAAGCAAATACAATTTTGCAAGATGGAGCCAGAGCAGCATCTGAGTCCATAGATGTAGCGATGGACATATGGCTGGAGCGGTTGCTCTTCGTAGGCAGGGATGGCTAAAATCAACATCTTTTAGGCCTGAGGTCCAATCAAAAATCATGGACATGCCTTTTGATGGAGAAAGCCTGTTTGGGAAGCACATTGACGAGGTGCTATAAGGAATAAAAGCAGACACTGATACTGCTAGAGCTTTGGGATCTTTACAACAAGGTCGCTACCAGTCTTTTCGTGGCAGAGAATCGAGAGGACATTTCCAGCAACGTTCCTCTTTTCAGTCACACGGGTACCAGCCATATCATCAACAGGGGTACCGTCAGTTCTCCACCAATCAACAGTATTGGTCCTCTAATACATCATTTCAGCAGCAAGAAAGGAGAAAATCTGCTGCAAGAGGAAAGGCGCAAGATTCTGGTCAAAGACAGTGATATTCTTTAGGCGCCTCCGGCCCCGTCTCATCTCAAAGAGTTCCATTACCTTTCTCAATTTCTAAATTATTGGCAATCAATAACATCGGACAAATGGGTGTTAGACATCATATCACAGGGTCACACCCTGGAATTCTCACAAAAACCTCTGAATCGCCCACCTCTCTACAGAAATCAAAATCATCTCTCAGCCCTCAAGACAGAAATTTTAACTCTCCTAATGAAAGGGGCAATAGCAGAGGTACCACCAGATCAACAGGGGACAGGTTTCTATTCGCACTTTTTTCTCATAAAGAAAAAGCAGTTTTCCAAATGGAGACAGGTAATGGACCTCAGGGATCTGAACAAATACATAAAGAAAATCTTGTTCCGCATGCTGTCATTACAGGAAATCCTCCTTTTACTTCGCAGAGGAGATTACATGGTCTCTCTAGACCTTTTGGATGCATATTTCCATATCCCAATCCACAACAAGGACACACAGTATCTGCGGTTCATGGTGGCGGGGTGCCATTACCAGTTCAAAGTATTACCTTTCGGGCTAAAATCTGCCCCAAGGGTTTTCATAAAATGTATGGCACGATCGCCGCACATCTAAGGCAACAAGGTCTCAAAATGTTCCCATATTTGGATGACTTGCTGATAAAATGAACATAATACCAGGAGACACAGCAGTCTTTACAAATCTGTATGGATTTTTTCAGAAATTAGGACTTCGAATAAACAAAGAGAAGTCCTCCTTTACTCCGACACAGTCGCTCCAATTCCTCAGAGCACTATTGAAAACTCAGGAAGCAAAAGCTCTTCCCTCAGAGGAATGCATAACAAATATTTTAAATCTGAAAGCATCAATAAGATCAAAAAAGTCCACTTCCATCAGGATCTTCAAATCTTTACTGGGAATGATGTCATCCTGTATCCCATTGATTCCCAACTCCCGTTTGCATATGAGACCACTACAAGAATCCCTAGACAAACAATGGGTTCAAGCTCTAGGTTCATTCAAAGATAAACTAGTCATCAACTCTCTGATCAAACGGGCAATGTCATGGTGGGGTATCAGGAGCAACTTGACAAAGGGTCTACTATTCGAACCTCAATCTCCAAATTACGTCATGACATCAGACGCTTCGTTGCAAGGTCGGGGAGCGCACCTGCAAGACCTAGAGATTCAAGGCCATTGGTCACCTCAAGAGGCAAAACTTCACATCAATCTCTTGGAATTAAAAGCAGTTTTCCTGAGTCTTCAAGCCTTTCTGCCCAGAATTCGTAGTTCATCGGTCCTTGACAGCACAACAACAATGTTCTGCTCAGGAACAAACAATTTGGAATTGGCTTCTACATCACAGCATAGCTCTACTGGTGGAACATGTTCATGGGGTAGACAAAACATAGGCAGATTTGTTAAGCAGATCATCTGCCATTTGCCACGAGTGGGAACTGAATCAAAACCAACTTCGTCAAATATTCAATCTATGGGGCAAACCAAATTTGGACTTGTTTGCGACTCAAAACAACAAAAAATGCAAACATTACGCAAGCAGATTCCCACAGAAAGAATCAAGGGGAAATTCTCTTCATCTCCGATGGACAGGGATGTTTGCTTATGCTTTCCCTCCATTTCCTCTAATTCCAAAGATTTTGAGAAAAATGAGATCAGAACCATGCCACATAATCTTAATAGCCTTAGCCTGGCCGAGACAGTTTTGGTACACAGAACTTCTCCAATTATCAGTGGAGCCCAGGATACAGTTTCCAATGATCCAGACTCTGATTTCCATGGACGAGGGCCAAGTTCTTCACCCTAAATTGACCTCTCTAAAATTGTCAGCTTGGAACCTTTCGAGCATGAATTTCAGTCACTAGATATTCCCCAAGAATGTCGTGAAATTCTGCCAAATTCTACGGCAATGTCTACTAACAAGACATATGCAGCACAAGTGAAAAGATTCTGTAACTGGTTCAGATAATGTTCATCCTTTTAATTCCTCACCGGAGTAAATTCTTCCATATCTGCTTCAACTAGCCAGATCGGGACTTTCTCATTCTTCAATAAAAGTCCATTTAGCGGCGATCTCCAGATACCGGAGATCTCCATCACTTTGGTCTCAGAAACCAATTAGAGAATTCCTAAAAGGTTTATTCAGGAAATTTTCTCCAATTAAATGTCCTCCGCCTCCTTGGCAGCTTAACATAGTCTTGTCACAACTCATGAGAGCGCCTTTTGGACCGATTCACAAAGCTGAGTTGCAATTTCTCTCATGGAAGGTAGTCTTGCTTCTTGCTCTTAATTCAGCGAGGAGAGACAGCGAAATTCAAGCTTTCTCAATTCTGGATCCCTTCATGCAGTTCAGATCGGTTAAGGTGCTTCTCAGAACGAATCCGAAATGTGTCCCTAAAATACCTTCTTCTTTTCATCTAAATGAACCTGTGATCCTTCCTACATATTTCAAGAATCCTTCGACTACGGCAGAAAAGGCTCTACACACTTTGGACATTGGGAGATCTCTGAAGTTTTACATAGAAAAGACAAAATCATTTCGTAAATCAAATCAATTATTTATAGCTTATTCAGGACCAAGAAAAGGTTTGGCTCTTTCAAGAACCTCCATTTCCAGATGGATTGCATCCGCCATTGTCTTCTGTCATGAAAAAGCGGGAAAACCTATGTGCACAAGAGAACGTGCTCATGATACACGGAAGATGGAAACTTCAACTGCCTTGCTAGCAGGCGTATCGCTTCCAGACATCTGCAGAGCAGCAACTTGGTCAAATGTCCATACATTTACCAAACATTATTGTCTGGACACAGAATGGAAAGCAGATTCAGCAGTGGGACAAGCAGTTCTGTGACACCTATTTAACTACGGTACATGTTTTTTTCTATTTACAATAACTTTTTTTCTGTAATGGTGTGTATACCCAAATGTTGTTTCAATGGCAAAAAATTGTTGCATGATTTCTTAATGAGTCCTTTCTTTAAAAAAAAAAAAAGAAGAAGAAAAGAGAGTTATGGAGCAGAGCCCTGAGACAAAGGGGGTCTAGCCTAGAACCGCTCTTGGAAAAGGACTGCTATCTATTCTGATACGAGCATGTGAATCTATGAATGATACAATACTGGAGAAAAAACGAGTTACTTACCTGTACACTATGGTTCTCCAGTATTATCTTTCAGAGATTCACATGCGCCCATTCACCTCCCTGTTTTCTTCTAGGTAGACCGCCTTTATCTCTGGTTTCTTACATAGCTCACTCTTGGGCTGTTGGAAATCTGAGGTTTGGTGGCTCTACGGGGGATGGTATATGTTGGTGCTGACAGCTGATTGGCTGTGGTTTGGACCAAATAATGAGGAGGAGAGGTTACCTATTGTTATACTTCCCTATGGTTTCCAGGCAGTTTTTTCTTCTACTGCTATGGTTATTCTTTTTACCGGGAGACTCCCACCATGACAACGGGGAAGATACAAGCATATGAATCTATGAAAGATAATACTGGAGAACCATAGTGTACAGGTAAGTAACTAGTTTTTTTCTGTTCACATGTTCCTGTTTTAATGATATTGTAGTTCTCTTTTGTATACGTGTAGATGCTTTTGTGTGAAATGTTCTATACCTGCTAACTTGTAGTTTGTTTCATTTCAACTCAGGGTAAGGTGTTTTATCTAGATAGAACATGGCACAAGTTAACATGGTATTGGCTCTTAAATCAACCAGCTTGAATTTGTGGTGAATCTTAATAGTGTGGCTTGAAATTGTCTAAGCTGCAGCTCAATAAAGTTGAAGTGTGTACTGGGTCCAGCAGATGGAACACTGATATGATGCTCGTCAAGGCAATGTAGAACAAGCGTTGGCATAGCCAATAGGTCTCGCCTTTGGGACCTTGTAAGTAAAAAAAAAATAAAGTGTCTGACTTCACGTGTACCTTAACTGCATCCTAAATAAAGTAAATGTAAACGTGAAGTCTTATACTTCCGTTTTTTTTACTTACAAGGTCCCAAAAGCAAGACCTATTGGATATGCAATGCAATAGGGCTCGCATGTACGCAAGTTTGAGCTATTGGCATTGTAAATGACAATGCCTTTTTATTAATGTTTAGGTTTTTAAAGCCATTGTTATTTACAATGCCTATAGCTTAAACTCTCGTAAATGCGAGACCTATTGCATTGCAAATGCTTTTTTTTGTTCTTACGCTTCATGGTCTGCAGTCAGATGGAGTCCTGGCTGCAGGTGTACGAGAGCCACCAGAGGTAATACGCTTGTCAGCAAGATAAGCAGCAGCGCTGGTTGCCATGATAGGTGATAATAGATAACTCCACACTGTTCTGTTGAAATGGATGAAAAAAGGTTAGGAGACTGATTGGCCAGTTAACTACTGCTTTCCTGTATGCCAATCTCACTTAGGTGGGGCATCAACGTACTAACAACTTGATGCCCCACCTAAGTGAGATGGGCAACAATATCAAATGCTGCCAACTTGCCAAGTAGTACCAACACTGCTCACTTCTTTCACTGGGGCGTAACACAGGCCCCCGCAGCCTACGCGGTGCGGGGGGCCCCTAGCTCCAAGGGGCCCCATTGGCCCTGCACTCTGGCCGGAGAGCTCCTGATTGAGCCCGGAAGGGGCCCCCCTAAGTAGCGTGCAGGGAGGCCCCCTCACTTTTCGTTACGCCAGTGTTCTTTCATGCACGATTTGCCTAATGCCTTCCACTTCAGGCAACAGCACTATTTCAGTCCCGCCCCAGGCGATTGTCTGCTGTCTAAGGTATGTTACTTTTTTGATCTAACAAGATCGCTGCTCACCCTCCAGATAAGAGATCTCATCAATCCAGGCGCCTATGATGTACCTTCCTCTTCACTTCGAAACATCAGAACGCTTTAACTAGGAGGAACCTGCCCTGCATGCTAGTGAACAGCAATGGAAAAATCCGCTGCAAGCAGAGCGTGCAGAGAAAACTAAATTTCCAATGCAAATGCTGCAAAAGTTGGAAGTCAATGGCAACAACCATCTCATAATAATGAGAGAAGGAAAACGGCAGTTTAGCTGCGTATGAATAGCTCAGGGACCATGACCCGAGGAAAGCCAAAGTGCACAGAAAAAACGAAATGGCAATCACAGGAGATGTGGTGTATTAAAACTCATAAGTGATGTCCATAGCTGCCAAAGTTGGCAGATTGGTTAGGTGTGACATTTTTAGAATTTCAGTGTAATTATGAGTGACATTCAACTTCTATCAGTGACACTTTTGCACAAAAAAAAATCAAGCAATAAAGACAAGGAAAACATAGAAATAACAGAAATTACACTCACCTGGCAAGTTTTCAGATTGTTTATATGCGACAGTTCCAATGAATAATTACATTTATGTGTGACGTTGTAGTTCCAAACATGTGACACCATGAGTCGCAGTTTCTCACAAATGTATAACCGAGGAATAATGTCCATGTAAAGAGATAAATATCAGAACTACCCACTTCTGAGCAGTGAAGGCTTACAAAAGACCGGGGGGCATATTATCAAGCAAGGCGTTAAAAATTATTGCTGTTTTAGTGGCAGAAAATTGCAGCTAAAGCGGCGATAATGGGCTTGATAATATGGCCTTGTGAATTCTAATAGAAACAATATTCTGGTGTGAACATGGGCTAATTTTAACGCCCTGCTTGAGATATGCCCCCTAGAGAGTGCTGTAAATTGCTGAAATGGAAGGTCACTAACAGATTTTGCATTTTTAATGTGATTCTTACTGTATTGAATACTGAATTACTCACTATATTGCTGAGACTTTAAACTGTTTCAAATGGCTAGATCTTTGGTAAAGGCAGCAGTCACTCGTTAGCCAGACATACCTCAGGCAGGCCTCGAATGTGGCTCTTTGGGGTCCGTACTGTCCCTCCAGCTATCGGTGCCTGCTGCATCAGCTGTCATCACTGAGTTCGAGTCAAGTCTCCAGAACAGTAGATGCTGGCATGTAGCTGTGATGCTTTTGTCACTCAGGACTGCTAGGTCAGGAGCCAGATCCCATGAGTATTGCATCTATAGAGTTGTGAGCTTTCTAGGAACCAGAAGGGTTCTTTAAGGGATTGGTTATGCTTGTTTGACCTATACATTGGGGAATTACAGTCTTTGCTAAATTGTGCCTCTTATCTTTCCTGCCTGGCACTGTTTGCAGTTGAGGTTCCTTTCCAATTCAATGTAATGTTGGGAAAAATAATGTGAAGGAGGGCCTGTGTAATGTAATTAGTCCTCAATAAAGAGGTTCAGCAGCTTTGGATTGAGGTGACGCTATATAAAATTGGAAAAAGTAAAACATGTTACCCAGAAAACGTTTTGCCCCAATTCCTGTGCACTTGGCTGGGAACTGATAATAGTGAAAGCTAGCCTGCGTGTCTAAAATCACAGGGCTGTCACGCTGATAATCTTCAGGAGGAGTAATGAGCAGAGGGCTGGCTGGACCGGGAGAAGGTTCTGTGTTATTGAAACCAGAAGCACACAAAACAACTTCGCTGGACCCAGGCTGGTTTCTATAGCAACTCGTCACCACCCTATGACTTGGGCCCAGATCATGCTTCATTCAATGTGCAAGCCGTCTCATAGGTGTCAATTATGAAGCACATTAGTACCAATACAGTTTGATAAGAGTAAACCACTTTAATATTTGCAGATTTGCTCATTCCTTTTTACACAATTATCATAATTACCATTTGAGGAATTCAATTCATTTTTGTGCACTCACCTGACGCTGTGCCTGATGGTGACTGGCAGCTGACGACCTGCCTTTAGACTGTGGGAGTCCTGTGCGCATCTCGGCCCCTCCGCGCTGTTCAGATCAGACAGATAGAGGACTCATCCATGTGGTTGCATTTAAGTGGCGGCACCACGGACAAACATATCCTGCTGTGCCCTCTGGAGTTCAGGACCTTTTCGTCCCATGTGGACATGTGCTGAGTCTCCTAAACAGGTTGTGAGAGGCCCCAGCATGGATATCTTCAGCTGCCAGGCACATGATCAGGATGTTCAGTGCCTTCTCTGCTGACTGACTTCAGCGGCCTCTGCCCAATGCAGACATTTTTGCTCCTACTACTGCTGTATTCTGGAGGCAAAGGGCAAACAGACAGCCACTCTTGCAGAGCCCCATTACGCCAAGTAATTATAGCTCACCTACACCACTGGCCTAGTTTTCCTAGACCCGCTCTATCCTGGCTGCAATTATCAACGCTGAATTGTTCTAAAAAGCAGATAATCGACGGCGTGTTAGCTCTAATTATAACATTTTTAAAACACATATTAATCAGAGAAAGAAAGACACCTCACTAACTTTGCAATGCATTGCCCCAACGACACAGCAAACACCGGCTCTGGCATGAATGTGAGGCTCAACAGCAGCTGGGGGTGCTGCTGAGGAACAACTCAAGCGGCCGCCCCGGTCCGTGCAGAGGTCCGCTGAGCGCTGCCGATCAGGTCTGTGTTTGATAATGTAACCACAGAACAACTTGGTGATGATGCCATTGCCACCGCCTGCAGCCTGCCACTATTTTGTTTAAATTGTAGCTGCCCGCTCACCACTTGCGCCGCAGCATCATGACTCGTGAATGTATAGTCATTAATCACGCTGCAGCACGTGTGGGTAAATTCTGTTATAGCTGCAGACTTGCGACAAGCGTGCTGGAAGCAGCGCACATGGAGCGCTGCCACTCCAGACGAGACCAGCTTTCTTTTTTTTTTACACGAGGGTATGTAGGACATCGCATCAAAACTGTATTGGAATGGTCAATGTTGTTCTCATGAGACACATGATTACAGGGCCCTGATAGTTCGTTTGGGAGCTTCTTGGAATGTCCGCATCCCAGAACAAGGCGCATCGCAAACAAAAAGCAGCGCTTAATTATTCCTGCAGTATACTGTATGACAATGCTTCTGCGCACTCTGCCGACTCTCTTTCAAAGGTAGTCATTAGCACGACACGGCGGACAAAGCGCTATTGTACCTGGATTCTTCTAATGATCAAAAACATTGTTATTTGCTTTTTTCTTCTTTCCACTTTTTTATTTAACTTCTTAATCATATTTCACTTCAGCTGCCGCCTTCATGTCATTGTAAAGAACTGAGCCAGGTGCACCACATAAGCATTCTGCATGCAAATTTGAAACAAGCACAAGCCCACGCGCCTCACGTGGCTGCAGGGGGAGGGGAGAGAGGAGGGGGCCTACGCGATTCCCTTGAGGGAGCGTGCAGAAAGGCACAATAATTGATAACATATGGCGCCAGCTGCTTGCTCCTGCAAGGGAATTGCCAAACGTGCATGCGTTGCCATTGAAGGCAATGGAAAGCGTGCACCTTTTTGGGGCGAAAAAGGGCACCGATGGCTAAAGGTCTCTTTCCTATGCAGCGCATGCGCGCTGCTAGGCGAGACCTAAAAAAGATATAGGTGTAAACATCATGTTTTCTGATATTTTGGATTGAAGATGTCAAACTCTAGTTCGAAGTTGTTGAGACAGCTGGCTTGATAGAGATTAGAAAGCTGACCTAGTGAAAAGCTTGACTGCCAGTAAGCAGTTTGAATTGATCCCTTCTTCAATAAGTATTTTAGATTCATTCAAATATTTCTAAGGGTCGTTGTCATTTTACAAAAACCCAGTTTTGTTGAATTTCATCTGCACCTACATGTGTTAGGTGCAGGCCTTCAGAAACCAGACCTGATCAAGCGTTGTCCTTGAGCATGGGGCCTTCCCAATTAAATGAGGTTCAAATATCCATGCAGGTCTAGCTAGGAATCTTTCTCTCTCAGTTTGGAATAGATTTTTGAAAGCAGATATGTAAATAGACTCTTAATTTTCCTCCTCAAGAAGCAAAAGTGCCTCTTACAACAGTGATTACCTTCGCCTGGATATAAACTAGTTCAGAAATGTCAAGAAGTTCTAAATATTCTTGCACTCCCTTTTACAATGCTGTGAGTTTCTTGTGAAAAATGCCACAAAGAATGTTCCATCTTCTTCTGTTAACTGGGGGCATGTTTAGGGTGATGGAGTTCTCTCCTCTCCTTTATTTTACCCACCACCAGCTAATTCATCCTGCTCGAATTCAAATGCATTCCAACACCGTATGCCGACAGTGTCTCAGGAGTCCAGTAGGAAAGTCAGTGCATGTTCTGCACAAGGCCTTCTCCAGAAACAAGTGAGTAGTTGTATGCATTTACAGATTTACATGCAGAAGTGTTACGACTTGAGCGCCGGCGTAATGAACCTTGAGGGGGCCTCCTTGCAAGGCACGTGGTAGAGCCTCCTCCGGGCTCAATCAGGAGCTCCGCAGCCAGAGTGCTGTGCAGAGGGGGTGCCCTGGAGATTGGGGCCCCCCGCACCGCGGAGGCTGCGGAGGCCTGTGTTACGCCCCTGGTCTTGAGATATACATAGTGTGGATGCCAAGAGGATGTGGCCTAACAGCCAGATCTGCCGACCTTGGAGTTGGGGAACCAGGTTCGAGCCTCGACGTCGGCTTAGCGTCCTGTGATTCTGAGCAAATCACGTAATCTCCCCGTGCCTAACAAAAATGATGAACAATGCCCAGGTGTAACGTAACTGGTGCTCATGTAAAGCGCTCAATACCTTCGGATCGAGTTTGCGCTTTATAAATCTACACACAAAAGATCTGGAGGTTGGATAGATGGAAGGCTTATCACCTACAACCCCAACTTGTAATTTAATTAAACTTACTGAAAACTGTGCAGTTTTTAAAGGTGGTCACTCATATTAAACAGTATTAAGGGGTGGTCTCCTGGGATGCGGCTGTGCTCAGCCTGCCACCCATCAATGAAACACAGCCTTCAAACGTACATTGAACCAAGAAAAGGTGTCTTACTTTTTTACAAGGGTATATTGCGGCAGATCCTCTGCCACTAAATGACAAGAATGCAGTGGGTAGGTGCTGCTTCCCTCTAAAGATGGCACAGAAGAGATCAGTGTCAGATGCCGGGTTAAGAGTCTAGGGCATAGATTCATCAAGCAAAAATCCGCTCGCAAAGGGGCAGATTCTCAGAATCTGCCCCTTTGCGACCAGTATTTTTGCATTTGGGATGCATCATCCCAAATGCAAAAATCACAATTTAAGAAATCGCGAAATTGCGATTACTTAAATTGCTATTGCATTTAAGGAATCTCAAATTGAGATTTTGTAAATGCAATGCATTAAAAAAAACAGCGATTTCGCTGATAGGGCTCGCAAATTACCATGAAGTTGAACTTCATGGTAATTTGCAAAAACTTTGAAAAATGCACTAAGTGCATTTTTCAAAGTTTCATGTTGAGCACACACATGCCCTAGCATGCGTGTGCGCAACATATGTGCACAGATCAATTTCAGGGGTGCAACAGGGTGTCCTTTGGACACCCCTGCACCCTTTTTTAAGTTCAAAAGAATTTTATTTGACCACAACCCATTGTCCAACAGAGAACTTCCTAGAACTTCTGATAGGAAAATACAAGAAAAATTGCTTGCTGATGCCCCTGATTTGAAGCAAGCGGTAGATATAGCTAAAAGCATTGAACACACGGCATTCTGTATGAATGAAATGAAAGAGGCTGTTGAGGTGAAGCAAGTGTGTGAGGATGAAGTCCTGAAAGTGTCCAATAAGCAAGACAAGGGTAAATATGTGCAAAAAGGTAGTACAATCCTGAAGGATGAGTCCCAAAAGATGAAATGTTTCCGTTGTGGTAATCCCAATCATCTTGCTAATAGTGTAAAATGTCCAGCAAGGGGCGCCATGTGCAGGAAATGCAACAAAAGGGGACATTTTACCAAGGTGTGTCATGATATAAAGAAAGAAGTGACCCATATGATTTGGGATGATGAGGAGCCAAGGGGGGACATTGTATTCATGGTTAATGAATTGCTTGAAAATGCAGGGTGTAGCTACCCAGAATGTGTGATTATGCTTGATGATGTGGCTTATAATGTATATGCGGATTCGTGTTCACCATACACTCTTATAAATGAAACCACATTTAAGACCAGGTCAGTTGACAAAGTTTATGAAGTGTTGCCTCCAGACATCAACCCAGGAGGCTACAATCATGACACTATACCTGTAGTGGGGATGATCATTATGCACATTAGATTTAAAGAAAGAGCAACTGTGGGTAAAGTGTATCTAACTAAGAAAGGTTCGTGCTTACTGGGATGGAGACATCAAAAGGACCTAGGTATAAGATTAGACCCCAATGCCTCAGAACCTGTCTACTTGATTGATCAACCCAATATTGGTAATGAGGTGTGTGAGGAGTTCCCTGAGGTATTTTCCAGTGAGTTAGGGTTATTAAAAGGATTCCTTCATAAAATAAAACTTAAAAAACATTGCAAGCCCACAGTACACAGAGCTAGATCAGTGCCATTAGTGGTGAGAGATTCCCTGCAAAAAGAGTTGGAAAAATTGGAGTCCATGGGGGTGATTGAAAAGATTGAGAGTTCAGAGTGGTTAGCCCCCATTGTGGTCGCTTCAAAAGGTGGTGGTAAAGGGATTCGTTTATGTGTGGATCTCAGGGATCTTAATGCCAATATCTGGGTAGAGAGGCATCCCCTCCCTAGAATAAATGAGATGCTCAGTGTGATTAAGGGGGCAAAATTTTTCAGTGTGTTGGATCTCTCTGCGGCATACCACCAGGTTGCCCTTCATCCGGAGTCCAAAAGCCTTACTTCTTTCATTACGCCATTCGGAGCATACCAGTATAATCGTATGCCCTTTGGGTTGGCGTCCGCGGCGGCGGTTTTTCAACGCATTATGCAACATATCCTGGAAGACCTCAGTAAGGTTCTGTGCTTTCAGGACGATATATTAATTTATGGAGACTCAGAGTGCGAACACAACTCGATTCTAAGAGTAGTCTTATGCAAATTGAGTAAGGCTGGTTTTACCACACAAAAGGACAAATGCAAGATTGGAGTCAAATCTGTGACCTACCTTGGGCATACCATATCTGGCGAGGGGATAAAACCTAAAACCAGTCTGGTAGATGCTGTATCGTTGGCACCCCCTCCGTCAACGAAAGAGGAGGTTAGATCCTTCTTGGGATTAGTTGAGTACATGAGTAAGTTCGTTGAGAATTTTTCTAGCCACACAAGCAACATGAGGGAGCTTTTGAAAAAAGGTAGCACTTTTGGTTGGAGTGAGGAGTGCGATAAGGAATTCAAGTATATTAAGTCAGCCATCGCAAGAGCACCCACATTGGGGATGTTTGATCCCAATGAAAAAACCACTCTGACTACGGATGCGAGTAGCAAGGGCCTAGGGGCATCACTCACCCAAACTATTGGTGGATGCGAGAGGGTCATTGCTTTCGCTTCCAGGACACTGAAGGACCCAGAGTCCAATTACTCTACCATTGAACGGGAAGCCTTAGCGTGTTATTGGGCTATAAACCACTTTAAATTCTTTCTGTGGGGTATCCCTTTCACCCTAAGGTCTGACCATAAACCGTTAATTCCTTTATTTTCCACCAAAAACTTGGAGAGGGCCACTCCACGTATCGCCAAATGGGTACTGGCATTACAAGGGTACAATTTCTCGATGTGTTATGTGGCTGGAGAGAAAAATACCATTGCAGACTGTATGTCTAGGTTGCCCATAAAAGGAGAAGACAGTTTGAGTGAACCACCAGATGAGGCTATTCTTGCGGTGGAACTTCCAGCCATCAGTAAAGAGGAATGGGAGAGTGGTTCCCAAAGTGACCCAGAGTTAAAGGAACTTATGAAGTTGGTTGAGAATGGGTGGCCCAAGCACAATAGAGAGTTAGCTGAAAACCTCAAACCTTATTGGTCAGTGAGGAATGAAATATCCAGCATGAATGGTCAGCTTTGGAGAGGGAACAAGGTCATTCCCCCGGCTGGCATGAGAAACAGGATCATTGTGTTAGCACATGAGGGTCACCCAGGAAGGAGCATGACGAAGAGCAAAGTGAGACAACACTATTGGTTCCCAGGCATGGATGGGTTGGTGGAGAGCATGGTTAAAGACTGTGAAGCGTGTGGTAGAAGTGACAAATCCAAGGTTGTACATAAAGCCCCCCTCAATCCTATAGATGTTCCAAGTAAACCATGGGAAAAGCTGGGGATTGACATCATAGGGCCCATGAATTTTCTCAGTGTCAACCAGAGATTTATGTTTGTAATTATAGATTACCATTCTCATTGGATCAGCACTAAGTTTGTACATTCTATAACTACACATGATATGGTAGAATTCCTAAAGGAAGTGTTTGCTACTGAAGGTATTCCCAGCACCTTGGTGACGGACAATGGTGTCCAATTTACGTCAGAGGTTATGAAAAAGTTCTTGTCAGAATTAGCCATCTCACACATAAGAACACCCCTTTACTGTCCCAAAGCTAATGGTATGGTGGAAAGGGCAAACAGGATGGTGAAGAACTCTATTCAAATGGCAGTCACTATGTGTGAACCAGTAGAAGAAGCTTCACCCTGACACCCCTGCACCCTTGAAATGTCTTCCCATTCATTCCTATGGGCCTCTAGGCCCATAGGAATGAATGGGGAGGTATTCCTTAATTGCGACTCGCAATTTGCACACGTTCTTTTTCAGTACCTGAAACCATTTCCTAACGGTAGTCAGGAAAATTCAAAACCTATCATTTACATTAAGAACATTTAAACATGGATTTTCTTCTAGTAAATGCCTAGCGTGTGTCCCTCCTTAAGTGTTGCTTTTGAACCTCTAAAGCACATAAAAATCCTCTGGGGTGAAAGCGCGCTATACGAAGGCTAATCAACGTAAAAAGGCTGACAATAATTGTTGACCCAGTGTACAGGAATATATCACACTGAGAGAAACTATTGTTCTATGAAACAAGCATCCCACACAATCCAAATTAAATGCCAGAACGCATCGATTCTAAAACACCAACTCGTGTTGGACACTTCACTGCTACCGCAAAAATATACCCCTGTTCAATTATTAATGCAACCCACCAACCCGGGCCATGCCGCATTAATCAGACAAGAGTTAGAACACGTTAACAAGTTCTCGCAGCGATGTTGTGTATGCTATCACATTTCTGAAATCCCCATACGGGTTTTACTGCAAAGTTTAAACAGAACAATTAAATTAACTTCTCTCACCAAACAATTATACAGAGGCCGACAGATTCCAAAGAGAGTACATTTTTCAAGCCCATGACAAAGCACGGTGGATTTGAAGGTGGTACTTCTCATTTTCGATAATATAAAATACGAAGAAGTGAACAAGAATTGAAATTCATTCTGGTGGTTTAAACACAGAAAACTCATTTAAACAAAAATATGTTTTTGTAATAGTATCCAACTTAATTATATTCTCATAATTGCAAATGTTCCCTCCACAGCTAACTTATTTGAAAAGAAAACAAGAAGGAAACATGCTCTTTGTATCACTCATAACAACCCATTATAATACCTAGGCTGCTTCAACTCTCTCCTCGTTGCTTTGCCTCATTGCAGCCCGGAACATACATTGGTGCACACTCTGGTGCAAGATTAATTCTTCACCTTGGAGAAGACCCAGCCTCTCCTCTCACCTGGCTCCTTTGCATTACCTCTAGAATCTCATCAGACATCACAACTTACTTTAGGGAACTATTTGATAATCATGTGACTTAACACTAGTTGTTCAGCACTATTTGCGCAGTGTTTCACACTTACAATTTTGACCAAGAAATTAACAACAGGACATTTGTTGGGAATGTTGTCTCTCCAGCTTGGTATCTTGTTTTCAGTAAGATAATGCTGAAGGCTTCTTGCCATCCGTGTCAAAATATGTCTCTTTTTCTATTAGACCATTTTTTCCACTTAAATTTTACTCTTTGATTTGAGCAAATTCATTTCGGACTGCAGGTTCACTTTTCAGTTTTAAACAGAATGACACAAATACCAGATGAAGGAGAACTAACTCAGATAATTCAGGAGGATTTAACTTTTAAAAAAACATTATGACTGATTTTATTGTCCTTAATATTCTTTAAATCCTCTTTTTATTTAGAAATTGACAGATATAGCTAAGCAAGCCAGCTAAATTATGTATGAACATAAAAACGAGCTATTGGGTACTCCATCCTGCTAAATACACCGAAGTAGACTTTATTGGTTCTGTTTAAGGATAGGGTAAATAGACAGTGATTGTGAGTATTCAACATTATCAATGTCAATCTTATCCTTAGGTACCAAAGAAGCCTGGAGCTCAAGAGTCAAAGCTGCTACTACATTCCCATGGGTATCAGTCTCCTCAGTTACATTCTCAAAGCACCTTCATGAGGATCGAATCACATTTTCTGTACTCACTTAAGCTAGCCTACCCCTTCCAGAGCAGATGCCAAGGCGGATCCCTGTGTTCATGCAAATGTGTTCAAGTATTTGTGCACTCTGACATCCATTCTCCAATTATTGTGGTACCATCCTCAGTGATAAAGCATCCTTTGCCTCTATAAACGTTCTTATTCTGCAGTCACATATAACACATCTATCGTTGGAGAAGTAATGTACACCCTCCTGCTCAATTTCCAAAGAGGAAATGGATATACTGCCAGATGTACGACCCTACCCATTTGCGAGTTGCAAAGTGTGTTGTTTTGCAACTCGCAATTTGTACCTCGCAATTGGAATGTACAACAGTGTCTCAGACACAGTTTGGAATTCCTAATGGGGGAAAGCCCAAATCAAGTGGTAAAAATCACACTATTCCAAGTTTTCCAGCTAAAAACAGTACAGAACGTGTCCTTTTTTTTTTTATCCCTCCCCCTTCTTTTGGTATTAACACAGCACACTAGAAACAAGCACATTTGTATTTTATTAAAGGCAAATGTTTCTCTCCAACTTTCAAAAAAGATCATTTGTGCAGTTCAAACAACATCAGTTAAGTTTTCCGCCGTGCTGTCTTGAACAGCGTGCCATAGAGCATCACTCCACACTCTTTCCTCAGGGTGTGTACTATGAAATGAAGTCTGGGTTAAGTTTCCTCTAAGATGCTCTCTCCTCTCACACCAACATCGATCTGCTTTTCTGTGATGCACTTGACTATCTCACAAGACAATTGCATTTATTGGGGTGTCATGCCTCTGGCGGCATTTCCCTTCATTTCTCGAACTCAGTTTTCCACTTCATGTGTCGTCATTTTTTTTGCCCCACGAGCACCACAGGATCCCTCATAATTCATCATGCGGTGTACACGCCACAGCCTACCTTCTTCCTTGTTAGAAGCTCGGTTGCTGGAAAAAAACAGCAGCGCATAATTGAAATGTCACAGTTAGTTTAACGACTCAATCAATCGATGCGTTTATTCGGGAAATGCATTCATTTGGCACAACAGCGTAGGTAATGAAGAAACCCCAGAGGAGCGAGGTGATTTCATGACGGCTCTCCTTGCTAAAGATATTGTTTGCGAGGAGGCCTAGAACTCGAATGAAAAGCAGGCTGTGCACGCTATGGGAATGGGCCGCCAAAACCAGTGTGGAATAACGTTACTTCATTTAAATTCTATTATGAGATTATGTGCATGTCAAACATCTCTAACAAGATGCTGCTCTGCTGTAGGACTAATCCGCGCTCCCCTCAGAAGATTGTTTTTCTTTTGTAGAGCGAGACGTTGCTGCCTCACAGGACCAAAGAGCAAGAGGAAGAACTGTCAAAGCAGACCCTCGCTGTCCTCAACGACATGAGGATCAGGTTTCCGGGAAAGACAGATGAAGAAGCAGAGGCCATATTGGATGACGTAAGTGCCGGAGCTGGTAATCCGACTTTGGTCACCCTCCATGTGTTTCGGGCGTCTCAGGGGCCCATCTCATAGCAGGTCCTTCTACACCAGGGCTTATGTTCTAAGGGTTGCGCGGGCGCGGCTTTTGCGCTATGTACAGGCTTTTATAATGTAAATAAATAAATGCAATGTTTTACGTAATTCGTGCTACGTCCAAAACTTTAATTAAAAAAAACTGCACTGTGTGAAAGTAGTATTTGCATTCATTTTAATTGGAGCAATCCATGTGCTACCCAAGTGAAGTTGAAAGAGACACACATTAAAGCTGCAGCAAATGATTATGAAGGAATAGTATTAGATACAAATTTACCTAGTTAGGGAACAATTGACTTCTGACAAACATCACTTGGCTTCACTGTTATTATTATAAAATTGGAGCCACACGCCTCTCGTTAACCTTGACACCTGACTACATAGGACAACATATTTTTGCATCTTTAATAATTTTGTTCCCCCCTTGGCCAATTTAACCCAAACAACTTTTCTAATGAGTTTTCTGACAGCAATGTGTGGTGGGACAATACTTAAAAAGACTGAATGGAAGATCAGCAGAGGTTAATGGCACTGAGACCTTTACGTCATTAGTGCCTTTTTATGATTTGGTGACATTTCATCGTTCCGTTCCTGGTATACAGGGCATAATGTCAGTATCACCTCTGCTTGCACCAATACTCTATCTTTCCTTCATTCCTCGCAATCTGACGCATCTGTGAGCTACCCTGCTCCTCTTTGCTCCACAGCAAATCTTTGAGCCCAATTCTAAAGGGAACTGGCAGTGAGATTTTGCAGGCAGAGCCTCAGCGTCCTGGTGTGGTTTAGATTCTTCCTTGCCAGTGAAAATGGGCTCTCAGATGAAAAGTGCAGCTAGCGGACATGTCAGTGAAATGTGGGCGGTGGAGTCACAACAGTGAGCAGCACAGCTACAGGAGTACTCATGTGAGGAGCACCATTGGACATGGAAGACCTGTTAAGGTGACATGGTGATCATGCATCACAGTTAGGGGTCAGTCCAGTGAATAGCACAGTGTGAGAAACACTGGAGCCCCGGGATGCTCTCCTGTGGTAAACACCTGCTATAGGGCCTCTACGGTGAAAAGCTCTGCTGGGAAGGAAGTATTCAGTGTGAAGCTCTGCTTGGGCTACTGGATGATGTCTTCACAAATGGGAGGAACGCTTTTAGGACTTGCGAGTCAGTGGGGTGAGTAGCACAACACGGTTAGGGCAATCTAGTGAAAAGGACTGCTGACCGAAACTCCAGTGGGAATTCCAGCTCAAACACATCTGGGTGGAAAAAAGGTAGTCTTCTGAGAAGGGCTACATGGAGGATATTGCAATGAGAAGCCCTCTTCTAGGAAGCACAGCTGCAATACTCTGAGGAGCAAATGTAGCCAGCATCACAAGGAGCTAGATAAACCATATATTATACTCTAACACGATATGTAAATACCACTGTAGCCAATGTAGGAAATACACGAAACTACTTTAAGAGACACGGTTGGATATGAGAGGGATGGATTAGTACCAGAGCTCTAAATTGTGGCTTTGGCATCAGCAAAGGGAGAGTCCTTGGGGTGTGTACATTGGTGATTTCTGGTGGTGGTTGGCAAAAAGGTAAAAACAAAGATGGGTAGAAAGTTAGGGAATGTGAATAGATGTTTACGATCAAACGGTGGCAGAGACGGGATTTGTACAGCATGAAAGAGTAGGATGAAAAACAGAGATGAGGAGTGCATAGGAAACATGGAAGTGGTGGCGTTTGGTGGTAGATGTACAGTTAGAGTTAGGATGTTCAAAAGGAAAGACGTTGTTGGTAGTGGTGGTTGGGAGTATGACTATATGGAGAAGTGGAGATTGTCACTGGAGAAAGGCTAGTGGTTGTTGGACGAAAATGTTTTAATGCAGTTGGTAGTATGAGCTTCAGAAGAGTTTCGTGGTGGTTTGGAGAAAAGACTGGAGGCACTACTGGAGTGTACACAGTGGTAGATGCGTGTGTTGGGGCAATGAGATGATTACGGAGATAACCTGGGGTGTGCAGAGGGAGGTAAGGTATTAGAATGTGTCAGAGTCCTCTGTATTTAGGATACCTCAGGCACTTGATACCCTTTCCCTCTCCTTTGCAGTTTGTACTGTCTATCAGAGCATGGCTTTTCAGCACCACAGGGCTACTTTCCCAGTTCAACGGCAGATTCATGCCAACTATGACATTCTTCCGGGGCCTTTGGTGGTGGATTAAATACAATAGGGGTTTCTCTTGGTCAAGTGAAACCTCTCTCTCCATGTATAAGAAACCTCCACAACTCGCCCCCTTGTCCTGTATCCTCCTCTGTTTCCTCTGTTCGTGCTCACAGAGTGTTTCAGCATGTCCTCAGTCAATGTATTCCCTCCTCTAGATCCTCTATCTTCACTGTGCCCTGGCTGGACCAAACTTCCTGACCTGTTTCAGGGTCAACTCGCTGTACTTATGCTTGCGTTGTTTTCTTGCTTCACATGCTGTTAGTAAACGTGAGGGGACCATCAGCGCTTATGTTAGTACAAATGTGGCTGTGTTGTTAGTCCATCCACCCCATATTTAGGAGGCTAAAGGCATGTCACTTCCATCGACAGGCAGCAAGGTAGTCCTTTAGTGCACTGCAGTGACACATTAGCTAGGAATCCACTTAGAATTTCACATGCAGCATTTGTTTTTGTAGACACCCTCTTTCCATGTTACAGCCTTACTAAGCAGCATGAGCTAATATGACATCAGTGCTGAGTGCCACAAATGTTGATGCTTCGACGTCAGTGCACCTTTACCTCACAATGGGGTATCCCGACTAAATGGCCCGAAGGACCTGGGTAGTTAATAATACACTTATCCTAACTATTTCTTAATAAACTCCAACCCATCTAACTCAAGAATGGCAGTACTCTTTCTGACTGTAAGGGAGAATAGTTATCAAAATCTTATGATTACTATTCTCCCTTCAGAAAGAGTGCCTACTCCCATCCTTGATTTAGATGGGTTGGTGTTTAATAGGAAATAGTTAGACGTGTATTCATTACAACCTTATCCGAATAGTCGATCTCCCCGATTGGACCACTGTTGTCACATATTACCAGCTTCAGTGCAGTCCCTCTGAATGTTGGTCTGTGGTGGAGTTAACCTCACCGCTAGCACTGCCATAAAAGTGTGCACCCTACACAGCAGTTTTACATAGCTGCCAAGTATGGTTATGTGTGACAATTCCATTATTTGAGTTTGTCGATGTGTGACATTTCATTGCAATGCGTGACACTTTAAGCAACACTTTATCATGAGTGAAAGAAGCGGTAATAATCATGCAGAGGTGACATATTGCTCCCTTCTTTGCAAAGCAATAGTCTAGAACATTCATGATTAAAGTGCTCATGCGAGGACACCAACATATTTCCTCAGTCCATTTTTGGTATCAAAACAAAATATAAGCCGATGTATATCTTATATAGGAAAGAGTGATGAGGTGGACGGGATACCACAAGGACCCAGGCACTGTGAACATTTCATTGTAGAAATTCATGTGAGAGTAGATAGCAACATCATAAAATGACCATAGTTCTTTTACGCTATAGGTATACAACAAGGGGCGCAACTAGATTCAAACTTTGGGGGGGGGGGGGCTAACACATCTATGAGTGGAGGCGTAGACATCATAAGAGCTGAATCAAAATGACTTTCTGGGGTCTCCCTTTGCTTTTCTTATTCAGCACATCATTGTTTGAGACTATGTGAGGCAAGTAGTGCATTTTAAAACACACTAGGTCAGTAACATTGTTCATGGCATAGCAGGATTTTGGGCCTCTCCCTCAAGGAATTTTAGCACTGTGAATGACAAATGTTTTATTTTAATACACATTAAGTCACTAAACCTGATGCAATGTGAAACATCAGATTCTATTTTACATAACAATCTATGGCATATTGTACAATACAAACACACTGGGCCAGTTGTGTCAACATAACCGGCCTTAAAAAACCGTTTGCAAGATATTTGAGCATCCTTTCCCCAGAGGAAGGTTTGGAAAATTCAAAGCAAATAATACAGTTTAAGGACATTTCTTTAGTTATTGTTCTGTTCATGCTTCATTTACCTGCACATAATACCTTTATGCTGTTTGCTGAATATGATGTTAGTACAGTAAACAGCGTTATTGCTGTTTGGTGGAGGCTGCCTCAAATCCTAGCTCTGAAGCACATAGAAGGTTGAATATATATATTCTTTGGTATATTGTGACAACTCTCACCAAATATGTTTGGTTTTTAAATGCTTGGGTAGGCATTTAGCATGAAACTCAGCCCATCTTTGATAAGATTTGCTGTAATAACATTCATTAAAGATAGAAACTGAGCACCCATCACACATGGGTGTCAGTCTGGGATTTCAAAGGGTAAGAGATGTTTATCTAGTTTTCCATTTGGCACTCATTGCACTGCTCTTTGTACACCATGTTTCATTGGAAAGATCAGAAAATAAACAGTGCTTTAAAAGTCTTCTGTATTTTCTTCAAAATACAATCCAGTCCCTCTACCTATCCACTGTCCAGCAAATAGGTAGCTGTTTCTCAGCATGGGTCACAGGATCAACCTGTGATACCACTTCGAATATTGCTGGGATCTTGGTGAATAAATGGCATGGCAGCTCAGGGCTGATATCCAAACCTGCAACATACCCCAAAGACAAATGAGAGCAGATTATTAAATAGTAATAACATTCTTGAAAATATTTTGCAACAGTGCCTGAAGAACGACAATGTGTTTACTTCTAACAATATTTGGACCTTTTTATTGAATTTTTGTGTGAAACAAATGAGCAATATGAAATAAGATTTCTTGGGTGGAAGCTTAGAAGCAGCATGACAAAGTAATTCCAGAAAGAGCTTTGGATGGATAAGACTGTCTGCAAATAAGAATGATGCAGCTAATTTATAACACATACAAAATGTTTTGGAATAGTCATAGTGTGAGAAAAAGACTGGGTTGCTGACAAACTAGTCTCTACTTTGTTGAGATGGGCAGGAAATTAGGCACAATCGCTAGGCCCTGCAAACCAAATCCCAATCTCAATTTTGGTAACATATTGGTATATCTGAGCAGGGAGCAAATACTGCAGAGACAGAAAATACTTTCTCTCAGTATTATCCATTTTAATTACTGCCCCTCTTGCTAATATAGCCTTCACCCCTATAAACGATTGCTGAAGAAAATACATCTTTACCCAAGCCCGCCTCTGTCCTCAAAGAAACCATCTCAATCTTCCACGTTTCCTCCTGGTGTCTCCTCTGGTAAATGTAACTACTACAAGGAGGATCTTACGAGGTATGCCTTGAGACTCCCTTGTAACAAGTGGGGAGCTCCTGCTTACAAGGGGCTATTATTGGCCTGCCCTGGCTTCTCTCGAACAATCCACATTTAATTCTAACTCTATGCTATATCCATTCCGCTGTCATCCTTCACTCTGAAAATGCTTTTCCTCTTCCTCTTCCGAGCCTGCCTTCTCTTATCAATGCCAATTTTTCCTTTCCTCTGTACCTTTTGGCCAGATGCCCATGCGAGAATATATGTAAAACACTGTTGAACAGCCAATTTGAGATACCAATGTCCTGAGGAAGCTCTGCTCTACCCAAAAGACTCCTTCTTAATTTCTTAATTTGTGTGTCTGACCTTTCTTCCTCCATTTTTCTCTTTTTCAAGAGTCCCCCTGTCAGTGTTTACCAAGAAGAACAGAAACATTTTAAGGCATGGGCAAAGGGGGCTCTGACCCAGGGCCTCAGCCTTTCAGCCCCACCCCCTCCCAATACAGCCAGCTCTTTTCTGCAAGGAGCCTTGCATTGAGGACACTGTATAATTCTTAAACAGATTTTTTAAACGCTGTTTCCTTTAATTTAATTTTAATGTGGGTGAAGTTTCTTTTAGGTCAAAACAGGACCTCGTATATGAGAAATAGGTGGGGTTTACAAAGACAATGTGCAACAATATTAGTGAGCTGCTGCTGTATATTCTAATGTTGAAAACATGTCCCTACCCTTCAATATTAAATGTAAACACATTTAGAATATGGACCAGGATGCCCATGCACTTTCGGTGACTTGGACAAAGAGATCATGAAAGAGCTGAAATTTGATCATGAATCATAAGCTGTTCTGAACAGGGGCCCCCAAATTACATTTGTCCCAGGGCCCCCGAAATCCTTAAAATGTCCCTGAAGAATAATAATAATAAACAACATATCATATAAAGTTCAGCTGCATAACTCTACTAACATTTTCTCAAAGTAAACATTTCTCAAATTGCATCAAATTTCCCCAAAGTTTATACAAACATAATCTACCTGTATTTCAGAAAATAAAGGTCAATCTGAGCCTCATATGCTGAGTGCAAAATTCAATTAATTGTGTCAGTTACCTTCCAGGCCCTGGTAAATTAATGCAAAACCCCCAAACTATATTTGAGGCAACCTAACATAGGATTAACAAAGTACTAACTAAATCTGAAGTTAATTTTGAAGTCTGGATTTATTAGTGTAGGTTCAAAGTAGGATAAACCCACAATATTTACAAAATTCTAATCCTACTCAAGATATAAATAAGTATTTGGTTAGTAACACAGTGCATTATTGTTGGTACTTGCATCAGACATTAGACGTTTGTTGTCTCTATCCCTTTTTAAGGGCTCTCTGTTGAACAAACACCTTTTAAGCAGTCTCAGTCAAAAAGCTCGGATATCAATAATCATCAAGGATCATCAAGGATAATGAGTAGTGATTCAGATAAGCAATATGAATACCTTCAAGGTGACAAGAAATAATAAGTCTTCAAAAATGTACTGTCATACAGGTGCTCTTTAAGTAATCTCCAGAGACCGAATTGGTCATTTAAATAGTCGTGTAGCTGTTTGTAGATCTAGGAGGTGCATCCTACTAAACCATATTAAATTAAATATAAAAGGCCGGTGATAAGGTCTACAGCAGCAGGGCTTCACTGTGAAGTTTGTCAGTGAGCTGACCCACTGATGAACTTCACAGCAAAATCCCTGGTATAGTAGGATGCATATCCTAGCTCTATAACCTGCATTTTTCCATTCAGCATGATATGTTGATATCAGTATTTGTATACTGCATTTTACCATTAGTATGACACTAAGCGTCTTCTCTTGGAAATCATACAACAATGGCATCTGGAGATGCCCTTTTTGTATGGTTTCCAAGAGGTTCCTGCTACTAAATATTTCTCTCTTCCCATCTGCGTCTCACCTACCCCTGCCTTCTCTTGCTTTTTCCTGTTGATATAGAGACCCCTACCTACGATCGCTGACAGAATATCGAGGAGAGTAATATTTTGTCAAAAATATTGAGGATCAAAATATCAGGAATGTAAGTGCAGATAGGTAACCATAGATTAACTATTCTTAATTCTACATCTACATACCTTGAAGAAATGTATTGTCAAGGTACATATATTTGAAATTTAGCATAGTAAAACTTTGCATAACCATAGAAACTGAATTTCCCAATATTTTTGTCTTTGGTAATCTTGACACAATATTTTGTCAATACTATATTTTGGATTCAATACTTTGTCCAATTTTAGACTGAACATCCTCCTACCTTTCTGGAAGATAAAGACTGGTTCCAGGGTTGATTGGTGTGATCAATGTGAGTGATGACATTCTAATCTACTCAGACACCCAGGAAGATCACCACACATGCTTCAGAGCTACACTACAGAGACTGGCAGATAGCAGGCTCACCTTCCACAGGAAGAAATGTTCCTTTTATTTATTTATTTATTTCTTTATTTTTTACATTTGTAGAGCGCTCTGTTACCCGGAGGTGTCCTGGCGCTAGCACAATTGAACCAGTGTATGTGGGTAACTGAGAGGTTAGTGAGTAAAGAGCCAGGTCTTGAGCTCTCTCCTGAAAGCCATCAGGTCCGAGGATTGTCTAAGGTAGAGTGGCAGTTTGTTCCATGCCTCTGCCGCCCCGAGGGAAAAACTCCTGCCAACCCAGCGTGCTCTCTTAACTCTGGGGACTGTTACCAGCGCCAGTTCCCCAGATCTCAAGGTTCTTGCTGGTTTATACCAATGGAAGAGCAGTTTCATGTAACTAGGACCCATGGCATCCAGGGCCTTAAAGACCATGCATAGTGCCTTAAAAGCAATTCTCTTGCGAATTGGCAACCAGTGAAGGTTCACCAGGTCCTGAGCTACCGAGGCAAATTTGGGGGTGTCGGTGATCAAGCGGGCAGCTGCGTTTTGCAGTAACTGGAGTTTATTAAGAACGCTCTGCTGGGCGTTTAGCATCAGGCTGTTACAATAGTCCAAGCGTGAGAGGACTAGACCAGTAATGACAGTTTTCCTGTGCTCCCTCTCCAAATAAGGAAGAACTTTCCTGATTGTTTTGAGGATGTAGTGCATAGAGGAGGATAGTGCATTAATCTGGGGTTTAAAGGACAAAGAGTCGTCCACCAGTATGCCCAGATTTTTAACTTTTGCCACCGGGGAGGGGAGAGGTCCCATTTCATCCGGCCACCATCTCGGGGACCAAAAGTTGTCCCTGGCACCAAAGAGCAGCACTTCAGTCTTTGTGGAATTGAGTTTCAGACAGTTTTGAGCCATCCAGCAGCCCACCTCATACATGCAACCTCTAAACCTGTCTGCTGTACTGTCTGTGTTGCCGGGTAGTAGTGACACCACTATCTGTGTGTCATCAGCGTATGCTGTAAGGTGAAAACCAAACGATCGAATCACCGGGGCTAGGGTCGCAACATAAACATTAAAAAGGGTGGGACTAAGTGAGGACCCCTGGGGAACTCCACAGGGCAACACAAACGGACGCGATTCAAAATCTCCCAGGGCCACCGACTGAGTTCTGTTGGAGAGGAAGGCCTGTAGGATCTTTAGTGCCTTTCCCTGAATTCCACTGGCCCTCAACCGGTCCACCAACAACTTGTGGTGGACCGTGTCGAAGGCCACGGATAGGTCCAACAGGATCAGGGCTGCTCTGCCTCCTGCATCCATCACCTTTCTGATGTCTTCCACTGATTTGATCAGGGCGGATTCCGTGCTATGTTCCGCATGAAAGCCGTGTTGGGAAGGATCAAGGTGTTCTCCTGTCTTTAAAAAGGTACTTAATTGTGCATTTAAGTTGCCTTCCATAATTTTGGCGGGGAGGGGAAGTCGTGCAATCGGCCGGTAGTTATTCATCTCGGTGATGTCTAGGTTTTTTTTTTTTAGCAGGGGCAGGATGGAGGCTCGTTTCCATCTGGCGGGATATTCCCCTTTATCCAACATCTGGTTGAAGAGGGGGGTGAGTCCGGTTGCAATGATGTCAGGGGCTAATTTAGCTATTGCAGTAGGGCATGGATCGTGTGGGGAGCCAGATTTTATCTTCAATAGACGGCTCACCACTTCAGTTGAATTCAGTCTGTTTCTCAAGTGCCGGGCTATATGTTGACCCAAAGAAGTTAGATGCCATCAGAATGGGGGCCATCCCTTAAAACGCTTCTGAAATCAGAAGCTTCCTTGGCATGACCAACCATTGTGGGCGGGTCATCCCCAATCTGTTCAGCCTCTCAGAACCACTTCAAGCCCTAACCAAGCATGATTGCCTCTTGGACATGGACATCCAACCGGAACAAGCCATCAAGATCAAGAAGGGAGCATTTCTGGTTGATGCCACAATGGCCTACTTCGACCCCTGGTGCAGGACAGAACTGGTCGTGGACACTAGCCCAGTGGGCCGGGGCACATTCTTGCTACAAGAAAAAGAAGGCTCCTGGCTCCCCATCGTGTATTAAAGCAGGGCACTCACTGACACTGAGACGCACTACATCCAGATCGAGAGTGAAGCATTGGCAGTCTGAAGGGCATGTTGGCACTTTCACTTATACCTCTGTGGCAAGCAAATCCGTGTTGTGGCCGACTACAATCCCCTTGTCCCTCTACTGGTACAGCCAGGAATGGACCACCTCGAATCGAACGATGGGCCATGCAGCTCCAACCCTACTTCTTCGAAATCACATACCGGTCTAACATAAACAAACCAGCAGCAGCACCAGATGATGGCAGCTCATCAGAGACCGATGAAGGGGGAAGGAATTCGTACACATGGTAATGCATGAGTCATACCCAAAAACCCTATCGCTGGATGAGATACGTGAAGCTAACCAGCCTGACACCGGTATAGTCAAGGTCAAGGAAGTGCTGCACAGATGGCTGTGGAAGAACTTTCTAGAGGGTGCAAGAACCATCATGACCGAAGAGCAAGCGGCCAGGAACCAACTCTGGTGAGTGTGTGATGAACTTGGCACAAGCAGCACTGCTCTCCTACTACGAGAATACCAAATAGTGATGCTGAAAAGCCTGTGGGCCCAAGTAGTATAACTGGCACACCAAGGACATCAAGGAATTACGAAAACAAAACCTTGCCTCAGAGACAAAGTGTGGTTCCCAGGGATGGACAAGTGGGTTGCCGAACAGGTTTGCAACTGCCATTCTTGCAAAATTACAAGGAGAGACCCACCGAATGCTCCACAGAGGAAGACCTGCACTACACTATTGTAACAGATCAGCATGGACTTTGGCAGCTTCCCTGATGTCAGGCTCACATTACAGTCATTCAAAGTTTCCAGTGGTAAAGCTTATCAGGTCAACTGCTTTTGGGAATGTCAAGCCAATGCTCGACAAAAGTATTCGCAGCCCCGGGCCTCCCTGGTGAAATGAAAACCGACAATGGACCCCCAAGATTTCCAGACATACCGCCAAAGCCTGCACATCCAACATAAAAAGATAGCCCCACAGTGGCATCAGGCAAATGGAGAGGCTGAGCGCTTCATGTGCACCCTGAGCCGAACCCTCCGGATCGGGGTGGAGCATGGTGAGGACAGTGAATGCTGCCTACACCGTTTCTTGAGAGCCTACTGACTGACACCTCCCAGCACCACTGGGTGCCCTCCAAGTGTTCTACTACTGAGAAGGTACACTTAAGACGTCATCCCAGCTGGGCCGAGCTGGATCCCAGCAGAAATAGACATTCAAGCCACCCAAGAAAAATGACAGGGCCAGCCAGGAATGAAGAGCGATGGCCCGACTTCGCTGTTGGTGATCAGGTGGTGCTGAAAGATCGTCATCCCAGGTGGAGGTTTCGTATCCCCTTGATTTTGTACCCCCTTTGAAAAAGAACTGCAGGAAATCACTGCAATCACTGCTATAAAAGAGACGATGCTGACTGCCCAGTGTGGACAGACCACAGTGTCATGCAATGTGTCATGGTTTAAACGTGTCAAGCATCAACCAAATGGCCGTAGCAACTACACCCACGCTGCTGAGGAGCCTCACACATCAGAAGCTGAGGTCTCCAGGCCTGTCACGAATATGCCCCCGGCCAAGCAAACCTGAAAGACAGGCCCAACTAGAGCCCAGGAGAGAGTGGCCGCAGCCAGAGGTCACTCTCTGGGACAATGACGTGACCTCCCCCTCCCCTGGTGGTGTTGTGTTAGCGGTGCCATGGTGACAGCATGCTTTGGCTCATAGAGAGCCTCAAGCATATGCCACCACCGAGGCAGCGCTGCTTGCACGTCAATGCACTGTTTACAATGCACCATGTCATGCATAGCACACAGTTCACACATGACAGTACAAGCGGGGGGATTAACATGTGCCCCCATGCACTGTACAAAATGGGCAAAATTGCCCTGGGGCCCCTTCACTGCCTTTCTGCCAACCTTTTCATGGCAGGGTCCCCGCAATTACAAGGTGGGCTTTAAGGCAGTTCGTAATCTGTACAGCAGAGCTGGCATCTGCATCACTGCCAGAGATTGTCGCTTTCCCTACTGCCACTCCGATCCTGCCGGTGACAATGGTCTTGTGGTAGTCTGACCTACCTTCTTGTAATCGGTCAGTTGAAGTGATGAAGAGGCAGCTGTCGGGTTGCCATCAATGATATGTCAGTCTCAAGACTACTGCACTTGGAATCAGACTCTAGTTTCTTTTAAAAAACCTTGAGGGATCTACACATATGACCCCTTGCTAGATTCAGAATTATGTCTGCTTTTCAGATATATATAACTTTCCTGGATAACCCATTTGTTTCACACTGGTTTCCACCACAAACTGGAAGTAGGTTGAGAGCACAAACAAAAGGAAAAATGAGCTATCTACATGAAAAAAGCCAAATTGGTGGTTTAAAATCATTTTTTAATTTCAGCTCTGCATCTTCCTGAAGGCTGGAAAGATGGTGACTTTAGCACAGACAACCATTTGTTGATGCCATATGAGAAAATCGCAAACATTTTCATACAGATCACTTTTTTCCACTTTTCCCCCAAAAACTCAAAATGTAGCTGTATTTTGTCAATTTTTGTTGTTCCCTCCAGAGGAACCCATAAACCCTGGGCACCTTTAGAATCCCCAGGATGTTGAAAAAAAAATAAGTACTTAATTTGAACCAGTGGTTTCCAGTGCTTGGCACTGGTACTTAATTATGGATGCTGACATGTGTGACAGAATGCCATGTTTTGGTGGTGTTTGGCTTATTTAAAAATGAGCACCACCACAGTTGTTTATAATTCAATATACATTAAAATGGCAAATACCTGCCACCGAAGCCATTCTTACAGCTTTAGGGGCCTGGAATAGTCTGAATTCTCACACTTGTAGTAGTGTAATGGTTAGTAGGTGTGTCTGTACTGTCATTTGCAGCTCTACCATAGGTACTGGTTAGGGCACTACCAGTTTTTTTTTTTTTTTTTACAAATTAAGTACTGAAAAAGAGTTATGCAGCCCTATGTGCAAACTACCCCAAATAGCCAAAAAAGTGCTCAGCACTAAGGGGCGGGGGAGGCCCAGCAGTTAAGGTGTTAACAAGCCTGTAATTATTGGAAATTATCTGTTTATAAAGCAAAAGTGTTTACAAGCCTGCAATTATTGGAAATTATCTGTTTATAAAGCAAAAGTAAATAAAGCAAAAGAGAACACTGTTGCTATTTCATGAAGAATGCTAAAACACTAAATGCAAACTTTGTGTAGTTGCATCACTCCACTTACCTAAGCTTACAGTGAAAACACAAAGACTCTTTAGTTAGATCCGTTTCCTGTAGGTGCACTGCCAGAGTTAACATTTCTGATCAAGTACTTCAAAGCCACAACTAATGAATGTGCATTTTGAAAGCTCACCGTGAAGGCTCTAATAGTTCTCAATTTATAGCCATTTAATGCTTGTTACATCTTTTATCATAAACATGACCCTCGTCTTCCCTCTCTCCCCATTCACAGCACTAGCCTTTCTTTTTATATAATATTGAAAGGAGCTACTATTAAAAAAAAGTGCCATTGCTAAGAGAGCTTTTACTTCTTCGCAATATGTCATTAGGTAGAGCTTACCTTACACCCCTGTACAGTGCAAAACAGCCCCTTACTAATGGTCCTCAACAAATCATGTTAAATAAAAGATATTTATAGCAAATGTGGATGTGTGTGCAATGATGTCAGGGCCAAGGCTAGACTAACTATAACTTAATGCCGCTTTTCTCGGAGCACTGTATAACGCTAATGCTAAAAAGGAAATAAAGGTAGTAAATGACATTTCTGTTCCAGCATCAACTAAACTGTGTATTGAGAGTAAAGTTGTATTTTCTTTTCTATACATATTTTCCTTCCTTTTCTTGCTGCCATTCATGGTTCAGCATTTGATGAGAAAGTGTGGAGGAGCATTTTAGTCAACTGAAATATGGCTTTTGCATTTACTTTTTTTTATTTTTCTCTGGCTAATTATTTTTTCTCCTGCTGTTTAATTTAATTACTCGAATGCTTATAAGGTCGCACAATAAAGCATATTAAAAAGTGGGTTCCAGCCTCAGTGGACCTATGTATCCACACCAGGAATTTGTGTTTGACCTCATGGGTACAGGTTTGAATTCCTGCCGGTCCTCTTAGCCTTTCATCCTTCTGAGATCAATAATATGAATACCACTGGGTTCTGTAGCATTACATTCTTAGGTAGAGCCTGGGCAGCGCATGCCCTGTTCTGCGAGGCAGGCTGTATTCGAGTATATACTTGAAGCCCCGCTCACTCTCCTGCCATATTTTTCATTGGCTTGTGTCATTGTTCTTTGTAAATGCTGGCTTCTGATTCAGTAATAGGCTTAATAGCCCCTACTTAGTACCGCCTTGTCTTCATTTGTAACCTCCCACGAGGACTGGCCCTTTTACTACGGTTGTTACATGATATGTCTTATATATTCTGTCAGCACTGTTTTCTTTAATGCGTTTCTCCTACTGCAGGCACTAGATGCTTTCCTGCAACATTCAGCGCGCCATGTTCGCTTTGACTTTCCAAGCAGCCTGGGACAATGACGGCCTAGGTCTTGCATTTACAAGAGTTTGAGCTATTGCCATTGTGAATGACAATTTGTTTATGTGTTAATTATAAAAACACATAAATAAAAGGCATTATTATTTACAATGCCAATAGCTTAAACTCTTACAAATATGAGAGCTATTGCATTGTAAATGCTTGTACTATACACTGTAGTGTAGCTTCCGTTTGTTTTTTATGGTATACGAAGTGCCACTAGCAAAGACAAATGGCCTGGCTTGAATTTGCTAAAGCATTCAGTTAGCATGCATTAGCTAATTGAAGCTAGATATACAGAATTTTCTAGGGCTATTTCGCAAACCATAAAAAGGTAATGGTAAAACTACCCAACACACACTGTGCCAGCCCTGACATATAACATGTCTATATGTAAAGGAGATATTCACCACTTGTGGCATCTTGGAGCTCTATAATAAATATGTATTGATATCCTGCTCATTTGATTAATCTCGAAAGAATGAAATGCAGAGTACATCTGCTGAGACTGACTTTGACAAAAAGCATTCCAAGGTGGCTGCCCATGAATGTGCATGGTACGCATGCATGGGCAGCCATCTTTGAATGTTTATGCATACAATGTAACAAAAACCTATTCAAGATGGCTGCTAGTGCATCCTTGTGCACGCTTCCATCTTAGAAGGCTTTTTCTATTCTTTACCCTTTTAAGATGGCTGGCACATTGATTTCAAACATGTCTTGGAATGGTACGTTATTAATGACTTAAAGCAAAGAAAATTAGCAGTGGCAAAGCAAATAGCTCTATCGCCAATGCAAGACTTTTCCAATGCTTGTTTGATAGATGGATGTGTTTAGGAAGTTTCAGGAGAATCATTGTTAGTGGGAGTGCTATACATACATGATTCAAGAACTGTGATATGACATGGAAAAGGGATCTTCATGACTCGTACATTTTAAGTTACTTAAGCCATCTTATATGCCAATTTTGTAATTGATTAGAAACCTAACAATAACAAAATGAAGGTGCTATACCAAAAGACTGAACATGATGAGGTAGTGTTTTTTATGCAAGCTCCAAAAAAATCTGCCATTGAGCCTGCCTCAATGTGTTAGGATGACTGCTGTTGGGTAATGTTACTTAACTCAATGTTACTCAACCACAGAAAGATGAAATGCTGAGTGGACGTTCCAGGATTCGAATCTGTGGTCATGGGGTCAAAAATAGATCCCTAGGTTGAACACCTTAGTCCACTTAACCGCGACAACCAGTCTTAACACTCAACGAAAGGAATAGTACTCCAGATACTGTTAGTCGTACAAGACTGCATGGAAGAAGGGAATTGCATTCATTCACATTGGTAGCAGTACTCTGTACAATACCTCAATTTTTTTTTTTTTTTTGTAAGACCTTTATTGACCTTGAGAAATATACACTGCCATGAGCCTACAACCCTGGGGCCGGCTGCGAGATATAACGTTCATTGATGTTGGAGTCACACAGCCCTTTAGCCGACAACGCTAGGTCCGGCGGCGTAATGCAGTATATGAAGTCTTACATTTTATGATATTCTTAAGTTACAACAACAAACAAAGAACCAAAACTTAGAGACCAGAGATATATATCATTACATTTAGCAATTCTAACATCCCAAACCTTACGGTTCCTGTCTTGCATTCCTGACCGGGCATTACGGCCCACTACCCTCCCAGTATCAACCCACACCTCTCAGTGAGTATAGACAGATCAATCATCCATGTCCGTTTGCAATGTACTCATGTAGTCCGTGAAGTAACTCCAAATGTTCTTGGGTCTAGATTTCACTGGGAGCTCTTCCTCATATTTTAATAGCTTATCTCTACAACCGGACATGTCCTTCAGCCATCTGGATGTCTGTGGCACTTTTCTACTGTGCCAGCATTGCGCAATCTGTCTTTTGGCCAACAATAAGGATATCACACAAAATTTGCCTTTGGTGGCTTTTAGTTGCGGTACGATTCCCAGTAGGCATGATCTTATTGTGCATTCTATCTCCACCTCTAGCATAGTAGCGATCGTATTGGTGACATCTGCCCAATATTCCTGTACCTTAAGACAAGACCAGGCCAAGTGTACCCATCGGGCCCAGGTGCCTTCCCATTAGGTAGTGATTTGATCACGTCAGTCACCTCCTCCACCGTAATAGGCAGTGCCAACCATTCTCTCTGGCCATCCGATAGCCAGCCTATTGCCACTACATGCAAATGTCTAAGTATCTCCTCCTCTGACTGTATTGGCTGTGATTTGTATAATGTCCCATACGTGTCAACAAAGCTATTCAGAATGTCTGTAGCATGTGTCTGTAGTGTACCATCTTGCGACTTGATGCGCAGTATAGCAGTGTGTCCCTTACCCTCGCAAATTTTGTTTGCAAGTACGCCGCCAGGTCGACCTCCCTCACCGAATGATCTGGCCGTATGTTTCCTATCTAGGTATTTTATTTCATCATCGACAAATGTTTGATGTTCTGTGTTTATGTGGCGCAATTCCTCCAATAATGTAACATCCTGGGTGGACTCATAGGCCACCTCCAGTTCTGACATGCGTGTTTCGCAACGTTTTATTTGCTGTCTAATGTCCTTCAAGGGGCGTATGCTGATGCATACGCCCCTTATTGTGGCCTTGAAGGCCTCCCACAGTAGGCCTGGGTCCTCAATCCCTGGCGCATTTATCTGAAAGTATTCTTTAATTGCTGTATGGATGGTATCCGCATAAACAGTGTCAGTTAAAGCACGGGAATTGAATCTCCAGTGAAACGGGGGTGGTGTGTAGTTCGGTATCGCGAGTTTGAGCAATACAGGGTTATGATCTGACAGTGTCCTTGGTAGGACGCACAGATCCCGCGTCCATAATGTAATGCTATCTGTGCCTAGCCAGTAGTCGAGGCGCGACCAACTATTGTGGATCGCAGAAATGTGAGTGGCTCCTGGTGTGTGAGTGTGTCTATGTCTCCATATATCTGTTAACGACAGGTCCGTCAGCATATGATCAACTTTCGCCCTTGCCTGCTTCTGTTGCTCTGATGAGTGTAGGGAACGATCCACCCCATCCACCCTAGTCACGTTCCAGTCTCCCCCACATATGATGTGTGTGTCAGTGAATGTCTGTAAATGCCCCCACACTTCTTGAAAGAATTCTGGTGCATCCACATTCGGACCGTACACGTTGAGGAGCGTTATCCGTTGTCCACGTAATGCACCGGACACTATAACATATCTCCCATTAGGGTCCTGGAGTACACTGTGTACCGTGAAATTCACGCCCTTCCGGATCAGTGTGATCACTCCCCTCGAATAAGAGGAGTATGTAGCTGTGTAAGACGATTCCGCCCAGCGTTTGCCTATATGCTGATGTGTGTTAGGCGCAATGTGAGTCTCCTGCAGTATAGCCACATCTACATCCCATCTGTTCAGATAAGCAAACACTTGCCTTATTTTCTTAGGTTGTGTAAAGCCTCTGATATTCCACGTTAGGAAATTTAAATGTGTTCTGCCTGTAGTTCTATCTGCCGGAGTCATTGAAAAGGCCATACAGTACATGTCCGGAGCAGATAACAAACAGGATCAGAGTCCAAACTCATTGCAGGGTATGAGGTAATTCGTGGCCGATTAGCCCTTTGCCAAACAATGCATAGTATCGTAGCAGTTTTCAAAATTCTTGGTCTCTTAACATGAACAATATCCCTGCCCCCCTCCCCTCCACCCACTCCAGCAACCCAAACCTGCCGAAGCCATATTCCCTTTTGAGACATACCCTTCAAACTAGCAAACTTCAGGACATTACCTATCATAACCAAAACTTATTTGGGGAATACCCTTGTGGAGGTCCGCTTGGGCCACAACTCAGCACCCAACTTAATGGATGCCGACGACTCGTTGTCGAACTATGCATAAGCGTTTGGTGTTTCAGGCTGCCCTTACCCCCTACCCCGCCAAAACGAAACCTGAATCAAGTCTGTGATCATCAGCACCAGTACTCATGCAGGCATGGCACTCATGCCGGAAAGTTGCCAGCGGCTCAGGCGTGTCCTCACCCCGGCGGTGCCCACCAAGCGCCCCGACCTGCATGACAAACCAGCGATGAATTGTAAAGTCCACAGTTACATGTAACATTTGCACCCGTAATATTGCAGTTCGGAGGATATCAGTGATAGTACAGATGTCATAACTGCGCAAATCAGCATCCCCCCCTGCCCAAAAACAAGGCACTGGTTACGTGCGTCGATAGCCCGGATGGTATGACATATTGTTCCACTCTCCTAATGCAGTACATCACACTAAGTGGCCTCTGGAAGGTCTGGGACCAGTGAGTTAATGACTCTCAGGATGGGACCTTAAATGCAAAAGAGAAGTCAGGCCACGTTGTGGGTCGATACCATGTTCAATTACTTAAGCGCAATATCAGTTCTAGGTGATCAAAGTAACAGTGGGCTTATTTGGTGGGCATAGTAACTACCCAATGTTCCTTGCAGCACATGGGCCTCCCTCCTGATGTGGGAGGCAGCATGATCCATTTGTAAATGCATCTCGCAAGGACATCACCAAACCCTAACAGCAAGCGTGTAAGCTCTTACCGCATTTCACCAGGAGTCCTCACCTGTACCGTTATTCTGAGTCCTGATGCTGTTCTTCACGAGCATTAGTCTTGTCGTGTTTCAACATTTTTCTTACAAATTCCTGCGCCGCTTTGGGAGACGACAACAGCACCGCCTTGCTTTCCCATGTGACACGCAGTCTGGCCGGGTACAGCATGGAATAAGTGATGTTAAGATCCCTGAGTTTGGCCTTCACAGATGCAAATTCCTTCCTAGCATGTTGTACTGCTACGGTGTGGTCCTTGTAGAATTCTAGAGTATTTCCCTGGTAGGTGATCTTTCCTTTCTCACATGCAAGTCGCAAGAAGGCATCTATGTCGTGGTAATTTAGTATTCTCGCCACAATTGGCCTAGGCGCAGCTCCAGGTGGTGGGCGAGGCACAAGAGACCTGTGTGCACGTTCTACTATGAAGATCTGGGAGAGCGCTTCTTCTCCGAAGAGGTCCCTGCATAGCTTCTCGACGTATACTTCCATACGCCCGGTGTTTGTCGATTCCAGAAGGCCCGTGATGCGCACATTATTGCGTCTCGAACGCGCTTCCAATTCCTCCTCCTTCGCTTTTATCACCTCCAGGACGCGTTCCATGCCGGCGCATTTGGTGGTTGTCATGCGCGACTCATCCTCTACGGCTGAGATGCGAGTTTCGGCCGTGTCCAGTCTCTCACCATGTTTTTCCTGCTTGGCAGCCATACTGTCCATCCTGCATGTTAAATTATCCAACTTGCCGTTGATGTCCTGTAGGTTCGCCTGGATAGATAGCAATATCTTTTCCATGTTGCTGCTCGGCACTAGGTCTGCCAGACCTTTGCTTTCCGCCATTTTTTCCGAGGGTTTGGGTGTTTTTTTACTCTTGAAGGATATCTTTTGCTACTGTTTGTCAGGTCTCATCATCGTTACTGGCAGCGAAGTTGGTGGTTTCGCAGTTTGGACTGAGGATCTGGTGGCCCTGGTTGATGTCGCCGTCATGATTCTCGGGTTGGGATGTGCGTCTGGAGGCTACGTGTGTGACAGTGGGCGAGATGTCCCCCTTGCTATGGCCCGGTTACCCTGCGAGTGGTTGTGCGCCACCATCCGATTGATCTTCGAACCGGGTTCCGGGGTCCTCCGCGCGGTGCCTGGGCTCTCCAGTTTCACGATGTGTGCATAGGGGAGATCGTTGTTCAGCCTCAGCAGAAAATGAGGAGCCCCAGAAGGGTGTATCAGCGCCCGGTACGACGCTCGTAGTGACCCTCCTTTCGCTGACCCTTAGCAGTGTGCACACTCTTCCCTCTTCTCAATCAGGGTGCACCACCAGATCTGCCACGCAGAAGTCGCGGTCCTGTCGATAGACGCGGCATATGGTTTCGCGCCGTTTGCCAGCCTCACATCAGACACAGCAATATCCTCTGTACCACGATGTCACACCTGCTTGCACAAAACCGCTGCACACCATGCATAGTATAGGCACTAACGATTGATGCGCTGCGTTAATTAATCACCCACGTCGTTGGTGGCTGTCAGGAAGGATATTCATATTTATCGGGCATCGGCTACTCGGGCGCCGCCATCTTGTCCCTTCGCATATGCTGGTGCCTAGAGGACATCGCAGTTCTGCACCCGTGAATTAAAATGCGGTTTTGAAGCACTGAACGTGGCCCAGCAAGTGCAACTTTCTCTGCCCCTCCAGCGTCTACAGTGTTCCTGTGCTCCGTCTTACTCACTGTTTCGCTGTGGTGGTGTACGAGACGGCAGCCGCGTCCTCCGCCATCTTAGTCACCGGGCCGCCGCGCTCACAGAACCAGGCTGATTTCACCCCGTTTGCGTGCAGTGTTTCACTTCATCTCTGGCCCGCACATGCACGGCGTGTTCACAAACCCCGGGGAGCGGTCATCTGGCGATCTAGCGGAGCCTGAGGCAGGTATAAGCCATGACGCTGTTGGTCGTCCGGCGGAGCTGCGGATCACACAGCCATTCCGCTGTGCGCCCCCTAGCGCCTCCCCTCTACAATACCTCAAAATTAGCACAAATTAAAAATGCTCTGTAACTGGGGAAAAACATTAGGTACTTATAACAATAGGAAACGCAAGGCGTATTGTATTGACAGTAATATGCGTAATTGTTGCAAATACTTCTTCATTTAATTGTGTCTGTCATTGAATGTGTCTATATGTAATGCAACTGGTGCTCATGTAAAGCTCTGATACCTTCGGGTCGAGTATGCACTATTAACCCCATACCCTCCCCCCCCACCAAAAAAAAATAGATAAGTAAATTAGCCCAAACATTTACTATATGACCGATGGAGGGGCCTCGCCCATCCACCTGAGCCTAGAACTATTCAGTAGTTTGCAAAATCTTCATTAACCTTATTTGGGGGGAACTTAGCACAGTTTACAGAACTACCAACTTGTACAAAATTCAAACAGAAAGCCACTATACATTGCAGTGGCGCCAACAGGCAGACTTTTAAACCACGTTTAAAATACGCTTTACCCTGAGGCTTTCCAACTCATTTAATTGATTTCTCCAGAGTGATCTTTAAAGATGAGCATAGCGTTTAAATGTTACTCTCTACATTTTGGGAAAAACGTGAAAGGCTGCTGCAACATGCTATTGACAACATCCATTCTCGGTTAGGGAAAAGCATTCCGTGAATAATGCATCTGTACATTCTATTGTGTGCATCAAATAATGGTGTAGGTGTACTTTCCCATATCTATTGCATTACATTTATTTTGAGGCCCAGCGTGCTTCAAATGTGAAATGTCTCTTCAAATTTAGGAAATTAAAGCTGGCATTGAACCGATTACAATATACTGAAACACGCACCAATTCAACCTTTGGAAAATTGCTTTCTAACCAAACTTTTATCATATCATATAGCGGGAAAACAAAGAGACCCTATGTAATTCGAGAAGTGCAGAGGTTACATGGCCGGCCCTAACTTGGTCACAGTTGGTCACTCTCTTGAGAATCGCGTCTTCACACGAGCCTGACTCTAAGAGAGAGACCTGTCAGGGGTTGGCCAATAAATCTTGCCAGGTTCGTCATTGGTAGCAACGCTTTTGCTTGCTACTAGATTGACGACCCTGCAAGTGACTGAAGTGAGGCCCAGGCTCGTAGCGCAGCAGATACATAAACGTGTCTACGACAGCGCACCGACCGGCGCAGGGTCACCATAGCAACAGTAGAGAGGACAAGTCCTGCACCGGCCCGGCCGGTGAGCCCAGCCACCTTGCAAGCAATCTGCAATCATGATGCAGTCACTCAGATGTTCCTTCTGCAGTGCAATCAAGCACTGCTCTCACTGGTTGAGTGGTTTCCAGCCAGGGGTTGGACATAAGATGGCAGGGCTCACAGCGGGTGGCTTAGGGGTTGCAATTGAAGTCCATGACGAAAATAATTATTTGTTGCTTCTGTAGTCATTTTGAAAATTGCAGAAATGAGGAAGATATGTATAAATGTGGTATACCCTCTTTTTTGTTGTGATTCTCAGTAGACATGATATGTATGTATGTAAGGATTATGGAGCTCCTCAGTACAAGTTGCTCGTTATTTTGGTAGGTGATACTGCACTAGATGAATACTAATAAATCAAGGTGTAGTATTTAGAATGTGTTGTGTCATATTCAGATTCCAAGTTCCATACCACTGTGTGGTTGAAAACATTGTAATACCACATGTATTCCCCTGTTCATAGCTTTGCAACTAGGAAATGCAGGTTTTCCGTGGACAAGTTCCATCGGAGAAAAGTCCGGAATTAATACACAAATTGTAATCCTCATTTGTGCACAAAATCCTGATTGTGCCCGATTCAGGGTTCCTGGTCCGATTTGAATGAGGGCATGTATGTTAATCTAGCAGAGAGCCATGGATGTTTGGCCAGTAGTCAACTGGCATCCACATCAAAGGGAATTGAGTGGTTTCAAATGTCAGAAAGTGCTTAGGGAAGAGACACCGGAGGCCTCATTTATGAAGGCCTTGCGCCACCGGTGCGTCACTTTTTCCCATTTTAAAAGTGACGCACCGGTGGCGCAAGGCCTTCATAAATAAGGCCCCGGATTGTTAAAAGGTAAAAGTGTTAGTGTCTCTTAGCACTAGTTTAAATTCTCCTTGAAGAGATGCGGTTTCAGGTTTTTCTGAATTGCAGGGTTAATTTGGCAAGACTGACGCGTGAGGGATTGTTAGTCAGTTTAGAGAGAGAAGATTTGTTTCCAGATTTTCCCTTCCTTGTATTTCTACATTTCAATTTTGGACAACTCGACTTCCTGTGATGTATTGAACGTCTGCAGTATTCAGCTCTCTGCTAGGCTGGGGTAATGTTTCCAACTGTCTTGGAAGTGATGCAGCAGGTCTTCATTATGATGCAGGATTGAAATGGGATGCAATATAAGCCTTCCAATGATGGTGGCTTTTCGCTTAATTTCTTGAGTTCCTTGATGTGGGGGGCAATGTTGACGATACTCTTCACTTATATTAGAGATGAATCTGTGAGATCTGTGAGCTTCGCGATGCAGCTGGTCAAGCAGGAACCAAGGTGTGTTTGGCACTTCAAAAACCTGCTTTATTGAGGTGGAATGCATGGTCTTATTGCACACTAATATAAAACCATTGGGATAAAAGTCTTATAGATTTAAAAATGAAATCGATTTAAAAGGAATTTTAAAATGAAGATAAACCAGTAGATGATTGTACTTTGAATTTAGTCTAAAAAATCAAGTGGCATTCATTCTCCACTTTTTTTTAGGTGCAGACGGTTTACAAAAATGCTTTGAACTCTCTGAGCTTAGCAGCTGTGAATCTGAACCACCAGTGCATTTTGTATGGGAGACATTGTTTACAACAAATGCGCTGCAACGCATTTCATTACAACGGAGTTGTTACAACGACTGAGTTGTTACAACTTGAACCATTATGTTATGTTATGTTATGTTACATGAGGTTTTATAAAGCGCAACATACACCGACAGGTTCCTTGGCCCTGTAGAAGTGAGTGGATGAATGCAGTGTTATGCCAGAGACAGCTAGTTATAGGCTATAGTGAAGAGCCAAGTTATTAGCAGCTTCCTGAACCGCAGGTAATCTTCTTCAGGCCTGAGAAAAGCAGGAAAGGTGTTCCAAATCTTGGGACCCAGGAAAGAGAACCTGGTCCCGCCGATACGTTTGCTACGGATTCTAGGTACCATCAGAAGGTTCTGGTGTGAGGATCTCAGAGTGCGCTTGGGTAGATATTTATTGATCAAAGATACAATGAATCTTAAACAGTATCTTGGGTGGCTTTAAAGAGTGTGCAACCTGCCTTGAACAAGGCTCGTTGCTCCACAGGAAGCCAATGAAGATCTCTGAGCAGAGGGGTGATGTGGCAACGCCTATCCTTAAGAAAGATGATTCTGGCCGCTTGATTCTGATTCATCTGCAAGCGATGTCTCTGGACTTGTGGAAGTCCAATGTATAGGACATTTCCATAATCGATTTTAGAGAGGATGAGGGCTATGGCAATTTGAGTGATGGCGTCCTTGCGGAAGAAACGTCTGATTTTGAGCAATTTGCGCAGTTGGACAAAACATGCCGATGTCACTGAACCAATTTGAGTGCACATAGAGAGGTCAGCATCGATATGAAGACCAAGGCTTTTTATAGTGGATTTAGGAGTGGGTGCCTCACCTAGCTCAGAGGGCCAATAAGATGGAGTCCAACAGTCAGGTTTACTGTGGGGGACAATGATCTCAGTTTTTCTGAGTTAAGCTTTATATGATTTTCATTCATTCAAGTTTTGACATACAGCATGGACTTTTTGACAAAGTCCTTGGAATCTACAGAGTTGTCAAGAGTGAAAATAAGCTGCATGTCATCTGCATAGTTAAAGATTTTAACACCCATCTGACGTAGGCCTGAGATCAAGGGGCGGAAGTAGATATTGAACAGAATAGGCAAAAGAGAGGAGCCTTGAGGAACACCACAGTTTAAGTCTACCATTGTAGACTTGAAGGGTGATAACCATACTGACTGTTTACGGGCTTCTAAAAAATAACTAAACCAGGTTAGGACATCACAAGTTGTTACAACGACTTGCTGTAGGGGGCACAAGGTGTTGGATTTACAATCAAACACATTCCCTGCTGTTGCACAAACTGGTGTAAGAATAGCCAGCGCTTCCCCTACAGCATGTCATTGTAACAACTTATGATGTAATAGTTTGCGTTGTAACAACGCTGTTGTTGTAATGACTGCTTTGTAATGGAATGCTTTGTAGTGCATTCGTTGTAAAGAGATATATTCATTCTGTATATTTCCACCATCTCAGTGCACTAGTATCACCTATTAACAGGGGGAAAGAGAGGCCATTCATGGACTGTGGTCCAACTTTAACGAATAACTGCTGCAGAATGGCCTAGATATAAAAAAAGGGTAAATCAAGAAACTCTGGGGCTTATTCAAAACTGCTTTTTGTAGTATGTGAAGTAATAATGCTATTCACAAACATATGTGCAGAGACCTCCCCCTCTCCTGCCTTTCCTATATGGAGATCTCTACCATTGAAAAGGAGATATTTGCACAAGAAGGTATACGTTTTTGCATTAAAGTGGGTTTACCCAGGGGGGACTGACTGTAAAATGGGTAATCCTTACTATAAAATGGGAGTCAATTATGGAAGCATATGTTTGGTTTAGGTAGGTGTAAGGAGGCATTTAAAGAGGGGTATGCTCTTATACTCACCCATAAAAGGCAAGTCAAGCACCACACATGACTACTCACAGGTACTGAACCTCACCTCTATAGCAAAAAAATGGAGACAGGGATTTTTAACAACCCCTTGTAGTTTATCAATGATGGTATAGAAGACCCAGGCTCAGGGGAAAAGGTGCTGTGGGAAATAGAGAGAGAGGCTGAGAGACACAGGAAAATAGAGAAAGAGGGAGACACACACTCAGGAGGTTAGTAGTTGGAAGATTCAGATTGGATTCCTTAGGCATCTCAGGTTAGACATAACAAAGCTAGGCCTCAATATACGAGTGAGTTAACACAAATTACTATGATGTCCAAACCCAGAAGGAAACTAAGAGATACAAATTCCATAGGCTAAGACTTACCCAGTGCTAACAGACAGTACGTTGCAACTGGCTCCAGTATACAACAAAACCAACAAGGAGGCAACCAGGAAGACCACTGCAGCACTGAAACAGAGGGAAATTGGATGAGGAATCCAAATTAGAAAATGGTAAGAAGGCAGATAATAAAGCACAACCAGAGAGAGTACTGGAGCACTCTAGAAAGCAATCATGGGAAAAGAAACAAAGGTGAGGGAACAAGTCAAGACAGGTGCAAACTAATGCAAGTACACAGGAATCACAACTACTATTGCTAGAAAAGATAGCTCAGTGTGAGTCAGACCTAAATAGTCTCTCTTCCTCTTATGACCCATGTAGTGTCTTGTGAGGTAGCAATGGCGGAACACTTTTGGCTCCTGATGGGCACCCTAGATCTGTGACATAGGTGTTAGAGAGGTATGCAGTGATGGCTGATTTAGAATGTTCAGGTCGCAGTTACATGCAGAAGAATAAAGACATGTCATACTAAGTTCTGTGTGTGGTGCAGTCATTAGCGGGTACCCAGGCTGGGTGAAGACGCTACAAATCGCGACGCGATAGAGAACAAGTAACCCGAAGATCGACAATGTTTTCCTAGAGAGTTTGCAGTGGTCAAAGCAAACTGCTGGTGTGTTTCATGTGTGCCCTTGTCAAAGCACAGAATCAATTCTTAATGCATTTGAAGTCGAAATGCAGCTCCAGCCTCTGTGAAGCAGCTGAAGATAACAAAACCATTCCAGAGAAGCTACACGTAGTTGGCCCAGAACCTGCTGGTCAGGCCATGAATAATGTAACGCGCCTCCTCATAAGGTAAAGTAATCCTTTATACGGAGTGTCTACGCTGCAAGACGGAAACCAACTAGATGTCAGAAAGTGCAGATTGACATTTAGAATAGAAAAAATAATTGACTTACCAAACCCATTTGTAAGAGTCAAAGTGGCCAGCCACACAAACGTCTGAGTGTGGGTCAGAACAACTATATGTAAATATATATATATATATATATATATATATATATATATATATATATATATATATATGTTGGCTTCTGTGTTCTTTTCTACAAAAGAAGTGTGCTGATATATATATATATATATATATATATATATATATATATATATATATATATATATATACTACTATTATAAAGAGAGAACTTGCACCTTTTGGCCAGGTAAACTCGGGAACCACAGCACCAATCTACACACCCGATACATCTATGAAAATGTCAGGGTGTGTAGATGGACATAGGCTATATAAATTTTAAAAAAAAGTAAATAAAAAAAATTAAGTTTGTAAACAAAGTAGTCCCCTGAAAGTAGCGCCGGCCGGGACTTAGCGCTGGCCGCTACGCGACGTGCGTGATGACGAAGGAGGAGGGCGGTGCAGTGAGGAGCGGCTGTGCAGTGAGGAGCGGCGGCACAGGTAAGGAAAGGGAAAGTGAGACTGTGTGATGCAGGGGGAGGCAAGAAGGAGGCAGCAGTAAATGAAAATGTCGGAGCGCGAGTGAGTCGGGGCGGGAGGGGGGCGCGAGTGAGTCGGGCGGGAGGGGGGGGCGAGTGAGTCGGGGCGGAAGGGGGCGCGAGTGAGTCGGGCGGGAGGGGGGCGCGAATGAGTCGGGGCGGGAGGGAGTCGGTGCTGGAGGGGGTCGGAGCGGGAGCGGGTGTACTGCCCCCAGCCCCTTTCTGCCCCAGGTAACGCTGGGACGGGCTGCTAGTATATATATATATATATATATATATATATATATATATATATATATATATATATATATTTATACAAACCAAAAACTCCAGCACTTCCAGATGGTGAACTGAAGAAAACGGACCACCAGGACCTTTAAATGGCAGAATTTTTTATTTCTTTCATCTCTTCATTCCATGATGCGTTTCAGGCATCAAGTGCCCTTGATCACATACAAAGTAAGCAGTACGCCATGTTTTTTATACGTTTTTTTCTTTCTCAAGTGCAACACCACGTGACCTATGAACAGTGAAGAAACACTACGTTGTTTGCATAGAGACGTTTTTACCATGCACCAAAACGCTATTCAACATTGTTACATGTCTACTAAGCACATTGATTTTACGAGACATCGTGCATCATGTATTTTATATTGCAGAAAAGACATGAAATGCTCGCTTTTATAAATATTGTATGATTTTAAATAAATAAATAAAATAAATATATTCAATATTTAAAATTACAATATATATGTATAAATAATTAAAAATATACATATAGCCACACGATAATATATATCGATGTGAATTTAAAAACCAATGTGCAAATAACGCGATAAACATATTTCTGCTTGAATGCTTGTTAATCCTGTAACAGTAGATGAATTAATATCTGCAAAATACAGTACTAATTTTCTATGAGTTATAAAGTGCATAGTGCCATTGTACACGTCAATTGTGTATACATATATGTTTCATAAAGCGAACTGTGCCTAAATTTAAATATTTATGTGTTGTTTTAACGTGCATGATGCAATTGGCTTGCATATACATGAAATATATATATGTGCAGTGTTGATTCTTAATAGAAAGCAATACAAAAATTGTCTAACAACAAGAGGCAGATTGTCTACACCCTAATAATTCCTGGTGGACAACGGACAAGCCTGAAAACCTCAAAAATCTCAGTTTGCCCAACAAGCCTGTTGGGCATATTAGCTATAAACATGGTAATCCAAGTTGGGCAAATCAACAATAAATACATGTTCAATATGTGCAAAGATAATATGTGTTAAAATATATACAGGCTATCTCAACCTCACTAGGTTAAAATGTCCTAAAATAGCACATAAAAAATAGTAAAACACAGAAAAGGCAATAATCTACACAGTTATAAACATGGCATAAAACTAGGCAGCTATAGAAAAGTGTGCATATCCTCTGTATTGTTAAGCCCGTTCGGGAATTTGCTATCAAGTTCTAAAATAAACCTTGTTTCTCTTTGTCTTAGCAATTTTTCCCGATTGCCACCTCTACGAGGGGCCGGTACAGAGTCAATGACAAAGTATCTTAGACAGTTAACATCATTGTTATGTGCTTCTTTAAAATGTCGAGCGACAGGGTAAGTCGGATCACTGTTCACAATTGCACGTAAATGTTGCAGTATTCTAACGTGCACCTGCAGCTTCGTGATTCCCACGTACCTAAGCCCACAGATGCATGTGAGAACATAGACTGCGTGATCCGTTCGGCAGTTGTAATTGCCTTTGATCATTACCTCATTTTCTCTGAATGGAGTCTTGTACTCTGTTGTATTTACTCCAAATTTACACGCACGACAAGAAGTACATTTAAAGAAGGCTTGTCTGGGTTTAAGCCAAGTTTCCCTTACTGCTAACTCAGGCCTATTCTTTGTCAGCATTGCCCCCATGCTTTGTGTTTTTCTAAATGGGACAGTTGGTTTAGAGGGGAGTCTACTGCTCAAAACATTGTTAGTAAGCATTATGGGCCAGTTTTGTTAATTATGGACCGTATTTTTCTTTCTTGTCGACTATATGTTGTAATTAGTCTAGGTGTGTCATCAGTGGTGTCAAGAGGGTTAGCCTCACCTTCTTCTCTTTGTGGCAACAATGATTCCCTTGATCTCATCTCAGATTTATTGACAGCATCAACCAGCATTTTATTGGTGTATCCTCTTTTTCTATGTCTGGCTAGGGTATCCTGTTTGCAATTTTCAAATTCCTCCTCTGTATTGCAAATTTGTTTCAACCTCAAGATTTCACCAAACGGGATACTAGCAATTAAATGCCTTGGATGGGCACTAGTGGCATGCAGTTTTGCATTCCCTGCTGTTGGCTTTCTATAGGCAGTGGTAGCAAGCCTACCTTTATGTATAAAAACGCTTACATCTAAAAATTCTATTTTGGTCTGACTAAAATGTGATGTGAAGTGCAGATTCATACAGTTAGTGTTGATAGTTTTCACAAATTCCTTCGCACTTTCAATTCCATCATTCCTACATCATCGATGTAGCGTAAACAATGTACAATTTTCTGTGAGAAAATTTCCCGGTATTAAAACATGAGGACCTGCTCCTCCCAATAGCCCATGTGCAAACATGTGTAGCTAGGAGAGAAACAGGCCCCCATGGCCACACCCTGTATCTGCCGATAGACATCCTTGCCAAATGAGAAACAATTATTGTTTTTGACACCATTCAATCAAAGCAAATAACATTTTGTTGTGTTGGTAACAATCACATGACCTTGACTCCAAGAAGTGTTTAACAGCAACTATACCCATCTTGTGATCGATGCTACAGCGACTCTATATCTAATGTTATTAGAGTCAGGTTGTCTGTCCATTGAATGTCCCCAATTTTATTGAGAAAATCCCCCTACTGGAATGTTTTTGACTACTCTTTTGGGATGACTGCTATCGGCATGCAGGATCGTGTTTCCTGTGGTGATCTTGCGGTCCAAAGATGTTTCGATTCTCTCATTTTCTATGTATACCCTTAAATCCAGATACACTACTTCCTTTGCACTTATACAGCCTGTAAGCTTCAGATTGAAATCATTTACATTAAGCAGTTCTATGTATTTTTCAGCTTCACTCCTCGTACCACGCCACACGATGAATAAATCATCCAGTAGGAGAATTCCTGAGAATGAAAAGAAACTGCTCCACACCCTCAGAATGTAGTAAGGCCATAGCCCAGTCCAAGGAGAGGTTCAGAAAAAATGGATATTGTAGAGGGTTCCTAGAGAAAGCAGAACAAAGATGTAACGAAACTGAAAGAGAGAGCTTAATGAAAGATAAAATCATAACCGAAGATAACAATGTGAGGCTAATCAGTAACTACACAGACAAATCCCCAGAGGTCTTCCGGATTCTAAGAAGAAACTGGAAAGTGTTAAAGGCTGACAATGTAGTCGGAAAGAAATTACCAACTAATCCCATGATCACCTATAGAAGAGGAAATTCCCTAAAAGATCAACTAGTTGACAGTCATTATAATCTCAAGAGTAGAAAGACAAAAGTGGTAACAGGATTTTTTCCTTGTATGAAATGCAAGGCATGCAAACACAGTAGCAAAATCAAGACCTACGCAGTACCTGGGATGCAGAAAAGAAACTCTATAACGAAGTTGCTTAACTGCAATTCAGAGTACACAGTTTACTGCCTAACATGTCCTTGTTGGAAACGGTACGTGGGGAGTACCATCAAGCCTGCCAAATTGAGAGTCTTAGAACACCAAATGGCTATCACAAAAAGGACCAAGTCTATCCAGTGGCTCGCCACTTTGAGAAAAAGCATGGCAGTAACTGTAGTCTCCCCACCTTCTTTTCCTTGGACCAACTTGTAAAATCAGAAAGAGGAGGTGACAATATAAAAAAATTTCGGACGTTAGAGTCCAAATATATCATCAAATTGCAAACAAAGGCCCCCCTAGGTCTTAATAATGAGGAAGAAATGTGGGTCCATGTAGGTCGCTAAATATGAATGCCAATGGTTTCTTGGAAAATTTGTCTGAATTAATTTGTTTTCAAATTTGGATTATATTTGCCAGTAATCCCAGTAGTTGTTTAACATGTGATGTTTGAATTTTGTTTCTGCGCATTATGCTGTTCTCCTGGCCCATTCAGGGCTCAATAATTTGAATAATGGAAAATCGACATGCGAGCGACATATGTATAGTGATCATAAACTATATTAGCAGCGTGTCTAAGTCGATAAGAGATGTTATCTACGACAAATAAGATAGTTTTGGAAAATTGCTTTCAATAGAATTGTTTCAATTCATTGTGTATAGAATGAAACTGCATTACAAATTATACCTATTTGCATCCACTTAGAAATGGCCGCCGCATTTGAAAAGTTGAAGTCCATTTTTCATTTCATGTTTTCACTTGTAAATAGTGCACAAACCTTTCTATGTTGATGAATTCAGCAATTGTTTTTTATTTAAACCAAAATGAGTAAAGTTTCAGATTGACACTGACGAAGGCGGAAACGCTGAAACGCGTTTGTCAAACTGGCTGCAGGAAGCGCTTAAAATAAATACTTAAAACTACTTCGACCCCAAGGATGGCTTTGTTGTGTGCACTTGAAAAAGCGGTTTGGTAGAATTTCGAACCAATGTTGGGAGTGTAACAGCGTGTTTCACCACGCGCCGAGAAAGCACCCGAGTGGAGCAACGAAGGGTGAGAAACGTGTTGTGGAATATATATATATATATATGTTCCACACACTCTCCTTTGAAAAAAGAGACAGAAACCCAGGAGGACACGGTAGGAAGCCTTCATTAAATTACACAATGGCGAATGCATTTCGGCAGCCCTCTGCCTTCATCAGCGCCCAAAGCATCCTGTGGTCACACGCGGTAGATAAGTCCCTCCTTTAAATCCCTTGCTGTTGCAAGCCCGCTCCACCCCTTGATGTAAAGTTCATGCACCTGTGTGAAGTCCCGAAAGTAGGGCAAGACTTCATTTCCCAGAATACAGCGTGATGAAGTCTGAGAACTGCGGTGCCGGGGTGGGACACAGATTGTCAAAAATGTCAAAGCGGGGAAGCAGGGAACAGCATGCGCCCCACAGGACACTCAGTAAGATCTTCCCATGTGGATGTGCAATTTGCAGAGTGCCTCCTCGGGTCCCCGAACACTACCGCAACCATGATATCCGAAGAGTCTATGCACCAGGGGCCGATCCACAATGTGCTCAGCCCGGCTTGGGATTACTAACCCCAAAACTGCTTGCTTGCTCCTCGGTGTTCGTGGCGGGATACTGGCCATCCAACTAACGCTGGTCAAACAAACGAACTTCAACAGTTCAGGTCCCAGTGAAGCCAGTGCCCAAGCGCGGCAGGGATTTCTGAAGGCGTCTCTGGGTGACGCTATTAATGTTCCACACACTCTCCTTTGAAAAAATAGACAGAAACCCAGGAGGACACGGTAGGAAGCCTTCATTAAATTACACAATGGCGAATGCATTTCGGCAGCCCTCTGCCTTCATCAGCGCCCAAAGCATCCTGTGGTCACACGCGGTAGATAAGTCCCTCCTTTAAATCCCTTGCTGTTGCAAGCCCGCTCCACCCCTTGATGTAAAGTTCACGCACCTGTGTGAAGTCCCGAAAGTAGGGCAAGACTTCATTTCCCAGAATACAGCGTGATGAAGTCTGAGAACTGCGGTGCCGGGGTGGGACACAGATTGTCAAAAATGTCAAAGCGGGGAAGCAGGGAACAGCATGCGCCCCACAGGACACTCAGTAAGATCTTCCCATGTGGATGTGCAATTTGCAGAGTGCCTCCTCCGGTCCCCGAACACTACCGCAACCACGATATCCGAAGAGTCTATGCACCAGGGGCCGATCCACAATGTGCTCAGCCCGGCTTGGGATTACTAACCCCAAAACTGCTTGCTTGCTCCTCGGTGTTCGTGGCGGGATACTGGCCATCCAACTAACGCTGGTCAAACAAACGAACTTCAACAGTTCAGGTCCCAGTGAAGCCAGTGCCCAAGCGCGGCAGGGATTTCTGAAGGCGCCTCTGGGTGACGCTATTAATGTTCCACACACTCTCCTTTGAAAAAATAGACAGAAACCCAGGAGGACACGGTAGGAAGCCTTCATTAAATTACACAATGGCGAATGCATTTCGGCAGCCCTCTGCCTTCATCAGCGCCCAAAGCATCCTGTGGTCACACGCGGTAGATAAGTCCCTCCTTTAAATCCCTTGCTGTTGCAAGCCCGCTCCACCCCTTGATGTAAAGTTCACGCACCTGTGTGAAGTCCCGAAAGTAGGGCAAGACTTCATTTCCCAGAATACAGCGTGATGAAGTCTGAGAACTGCGGTGCCGGGGTGGGACACAGATTGTCAAAAATGTCAAAGCGGGGAAGCAGGGAACAGCATGCGCCCCACAGGACACTCAGTAAGATCTTCCCATGTGGATGTGCAATTTGCAGAGTGCCTCCTCCGGTCCCCGAACACTACCGCAACCACGATATCGGAAGAGTCTATGCACCAGGGGCCGATCCACAATGTGCTCAGCCCGGCTTGGCATTACTAACCCCAAAACTGCTTGCTTGCTCCTCGGTGTTCGTGGCGGGATACTGGCCATCCAACTAACGCTGGTCAAACAAACGAACTTCAACAGTTCAGGTCCCAGTGAAGCCAGTGCCCAAGCGCGGCAGGGATTTCTGAAGGCGCCTCTGGGTGACGCTATTAATGTTCCACACACTCTCCTTTGAAAAAAGAGACAGAAACCCAGGAGGACACGGTAGGAAGCCTTCATTAAATTACACAATGGCGAATGCATTTCGGAAGCCCTCTGCCTTCATCAGCGCCCAAAGCATCCTGTGGTCACACGCGGTAGATAAGTCCCTCCTTTAAATCCCTTGCTGTTGCAAGCCCGCTCCACCCCTTGATGTAAAGTTCACGCACCTGTGTGAAGTCCCGAAAGTAGGGCAAGACTTCATTTCCCAGAATACAGCGTGATGAAGTCTGAGAACTGCGGTGCCGGGGTGGGACACAGATTGTCAAAAATGTCAAAGCGGGGAAGCAGGGAACAGCATGCGCCCCACAGGACACTCAGTAAGATCTTCCCATGTGGATGTGCAATTTGCAGAGTGCCTCCTCCGGTCCCCGAACACTACCGCAACCACGATATCCGAAGAGTCTATGCACCAGGGGCCGATCCACAATGTGCTCAGCCCGGCTTGGGATTACTAACCCCAAAACTGCTTGCTTGCTCCTCGATGTTCGTGGCGGGATACTGGCCATCCAACTAACGCTGGTCAAACAAACGAACTTCAACAGTTCAGGTCCCAGTGAAGCCAGTGCCCAAGCGCGGCAGGGATTTCTGAAGGCGCCTCTGGGTGACGCTATTAATGTTCCACACACTCTCCTTTGAAAAAAGAGACAGAAACCCAGGAGGACACGGTAGGAAGCCTTCATTAAATTACACAATGGCGAATGCATTTCGGCAGCCCTCTGCCTTCATCAGCGCCCAAAGCATCCTGTGGTCACACGCGGTAGATAAGTCCCTCCTTTAAATCCCTTGCTGTTGCAAGCCCGCTCCACCCCTTGATGTAAAGTTCACGCACCTGTGTGAAGTCCCGAAAGTAGGGCAAGACTTCATTTCCCAGAATACAGCGTGATGAAGTCTGAGAACTGCGGTGCCGGGGTGGGACACAGATTGTCAAAAATGTCAAAGCGGGGAAGCAGGGAACAGCATGCGCCCCATAGGACACTCAGTAAGATCTTCCCATGTGGATGTGCAATTTGCAGAGTGCCTCCTCCGGTCCCCGAACACTACCGCAACCACGATATCCGAAGAGTCTATGCACCAGGGGCCGATCCACAATGTGCTCAGCCCGGCTTGGGATTACTAACCCCAAAACTGCTTGCTTGCTCCTCGGTGTTCGTGGCGGGATACTGGCCATCCAACTAACGCTGGTCAAACAAACGAACTTCAACAGTTCAGGTCCCAGTGAAGCCAGTGCCCAAGCGCGGCAGGGATTTCTGAAGGCGCCTCTGGGTGACGCTATTAATGTTCCACACACTCTCCTTTGAAAAAAGAGACAGAAACCCAGGAGGACACGGTAGGAAGCCTTCATTAAATTACACAATGGCGAATGCATTTCGGCAGCCCTCTGCCTTCATCAGCGCTTAAAATAAATACTTAAAACTACTTCAACCCCAAGGATGGCTTTGTTGTGTGCACTTGAAAAAGCGGTTTGGTAGAATTTCGAACCAATGTTGGGAGTGTAACAGCGTGTTTCACCACGCGCCGAGAAAGCACCCGAGTGGAGCAACGAAGGGTGAAAAACGTGTTGTGGAATATATATATATATATATATATATATATATATATATATATATATATATATATATATATATATATATATATATATATTGCTCCTTGGTTTGCTTGGATTTCCCCGCCGCCTCCAGAACAGAGGGCACGTCGTCAAACAGACCTTACAAGTGGTTGTTCGATAACATTCAGCACTACTTCCCTTCACAGAGGAACCCCGACGCCATGTCTTTGTGCAAAATCATTTATTTGTCAGCTGAAAAACTGCTAGACGTCTTTCGCCTACCATGCAGGCTTGCTCACTAACATGTTAGTGCAGCCTGTTTAAAGATATGGCGTTGTTGTATATATATAAATATAGTTAAAAAAAAATTCATTTAACGGAGGGGGAGATATAGTGTCTCCCTGGAGCTGTGATGTAGGTTTTAAAGGGGAATGCAATTAAGGCTTCTTTAGAATGTTGAGTTTGCAGTTACACACAAATGAATAAACACATGTAATACTAGGCTCGGTGTGTGGCATGTGCGGGTACCCAGGCTGGGAAAGATGCTGCAACCCAGACATGTGTCTTAAATTGCTGGTCCTGTGGTGGCTGGGGCTGCAATTCTGGTGGAGAAATGTAGTTTTCCATGTCAAACGGTGTCAATTACAAAATTCTGATAGAGACTACTAGCCGCAGATTCCTTAACGTAGAATTATCCCCAGGCGTAAGACTGGATCTGGAAAATTTTCTTTGCCACAGCATCTCTGTGTGCTGAGGGGCAGTACCACGTGACTCCGCCCTGACGTGGTACGTGGGCGTGACGTCAGCAAGGTCAGATAAGCCCCACCAGGGTGCGCGAATGTCAGTTTTTTCACTTTTCCACGTGCAACGCAGATCGGGATCGTGTCCTGGCCTGTTTTCAAGCTTTCTTTTCACCCTTTGCTTCGAGGTACAGTGTGCGAATGCCTTTGGGCTTCAAGACATGTACTGATTGTGCATGTCAGATGTCGGCGACGGACCCTCACCCTATATGTATGTGGTGTTTGGGCGAGCACCATGACTCTACGGACTGCAAAGCTTGTCAGCACCTCAAACCGAAGTCCCGGAGGGAGCGCCGGATGAAGTTGCTGCCAACCTGCTTGTCCAGGCCGGTGTTGTCCCAGCGTCTGTCCCCTACTTCGGAGGCCAGGAACGCCGATTCGGTCTGCGGAATCGCCCTACGCCATGGCCCCAAGGGCGTCGCTCGCCAGCTGGTAGGTCCTGTAGCTTGTCTCCGAGGCCTTGTCCTCGTTCAGCGGAGGGAGCGGGCTCCCCTTGGGATGTGTGCCCCTGCCAGTTGCCACCATATCCACCGTTTCCCGGCGTCGGGTGACTACAGCCCAAATGACAGCCTATGTTGCGGCTCTGCAGGCTTCTTTGGCCCCTCCTCTGCCTCCTGAGATGCCCGCGGATCCCTTGCCTGCGGCTTCAGGTGGTAGGAGGGTGGTGTCGACGAGGGGTAGTCCTTCGGGGCTCTACTCTTTGACCCGTGTTGTCCCTGCCTTGCCGCAAATCCGTATGGGGCTCCCTGTGGTGTTTCAGGAGGTCGCCGGGACTCAGGGCTTGTCCCCAGGTTCCCCTAAGCACTCAGAGCAGGCAGCTGCCTCACACCCTCAGAATGTAGTAAGGCCATAGCCCAGTCCAAGGAGAGGTTCAGAAAAAGGGGATATTGTAGAGGGTTCCTAGAGAAAGCAGAACAAAGATGTAACGAAACTGAAAGAGAGAGCTTACAGAAAGATAAAATCATAACCGAAGATAACAATGTGAGGCTAATCAGTAACTACACAGACAAATCCCCAGAGGTCTTCCGGATTCTAAGAAGAAACTCGAAAGTGTTAAAGGCTGACAATGTAGTCGAAAAGAAATTACCAACTAATCCCATGATCACCTATAGAAGAAGAAATTCCCTAAAAGATCAACTAGTTGACAGCCATTATAATCCCAAGAGTACAAAGACAAAAGTGGTAACCGGATTTTTTCCTTGTATGAAGTGCAAGGCATGCAAACACAGTAGCAAAATCAAGACCTACGCAGTACCTGGGATGCAGAAAAGAAACTCTATAACGAAGTTGCTTAACTGCAATTCAGAGTACACAGTTTACTGCCTAACATGTCCGTGTGGGAAACGGTACGTGGGGAGTACCATCAAGCCTGCCAAATTGAGAGTCTTAGAACACCAAAGGGCTATCACAAATAAGGACCAAGTCTATCCGGTGGCTCGCCACTTTGAGAAAGAGCATGGCAGTAACTGTAGTCTCCTCACCTTCTTTTGCTTGGACCAACTTGTAAAATCAGAAAGAGGAGGTGACAATATAAAAAAAATTCGGACGTTAGAGTCCAAATATATCATCAAATTGCAGCGTGTCTAAGTCGATAAGAGATGTTATCTACGACAAATAAATAGTTTGGAAAATTGCTTTCAATAGGATTGTTTCAATTCATTGTGTATAGAATGAAACTGCATTACAAATTATAACTATTTGTATCCACTTAGAAATGGCCGCCGCATTTGAAAAGTTGAAGTCCATTCTCCATTTCATGTTTTCACTTGTAAATAGTGCACAAACCTTTCTATGTTGATGAATTCAGCAATTGTTTTTTATTTAAACCAAAATGAGTAAAGTTTCAGATTGACACTGACGAAGGCGGAAACGCTGAAACGCTTTTGTCATACTGGCTGCAGGAAGCTAGGTGGTCGGTTCAACCAGCAATATCTTCGTGGTCATCATCAAATTGTGCCTAGGCTCCTGGTCTACCAACATCATTGCTTAGCAATGGCACTTTATGCTTCTTCATGCTATTCCTACTTAAAACTTCAAAAATGTGTATCTCCAGGGTCCTTTATAGGATTTTTGTCATTTTGGTTTAATTTTGTTTGGTAAATGTAACTTTTTTTCTCATTTGATTTCAAATTTTTATAGCGTTGGATTTCCACTTTAATGCTCATTTGGTGCTGCAGAAAATACTCTACACATTGCCCGAGTTAAGTCTGTCTGCTCTGACTCATATCCACCATGGTGTTGAGTCCAGGTTAATTTAGCGACTTTTAGGGTTCACGCTTAAAAGAGTTGTGATAATTCCTTTAGGTGAGTAGTCAACCAGCCCAAATAGCAATCCAATTTCTTACAGTTTCCCTTGATACTCTCACATAAGAAATGACCAGGCCATTTACAGTTCCTCTCCCTTCTTAACTTTACAGCTAGTCTTGGTTTTTGTGGCTTCCTGGTTCTACAGCCTTTGTAGCTTGCCAATCAGGTTTTTTGGGGAGATGTGAAGATTTTTTTGAAATAATCTACGCATGCCATGAGAAGGTCAATTGTTAACTTTTCCAAATGGCCAGTTTGGAAGGATTTTCCAAATTAGGACAAGCTAGACATTGGAACCCTTGACCTGGGTGGTGCAAAAAAATTATAGTAAGCTATATACCCAAATTCCTAGGTTTTTGAGTATTAGACCGAAAGGCAGGCTCAAGTTTTTATGTATTAACGTTTGATTGCATTTTTCAGTGCCAAGAGACTTTCTTTCTTCACTGATCTAATCTGTAAGCATGTACCCATTTTGGCCACAGTCAGAGCCATGACAAACCAACATGAATTCTGTGGACTGATTTCTGGGGTTGACGTAGCATCATGTGAATTAATGTTCCGACCAGTCATACCTCCCATGAATTGTGCTGTCTTTTGCAAGACCCTACTTACCTGGCACCAGTCACAGATTATGTTTTTCCATCTGACTGCTTACATCTTCAGCATGGGGGAAGGACAAGATTCTGCTATTGCAGACGCTTTAGGAAGCCTCTTTGCCGTTTTTGCTGCCAGTGCCTTTGTTCCCTGTGCCCCAGAACTCGGGCTGCCTCATACCTCTTTGTGGCTCCAAGTACACGTCCAGCACAGCCTGGTGGGACTCGCTGTCCCAGGCTGCACCGGCTCCATAGACTCCATCATTGTTCCCAGCTGCCGCAGGGGGAGGCGTGGTGATCGCGCTATAAAGTGCTGCCTCAAGCCCAGCTGCACGGGACGCTTTAGGAAGCCTCTTTGCCGTTTTTGCTGCCAGTGCCTTTGTTCCCTGTGCCCCAGAACTCGGGCTGCCTCATACCTCTTTGTGGCTCTAAGTACACGTCCAGCACAGCCTGGTGGGACTCGCTGTCCCAGGCTGCACCGGCTCCATAGACTCCATCATTGTTCCCAGCTGCCGAGACCACCACCAGCCTGCTACTGCCCAGCCTCCTGCTCCTGTCCTGTCCTCGCTCTCCCGCCGCCGCCGCACTTCTAAGATCTCGAGTGCTGCCGCGGAGTGGGGGAGAGCGCGACGGGGCAAAAAGACTCCGTTTCCCATCAGCCCCTGCGACCGGAAGTCGCATTACGTTACATAGCGCCAGGAGGCGTTTAAAACCAAGCCTCATTTCCCACGTCGCGGGAGCGCGCGGGGCAGCGCCGGGCTAAGCCCGGGACAAGGGCGGGGCCATCTGAGGCCATCCGAGGCGGTAGAGGCCGGGCTGGGCCACCCCCCTGATAAGTAAGACAACTGAAATTTGTTCTTGGTGTTCTATATTATTATACCTCTGTTGTGTTTCATGGCAGCTAACCGTAAGAATGTACAGAGAGTGGGGGAGGGAGTTGCGGGTACAATGGATGCTTTCCTGATTAGAGCTGGATCAGTTTTACAATGCGAAATAGCCATGACTGAGAAAAGATTATCGCTAAGTATAGCTGAGGTGCAGAAGAGATCGTCCTTGGGTAAAATCAGTAATGCTAAATCACCTGCTGTTAACCTTTACCCTGTTGCTCTAATTAACAAGCAGGGTGCTGAACAAGGGCCAGGTAGTGGCCATGAGGTGGATACATCCGCTAAAAACATGAATGAAGTTATCCCTAATGGCCAGCCCCCTCATTCACCATCACCCCTTTTGGTTTCAGCGCGTACAACTCCACCCAGCCCCATAGTGGTTTCACCCAATATATCACGCTTGTCTAATACCCCAAGGTCTTCTGTGGACACTTCTTCTGAGGAAGATACATCTAAATCTAGTCCCATATTAAGAGTGAGACTTCGCTCACATAGACTAGGCACAGTACATATGGGACAAGACCAGGGCCTGAAGAAAAATATGGCAATCCCTATAGTAAAGAATAAAAGAAATAGTAAATAAGTCGGGGGAGCTAGACCAAAAACTGGAAACACCCGAGCGGGGGGTAGGCAAATGGCCTCAACAAAGACCATTAGCACGCAAACAGACAGTGGTAGCACTATTTTGGATATAGGGTTGGAGAGACGACTTGGGAAATTAGAAACAACGCTGAAGAATTCCCTTGAAGCAATGATAAAAGAGAAAGTGGAGGGACTTGAGAAAAACTTGATAGCTAGTCTAACACAATTTACGGCGAGAATAGAACATTTGTGTGAGAAATTAGGGAACGAGGAACAAACTACCAGCTGGAAAGGGAGTAACCCCGTATCTCTTACCACCTCAATAGGAAGAGAAGTAGAAAGCCCGGCGATATTTACAAATCCCCCACAGAAGGCCACCTGCCCGATTGAGGGTAGAAAGGACCATACACATACTCTAGCTTCTCCTAATACTAGAAGGGCAGATAGACTGACAACTCAGGGAAGCCCGAGTAAAACACCAGGTATGACCAAAGTATATAGTCCTAAGGGAACAGATTTGATGCCAAATACTGACATTTTACAATTACCCCCGGAATTTTCACCATAAGTAATAGTCCTTTCAAGGGTACCCTCTCTAAAAAGGGATCAACATGAATCTTGGCAAAATCTCCGTAATAAGGTTGTTGATTGGTTACATTTAAGCGGTTCCATCCGGCCAACACCCACAACATATTGATGGTCCGCAGGGTAGGGTGGCTGGGACACTCACTAAAAGACATAAGAGGAGATTGTGTGGTTATCAACTTTAGGCGCCCCCAACAAGCTAAAAGGGTCTTGCAATGTATGGAAGAACTGCAGGGTAGTAATACGCTTATAAGTGCAATCCTCTTGGGTTACTTCTATAAGCCAAAGTATGATGGGCATTCAAGGCAGCAGCATCTAACCATCCCTCTAGTGAACAGATTTGATGGTTTCAATAATCTTGAAGAGGTAGACTGACTACTTAATTCTAGTGCCATTACAATCCCCCAGGAAGAAAACATTATAGAGCTAGAAAGGGGTAAGGTGATAGAGACTTTTACTACTAAGCAAGCACCAAATACACTGGGAGAGAGCATTATGGACTTCGGTGATGGTTTATTAGCCCTACCTAGCAATAATAACACCGACATGGAAACAATTAGCTCTAGTAAAACCCTAAAAGGAGGAACCGATGATAAACCCTCCGCAGTAGGAGGAACAGTTGTCCAAACTAGCCAAGTGGACCCACTACTAATAACTTCCCATGATAATCCGGTGTTAAATTTATGTCATGGAATATAGCTGGCTTATCTAGGCATCTCAGGGATACTGTTTGGTGTACTTACACTGATGATTATGATGTAATTCTCCTGCAGGAGACCTGGGCCTTAGATATTCCACATAGGCTTGGTTATAAAACCTTCTACCACAAAGCTACCCCTTCAGTAAGCGGAAGAGCATCTGGGGGCCTAGTGATCTGGATAAAAATCTCTCTGGAAATTGAAGTTACCCCTCTCTCTATTTCATGCCAGGACCTACTAGGTGTAAACATGGTGACACAAGATAAAGAAACCATATACGTAATAAATGTATATAATAGGCCAAATCCCCTAAACAAGGAATCAGTATTTGGACTCTTATCTTGACACACTAGGTCCCAACGCACAAGTGATTGTAGGTGGGGATTTTAATTGTAAATTTGAGCCAGTACTGGGCCTTGATAATCTATTTGATGAACAGGATAGAGCTAATGATATCCCTGCTCTAGATAGTACTGGGGCAGTTAAAAGCCTGGTGGCAGCAATTCAGATCTTACAGTTAACTGTGGGACAAGACCTAAGGGCCTGTAATGGCCGTTTTCAAGCAGATAAACCCTCAGCTCCAACATTTTGTAAAGGCAACTCCAAGTCGCATATAGATTTTATATTGGTCTCCATAAGTCTATGGTATTTAATCACTGAATTTAAAGTAGACTTTAGGACAGAGAGCGACCACTTCCCGCTTCAACTAAATCTAGATTCTCAGCCTTTTACATCTAAAACAGCTGTAGACACTATAGTAAATAGTACTGATGGTGAACTCCAGGTAACAAATAACAGGCGTGCCCTGAAATGGCCTTACATTTTGGCCAAAGAAACAACGCTGGTAAATATTTATAATACCTTCTCAGATATTGCCGCATCCTGCCAGAATCTCTCATAAGGCACCCACAGTGTACTAGATATGCACTACCAATTGATTGAGGCTTTAACACCTCTTCTTAGTAAAAGTTATGATAAGGACAAGAACTCAAATTGCAGTCATTCAGTCTCAGGCAACCCTTGGTACAACAAAGAATGCCGTCTAGCTAAGTCTCACCTGATTCAGGCAGTTAAAACTAAGAACCCACAGGGTATAAGAGACAGCAGACATGCGTATAATAAGATTCTAATACAGACAAAAAAAGCATGGGATGAGACAATCTGGGAGGATCTCCTAATTGCTGCCAAAATGAGAGATCAGGGCACTTTCTGGTGCTTAATATCAAAGGGGAATAAGACCAGCAGATCATCTAAGGATCTTTACTTAGACGAAAAAATCTGGTGCAACCACTTCTCTAAATTATATTCTCAAAATGGGTTCGTGTATAGATGAACAAGAGGTCGATCTAGCCCCTAGCACAGTTTCCTTATATTTTAGTTTAGAGGAGACTACCCAGGCACTACAGGCCATCAAACCAGGTAAAGCCCCAGGACCTGATAAGATCTCTGGGGATCTTCTAACATATGATACGGAAGTTTGGGGGCCTTATATTAAATTTTTATGCAATTCTATAGTGGCAGGCACGCCAATCCCTGATACTTGGAAAGGGGCAGAAATTGTTACAATTTTTTAAAAAGGGGATCGTTATGATGCAGGCAATTACCGCCCAATTAGTTTAATTGATCTTTTACAGAAAGTTTTTGCCAGACATATTTTAAATAGACTCTTAGGATGGATGGATGAGTCACAGATACTGACTAAATTCCAGGCAGGGTTTAGATAAAAAATCAGCACTGTAGACCAAGTATTCAGGTTCACATGTATTTGCTGGAAATACATTAACATAAGGAAGGGTATTTTGTACGTTGCTTTTATTGATTTGAGGGCCGCTTTCGACCTCGTCCCTCGCTCCCTTTTGTGGGATACATTAAGGAAATTGGGGGTCAGACTCCATACAGAGAATTGCGCCAAAGTGAGATGGGGGAAGGGAGGAGAAGTTACAAAGGCTATATCAGTGAGAAGGGGCGTGCCTCAAGGATGCGTGCTGGCACCTACGCTCTTCTCACTGCATGTGAATGATATACCCACATATTTGGGGGATTGTAGCCATGACTCCCCGAAATTGTGTGATGAAGCGATCACGGCATTACTTTTTGCCGATGACACTATCCTCATCTCACAGACACCGAAGGGCCTCAAAAATTTGGTGAACGCATTTTATAGTTATTGTGTGGGAAACGGACTAGAAATCAACTCATCCGAAACTAAATGTATGTCCATAAACCTGCAAAAATCATTCAAGAAAAATTTGACCCTAAATAAGCAAAAAATGAAATATGTGGGGAGTTTTAATTATTTAGGTATTACGCTGGATAGTAACCTCTCATGGAAGGGACAATTAGAGAAAAGTAGACTATCCCTTAAACAAAATTCGTTTCCTATCTTAAAAGTACATGGCGGGAGTCACTCTAAGGCTATTACACCAGCATTGGAAGTATTTAAAGCAAAGGCCCAATCAGCAGCACTTTACGGTGCTGAGGTTTGGGGGCCATCCTGCAAAAGGAACTTTGAACGGGATGAAAATAACTTCATACGTAGGTTACTCAAAATACCGATTAGAACTCCCCTAGTCCCAGTGTTTCTGGATATTGATATAAAACGCACAGACTATCAAGCTATTTTAAGGCCGTTACTTTACTGGGTAAGGTTATGGACAACTCCGGACTTGCTTAACTACAGAAGTGGTCTAATAGAAATCATACAGATTGATGAGTATAAGAATATAGCATGGATAAAACATATTTCATGGTGGAGTCGGGCTAGGGCTTCCCCATTTTTGGGAAGAGCCCCAGAGGATGACATCTATCGACAAAAATTTTTTAAAGTCCACCTTTTGGTCACACATTAAAAATGAAATATTACATAGCTCAACAACTGGTACCTTAACTTAAATCAGAAGTTTTTGATTGTAAAGGATAGTGCTTCTTTTGAACCCTTTATGAATGAGATAGGACCACCATTAGCAAAATCCCTATATCTGCAGTTTAGATACGGGGTCCTTCAGACGAATGCAAATACATGTAGGTGGGGGGGCAATAAAGAGACTGACCTCTGCACCCTTTGTTCGCAAAAGGCGAAAGAGGATGATGTTCATCTAGTCTTCTTTTGCCCGGTCTATAAGTCCTCCAGGACTCGATGGATAAGATCCTTATGTAAAAATATGGGCGTTAGGACATACAAAGAAGCTGAACGAATAATTAAGTCCAACACTTCACAACTGGTAGTGTTCTGTACAAGTAGGTTCCTATTTAATGTTTATCTGATTAGGAAGAAGCTTGGTCTTAAGCTATAGTGTATCTAACCAGACTCTAGTTTCCTCCACTTTGCTTAATTTTGTATATTGTATTTTTTTAAGTAATATATTTAAATGTTTTATAGCCTGGCTTTCAAAAAATACTATTTTATCTTATTTATGCAATGAGATTGCTGGTTTTAGGACAGTAATTGTAAATGATTGGAAATAATTGGAAAACTGTAAAAATGGAAAATTGTAAATTTGTCTCCTTCCATCTTATCGTTCCCTGTCTATGTAGATATTATGTGTAAAAGGTATTGAGGATATCTCCTTGTAAAATGTTTTATCTCTTTTGTCTTTCTTTTATGGCTAAGTAAAGCCGAAATAAAGTTGAAACAAACAAACAAACTATTGCTGGTTTGAGAGCCATCCAATGCCATCTATGTATGAGTGTATAATACCTTAGTTTACGCCTGGTTTCCCATGTGTGTTTATCATGGGTTTGGAAAAGCTGTGCCCTGTGCTCATACTGAATGTGTAGTTGTTCTGATCAACAGGTTTTGAAGCTGGAACATATCGGTTTTCAGTAAACATTGTTTATTGTATATTCCAGAGACCACTCCTTTAAAGGTCCCCATGACTTCTAAATAATGTAGGAGATGGGATTTTCCAAGTGTCATTGGTTGAGGACCCAGGGTTGTTAGGAGAAAGTGGAATAGCTTCTAGTATTTCCATGAGTACATCCTGTAGAGTCTATGCGAGATTCGGGCCTCCTCAAATGTCAGTAGCCTTCCCTCAGTCAGTAATTGGCCTATTGTGTGTATGCCTTTGTGTCTAAATTTCATCCATAATGCCTCTCGGTTGCATATCCAGATCTAATTATTGACCCAAAGAGGTTCCTATATGTAGTGCATGATGAATTTGGGCATGGCGGTGTGCCTTTCGCCAGGCCGTGCATGTGGATCATAGGGTCGGGTGGGATTTGATGATGCCATTTTTGTCCTTGAACTATAGTGTGCTGATACTCCCTGTCCCACCTAAAAGCTTGACACCAATATGTACCCATTTTGGTTTTCAAGAGTGCCTTTTATCATATACCTCAGCGGCGCCGGATGAAAAGATATCCCAATACAACTCTTTGATCGGTAGCCATAGTCTCCCAATTTCAGTACCTGAATGCAGTTTGTTCATTTTTAATGAGTACTTTCTCCCTCCCCAATTGAAGAGTTTTATCGTGTTTGTTAGTTCTCCTAGATATTACTACGGGTAGCATCCTGAATATGTAGTTCACCCATGGAGTTTCATTCATCTTAATATTTTGGGATCTAACCCAAAAAGGCACATTTTAAGGCTGACTTTCTGGACATATCCGGTTTTATTTTATGTATCAAGGGGTTTTGGTTGTCTTCCTGAGGCCCCTGTTTATTAGGGTTCCTAGATATTTGAGGCTGGATGCATTCCATTTGAACGGGGGAAGCCCTAAGGTGGCTGATGTGGCTGTTTTAGTCAAAGGTATGGCTATTTTCCCTAATGATGCAGTAGCCAGAAAATGTGGTAACATCCAAGGTTAAGTGTGTGAGGTGTGTAATATATGATACTGTGTCACATAGGGTTAGCAGAATATCAATTGCATATAGCACCCCAGTTGGTACATTAGAAGATCTTAGAGCGGTTCAGGGTTGCATGAAGGAAAGTGTGGTGCCAAGTTTAATGGTGAAACAAAAGGGGATGATAGATGGAGCATTTGAGCAAATCAAACACTCACCCCCAGTCAACTGATCTGGGTTTAATCCATCACCATTTTTTAGCTCACTCAGCCACCCCAGTTCAGACATGGCCATATGCAAATCAGTCTGACCCCGTGCCTCATGGGAACAGTCCAGCCCGAACTGCCAAACCATGTCTTCCCTGGACCGGAAACAAGCATCCTGGGACCGGTTTCGGATTCATAATCCTCATCAGCCAGGCTATCTTGAATCCAGTGGCCAAGTGAGCAAGGGACTCACGTCTGAGCATACCCTGCCAACTTAGGGCGAACAAAGCGAAACAAAAGGGGATGATGGACGGAGCATTTGAGCAAATCAAACACTCACCCATGGTCAACTGATCTGGGTTTAATCCATCACCATTCTTTAGCTCACTCAGCCACCCCAGTTCAGACATGGCCATATGCAAATCAGTCTGACCCCGTGCCTCATGGGAACAGTCCAGCCCGAACTGCCAAGCCATGTCTTCCCTCGACCGGAAACAAGCATCCTGGGACCGGTTTCGGATTCATAATCCTCATCAGCCAGGCTATCTTGAATCCAGTGGCCAAGTGAGCAAGGGACTCACGTCTGAGCATACCCTGCCAACTTAGGGCGAACAAAGCGAAACAAAAGGGGATGATGGACGGAGCATTTGAGCAAATCAAACACTCACCCATGGTCAACTGATCTGGGTTTAATCCATCACCATTCTTTAGCTCACTCAGCCACCCCAGTTCAGACATGGCCATATGCAAATCAGTCTGACCCTGTGCCTCATGGGAACAGTCCAGCCCAAACTGCCAAGCCATGTCTTCCCTGGACCGGAAACAAGCATCCTGGTACCAGTTTCAAATTCATAATCCTCATCAGCCAGGCTATCTTGAATCCAGTGGCCAAGTGAGCAAGCCTTTCTTACTGAGCATACCCTGCCAACTTAGGGCGAACAAAGCGAAACAAAAGGGGATGATGGACGAAGCATTTGAGCAAATCAAACACTCACCCCCAGTCAGCTGATCTGGGTTTAATCCATCACCATTCTTTAGCTCACTCAGCCACCCCAGTTCAGACATGGCCATGCAAATCAGTCTGACCCTGTGCCTCATGGGAACAGTCCATCTCCCTCCCATCTAGAGGCAGATCTCTCTATTCACCACTGGGTGACTCAGCCTGTCTCCTGGAAATCCCCAGCCCTGTCACTCACAAAGCCAGAAATAGGAATACTCAACCTAGCAGAGGCAGGTTTGAATGGTTAGACAAGCAAATACCTACTTTCTAAAAGTGGTATTTGCAAACACAGAATATTAGAATAAACTTCACTAAAAGATGAATTTTATTATTCTGAGTTCAGGCATACTAAACTCGAATTTATACCATGTTCTCTGAGACAGTTAGGATTATAAAATGTAACAATTCTAACAGCCCATTCTGGCCTATGGAGAACAGGTAGCCGTGCAATAGTGAAAATGAAAATGGCTGTAATTCACTATTAGGACATGCCACAAACACCAGGGCTTGTCCTACCTTATACTTGCAATGCACCATGCCCTTGGGCCTACCATAGGGGTGACTGATATGAAGAAAAGAGAAGGTTTAGGGACTGGCAAGTGGGTGCGCTTGCCCAGTCAGCATGACAGTACCAGACTGCACGCAGGCTCTGCAATGGCAGACCTTAGACAAATTTTACAAGTCTGCTTCTGTGGGTGGCACAACCAGTGCTGCAGGCCCACCCGCAGCATTTGGATTACACGCCCTGGCGCACTCAGTGCACTAGACTAGGGTCTGACAAGTAAACCAAAATAGCCAAACATGGAATCACTAATCCATACATCAAGTTACAATAGGGAGCACATGCAATGTGGCACTGGATAGCAGTGGCACAGTGCCCAAAGCATACAACACAACCAAAAATACATGAGGCAACAGCAAAAATGGAAGGGAGACCCACGCCAATGGTGCCAGGTCTAACAGGTATGTTTTCAGGAGGGATATCAGCCTATGGATTTCACAATTTTGGGGGTCTTTGTTAGACTTATAGATAATTACTATTCTCACTTTCAGCACCTCTGTTGTAGTTTATGACTTTTCGCTAATTGCATTGAACATTGGACATAGTAGGATGATTAAGAGCCTGATTACAAATTTGGCGGTTTGATGCCAGGTCCGCCCTAACACTGCCCTGCCAAAGACTTGATTGGGCTTCCCGCCAGATTAGGAGCTTCCTTCTCTCTGGCTTTTTTTGGTGTTCCCACGGTGCCGCAAAGGGCACTGCAATGGGAACGCCAGAAACAGTTCCTGCAAAGCATGGACTTTAAAGTCCAAAACGTGCAGAAACTGGTGTGCATGCACATATTGTGCCCCCCTGTGTGCATCCACAATGCACCAGTATGCCCTGTAGGGCCCCCTTTGTTTCCACTCCACCACAGTCTTCATTGTGAAGAGGAAACTTGTAATATGCTTTGCGTGACTGCGGTGGTCCCGCCAAGCAGATTACTGCCTCCTGACTGCCGCAACACTGACAGGGAACGGCTGTTCCCTGGTAACTGCGGTGTGGAAATGACAATTACTATAATAGGGCAGTCGATGGACCGCCACTACCACGCCCTATGAGTCTTATGGTCTGTGGGCCACCAGTCTGGGGCCAATTACGAGTTTGAAGGTGCGGCAGCGGGACCGCCCCGTCGCCCCACCACCAAACCCACGTGAGAACCACCCGCCAAATAATTACTTTTCTTGTCATTGGCATGTGATTCCTTTGGCATTCCCACAGCAGTGCCTATAACATAGGCACTGCAATGGGGACGTCAAAAAAAGTTGATGGAAGACGAAAAGTCCATGCTGTGCTGGAGCCTCATTTCATGCACACAGGGGGGCCCTTGTAGTGCCCCTGTGTGCATTCACAAGGCATGAGTCACAAGAGGGACCTGCATGGCCCTCTTTCTTTCATATCCGCCATTGTTTTCTTGGAAGAAAGACCTCCATGAAATCATTGGCGGAGATGAAGGTAGTAATATGCTTGGCGGGACCATGGCGGAACCGCAAAGCATATCTATGCTTTTGACCGCTGCGCAATTGCCAAGGAATGGCAGTTCCTTAGCAGAGTCGGCAGTCTCAGGCCGGCATGATCACTAGGGTCGTAATGTGGTGGTCACAAGACTTGGACTGCCAGACTCGTAATTAGCCTGTAAGTGTAATTTATTAATTTTGAAGAATTTCGAGGAGCTTTGTAGTATTGGAGGTCATCTATGACTTTTCCTGTTTCTTCCTCTCTCATGACGCTTTCTAGTCTAATTGTAGCTGCTGGGGAGATTTTAGGGATTCTAATTTTGGAGAGGAAGTTATTTTTCTCTTGCTGGGTTTCTAAGTTTTTGGCGATATATATTTTTTTGTAAAAGGTACTTAATGGGGATAATATATCCACAGAGTGAGTTAGGCAATCCCCTGATCCGTTTAAATGGCTTTTATTGTGTGTGACACTTCCTGTTGTCGAAGCTGAAGACCCAATAGGCGACCAGCCTTCTGTCCCCTGTTATAATGTCTTTGCTTCAGGTGAAATAGATCTTTTTCTGCTATTGAGGTGTACTGCTCACTTAGTTCAAATTTCGTCTGCAGGAGCTGTGCCAGGGTGTTGTGCGAGTAGTTATGTCATATTTAGTTGTGAGGCTTGCAATGCACTGTTCTAATTCTTTGTGGGTGGCTTGTGCTTGCCTCTTCGTGTGTGCCATGGACCCAAGCCTTGTATGGTCCCTATGGGATGTGGGGGTAAGTTACTGAGTACTCGTTCTCCTCAATGTACCTCTGAATCTGAACTATACCTTGCAACTTACGTTTTGCTTCAGGCAGTTTGAAACTAGATGCATTAAACCTCCATTGACCTGTGAGGGGGGTCAGAGATTTCTAAGGCTAGATTTATCTGCACTGCATCCTAGTTTGTTGTACTATTCAGTACAATGTCCACATTCATTACAAAGTGTAATAGAGTGGTCTCAAACAAACTGTGGACTACGGGACCCTAGTCCTTGGTACGATGGATCTTTGCGTGCGTTGAAAAGCTCTTGTAGACGCGCGGAGAGACAATGGCGGAAAACTTATGACATCAGTAAAAAAGCCATGTACTTGGCTACCGTCAAATCCTATCGTCTGCAGAGCCCGGGCGGCATTTTACGCTCTCGAATTTCGCAACAGCACGAACCCATCAAAAACCATTTTTAAAGCCCTCAAGGACCTTGTGGCTAAAAAGGCCTCTGCGAATGTCACTGGTTCCAACGCACATTGTGAAACTCTGGCGGCTTTCTTTCTGGAAAAGGTCCATACCATCTATAGAGCTTTTCCGACAGCCATGCCCTCTGGTGAAGGGTCTTATAGCCCTCCAAGGCAAGTTGTTTTAGACTCTTTTCCTTGTCTTACACCGGAAAGTTTTAAGACACTGGCCCATCAAGTTAAGTCGGGGTCTCCGGCAGACCCGTTAAAGCCGGCGGTATTTAGAGACTCGGCATCTTCCAATCTTTTGCCAGTCCGCTCTTTGATTAACATCTCGCTTACATCTGGTTTGGTACCGCTTAAGTGGAAACAGGCAGTGGTAATGCCCATTCTGAAGAAGCCGTCTCTGGATACCAGCAAACCGGAGAATTATCGGCCGATATTGCTCCTTCCCTGGCCGGCTAAAGTCGCGGAGGCGCATGTTAATATTGCCCTCACAGATCACCTCTCGCGCACTAACATTCTGGATGACACGCAGAATGGATTCCGTGCCGGCCACAGCACGGAGACAGCCCTCTTATTTATGGTGGAGCATCTACGCGCTGTGCTTGATGCGGGTCAAACGGCGGTGCTTGTTTTATTAGATCTGAGCGCCGCCTTTGACACCGTCTCGCACGGGATTCTTCTGCAGCGCCTAGAGGAAGCGGGCGTGGTCGGCTCTGCTCTTCAGTGGTTCCGCTCTTTTCTTGCTGACCGTTTCTTCTGCGTGGCCGTTCCGCCTTATCAGTCCAAATCACATCCCCTGGCCCTTGGGGTCCCTCAAGGATCCTCGCTGAGTCCCACGTTGTTCAATCTTTACGTGAGGCCGCTGGCTGAGGTCGTCAAGCAGTGGGGTAGGACCATGGTGTCATACGCTGACGATACTCAGCTGGCGGTCACGATCAGCGGGGATTCAGGGCTGGAGGCCCCAAGATTCCAGTATGGACTACGGGCGGTGGCCAGCTGGATGACCTCCAACTGTCTCCAGCTGAACGCAAAAAAGACGGAAATTATGGTCTTCGGCAAACAAGCGGAACTCTGGGGCGATGTGTGGTGGCCCTCAGAGCTAGGTCCCACTCCTACTCCGGTCTCAGAGATAAAAAGCCTAGGGGTGTGGTTAGATCCTACCCTCAGCTTTGTCTGCCACACGAAACGCACTGCTGCCTGCTGCTTTGGCATCCTGCGCAGCATGAGACCTGTACTTAAATTCTTTGACGCCTCGACTAGGCAGCTCGTGGTACAGGCGACGGTGATGTCTCGGCTTGACTATGCCAGCTCCCTCTTGGTAGGGATCAATCAGGCCGAACTCACTCGTCTCCAACGTGTGCAAAATGCGGCCGCCAGAGCAGTCGTAGGCTTACCCAGGTTCTGCTCTGTTTCCAAAACCTTGCGCTCTCTTCACTGGCTACCGATTAGGCAGAGGATCCAATTCAAAGTGCTTTGCATGTCCTACAAGATCCTTAAAGGTTCCCCCGCTCAGATTCTTCAGAATCTTTTGTCTCCCTACGTTCCATGCCGCTCACTACGCTCATCGGACCTTGAACTGGCAGTAGTTCCACGGTTCAAGCGTAGTCGGGCTGGGGGACGCTCATTTCGTGTACGTGCCGCTGTCCTGTGGAATGCCCTACCATTTGAAATACGTACCCTTGCTGATCTGCTCTCATTTCGCAGGGCTGTCAAGACTTTTCTGTTCCCCTAGTCTTCTCTTTCTCATTAGCCCACTTTTTTAAGCTTGTGTTATGTTGCTTCCTTGTCAGGCGCCGGGACGCTCCTTTGCTGGAGCAGCTGTGTGCGTAATAAATGTTCGTAACATAACATAACATAACATAACATAACATAACATAACATAAAAATCGATTCTGGTTCTCGTACCGTGTACACAGGATGTAAATGTGTAATCTCTTTTTGCAGAGTGTTTCAAGCACCAAGGTTCCACCAGTGAATCATCTGACATCAGATCTGCAAGAATGACCCTATCTCTGGGGGCTGTGAATGTATGGTGGTCAAATGTGTCCATTACAGGGTCTAACAACAAGTTCCAGTCACCCCCTAATAATGTTATGTATTTGGACATTGGGATTAGGATACAGTCCAGTTCCTGCAATAGTTGACTCTTTGCTCCCATAGGGGTTTAAATAACACCCTTATGTGGGTCTGATGCTGGATCACATCTTTAATGGTTTACCTAACCTCCATCTGGATCTTGCAACATATTAAGTACTTTCAGCTTTATACATCAATATTGCTATCTCTTCATTATTGTATGGTTTGTTGAAAGGGTTGTTCCTTCTGGTTTGGGTGTACGGCAAACATGATATTCCCTTCTCACCCAGTCTGCCCTTAATATTTCACTCTGATTTTGAGAGAGACAAGTCTCATGGATAAGGGCCGCATCTGGGCGTGCTTTTCACAGGAATAAAAATATATTTTTTGCACTTGATGCAGTTGGTTAGGCCATTTATATTTAGCGAGAGTACAGTTAGGTTGTTTGTGGCTTGCATCATAGCAATGGCATAACAGGAGTATAAACATATTAGCATCCGTAATGGCTCACACCCTTTATTAACACTTCTATGTAATATTAACCCCATGTATACCATATATTATCATCGATTAAACTGTCCAACCTCGAGGTTCCTCGCGGTCTTAAACTGGTATGACCTGCTGGGGATTGTTGTAGTGTCTAAAGATGATGGAATTCTCTTTTTTTGTCACCCTCTATTTTTATAGTATGACAAATTAAAGGTGTCTGTAAGTCGTGTAGTATTTACTTGGATTTTAAAGGAGACCTGGATTTCTCTCTTGTGGATAGTAGCCAATCTGTCTGGTTGGCTTTCGGTCCTCTCAACCAGTTTCTCATGACTTCCTTGAGTCTGGTGTTTCTCTAGAGGGTGATCTTAGCATCTTATCTTTTATTTGTGTCTTACTCATTAGTGGGGCTTCTGATGCTGTAGTGTGCCCATGTCTGCATCAAATAGGTTATCAAGAGTTTGTTCCAGCTAACCAGGGTCATCAAACTCTTGAGTATATCCTTCTATAGTGATTAACATCCGTGTTCAGTATAGGAGGCCAAATAGATTATTTTTGCCCTGATTACAATGTCAGTTGGACTTGCCTCTGACCGACACCGTTTTGGTGAGGGAACCGCCCGACCATAGGTCGACGGTTCCACACACCTGATTACAATGCGACCGCACATGGTGCGGTCCATTTCTCTATGAGAGCTTGTGTGGTGGGCGGAAACCACCTGCAGCACAAGCTCCCATTGAGAAATGGAAGTATGTGAAAATTCCTGTCACAGTGCCTGCCACACGGTGCAGGGATTTTCAGGGGGCACCATAGGTGGCCCCCCCAGGCCCAGATGCGGAGGGCCAGGGTGCAAGCGAGCATGGCTAGGGGCCCCCAATGTTGCTTTCCGACAGTCTTTCTATGTCTGCCTTTCTAGGTCTGTTTTCCGGTGGTCGGAAATCAACATCATAATTCTGACTGTGGAAATGCCATCCTTAACAGATTAAGAGGAGCTTCTGACCGACGGGCTCCATGAGCCTGTGGGAAAGCATTGGTCGGTCCCTCCAACTGCTACCTCTTACCACACGCATATTAATGCGTCGGTTGGACCGCAGCAGTAGATGCAGTTCGGGGAACAACCGATAAGCTGTCAGTTGCAGTCCAAACCGCATCATGGTCTGTAAAAAGTATGTGACCATCGTACAGAAAGGGACCATGGTGTTTCACCATTGTAATTACGTTCCTTTCCTGCTAATGACGTAGGAAGCACAGAATAACTTGTTTTGATGTATTATTGCTCTCATCGGACTTGTTTCAGCTCAATTGCACCCTCTTTGTAGTTCTAACGGAGGCTGAAAATCAATTTTTGTAATTTCTGACATGATTTTTAACCTGAAGGCAATGATACCGTCTCCTTCAACTTTTTCCTGTTTGCTGGAAAATCACAGGTTGTGTCTTTTGCTCTGATCTTCCAGGTTGGTTTTTTCGATTGTATTTACCAATTGGTCTTGCTCCTAGTCTTTCCTACTTCATAGTTTGTGCTCAACTGTTGCCAGCTATTCTTCCATCGCTGTGAGACATAAGTTGAATGCTTCAAGTTGCAATTGTATTGACATGATTTCTGTTGAGGTTTTTGTCGTAGTTTCTTCAATAGAAGCTGTTCATGTTTTCAGTGCCACTAGTTCTTTCATGATGGTCTCAAGCGTTGTATCTTGGAACATCTTGTCTTTTTGTTTTTAGAGTTTTCTGTATTTTCCCAGTTACTGCTTCAGTAAATAAAAGCTGTCAAACTAGCTTTGACATTGGAAGTGTCGGGCCAAGTAGGGCCTGATAACGACTTTGACGGTGTGGCATAGGGTCTTCACGCCAGCGACCCGCTGCCACACCGCCAAATCCATACTGACACTGCCTGCCAGATTAGGAGTTTTCTCCTGGTCTGGCGGGTGGTGCTTTGGCTGTCCCAAGCTGTGAGCCTTGGAAAGGCACTTCAATGGGAACCCAAAGCTAGTTTCTGCATGGCATGAACTGTAAAGTTCATGCTGTGCAGGAACTCGGTGTGCATGCAGACAGGGGGCACACCATGTGCCCACAAGCATACATCCACATGGCCCTGAGACACCATGGGCCCTCTAGGGCCCCCTTTGTCTCCTCACCACCACATTTTTTATGGTGGACTCTCTGCCATGAAAACTGAGGCGGTGAGGAAATATGTAACATGCTTGTTTGTGCTGCAGTGGCACCACCAGAATATTGTGGGCCTCAGATAGATGCAAGACTACCAGGGATCGCAGATCCCTGTCGTAGCAGTGGTCACATGGCGGTCTGCCCGCCCAACTCATAATAGGGCAGTAGACCGCGGGTGTGGCAGTGCCCGCAGTGCCACTGTAACTATGGCAGTCCATCAGACAGCTGTAGTTATAATCAGGGCCTTAGTCAGGTAGTTTTGTCATGTGTCATGCAAGGCTGATCCTCTATGCTGAAGGTCAAACCCGATCCAGTATTTAGCTGACATTTTACATAGTTAATTACGAAGGCTCAGCTGAGTATATTTCCTAGGTTCACCTCCAGGGTGGTGTAAGTCATGAGGACAGTCCAGGTCATGTTTTTGATGTGCTTCTTTTGGAGAATGGCTTTCTATAAAATCTGGTGGTTCTGATGCATTTTTGGCTCATGTAAACTTGCCCGTAGTGGACATTTGAATAAAGATCCTGGGTGCATGTTGATTGTCTTAGGTGTGATCTTGAGGCTTTAGTGAGCAGGAGTGGGCCAATATGCAGGTGTTTCTGACCAGTAATGGGAAGGAAAAGTAAGTAACATGTAAGTATCTCTGTGCCTTGGGTGGAGTTGGTTATGCAGTGGCAGCAATGAAGGCACTGAACTTTATCAAGCGGGTACTATTTTTTTGCTCTCATGTGGCACATTTTTGTTGTTTTCAAGAAACTCCCACAGCAGATATTTGTTTCTGGAAAACAGAATGATGTGCAGGGAGTTTGTCCCTGTGTATTGAGGTCAATTTTGATTTTGGCCACCTGGGACTGCCATAACTCACATGTTATTCCCGGACTGGGAAACTTAAATGGACCTGCCCACAAGTGGATAGGGCAGCTGCTAGAATGACCTGATAGCTTGTGGTAGACGAACACTGCGGTTTCTGATGGTGGAGCCAGCTGAGGCTCCCCCGTTTCAAACCGTACGTTTCTCCCACCTTTAAAGGGACTGAAGGAACTAAAGAATTGACAGGGTGGGAGTACTTCCATTTACAGTGGTGATCCGTCAATCTCTAAATGAACATCTATATTTCCTAAAATACATTTCTGCAATTTCTAACTGCCACAGAGGGCAAGCGTTCAGGCAATCTCCAAATTTCAAGAAATGAGAAAATTGCACAACAGTGTAATAAGAAGAACAGACATAGTTTTAAATATTAACAAATACACACTATGGAAGCTGCGCCCTACTAAGCACCTATTGCTTTACCCTTTAAAAGCCTTTCTTTTGTTTCTTGACTGACAAAGTATTGAAACCTTCAAAAGCAACATAAGACTATCACATTTCCTGTTACAAATATGCCCCTTTCTGCCATGTGAGTCCAAGATTGTACATTTATCTACAAAATAACATTTAAAACGCAAGAGTGGCAACAATGTAAAACCGAATTCTGACAAGCTCATCAGATTCTCTGGTTTTCACTAAGTCTAGGGATATACCGCTGACCACATTTTAAATATCACCTTCGACACAAGCACACCTCCCCACACAACAGACTTACCCCACCCGTCCTCAAGACGGTTTTAAGGGGCTGAAGTAAAGACGCTCATACCTGCCAATCAGTTCCTCAACAACTACTCATGAGGTCTGACTTGAAGATCTTCCAAATTTCCAAGGATGACAGCTGCTGTGGGACCAAAATGAAAAACATTAGCCCTAGTTCTCTCTTCTTGATCTCAGTAACCTAGGATAACTCGAGCACCATGGTTACCTAAACATTCCTTTTTTGAGTCACAAAGGCTGGTTAACAATCACAAAGATCCCAGCAGAACTAGCATATCTGATAATGTTTGGGCAGAGTTGTTCTCTCTCACCAGCCAGGTTGGGTTTAGCAAGTACAGACAATACATTTGAGGAACGCCACCACAGTCAAACACATGCACCGTCTTGTTGAGCGAGTGTTATGTTCAGGTCTGCCTTTCAAAGTTATTATCCAGAATCATCAGCGTTTACCACGGGCCTAACTATCATTAGTGCAGCGGGTGCAGTGGCTCTGAGGCATGATGGTGTTAGGAGCTCCCTGCACCCCAATTGTGGCTGTTTTTTAAATAGTCAGAAACTCATATCTCTGTCCAAAATGGAATTGCAAAAAAAATCCGAATGAGCTAGTGGTTTGGCTGAGATTGGTAATTTCAACAGCAGAGCAGACACACTCTTGTTAATAGCCTCTTTGCCCGGCTATAATCTCCATCGAAGTCTGTGCTCATAAAGTTACCAATGAGACATCTAGGCTGCTGAATGCAGAGGGTGAATCCCTCGTTCAAGTCACAAACCCTTGAATTGCAAACTGAATCTAAACCAAGATGAAAGGTGACTTTTGAACATTTGAAAGGTTTATTTTGGGTGAGAACAATTTGCTAGGATGTTTGATATTTTCCAAATCCTGACTTTGCATACCTGTAAAGAGCAGAAAATGCCACGAAAGGAACAGGGACGTTTTTCGAATAGTATCAGTACAGTTCTGGTAGATCTGTTCCATGTCAGCGAATTCTCGTGTGAATGTGTTATTGATATTTCTGCATGTCTATACAGTTTTCAAAAAACACTTTGCTTCACAGTTGCAGCTGAACAAGTAACTCCGTAGGGTTCAACAGTTTCCATCACTCCATTGACCATACGATTTGCTCCATTGCATTAGATCAGGCTTCTCCAGCGAGTAGCTCGTCAGCCACCAGTCGCTCTGCAGCTACCTGTAATTAGCTCTCCTGTGCAGAGTCCAGTCTACTAAATTAGAAGCTTTTGATTCATTCAATTAATATATGTACACAAACATTGAAAAGTTTGTATTTGAGATACAAAATGTGTCCATGTTCAGAAATAATAAACTAATATTTGGAGAAAAATTGCAGAATTGTCAAAATATATTTACAGCAGAGTGATAAATCATGCAACGTTGGGTAGACTTATTACTAGTGAAAACTTTTTTCTAATAGGAAGAGCTCTTGAATACATCAATTCGTAAAAACAAAAACACAGCATGGAAAGATGGGTCTTGCTCACAAGAGGCAAACTCGCAACCTATTCCTCAACTCTGATGTGGGCAGTTCTGTTGCTCAGCAGAAATTTTGCTGTGTGGAGCTCATACGGAGCAACACCCATGACTAATTTGCGCAACTGCTCCTTAACCATGGTTAGCACCTACAAATGTCAGAGTGGCCATCTAACGATGGTGCAGACCCATTGGCGGAAAGGCACGATGAGCCCATCCTGTCATTTATCAACCGACTAAGTCTTACTATCTCCCAAGTCAGTTGTGATACAAGTAGTATAGCAATTGCTTATTGTAACTTTGTACCATCTAATATTTTTTTTAATGATTTACGAAATTTGAAAAGTAGTAGTAAAATGATATTAGATGTGGGACTTTGCCACTTACCAAATACTATAAATTAAATAGGATGTGAATTTTTATTTACTTTCACGTCTTTCTGCCCCACCTAAAAACAAGCAGATTTTGGTAGATGCTTAGAACAAAGGACTGAAGCCACCTTAGCGCAGCCTTGAATGACCAAGAACTGACACTTAAACCAGTGGTGTAACAAAACTTAGGGGAAGGGCCTGCAAAGTACATGGAGGAGCCTTCTCTTTAGCATTTCATTATTCCTAAATAAATATCCCCATGAGTCCGTGGTAGAGGAAATCTTCACGTCAGCGTCAACTAACTGGCGGCTCCCCACGTTATCACCTAATGTTGGCTCATCCACGGCTCGGTAGGCTGGTCTGGCATTATGGAGTGCTTTGTGTGCGTGGGTGAGGAGCTTAAAGGTGATCCTCTTGGCGACGGGGAGCCAGTGTGGGTCTCTCAGGTGGGGGGTGATGTGGCGCTGGCGGGGAACGTTGACAATCAGTCGGGCGGAGGCGTTTTGGATGCGTTGTAGTCGTCGTAGGTTTTCGGCTGGGATTCCTGCGTAGAGTGCGTTGCCGTAGTCCAGTCTGCTGCTGACGAGGGCCTGTGTCACCGTTCTTCTTGTTTCGGTCGGGATCCACTTGTAGATCCTGCGCAGCATGCGGAGGGTGTTGTAGCAGGAGGAGGAGACGGCGTTGACCTGCTTAGACATGGAGAGGGAGGAGTCGAGGATGAATCCTAGATTGCGTGCATGGTCGGTGGGTGTTGGTGCTGTTCCCAGTGTGGTCGGCCACCAGGAGTCGTCCCAGGCTGAGGGAGTGGGTCCGAAGAGGAGGAACTCCATCTTGTCCCAGTTCAGCTTCAGACGGCTGCTCCTCATCCAATCCGCGTTGGCCTTCATTCCCTCGTGGAGGTTGGTTTTGGCGGTGTGTGAGTCCTTGGTGAGGAGAGGATGAGCTGGGTGTCGTCTGCATGGGAGATGATGTTGAGGTTGTGTTGGCAGGCCACTTGTGCGAGGGGGGCCATTTAGACGTTGAACAGCGTTGGGCTGAGGGATGAGCCCTGGGGGACGCCGCAGATGATGTTGGTGGCTTCGGATTGGAAGGGTGGGAGGCAGACGCTCTGTGTTTTGCCGGAGAGGAAGGACATGGTCCAGTCAAGAGCCTTCTCTTGGATTCTGGCTTCTAGGAGGCGTGTCTTTAGAGTGCGATGTCAGACCGTGTCGAAGGCGGCTGACAGGTCCAGGAGGATGACGGCTGATGTTTTGCCGTTGTCTAGTTGGCGCCTGATGTCGTTTGTGGCGGCGATGAGGGCTGTCTCGGTGCTGTGGTTTAGTCTGAATCCAGACTGGGACGGGTCCAAGATGTTGTTGTCTTCGAGGTGGCGGGCCAGTTGCATGTTGACGATTTTCTCGATGACCTTTGCCGGGAACAGGAGCAGGGCGATGGGCCGGAAGTTCTTGAGGTCCTTGGGGTCTGCTTTGGGCTTCTTGAGGAGGGCGCTGATTTCGGCGTGCTTCCAGCTTTCAGGGAATGTCACTGTTTCGAAGGAGATGTTGATGACCTTCCACAGTTGGGGTGCAATGGCTGCGTCTGCTTTGTTGAATACGTGGTGTGGGCACGGGTCAGATGGAGATCGTGAGTGGATGGAGTTCATGACCTTGTGTTTCTCGTCGTCGTTGACGTTAGACCAGGAGGTCAGGCGGTTGGCACTGGTGGTGTTCACAGGGGAGGTGTAGTCTGGCGTAGGCGGGGCAGTCGTGGTGTTGAAGCTGTCGTGGATGCCAGCGATCTTGCAGTGGAAGAAGATGGCTAGTGAGTCGCACAGTTCTTGTGAGGGCGGGATGTCGTTGGCGTTGGTGTTGGGGTTGGAGAGTTCCTTTACGATGCTGAAGAGCTCTTTGCTGTCGTGTGCATTGTTATCCAAGCGGTCTTTGAAGAAGGATCTCTTGGCTAATCTGATGAGGTGGTGGTGTCTGCGGGTGGCGTCCTTGTGGGCTGCGTGGTTGTTCGATGTGCTTTCGTGGAGCCATGTCTTCTCCAGTTTCTGGCATGCGCCTTTAGAGGTCTGGAGCTCGTCCGTTAACCAGGTGGCTCTCTTGTTGGCATGGCTGTTGGGGGGTTTCTTGAACGGGCGAGGGTGTTGGCGCAGTCGTCGATCCACTGTCTGAAGTTTTGGGCTGCGGCGTCTGGGTTTGTGGGGTCGGTGGGTGGGTTTTTGGCAAGAGTGGTGATCAGCTGGTCTTCGGTGACTTTGCTCCAGCAGCAGCGCGGCAGCTGTTGGGTGTGGTGGTGCGTGGTTGGTTTCTTGAAGGCGAAATGGATGCAGCGGTGGTCGGTCCAGTGGAGTTCGGTGGTGAGGTCGAAGGCGACGTTGGAGCCTGTGGAAAAGACCGGATCCAGCGTGTGGCTGGCGACGTGGGTGGGTGCGGTGACGAGTTGTCTGAGACCCCGATTGGCGAGGTTGTCGATCAGGGTGGCAGAGTTGATGTTGTTGTTGTTCTCGAGGTGGAAGTTCAGGCGCCCGAGGAAGATGTAGTCCTTGGAGGCAAGTGCGTGGGTGCTGGCGAGGTCGGCGATGGGGTCACTGAACTGAGCCCAGGGTCCGGGGGGTCTGTAGAGGAGTGTTCCTCTGGGGGTGGGGTTGGGGTCGGTGTGGATCCGAAAGTGGCGTCGTAGTGGATTCTGGTGATTCTGGTGTCATGGCGTTTGCGGGGTCCAGGGGTTCTGGCACTGGGCGCGGTCCAGGCGGGGATGGGCGCAGCGCGCCTGCTGCGCGCGTCCACTGCGTGGCTGCTTCTCGGCCTGCATATGAGGTGGCTTGGGAGGGAGGAGCAGCTGGGAGGCGGGGAGGTGAATCGGTGTGCAGGGGGGGCAGGGCCGCAGGGATGCAGTGGCGGGAAAGGGTTAGATCGGGAGCGGCGGGGCGGGGGGAACTGGTGCACAGGGCAGAGGGGAGGGAAAAACCCAGGAAACAAGGAGGTCGCAAGGAGGTAGGAACCAGGCAGTCAGGTGACGAGCAAAAGCGTGGGGGCGACTTGCCTGCAAGCAGGGTCAAAGGTCACAAAAAAGCGCAGAAAGGTCACAAAAACGGGGGGAAACGAGTAGCACAGAGGCACAAAGGTCACAAGAAAGGGCAGAAAAGATCACACAAAACGCGGGGAAACGAGTGGCACAGAGGCAGAAAGGTCACAAGAAAGGGCAGAAAGGTCACAAAAAACGGGGGGAAACGAGTGGTACAGAGGGCACATAGGGGAGTAGAGGCAAGAAAAGCGAGTACAATCAGGAGAGCAGAGTGCAAGAAAAACGAGTGCAATCAGGGGAGCAGAAGGCATAAAAATGGGTACAATCAGGGGAGCAGAGGCAAGAAAAACGAGTACAATCAGGGGAGCAGAAGGCAAGAAAAACGAGTGCAACCAGGGGAGCAGATGGCAAGAAAAACGGGTAAAATCAGGGAAGCAGAAGGCACGAAAAACGAGTGCAATCATGGGAGCAGAAGGCAAGAGAAAGAACACAATTAGGGAACAGAAGGCAAGAGAACGGGCACAGATAAGAATGCAGGCACAGTGGGGATACAGACAACAGCGGTCATAGACACCAGAAGACAGTATGGACAGTACAGGGAAGTCAGATAGACAGCGACAGTGATACAAACCTAAGGCCTACCACTGGCCACCACTGGCCACCCTTGGATGAGGCGCAGGTGGTAGGCTGCGGGTGGAGGAGGGCCTCAACTTCTACAGCAGAGGCAGCTGGGACAGGGTCAGGACACACAGGCGGAGTTGTTTGGTGGGGGAGCGACCTACCAGCAAGGTCAAGGGTCATCATGGCATCACAAAAGCTGTTTTATACCAAAATAATAATGTGTCGATAATTCAATATGTGTATCGACATAAAAGGCTTTCCAGTGTCAATATGGAAGATAGTAGGTAATCAGCACTATGGACTCATTATGTGTCCTCCAGCAATCATAGCAGTGCTGGGACCGCCCGCCAGACATGCAGCAGTCCCACCACTGCCTGGCCTTTTAATATTGCAGATGGTGCTGCTGGCTGCTACACCATCCGCAATGTTAAAAGGCATGCTGAGCATTTCCCTGCAGTACGTGGCAGGCACCACGTGGTGCCTGCAACTCAGTGCAGGGTAATGCAGGGGCATACCATGGGTAGCCCCCTCAGTGCACCCCTCCCACTCATAGAGGGAGCCCGCAAAGGGCCCCCAAAGCCAGTATCCCACCACAAAAAGACAGGCGGAAAGGGATACCATAATCACTACGGCGGCCGCAATGTTGGCCTGCATCCTGGTTCCGCAAGGCAGGCGGAAAAGGACTGCCTTGCGGAACCATGGCGAGCAGACTTTCCGTCTGCCACGGAAACATTGGGATTCCCATCGCCATCCTATTTTGGCAGTGGGAATTTCCTGTATAATGGTGGAAGGACCGCCACCGCCGGCATGGCGGTGGCAGTGCTTCCGCCATCATAATGAGCCCCTTTGTTTCTGTCCCACTACACTGCATTTTCCAACACACATATTGCCAGGTTAAACCTGACGGAATTCGTATTTAGAAATATTGCATATACTGCAGCTGGGTGCATGTGAAATAATGTGGTATTGGCATGTTACCGGAACTCAACATGGGTAGGTAATAGGACCTGGCAATCGCCATCCCAACAGCAGTGTTTAATCAGTGGAGTATTACTTCCCGACATACCTGGCTCTGATAATGAGGTTTTGTGGACATTTAAGCACGGGACAAACATTGACACGCACCGGATGCTGGTGTTTGCCCTGTGGTGATTGCCTTTGTGTTCTTTTGACGGGCGACATTTCGCCACCAACAACTGCAGCGCTGTTTAATTAAGGCCACTGTCTGCATCAGTCTGCATACTGATAATGAGCCCCGGTGTGAATTATTGCTGCAGATTTATTGTGAAATACTAGAAATATTTCGTTTTTAAAGCATGCATATAATTTTGTTTACATGAGTGTTAAAAAACGTTGACAAAATGTAGCATATTCCTTAAACATTTTCCTGCAACCCTGTAACAGTGTACGTAAGGTCAAGATGTGAAACTCTCTAACTTTGCAGTCAGAGAAAGGAAACGCAAAGAAAGTAATCGAATTATCAGCAGTCGACCAGAAGCACATCTGGGGGTGTTAAGCACCTCCCACACACAACACCACCTCCAGCCTACTTGGTGGGGGATCAGCTTCCGACCCCTTGAGACTTGTTGGGATCGCAGGATTTAGGCCTACTAGAGACAGCAGAACTCCTTCCCGGGATCTGAAGGTGCAATTTGCCAGAACTTAAAGGGAAAGAGGCCATAATGCAACAAGCAGCACACTGATTGTGAGCTTGAGGAGAGCATGCAGCAGTTATGGACCTACTCATATACTGATCCCGATGGCCCCAGAATGCGCAAGCACAGCAAGCACAGCATAATCTACCAACAATTGTCAGGTTGCACTTTGTCAATGATGATCTTTTCCCTTACTACGTGGTTACCAGTGTCATGCTTTGCGACTGCAAGTAACGAGCGCAGGTGTGTATTTCCTCATTTTCACAGGAGGGAGGACACCTCAATGGCTCTCAATTTTGTCGTGAAATTCACAAGGGGTCACAATAGGCGATTTTTGATACGTAAATACAATTTTAAATGACATGTGACTATGAAGGCATGCAATAATATTTCTAGTGTTGTCAATTCTTGTTTGCATGTTATATTAAATTGCTTCATGAATAAGAACTGTGAAAGAATAATGTGCCGACGTTATTTGAACATGTAAAGATGTGATTTTATTTTTAATGTCTCTTCTGTCTTTGCAGATCAGGGATAACTGGAAACATCACAAATCGAAAGTTGCTTCTTATTGGTTGATAAAATTAGACTCTTCAAAACAAAGAAAGGTGAGGATTTTTTTCAACACCAAGTGCGTATTTCTACTGAATAGAAAGCTGTGGCAATGTTCATAGATCTGTGAAATCACAGGATAAATGATTATCGTTTAAGAAGGTGTCATTGAGATTCAGGAACGAGTCACAGCTCAGTTATACCAGATCATGGGAAATCTCACAAGTGCATCGAAGCAGTTTCTAATACTCTGTACTGTCAAAACGAAGGACACACCGAAGATTTAGACAAATATAATCTTAATTTCCGGGCCAGGTTCATGACGTGCTTTCTCATTCACAAACCCATCCCGTGACAAATTGGCTGGTTTGGGAAATGTACAGCCTAATTAGTGGTTTTAAAAGACCATTGACATTTGAAGTACGCATTGTGAATCTCAGTGCACGAATCGAAGAAAAGGCAGTATGCCCTCTTTGGTAATTATAATGAAATTTCACAATGCTGGGCAAGTATTCGTTACATTACAAGGCTCTGGGTATCATGTGTCCAGGGCATTCAATAACTGTTGGCAAAGTGGAATCTTTCCAAGGTGAACAGCTTGAAATGTGATTGGAATGTGTGTGTGTATATATATATATATATATATATATATATATATATATATATATATATATATATATATATATATATATATATATATATATATATATATATATATATATATATATATATATATATATATATATATATATATATATATATATATATATATATATATATATTGCCACAGCTTCTTCTCTCCACTTCTTACGGATCAAAGGACACGGCACAGCAGCAGTAGTTTTTAGCGTTTTTTTATTTACACACCAGTGCAAACATAACGTGCAACAAAAAAGGACGGTCTACGCGTTTCGGCTCCTGCCTTCAACTGGACCATAGAGTCCCTAGGTCTAGACCTGATTTAAATAGTGTATTGTAAGTGTAAGTACCCTCTACCATTTCCATGGTCATCTTGACCAACCCGCCCAGCAGTATACACATGGCCTGTACATTTTAAAGGTATATATACAAAACTATGTACAATCAATTAGTGTAAAGTACTCTACCACATGTTCTTTTCTCATCACTTTTCAGAAAATAAAGTATTTACAATATTTCTCATTTGTACATATTTGTGTTACAAAATTAACGTGAAGTACCCCTGAAATTCAAGAAATAAGTTGAACCGGTGATTTAAATAAAGTATTCACAATTATTTACAATATGGTCCTTCTAGTGTCATGTAGTATTCATTCATACACTGCGCAATATCAGTTGAGAGAGTGAGGGTAATTTAGCCTGATGGGTAGGGCAGAGATTGTATGGTGGTAGCGAGATGGTGATGTGGGGATCTAGGAGAAGTTTTGGGTGAAATTTCTATATTAAATAAGATCAGATTTCTAAGTGCCTCTTTTCAACCCATTCAACTTGAAAATTATTTTTATAAGGTTTAGAAAGATTCCTATGGTGAAGTACCAAAGTCATTACATCTCATTCTCATAGTACCCTACAAACTCAATTTGACAAAAAGCCACAATATCCCTCTCCTCAGTGACAACATTGTGTGTATCGGACCATCGATATTGACCGGTTCAATATCTATATAGATTGAAAAATGTACAGTATCCAGCATCAATTAGGTAAAGACATGGTTCTTTGGAATTCAATCTAATCAAGTGACCACATTATCATTGTTTCATCAGGAAGTCACAAATGTACATGTAGTTCAGCGTCCAGATTATGGCCGAACGGTGCCTCCGTTCCCATACTCAATATCATTCGAGATTCTAGACGTCTTAGAAGTTGCAATTGATCTCCACCTCGTTCTGGTGTTTTACATAGTCTGATTCCCGAATATTTCAAAAGGGATGTATCGCTTTGATGGTATTCAGTGAAGTGGGAGGCCATTGGGTAGCATGGGTCCTTGTTCTTGATCGCCCTTAGGTGTTGTAGTATCCTCAGTTTCAATTTGTTTATAGTGCTCCCAATGTAGTACTTGTCACAAGGACATTTGAGTCGATAGACAACACATTTGGATTCACATGTAATGTGGTCATAGATGGTTTCTTTTCTTCCATTTTGAAGTACATAGTGCTTGATGTTCTCCCCATGTTCACAGGCCTTACACTTATGACATTTCCAAAAGCCAGGTGTTGTCAGCCATCTCTGTTTCTTCTCCCTGCATATTCCCAAATGACTTTGCGTAAGTATGTCTCTTAGGGACGAGGTCTTTCTATATGTTATGCTCGGGTTGGCTGACAGGCTTTCATTCAGGGTTTTGTCCATGCGCAAGATTGCCCAGTGTTTTTTATAGGCTTTCTTTAATTGTGTGCTCTGATTGTCATATTCCACAATGATTCTAGTTGGTGTGCTGCTTGAATCTGTGTCATGTTCTTGGTTTCTACGCAATCTCTTATCTTTAGGTGTCAGCAATTCTTCTCTCTTCTTTAGGTGCATCCGATTTCTAGCAGAAATGATGACTTCATTTGGGTATCCCCTTTCGAGGAATCTGAGACTCATGTTGTTTATCTCTTCCTCTAGATCCTCTACTTCAGAGCAATTCCTTTTTGCCCTCAGCATTTGTCCGTATGGGATGCTCCATTTTAACCTAGTTGGGTGTCCACTGTTGGCATGCAGGATGCTATTGCATGCAGTTGGCTTTCTGTGGATTCTGGAGCAAAGTTTGTTATTTTTGATAAATACCTCCACATCCAGGAATATCAATGATTGGGAGCTTGTAGTTGATGTGAATTTTAGAGTGAATCGATTGTTGTTCAAGGTTTCTGTGAATTTTGTTATCGATTCCTCGTCTCCATCCCAGATGACGAATAAGTCGTCTATAAAACGACACCATAGTTTAATTCTGGGTCCATCCGGGTCTTCCTGGTCTTTCCTGACCACCTCAGTTTCCCATGCCCCCATCATGATGTTCGCATATGTGGGCGCAAAAGATGTCCCCATAGCGGTGCCCTGCTTTTGGAGATATGTGTCTCCCAGGAAGAGGAATGCGTTGTGTGTTAGACAATATTGGAGCATGTCCAATAACATTGCTGAATGTTCCAGGAAATTGACAGAACGTGTTTTGAGGATCTCTTTTACAGCCTCAATGCCATCCTCGTGGCGTATTGAGGTGTACAGTGATGTCACATCAATTGTTGTCATTTGATAAGTTGATTTCCATTCACAGTTAGAAATTTTCTGCAAAAAATCCATTGTGTCCCTTAAAAAAGAGGGCTGAGTAGTCACATAGTGCATCAGGAAGATGTCAATGAATCTCGATGTTGATTCTAATAGAGACCCAATTGAACTCACTATAGGTCTCCCTGGTGGTTTTACTAGTGACTTATGGATTTTTGGTAGGAAGTATATGGTGGCCATAATCGGGTTATTTGTTTTCAAGTAGCTGTATTCATCGAAGTCCAGCAGACCCCTATCTTTCCAGTTTAATAGTTTTGCATGGTATTCATGTGTCCAACTTTCTAGTGGATTTGTATTTAATTTCTCATAATGGTCCTGGATGAGGAGTTGCCGGTTGGCTTCTTCAATATAATCCACAACGTTCTGGATAACAAGATTGCCCCCTTTATCAGAGGATTTAATGATCATAGAGGTGTCTTTTTTTAGGTCCATCATTGCTCTCCGCTCATCCAAAGAGAGATTTTGTTTTTCACTTTGTCCTCGTTTCATGGATCTATTTGAGATTTTCATTATTTCCTCCACCATCAGTTCTTGGAATAAGTCAACCTTATTCCCCGGGGGCAGTTGAGGACAGAATTTGGAAGCTCTTTTAAGTCCACTGTTACCACCTATGTTGGTGGGTAGGCCAATGTTATCACAGAAGTCTTTTTCCATTTCCGGAGTGATGGTGTTGTCTCTTTGACTTTCAGAAGGGATCTCTTTAATTGATGTTAAGGTAATCATGGCAGTTAGATCTTTCTGTGTAACTGTTGTTATTGTATGACTATCCAGGGCACATGTTATCTTATTTTTGTTCGTTTGAGTTTTCTCTGCAAAGTGTTTTTTAAGTTTCACCTTCCTGCAGAATTTATAGAGGTCGATGCGGGCATTTGGTGTGTTCATTGTTTTCATTGGGCAAAAGGAAAGACCTTTATTCAAAAGTTTTAAGTGATTGTCCGATAATAGTTTATTTGATAGATTCACTACTATATTAGGCGTGGACAATAACTTCTTGATTTTCACTTTTTCTTTTCTCTGCCTCGTTTTGGTTTTACTTCTTTTTCCGCCCCTTCTGGTTTTTGGCTTGCCGTTGGTTTCTTCGGGGGACGTTGTTCTTTTCCCCAAGTGCTGGCTCTGCCTCTTCCTCTTTGTCGCGTTATCATGTGCGCTAGTTTTATCTCCCCCTGAAAATCCAAAGGGGTTACATTAAGATCTCCTTCAACTGAGCTTACTTCCGAACTTTCCACCTCCTCTGATGGGTCATTGGGTTTCTCCACGGTCTTATCCATGCTAACGTGGCTCCTTAGTGTATCGTATTTTCGGGCGAAGGTATAGATTCGACCATTCATATAATCAAGTCTGTCCCTCATAAATTTGTTGGCCTTCCTTTTTTCCACCTCCATTTCATGTTTGGCTATGTTTTTCTCCATAGCCTCCAATGCTTCTTTGCTTTCTTCTGTTATAGGCATGTCTTCGAGTTCTGCTTCCAAAGCCACTATTGTGCTTAAAATCTTTTCAAGTTTCCTCTCAGCATGGATAATCAGGGTTCTCATTAATTTGTAAGAACATTCGTTTGTATCTGTTTGCCAAAGTTTAATAAGGTCAGCGTCCAGATCATTTAGGGTAGGCATTATTAGGATCCTCAATCCTCGCGGTACTCTTTTGTATTCGATATATTTCTCCAGTGATGTCTTCTCCCACCATTTGTTTATTTCCTGGATGCGCTGAAATTGTAATTCCCGAATTATATTGGCAACTGTTCTCTCCTTTGTTTTATCTCCCCCATCCTTCCCATCTTTCCTTGCATCGGAGGACATTGGTATTTTGTCATCATTAAGAAGCTCACTCGCCCTCTGCTGGCGGTTCTTTGTTTTGTCAGCCATGTATTGACTTATAGCTGGGACGGGTTATTAATTTTGATCTATTTGATGCACTGTTGTACTTGTCTGGTGTGTTATTTGATTGTAATAAGGTTGGGTTATCCTGCTGTCCTGATCCCAGGTTCTGGCCGGGCCCAATTCCACGCTTAATGCTGCTTCTCTGTGAGGCACCTCCGTGCTCACACGATAATCCGAAAATGCTGCTTTGCCCCTTTAAGGATTTTCAACCCGTCGATCTCCCCGATGACGGTGTGTTTTCAGTCTCTCCTCGCCGGGCAGTTCGTGAATACTTTTTCCCAGTGCTCCCGGGGGTTTGGACCAGGCTGTACGTTGGTGATGCGGTGAGTTTAAATGCGGAATGTCAAGGTTTATATCTCCTTCTTTTGGATACGCTAGCTACACCTCACCAAGGCTTCCCTCGCCGGGGCTTGTAAAACCGAGGGGCGGTCACCTCTCACCTCACCCGAACACAGCCTCCGCTGCGTATCAGAGTTAGGCGATCTGACAACTGCCACGACGCTCCACTCACCCCAGCTCCGGTCGCCTCCGTACTCTTCCGTCTGTTTTCCTTGCTTTGAGTCTCCACGGAGCAAGCCTTCCACGAATCACCTGGTCTTGCAGCAGAGGCGTCGGCCGTTCTCGCAAATTGTAGTCAGCTGGATGTTGATCCCAAGATCAGTTACGGCCGCTTCACCTCGTTTCGGAGTGCCTGTGTTGCGCGTCCCAGCTTGCGCGCTCGAAATTGCCACAGCTTCTTCTCTCCACTTCTTACGGATCAAAGGACACGGCACAGCAGCAGTAGTTTTTAGCGTTTTTTTATTTACACACCAGTGCAAACATAACGTGCAACAAAAAAGGACGGTCTACGCGTTTCGGCTCCTGCCTTCAACTGGACCATAGAGTCCCTAGGTCTAGACCTGATTTAAATAGTGTATTGTAAGTGTAAGTACCCTCTACCATTTCCATGGTCATCTTGACCAACCCGCCCAGCAGTATACACATGGCCTGTACATTTTAAAGGTATATATACAAAACTATGTACAATCAATTAGTGTAAAGTACTCTACCACATGTTCTTTTCTCATCACTTTTCAGAAAATAAAGTATTTACAATATTTCTCATTTGTACATATTTGTGTTACAAAATTAACGTGAAGTACCCCTGAAATTCAAGAAATAAGTTGAACCGGTGATTTAAATAAAGTATTCACAATTATTTACAATATGGTCCTTCTAGTGTCATGTAGTATTCATTCATACACTGCGCAATATCAGTTGAGAGAGTGAGGGTAATTTAGCCTGATGGGTAGGGCAGAGATTGTATGGTGGTAGCGAGATTTGGCACCGTTTGACGAATTATCACAAAACTTTCCTAAAAAGTTTCATCCAGCTCAGCTTCTTCTTGGAAAGATTCGGGTTTATCCGTCAAGCAGTGACTAAGAAAAAAAAGGGATTCATAGAAAAACTGAACAGCAATACTGAAAAAAGTGACTGAACGGATTGCACCAAATTTGGCAGAAAGTTAGTCCTTGGTCTGGAAAGTATGCTTTTTGTAATTGATGTAAGGGAAACATGCATGCCTTTACAATGTAAGCGTTACAACACATGCATCGTTACTTAACTACTCATTTTTGTACTATGTATATGGTTTTACCATGCATGCCTTTACAATGAATTGGTATGTATGGTAAAAAAATACTCATACTAAAAAAAATAGGCATGATTGCGGATCAGTCATGTCGGTAGGCGATCCACGTCAATAAAGGATATGGAGAGACTCTTCACCTTACTCACAATGACGTTCACTGCCCCCCTCAGACGAGCTGCCTGCACCACACGAACCCCAAGGAACGAGGTAAAGTGGATTGGGCCTTGGGCGGGGGGTACTATTTAAGGGGCTGGGGACAGGGGAGGTCGTGCAGTGATAGTGTTTTAGAGTTTAGGGTAGGGAAAGACCTGGGGGGTGTCGCACAGGAGTAGTGTTTTTAGGTTTTAGGATAAGGAAAGGATTGGGGGCCGGGGCGGTTCACTCCGGTATAGTGTTTTAGGGTTTAAGTTAGTGAAAAGTCTTGGGGCCGGAGGGGTCACGCAGTGGTAGGGTTTTAGGCTTTAGGGCAGAAAAGGAAGGGCTGGGTGCCTGGGGGAGTCATGTTGGGTAGGGTTTAAGGATTTGGGCAGGGGAAGGGTATTTTTTTTAGAAGGGTTGGGGTTCGGAGGTGGAGTGTGCCAAGGACCAGGATTAGGGTTTAAGGTAGGGGTCAGGGAAATATTTACCACGCATATGCTTTTATCAGACATGTTTTTACAATGAATTTTGTTGTAAAGGTATGCATGGTAAAGGCATATTCATCGAAAAAGTTTCCTTGGTAAAGGTTTGCATTGTAATGGCATTCGCATTGTAACGCATTCACATCAGAATGCGATCTAACATCATGATACCTTGGTGTAAATCTGTTTAGTCTTTTTTGATCAATTTAGGTTCAGAATTGAGGTATATATCACACAGTGGAGGATCTGCAGATTGCACAGATGTAAAGATAAAAATTTTATTTTTGTATTTTTTTATTAGATTTTCAGCCATACAGTTAACAACATAACTGAGTCATACAACAATAAAGATCATATTTAATTGGTTGTCACCACATCAAAACAGATGGGGCAGCAGCCATTTTAGGTCTTGGGGACTCAGTGCCCTGGCCTGAAGAAAAAAACATTTATGAGAGCAGCATATGGATAACCTGCCCCATAGACCTGGCGGGGTCCTAAAAGCACCCCCAGGGCCAAAAGTTAATTTTTTTAGCCCTACTGTGGATCACAGAACCTTTCAGTTTTTTTCTGCTTACACAGGTCATACTATAGCCATGTTTTTGACCATACTCTTGGTCCCCTGCTGTGACTAAATGTGTTTTAGTGTTTTAAATGTCTTTATTTACATTTCAAAAAATACAACTAAGACTGTATACCAGTGGTCTTCAACCTGTGGGGCGCAACCCCCGGGGGGGGGGGGTCGTGGAGACCTAGGAAAGGGGTCGCAGATTCCCCAGCTTCCCTTTTCTCTGGGACAGCTAATTTAGATCATTATCAGCTGCTGCTTTCCTGCATGAAAGACAAATGTACCTTATCAGTTAGTCTGCAATTGTAAAGGATGCTTGGGAGCAGGTCTGGCTCTTTGTGATGACTAAGATTGTTTTTTTTTGTGGAATGCAGAGTTAACAATTGGGCTGGGAAGTTCTTGCTTTTAATTTTAATTGCATTTACACAGCCCTTAGTGCCCCTAAAGAGGTGTTGAAGGGACAGTTGTATGAAAAGAAATTGCATTACATACGCTCTTGTATTGTTATAATCTACATTTTGAAGGCACCATTTTATCATAAAACTATTTGCACGTTTTGGAGCATTCTATCTTACCCTGCATGTAATGCAAGTATAAAAAATGTACTTACATATTCATAGTGCTTTCTGTCACGGCTGTGACTTTGTAGCACTAAAAATACACATCACTATTGTCCACTGCACCATTCGAGATTTAATTCTGTGCTTCTTTGGTTACACAAAGCTTCTGCAGTGCAATAACTAATAGAGGTTTCATAATGTACTACAGTGCATTTCCCACTGAGCAATAGCTTTTTAAAATTATTTTTCATTTATGCTGCCTATTATTTTATATGTACATACCTGATGGTGAAAGACATAAAAATTGTACAGAATATTTTGGGCTTATTTATGAGAGGCTTGCATCATCAGAGCATCAGTTTTTTGATGCTTCGGTGGGGCAAGTGTCTCAACCATACCTATGTGTCAGTGCAAAGTCACCCTGCACGCTTTGCTTGGCCTCATAGATATGGAGTAAGACACAACAGCGCATGTAACTGTGTTGCCTTACTCTGCATCAAGGAGGTGTTCCATAGACTTTGCGTGGTGTTCTTTTTTATTTTATTTTATTTTATTTTTCACGCATCCAGCACGCCCCATCACCAGCGCTACGTCAGCCTCATCCGGCTCCCTTATGCTCTACAGATCAGGTTTCCGTAATTATTGAAACGGATCCCGTGAAGGCATCCTCATCTCTCGGAAAAACCGTCCGACAGACACAAATCATCAATGTTTTTATTGATTGAAAGCCCGTCTATATAATAATATATCGCTATTCCAGGCAAGAACTAATTCATCATTTTACCACGAGTGTTCCGCGTCGAACTTTGACTCAGTTAATCTTAACATTTAGTTTATTATATGCAAAGTCTTTCCCCCTTTCCTCTGTTTGGCGACATTGATGTCCTAAGCCTACCATCTACCTTTACGATGAGCATAGAGGCTGTTATATAACCATATCAGGTTTTTTTACTACTCTACATCTATACTACTCGTACATAGCTGGTGACATCTTTAGAAACAAGAGTTGCTACATAGAATACATCACCTTAAGAATATCCTGCTACTAAGCTTTTGATGGGAAATAGGAGTGCTCGACCACCATATATTCCTCTTCTTCTTCCCTTCACTACAGATCCTCTATCAAGTAACAATTTTATATAAGAACATCATACGAAGCAAATATTCAACTTTATTATATTGTTTTTTGTGGCTCCTGAAGAAGGCGTTAAATCGCCGAAACGCGCGTCGAGTACAGTATTGTTAATCCTCTGTGGGACACATTCTTGATGGTTGTGGTGTCTCCACTATTTTAACTTTGTCATTATATGCTGAAATATATTACAATTATGTAATTTCTGTATTTTTATAATTGTGCCATATAGGTCAATCACTTTTTGATTTTCTGTATGATTTTTAAACTTGTATGTATTAAAAACTGTTGATTTTATACTATTCATTACATTAGTTCATGTGGTTTTTGCCTTGGGTCTATTAATTTGTTTATTTGACACTATAGACTACCTAGGAATTTTTTGCATATATTTTGTTTACCCTGCCCTAGGAGTCTTCGACGACATTACCCAGGGGGTCCTTGTTATTTTCGCCTTGTTCTCACGCAAAGCCCATGGATTTTGATGTTGCCCCATGTTTACAAAATCACGTAAACTTGAGGCAGCTCCAAAAATGGAAACCTTCCCAGTAGAGGCGTAACAAGGAGAAATGTTTTCATTTCTCCTGATTTTTTCCTTTTTCTATAGGAAAGCACCCCTCACAATTGTTGTGGTGAAGGAAGGTGCTCCTTCCCGTACAAAAACAATTCTGCCTATGTTGGTGCTAGAAGGCAATTTGTGTGCCAACACAAGGGAAAAGGACTGGAATGCACCTTATTTTATAAATATGGTGCATTCTGCCCTTTCACATTGGCACAGGGCAGCGCCACAAGAAGACTTGCGGTGCTGACCTACGCCAATTCCTCAAAAATAAGGCCCTTTGTTTTGAGCTACACTTTTGGCTACACCCCTATGCTCAATAACCTTTGGTTTGCTAAACACTGTCTAATATAATTTCCACTTAGTAAAAATTATTTGCTGTGGCAATTGGGAGCTGTTAGAAATGGGGGTCTCTAGTTGGCAATGGTTTTCACTTTAGTTCAAGTAGGGACCCTTCCTTCTAGTAAGGGTAAGAGGGATGCACTATTGAAATAACCCCATCTCAATCTTTTCGTTGCAGCCAATAATGTTGGTGTGGGCCTGCGTGGCCACCGTCATGATTGCGGTGTGCAGCAGAGCGTTGCTGCATGTGGTGCCCTCAAGTCCAGTGTAGGCAGCGGCTCAGTGAAGGTCATCCAGCGGCATAGGTGAGACCAGGGCTGCGGTGCGGAGTGAAGGCGGTGCTCGTTGCGGTGCTGGGAGCTGGCGTCGGTTGGTCCGGACTGCGGTGTTGAGATGGGGTGGTGTGTTTTTAAAGCAGTGCCCCCAAGCCACAGTGTGGTCACGATTGTCGAAGTCAGCTACGGTGTCGGTGAAACCAGGCCGGCAAAGTGAAGCGACAGGTCATGGTGCATGCAGCAGCTCTGCAGCGGTCGTCGTCAGTGAGACCAGTGTTGCGGTGCGAGAAGCAGCGGTGCCCTATGCAGTGCCTTCTGGGCTCAAAGCCAGCTACGAAGGCGTTTTCTTTCCCCCCTCTGACAACTGAAACCACGGTTCCAGAGGCGTCCCTGAGACTTCAGAACAGGAGTTAAGCTCTAGTTTAAGCCCTTGGAGATACTCAGCAACAAGTAAAGAAAGTTCAGTCCAGTCCATTTACTGCCCAAGGCAGAAGCAGCAACTGCAGGCCAACTCAACAAAGCAACAACACAGCAGAGGGGAAGTACTTCTCTTGGCAGTTCTGACAGCTCTTCTTCTTGGCAGGTTCCTTGATTCCAGTGAGTTCTAAAGTTCTGGGGTCCGGCCCCAAAATTTATACTCAGTTTCTCTTTCTGCTTTTGGGCAGAGAGTACTGGTGCCCAGCCTAGGCCTGGGCGGAAAACTATGCTACGCTCGCTGAGTGTACGTAGTTTGTGCAACTATGCGCTACGCGAATCGCATGTAGCACAGTGCAAGAACGCATAGTGTACCGTAGCAGGCATTTTTTGCTGGCTCGCGGTCCTCAACGTCAAGTTGGCATCCGCGAGCAAGCAAAATCAACATCCCGGTGAGACTTTTTCTTCGTTCCCGATCGGTAACATCAAGTTGCCGATCGCGAGCGTGGAAAATAAACCTCCCAGTGAGATTCTCAATGTGGGGAGGTCAGGTTTCTTATTGCAAGTGGTTGTGTATGCTCGCGACCCCTCGCGATGAGAAACTACCAGTTCGCATTGAGAAAGCTGCCGCTCGAGTACAAATCTAGTCGAGCATCAGAAAAGGCCCGCCTTTCGCAATGATTGCACAGTGTGGACAAGCATCCGGCACTGTGCAATTATTGCGAACAGCATTTTCCCTACCGTACTACGCAGTTTGTGTAGCTACGCGTAGCGTGCGTAGTGCGAAGTGCACTTCGCCAGGCTACGCAGAGAGCTACTAAGCGAACTACGGCCAGGGTTAGCCCAGCCCATACCAGTTCCATCCTTTCTAGCCCAGCTTCCTGGCAGGAGGTGGAAACAGCATTGTCCAAGGCAGACCAGGCCCATTCAGGGGCAAGGAATTCTCCTACTACTACTATAAATACAGCATAGGTCTATTCAGCCCAGCCCTGACTCATCCAGTAAGGCAGGACACACCTCGACCCCCAGGACCCGACTGGGAACCAAAACTAGCCCTCGCAAACTGCTCGGCCTGCCCCCCCAGGGGGGCTGAGATGGTGCGGCCGAGCTGTTTGCTAGAGCCGGGATCAGACGATTTTGTTACAGGAGGCCGATAATGCCGGCCCCGGTAACAAAAATGGCCCTTCAGGTGCCCAAAACCAGCCCCCACCCTGGCGGCCCAATGGGGAAACGCCTGATGCCAGCTACGCCATTCCGGCCCTGTCAACCACCCAGTGGCTGTCTGATGAGAATTCACATCCCCAGCCCCTGTCACTCTAAAGCAGACAGTAAATCCACAAACCCAGCAGAGGCACACAGGATGGCTAAGAAAGAAAATACCTATTTTCTAAAAATGATATTTTCAAACACTGAAATGAACATAATCTTTACTAAAGGATGCATTTTTATATTCGGAGTTCAGGCATACTAAACCCCAATTCTCCATCTTGTCCCAATGGGAAGATATGCTTACAAGAAGTTATAAGTAAACTCCCATTCTATCCTATGGGACAGATAGCCTTTCCATAGTGAAAAATGAAACACACTGTAATTCACTACTAGGACATGTAACACACACACCAGCACATGTCCTTACCCTGCTCATAGGGGTACCTTGGACCTACCTTAGGGGTGACTTACATGTAAGAAAAGTGAAAATAAGGGCCTGGCAAGTGGGTGCACTTGCCAGGTCGACATGGCAGTTGCAAACTGCGCGCAGACCCTGCAGTGGCAGGTCTGATAACCTTTTTCAGGGCTGTTTGGGTGAGTGGCACAATCAGTACTGCAGTCCCACTAGCAGCCTTTGATTTACTGGCCCTGACACCATTAGTACACTTTACCAATGACTTACTACTAGTAAGTCAAACATGCCAATCATGGAAACACCAATCCATAATACAATTTCCAATAGGAGTACTTGCACTGAACAGCAGTGAGAAAGTCCGCAGAGACTCTAAACCAGCAAAAACAGAGTCAAAGGAAAAAAACTGGGTAAACATGCCAAAAGAAACTAGGTCTAACAGGGGCATTTATGGTTGTCGATAGATGTTGATAAGGAGGACCATTTTCTAGAACATTTTGCCAGAAGGGGGTCCTTACGCCTAAAAACGTTTGACAAGGGGGTCTCTGCAATAAAAAGTTTGAAGACCTCTGCTGGATACAAATCTTTGCAAGAGAAAAAAACAGTACATGCTTTAAACATTACATGTCCTTGCGGGTTAAATATTGCTGGTCTGTGTTCCAATCACATGTTTTATATCTACTCGCAATTCAACAGGTTTACTGTTCCATTCTGCTGTCTTTTGACCTGCAACTGCATAACATCCCTTCTATAATGGCAACTAAAGTTCCAAAAGAACTCTCTGCTCCCATTCCTTCACCCCTGTTTGGCTTCCACATGGATATTAGTCACAATGAGAACAATCAGAATTGTAAGCAGGTTAGAACACCAGTTAGATCTCATAGTTTGGGGGACATATCCTCAGTTATCCCATTTTATGTAAAACCCACGTGGTAAGGGCTGAAGTGCCACAGCTATGTCTTCTCCTTGAAGCAGCTGTCCCATCCAGCAAGAGGAGGAGACTTTCATTCCGCTACATCCTCCTTCAACAGGGTGGCCAGTGTCTGCATCATCATTCCCTAGGAGAGTAAGGCGTCTGACAACTTGACATCTCTCCTCGTTTGTTGCATGTGTGCCTCCTCAGTGCTCGCCCACTCAATCATTTCCCTCCTCCAGTTTTGTATTCTATGGGGGCGCAGACTAAGCCATTGTATTGCGATACTTGCCTCTTAGCCACCACAAGGCCTAGGATCACAAACAGCATGCTCAGTTACCATTTTGACGTTCACTGGGATCATACCCAGCAGGCATTGCTTGATTGCATTGGAAACCTCCCATCCTGTGGCAGACTTAATGAGGGGATAACACCTCCGCCCAGTACACTGCAATGGCGGAACAATACCACACTATGTGTATTAAGTCGGCTTTATAATGACCGCACCTTTTGCACGTAGAGGACCTGCTAGGATAAATAGCATGAAGTCGCCTAGGGTATGTATATATATATATATATATATATATATATATATCAGAAGTCTTCTCCAAAAAAAAGATCAGTGACCCAGGCAGGGGGTTCAAGGAAGCACTTTATTAACAGCAGAGTCCCAAGCGAATGCATTTCGGCATGTGTGCCTTCGTCAGTGCTCCTCTCCTACTGCTTCCCGTGCTGTGGCGTAGGCAAACCTGTCTCGATGTTGGAGTAGTCCGTTTAACTCCGCCCCCTGGTGACATCAGGCTCTCCCTTGTAGTCCTGTGGACACAGACTACAACTCCCGAAATGCCTCTGTATGCTGCACTCTGGGAAGGAGATGCTATGCGGGGGAACATACACGGAGTGAGTATCGAAGACAGGCACAGAATCGAAAATTGAAGGAAGGTGGGACAAAACAATAATCCAATGTCTCCTCGAGTCCCCTGCCTATTACCGCAAAAGCCTGTGAGATGTTGATATGCCCTACCAAGCAGCCCATGAGGAAGAGGTTGAAAATGCCTTGAATTGCGTCGGCTTAAAGAATTACTGCTGGAGCATGAAGACAAGCTGCATTTAAATACCCACAGGAAGACCGCTGTTGTGTGCCCTCTTGTATGTTTAAGTGCACTTTTGTTTTTCAATATATAAATATATATATATATATATATATATATATATATGGTTGACACACCCAATCCAATACGCCTCGAACTCCACATCCACCGGAGCACACCAAGGGAAAAGAAAGAGGAGCCGACCCAAAATGCAGTGAGCAGTTTATTTTAAGTTCGTGGAAGCTCGCCCTGCCAGCATAACGTTTCGGCCTTCACAGAGGCCTTGGTCAATCATATATATATATATATATTTTTTTTTTTTACGCTGAATCCCGCTTCTGGCAGTGCAAGCCTCGCTGTTAGATGGCTGCTGAAGACTTGATTGTTTAGTTCCCATTCGACGCGTTTCGAGGCTTGGGACGCCTCGTAATCATGGAAAGGCTTCAAATGAGGGAGAGACGACTCTGTGCAGGATTCGTTCATTTAATAGTCGAACAGAAAACGCCCTGAGTGGGTGTGGCTTCATGAAACCAACATGCATGCTGGTCCACGAAGTCCGTGTTGCACAAAGTAAGTAAATACCTGTAGTAGGCTCTGTCCCTCAAATGTTCATTTAGCGCTTGTTAATGTCCTTGAGTAGGAGAAAAGAGTTCTGCAGCCAAGCCTAATCCCCCTGGATTCAGCGTGCTCGATGGCGAAGAAAGTTCTTTCCCAAAGCCGTCTCTCATATGACTTTGCAGTCCTGGGAGAAACGGGTGCCCCTCCCCACGACCAGGGCAGTCGTGTGAGATATGGTTTTGCAGCAAGAGCCCTTAAGCTTTCGAGAGGGCACACAACTCTGAATCCCGCTTCTGGCAGTGCAAGCCTCGCTGTTAGATGGCTGCTGAAGACTTGATTGTTTAGTTCCCATCCGACGCGTTTCGAGGCTTGGGACGCCTCGTAATCATGGAAAGGCTTCAAATGAGGGAGAGACGACTCTGTGCAGGATCGTTCATTTAATAGTCGAACAGAAAACCCCCTGAGTGGGTATGGCTTCATGAAACCAACAGGCATGCTGGTCCACGAAGTCCGTGTTGCACAAAGTAAGTAAATACCTGTAGTAGGCTCTGTCCCTCAAATGTTCATTTAGCGCTTGTTAATGTCCTTGAGTAGGAGAAAAGAGTTCTGCAGCCAAGCCTAATCCCCCTGGATTCAGCGTGCTCGATGGCGAAGAAAGTTCTTTCCCAAAGCCGTCTCTCATATGACTTTGCAGTCCTGGGAGAAACTGGTGCCCCTCCCCACGACCAGGGGCTATTAAATGAACGAATCCTGCACAGAGTCGTCTCTCCCTCATTTGAAGCCTTTCCATGATTACGAGGCGTCCCAAGCCTTGAAACGCGTCGGATGGGAACTAAACAATCAAGTCTTCAGCAGCCATCTAACAGCGAGGCTTGCACTGCCAGAAGCGGGATTCAGCGTTGTGTGCCCTCTCGAAAGCTCAAGGGCTCTTGCTGCAAAACCATATCTCACACGACTGCCCTGGTCGTGGGGAGGGGCACCAGTTTCTCCCAGGACTGCAAAGTCATATGAGAGACGGCTTTGGGAAAGAACTTTCTTCGCCATCGAGCACGCTGAATCCAGGGGGATTAGGCTTGGCTGCAGAACTCTTTTCTCCTACTCAAGGACATTAACAAGTGCTAAATGAACATTTGAGGGACAGAGCCTACTACAGGTATTTACTTACTTTGTGCAACACGGACTTCGTGGACCAGCATGCCTGTTGGTTTCATGAAGCCACACCCACTCAGGGCGTTTTCTGTTCGACTATTAAATGAACGAATCCTGCACAGAGTCGTCTCTCCCTCATTTGAAGCCTTTCCATGATTACGAGGCGTCCCAAGCCTCGAAACGCGTCGGATGGGAACTAAACAATCAAGTCTTCAGCAGCCATCTAACAGCGAGGCTTGTACTGCCAGAAGCGGGATTCAGCGTTGTGTGCCCTCTCGAAAGCTCAAGAGCTCTTGCTGCAAAACCATATCTCACATGACTGCCCTGGTCGTGGGGAGGGGCACCAGTTTCTCCCAGGACTGCAAAGTCATGTGAGAGACGGCTTTGGGAAAGAACTTTATTCGCCATCGAGCACGCTGAATCCAGGGGGATTAAGCTTGGCTGCAGAACTCTTTTCTCCTACTCCAGGACATTAACAAGCGCTAAATGAACATTTGAGGGACAGAGCCTACTACAGGTATTTACTTACTTTGTGCAACACGGACTTCGTGGACCAGCATGCCTGTTGGTTTCATGAAGCCACACCCACTCAGGGCGTTTTCTGTTCGACTATTAAATGAACGAATCCTGCACAGAGTCGTCTCTCCCTCATTTGAAGCCTTTCCATGATTACGAGGCGTCCCAAGCCTCGAAACGCGTCGGATGGGAACTAAACAATCAAGTCTTCAGCAGCCATCTAACAGCGAGGCTTGCACTGCCAGAAGCGGGATTCAGCGTTGTGTGCCCTCTCGAAAGCTCAAGGGCTCTTGCTGCAAAACCATATCTCACACGACTGCCCTGGTCGTGGGGAGGGGCACCAGTTTCTCCCAGGACTGCAAAGTCATATGAGAGACGGCTTTGGGAAAGAACTTTCTTCGCCATCGAGCACGCTGAATCCAGGGGGATTAGGCTTGGCTGCAGAACTCTTTTCTCCTACTCAAGGACATTAACAAGCGCTAAATGAACATTTGAGGGACAGAGCCTACTACAGGTATTTACTTACTTTGTGCAACACGGACTTCGTGGACCAGCATGCCTGTTGGTTTCATGAAGCCACACCCACTCAGGGCGTTTTCTGTTCGACTACTAAATGAACGAATCCTGCACAGAGTCGTCTCTCCCTCATTTGAAGCCTTTCCATGATTACGAGGCGTCCCAAGCCTCGAAACGCGTCGGATGGGAACTAAACAATCAAGTCTTCAGCAGCCATCTAACAGCGAGGCTTGCACTGCCAGAAGCGGGATTCAGCGTTGTGTGCCCTCTCGAAAGCTCAAGGGCTCTTGCTGCAAAACCATATCTCACACGACTGCCCTGGTCGTGGGGAGGGGCACCAGTTTCTCCCAGGACTGCAAAGTCATATGAGAGACGGCTTTGGGAAAGAACTTTCTTTGCCATCGAGCACGCTGAATCTAGGGGGATTAGGCTTGGCTGCAGAACTCTTTTCTCCTACTCAAGGACATTAACAAGCGCTAAATGAACATTTGAGGGACAGAGCCTACTACAGGTATTTACTTACTTTGTGCAACACGGACTTCGTGGACCAGCATGCCTGTTGGTTTCATGAAGCCACACCCACTCAGGGCGTTTTCTGTTCGACTATTAAATGAACGAATCCTGCACAGAGTCGTCTCTCCCTCATTTGATGCCTTTCCATGATTACGAGGCGTCCCAAGCCTCGAAACGCGTCGGATGGGAACTAAACAATCAAGTCTTCAGCAGCCATCTAACAGCGAGGCTTGCACTGCCAGAAGCGGGATTCAGCGTTGTGTGCCCTCTCGAAAGCTCAAGGGCTCTTGCTGCAAAACCATATCTCACACGACTGCCCTGGTCGTGGGGAGGGGCACCAGTTTCTCCCAGGACTGCAAAGTCATATGAGAGACGGCTTTGGGAAAGAACTTTCTTCGCCATCGAGCACGCTGAATCCAGGGGGATTAAGCTTGGCTGCAGAACTCTTTTCTCCTACTCAAGGACATTAACAAGCGCTAAATGAACATTTGAGGGACAGAGCCTACTACAGGTATTTACTTACTTTGTGCAACACGGACTTCGTGGACCAGCATGCCTGTTGGTTTCATTAGCCACACCCACTCAGGGCGTTTTCTGTTCGACTATTAAATGAACAAATCCTGCACAGAGTCGTCTCTCCCTCATTTGAAGCCTTTCCATGATTACGAGGCGTCCCAAGCCTCGAAACGCGTCGGATGGGAACTAAACAATCAAGTCTTCAGCAGCCATCTAACAGCGAGGCTTGCACTGCCAGAAGCGGGATTCAGCGTTGTGTGCCCTCTCGAAAGCTCAAGGGCTCTTGCTGCAAAACCATATCTCACACGACTGCCCTGGTCGTGGGGAGGGGCACCAATTTCTCCCAGGACTGCAAAGTCATATGAGAGACGGCTTTGGGAAAGAACTTTCTTCGCCATCGAGCACGCTGAATCCAGGGGGATTAGGCTTGGCTGCAGAACTCTTTTCTCCTACTCAAGGACATTAACAAGCGCTAAATGAACATTTGAGGGACAGAGCCTACTACAGGTATTTACTTACTTTGTGCAACACGGACTTCGTGGACCAGCATGCCTGTTGGTTTCATGAAGCCACACCCACTCAGGGCGTTTTCTGTTCGACTTTTAAATGAACGAATCCTGCACAGAGTCGTCTCTCCCTCATTTGAAGCCTTTCCATGATTACGAGGCGTCCCAAGCCTCGAAACGCGTCGGATGGGAACTAAACAATCAAGTCTTCAGCAGCCATCTAACAGCGAGGCTTGCACTGCCAGAAGCGGGATTCAGCGTTGTGTGCCCTCTCGAAAGCTCAAGGGCTCTTGCTGCAAAACCATATCTCACACGACTGCCCTGGTCGTGGGGAGGGGCACCAGTTTCTCCCAGGACTGCAAAGTCATATGAGAGACGGCTTTGGGAAAGAACTTTCTTCGCCATCGAGCACGCTGAATCCAGGGGGATTAGGCTTGGCTGCAGAACTCTTTTCTCCTACTCAAGGACATTAACAAGCGCTAAATGAACATTTGAGGGACAGAGCCTACTACAGGTATTTACTTACTTTGTGCAACACGGACTTCGTGGACCAGCATGCCTGTTGGTTTCATGAAGCCACACCCACTCAGGGCGTTTTCTGTTCGACTATTAAATGAACGAATCCTGCACAGAGTCGTCTCTCCCTCATTTGAAGCCTTTCCATGATTACGAGGCGTCCCAAGCCTCGAAACGCGTCGGATGGAAACTAAACAATCAAGTCTTCAGCAGCCATCTAACAGCGAGGCTTGCACTGCCAGAAGCGGGATTCAGCGTTGTGTGCCCTCTCGAAAGCTCAAGGGCTCTTGCTGCAAAACCATATCTCACACGACTGCCCTGGTCGTGGGGAGGGGCACCAGTTTCTCCCAGGACTGCAAAGTCATATTAGAGACGGCTTTGGGAAAGAACTTTCTTCGCCATCGAGCACGCTGAATCCAGCGGGATTAGGCTTGGCTGCAGAACTCTTTTCTCCTACTCAAGGACATTAACAAGCACTAAATGAACATTTGAGGGACAGAGCCTACTACAGGTATTTACTTACTTTGTGCAACACGGACTTCGTGGACCAGCATGCCTGTTGGTTTCATGAAGCCACACCCACTCAGGGCGTTTTCTGTTCGACTATTAAATGAACGAATCCTGCACAGAGTCGTCTCTCCCTCATTTGAAGCCTTTCCATGATTACGAGGCACCCCAAGCATCGAAACGCGTCGGATGGGAACTAAACAATCAAGTCTTCAGCAGCCATCTAACAGCGAGGCTTGCACTGCCAGAAGCGGGATTCAGCGTTGTGTGCCCTCTCGAAAGCTCAAGGGCTCTTGCTGCAAAAAAAAAAAAAATATATATATATATATATGATTGAAAGGGCTCCCAAACAGAGTTTCTTCCTCCCAGGAACCACACAAATGACTCGCACACCAGGGTCCGTGTTGAAATTGCGTTTATTGGCGACGCGTTTTGACCAAACGGTCTTTATGTGTATATATATGTGAATATATATGTGTGTGTATATATATATATATATATATATATATATATATATCTATATATATATATATCTTTTCACTCGTTTCCTCACGGTGACGCGCCCACCATCCAGAGCCCATCAAAAGGAAGAAAACGGAAGACCCAGAGTGCAGGTGAGTTTTTTAATCTTCAGCACACCACGCCAGCATAACGTTTCGGCCTTCACAGAGGCCTTGGTCACATGGCGCACCGAGAGAGTTGAGCAAAATTTATAAAACAAAAGGTTAGGTGAAATTTTCACCATCAATGCCAAGTTTCAAACTCTACATACCACCAAAATTCACCAGTTTTAGTTATCTCAAGTAACTATACCTTGTACCCTAAAGTAACCATTACACTTGCCGCAACATTACAGTTTTCTCATCAATAACTTCTTTGCAAATGTTACAGTAATATTATCATTGATGTCATTGAAGATGTCATGAGTGATGTAATATGTGGAGTAATCAGCAGCGCACGGCAATGGCTTTTATTATAGGTACCTGAGGTCATGAATTCTTGTTACTTGAGATTACATTAATAGAGTTAATAGTGTTACATTGTTATTTTGTTACTGAATATTTCATCTAACTATAACGTTACTTTAACCTTTGGTTTTTTTCTGTGAATTTCTAAGGTTTCTTTTAAACCTAAAGTAATATTTTACTACCATATGTAAAGTCAACATTTGTGCACAGTGGCCGAACTCATGCTGCGCACAGCTTTTGGCCATGCATGGTAGGAGGGTTGGCCACAGGGCTTCTGTAGGAAGCCAACCACATGCTGAGCAGAGCCTTTGGGCCCGTCCCCCAAGGCTCAATTGTAATTAAAAAAGGGGAGGAGGCACCCCTTCCGAAGCCTTATTAGGCCTGGGGACCCAAAACTCAGGGCTGCATGTTCTTATAAAGGTGAGGGGGCCATGCGCCCCCCTCCCTAAGCCTATTTTATCCCCAGAGACCTCAACCCTGGGGCATTTCTACTTTATAAGTGGGTTCCTCGGTACCCACCTGGGACACCCATCAAGTACCAATTTGGCTGATGGGGGAACCCCAAGGCCAAGTGGCCCCAGCCGCCTCCCCCCATGATGCGGGAGCCAGCATCACTCCCGCCTGGAGGGACCATGTGTATTTTGCTTTGTTGCCTCCAGACGGTAGCAATATCTGTTTGTTTCTCTGCCCATACCCCACAGAACATAAGTCATAAGCCCGCTGGGAACAGACTTTTATGTTTGCTCCCATTTGGTGGGAGATGTAAAGATTCTCGCACCAGACAGGAACACATTAATTTCCCTAACTGTGGTAGTGTGGGCAGGGAAACTGCTGTGTCCCAAAGGGTAAGCTCCCCATGCTCAGGCAATGAGCTTGCCCCAGGGTATGGGGTTTGCCGCAGAGACAGCCCTGGGGGATGTGTTCTCAGGGACCTTTTTATTTACATTTACATTTTATTTACATTTCAGCCCTGTGGAATGATGTCCTAGGGGCCTAATTAAGTTCAGGAAGGGGGCTGTGCACGCCTCCCTGTATATTATTAACTTTGTCCCCGAGGGTAGGATCCTCATGATCTAATTAGGCTCCAGGAGGGAGGCTGCATGTCCTCTCCCTTTTTTAGGTTTCGACTGCAAAAAAGCTTCGCAAGCAGCTTTTGCGCAGGAGAAATCTAATGAGTACAGTATGTTGCTCGGGAATCCGCCCTCTGTTCCATTGGCTAGCTCCATAAATGGAGGCTAGCCATTGGAACAGAGAGGCGTCCGTCATGGCCGGACCAGATTCGGGGGCGTTCCCGAGAATTTTTGGCTTTTGGCTACGTCATGCTACGTCAGCCAAAAGCCGGGAACGCCCCCGAATCTGGTCCGGCCGGGCCGCAAGCAAGCCGGAAGTCCCGCCGCCGCTTGTTCTATGCCAGGGGAAAAGTGCCCGGGAGAAAGGAGTGCGGCCGCCAGCGAGGCCCCGGTGCAGGAGAGCCCCGCCCGCGGCACCCGAGAAGAGAGCCCAGGCCCCGGCAGAGGAAGGACACCGCAAGCGCCCCCGCCGCCTCCTGGGAGCAGTCCGGTGAGTTTTGAAGTTCTCCGTGTCCCTCCTCCCGCCGTCCCCCCTCCCGCTCTCCCCCCTCTCGCTCTCCGTGTGGTCCTGCCTTCCTCCCGGAGCCTGGTAATGAAAGCCTATGAGGTTGTGAAATGAGGCCCATGAATCTGCTACGATATCATGTGAATCTGTCCGGGTGAACTAGCAGAGAACAAGCTGCTCGCATGTACAGACGGAGGACGCCAGGTGGCCTTTATGCAGATGGCGTTTTAATGAAATGTGCAAAATTATATTTGTGCGTGCCCTGAGTTATGTCGGACCGCAATGAAGCGCAGCCTGTGGGACAGGCAGCCGTGAGCGCTCGGGTGCAGTGTACTTGGTAACGCATTTGCATTTGCTTATGGCCCAAAGCGCTAACCTTCTGCAGAGCAGCTCTCTGTGGCCGTGGCTGTGCTTAAATTACTGCCGTCATTATAGACTCTGTTGGTGGTACATACGACATCGGATGGATCCTGTGTTTATCGTTCCTGCTGCTCTTTCGGGTATAAAACGAGCACTGGTCTGGCTTTACCGTGCGAACGTCGGTTTGGACAGATGTACACAGACTATTGTGGAGTCTCTGTCTGCAACTTACTTCGTTCTGTGCCTCGTACCTCTGTGCTCTTTGTTTTAATCATTTCCCAAGTTTGCAGTGCTGCACATGTATTTGAAAACGTTGAGAAATCCACACCTATTAGCTTTACCAGTGCTTGTTGCCTGTCCGTGCGCACGTTCTGTCAGGGATTCCTGGAGTGCTTTAGTTCCCCATCTAAGAATGAAGTAAGCAACGCGAGGTGTTAACATGGAAAAGATGCTGCTCAGAGTGACGTGCCATTCCATCCTCCAATCCCAGCGCGGTGCTTCTTTCTGTCAGTACAGCCCGGAATCACCACCTCCGAAGCGCTAATACCTCCTGCGTGTAAAAGCAGCACCACTAGAACTAGAGTGACATACACAGAAGCGAGGATGAATACAACTGGACTTCAACAATAAGAAGCATAGACAAAGCCAGTAGGCCTCACTATTTTAAGAATGTCCACCATTTATAGAAACCGTTACTAACATTCTGCCAATACAGGCATTTCATTGTTTTTGTGAGTGCTAGAGTGCTTGCTTGCCTCATTAAAATAGGTTTGCTTTATTAAGCGAATTTGTACTATGCACCTCTATTTATATTACAAAAGTGTGTTTCCTACTTGGTGTGCTTCAGTAGTGATGGGTGTGAGTGTTGCCGGTAGTGTTATTACTAATCTGTGTGGGGTGTGAAGGTAATGTGTGACTGCTAATGTGTAAAAGTACTCCTGGTAGCGTGTGGATGCTAGCCGGTGAGGGGAGTGAATATGCTTCCAGTTGTGTGTGACTGCTAGTCTGTGGTGGATGGGGGGGCTTTTAGTTGCATGTGACTACAACATTCGGAGAGTTGTTAGCCTTGCTGGTAGTGTGCTGTGCTAGTCTGTGAGGGGTGTGACTGCTACTCTCGGAGGGCTGTTAGCGCTGCTGGTAGTGTGTGGTGCTAGTCTGTGAGGGGTGTGAGTGCTTGTGATAGTGTGACTGCTACTCTCGGAGGGCTGTTAGCGCTGCTGGTAGTGTGTAGTGCTAGTCTGTGAGGGGTGTGAGTGCTTGTGATAGTGTGACTGCTACGCTCGGAGGGCTGTTAGCGCTGCTGGTAGTGTGTGGTGCTAGTCTGTGAGGGGTGTGAGTGCTTGTGATAGTGTGACTGCTACTCTCGGAGGGTGGTTTGCGCTTCTGGTAGTGTGTGGTGCTAGTCTGTGAGGGGTGTGAGTGCTTGTGATAGTGTGACTGCTACTCTCGGAGGGTAAGCGCTGCTGGTACTGTGTGGTGCTAGTCTGTGAGGGGTGTGAGTGCTTGTGATAGTGTGACTGCTACTCTCGGAGGGTTATTAGCGCTGCTGGTAGTGTGTGGTGCTAGTCTGTGAGGGGTGTGACTGCTACTCTCGGAGGGTTGTTAGCGCTGCTGGTAGTGTGTGGTGCTTGCCTGTGAGTGCTTGTGATATTGTGACTGCTACTCTGTTAGACTTTTAGTAGAGTAGGGTTGCTGGTCTTTGAGAGGTGGGAAAGTGCTATTGGTAGAGTAGAGAGAGTGCAGAGTAGAGAGAGTGCAGAGTAGAGAGAGTGCAGAGTAGAGAGAGTGCAGAGTAGAGAGAGTGCAGAGTGACTACGGAGTGCTAGGGACTGCAGAGTGACTAGGGAGTGCTAGGGAGTGCAGAGTGACTAGGGAGTGCTAGGGAGTGCAGAGTGACTAGGGAGTGCAGAGTGACTAGGGAGTGCTAGGGAGTGCAGAGTGACTGCAAAGTGACTGCTAGAGATTAAGCTAATGGCAATGTAAATGACAATGCCATTTATTTATCTGTTTTCAAAACCAACACATAAATACAAATTTTGTCATTTACAATGCCAATAGCTCAAACTTTTCCAAAGGCGAAACCATTGCATTGTAAATGCTTGTTATTTTAAGGCAGTCCATGGAGATGGGCTACCCTGGGCCTCTCAGAGGCTTTGGGAGGGAGGCCATGCTCCCCTGCCCCAACATTATAAAGTTTATGTTGCCCCTGCACCCCCACCGTGGAAAGATGCCCCGGAGCCTGCGCTTTAAAAAGAAATCCTTTGCTGTGGATTAATTTGTCGCAAATTATTTTTTTAATGCTTCACTCCCGGCGGGGACTTCAACCCTGCTTGCAATTTTTTTCTTTGCTGTTTTCATTCAAATGTGGTTTCTCTGCAGTTCCACCTTGTAAAGTTATCTGATGAAGGTGCTTGAGCAATAATCACATTGTCAAAATTACAGACACACAAGGTCACTGGAGACCTTTGCTCTGTGTACTTTACACAGCTGTAGTGTAGGAGAAACATTATACATTTGCCCAACAAGGTAGCACTTACTAATTAGCCAGGAGAAAAGTTCTCCAGTTGGGTAGAGGTGTTGCACAAAATGATGGCGTCTTCTTGGATAAATAGACAGGGCAGGATTCATCCTGGCACGATGCTCATTTAACAGAAATAAAACCTCAACGAGAAGCACTTACAGACATGAACAGAGCAATTGCTCAAAATGAAAGTTGACTTCTGTAGAGTACTACTCATCCTAACTTTGTATGCATGGCCAGGCAAAGTAAGTGTGCTTTCTTTGCATTTCCACAGAAAAGTTATCTGTAATCTGTGGTGGAGTTGTTTGCATCCTCGCTTTTCTTGAGCGCAATATCTTACGTAGTCTCTGTGATGAGGGGGCTCTTTCTTGTCATGTGCTACTGAGACCAGAGATCGTGTTCTAAACTTTTAAAAACTAGAAGTATGTAAACCTGGCTAAAAAACCCTGCCGGTTTGGTCCCACCCCATATACATTATCGGTATGTAGCATCCTACTATCCTTTTCCCAGGATGATGGACAGCTAACTAAAAGGCCCCCAAGTAAATTTTCGGCCAATTTTGGAGACGGTGTCTTGATGCCTGAGAATATGATTGCATCTCTACTAAACAAAGAAGTACTTACTTCTGTAAATTATAAATCATCCTAGTATGTTTTCTCTGCATTTCCACTTTGTAAAGTTATTTGTTGGAGATGCAACTCAGAGAACCAGAAAACCACTCACACACCCATCAAGCTACTCCCACATCCACTCAGAGACCAGGAAAACCACTCACACACCCACTTACACACTCATACAGCCTCTCACATACCCACTCAGAGACCTGGAGATGCATTCACATACCCACTCACAGACCCAAAGGGGCACTCAAACACCACCTACTCACACATTCACACACCAATACAGCCACTCACACACCCACTCAGAAACCCAGAAAAATCACTCACACACCCACTCACAGACTCACACAGCCAGTGATACATGCACTGACACACAACCACCACACACTCAAACACCCACTTTTTCACCCACGCGCGCACTCGCACACCCAGGGTACATGGACATTTTTGAGTTGGAAATAGCACTGAAAACATAGAAATTCACTGAAAAAGCCAAGGGTACAGGGACATTATAGTTACAAAATAGCATTAAAAACTTAGAAGTTCACTGAAAAAAGGTTACAGGCACGTTATAGTTAGGAAATAGTATAACAAACTAGGTCCTAACTGAAGCAGGGTCTAGTTTTGACCATATAGTGCCCCAGGCCCATTCTGTCCACATCTGAAGCAAAAGAGTCTAAATTGTCCCTGCCAGCCCACAGACAGGGTTGTGTTAAAATTGTCTACACTGCATTGAGCATCTCGGAGGCAGTAGGCCCCTTGCCCCCCTGTATACTCAGATGTAAATCTTTCTGAACATCAAGATGTAGCAATAACAGGATGTGTCTGTCGTTTAAGAAGATCATAAACAACTTACAAAATTGCATGATTTATTTTTTCATCCAGGAAGGTGTCTCTGAAACTTGTTATCTTCTAGATTACACAATGCTATTTTTGATTATTATTGTGCCTTGAAATGTAATGCCTAAAATTGTTCTTTAATAAAGTGCCACTCTGACTCAGGTCTGACCCAGTTCCTGCATTTCACACGTGCGTTTCCTTATTATAGATAGAGCACCCTTGCACCCCGGCTCAAATTAAGCTGGTGTAGTGCACCCTAAAAAACGACCCTTTCACAAACTATCAATCAATCAATCAGCTTTGTGGAGTGCAACTGAATCATCAGTGAAGGTCTCGAGGCACTGTAAGAGTATCTGTCATTTCTCATATTGGTTGAACATCAAGGTCTTGAGGTCCTTCCTGAACTACTGGATCGATGGAGATGGTCTGAGGTGTAGGGAAGGTTGTTCCAGGTCTTAGCCGCTAGGTGGGAGAAGGACCGGCCTCCACTCTTGGCCTGGCAGATGCAACGTGTGTTTGCTAGGAAGAGGGATTCAGAGTGGAGTTTCCTTGTGGGTAGGTGGATTCGGGTGATGAGGTATGCTACTCCTTAGTTGTGCAGTGCCTTGTAAGCGTGGATGAGCAGGTTGAACTTGACACAGCTACAGCCCAAACTGCTGAACGGAATAACACCACATTTTGCAGGAAGGTAGATGTTGGTTGAAGGAAGTGCCTTTTGTTATTTGGTTTAAATCCATTCAGTAGTTGCTGAGAAATGTAAAGAAATGTCCACTTGTATGTAGAGAGACGCAGTGGTTCTGCGAGCCCTCCCAATCTCGAGCTAAAAGCTGGTTGGCGGCCAACACTTCAAACCAGGAAGTGTTGGCAGCCATCTAGTGACTCAGTTCAACTGAGTCACAAGAAAAAACATTTAACAAAACAAAGAGGGGACAGGTTACAAACATCCTTACCCCCGAGGACTCTTGGGGGGGGGTGTCCCACAGGGACCCCCCTCGCCAGAGGCAGAAAAGCTATTTCTTTTACATTTTCAGCATGAGTCCCGCTGGATACGTGACTCCTGCTGATTTTTTTTTTAAACAAAGCCAAGTCTCCTGCGCTTCATTAAATATAGGCCCCTGTGTGGGCTACGTCCCGGGGGCAAGTCTTTATAGTAATGCAGAGGGTGCCCATGTGACCCAGGGGTCAGCGGCCAAAAAGCCAGGCAACTCACCGGAGGCCACGCTCCCTTTCTCCACCACCCTGCAAACACACCTCCTGGTGCACTGCTGGTTTGGGGTTGAAGTCCCCTTGGCTACTGAGGTTCCTTAGGGGTCAACAAGACCTCCTGTTACCTCCAAAAAGCCACATGCAGTGGGATTGCTGAGAGGTGGTCGGAGGCTACCGCACCTTTCTCCACTAGAAATGCACCTCTATGCACACTGCTGGTGGGGGAATTAGGGCCCCCTGCCTCCTATGACTAAAGTGGACTTCTTTCCCCAAGCAGCAGTGCACCAGGAGGCGCCTTTGCAGAGTGGTGGAGGCATGGGCCCTGAGGACCTCTCAGCAATCCAGCTATGTGGGTCTTACTTTTTTGCCTTTTGGTCTCTTGCTGTAATCATCAAGTCAATTTGGGTTCTTAGCAAAAAAGTAGCTTTATTTCATGTATGTTTTTATCTCTGTTTAAATGTTTGCACCAAATCATGAAGTGAAGAAAACTGAAACAGTATTTATGTCTCACTTTGGTTGATAATGTTAATTTTTAAAGTGAACTACCTCATCATTTAGGGTTCCCTGTTGCAGTTTGCAATCTTTGAGAATGCTAAGTGGCCCTGCTCTATCATTAAGTTCTGATAGCTATGACATGAAAATTTCTTTGTTGGGCACATCCGCACAGTAGAGGTTTATTGTGGTAGTGGTTGGTATCGAATTTCTTAAGTCTTGAGCAAAGGGCTGAAGTTCATTAATATTAAGCTATGATACTTTTGTTCTGGCATTTGCTTATACACTGCTGCCAAATGCCTTTGCCTCTGTATGACCATGCCACCAATTAATCTGAGATTTATTTTATTTTATTTATTTTGAAAGTTTTATAGAGAGCGAACAAGACCCTTGCGGATATCAGAGCGCTTTACAATAAGTAAGGTTAACTATACAACAAATAAATGAAGGTAAAACACGTATACATAACATCTTGTGCAAAGTACAGCAATAGGGTACAAAACAGAACAGTCCCATTGAATCAGGAGAAGGGCAGATATAGTGACTAGGTTGTCTAGTTGGACCCTTGTCATTGTAAGTATCACTAATGAGGGTACGATTGTTCTTAGAGTTTCTTTAGTCTATGCTCAGGTTAATTTTGCCATGAAAATCGATTTTACTTCCTTTTTGAAAGATGCAGTGGAAGAATTCAGTTTGGTTTCTGGGGGTAGTGCATTCCACATCCCGGATGGCATCCTTGAGAAGGTTTGTTTATATGTTTTCTTCTTGTTGAATCTTTGCGGTTTCAATAGTAGGTTTTCCGCGCTTCTTGAAGATCTTATCCCCCCAGAGATCGTCAGTTTCTGTGCCAGATAGCTGGGTGCATTGTGATCAGGGCCAGACTGGCTACCGGGCATTTTGGCATTCTGCAGAGCTGGGGGCTGATTTCGTTGATGGGGACCTGCGTGTGCAAAACGAAATTCATTTTGCATTGTTGTTTTCGAAGCACACGCAGGTCTCCATCTACAAAATTAGCCACCACCGCAGTGACATCAGCCCCCAGCTCTGCAGAAAGCCAAAATGCCCGGTAGCCAGTCTGGCTCTGATTGTGATGCATGGCTTTATGCGTCATGCACGCTATCTTCAAGTGAATTCTGGCTTCAAGTGGTAGCCAATTTAAGGATTTAAAGTCTGGGGAGATGTGGGAACTTCTTTTCGAATCAGTGATGAGTCTCACTGCATCATTTATTGAGGCTCTCAGAGGTGCTGTTGTAGCTTTTGGAAGGCCACACAGAGAGACACTTCCGAACTCCACACAATGGGATAACTAGAGCTTATACTGCCAGCTTGAAGTCATTGACTGGCAGAAAGGGTTTCAACTTCCTCAGTGTGTTTATCTGGAAGCTTGCTCCCTTTATTGTGTTGCTAATGTGTTTCTGCATATTGAGGCTGCTGTCAAGAGTTATTCCCAATGATTTTGCTGAGTCCACAATGGTTGGTTGAACGTTGAGTGCAGTAGGATGTTTGATCCAGTCTTGCATTATGTCTTGTGTTAAGCAATTTGGGGCCCGATGTAGGTAAAATTGATTTACCGATTTTCAATTACCGGATTTTACTGATTCGGTAATTGAAAATCAGTAAATCAATGTGGTGGACATGTAGGTATTTCCAGATGTGTAAATACCGAATCTGTCACATTCGGTATTTACCGATTCTGTAAATACAGAATCAGTATTTACCATTGATTCCTATGGGCTTCAAAGCCCATAGGAATCAATGGGAAATACCGATTCTGTATTTACAGAATCGGTAAATACCGAATTTTGCAAGGGTGCAGGGGGTGTCACTTTGACACCCTCTGGCACCCCACAAATAGGCATGTGCGCCATGTGGCACACAGATAGGGGTGGGCGGAAAATCCGTTCCGCTCGCGGATTTTGCGGATTTTCGGGAAATCCGCAATCCGCGAGATTTGCGAATCTCCCGCAAAATCCGCAAATCCGCGAGCAGCGGATTTTGCTCGCACTGCTCGCACTGTTCGCGTGAGTTCGCGTGAGTTCGCGCCCCGCGAATAAGTGCAAAATTGCAGAAATACGATCCTAGCAAAACTGAAAGTAACTACTTACCAGGTTCAAAAGTTCAGGCTCATCATTAGTAGCCATTTCCTGTAGTGCTTCCTGAGGGGCCCCTCCAGAGTTCAGTTGCCAGTTGAAACTATTATGTGACCCTGCTCTGAACCTCAGAATAGTTACACATATGCCACAAAGGTCCTGAATTACAGCTAAGGGAGACAAGCAGGAGCCAGGCTGGAAGTTAAAATCCATTAATCAGCCCCTAATTCATTATTGTCAGTTGGGGCAGGGCAGGTGTTGTAACTAATTTTGCAACAATGAAAGCACTTAGCAAGTGCAAAAGATCACTAATCAGGGCGCACTAAGGAAGCAGGTGCCAGCTAAAAAAATATTCTGTGACACATTAATCAGCCCCAAATTAATTCAGGTCACTTGAGGCAGGGAAGGTGTGCTTTGCTTTGCCGAAAATAATGTACACTGGACAACCAGAGGGTGTGGTGATGAAACAGAGGGTGGCATGGGTGGGCCAGAGGGTGGCATGAGTAGTCAGAGAGTGGCAGTGGTGACAGAGAGTGGCAGTGATGAAGAAGAGTGTCCCAAACAGGCTGGACACGTAGAAACAACAAGTTCGCGAAACTTGCGACCCGACAGGTAAGTTCGCAATTTGCGAAAGTGTACAAAACCCTCGCGAACTGGCAGAAACACGGGCGAACACAAAAAAAAAAAATCCGCAAATTCGCGGGAATTTGCGGATTTTGCGGATTGCGAATCCGCAAATCCGCAAAATTCGCGAACGCGAGATCCGCAAAATTCGCTCATGCCTGCACACAGACATGCCCTAAGGGCATGTCTGTCTGTCACATGGCTAGGTGTGCATGCACACATGTGCATGCACACCTGAAATCGGTATTTTACCACACAATAGGATTGTGTGGTAAAATACCGATTTTGTTGGGCCTTTGGGACTCAGAAGAGTCCCACCTACATCTGAGATTTACCGAATCGGTAAAAATACCGATTTGGTATTTTACAGAATCTGTAACTTAACGAATCGGTAAAGTTACCGATTCTGTAAAATTGTGCCCCTACATGCCAAATCATGTATACCGGTCGGTAACGGCCGAAAATACCGATTTTCATCCGTTACCGACCGACCTACATCTGGCCCTTAATGTCTTCTAGGGTGTGGATCTTTAAGGTATAGTTGTGTGTCGTCTGTGTACATATGATATTGCACGTTAGATGCATGTAGCATTTTGGCGAGTGGTTCCATGAAAAGATTAAACAATGTCGGGATAGTGAGGACCCTTGTGGGACTCCCAACGTTACTGGTACGGGTTTGGACAGGGTGTTGTTGACCTTGAATTTTTGAGTCTAGTCTTGGAGAAAAGAGGTAAACCAGTTTAGGACTGACCCTGATAGACCCATTCTATGTTTTAGAAGATCTATCAAGTTCTCATGTTTGACCATATCAAAGGCTGAGGAGAGGTCTAGCACGATGAGTAGGCATGTTCCGTTCTGATCAAGGATTTGTAGCGCTTCACCAATTATGTGTGTCATGGCTGATTCAGTGCTGTGACCTGCTCGGAAGCCTGATTGGTGTTTGTTAAGACGGTCAAAGTGATCAATATGCTTTGTCAGTTGGTGGTGTACACATGTTTCCAATAGTTTGGCCAAGGTAGGAAGTAGGGGAATTGTTGTTTAGGTCCGTAGGGTCAGCTGTGGGTTTCTATAGAATGGGTGATACCTGTCCGACTTTGAGGGTGTCTGGGATGCAACCATGTTGAAGTGAGCTGTTAATGATCTTGGTCCAGAGTGGTAGAAGCAATGGAGTTAAGTCTTTAACAGCGTTTGCTGGAGAGGATCGGTGAGGTGATTGGCAGGCTTCAGGGCACTAAGAATCTTGCATATAGCTTCTTCAGTGTAAGAAGCTGCGTCGTTTTTTAGGACAAACTTTGAAGGGATTTGGTGTGGCGCAATTGGGTGTGATGGGGAGGTTTTCGTATGAGGACCCGAGTGTAAGATTAGATCATTGAGGAGATCCTTCTTGATGTTGTCAGTCTTCCGATTAAAGATGGTAGAACATTCTTCACAGTTGGGTTGCGGGCAGGCTATGTCTTGTGGCCTTTGAGGTGCATCCTTAGATTGGGTTTTTATTAATTCAATAACTTTTTTGGGACAATTCCTAGCTTGGACTAGTTGGTGGCTGAAGAAGTCTGCTTTAGTGCGATGGTTCTTTCTATAATATGCATTTCTATTTTTCTTAGTATCTTGAGGTGGTTGGCGGATGAGACTGATCTCCAATTGCATTCAGAAGTTCTGAGAGACCGTCTATCCTAGTAAAGTAGACCATTGTACCAGGGCTTAGAGCAGAGCTTCTAAACTGTGTGTCCTGACACAGTACTGTGTCTTCTGCAAGTGTTGGGTGTGTTGCGGGATGACACCACCGGTATTAAGGGCAATTAAGTGGCATTCCTTTGAAAGGGTGTCTCGGAGGGAGGAGGGAGACAGACAGAGGGTGGAGGGCAACAGAGGGAGGTAGACAGAGGGAGCGAGACAGACAGAGAGACAGAGGGAGGTAGACAGACAGGGAGAAAGAGGGAGACAGACAGAGGGAGACAAATGGAGGGGCACAGTTAGAAAGAGAGAAAGAGAGACAGAGTGAGTGAGAACCCCCCAAACTCCTCTTAGGTGTTTCGGGCTCGCTACGCTACGCTCGCTCACTACACTGCCTTACTGTGTCCCAAAATGATTCATCTCCAAAAATTGTGTCCCCAACATGAAAAGTTTGGAAAGCTGTGGCTTAGAGTCTTTAGTGGAAATACTCTTTAGTTGAAGGAGGGGCTACCTCATTTATTAACGAGGTCATGGAATTGAGGTAGTGGTTGGTGAGATCATGGACGTCGGAAGAACCTGCAGAGGGCAGAAGTAGGTTGTAGCTGGTTGGTACCTTGCCACTACTTGAGTTATCAGAATGGGCGGCTGCTAGATGGGTCAGACCCCATTATTGTTATTTGTACTGCGGAGCCCGATACAGCTAGTTTATTAAGATCGGGCGACCACTACATCAGTCGTTTTCTGGTCAACCGATCTTCTTGACACTTTGGAAAATCTGATATGAAAAATCAAGCAACTGACTACTTTGGATAGAAAACTGGACGTTTACATTTGATATGTGCCCTGACGAAGTTCATTCGAACGAAACACGTTGGCTGAGGTTTTTATCGGAATAAAAATAAAAGAAATTTTGAACACTACGTGAAGCTTTCGAGCTCTTTGTTTGGTGCACCGTCCTTATATGTATGAACTTTTGGATCTGCTTTGCAGAAGAGTATTGGTGCTGCATACTCTGGACGTACTGTGCACAATTTATGGACTTATACATCATACTCTGAAATGTTATGTGCATAACCATGGTCAGCCGTCTGTTTCTTTTTTAACTGTAGCTGGAAGAAGGTAATGTGCTAGGGTTTCGTTTTTTTAAGTCTCTTTTCCATACCTTTGGTCTTGTGGATTGAACCGAGTTAAGATTCACTGTTTCCTTGATAAAGAAAGTGATAATATGATAGTCTGACCAGTCACAAGGTTGGATCGACTCAAGCTGAGTGGCATCACTTTTGGAGATTATTATATCCAGGATTGAGCCTTTATTGTGTGCAGGGCTGTTGCAAATGTGGGTGAGGTGTAGAGCATCAAGGAAGTTTTTGAGACTATTGACCACTGCATCGTTATGGTCGTTCCAATGGAGATTGAAGTCGCCATGGAATATTTGGGTAATTTGCCGCCCGGTGTTCGTTGAGACCATATCCATGAGGTGTTCGGTGAAGATGAGGTTGCACCAGGTGGATGATAGATGATGTGTAGCACGCATAATGGTTTGCCATTGCTGTTGATATCGAGGCATATGTAGTCGCAAGAGGGGAACACAGGGGATATGGCTCTGTTTACAGCGATGTTGCTACGATGTATACAGGCGATACCTCCCCCTTTCTTATCAATTCTGTCCATTCTGATGATGTCGTAGTTTGGGGGTACTAGAATGTCGATGAGTGGAGTGGAGGTTTCCATTAGCCAGGTTTCGGTTAACATTATCAGGTCCAGTTCTTGTGAGATAATTAGGTCAACTATGTCCGCTGCATGTCTGGAGGCCGATCTACAATTTAGGAGTGTGCATTTAAGACTGGGTGTGATGAGGGATGAAGTGGGATCCTGAATGAGTAAGACTCTTCGTAGGTTGTTGTCGATGATTCCTCCATTGTTGTGTGTAGAGGACCTGTGAGGGTTGAGGGGGATAGAAGGGATGGTCATATGAGTGGGAGTTATGGAGTTCGTGAGAGAGGGTTCATAAGAGTGTAGTAGAGAGTAGATCGCTCTCCGAAAATGGATTGATGCTTCGCATTGGGCGGGTTGATATATTACGGGAGGGAACTGATTTCCAACTGTGTAGAGTAAGTTTCGAGGTGAGTGTTAGGTGGTTCGGGAGCTCGCTCAATTTAGACGGTCTTGAAGATCTAGTGCACCATGGGTGTCTCAATATCACCTCTTTAAAAGCTTGGAGTTCCTCTTAGATTTGGTGAAGTGTGGTCATAATCTCATCCAGTCTGGGGTCTGGAGCGGTTATGAATGGGGTTGACTGTTGTCTTGTGGATGTGGATGGCTGCGATGTGGTCTGGTTAGGTCTATAGTCAGGTGCAGGTATGAGTAGAGTTGAAGGTAATGTTACATATGTGGATTGATGAGTTATGGATGTAGCTGGCTGGTGTGTGGGAGGTGTAATTGGGAGCAGTGTGTGATCTGAGGATGGCATGTTTTCTAAGAGGTGATGGGGTGTCCTAATATGTACCAACAACTGACCTGGGGGGTTGGCTGGAATGGGGGGAGTACGTGATAGGAGTATCATTGTGCAGCAAAGCTGAGGAAGTAGGAGAGTTGGTTATGGAAGGGATGATGTTACCGGGGGGAGCTATGATCGTACACAGAGGGGGTTCAATATCTATAGGAGTTGCGTATGCTGTCTCAGTCGTGTTGGGTGGAGGTAAAGTGTGTTGGTTTGGTGAACTGATGTGAGGTGTGTTGGTGGGTGAAAGTAGCGTATGATTCTGATGCCAGTAGTGGACAGGGTAGTAGATGGGCGAGGCAGTCAGACGGGGTTGGAGATGTGACATCTTGTGTGCTGGTGGTGGGAGTAGCTTGGGTAGCAATTTGGGGTTTAGACACTTGTTCTTTAATAATGGAGAAGATGTTATTAGGAGATTTAAACTATGGTCTGTGGATTGAATGAGGATTGTTCCATTATTGTAGATGGTGATGGTTGCTGTCGCTTGGAAGACCTGGGAGGGGGAAATACAAATAACTAGACCATGCGTGGTTTTCCTAGTGGAGGAGATGGTAAATGAGGCTAGGAATGCTTTCCTCCATTGGGCTCTTCGTTTCGTGTAGAAAATGATATCAGTGGTAGTGTTAAAGATTAGACTGCAAACGTCAACATTATCGGCGCCATCTTGCCCCTTTCGAGCCCATTCGTGCGCGTAAGCGGCAGCCATTTTGAGCACCATGGCCTCCCTGCCCCTCGCTGATAGCCAGCGCGTCTCTCTCTCTCTCTCCTAACCTCGCAAGCATCCCCCGCACGCTGACAACCCCCGCTCTCTCATGCCTTGGGCCATAAACCCCTCTTCAGCGCAGCTTCACCACAGAATCCCATCCTGTTCCCAGCGCGACACCTCCCCTCATTCCTTTCATGGTCTCAGATCCTTTTGATGCAAACCCCCTTTCCCTGTGTCCCCGTTTGTCTTCCTTGTTCCCAGGCCGCCACCTGGCCCTGCGGATACTGTTTTATTACCCCGTACAGTAGGAAGCTTCCCCTCCCCATCAAAAGACCCTCGAGCCGATCAAAGCCCCCACCCTATGAGATCCGATCAACTCCACACATTCCGTGAATCGGCGGAATGCCCTGCTGCGCGACAATCATTACCTGTTGTGACCGGGGTGGGGAATTCAACTGTAAATGTATGTGGGAACGGGCCTGAAGGGGAGATTCCGAGGATGTTCTTTCAAATATCAAAGTGTTGCGAGAATGTGTTACGTGCAATAAAGGTCATAAACCCTAGTATAAGAGGCCAGGCCTCAGAGATGTGGTTAGAGCACCTCGTGACGATACTTGCTGTCTGAATTGATGTGTTCTCCTCCGGAGAGAATAAAATCCTCGTTTCCTGCCTTCCAGTCTCCAGCGCCTGCTTCTTCATTGATTAAATATTGGTGGGTCATAGAGGCGACACCGCCGGGCAACATAAAAGGGTCTTTGGTTACTGGTTGTCTTTGAACCCCTGTTAACAATTGGCGTCCCAAGCGTGGGGCCCATCAGCGACTCGTGGATCCAGTGGGAGAGGTCCTGACGACAGAGTGAACGACTGCAACGATCGGAAGGTACCCTGTCCGATAGACCCTCGTCTGACAGCCGATCATCCGAACTTCACTGGCTCCGAACAGACCTCTCTCGAGTGATCTGCGGTCCTGACTGGGAACCATCAGGAGTGCCACAAGGAGTACGAAGAGAAGAGGACGATCGGGCGCTGGATTCGGAAGACAAGAAACTGTCCATGCGGTCCGGGTAAGGTCGTGTAAACACGACGAATTGCGAAAGTGATTGATAATTGATGAGAAAATACTAGTATTACTTTTTGTTAATTTATTTGGAGATTCACTGTCTGCAAACGGAGAAACAACAGGCTCTCCCTTTATAAACAGTGAAGGATAGGTACGCATCCGTCGGACCTATCTTTCTCCCCCACTGAACAATTGCCCCTCCCCCATTGATTAACTGTTATAGATTGTTTTCTGGAGATTCTCTGTCTGCAAACAGGGAAGAATAGGTCCCCTCTTTGCAGATAGTGAAAGGGTAGGTGACGCGGACCTTTGCGAGCCTACTTATTCTCCCCATTGACCATATTGATTTTTTATTTTTGACCTAACATTGATTGCTCAAGATTGGTTCATGAGGTATTCACTGCCTGCAAACAACGTAGAATAGAAATATTCTGTCTAGTCTTTGCACGCAGTGATAAGATAGGTAGTGCTGACTATTATCCCCATTGTGATCCGTCATGCCTGTCTTCTCCCCACTGGTTAGTAGCCTGTTTAGCCCGGACCGCTTATTAGAGATGAACCATCCGGCTCCGCTGGAAGGCACCCCTAATAAGGACATGTTCATGAAGCATGGATTAATCGCTATAGCCTATAGCCAGCTGTGGCATAAATATACGAAAAAGGATCGAGAAAGTCAGTGGCCACTGATAGGATCCTTTGAAGACGATAAAATAAACGCACTAGAAACAGCCCTTGGTAAAAACAAGACGACGCCCACTATGCTTGACAGCTTCGGCATGTGGCGAAAAGAAGCCGAACAACGTAAAAAGAGAACTGAGAGTAGGTTGGGAAAAGAGCTGCGGAAAGCAGCCCACCTAGCGGCCCAGAAACTAGAGAAAGAGATAAAAGAAAGAGAGGATACCAAACAGAAACTAGAAATAGAAACGTCAAGCCAGTGTCTGGTTAGAACACCCTCCACGCTCTACCCTGAATTACACTCGAAACAGCGAACCAACGATGATCTGCTGCTAGGTCCTCCGATCATCCACATGCCCCCTCCATATGCCCCTTCCCAACCCTTAGCACAGCACCCACTACCCCCAGGTACAAGCGAGAGTAGCACCACGGCTTCAGCCCCCATGGCCTCTGTGCCGGCTGAACTCCTTGTATTAGATGCTACGCAAACGACAACGTTGGGCGACCCAGAGGCCCGAAGGGTTGGTCCTGCAAGAACATACAGACTAAGCAAAAATGAGCGAGCAGGGGTCGACAAGATAGCAAAGATACTGGTAGAGAAGAGGGAAGATGAAGAGTCCGTCACGGATGTGTTTAATTCTTATACAGGGAGTCACAGACGACACTTTACTGTACAACTGTGTTACCACGTCTTAAACGCATACGAGGACCGATATCAAGAAAAAGGTCCCCAGAGCCTAACGACTCTGTACCGGAAGGTCGATATCGGGGATGAGAGTGAGAGTGATGTGACGGACCTCCTTACGCGTACGCTTGAGGTTTTCCGCCACCTCACTGAACAAAAGCCGAAAATCGAATCCACAACATCCGTAGCAACCAAACCACAAACTGAACGATCTAACACCATGATGCCGATACGAGAGGCTGCCCCTTACTGGGTTCCTCCACGAGGTGAAGGGACTCACGATGACGCAAACAACAAAGATGCAAAGGGAAGGGTAGTGTACAATTGGGTCTACCAACCATGGGACCGGCAAGAGATTCTGACCTTCCGGAAATCTCTGCCCGACCTACGTAAAAACCCCACTGCCTTCTATACTGAGTTGGGTACAGCCCTAGGATCGACGATTATGACTCTGGCTGACATCGACTTGTTTTTCGGGTTATGTCTACCAGCTGATGTGTGGAAGCAAATCCGGAAAGTCGACCACTCTGAGCTGTTTGGACATAACTGGTCACAACTCGATGGCATAGACAGACAACGAGAACCCGGACAAAAGCCTTTGAAAGCCATTTTAGACCTCCCGGATAAAATCGTACAGAAATTAAAAACCCTGATCCCAGAAAAGAAAGTGGACTGGTCGATAGTAACGGCCTGTCGCCAGAAACCTCAGGAGGATGTATCGGAATACTTCTCCCGGTTTGAAACGGTGTTCTCCGATTACAGCGGCCAGGACTTGACCACTGCAACCGGACACCATCTGTTTGTCCAGAATTACGTTAAGGGTTTATCACCGGAGGTCTCGCAGAAACTGCAGGCCAGCGAAAGTAGTTGGGCAGCCTCCAAACCTACGGCTATCCTCCAGATGGCCCAATATTATGAACATCAGAAAAACGAAAACGATAGAACAACAGAGAGAAAGAAGAAAGACTTAAAGGAGAGGGTGATGATGGCTCAACTGCAAGGGGTGACTATGGGACGAGACCAATACCGGGGAAACCATCAGATGAACGTCCCTAAAACTGCATCTCCCAAGGACCGTATTTCGACTCCCCACATTGGACGTACAGACATTAGAGAGGACCAGTGTGCTTTCTGTAAAGGAACGGGCCACTGGAAATCTCAGTGCCCAGTTCTTTTGGAACTCATCAGAAATAGAGATCCTAGGGATACAGCAAGTGGACCAAGAAATAGGGGACCACAGCGAGGGCCCCCAAACGACGCAACTAATGATAGATCAGGTAGGCCAAACACATTTGACCGACCCCGACAGAACCAATGCCAGCAATCTGACTACGATGATGTTCATGACTTTGCATAGGACTGCCTAGGGCAAGGGAGGGATCCAGTCGAGCTCCATGTTGACCAGCAAGGCCCTTATGTCACTGCTAAGGTCTTGGGTACCAAGTCACCATTCCTGGTAGACACTGGCGCAACACGTAGTGCATTATCTAAACGACTGATTCCAAGGGCACCCTTGTCTGGCTCACTAATAACATCGACAGGTTTCGATGGAACGCCCTCCACTAACCCTTTGTCCGCCCCGATCCTCTTTGACTTAGAAAACAACACCACTGACACCACGTTTTTGCTTTCCTCCAATAGCCCTGACGCAATTATGGGACTCGACTTATTGAAACACTTCCGAGCAACGATTAGATGTTCCCAAGATGGAGTCCGAGTTTTCCTTTACGACAATCCCGTTCTGCTTAGACATTGCCCCCCCAGACACATGTTTTCCATCACCGACGCTGACACTTCCCTGCTTGACACTCTGCCTCCGTATCTGTGGGCCAAAACGGATTCGGATGAAGGGCGCATGATGATCGACCCAGTGCACATTACTGTTCGACCAGATGCAACACTCCCAAAACTTCCACAATATCGGATATCGCCCGAGGGCGAAAAGGCATTGGTAGAAATCATCCAATCACTGATAGACGCAGGAGTGGTAGAGGAAGTGGTTAGCAACGTTTGCAACAGCCCAATCTTGCCCATCATTAAGAAACAGGGAGAAGGAGATGAGAAAGCATACCGCTTCATCATTGACCTTCGAGAGATCAACAAAGTGGTGGTACCCCAGTACCCTGTGGTCTCGGACATTACCACCATCCTGACTTTGATTCCCTCCACTGCCACCACCTTCACTGTCATTGACCTCAAAAACGCATTCTTTTCCATCCCCATCCACCCAGACAGCCGATATCTCTTCGGTTTCACCCTAAAAGCCCGCTCATATAGGTTCTGCCGAGCACCCCAGGGCTACACAGAAAGCCCTAGCATCTACAGCCAGGCCCTCAAGAGACAACTGGATCAAGTCCAGTTACCCGATGGAGTGGTGTTAGTGCAATATGTCGATGACATCCTCTTGGCAGCCGACACCACTCCACTAGCTGTCACAGCCACCATTCAACTCCTGCACTTCCTTGCAGAAAATGGCCACAAGGTCTCTAAGAAGAAGTTGCAATTCTGCCAACCCCAGGTCACTTACCTAGGCCACCTTTTGTCCAAAGACGGAAGGAAACTGACTCCTGACCGGATCCAAACCATTCTCGACACCCCCATCCCTAGGACCCAGAAACAGGTCCGCTCCCTACTAGGCCTCACCTCCTTCTGCCAACAGTGGTTACCCAACTTTAGCCTCGTAGTAAAACCACTGCTTTCACTGCTAGCTAAGGATATCCCTTTCCCACTCCCTTGGACCCCTGAGTGTCAGGCTTCCTTCATGCAACTACGAGATGCCCTTTGCTCGGCCCCTGTGTTGGGTACCCCCGATTACACAAAGCCCTTCTCCCTTTACACTCACGAAAGGGAGGGGTGCGCTTTATCTGTCCTGACCCAGTCCATCGGCTCAAAGCAACGACCATGCGCTTACTTCTCAGCCACCCTTGATCCTGTAGCCAGAGCCCTGCCTGCTTGCCTTCGAGCTGTAGCTGCTGCTGCAATCTCTATCCGACAGAGTGAGGGGATCGTGCTCTCGAATTCCCTCACAGTACTGGTACCCCATGCAGTTGACACCCTCCTAAACCAAACCAAAACGCAACACCTGACGAGTGCACGACTGACTGGATACGAACTGACTCTGCTCGCACCCCACATCACTCTGAAGAGATGCACCACACTGAACCCAGCAACCCTGCTGCCCTTACCAGAAAACGATCCCAATGCGCACCCTGTACACGACTGTGTGACCCTCACAGACGAACAGACCAGAAGTAGGGTTGACCTCAGAGACACGGCCTTTCCCGACCCCGACGGAGAGCTGTGGGTGGACGGTTCTTGCATCAAACTCCCCGATGGCACCACTTCAGCTGCCTATGCAGTCACCACGGCTCGAACTGTAGTCGAGACAGCCCGCATAACGCAACGATCTGCCCAGGCAGCGGAACTGATTGCCCTGACACGAGCCTGTATTCTAGCAGCAGGAACCACAGCAAACATTTACACCGACAGCCAGTATGCCTTCGGGGTGGTTCACCATTTTGGGCTCCTTTGGAGGGAGAGGGGATTCTTGACCTCACACGGCACCCCCATTTTGCACGGGGATCTAGTCTCCGCCTTGATCGAAGCCGTCCTTCTCCCCAAAAGGCTTGCAGTCATCAAATGCCAGGCACACAAAAAGGTGACAGACATTATTGGACAGGGAAATGCACTAGCCGACATCACTGCCCGAACGACAGCTGAAAATAGGACGACAACACGCATGTACGTGACCAGGTCACAAGCAGAAAAATGGTCTGACGCTAGGGACACTATTAGAGACATTCAAATGGCTAGCACACAACACGAACTGACTGAATGGACACGGGTGGGATTGAAAGATGACGAAGGCTGCTGGCGGACAAAAGACACAAACAAATGGTTGCTACCTGACTCATATCTGATTCCCATACTGACTATGGCACACTCCCCTGCCCACATAGGATCAGCCCCCATGATTGAACTTGTCTCCAGAGTTTGGCACAATGATAAGATCACAGAGTCCGCCAAGCGTCTGGTCCAACAATGCTTGATATGCCTGCAACACAACCCCGGGAAAGGAACTGTAGTACCCCGGGGAGGGTTTGGGGTCCCAAATCACCCGTTTGAAGTCCTGCAGATGGACTACATCCAACTAGACAGATGTCAAGGCCTGAAATATGTACTTGTTGTGGTATGCGCATTTAGCAAATGGGTGGAAGCATACCCAACCCGTGACAACACTGCTATGGCCACAGCAAAAGTACTGTTAAAGGAGTTTTTCCCCCGTTACGGCCTTTGTCGAATTTTGTGGAGCGACAATGGCCCCCACTTCGTAGCCGAAGTTATCCAACTCATTTTGAAGGGGTTGGGTGTAAAACAAAAGTTCCACGCAGTCTTCCACCCCCAATCTGCTGGACTAGTTGAACGACATAACGCCACACTGAAACTAAAATTGGCCAAAATAGTGGCTACCACAGGACTGAAATGGCCAGACGCACTCCCCCTGGCATTGCTCTCAATGCGTTCCACCCCTACCAAACACCACTTGACACCATACGAGGTTGTATTCGGCCGGCCTATGAATGTCTGGTCTGCACCGAAACCAACTTCCATTCATGACGTCCCGGACGTCCTAATGTCTGATTACTTATGCCAGTTGACTAAAACACTGTCTGTTATCCATCAACAGGTGCTGCATGCCATCCCTGACACTTCCAGGGGTCCCGGACACACCATCCAGCCTGGGGATTTCGTCCTGATCCGGAACTTCCAGCGTGCCAAGAGTCTGGAACCCCGGTGGACGGGCCCCTGGCAAGTCCTCATCACCACCCGAACAGCACTTCGAGTGGAGGGAAAACGCAACTGGCTGCATGCACACCACTGTAAGAAGGTCTCCTCGACCCTGACCTCGACCGAAAACATCGACAACCAAGAAGAGCTCCTGAACAAGGACCGACCGTCACTAACCTGCTATCCTGATACCGAAACACTTGAACTTTCAAAATTCTCTGATCCCACTGTGCCATCGAGAGAAGGGTATTTCCTGCGTCGAAAGGAGGGAGTTTCGGCTAAGTAGACCACGGACTGAGTTAAATCTCAGAACGGTGACCTAAACACTACCAAGGGTTACCCGGAGAGAAGCAAAACAAAGTCTGTGGTTCTGCCCGCTACCGAGCACCTTGAAGATGATGGAAGCGCCAGATAAGAAGATGATGGAAGCGCCAAATAAGAAGATGATGGAGGCAACAGGAAATACCCACCACAGAAACCCAAAAGCAGACAGACTCCACAGCTCAAAGACAATTGCACTCTTCATCACAATCCTTTTCTGCTTTCTCCTCATGACCACACTCTGGATTGTGGAAGAAAATGCACCTGCTCACGAAACATTCCTGACCACTGCTCAGCCTACCACCATGAAGGAACATTATCTGATTTCGCTCTCTCCCCAACTCAGAGAGAGGCGAAAGGAATTTTGGAATAACTCTTTCGTACAACTACTTCACCAGCACAACCTTGCCACCAATGCCACCAACTGTTGGATCTGTGGGTTGCTACCCCACGCCACTGGACACTCGATACCATTCATCCCTTCGCCTTTCTCAGTTCACGGCTCCTGTCTTGCTTGGCTGATGCTTCTGCAAGAAAGCTTTAAGGACAATGCCACCTCCAGCAAAACCGTAACGCATTTCTACCACGGGGTCTGGCGGAACAGAACAAAGACACACTTCTGCCCACAGACCACCAACAACACAATCCACTTGGACATCCCTGCTAAAGAACAAATTGAAATGCAAGTGTTCAATAATCCAACCAGAACCACCTTCTCCTACCTGCGAAAACGAACGGCTGCCACTCTGACTGTGGCCCTGTCAGTCATCAACGTCACCGGCCACATGTGCATGGAAGGGCTTGGGACTCAGCTGGTAGGCCACAGTGCTTGCCGGTTTTCCAGAACTCTGTACTCCACCGACCCACCTTCCTTTGTGGCATCTCCAAACACGTATTTCGTCTGCGGCACGAAGGCTTACACCTGGCTCCCCAAAGGCTGGGGGGGCACTTGTTTCATTTCCTTCATCCTTCCTCCGACTTATGTGGCACCAGCAAATCATCACAGACAAAAACGAGCCAAGGACATTGAACAAGCCGACTCAACAGGAGCGCAGTTCCTCGATGCTATGAAGGGACTTGTCCCCCTCTGGGGCCCGATGGCAAACAGCCGTGCCATCCGACATCTGACTCAAGCAGTTGAGACGACAATGAACATCACGGCTGGTATCCTTGCTAACAACACCGCTGAACTTCAAGCGGTCCGCTTGGTGGCCCTCCAGAACCGCCTTGTCCTAGATGTGGTTCTTGCGGATCGTGGTGGAGCATGCCGCATTATTGGGTCCAGCTGCTGTACGTACATACCGGACAACTCACCCTCAGTGTACAAAGCCATCGAACATCTTCATAGACTCTCTTCAGAAGTCCACCAAGAACAAGAAGAATGGTCGCTTGGTGGTTGGTTCTGGAGCACCGTTAAGAACTGGGGCTGGAGACTATTCACCATTATCCTGATTCCTGTAGTTGTAATATGCGGTTTATGCTTAGGAATTCAATGTCTGCCACCTCTGTGTACATTATGCGTAAATTGTATTTGCCCTAAGACTGTGGACTTTGGAAACGAACATATGAGAGCAATATATGATGCCGAGGTTAGGAATTTGATGAAGATTGACATTGAGTAAGCAAGATTGGCTAAGATATGTTGAAAAGGGAGGACTGTTAAAGATTAGACTGCAAACGTCAACATTATCGGCGCCATCTTGCCCCTTTCGAGCCCATTCGTGCGCGTAAGCGGCAGCCATTTTGAGCACCATGGCCTCCCTGCCCCTCGCTGATAGCCAGCGCGTCTCTCTCTCTCTCTCCTAACCTCGCAAGCATCCCCCGCACGCTGACAACCCCCGCTCTCTCATGCCTTGGGCCATAAACCCCTCTTCAGCGCAGCTTCACCACAGAATCCCATCCTGTTCCCAGCGCGACACCTCCCCTCATTCCTTTCATGGTCTCAGATCCTTTTGATGCAAACCCCCTTTCCCTGTGTCCCCGTTTGTCTTCCTTGTTCCCAGGCCGCCACCTGGCCCTGCGGATACTGTTTTATTACCCCGTACAGTAGGAAGCTTCCCCTCCCCATCAAAAGACCCTCGAGCCGATCAAAGCCCCCACCCTATGAGATCCGATCAACTCCACACATTCCGTGAATCGGCGGAATGCCCTGCTGCGCGACAATCATCACCTGTTGTGACCGGGGTGGGGAATTCAACTGTAAATGTATGTGGGAACGGGCCTGAAGGGGAGATTCCGAGGATGTTCTTTCAAATATCAAAGTGTTGCGAGAATGTGTTACGTGCAATAAAGGTCATAAACCCTAGTATAAGAGGCCAGGCCTCAGAGATGTGGTTAGAGCACCTCGTGACGATACTTGCTGTCTGAATTGATGTGTTCTCCTCCGGAGAGAATAAAATCCTCGTTTCCTGCCTTCCAGTCTCCAGCGCCTGCTTCTTCATTGATTAAATATTGGTGGGTCATAGAGGCGACACCGCCGGGCAACATAAAAGGGTCTTTGGTTACTGGTTGTCTTTGAACCCCTGTTAACAGTAGTGTTCCCGTTGTGTAGTGAGAAATAGGGATCAGCGAAGAGAGTTTCAGGGTGAAGTTTTATAAAATTGTGCTTGAATCGTTTGGCTGATTTTCTTGAGAGGTTGGGGGGATAAATGATGTTGTATGTATGTGTGCCTCTGAGCTCCATGATAGGACCAGCACAGTTAGTGAGATGTTATGGGGCGCAAAGTGTGTATGGAACTCGTGAGGGATCCGTGGTATGCGGCGTGAAGTGCTTGGGAAGGTGGGTGGGTAAGGGAGGGTGAAAATAGCAACTGAGGAGTTGGCTAGGTGATTATTTGCTTAGGGGGAAACGGGGGTTGGATCTTTAGTATCCTGATGATTGCACAATGGGTGTCAGGTGCGGCGTAGGATGTGGGGTAAAAGATAACGTAAAGACACAGGGCATAGAAATAGAATAGAATAAAGTAAATTGATGGAAGAATGTAAAAAGATTCTGACCTGAAATGAGAAGGAGGAGAGGCCGGTAGCCATGGAAACTATGGGCTATACCACTGTCAGTCTAATATGGCCAACTGCTTAGGATTGATCCTCCCAACCAGCTATGTAGTCCTCTGTCTGTATCCATTAACTGTGGGAGAGCCAGTGTAGTCCTCTTTCACTATCCATCAAACTGTTGGGAACTGTGGAAGAACCAGTGTAGTCTTGTTTCACTGTCCATCAAACTGTTAATGAGTATGGTCCTATTTCACTTGTAATGATTTGGATTCAATAAGAGATGCTGTTAAACACTCTTAGGAGCGACCAGTGGATGGGGCAGTTCCTTGCCCTTGTTATTTGTGCAATCGTTCATTTTGAGAAAGTACAATCCAGAGCCACTGCCCTCCTAATAAGTGCGTAGACATATATGAAAATGAAGGTCTAAATAAAAATAAAGTCAAATGAGCAAAGGTACCATTACCTAAACAGCGATGTCATTGCTGTAGTCGTTTCAGGTAAAGTTTGATCATTTTGCTGGCTACATCAAGGCCCCCTTTGGTGATTGAGGGTTATGTTGCCATGGTGCTGTGGAAGCTGTGTGTATATTCTTTTAAATTAGGACTTCCGTCATAAGAACCACAACAAATGCGCTATCTGCGTTGTTGTGCGCTGCTCCTGAGGGGGTGGAGCTGCGTAGTGACTTCTCTCCCAGGGCCGCCAAGAGTTGATTGACACTGCCTGGCCTTTGAATCCTCGATCCGCAGGCGCCACAATATGATGGCCCAGCTGTTGTGGTGGGATCCTGCCCCGTCTGGGATAACATGTTACCTCGTCTGTGGGGTAGCAAGGGCGTGCGTCTGCCCCGTTGCAAAATAATCAACAGCCGTATCAGGGTCGTAGGGCTTGCTGCTGCTGAACAAGGAGGATCTGCAGGCTCGCTCTGGGGTCTCCGGCGGTCCTCTGCTGCCTTACCCAAGAAGTCCTGCGGCCACGCTCTGGGTTCTCCGGGGGCCCGCTGATGTCCCAATAAGAAGTCCTGCAGCCTCGCTCTGGGGCCTCCGGGAGCCCGCTGCTGCTGCAACTCAGAAGTCTTGCAGCCTCGCTCTGGGGCCTCCAGATAGAGGTATATGAAGTACTTGCTGTATTTCCCCCGTTGTGCAGTGGTATTGTATGTCAGAATAGCGCACACAGAAACTCATCAACCAAAAGTATTGTGTCCGAAATATTTACAGAAATGTCATCCCACTGGGTGTCAGTTTTCTGATTTTGACTCCAAAGGGGAAATATTTTTGCAGATGAAAGTTAGGGAACATAATTTATGTCAATATTTTGCAATTTTCTGGTACCAAAGGGGTACCTGTTTTAACACGTCTTTTCAGCACAGTCTTACCAGATGCTTACAGTAGTAGGTTTGCTTATAAGATCTAAATTGAGCAGTGCCTTTATTCTTTATGCATGTCTCCCCTTAAGTCATTCAAGAGTACAGAATGCACTAAATGCTCTTTCTATAACCAAAACCAATTATTTCCTTTGATACATGTTCCTATAATTCAACACTGAACATACGGTTTACCACAAAATAAAAGGCAAATTTATAGTTTTCTCTATACCCAGCCGAGGTTGTATGTCAGAGCATCAACCACAAAATTATTCTGCTACAAACATATTGTAGCAAGAACATCAACAACTAAAATAGTGTATTGCACTGTAATAAAAATAATTTGTAGCATGATATTCATAATATTTTGGGGATGTATGATGGAACCATGCATGCATTTCCCATGTATGCCTTTCCTCTGCAGTCACTACCCTAACTGCGATGTTATCACGGGTTCCTTTACCATTCAAGTTCTTGCAGCGACTTGCCTTAGGGGGGCGCTGGACTTTGGAATAGTATAAATTACTATTCCAACTCCAGTCCGTGTATCAGTAGGGAAGGTGTTGGACTTAAAATTCGACACCACTTCAACAACGCGCCCCTTAAAGCAAGTTGTTGTGATGACTTACTTGGTAAGGGAACACGTGGTTATGTCGCAGTTGGGGTAGTGACTGCAGAGTAAAGGCAGGTTGTGGTTCTGCCTGTGGGGTAAAGGATGTTTCCCATATTTTGGTAGTTTACATACCCAGCGAATCCTTCCATTTTGCCAACCTCCATCTTCTGATGGCTGTCCTTCATTTTTGGAAGGAGATACAAACCATTACCCTAACAGACCCACTGTCCCCTCTTCTGACTATGTAACAGATTCGCTCCTGGCATCAAACCATGCCCTATGGAGATCTCTGTCAGGTGAATATTCAAGGGATGATGCTTCGATACTCTGTTGCCTAATTTGTTTCTACTGTTGATTAGACTTGTGGTGTCATGTGGTATAAATCATGAATTCGGCAATCAAATCAAATAAAGCACATCATTAATGTTTTTTTTTATATTTCCTTCTATGCAATATGATTTATTACTTTATATGCAGTATAGTTATGCATTTGTAGTACAATATGTGTGCTTTTTCGGATTTATTGTTGGTGTTTTTATTCTGAGGTTGACATTAAAAAGAATTGCTGTCTTGGAACATTACTTTAGCCCACTTCCAGTCTAAGCCTTCAGAAAGTGACATCACTGAGACAGAGAACCATTTAAAACTTTTGAATGTTGGCTGCTCCATGGAAGACAACATTCCACCCTCAGTGTGTGGAATGTTACAATATCCTTATTGGCTTTCTGTCTGAGGTGGTTAAAGGCCCTCAACTTCGTTAAAGGCCATTGCCTTGCTACTCAGGGAAGCTATCGCCAAATGGATGAAAAACAGCTGCCTACAACTAAACACCAACAAAACAGAAGTACTCATCATGGGCCCAAATCCGGACGATGGAAGGACACCTGGTGGCACCCCGCCCTCGGAAGCCCACCTATCCCCATGGACCACGCACACAACATGGTAATCATCCTGGACGCCAAGCTCAAAATGGACAGGCAGAACAACTCTGTCTCGTCCTCCTGCTTCCACACCCTCCACCTACTAAGTAAGACCTTCAAATGGATCCCCCTCGAACACAGAAAGACCGTCACTCATGCCCTGGTCACCAGCAGACTCAACTACTGCAACGCACTGTATGCCGGAATGAACAAAAACCTCACCTGCAAGCTACAGAACATCCAGAACGTTGCCGCAAGACTGGTCCTCGACCTGCCAAGACACTGCCACAACTCCCAGCAGCTGCGCACATTCCACTGGGTGTCCATCGAACCTAGAGGCCTCTTCAAGATGCCCCCACAAGGCCCTCCACAACACCGGACCAGCATACCTGAATAGCCGACTTCGATTCCACGCACACCAGAGGACCCTACGATCTGCCCAGCTCTCCTACGCTGTGGTCCCCCGCACCAGAAAGATCAGATCTGGAGGCCGCTCCTTCTCCTTCCTCGCGGCCTGAGCCTGGAACGCCCTGCCGCTCCACCTCAGACAGACGACATCGCTCCCCATCTTCTTAAGAAACCTCAAAACCTGGATCTTCGACAGAACCCCCCTAGATGGACTGGAGCCTGCTCAAATTCCCCCCCCATCCCCCCGGCCCCCCTGCGCCATGTGACCCTTACGGATGAGTAGTCGCGCTTAACAAATGCCTAATTGATTCATTGAATCAGGGCAATAATTCAGGTTCGGGGCCTTTAACAGCCAATAAAGCTCTGGTCAGCAAGCTATAAGGTTTCAATGTGAAAGGTAGAAATCGTCTAAGGTAGGTGAAGTTCAAATAAAAGTAGAACACAAAGAAGCAACAAGAGAGATATGCGCAGAAAAACGCACCGGTCCTAATACCTGAAATATGACAAACTGGATAACAATAACCAATCAATGGGGAATAGTCTCTCTCAGTGGTAAATAAACTACAAATGCCCTGTCAGACTCCGCGCTGTCCTACTCCGTCAGAATGCAGGCGAAGCCGCAGATGGGCTGCGCGGCCTGGAGAGTGTCCAGATTATTTTGGGCGGAATTGAAGCACTCAATTCTGCCTGGACCGAGCAGGGTGATTCAAGCTCCACGGTGCCAGAGGCTGCACTAAATATGCATTAGATGGCAAGGGATCCGGTAGAGACAGCATCCTATGCCAACGTGTGCCGCAGCTGGCTTGTCATTTCTAGTTACAGTGCATTAAAAGGTCTTTTTATCGTGCTAATAAGTTTTTTAATAACATTGAAGCTGATAATACTCAGTTCGCTTTATCCAGTTTTGCGTTCGTGCCTATCACCAGTTACGACCCTTTGTGTTTCAGTACATGCATGTCAGTGCCAAAGTTTGGCTTTTAAGTGTTTTTTTCTCCCCCTTCCCAACCGTTTTATTAAGTGCACTCTTTTTCCTTATTCTTTGAGGATAAACTGCATACACAGTAAATAGAAACACTAGAAAATGCAATGCTTGATTCACAGTTTCAGTGAGAGACATACAGCCAGATTCATCTTTGAAAAATCGGCTCGCAAATGGCCAGATTCTTTGCAAGCGCAATTTTTGCATTTGGGATTCATCATCCCAAATGCAAAAATCGCAAATTGCGAAATCGCTAAATTGTGAGGAGTTGCATTTAAGGAATCTCTATTTGAGATTGCTTAAATGCAATTCATGAACCATTTTTTAATTGCGAAATCGCTATTTTTGGCCGCTATTTACCACGAAGTCTGACTTCATTTTCTAAGTTGTATGTTACACACACACTGTGCGCAACATCAGTCTACATTTGCATTTCAGAGGTGCTACAGGGTGTCCTTTGGACATCCCTGGCACCCTTGAAATCGCATCCTTATTTGCGATTAGCAAATTGCTAATCGCAAATGAGGAATGACTCCCCATTCATTCCTATGGGCCTCTAGGCCCATTGGAATGCATGGGGAGTCATTCCTTATTTGCGAATAAGGAAGCTGTAGGAATCGCAAATAATATTGTGATTCCTACATGAATCCCGTTTTGCGAGTCATTAATAGCGATTCCTAATAATCGCTATTAAGGACTCGCAAATCGGGACATTGATGAATCTGGCTGAATCAGCTTATTAAGGAATCGCTATTAATGACTTACAAAACGGTATTCATGTAGAAATCGCAATATTATTTGCGATTCCTACAGCTTCCTTATTTGCGATTAGCAAATTGCTAATCGCAAATAAGGAATGACTCCCCATGCATTCCTATGGGCCTAGGCCCATAGGAATGCTTGGGGAGTCATTCCTTATTGCGATTAGCAATTTGCTAATCGCAAATAAGGATGCGATTTCAAGGGTGCCAGGGGTGTCCAAAGGACACCCTGTAGCACCCCTGAAATGCAAATGTAGGCTGATGTTGCGCACACACATGTCCAAAGGACATGTGTGTGTGTAACATACAACTTAGAAAAATGCACTAAAGTTCATTTTTCAATGTTTTCGCTATTTACCACGAAGTCAGACTTCGCGGTAAATAGTGGCCAAAAATAGCGATTTCGCCAGTTCAAAAATGGTTCATGAATTGCATCTAAGGAATCTCAAATAGAGATTCCTTAAATGCAATTCCTTGCAATTTAGCGATTTCGCAATTTGCGATTTTTGCATTTGGGATGATGAATCCCAAATGCAAAAATTGCGCTCGCAAAGGGCCAGATTCTCAGAATCTGGCCCTTTGCGAGCCGATTTTTCAATGATGAATCTGGCTGTAATTTCCACCGAGCTACTCACCAGCCTCAGTTGGCAGCATTTTGTTCCTCATCTGACTCTGAGTTAAAGGTGCCCCCCTAAACAGCAGCCATCTTGACATGTAATGAACAATAACTGTCATTCCACAAGCGGTTTGACAATACGATGTGGCTTTTTCATATCAGGTCAATTTCACAAAGAAAGTTTGAAAGTTGTTGCTGCGTGGCTGCTCCTCCGAGCTGGGCAAATTTTCAGGAAGTTCTCACTGGCACCTTCCCTGGCCGTAGTTTTCAAGGAGTACACACATGCAAAAACATTTAGGGGGAGATTTACAAGCCCCTTGCGCTGCCAATACGTCACTATTTGTGACGCACTGGCAGCGCATTTCCCTGCCCCATATTTACAAGGACAGGATGTCCTTGTTAATATTGCCCCTTTACATGCCGCACTTTGCGTGAAAGGGGCTATCCATGTGTGTTGCTGTGGGTGTTCCCACGCAACACCCATGGAACGAGACACATTTCCAGATTTACGAGGATTCGTAAACCTGGAAATGCGTCAGTATGCTACGCCACAATAGGGGTGGCATAGCAAGGTGCAACAAAGAGAAATATTTTCATTTCTCCTCGTTTTTTCCCTCTTTCAATGAGTGGTGCATTCTACAACACACATTGAAAGAGGAAAATGCCTTTAGTGATATTTTTGTGGGGGAAGGTGCCGCTTCCGGCACAAAAACAATCTCCCCATGGCACAGGCATTCTTGCACCATGGTGCAAGGGTGCCTGAGTCGGCGCATGGCAGCTGTTTGTGCCGCAGCGCAGGGGAGAGCACAGGAATACGACATATCGATGTAAATATTTCGCATTCCTGTGCTCTGAAAGTGATGCAGGGTGTACTGCCAGCCACGGCCCGTGTAGGACGTGCCACCGGGCGGTGACGAAAAAAAAAATTGTTGTGCACGCTGCATCCCCAAATGTGATGCAGCACATGCAACAATTATTTTTTCGGTACTTACCTGAATATGTCCCTATCCAGCATTTTACAACCCCCCACCCTGCCCCTCCCCCGCCCCACGTCACCGCCCGGTGGCACGCCCTACACGATTCGTGGCTGAGTTCTGCCCCTGAGACGTTTATAAATGTAACAGGTGCATATTTGCGAATTTGAAAATGCGTTAATTCGGATTTCGTTCTGCCTGAGGAAAACATGTTCCCCCACAGAGAAACGTCTTCCGTTAGGCCCTCACAACTTATGGGGATGGGTATTTCTCATCATAACATATTTACTCCTGCCTTCAACAAAAGAAAGTCTCCCAACATTTTCTGGGTAAAAAAAAACCTACAAACGTGTTGTAATCCACTAAGGTGCACATATGTGGGCGTTGACTGTCTTTTCTTTTTATCCTCAACTTGGAATGCGACATCACACCTCTGAAGAGAGACTGCCTTGGTGCGTTTCCCGAAGGAATCTGCTGGCTGGTGGTGATACACCCCATAGCTGCGAGCTTCACTCTGCGTGGCACCCACATGAGGCTCACAGCTACTGCAGAAAGGGACTCTCACTTGTACATGACCCACTCCTATCTTTTTGTTGTTGTTTTTTTGTTAAGTTGACCCCGCTTTGATTGCCCCTCAGCACAGGGATCATGAGCAAAACCGATACCATGCAGGGTCACTTATCATTTGACAGTCATCATTTCACCAACCTACAGAGCAGAGATCGACTGCAGGAGATGACAATGAGTTCATCTTGTTAGACCTTAAGGCCAGTCTTGCTTCAATTGATCAAGAAATTGACATGGCCACTGCTAGGCTGGATAGGATGACTGAGTGTCTGCAGTGTCAGAATGTGCGGCTAAATGGGGCTGAGAGACGAATCTCTTACTTAGAGAAGGACTCCATTACAACTACCAATAAAGTGGAAAAGATGGAAAAAATGCTCATGTTGCTCATAGCAAAGAATGAAGACCGAGAGGCACGTTTGCGCCGTAATAATGTGCAAGCCACAGGAATTGTGAATCGCCAACATGGGATCCATGACACGTTTGTTGAAACTTCACTAGTGGAACTATTCATTGGAGCTTCCTTCTCTGAATCTTTTCTGGTGGAGCTTTTCTGGTGGAGCGGGCACATTGGCACACATCTGGGCTCCCCCACGCCTCATAATAACATGGCTGTTGAATTTATAGGACCGAGACATAAAGCTGCAAAAGGCACGAAAATGGAGCTTCCCTCAGCACCAAGGCATATCAAATTACCCTGACTTCACCCTGGGCGTGCAGGTGGCAGGGTGGAAATTCTCTATGCTAAAGCACATGTCTAGGGGCCTCAAATATGCCATGCTGTATTCGGCCCGGCTGAGGGTTGAGCTGGAGGGGGATGGCTTATATCTTCACATTTTTTGACAAAGCCAACAAAGTTTGCAGGAAGAATCTCAGTGCTGGCATTCCTTCAGGACAAACACTCCCTCCTAATTGACCACCTTGAAACAATAGGGATCAAAGGCAACACACTTAAATTCATCTCCTCCTTTTTGGAAGTCCGCCTCCAGTCGGTCTCTCTTGTTGACTTTTTCTCACCACCCTTTTTGTTGCCCTGTGTTCGAGGGACGAGAGAAGGCCGGCAACATTCCTAATATCGTTAAAGATAACGGAAGGAGGTGTTACGTGACTCACATAAGGAGTTAACCTAAACCTGTTTTTACGACCTCTCGGCCGGTATGAGAGATATCTGCCGATAGAGGTGTTTCAAACCCTGGTGTCCAATGCAGTGGCGTAAAAAGTATATGCCCTGAAGAAATTGCTTGACCAGTACCATGGTAATGATACATGTTGGCAAGTAGAACATGGCTCTATAGGTAGTGGCCATATTGACTTTTTTAATATACGCAATCAGCATAAAAGAACAAGAATAAAGTTATCTGTTCGTGCTGTATGCGTTGGTTTATGTTGTATGTTATATGTTGTGTGACATCACTTTATATGTTACTTGTATTGTTTCCACTGCTGTGTATCACTGATAACACAGTTGTTTTCACTTGGACACTTTTCTTTAAGCTCGATGGCACCAATGATGATAACTGGGCCGTCCTGGTGAGTACCTACCAGGGGTCCCATTGGTGGTGCGCCCGTGAGGTGCTATCTTGCTTTTGCACAATTTTTCTAACCACATATGGGTGTGTGTTTCTCCTCTGTCTAAAGAAGGGGACGGGCTACTGACTGGCGTATACCCTACCCTACACTCATAAGGATTGGGAGGTTGTTTGTAATGGATTACGACATGTAACACCCCAGCTCTATTGAAATTGAATGCCCTAGACCTAGGTCATTATTGTAGTTGTGCCCTGTGGAGTCCCCCAAGGTTCATCTTTAAGCCCCACTTTGTTCAACGTTTATGTGACCCCACTTGCAGACCTGATCAGAACATTCGGTTTCTCTCTGGTTTTTTATGCAGATGATACACACATTTTTGCATCCATCACGGACAATCCTGAGGACACAGCAGCTCAGTTCAACAATTGTATGCTCCACATCGGGAATTGGATGAAAAGTAATTGTTTGAAACTGAATTTCTCAAAGAATGAGGTCATGCTATTCGGTAACAATCCTTCCTTCTGGCCCAACAACTAGCGGATACAGGAAATGGGGTCTCTGCCTACTCCCAGTAACAAAGCAAAAAACCTCGGGATAATTATTGAAACCAATCTGTCCTTTGAAGGGCAGATAAACCACATCACCTCATCATGCTTTTTTGTCCTAAAAACTATAAGGAACGTGTTGCCATATATCCCAACCTGTCTACAAAAGAGGGTAGTCACAACTCCTATTTCCTCCAAAGTATACTATGGCAATGCTCTCTTTATCAACATCCGAAAGCGTTTTCTTCAAAAGCTCCAAACACTGCAGAATGCTGCGGCACAGCCTTCCAAAACATAAATCAGCTTTCCAAGCACTGATTCACTTGTACTGGCTCCCTATCAACAAACGTATTCAATTTAGGTCACTCTGTATTGCCTTTAGAACCCAACAAGCCGTTGGCCCAGACTACCTGATTCAGTGTTTCCTATGCTACATTCCTTCCTGTCCTCTACGGTCATCCACAAGCGGCAATCTTATAATCTCCAGATTTAAAAAGCCAATTGGGTGGGAGAGACTCCTTTGTCTGCACTTCCAGGCTATGAAACTCTCTCCCTACAGAACTTAAAACTAAGACAAATCTGTTGGAATTTAGGGAACATCTAAAACCCTGCTCTCCCGCAAATAAACCTACCTTTTTCAGTTCCTCTTAGCCTGTTTAGTGCCTAGATACCCCCGGGCGATAGTTGCACTTTATAATTTTTCATTTTATTTCATTTCAAGACCGGATTTTTTGGGGAATAGGATAAGCGAACCTAGTCGCTATCCACAGAAGATGTAGAATAGCGCAGGAAAGTTTTCTTTTCCTGTACTCATAAGAGTGTGCTACCAACCGTTGAGTGAGTAGGCAAGACCAACATAATGCTGCTGACTGGGATTGCAGCTTCTGGTTTAATAAATGCTCTTTCCAGTTGATCAGACTCTATTATAAGCTTCAGATGTGTAATGATTCGGTCCTTATATACTTCGATATAAAGCTCTCTAGCATTCACTTGTTTAAAGCATTCAATACGGAGAATAGGAAGAGGGGGCGGCTGCTGACCTGCCATTCCCCAAGGTGTCTACCACCATGTTTCATTTTGCCCATGTCCGCATTGGTTAGGGGGGAGTTCCATGACACTCGGAATTGGGGTGTCAAGAGGGGGCTGGGAGATGGGATTTTACTTGTTTTTGCAACATTAGAGCAAAGTCACAGTAGATCATTTTGCTAATTTGGTACCATCCAAATTCTGTCACAGATATGTTAGATTTTAATTTTCCACATGGCAGCCCCGCGTATTAAGACTTTGAAGCTAACATCCTGGAAGGTCAAAGGTGTGAAAAACACGCAAAATATAAGGAGGGTTATGGCTTACTTGTGCTGCAGGAAGCACACATATTTCCATCAATGCCTGGTACCCTGGCCAGAAAATTGGGTCACATATAATATTCTTCATACAGTTCATACTTACGGCTGGGTATATTCTAATCTATGGAAATGTAGATTTCAGGTTGACTAGACAATATAGACAGTGAAGCATGGGCGAATTTTGCGAATCTGGCGTTCGCAAATTTTGCGAATTTGCGAACTCGCAATCCGCGAATTCTCGCAAATTTGCGGATTTTTTTTTTGTGTTCGCAAGGATTTCTGCCAGTTCGCAAGGATTTCTGACAGTTCGCAAGGGTTTTGTAACAGTTCGCAATTGCGAACTTACATGTCGGCTCGCAACGGTCACGATTATGTTGTTTCTACGTCTGGTTCATCATCACAGGTTCCCAGCACCCTCTGTTTCACCCCTGCCATCCTCTGTTTCACCCATGCCACCCTCTGGTACATCAATGCCTTATGCCACCCTCTGGTTCATCATCACTGTAGATTATGGGGGGAAACAAGCAAGCACACCTGCCTGCTTCAACTGACATGAATTAATTTGGGGTTGATTTATTAATGTGTCACTGTTTTAAAATTCCAGTCTGGCACCTGCTTCCTTATCTGTAATTTGCTTTCTGTTGCAGTGCAATTTTTTTTTCCAGGACCTTTGTGGCCTACTTGTAGCTATTCTATGAGCCTGCTGTGAGGGTCAGAGCAGGGTCATACAATTGTTGCAACTAGCAACTGAACTCTGGAGGGGCCCTTGTCAGGAAGCACTACAGGGAACGGTTACTAATGATGAGTTTGAACTTTTGTACCTGCTTTCACTTTTGCAAAACTCGTTTTTCTGCAGAACAGCATTACAGCAACCATCCCACCAAGCTTATATGAGAAAGTTGATTTCTAATCCAAAAGTTATCCAAAGAAAATCAAAAGGCCTCAAATCCAAAAAAGTGCAGGCAAATGTCAACCTGAGGAGTTATTCTGATAAAAATCATAATTTTCAGAAAGTCTATGCTGCTTGCTAGTAGATTTCTTGTGCAGAATTGCAATTTTTGTAATTTCGCGAGTGCGAGATTGTTGCTGCCCGCCGCACCTACATGTTCGCAATTGCGAACTTACACCGCAAAGAAAAAAAATCCACTGCGTGCGAATCTCGCGGATTGCGAATTTACCGAAAATACGCAAAATCCGCGAGCGTAACGGATTTTCCGCCCATGCTTAGTCACTATATTGTGGGGTTATTTCAGAGTTTTCTAAAGCATACTGATACATTCTGGCACCTCGGCTCCTGTTGGTATGTGGTGAAGCACTAGTGGCTGGATCACTCCTACCCTCTATGAGCGAAGCTATTATCACAGTACATTCTAATTCACAAAAGGATCAGAGCAAATACACATCCCATTTCCCTTTGTCTCTATTAAACGAACAGACACAAAATGTATCAATCAAGGTTTTTGTAATTCCTTAGCTGGCACGTTCCTGGATAAAGTGCTCAATATTTTCAAATATTTTATAAACCACAAGCACTCGATGGGAGAACCCCATCCTAGTCCCAATCTAATTATCATCAAGCATTTTAATACCCCTTCAGTAGTGCAGATTATTGAACTCATTGCATCGGTGAAAGCTGGATCTCCTGCTGACCCGTGCGCCTCAAGATTATTCGTATGGCTCCTGAAGTCATTGCACAATACCTTTTTACGGTCTTCTCTTCTATATTTGATACTTGGGCTTTTTTAACTACCTGAAAAGCAGCGTCAGTGCTTCCCCTTTTAAAGAAACCCACACTCAAAGTTTTTATTCCCAACAACTATCGACCTATTGCTAGACTCCCCTTTTGGGCAAAAGAAGTTGAAAAAGTCATGAATCGTCAATTTACCTTCCATCAACAACCATCTCTTGGATGACTCGGAGTTTGGCTTCGGAGCAAATCATAGCACTGAATCTGCCTTGCTTACAGCCACTGAGGAAATTTGCTCATCTCTCGACTGCTGAGGCAATGCAGTTTTGATTTTGTTGGATCACTCTGCAGCCTTCGATATGGTCAACCATGAACTACTGATTGACTGTATGAGGGACTTAGATTTAAGAGACCTAGCATTTGCAGTGCTTAAATCATTGCTTTCAGGACGGCAACAAGTGGTATCACTTGGTGATTTTGTTTCAGGATCTTTTTGCCTCCTGTATGGGGTTCTTCAGGGATGGTCCATGTCCCCCACCTTGTTCAATCTTTACGTCACCTCACTTGCTGCTCTGATTAAATCTTTTGTGTTATCATCGGTGTCTTGCTCCTTGACACTCATATCATAGTGTCATTGGCTAAAGATGTAAGTGCTGCTGGTGCCATGTTTAACAACTGCATGACGGCAGTGATCAAATGGATGGCCAATCATTGCTTGAGGCTTAATTCTTTTAAAACTGAAGTCATCTAGTTCGGGAACATCCCAGCCATTTGGTCTCCTCTCTGGTGGCTATCAGACTTGGGTATAGCACCCAAGCCAAATCCCAAAGTAAATAATATATATTTTATTCTTGACAGTGAACTAAAATACAAAGATTGAATCAATCAAATCGCCTCTTCTTTTTTACATCTTAGAATGGTAAAGAACATTGCAAAATGTATTCCATCTGGTTTACTGAAAGGGGTGGTCATCACATTAGTTCTGTCACAACTGGACAACGTAATAGCCTCTTTATTAGTCTCTCAAAGGGCCCGCTTAAACAATTGCAGACCGTACAGAATGTGGCAACTCATTTCCTTCTGAAAATTCCTAAACATCAATCAGCCAGGGCCTCTATTAGACAACTCCATTGGCTTCCGGTTTGCCATCGAATCACCTTTAAGGCTCTTTGTTTAGCTTACAGAGCTCTTTATGGAAAAGCCATCTTTACTAAAAATTGTGAGCGGTATATTTCCGGTAGAATCTTACACTCTGGCCCAGCCAATCTATTGAAAGTTGCCCCCTTCAAGTGTGCCACTTGGAGGGTGTGGGCGTGGGGGGGAGGCTCGAGAGAAGCTTTTTCAGACTCAAAGCCTGCCAGTGGAATCATATACCACTAACTTTGAAAACAGCATCCTCTCTCATGAGTTTCAGGAAAATTTTTAAAACCTGGTTATTTAATCCATGATTGCTCATATTTTGCTTTTGTTTGCTCCTTACAGTTCCATCCAGTACCAAGACGCCTCAGAGTATTCGGGTGCTTTACAAATCATAAATCATAATAAGCTTATACAAAAAAATACTCACTAAAGTGCTAGCGAATAGCCTATGTCTACTCATTGAATAAATGTATCACTGGCGCAGGCTGGCTTTGTGCCACATGTCAACGGCAATAAATCCGAGAACAGTTTTCTCTTTTATTCAGCAGATGGACCTTGAATGGCATTCAACTCTTTGAAATGGCCTTTCTAAGGACCACCCTTATGAGATTCAGGTATCCCACATTTGTTTCTCAAGCTGTTAAAGTACTTATGTGCACAGCCCTCAGCCTGGGTCCATGCAAATGGTATATAACACAAAAGAACACCTGGGTCTGAAAAAATACAATTTAAATCAGAAACAAAGTAACCTACCTGAGAAGGACCATAGACGGAAAGCTTCAACATCGCAAACCTCCTAGTACCATGATACCTAGTCACAGTGCGGGCTACGACCCTCTCACTGAGAAAGGAGCACAGTGAATATTTTCAGAGAAATATATATATATTTTTTAAGTCGTTTCCATAGGCAAAAGAATGCTGGACCCTGTTTTTTTGTTTTTAGGAAGGCAGATAAACAGGCTAACTGTAATGTCATCTGAGTGAGTAGTTCCTCTGAGGGACTGTACCTAGTACCTGGCAGGAGGAATGATTTGTAGACATAAGACTCCTGTGGACTATGGCCAGCCACATTTCTAGACGCCATAATTAAGGAATTAGTCTTATTGGCGTTGGACATTAAGTCCTTATCCACGCCCCTTCTCCACCTCAGCCAAAGAATACATCATGTTTAGTCCATAACTTCTCATCTTATTCTCAAGTCAAACTTTTTGTTACTATTCAGTACTGCACTGGGTGAATGGAAAGGAAAAACCAAAGTGGTGAGTTGAGGTAACCATGGCGGCTTCATCCACTCCTCATTACACCTCCATTCCATTCGGGTTGCACACACTAGCACCGGAACAATTCACTATGAAGGTCTGAATGTGAGGCCAGGTCCCGCTTTGGTTATGAGACTGGAATAGGAGATCCTAATCTCAACCAGTGGGCTGCTCTCTTTGCATATCAGTTACCTTAGGGATCTCAGCCGTATAGTAATTACAAAACAAAATATTTTGTGGACTAACAGCAAATTCTCCATATCTTTTGTTGTTGAGAATCTTTGGTTCACTGTACACAAAGGTGCTTACATTGCCGAAGGTTACAAAAATCTCTGAGGGCCTTGCCACCTTAAACCTAACTTTTGTTCTCCCCTTCTGTTCTTAAAGACAGGAGTCAATAACAGACACATTCTAAACCTCAGGTTGGGATGCAGATATATATTTTTGTCAGTCAACTACACTATAATCAATATTTTGATGGGGAAAATGCCAAACCAGACATGAATAGCATTCAGTGAGATACCATTAGAGGAAGCCATATTATATTTAATTAAACCAGAGTAATAATAGCCTGATTTGTTAACAAGCTAGATACCTTTCATAAAATGATCACATTAGAGACCGTGTTGATGTTTCTTTCTTGCATAGGTGAACCTCTAGCAACAGTTTAGCTCTGTGTTACAACACAATGGACATTGTGTTTTTCATAATATCAAAAGCAAAGGCAGCATGGTTGGCCACTTGTCAAGAGGTAGATCCAGACCTGGGAAAATAAATGCCCAAAGCTGACCTCTTATGAGCTTGGTTCTTTGGATACTTTTAGTTGACTAACATCCCACATCTATAAGGACATACGTAGTGAGCCCCCAATCTATCTTCTGCCCTTAATTAGGGACCTTCAGTAGAGTGTAATACTTCATAGATCCCATGAGAGAAAATAGGATACAGACCTATGTACAAGTGCAATACCTTTAAGAGGGCTAAAACCACTCATAAAATGATCTGATAACATTTAGATCAATACTTCCACTTTCTGCTCCCCCAGAAGTGTATCTTTGCTTCTAAATGCAATTTAAGCCACCCAATGCAACCCACTCCTTTACCACACCCTTAACGCATCTATGCACATGATCACACTCTTGTCCCAGGCTTTGCTGCACACAGCTCCTCAGGACAGGCTTCTAGTGCTCAATAGGCAGGCCCCTGAGTCTCACTTCCCTCTCACTAGTGGAGTGCTCATACCCCACTCATTATAGATGACACTCAGAGTAGGACCCACTAGCAGTCTGAGTCTTAGGAGTCCACTTCGACTCTTTTAGGAAAGTCAAAAGTGTTCCAGCACTGAGTCACTATCTTCTAGACAAGTTACCCCGGTGTCAGCCATTTGATCAGTCTTACCTGCACTTGCAGGTATTGCATGACTTGAGCCTCCCAGAGAGTCTCACTGGTGGGTGCGGAGGTTGCAGCGGCTGCCTTCGGTGAGTAACTCTTGCGGTTCAGCAGGGCCGGCAGCTGGGTGCCCTTGGCACTTCTCCAGTGCGACAGTAGGTTTCCTTTGATCGATCCCACATGTGGGGGATGGGGGAGATTCAACAGTTTCTAACTTTGAGCCTCAGTCAGGACAAGTCATAATGGTGACCTCTATTCACGGCAATCGCATAAACTGGGCTATGATTCTTGTTGTTTCCGGTGGCCCCCTCTGGCATACAGGGTCACAACTCTTACTCTGCCTTGGGCAATGGCTCTATTGGCATGGCAACAAGTTCCTCTTCAAGGTGGCCCGCTCTGCCATGAGGGGTTGCCAACTCCTCAGCTGCAGATGGGCAGTGAGCTGATCAGCATGGATAACTTGACAGCAGGATCACTGACTCAAAAACCACACACGGGCAATGGCCTAATTGAGCGCTTAAATTCACTGTGACCCCTCTCTTGCATAAAGGGTCACTTACTTACACAATGCACATGGTTAACTTCACTGCTTCCCCTCTGGCATATGGGGTAATTGCAACAGCCTGGTATGGTAAACTTTATGGCAGACCCTCTGGCATACATTGTCGCCAACTTACCCCCTGTATAGGGCTATGGCCATATCAGCAAAGTTAACTTTCAAGACGGCCCCCTCTGGCATACAGGGTTGCCGACTTACACACCAAATGGGGCAGCGGACTGATCAGCACAGCTGTCCTTTATTCATACCTCTATACACCGTATAGGGCAATGGCCCAATCAGCATAGCAGTCCTCTAATCATACCTTGCTACAGGGATCCACTCACCACAATCCTTCACATGACTTCGCTCTCTCCAGCAATCACCTGTTCCTCACATGGTACACTGGTCTTGCCAAGAAGGCAGGCACTTATGCTCCAGACTCCACAATCAGGTGGTCTTGCATTGTCGGTGGGTGATGTTGAGACCCTACGGGTATGTAGCGCGCTTTATAAGTGTATCTGATTGATGTCCCCTCACCCAGTTGGGAGTCTTGTGAGCCTTAAGTTTCAGTCCTGGTCTTAGTCAGAAGTCTTGCAGAGCTTCTCCTGCTATAGCCTGTCTGGCTGCTTCAAGTTTGTGTTGGGGGTGCTGCTTCCTTTTGAAGTGCCTTCACCTCTGCCCTACCCTTTCTCCAGACAGCAGTCTGTCACAGTGATAGAGACTACAAATCTGATAACCCCACAAAACAGGCTAAGGGAATGACCAGAAATTCACACCTGGATGTCACCCACATTGACATGTGTATGAAAAGGTTACCCCAAGCCCTCAGCCCTACTCTTTAGGATTCTCTTATCAGCCCCATTTCCTTCCTGAGATGCGCCCAGGCCCTTTTCCAGTGATCTCGCTCTGAATCAAAGAGCACCCTTTGAAGTTGAATGAAGAGTCTGGCTCTTCTTCCTCCCTTGTGTGTCTCACCACGCTCACAGGAATGCAACAATCCACAAATCTGTCTGGGGGAACTCCGCTACCTCCTTAGGGTACTTCATTCAGCCCTATGTTTCCGAAAATGGAACCCAGAGTCAAACATGTGTTGTAGCAGTCACACTCAGCACATGCATTCAACACAAATGCGCCGCACATTGCTACATACTAACTTGAGGTAGGCCAAGGGTGAGTTAAGCAGACAGCAGAAAACCTTTACATGCATGAACCTGTAGACCTCACTGCTGTTATACAGGTTTAAAAGCCTGTTCACTTCTACTGTTCACTGCACGTAATGCTTCTACCACTGCGCTCATGCCACTTACCGCCTGGCATAGGAGGTAGCTTTTCACCACTATGAAAGTAACATTTTGGGCACCTCTCCGGTCCAATCAGGTATCAGTCCATGAGACATGCCTAAGTTTGTTGTACAACGGTACAACACAGGTCAATGCATCCTATGCCTTTGCCGGGCATTTGTTAGCACACATGTTTTTACTGCGAATATGCATTTACAACACGTGCCAATATCTTGCATTGTTTTTAGATTAAAAAACAATGTATTTGTGGGGGGAACCCCCCAACTTACCTTAAATGCATGGTATTGGCATGCGTTGTAAATGTATATTCGCAGTAAAAAACATGCGTGCTAAGAAATGCGTGGTAAAGGCACAATGAGGTAAAAACCTCATTGTAAAGGCTGTTTCCCCCTTCGTGATCATCTGTGTTTGCCAATGACAACAAAAATCCGCACCAGGGTTATAGACATTATTGCAGTTAGGGCACCCAGGGTAGGCATACAAATCCGTCACCAGGCGAGAAACTTCTCTCTCCCAACAATATCTAAATAGGAGTTTAGCAATACTTGTAGAAACTGACCATATATTAGGCCTCCCAGTTTTGTCACATTACGTTGTTTATTTTTTAGCTTTTGACATGATTTTGTTATTTTGATACCCAGGATGCCCGTCTAAAACATTGTGTGGCTGTAAGCTTTCTGTTAATTCAAGCAAAGCGTGGTAGTCTTTTAAAGTATCTTGTGCAAAGAAGTCCAGGGATATTCAGCCTGATTCATGATCGGGCCGTTTTGCGAGGCTCAAATAGCGAATCATAAGGAATCGCTATTTGAGACTCGCAAAACGGTAATCATGTAGGAATCGCAATATTAATTGCGATTCCCACTGATTCCTTATTTGCGATTAGCTAATTGCTAATCGCAAATAATGAATACCTCCCCATGCATTCCTATGGGCCAAAAGGCCCATAGGAATGCATGGGGAGTATTCCTTATTTGCGATTAGCAATTTGCTACTCGCAAATAAGATAGCGATTTAAAGGGTGCCAGGGGTGTCCAAAGGACACCCTGTAGCCCCCCTTAAATGCAAATTGAAACAGGTGTTGCGCACACACATGTCCAAAGGACATGTGTGTGTGCAACATGCAACTTAGAAAAATGCTTTTAAAAGCATTTTTCTAAGTTTTTGCTATTTACCGAGAGGTCTGACCTCTCGGTAAATAGCGGCCCAAAATTGCATTTTCGCAATTTTCAAATGCTTCATGAATTGCATTTAAGGAATCTCAAATAGAGATTCCTTAAATGTAATTCCTCGCAATTACCGATTTTTGCATTTGGGATGCTGAATCCCAAATGCAAAAATCGCACTCGCAAAGGGCCGGATTCTCAGAATCCGGCCCTTTGCGAGCCGATTTAGCCTTCATGAATAAGGCTGCTAGTTTCCTGGCGCATCACTGATTTCTCTTTGACATTGAACCCATTCTGTGGGCTGCTTCTTAAACCTCTGGCATGAACAGCTGGATTTTACCTGAATGTGCTCTATTGGCAGCACGGTTTGCGGTGACCTGCCAAGAGTCTCCTGCCTGTGAATTCAGAGACATTGACTCATATACCAGTCAAGATTAATCAGAGAGGGAGAACGATGCTAAATTGTCTGTGTGGAAAATAAAAGCAAGAGCAATTCAGACTCCAAATAACAATCATAGCATTCATTAGCTTTGTGTGCTTTCCCTTTGAAGCACGTGAACCAGTCTGTTTTTTCGAATTGTCAAAAATGATAGGTATATGAGTTCTGTGAAACGGAGGATTATTATCAAACAAATGAGCAATCTTCTAAGAGTATTTTGGGTTTCCCTTTCATGAAGGTCTAGATTTGCAGATGTGTTGTACGCGGTTAACATTGCCTACCAGGAATGACAAAAAGATGCCTGAAACACTAGATGATCCGAATATGAGAACACTATTGAGGCATCAGGATAAAGCAATGAGACGTGGGTCCCAGGAACGCCACAGGCAGCAGAATTGGATTTAGACAGGTTTAGGTTTGGTCTGGTGAAACTTCAAACTTAAAAAAAAAAAAAGGTTTGGTCTGGTGTATGTTAGCTAATGTTTCCACTGCAGGACCGTGACGTTTGAGGTCTAATAATATTATTCCCAGTTCGTTCCATTTTGTAATGTCCTGGAAAATCTGCACTCCTCTTTTCTGTTAATAAGGATAGCCTTTTAAAAAGATCTTATTGCCAGATTGCTTGTGATAAAAAAATGAAGGTCACTGTTTGAACTGGAATCCTTTGGCATGTTTTACCCTGTCTTTTTGCCTCTGGTCTTTTGTTTTTTACTGCGTTTTGTATTTTGTTTTTGCTGGTGTTAAGACTTCCGTCACCTTACAATTGCTGGCCAGTGCTCCCTGTCTATTTTATTTACTAGTCAGTCCCTAGTCAGTGCACCAGGTCAGTGGCATAACAAAGGCCCCCGTAGACTGTGCGGGGACCAAGCTCCAAGGGACAACCTCAGCACATTACCCTGCCCTGTGAGCTCCAAAGTGCGTCCAGAGTGGGACCCCCATGTACTTCGCAGGGGCCCTCTCAAGTTTTGTTATGCCACTGCACCTGGTGTGCCTAGGGTCTGTAAATCAAATACTACTAGTGCAGCACTGGTTGTGGTGAGTAGGCGGCTGCCTGACCTCACCAACGATTGCATTTGGTGGAACAATCATTAAGCTAACAATTTTATCTCTGTAGCGCGTTTTTAATATTTTAAATAGCTGAATTGCACTTTGCTTACTTTGCACACTTAATGTTTGAGCCTGTTTCCCTCCTCGGTCCCCACAGCTGATCGCTGTTTGTGTGGAGGGCGTGGTTTACAGCAACTAACCACTCGCAGAGCATTTCCGGTCAAAGAGGGGGCGGAGAAGTCCTTCCGCTTGCCCCTCTATATAGACCGATGTGCCAGCATGCGTGCAGCGGGCGCTGAAGGCACGCCAAAGGCAAGCCCGTCTGCGCCCGTCCGCGCCCGACGGGGCCCAGGGGCCAGAACCCCATGCCAATTGTTCTCATACTCTGCGAAAGAACTACAGTCCTTAGCCTCAGGTCATTATTCTCTAAGCAGCAACATTGTAGCTAAGCTAAGACAGGAAAAAATACTGAAGGAGAATGGCGGGGACAAATATACGATCCCACCCCCAGTACCCCACAAAAAAACTGCATCTAAAAGCCAGCCAAGGTTGAAGGTGGCAATTCTTAATACACACTCTCTACAAAAGCACCACCTTGAAGTCTTTTCACTCCTCAGGATGGAGACATAGACCTTTTGGCACTAACAGAAACCTGGTTACGGGACACTTCAGTCCCAGACATTATCGCAGTCCTACTGGAAGATTTCAATGTCCTGTGGGATAACCGTGGAGAAAAAAACAAGAGGAGGGGGTGTGGCCATCTTCTTTAAAAAGTAGTTATTGGTTACCAAAATAGTGACAGAGAATATTGATAATGCTGACATTGCTGGGGTTAAAATCTAATTCCAAAACTCCTGCCTTCGTTTGGTAGCGTATAGCCCCCCGCAGTCAACCCCTTGCTTCAATGATCTCCTCTGTGAGATCATTTCTGACCTCTGCACACAGTATCAAAGACTGCTTGTGGTGGCTACTTCAACTATCACTGGGATAAAATACCAAAAGAGCCCCTGACCTGCTAATTAGAGACATTACTGAGCTCGATGGGGCTCCATCAAGTGGTTGATGGCCCCACCCATACCAAAGGCCACATCCTGGACCTCATTTGGACCTCGCAACCACGGGTTGGTCTAATAGACCCCTGTGCCTGGTCTGACCACTCATTAATTAGTTGCTGGGTTCCGATGGACAGCCACCTGTCTAAACCACCCCAAGAATGGAAAAAGGTGCGAAGCTGGAAAAAAATGGAGCCAGCGAATTTAGTGGACACTCTACTCAGTCCCCTCTCCCCCCTCCCCTAAATTTGAAATTGGAAACTTGGACCAGGAAAGCGAAACCCTCACGTGTAGTCTGCGTGCAGCCATAAACCAAGTGGCACCAGAGCGAGGACATAGGGTCAGAGACAAGGGTAAATGGGCTCCCTGGTTCAATCAGTTGCTGAGAGAAAGGAAGCAAAAACTCCACCAAGCAGAGAAATGGTGGCTTAAAGCCAATGACCCAGCTGAGCTGGAAATTTACAAGACTTTAATCACCTCATACAACTCTATCATGACTACAAAAGCAGAAAATAGAATCTCTGTCGCAGTAAACAAACAGAAAGAGACCTTCAGAATCTTAAAAGAACTCAGCCAAAAGTCGGAGCGGAAATCGGCAGTTGAGTCTATTGACTGTAATGACTTCTAATCCTTCTTCCTTCAGAAGGTCAGAGATATCCTCTCTGAGATTGAGAACACTCCTGTCAATCAAAGCTTCTTACTCCAGCTCCAAGCCCCCTCTCCTTGTCAGCTGCTTACCACTTTTCCCAAACTAGACTCAGCTTCCCTACATCACTGATGAATCAGATCAAATCAGGTTCTCCTGCAGATCCCTGCCCTCCTAGGATTTTTCGATTGGCCCTTCCCTGGTTGGAAAGACAGATCATCACCATGTTAAACAACTCTCTGGAGACCGGGTACCTGCCATCTAACCTAAAGGAGGCTAGAGTCATCCCCCTGCTAAAGAAACCAGGGGGAGACTCGGCCAACCCTAAAAACTATAGGCCCATCTCCCAGCTGCCCTTCCTGGTGAAAGTTTTGGAACAACATGTCCTCAAAACACTCTCATCTTTCCTGGAGGAACACCAGCTACTCCATGGGCGCCAGGCTGGTTTTAGTGCCCATCACAGTACTGAGCTGGTGATGCTGTCAGCACTTGACGAGCTCAGAGTTATGGCTGACAGTAAAAAACCTAGCGCCCTGATTTTATTAGATTTATCAGCGGCGTTCGATACTGTCAGTCATGCACAACTGCTGGCCAGACTCACTGCTTTGGGCATCAGCTGGCTGGCACACTGATGGCTCAAATCCTTCTTAATAGGTCAGTCCCAGAGAATCCAGTTGGGCGAGGTGGTATCAGACAAAGGCATTCTTAGTTGTGGCGTCCCTCAAGGCTCTGCCCTGTCCTCACTTCTATTTAACATATATTTGCAGCTGCTGGTAGCGGCCTTAGCCAACTTGGAGTGTAGAGTTTTCAACAATGCGGATGATACCCAACTCATCCTCCGTATTGACTACTCCTCCTATGCACAGGATGTAGCACAAAACATTCTCAGATTTACAGTGATTTGGATGTCAGAAAATTCACTGAAAATCAACCTGCATAAGACAAAAGGCCTTGTTATCCCCACGAAAAGCACCCCTGGAATGACCATTTTTGGCCCCAAGAGCTAGGTGCCACCCTCCTACCTGTGCCGGTCGTGAAAAACCATGGCATGAAAGTAGACTCCGAGCTCTCCATGGCCAAACAGGTGACCTCAGTGGCTGGTACTTGCACAGGCCTGATGCTGCAGTTGTGGAAACTTGTCCCCCTTCTTTCTACTACCTCACTACAGATGATAATGTCAGCCACTATTATCTCGAGGTTGGACTATTGTAATGCCTTATATATTGGCCTTCTACAGAAACTTATTACCAGATTAGAGGTTGTATTGAACGACGTGGCCAGGCTGATTTTTAGGCTTCCAAGAAGGTCTCACACCACCCCGCTGCTGTGCCCGCTGCTGTGCAAGTTGCAGTGGCTCCCCATTAGGCAGAGACCAAAATTCAAGGGCCTCTGCATTTCCCACAAAGCAATCTATGGCCAAGTTCCCACCTACATTAAAGAATGCCTCGAGACCTATGTCCCAGGCCGTACATTGCGGTCCTCCGAGGCCTGCCTTCTGTCCCTCCCATGGTACAATACCACATCAAAAGGGGGCAGAGCATTCTCCGTCCCGGTCCCACAGCTATTCCACCAGTTACCTGAACATCCTCCGAAAGGAACACACTCTCCTCTTATTCATGGAGGCAGCTCAAAACGCTTCTGTTCAGAGAGGCCCTGAATATGGTCTAGTTCCCTATCCATGCACTGTTCATGACACCTTTTAGTAGTTTCTGGCCACTCTTCTCTAAGCGCTAAAAGACCTGTTGGTGATAAGGCGATATATGAACACCAGTTAACTTTAACATTAACATCCACATGAGAGCCCTGCAAACATGTCTCAGGCATGCCAGTGCATTGTTTGTGTGTGCACTTTTAAACTGCCATTTCGACCTGGCAAGTGCAGGCACTTGTCAGGCCCAAACCTTCCCTTTTATTACATGTGTTACCCCTAAGGTAGACCCAAGGTAGCCACATGGGCAGGGTGCACTGTATTTTAAAGGTAGGAAAGGTACTGTTGTGTTCCTGGTAGTGAAATACTGCTAAGTGTATTTCTCACTACTGCAAGGCCTTTCCCTCCCATAGGTTAGCATTAGAGCTGCCTTGTTACATCTTACTAGTGCATCTGCCAATTGGGAGCTGCAAGTAAATTGGAGTTTGGTGTCACTGGACTCACAATTTAAATATATATATTTGAGGGAATTGGTTTTTAAATTGCAGGTCTGAAAATACCACTTTTAGAAAGTGAGCATTTCCTTACTTCAACCAACCTGTGCCTCTGTATGGGTCAGGATAATAGTTGGGTTGCCTGTGCATTTGCTCTAGACGATCACACAAAGAGAACTGAGGTGCACCCTGCATATCCTGATGGCCAAGAACCAGGCTGATGCGCTTTCCTGAACTATAGTGGTGTGAGGAGAGGACACTGTCTCCTGAATAGGGATGTGCCTGTCCTCACACAAAGAAGTCTCCACACCCTGTAGTTTTTTCTGAAGCCAGGGCAGGGAAAATCAGGGTCTTGTGCACAGCAAAGACTTTCCTTTGAAGTTTGCCTACTCAAAAGGCTGAAATGAGTATAAGTACTGGACCCGGGACACCATATACACAGAACACTTCTGGGTTGAGTGCATTCAGCCACGTAGAAGAGCTGGATTTCTGCCAAGATGTTGTTTACTTTACTGTGTTGGCCTACTGCTTGCTGCTTCTGTCCTGGGTGTGAAAGGCATGAACTTCACTTTCTACATCCTGCTTACAAAGTTCTCCAAGGGCTTGATTTGAGCTTGCCTCCTGTTAAGAAGTCTCAGGGCCATAAAAGACTTCACCTGAAATCAACTGTACTCTGCTGCTGTGAGTCCTACTCTGCTAAGTGATGCCAAATCCAGGTCCTGGGCCATTGGAAGTGAGTTCTGGTGATACAAAGACGAAAATCCATGCATCGACTCCAAGCGTTGTATGGAATCGGCGCATCACTTCCAAAGCTCGACGCATCGCCGCTACCTGTACCGGAGTGCAGTTCCTGCTTGATGCAACAACTACAGCTTACAACATAGGTTCCAGCTTTTCATTGCAGCAGCTCTAAAGTAAGCATGGGCGAATTTTGCGAATTCGCGATCCGCGAATTTGCGGATTTGCGAATTCGCGATCCTCAAAATTCGCGAGTTTGTGCGAATTTGTGGATTTTTTTGCATGTTCGTGGGTGTCGCGGGGCGCTCTGCGTGTTCGCGGGTGTTGGCAGGCGTTCGCGGGGCGCTTTGCGTGTTCGCGGGGTTTTTTTTTTTGCCTGGTTAATCACTGCCACCCTCTCTTTTTTTATGCCCTTCTGCCCTCTGCCCCACTCATTTTTTGTCCCCTTCTGCCCTCTGTTCCACTTTTGTGCCCTTCTGCCCTCAGCCCCACTTAGAATGGCGCCGGCAAGCCATTCTAAAATAGCTACAAAGAGCTTCAACAGGAAGCACTAATAGATAAAGTAAAGCAGGTGTTCGAGTTGAAGGTCAAATTAAGTTACACAATCATTAATCACCCCAAGTTTGGGGTGATTAATGATTGTGTAACTGAATTTGAGCTTCAACTCGAGCACCTGCTTTACTTTATCTATTAGAGCTTCCTGTTGAAGCTGACTTTTGTAACTATTTTAGAATGGCTCTGGCAGCTTGCCGGCACCATTCTAAAAGAGTTACAAAACTTGAACTTTTGACCCAATCCGTTCCGCTCGCGGATTTTGCGGGAAATTCGCGAACCTCGCGGATTGCCAATTTACCAAAAATCCTCAAAATCCGCGCGCGGAAGGGATTTTCCGCCCATGCTTACTCTAAAGAGCTGCCACTGTGTGAGTCTTGAGCTCTGCATCACCTAAGTCCGTGCCACATCGCCTCAATTCTGACAAGCGCCTGCCTCACCCCTGTGGAATTGATGCAGCACGACGTGACTTTCGACCCACCATTTCTGGGCACTGATTTCTTCATTGACACCCCAGCGCAGTAAGGAACTGAGGTATCGTGCCCTCAAACAATACATCACCTCCCCTGCCTAGCAGTAAGGAACTGATAGGCACCAGCTTTTTCAACGCTTCACATCCCCTGCGCCTAGCATAGTCTTTGATTTGCGTAGTAACTAAGGTACTTTGTCTTGATCATGTACATCCTTTGATTTTTAAGAACTAAATCTTTAGTTAATCTTTGAAAAGTCATATCTTGACTTGTGTATGTTAGAGTTTTGTCATTTGGGTCTTATTTTATTCAGATAACACTTGGCTATTTTTCTAAACTGGTGTGGAGTCATTTTGTAGTAGTTCACTGTGTTACTGTATGTGTTCACAAATACTTTACATATTGCCTCAGAAATAAGCCTGACTGCTCTGTGCTATGCTACCATGGGGGCAAGCCGGGGTTATCCTAGGGGTGTAACTTACTTAACTTGACTAGACCGAGGGTCCCTACTTAGCCAGGGTGCAAGCCACTGCCAACTAGAGACCCAATTTGTAACAGTGGTGATCAGCGGTGAAGATAGGACTTGTATTATACACAGTGATTGATGTACACTACTTCCATTTCACTGACCATTATTCTGGAGCATACTGCTTTTTCTCTTTCTCTGTTTGGAACTCTAGAATTTTGGCACAATCATAACTCAGTCTGGTGAGCCATTAGCTCTAAATGAGTTTTGGTGTTTGAGCAGGCGAGGTTGGAGACTTGTATAATACCTCAGATCAAAATGTCCTGCAAGGAGCTCAAATGCCCTTTAAAAGGCCTCACTAGGAAGGAGGAGCTGCAGAAGGCACCAAGGGCCTCATTTGCAGCTAGGGAGGCTGGTGAGCACACAGAGGATGGGAATGATAATGAGGATATGAAGGTACAGAGCCTGCAAGAAGATTTCTTGAATCAGAATCTGCCAGGGGAGGGCAGAGCCCCCTCCAGGGGAAGCAGAAGTGTGTTCTCTAAGAGTCTGTCCCCAGAGGAACTGAAGGACAGGCAGGAAGCTAGAAAACACAAGCTAAAGCTGTAAAAGCTCAAAATGGAGTATGAAAGGGAGCTCCGTTTGGAACTAGCTAAACTCAAAAGAGAGACAGAAAAGGATAAATTGGCCATGCATGTAGGAGTGAAAAATGATGGTAACTCAAGAGCTGAGCTTAAAGGGGCTGGATTTGAAGGCCAAATCCTGTGCAGATGGTGGCAGCAATTCTAAATTGCAGTCTGAAGGAAAAGTGCACATACCCAAGAACCTAGGAAAACGGTATATAAGGGGGGATGGAATAAATAGGTGGTCTCAGGGCTATGAATCAGCTCTCCACATGAACATGGTCCCTGCGAGAGATTGGGAGACAGGTTTGTGGAACTACATCACAATGGAGAGGAGGTACACATTGTTGGCACTAGAGTGAGGATGGGATCTTACCTACCCTACCTTGAAAAATGCCTTAATCACTAGACATGCATTACCCTAGAGAGACTGTATGTCAAAATAAATTCCCTTTGGGTTGTTTCAAGGAAATAACACCAATTCTTACAGACCATAAGACAAATAACACTCACTCTTATAAGACCTTTCAGTTGGAGCAAAGAAATATACAACAAACACTTCTATAAAAACAAAATGGATTCAATGTGACATTTTATTCTTGTAAAACCAAATAAAAAAACAAATATAAAATTATTTTCTTTTTCAAAAGAATTAGAAATTGGGAAAACAGACAGTAAAAAACGGAACAAATCAGATATACATTCTAACTAAAACTAGAAACAGTTCCTAAAAGCAATTCCTAAAAGTAATGAGGGAGGTGCAAAATCAAGGTAAAGATTCTACGACAGTTAGAATGATCCTTGTTCATTATGTGTTGCACTTCTCCCCTTAGCTCAACGCGTTTCAACGGACATTAAAATACAGCCGCCTTCATCAGGAGTTGGCTGTCTTCCCAAAATTAATTTCTGAAAATTAAATAAATAGCGTTTTAGATTCCAATTACATAAAAGTTATACAACATATCACAGGTGAATCCATAGTCAAAACAGAAATGACAGAAGAAAGAACAATGCTCCAAAATAAGTCCTGGTAGATTCAAAACAGATAAGAGACAATTATCTAGAAAACACATTCAACGTAAGGCAATATAACAATAGCACGAAAAAATATCATGTTTTAACAAACAATAAAGAATAGTAATGCAATATGACACGTACATACATGTTAATTAAAAAAGGGAAACTCTACATGTATACATCACATAACATTTCATTACATGTATACATCACATAGCATTTCATCATTTGCGGCAAATTTTAGATATGTCACTATAGGGGACAACACTCTCCTATACCTTCAGAATCTTTGGTAACATTTCATATTGGTCAATGGTATTATACCCATCAAAAATAGTGTATATAAACATTACAAAACATTACTCATATATGAGGTAGTTAATTCATAGTAGGGAACAGTATTCTCTTATTTCTAAGACACATATATTGATCTTTCACAATGGTTCATCCTGGTGAGTAGATATGCACCCATTTAATAAAGCTTGCTATAGTGGAAGGACAGATATACACAAGCTAAACCACTAAGCTCAAAGACCCTGATGGGAAATTAAAAGGAGAGAATACCTTATTAGAGCACTCACGAGACTTCCTATGACGAATGTAGTTTTACCCTAGAGAGATACAGGGACAAGTTTAGGAAGAGTACCAAGCTTGAATCTCAGACCTGGCTTGAGTGTGATTATTCTTTTTGCAGAGCACTGGATGGTTGGGCGAGTGGAAGTCAGGTAAAAGATTACAAGGATCTTTACAATTTGTTTGTATGGGGACACTTGTCTAGTCTTTGTTTTCCAAAGCTACACCAGCACTTGATTAACAGTAAGCTTACTGACCTGACGAAGCATGCTTAAGATGTGGACCGCTGGATGAGTACCAGGGTTCCAAGAGGTTGTATGCGGGAGACTCAGCCAAGTGTGGCAGGGTCACCAACAAAAGAAAGAGGGCGGAACAAAAATTCCAAGAATAGGGAGTACTCAAAAGGGCCCCAAAAGAGTTTCCAGAGCAAGGATTGCCAACCCCTGTTGAGAAGAAGAGTTGGTCCCCATCAGAAAAGCCTGGAGGGAAAGGGCCACTGACGTGTTTTGACTGTAGCAAGAAAAAACACTTTAGAGAGACTCCCAAGTGTCCCTAGTGACAAAGCCAGATGGGGAGCCAGGTGAGATGACACTAGTCTCCCTGGGTGAAGGTAAGGTAGTCCTGACAAACCTCATGCCTGATAATACTAAGAAGTACAGGCAGTGGGTAACCATCAATGGGAGGCAGATGAAAGCTCTAAGAGACACAGGATCCAGTATGGCAACTATCCACTGTCATATGGTATCTAAAGAGCAGGAAGTCCCTAATATGGTCCACCAAGTGGTCGTCGCTATAGACAACATTGAGCACCTATGTGTGGTGCCTCAGGTTCCTTTAGAGTGGAGGGGGGGTCTCAGGTTCCTTGCAGGTACTTGGGAGTCCATCCATGCATGTTGATTGTCTGCGGGGCAACGACTTGGAGCATACCACCTGGAAGGAGGTGGAGCTCAGGTCGCATATGGAAATGTTGTTATTGCCATAATGGATGTGCCTGACCACACTGTCCATGGCAGCCAGAGAGGGTGATCAGAAGGACCTGAAGCCTGAAACAGTGGTCCGGATGCCTGCCAGGAAGAGAGGAGGCAAGGGGCGCTGGAAACCCACTCCTAAAATTCCCAAGGTCTGGGAGGAGGAGGAACTTGAAGGTGACCCCCTACAATCTACAGGGGAAGTCTCAGGGCTATCAAAGACTACACCTGCAATCACTTGGACTTTGCTGCTGTGAGTCCTACTCTACCACATGGTGCCAAATCCAATTCCTGGTCGTCAGAAGTGTGATCTGGTGATACAAAGAAGAAAATCCATGCATCAACTCCAAGAGATGTTAGGAAAGGATGCAGCACTGCTAAACTTGATGCATCACCACTGCCTGCACTAGAACTTGGTTCCGGCTTGATGCAAAGACTGCAGCCTACAATACAGCCCCCTGCTTTTCATCACAGCTACTCCGAAGAACTGCCCGGGCTCGAGCCCCGCATCACTGAAGTCTGATACGCATCGCCTTGACTCTGACACAGCGCCTGATTCAACATTGTGGAATCAATGCAGCGCAAATTAACTTTCAACTCATCGTCACTGGGCCCCGATTTCATCAAAGACACCACAGCACTGTGTGGAACCCCGGTATAGTGCCTGCAAACGACGCATTGCTTCCCTGCCTAGCAGTGAGGAATCAACACATCACCTGCTTTTTAGACACTTCATCTCCCCTGTTCCTTGCATCATCGTTGATTTTTGAGACATCTAAGGTACTTTGTCCTGATCAAGTGCCTACATTGATTTTTAAGAACTACAATTTTATTTATTCTTTGAAAATTCATATCTTGACTTGTGTAAGTTAGATGTTTGTTATTTTGGTCTTGTATTCAGATAAATATTGTGCCGCTCGCAGTCGTGTTTGTTTCCTGAAGTGTGGTGAGCCCTTCCAACTGCTGCCGTTTATTTCTCCATCGGGACCCTTGCACTTTGAGCCTGTGTGCTCTATCGTTCCTGAATTGACTGTGCCTGATAATCGGAACTCTGCCTGAGCCCGTGTGCTCCACCGTAGCTGAGTGACTGCCCTAGGGGATTTTGGAACTCTGCCTGAGCCCGTGTATTCCATTCCAGCTTTTCACTACCTGCTGAGGGAGTCGAGTTAGCCAGCGGGAGCGGGACTGCGAGGCCCAGAGGTGCTAGCGCCAGGTAATTGCGCGCACCTGGTGCCTCTTCCCTCCCCCTCCTCCCTGCAAGCACTTAAGGACTCGCAGCCCCCGCTCTGCGGGAGCCGCTCGCAGTCGAGTTTGTTTCCTGAAGTGTGGTGAGCCCTTCCAACTGCTGCCGTTTATTTCTCCATCAGGACCCTTGCACTTTGAGCCTGTGTGCTCTATCGTTCCTGTATTGACTGTGCCTGATAATCGGAACTCTGCCTGAGCCCGTGTGCTCCACCGTAGCTGAGTGACTGCCCTAGGGGATTTTGGAACTCTGCCTGAGCCCGTGTATTCCATTCCAGCTTTTCACTACCTGCTGAGGGAGTTGAGTTAGCCAGCGGGAGCGGCACTGCGAGGCCCAGAGGTGCTAGCGCCAGGTAATCGCGCGCACCTGGTGCCTCTTCCCGCCCCCTCCTCCTCCTACTTAGCCCAGCTTCCGCACGCGTACGCGGGACGCGCGCGGACGGAAGCGCGGGCCAATACCGGGCAAAGAGCGGGCCGTTGTGTGGCCGTTAGGTGGCTGGAGAGGCTGGGCTGGGCCCCGTCTCTTCCATTCCCATGTGTTTCCTCCTCGACCTGAGTTCCCTATGTTTATAACAATATTTACACTTTCCCTATGTTTGTAGCGCATTATTGCCTTTAATATTTTGCGCTAATTTTTGTGTCACTAGTATTGCTTGGCTTGGCCACTTTTAGATCTGTTATTCCAGTTTAACTACCATAGTTGTGCATTCTTTTGGCATTATGGATACGACCTCACCTGGGACTGCGGGGGTAAACCTTAACAAGGGCACACTAGACAATTATTTCAAGAAATCTATTTCAGAAATTGAAAGGGAAGAAGCCCTAGCGGAGAAAAGGGTGGAGCGCCGTCGCTCCATCGAGGGTTATAAGGCCAGACCCTCTTCGACATCATCCCCGCATAGTTTAACATCTAGTTCAGGGGTGTCCCCAATTACTGAAGACCCTTTTACAACCCAGGGAATTCCAGAACTTTTAAGGGACATTACCCCCACACCATCCTCTCCCAGGGCCCTACTTAGTCCATCAACTGTTGCCTCCTCAGCACCCTGTAATTCTGCTCTAGGTCAGGAAGTAACACCAGCTCCCCTCCACATTGGTAAAAACATCGTTAAAAACCAACCGAGGAAGATAGAGGCCCCGAAAATCCATGGTCCACCGCCCAAAAAGAGAATGAGGAAGGGGGGTCCTATTCAAAAGGGCAAAATTAGTCATTCTGAATTTGGCAAGGGGAAAGGGGTGGGGGTGTAGCCTCTGCCCCAAAATTAACAGCGGACACTAGACCTGTTATCACTATAGTGACTACACAAGAAACACCACCACCTACACTTGCCACTACCCCCACAAGTGCCAACGCTGAGGAGACTCAGCCGTTCGTCCCCACCCTGGAGCTTCTTGGGCAAATGCTCAGGACGCTTACTTCTCCTATTGTAGACAGATTATCGGCTATTGAACAACGGCTAGGGAATCTGGAAAAGGCTATTCTTAACAAATCGGATAAGCAGAAGGCCCCTCCCATTCCTAATACAGCACTGGCTGCGGTCGGTTTACCTAACTCCTCAAAACCTACTTCAGCCAAGGTGGCTCATACTACATCTATCACCACTACAACAGCGTTACTCCCCAAGCCTAATGTCTCTACCAAAACAGTGGCTCACAATTCCCAAGGGATTAAAACCTCTATCATTTCTTCCCGACCTGCCATGCATATGGATGGTGCCATCCAGAAGGGTGGAAACAATACGGCCACAAGACCAATGCAGCCGGCTGGGGAGAGGGAACCCCCAAGTAGAGTATCAAAACATAGAATTCCACAGGTTGAACTTCCTCCGGAAGCACTACCCCTATGTAGTGGTGCTTACGGGTGTTCCTACCCTCGACCCTGACAAGCAAGAAGGTCCACAGCAGCTTAAAAATAAAACTATGTACTGGCTGTCTAAAAATAGGCCACTTCCGGAGAATGTTAATGGGGATATTGTGCATGTGCGTCGACTCTCTTGGTTGGGGGGCCGGGAGAAAGATATAGAGGGCGACTTGATTGTGATCAACTTCAGGGACCCTGAAGCTGTTAGGCACATCCTGAGCTGGATGCCAAGGAACTTAGGCAAATCAATTATGCCGTGCGACCTCACCTACTTCTATCCCAGAGCCCTAGTAGCTCCCCTGTCATGCCCCTGGCCTTCTATGGCCCTAACAGGTACTATTGGTCCAAAACAAAATAACCATCACTTCTCCCTGCAGCCTGCCCCTATGGTTTCAAAAAATGTTTATGGGTGGGAATCCATTCCGCAAAGGGGCTACGGTATTAATCATAGGAGATCGGACTATTCTTTTCAAACAGGGGGAATGGACCATTTGCTTCCCTTCACTCCCCTGGAAGTTAGTAATAGATTCGAAGCTTTCTCTGGTTTGGATTCCTGTGATTGACGCCTGGGCTTCTCTCCTGATCATCTTGTATTAGAGAGGGGGTCAAGCGTACAGGAGGTTAAATTTTACTCATCTGGTGCAAACTCCCCTCCTCAGATGCCAAGTGTTTCCCACGGCACGACTCAAACCTTTTCAGTCTCACCCAACCTTAGTCCATCTCCCCCTCCAGGGATTCCTATCTCACATGTATGCAGTGGTAGCGATACTACTGGGGGGCAGGGAACTACATTACACATTCCATCTAGAGCCCTGAGGGTACTGTCATGGAACGTTGCAGGCATCGCCAATAAAATACACACTGAAGAATGGGACTCTCTAATAATAAATAGTGACATCTGTCTCTTTCAAGAGGCATGGGCGAGGGAACCTGTCCTTAAAATTGGCTATGCGACATTCGAAATCCAGGCTACCTGGAATGGTAAGGGGAGGCCCTCGGGTGGTCTGGCGGTGTGGATAGCGTGTCATATTGGTTGTACAGCGGAAACCATAGCCACTTCTTCTCAAGACATCCAGTGCGTTCTATTGAACTGGCCGGGTGCCCAAAAGTTGGCAATTATAAATGTTTATTCCCGCCCAGTTGGCCCAACGGCGGAGTCCACTACACTAGAAGACCGTGCGTCCTTTTTGGGACAGCTGCCGACCGATTACAAGGTGGTAATGGGCGGAGATTTAAACTGTCACTTCGAGCCCTTAGAGGGCTTAAGGGAGAGGGCCCTTACGGCAGAAGATGACTTCTGGGGTATCCCAGTGTGTCAATCGCCCCATCCTAGATCCTGGTCTCCACTTGCGGTCCAAATTATGTTACTAACCCTTAATTTTGCGCTAAGAGCTTGCAATGGACGTACACCCTCAGACACTTCTTCAAAATGTACATTTAACAGGAAAAATCATGAGTCTCGAATGGACTACATTTTTGTGGATACCAGTCTTTGGCCAAAGGTAGAGGATTTCAAAATAATCCCCCGCACAGATAGTGATCACGACGCTCTCCTACTCTTCCTGGCCTATCTTCCAGTATATCCCGGATCACTACCACTCGAGGATAGAGATGAACAGGGAAACCTGGTACTAACCTCTAACAGGCGTAGGGTGAGATGGCAGAAATTTTCCAAGTCAGAAGAAAATATTGGAAAAATCTACAATCTGGTGCTGCCTAAATTCGAGGCCCTGGATGAACTAGTTAGTCAATCCAGCCCCCAGGATTTACATAAAATTCTACCTTTAATTCATGAAGACCTAGTGGGAGCTTTAGGAGAGGTTCTCTACCCTGAGGTGCCAAAGCCCAAACACAAGACTAGAACCTCCACCTGGTACAACTCTGATTGCAGAAAGGCCAAATCTGACCTTATCACTGCAGTCAAAGAGGGCGTAGCTCGGAATAGGGTGGCCAATCTGCGGCGTCAGTATAAGGCCACGATGGATCGTGCGAGGTCAGACTGGGACTGGGATAGATGGCAAGATCTTTCAACTGCCCTAATATCCAAGGACTTAAGAAAATTCTGGTCACTAGTCACTACTGGCTCAGGGGAACCCAAAGCTGCAGTGGAACCCAATATAGCAGCACATATATGGGAAGATCACTTCAGTAAACTTTACGCAGATACCCTAGAGAACACTGATGCCGTTGTTGCAACACTCCTTTCCCTTTCTGGAGACACCTTGGAGTTTACGCTAGGGGAAGTGGCCAGCGCAATAGAGGGTTTAGCGTTGGGAAAGGCCCCGGGCCTTGATAAATTACCAGGTGACCTTTTTAGGTCCCACCCAGAGGTCTGGGCGCCTTATCTTCACATTCTTTTTAATTCACTTGCAAGTGGAATGGCGATCCCCTGTACTTGGCTGGGGGCAGAGATAGTCCCAATCTTCAAGAAGGGCTGTCGTCTGCTCCCATCCAACTACAGGCCGATCAGCCTTATAGATGTCCCCCAGAAGATTTATTCTCGACTCTTATTGGACCAACTCTTGGACTGGATGGAGGAAAACGAAATTTTAAGTCCCCTCCAGGCTGGCTTCAGGAAAAATACGTCCACCATGGATCAAATCTTCCGCCTCGTCCTCCTTTTCTGGAAATCGGTGACCATCGAGGGAGGGAGATTGTACATGGTGTTCGTAGACCTGAAGTCAGCATTCGATTTGGTACCACGGAAAAAACTCTGGGAGGTCCTGAAGGAGATGGGAGTGCCCATTAACCTGCTCCAGGCTATAATAAGACTTCATCAGGGCAACTTTGCCCAGGTACGTTGTGGGCGGGGTGGAGCATTGACAAAAAGGTTCCCTGTCTCTCAGGGGGTTAGGCAGGGATGCGTCCTCGCCCCTACTCTTTTTTGTCTTTACGTGAACAGTGTTATTTCACACTTAGTTGACGTTAGGGACAACGACGCCCCGGTTTTGGCAGGCAGGAGGGTGCCGGCAATAATGTTTGCTGATGACACCCTCCTGCTTTCCAAATCACCCATGGGAATTCAGCGAATCCAAGATGGATTTGGTCTTTTCTGCAGGCAGTATGGCCTTGAGATCAACACAGGGAAGACCAAATTCATGATCTTTAACCCCTCTCCCACAACTAGACCTAACCCATCCCTAAATTCCACGGTTTTGGAGAGAGTTAAAACATTTCAGTACCTGGGCGTAACCCTCCAAGAGAACCTATCCTGGGGACCACAGATTTCAAGTTCGCGAATAAGGCTTTCTCAACTTTCTGGGGCGATTTTAAAGGCTACGAACACCTCAACCTATAAACCCATAGCCCCTGCAGTTGAGATGTACAAAACACAAGCGAAATCAGCTGCACTCTACGGTAGTGAATTATGGGGACATCAAGCTGCAAGTGAGTTGGTACGTGTTGAAAACAACTTTATGAGGCGTCTCCTGGCCCTCCCAATTGCAACTCCTCTGTTTCCCTTACGTCTAGATTTGGGTTTACCGTCCATCAGGGAGGACCTTGAATCCAAACCTTTAAGATTTTGGCATAGACTTTGGTCAACAAAGGAGCTCAGTCACTACAGGCAAGATCTTGTGCATGTTATGAATCTAAATCATAATGATAAGATTCCTTGGTTAGCCTTTGTTAAAAAAGAACTGCTCCGGCTTGGTTTTAATGAGCTGTGGGAGGTCCCGGAAACAGGCTGTAATAGGGTCCCCCAGAGAAGACTTGTGGAAGCCTACAAGGAACAAAACCTTGTCTCTCACATGACTGCACCCAGCATCGGCACTTTAACTCATTGTTTTACTGAATCCAAAAATTCTTATAAGTTTGAAACTTTTATGGATTTTATCTATCCGATTACGGCAAGGAAGCTTTTTATACAGTGGCGGTTTGGCACCCTACCTATCAAATCCTTCACTAGTAAATGGACTAATGGAGGGGACAAACTATGCCCTGGCTGTAATTCCTGCGATGAGGAGGAAATCCATGTTCTGTTTTTCTGCCCTACCTACAAGTCACCCAGGAAATACTGGCTAGGGCCCCTTTGTAGGAATATGGCAATAAGGAACTGTGTAACATCTTACAGAATACTGAAAACTGATTCCTCCCCCCACATTGTTTTCGCAGTTGCAAAATTTCTCTTGGCTATGTGGCGCATTAGGTCCAAGTTGATTAAGGCAAAATCATCATAGGATGAATGCCTACACCACTGTGTCATGTTAACCTTTGGCTCCTGCTGTTAACGTTTTTTTTTATCGCACTGCTTATTCCATTTTCAATGACAGGAAATGTTGTTGCTTGTTCTTTTTATGTATTTTATATTACTGATTTTAAATGTCATGATTTGCTGCTACTTGCTCCCTGTATGCATACTAACTGCTTGAATTTTAAATGTGTGTATGTTTTCTATGCATCTTTTATGGCCTAAATGGTCGAAATAAAGATTTTTTGGATTGGATTGGATAAATATTGGCTTTTTTTCTAAACAGGTGTTGACTCCTTTTGTAGTGTTTTCACTGTGTTACTGTGTGTGTGCGCACAAATGCATTACACATTGCCTTTAGGATAAGCCTGACTGTTCTGTGCAAAGCTACCAAGGAGGTGAGCAAGGGTTCTTAGGTTTGTAGCTTACTGACCCTGACTTGATAGAATCCAAACCAAATCCAACTAGAGAACCCATTCCTACCAGTCCCAATTCATAAAGATTTTGAGGTGACTTCTTCTTGTAGTACTCCTGATTTATCCATATGGAGAAAATAAGACTCAGTAACCATCATGTCATGGTCTTCAAATATTGCAGTATTGCAATGTTTCAGCAATTACTGCATATGAACTGTCTCCTAAAATGTAACCAAGTTTTGACAGAGTTTTTGCATAACATTATTGTTGTGAACACTGCCAGACCCTCACAAATGAAAAAAAAACCAGTGACTAAAACCAAAAATATTTTTTAGGTTTCAAAGTGCACACATGGCCACAGTGGTCCTTGGCACCAAAGGAAACCACTTTGTGTGTGGACAGCAGAATACCACCACCTACAGTGAAATTAACCAATGGCTGAAGTGGGCTGACTTATTTCCCCATTCTCCTTCAATGACACAAAAACAGGACAATGGATGGAGAGAGCTGGCTGAAACTCCCTTTAAGTATATTATACACACATTTTAGTAAAATCAAAAGGTCTTGGCTAACGCCAGACCTATTAACAGTATTGAATGCTCTCGTGGCCCTTTAAGCTAGGTCCATGCTATAGCAAATGCTTGTAAGGAAATTTGCACTAAAGATGCAGACGACCTTCAGATCTTTTTATTATAGGGTTATAATTGTGTACTGACTTTAATTTAGTTGGCTCATTCTGTCAAGGGATGTGATTACAAGATTATTGAGACTCCACTACCAACAAACAATCGTAATGCACTAATGACCTTTCTCTGACATGCTTGGAATAAACTCATCTTGCATATGGGAATCTCCTGACATCACATTCTTATCAAAGAGCCATGCCTTCATTTGACATCCGTGACTAGTAAAATGCATAGTGTTACTGAATTAATACATGTCACTGGGAACACAATGGTCTGTTCTCTGGCATTCATTAAACTAACTAACGATATGTAGGCGTTTTATTCACAGTTTGCTTCAATCAAGCAAATAGAGTTCAAGTTCCAGAAATCAATGATTTATGAAAGGAAAGGTCATGGCTTCGAGCAGATCGTTGAATGTGATAGGGAGTCATCTAGTGAGGTAGGAATGTCACAAAGATGCAAAGAGGTTGCCACATAGCCTGCAATCTAGGTTAGGAAACTACTGCCAGGTCTGGCTTAGTGGACTAATGTGCCCACTTTAGGGGCATGTGTCCGACCTCATGGTCATAGGTTCAAACCTTGGTGGGTCCACTCAACCTTTCATCCTTCTGAGGTAAATGAGTATCATTGAGTTGGGAAGCAATAAACATCTGTTGTTCAACGTCAAGATATCATTCTGGTTAAACATGCGCTTTACAAATATACACGTTATGTTATTCTATAACTTTATTGGGGCACATCTGAAACGTGGACTTGTGATACATAGGTGGCAAGAATCTGTCAGTGAGGGCCATAGTTGACGCTCCCTTCATTCAAGGCTCTGATGGCTACTATGACTGCCCCTCCTTGACTCACAGGACCGGACACGTGCGGCAGTGTTGACACTGGGGATAGAAAATATGCACACGGTTGGTGGGCTTCCCAATGTCGATGGATGACGTCATCGGGAAGAGTTGCATACATTCTTGGAAGAAACTAGGACCGACATGGATCTCGTTAGTGGAGTATATGTCGGGGCAGTAATGGCTGCGGAGTATGAGAGGCACACCCAGCATCAACATGGCCAAACTGGGAACAGAAATCGGCCCTGGCCAACTGTTCAGCCGGCACCCCCTGGGGTGAGGGGGAGTGCAGCTGAGCAGTTTGCGAGGGCTGGTTTCAGCCGATTTTGTTACTGGAGGCTGATATTGCCGACCCGGTAACAAAAACGGCCCCCAGGGGCCCAAAACCAGCCCCGCCCTGGCGGCGTACCGGGGAAACGCCTGGTCCCCGCTATGGCCAATCCAGCCCTCAATTATGGCTGTCTTTTACCCTCCACCCCGCAGAGAGGCCAATGTTCCTTGCTTGCAGTAGAGGCCCAAAGGACCGTTGCTACTACGCCACTGAATAGAGAGTCTGCTAATCATATACAAGGCCAAAAACATCCTCCTTTTGCTTATCAGGGAGTAATTCAGAATCTTTGGCATCTACAGTGTTAGCACCGACGTAGGAGCTGCCCCAGCATGCGTGATTACGCCCATTTGCGTCATTCCTCCTTAGCAGGAGGAGGCATGTGCATTTGTTAATAGAGAAGTGCAGAAATTGCAAAGAGGGTTTGATAAGGCCATAATGGCCACGTTGATTAGGTCATCACTCTTATAGATTGACAGCTGAATTCTAATCTGGAACCCTGCTCTGACTGCTTGTCCCATCATTTAAACTAGCACGCTGTAAATACCGCTATTATGACATAAAACCTCTTGCATGAAGATGCGCATGTGTTGCTTCCCTCTGATTCTGAAGGTCAGTGCCCCTAATTCCGACAAAGCAGACAAGAATAAAAATATTAATATTAATAGCAGGAACTGATGCTTTGATTTTGAAAGATGTCATGGCAGTGATGTTCGAAAATGAAAAATAACACTTCATTGGAGGGTGCAGGTGATGTGAAGTGATTACTGTTTACAGTTTATTCAGTGTCGCAAAGGCAGCCGGAGTCTTGGCGCGAGGCTTTTCTTTCAACATGCTTGTGTTTAAAGTACCTTGATTACTTCTATTGTTTTCTTGCAGGTTTTGGATATAGTCCGGTTCAGCGTCCGTTCTGTGCTGCAGCGCATCTGGAAGGTGTCTGATGTCGAATGTTTACATTTATACCGTAGTTTTAACCGTGTGCTAAATCGCCTCCTGTGGAGCCATGGCCAGGGCCTGTGGAACTGTTTCTGTAATTCAGGGTAAGAACAATGTCTGTTCTGACTGTAAATCTTAGAAAACTACCTCATAATCAGTCTCTTGTTGCATCCCTTGTCCATCTGCTATGGTACTGGAATGTTAACCTCTTAACGATTGTTATGTGACAATTGCCATCTACTTTCCAATCCTGAAGAAGTATACCCTACTGTTTGTGATGAATTCATCTGCAAGGTGCCATATAAACTAACTCATTAAGTGCTGAGACTTCCACTTGCCCCAGCCTTATTGAGCCTTTTTAGGTCTGGCATTAGCCAAGGCCTTTTGATTTTAGTAAAATATGTATAATATATTTACATATAGGGGCCACCTCTTTTAATCCATCATTCACATGTTGTTTCCAGCACATGGTAGTTGGTCAGCGTACATACGCCACTAGTTAACTTCACTTTGCATCTCACTCTCTCACATGTAGCTCATACGCACACAAGCTAGTTTCCTCCATTGCCAGTGTTTTTTTACTTTATAATTACTTTAGTGATGCCTTTGTGTTTAGAGCCTGATGTGATACAAAGACGACCACAGGGCACTTTCTAGTTTTATGAGATCCAATCTTCTGCCAATGCTGTTGTAAATTCCTTTAGTAGTGCTTTGCTTTTCTGACTGCTGCTATTTGACATCATACCAGATTGTGTCGTTTTGAAACTGTTCTGTATTAGGTTATCCTTTTATTACTTCTTTCCATTTTCTTCTTCATGTCTGGTTTCCTTCATTCTTTCCTAATAGTGCGCTCACAATGTGCAAGTCGCTGCCCCTGCTAAAAAAGACTCACCAGGAGAGAGACAACTTCGATTATGGTTTAGCCAAGCGATAGCCCTTTACCTTTATTTACACAACTTTAGTCCATCTCCCATGCCCTAAACCAAGGGCATGCCGGGGATTATTGGTAAGGAAATCTTAGTGGCTCCATGCCCTCCATCTCTCAGAGGGATGGCCAATACCTGCAGTTCCATACCAACACATACACCAGGGCACTGCACAGCGATCCGTCCCTGCTGGGGGTACCCGACGCCAGGCAAATATCCCCAAAATGTTCAGCTCCAGGCATCTGGCGATAGGGCAGAAAGGTCCAGGTCCAGCAGCAAGTCAGACTCTTCCCCCCAACATGACCAGTGTCCACATGACCAGTGTCCACACAAATTAACACTCCTCCATGCGATCAGTTCAGTAAATCAGTTCCAGTTTTTAGGGTAACCCCCTTTCTCTGCCTTCACCTGGAAACTTGCCCAAAATGTTCATCTCCAGGCATCTAGCCCAAACTTTTCAACTCCAGACATCTAGCCCAAGATTTTCAACTCCAGGCATCACTGAGTATGCAGAAAAGGTCCAGGACCACCCGCAGGTCAGATCCCCCTCCCTTCTGCCAAAAGGCGAAGAGGTACTGGCGATCTTGTCCTTCACGTACCTGCCACTGGAGGGCTTCGGCAATGGCTACACAGATTGTGCGAATGCAGATTGAAAAACGTGGGGCCCTCAGATGGAAAATGTACCCAATCACCAATACCCCTGCCTCAGCTTTCCCCATTGGGTACATGTACATTGGTTGACTGCCCTAGCACCTAAAACTGCAGGCCATACCACAACCTTAAAGTGTAACATCAGACCACCCTAGGAGCATATGTCAATTCGATCTGGCAATGTAAGTATTCCACCAGATCACATTTTTCCCAACTAGGAGGCTAACATGCCCTCACTGAACTGCCTTTGCCCATGGGTGGAAGTTCCCTTCTGTGCCCCTTTGGCACCTGCATACCTTACCTGGGACTCCATAACCCACAGATGGAGCCTGCCATTGGGCTTTTGCTTTAACATTTCGAACCCGTCATTTTTCTTTTTTTTTGCCTGACGGTACCAACTGGCTGTGCCCACACATAGACACATAGTTTGAAAACTGCTTCATATTGAGGAATTCACCTTTTATTGAATGACATCACACCTTGTGGCCTGAACCACTTGGCCACACTGACCCGGGTATGATCTTCAAGCAACCTGAGTTTGCATAGCAGGGGTTGGCCCGCCACTTACCTACCCCCATCCATCCTTAAGCACACAGCCATAAATTTGTGTCTCATCTGATAATGGCTCCCAGTACTACACCGGGCACTCCCATTACTAAATAACAGGTGGAAGGTGTATTGCTGTACATCCTTTGACCTCCTTACCCGAGGATCCCTACTGCTTCCCTGTACGGTCAATGGTGGACCTTTGCATGGCAAAGGACAGTAACTGATCATCCAGGGGAACTTGGTTCTAACTCATTTATTTCACAGAGACACTCTGTGGGGCATAACCTACCTTCAAGTTGCTTCTGCATACTCACTCCCTTCTTCTTAGCTGGGTCCACTTTCTTCTAGTGGACAATTGTGTCCTAACATGCTTAAAAGATGATAAACCCCCACCTCTGCATTTCAAGGCCAACCCAGTTCTGGCTGGATGTTACACTAGTGTCATTAGGTGGGGTGCATGCACGAGAGCATGGTGGCCTCATAAAGAGTAGCGGAAAAAATACCTTACTAGAACAGAGCTTGTAAAAGTACACAGCAGGAGTGTATGTACGCCTGTACAGGGCGAGCAGTTCGGAGCACGGATTCCTGCTGCCGCACACTGATATCGATTGGCAGCTCCGGGCCCCACCTCTCTGTTCAGCAAGCACCAACCTTTGCTGGGGTGAAAAGAACCCCTTCTTGTATCACCTAACCAGATCCATTATCCGAAGTGAGAGTTGCAGGCTACCCTTTGTGATGTGGCAGAACAGAAATGTTAATTTCACCTGGAGACAAAGAAACACATGCTCTGGCTATGTGGAGTCACGTACTTGCTGGGTTTAGTGAAAATAGAAAGCCTCACAAATTGACATGAACTTGACAGAGGCTACTTCTTATGTGAGAGTTGATGCTTTATCCTTTCACAGTTATGACGCATGGTTAGAGGTCCCTCAGGACTATAGAATGTCTGACCCCACTATGAAAATGAGATGCATGTTGCCTAAATATCCAGCACATGAGATGGTGCCTATAAATTGTATCTTACTGCTGCCTCCACCACAAACCACTCTTAAGAGGCAGGACTACCTGTCTAACCTAAATCATACCGAGACACATCTTGTTATCAGGTACAAGACTAAGTGGTTCATCTTATGCCGTGCTAAATCATTCACTTTTGTCTGCTATGTGATGTTATACTTCATGTTGGTCTGCAGACTCGCATTCCGTCTCCTAAACATTATTATTCCTCCCTTTGGTAATTAACCTTGCAAACATGCTCACTTACATATATTGTCCATTGTGGGGTAGCACAGAAAGATCCCACAGCCCCCATTGAAGAATGCAATATATTCAGTTCTGAACTGGCACAGACTGTAACTCAAACTTTTAGTTATGAACATTCGGGGAGGGCATCCTATTCCCTGGACCTTAAAGTAAAGGGCATACCAACCCATTAATCTCTGGTTTTAAAGGGACGCTCATACAGCTAAAAGGCTTTCTGTTATCTATACTATCTTTTCATAAGACCTACATATCCTGTTTTATAATAACCCAGTCTTTGTTTTTGTACCATTATTCTACGTATTGTGTCTGAAAAAGCACACTCCTGCCCTGTGAACGAAATCAGAACACACTGTAGGGTGGACCTAAAGAAGAAATACTGGTCTTGACTCAGCATCAGAACCTGAAATGCATGGCCATCTTGAGCTCTACAACCAGATATGACGCTAGACAGCCAGGACCCATACACAAACCGCAGAATGTATACTTTCAGATGAGCAGAAAACTCATCTTGGAAATACTTATGCAAATTTCTACGACTAGGTCTCCCATCACGGAGTAATATTCTTGCAATGAAAGAGTATGGCTGCTACAGCAGGTTGTGTTTTAAAGGCTTTCTTTACTCTCTAAAGCACTATAACTACATCCATTGCCTTGGGGGCCCTTGACTCCTTTCAGGCCGGTTTGTGGAAGTTGAAAAGAGGTTGCTTACGTAAATGGACCCTCAGCTCCTACCAATGTGGCCAGGGAATATATTTTCTGGGCGGGTCTTAAATTTAAATAACGTTTCCAGTGCAATATGAAGGGTTTAATTTGCCAGAGGTAGATACGAGCATATGTACATTCATGACAAAATCTGCATGAACACTGCTGCACAAGGGGTTGAACTGTAAGCTGTGGACATACTTCTTCTCTGCCAGCGCTGTACCTTTCCCTGCACAAGGCCAGAAAACAAAAGAGTATGCAAAGGAAAGGTAAGGAGAGCACAGGCCCTTGTTCATACTTTTTTTAAAAATAAAAAGAACCCTCTCACGGATGGACCAGTGCTTATTTTGAACTTATGGTTCCTGGTGCTCGGCACCACCACTTAATTGCCAATACCAGCAGTTATGAGAATCTGAAACATGGTGGCACTGTTTGTCTAATTTAGAGATAAGCAAACACAGATCACGATATGCCCAGACACAGGCACCCTTACTCCAACACAGGGCTTCCCAGTTCTAGGGTGCAAATCTTGTGCCGGGAAACTCCTGATTCTGTGTGGGAATCATGAAGAACTTCTGGGGTGCATGCCTGGGTGCGTGGACTGGACCCCTGCCTTCCTCTGTCCTGTGGATCCAGCATGTATGCAAGACACAGCAGCTATTGTACTCAGGCCAAGGCCCACCCTGACCAGATAATGTGAAAGTTAAAACCGGGGTCCGGTAGAAGGTATCGCTAGGTGCCGAGCGGGTGTTTGGCGTTGCGGCCGGTGTGCCATTGTCGCCACCACCCCCCTCCCGAGACCCATGGGGTGTGGATCTTTTAAATAACAAACCACAGGTTCCTCATATTTCGAAGGGACACTCACTTTTTCTGGTTTGTTCTTTTTGCACCTAAATTTACACACAATTTTTAACTTTCACGTCCTCTGGTCAGGGTGGGCCTTAGCGCGCCCACACCACCGAGGTACACAGTTACATGGTCCTGATGAAAGCCCAGTAAAACTTATACACATAAGGGCAGAAACATGTTGACCCCACTCTAAGTGGAAAATACCCAACACATTAGTTGGTAAATTTCCCACACATATATTTTAACTAATGCCTGGCTAACCACAGAATAACGTTTTTGGTTTGGTACAGCTTGCTGGCATTTTTTAACTCACTTATTTTTCACACTATTGTCACGAAAAACCAGCTCCGCAGTAATCTGGCGTTGCAGCACACCAGGGAGGCATTCGGCTTCTCCTGGTGGGCCGGATGATGAAGCATGTCACCACCCAGGGTGGTGAGTGAGGGCTTCTAAAGAAATCCCTAAGTGACTTTCTTACAGGTTGATTTCATATACTTTTTCTCATTAACTGTGCTTAATGAAACTCTCCTCTGACGACACTCTTTTGTTGTTTGACATAATACAGACTAAATAAGACATACTGTGTAACAACAGAAGTAAAAGGGCCAGTCCTCACGGGAGGTTACACATGAAGACAAGGCGGTACTAAGGAGAGCCTAACAACCCTAATAATGAATCAGAAGCCAGCATTTACATCGGACAATAACACAAGGCGATGAAAAATGTGGACAGAGATTAGGCGGAGCTTCAAGTCTATACTCGAATACAGCATGCCTCGCAGAGCAGTGCATGCGCTACACAGTCTCGACCTAAACAATATACTCAGGGCTGCAGCCATGTTGTTGCATGGCTGTCTCAGCAGAATTTGAGGTTATCTTAACAGAATCGGTGAGACAAGTATGCACATGTCCTTCAATTTAAGAAATGTGGTATTCGTCAGCATCATTCATGGACATAAGTCATTCGGTTTGTTGTGAGTTAAAATCACATCTGCTGATCCTATCTTTCATTCCACAACAGGTATGAGAGCGACCAGAGCTTATGTTGAGTTACATAGTGTCTGAAGCCACAGAATAATAGTGACTTTAAAAAGAAAAAAAGATTTCGGCAGACCTGGGCTATGTTGTGGGAAGGTGCACTTCTTCTTGCCCTTGTGGTTAATTTATAAAAAAAATAAGTACTGGGGCTCTCGTCAGGATGCAGCTTGCACCAGCCCATTTCTCCTGTTAGTGTCGCCTAAAACAGAACTAACTACTAACCATGAAAGTGGGGAGAGGGTGTTTGTGTAATGGCCAGGGCTGCCCTCTTCGGGGCTGTGGAACCAGCTTCGAGTCTCAGCGTGGGCTCAACTATGACAATAACAAGAGGCCTTAAGGTCCCATATGACTCTAACAAGGGGCACTAAGGTGCTATATGACACAAAAGGTAAGGAAAGGGTGAGCATTGCTGGAAAGCCACAGAAAAATGGAAGACAATAAACAGACACAAATTTAGAAAATACATTTCATCAGTTAGTTCAGAATATCTGATTTTGTGGGAGCCACATTGGATGCAAAATAAAATGGCAGATAGTTTCCCATGCATGCTCATGAATCTGCTGCTCGAAAGGATGGTAGTAAATGATTTTCAGGGTGAGCATGGAGAAGGGTAGTAGTTTAAGGCAAGGAGATTTTCATGGAGAAAATATCTTCCCTTTGAAGTAAAAAGAAAACATTTCAGTTGAAAATGCTTTTTTGTGGTCGTATTTCAGATCAAAAACGTAATCTTGTTACATTTGCATGTACAGAAATAGCGATGTATTTGATTACCCAAAAAGTCATAAATTCATTAAAAATGTAGGAGTAAGCATAAAGGATTAAACTTCCTACTTTTGTTAATGAGTATTTGTGAATTGGAACTCTCGTAACTCAGTCGTCTGTTGATAACCACTATCCTATTGCTAAATGCGCTCTCTCCCCTCCTGGTGTCAAAAGTCCTCTGTAGCAGCCAACAGGCAGCATAGCTACTATACAGAAGCAATAAATACAAAATAGAGGAAGTGTCTTAATATTTGTAAATCAATCAATCTGCTGATCCAGAGCTATGTGTAACACAGACTGGAATCCCACCTGCAATCTAACAGAAAGGAGGAACATGGTTGGTCTTTTATGGACCCAGCCCTCTGCAGGCAGCCAACAAGGGGCATCTAGAAAACTGTCAACAAATAGCTTACCCCCTACCTCGAGGAGAACAACATCCTGGACCCGTCCCAGTCCGGGTTCCGCAGCAACTACAGCACCAAAATGGCCCTCATCGCCGCCACCAACAACATCAGGGCCCTGCTGGACAATGGTGAGACTGCGGCCCTAATCCTCCTGGGCCTGTCAGCTGCCTTCGACACTGTCTGCCACTGCACCCTACGCACCCGCCTCCACGACGCAGGAATCCGTGGCAAAGCACTGGACTGGACAACTCCTTCCTCTCCGGCAGAACACAGAGCGTCCGCCTCCCTCCCTTCTGATTCGAAGCCACCAAGATCATCTGAGGCGTACCTCAAGGATCCTCCCTCAGCCCGACGCTGTTCAACATATACATGGCGCCACTCGCCCACGTCGCCAGACTGCACAACCTCAACATTATCTCCTACGCAGATGACACAGAACTGATCCTCTCACTCACCAAGGACCCCATCACCCCCAAACCAACCTCCACAAAGGTATGAAAGCCGTCACCGAATGGATGAAGAATAACCGTCTGAAGCGGAACTCGGACAAGACAGAGGTTCTCATCTTCGGCTCCACACCATCGGCCTGGGACGACTTCTGGTGGCCGACCGCCCTGAGGGTGGCCCCAATGCCCACCGACCACGCATGCAACCTGGGATTTGTCCTTGACTCAACTCTCTCCATGACCAAGCAAGTCAACGCCATCTCATCCTCCTGTTTCAACACCCTCCACATGCTCCGAAAGATCAACAAGTGGATCCCCACCGACACTAGAAGAACGGTCACCCAGGCCCTCGTCAGCAGCAGACTGGACTACGGAAATGCCCTCTATGCGGGAGCCCTGGCCAGCTTGCTGAAATGACTGCAATACATACAAAACACCTCTGCCTGCCTGATCCTCGACATCCCTCTCCACTGCAACATCACACCCCACCTGAAAGACCTGCACTGGCTTCCCGCTAACAAGAGGATAACCTTCAAACTTATCACACATGCACACAAAGCCCTCCACAACACCGACCCAGCATACCTCAACAAACGGCTCACCTTCTACATCCGAACGGTCAGCTCCGCTCTGCCCACCTCGCCCTCTCCACCATCTCCCGCATCAGGAGAACAACCCCCGGTGGCAGATCATTCTCCTACCTCGCCGCCAAGTCCTGGAACACCATCCCAATCCTCCCACGGCAGACCAAAGACCTACTAACCTTCAGGAGGCTACTCAAGACCTGGCTGTTCAAGCAGTAGCAGCACTCCACCCCCCTAGCTCCTTCAGACCCTGACGGGTGAGTAGCGCGCTTTACAAATGTCTTGATTAATTGATTGATTGACACAAGGTGGAAACTAGGGCTTGATACAGAGTGAGGTGGTAATGCACAAAGTTGGATGGTGGAGAAAATCCCACTAGTGAGTTCTCTGGATGTACACTTCCTCCAGGAATCCAAGGATGTTTTTTTTTTGTGCAGTTTTAGATACTGCGTGCTCGGCCCAAAGGTTTGGGAGCATTTACATGAGCACCAGTTATGTAACACAAAGACACATTCTTGTTTGCTAGGCACGGATCATTTATTGATTTGCCCAGAATCCCAGGATGTTGGGCCGATGCCAAGTCTCAAACCTGGTCCCCTGCTTCAAAGTCTCTAAACCGGACCCTAGGTTTTAAATGTCCTTAATAAGAGTCACTTGATAGAAGCAGCCTTGAGGCAAACCGGTAATCAAACCGTTGCTCATCATGGGTTTGTGCTACGCATGTGTATCTTGAGAATAACCTCCGGAGCACTGCATCAAGCCCCACCAGCTGTTATTCCTGCCCCAAGCCCCCCAAAACCCCTCCCTTACCCCTTCTCTTCCTTTGACCCACCTCTGTACCTGTTTGCAGGTGAGGCTGCGCGAGGCTGCCATCTTGAGGGGCTGAAGTGGGCTCAGGTGCTGCTGGACCTGGAACCACTGGTTCAGGGTGATCACCTGCTCCTGCATGAAGCACGTCTGCGCCTTCACTTTTGGATTGTATTGTAACAATATTTTTACCGCACCTACCACCCGCAACAAAGCGTCAAAGCTCTCCATCAGCGAGCAGCACACCACTCCGGAACCCACAAAGGACCCGCGGTGAACTAGAGTAGTGAATCATGAAAGCGATTACAGCGATGGACGTTAGTCAGTCACCCGAACCGAGAAGGGCAGTGGAGGGACAGAGAAGGGAACAAGCACAAGAACTTTAGCATGCATGTGAGTCTCCCCGAGCACTAGAAGAGCAAAGGCAGGTGTAAGAACAAATGCATGTACAGGGGAAAGCACAGGAGACAGAGAAAGAATTGAAGGAGAAAGAGATTGAATCCGAGAAAATAAATCACGAAAACTAGAGTACGCACCAAAAAACGAACAAAATGCTCCTAGCATGCCTCCACGCTGGAAAGTGAAAATGCGCCATGCGTGCGCTGTGTTGGAACGCCGCGTGCAAAGTAAAAGCGTGCCAGGTGCGTGCTGAGTTGAAACGCTGCGTGCCCATCACCTGTCCATGTGCGTGCACATCTCCTGTCCCCCTTCCGAAAAGAAATCGACGACAATAGATCTCGCCAAGGCAGGCAGAGAAGGCTACCCCATAGAGTAAAAAAAAAAACATTGGGGTCTAAATTGTGTTTCTGAAAACTCAACCTGTTCTATTTGTCTTTAAAAATAACAAGTACACAAATTGGATGGAAGTCACATACACTACTAAAGAACACAAACAGGATCAAAACTGGATGGGGAAAGTGATGTACAGTCACTCCTTGACATTCAACTGAAAGGAAAGAATGTGTTAGTGCAACCCATTAGTGAGTTCTCTTGATGTCACTTCCTCCAGGAATCCAAGGATGTTTTTTTTTTTGCAGTTTTAGATACAGCGTGCTCGGCCCAAAGGTTTTGGAGCACTTTACATGAGAACCATTTATGTTACACAAAGACACATTCATGTTTACTAGGCACGGATCATTTATTGATTTGCCCAGAATCACAGGATGTTGGGCCGATGCCAAGACTCAAACCTGGTCCCCTGCTTCAAAGTCTCTAAACCGGAGACTAGGTTTTAAATGTCCTTAATAAGAGTCACTTGATAGAAGCAGCCTCGAGGCAAACCGGTAATCAAACCGTTGCTCATCATGGGTTTGTGCTACGCATTTGTATCTTGAGAATAACCTCTGGAGCATTGCATCAAGCCCCCCCAGTTGTTATTTCTGCCCCAAGCCCCCCAAAACCCCTTCCTAACCCCTTCTTTTCCTTTAACCCACCTCTGTACCTGTTTGCTGGTGAGGCTGCGTGAGGTCGCTATCTTGAGGGGCTGACGTGGGCTCAGGTGCTGCTGGACCTGGAACCGCTGGTTCAGGGTGATGACATGCTCCTGCATGAAGCACGTCTGCGCCTTCACTTTTGTATTGTATTGTAACGATATTTATACCACGCCTACCACCCCCAACGAAGCGCCGAAGCGCTCCATCAGTGAGCAGCACACCACTCTGGAACCAACAAAGGACCCGCGGTGAACTAGAGTAGTGAAACATGAAAGTGATTACAGCGATGGACATGTTAGTCAGTCACCCGAACCGAGAAGGACAGTGGAGGGACGAGGGACATAGAAGGGAACAAGCACAAGAGCTAGAGCATGCATGTGAGTCTCCCCGAGCACTAGAAGAGCAAAGGCAGGTGTAAGAACAAATGCATGTACAGGGGAAAGCACAGGAGACAGAGAAAGAATTGAAGGATAAAGAGATTGAATCCGAGAAAATAAATCACGAAAACTAGAGTACGCACCAAAACACGAACAAAATGCTCCTAGCATGCCTCCACGCTGGAAAGTGAAAGCGCGCTATACGTGCGCTGTGTTGGAACGCCGCGTGCAAAGTGAAAGCGCGCCAGGTGCGCGCTGAGTTGAAACGCCGCGTGCACATCACCTGTCCGTGTGCGTGCACATCTCCTGTCCCCCTTCCGAAAATAAATCGACGACAATAGATCTCGCCAAGGCAGGCAGAGAAGGCTACCCCATAGAGTAAAAAAAATAAACATTGGGGTCTAAATTGTGTTTCTGAAAACTCAGCCTGTTCTATTTGTCTTTAAAAATAACAATTAAACAAATTGGATTGAAGTCACATACACTACTAAAGAACACAAACAGTTTCAAAAGTGGATGCGGAATGTGATGTACAGTCACACCTTGACATTCAACTGAAAGGAAAGAATGTGTTAGTGCAAACCATTAGTGAGTTCTCTGGATGTACACTTCCTCCAGGAATCCAAGGATGTTTTTTCTTTGCAGTTTTAGATACAGCGTGCTCGGCCCAAAGGTTTTGGAGCACTTTACATGAGAACCAGTTATGTTACACAAAGACACCTTAATGTTTGCTAGGCACGGATCGTTTATTGATTTGCCTAGAATCACAGGATGTTGGGCCGATGCCAAGACTCAAACCTGGTCCCCTGCTTCAAAGTCTCTAAACCGGAGCCTAGGTTTTAAATGTCCTTAATAAGAGTCACTTGATAGAAGCAGCCTCGAGGCAAACCGGTAATCAAACCGTTGCTCATCATGGGTTTGTGCTACGCATGTGTATCTTGGGAATAACCTCTGGAGCATTGCATCAAGCCCCCCCAGCTGTTATTCCTGCCCCAAGCCCTCCAAAACCCTTCCCTTACCCCTTCTCTTCCTTTGACCCACCTCTGTACCTGTTTGCAGGTGAGGCTGCGCGAGGCCGCCATCTTGAGGGCCTTAAGTGGGCTCAGGTGCTGCTGGACCTGGAACCCCTGGTTCAGGGGGATCACCTGCTCCTGCATGAAGCACGTCTGCGCCTTCACTTTTGTATTGTATTGTAACAATATTTATACCGCGCCTACCACCCCAAACGAAGTGCCGAAGTGCTCCATCAGCGAGCAGCACACCACTCCGGAACCCACAAAGGACCTGCGGTGAACTAGAGTAGTGTGGTAAATAAAGTTATTACCCTGTCATAATTTCTATACATTAATAAGGAATAAGGATAGCTCATAAAATGAGAGGCAGAGTCCGTGGTGTCCGAGTCAAAAGGGCTTTAATACAATGACTCGAGTCAATGGAGAATCGGGTTCCATCACCACTAAGGTTCAGGAAGGGTCGTCATCTGAAGTTTTATTCACATAACACATTATATATAGTAAAACCATACAATTGCAATGAATAGAGAAGGCGGAGCGCTCCAGGCGGAGCAAGTGAAAGAGATGAGAGCACATGGGCGTGAAAGAGGCGTGAAAGGAGGTGTGTACATGGGTGTTCACTTGATGAGTCATAGGTGTGTCATAGGAGGGTGGATGCATAGAGGAGGTCTGCAGGGTCAGCAGGAACCTTTACCCTACTTGTGCGCGCAAAACTGGTCATGACGTGAAATTGACGTGTAACTGGGGAGAGCTGGGGGGAGCTGACATTAGCACTAGAAGAGGAGTCTGGGATGTCAGAACAACCTGCACCTTTGGCATATCTGATATCTTGTGTTTGGAGGATGTATTGTCTGAAGTAAAGGTCTCTCGAGCAAAAGCTGTTCATCACTAAATGCTAGTGTGTGCATATATTTCTTCGTGCATTGCATGGGGCCATGGGCCTTCCATGGCAACGGGTTCAGTAAATCACTTGAATGGCAGGAAGGCTAGGCCCTAAGCTCTGCAGGCGGAATATGTTTACCCCTTTCACTAGACTGGAATGTGTTTTTTCGGAGCTGAGCAGATAACTGTAGGCAAAATACCGCCTTGGCAGGCCAGGCCGGGCACCTCTTGGCTGAGAGGGAGTAAGGGAGAGGTCAGGGATGCATACCTAAACTGCAGATTTCAGAATCAGAAGAGGCTCGGAGCCTGAATTCAGGGCCTGGCTCGGCTGGGCCACAAAAACGTGTGCATCTCGACTTTTAAACGTGTACCATGTAAATGCATTGGCAACGTAGGCCTCAGTGTGGAATTAACGTTTCATTCATGGAGGGCCTAATAACTGACATGCTAATGTTGAACGGAAATGCAGAGACATTATTATTACAGGCATGAGAAGGGAACTACATGATAATATGGACATACATGGGGCATAGGTACATGGATAGGGTGCGAGTAGGGGACACACTGGCCACATAAAATTTTCTGTTTCCTCATTCCCTCCTTGGCCCCTACTGTGCCCTTCAGGACACATCTATATTCATGAGACCATCTATCTGTTCATATAGCATCATTTGCTCATCCTTTTTCATTCGTGCACGGGAACGTGAACGTGGACGGGGAATACAGGCAGTGGCACAAAAGCCGCAAATCGCTGGGCCACATTGCAGACAGAGACAACAACTGAATATCACTAGCAGTATTATTCCTAGGAATGACAATACTGTCCAACCCCATCCCGCTATTATACTCCAGAGCCAACCGGACCAAGACCAAGGGTCCTGATGCATTTCACGGGCTATCTTGTGGAGTCTTGTTATTGCTGCATACACTGATGGTGCGTTATTTGGAATAAACACACAACAACTGGAGCCGATCACTCTACAAGCTCCGCCCTTATCTGCCAAGATGACGTCAAGAACAAGGCGGTTCTGAAGAACAACAAGTCTCATAGCAGACTGTTCCTCGGTCAAGTTACCTAAGGCAGAAGCAGTCTCATTCACTACTGCTTCCAAAGTTCTGGTTAATTTGCGTATTAATTTACTGTTTTGGACGGGACCTATGAACCAGAAATATCCTTTAATAATATCCTTATATTGCTCCCACGCTGACTCAGTCTGATCGACAACAGGGGATTCGGTCTCCCTCTTGTGTCTGACATGTACTAATCGTGAATCTCGGTGATAATGGGATGGGGCTAGAAAAACAGGTGGCAGTAGGAACGCAATATAACACGTTCCACCCCAATCTAAGGGCAGACGTACATAGGCTGTCTGACCACAAATTAAATAGGAATGGCGGGAAGCTTTGAAAGTAGACTTTCCTTTATCATTGAATTCGACCACAGTATTACAATCACTGTGTCCTAAGTGCACTGAACCATTCTTTCTAACGCATAATTCACCTTTTACTGGTAAGACTGTTATGAACGGTGAATCTGTATTTGTCTCAGACTGGACATTCAGAATCATGAGGCTAAGGGAAACATTTCCTAATTCGTACACTTCATTTTCTAGATCTGTTCCTTTCCTTTGGGGAAAACCATCTTTATCGGGAAAACATGCCTTATTCATTACTATATTCAGGTCCCCCCAAATCCATTCACTCTGGGAATCTGTGAACTTTCTGTCTTGTGTTGAGGACATTAAAGCAAACCAAGCTCCGCACGAACCATTGTGCGAAAACGGATAAGGAAAGAGAGGCAGAGCTCCCTTCATTTTCTGATAAGGTGGGAGTCGGCCACACACCCAGCAATTCGTTACATTGCTGGTCTGGTGAGAATGGTGTAACATACGAATAAAAGTATTGTTGCGCAGTGCTAGTCGATATGACAATTCATGGGGTGGCAGGTCACTGAATGTGTGCTCTACAGTGTCATTAAAGGAAGAATGTATATGTGAACCAACAGGAGGAAAGAAAACATGTAGCGTCAAGCTAATACATATAATGGATATACTTAGAAAAAACATAATGATCAGAGTTACTATGCATCTGCTGCGTAAGTTTTTGCAGTATTTCTTTTTCATCTCTTTCTGCCTATCTCTCTGTCTATTTGGGTCTACGATCTTATACATGTCAGGAACCTGTCTAACCGCTTCACCCGAGGGGGACTTAAACAATTAAACGCTGTCTGACTTACTAGACCGTAGTTTCTGTTTATACTCTTGTTGTGGAGTCTTTTCTAGCAAAGGGAGTTTAGAGTCAATGTTTTCGGGGCAGTCCTTAGAGTCTTTTACTGAACCAAGTCAATGGAAGCGTTTCACGTGATGGGCATGGAGCCAGCCCTTTCTTCCCTCGACCTTGACGGCGGTTCTCGTCGTTAGCAGGACCAGCTTGGATGCGCGCCAGCGGGGCTCCAGAGGGCTTGAACGGTCGAAATTACGGACAAACACCAAGTCTCCCGGAACAATTGAATGATTCTTCACCTGGGTGTTGTCGGGGAAGGCAGCTGCAACCTGTGAACGACAAGAAAGGAGTGCAGACATCAAGGAAGCCAGGTAATCTGTCAGCATAGTACTGTCGACATCGGTTATTTTTCTCGGCATAGGCGTACCCCACATATTCGGCGGTCTACCAAAAACCACCTCGTACGGGGATAGTCCGGTTCTGGAATGAGCTACCATACGCATGTAAAAGAGGGCAACCGGCAGGGCTACCATCCAATCCACGCCTTTTTCTGCACAGACCTTCGCTAACCTGGTTTTGAGTGTCTGATTGTGTCTCTCTACGAGACCTGCTGCCTCTGGATGTCGTACGCAATGGAATTTCCACTGGTACCCTAGCAGAAGAGATAGTTGTTTCATTAGTTCAGAAGAGAATGGCTGACCGTTATCTGAGTATACGTCACGGGGCAAACCGTATCGCGGAAAGAATTCTCGGACCAACTGTTTGGCAGTGGTCACAGCAGTGTAATCTGGGACTGGGTACGCTTCTGTCCATCTAGATAGGGCGCATACAACTACAAGGATATACTTGAATCCTCGACATCTGTCCATCTGAATATAATCCATCTGGAGGACTTCAAAAGGATGGTCAGGAGGATGAAATCCACCTTGTTCCACGGGAATGCCTTTGCCTGGATTGAACTGACAACAGATCATGCAGGTACGCACTTTCTGTTTTGCTGCTGCACGTAAATGCTTGTTGAACCAGATGTTCTGTAAACTGTCTAACATGGCCTTTTCTCCTAAGTGTGCTGGACTATGTGCTGTATTTATGATAGCTTGAACCATGGAGTCAGGGAGGAACCATGTGGCTTTGCCTTTTGTCATCCATCCCTGATCTGTCTGGACCCCTCCTTGTTCAGTCCATTTCTTGATTTGGTCTGGAGTGACATGTGTCTGAATGTCGAGTACATCCTGTGAGAGATCCCTGACGGCCATGCAATTCGTCAGTGATGGTACTTCAGTCTTTGTCGTGTCAGCTGGAATGTCTGCTTGAGTCTGGGCTGTAAGTTTAGCCGTTCGATCTGCCAGGTCGTTACCCTGGGAAATAGTGTCTATGACTTTCGTATGTGCTTTGCACTTCATAATGGCTATAGCTGTAGGTAAGTGTATTGCATCTAACAGAGCTTGAATGAGGGGACCATGCTGAATTTTGGCCCCATGAGAGGTCAGAAAACCTCTCTCTTGCCAGAGGACTCCAAAGTCGTGTACGACTCCGAAGGCATACTGTGAATCTGTGTATATGTTTACTTTCAAGTTCTTGGCTCGTATACAGGCTTGGGTCAGAGCGATAAGCTCTGCTGCTTGGGCTGACAGGGTATCAATTCGATGTGTCTCCATGACTTCAATATCAGTGGTCACTGCATATGCGGCCACTAACTCTCCTGTGCTTGTTCTCATGCATGAACCATCTACATAAAGTGTCAGGTCTGGGTCGGATAGTGCAATGTCTGTCAAGTCTTGTCTTGGCTTCGTCACTGTGTTAATTACTTCCACACAGTCATGTGGTGCAGGGTCCGCTGTGCTTGAGGGCAAGAGTGTAGCAGGGTTTAAAATATTGCATCGTCTGATCTCTATGTGTGGCTGGAACAATGTCAGTTCATATCCTGTCAGTCTTGCTATAGTCAGGTGTTGTGTCTGTGTCCGGTTCAAGAGAACTTCCACTGAGTGTGGAACCTGTACTGTCAGAGGATGTCCTAACACTATGGAATCGCTTTGCCTGATTGCTAGAGCTGTTGCTGCAACGGATTTCAGGCACGCAGGCAGAGCCTGGGCCACTGGATCCAATGTACTAGAAAAGTAAGCACAAGGCTTGTGTTTTCCTGCCTGATCTTGTGTAAGGACAGATAATGCTGTGCCTTCTCGTTCAGTGACAAAAAGCGTAAACGGTTTGCTGTAACATGGTGTCGCTAGAACTGGTGCGTGAAATAGAGCTTTCTTCAATTCATCAAATGCAAGTGTATGTTCCTGAGTCCAAGGGAGGACAGTCGAAGTCGCTGCCTCCTGTGTTGTCAACTGTATGAGTGGTTTGGCTAGATATGCGTACTGAGGGATCCATTGTCTGCAGTAAGAAGTGAGGCCAATGAAGGCCCGCACTTCCTTTTGTGTCTTGGGCTGTGGAAGGTGTGCAATTAACTGGATGCAGTCAGGTGTCAACTGTCTACCCCTCTTGGACAGCAAGTGCCCAAGATACACCACTTGCTGGGCACAGAATTGTAACTTTGAAGGGGACACCTTGTGTCCTTTTTCTGCCAGGAAGTATAAGACTATCAGTGATGCACGTTCACAGTCTCGTTCTGTTCGTGCTGTGATCAAAAGATCGTCAACGTATTGCAGTAATGCAGTGTTAGTAGGCATGTGAATACTGTCTAGTTGTCTTTTCAATGCTTGACTGTAAATACTAGGACTTTCTGTGAACCCTTGAGGAGCCCTCGTAAATTTGAAGCTTCGTCCATTTAAACAAAATCCGAAGAGGTATTGGCTCTCTGGATGGATCGGGACACTAAAGAAGGCGTTCTTGAGATCTATCACAGTGAAGAACGTCGCTTCGGAATCTATTGCAGTCAGTAGTGAAGAATCGTCTGGGACTACTGGGTACTGTGGTATTATGCATTTGTTCAGTTCTCGGAGGTCAATCACTAGTCTGTAGACTGGTGGTGCATTTGGGTCAGTTCGTTTAAGAATCGGAATGATAGGAGAATTACATACATTGGAGTCAGTTTCTACAACCACTCCCTGTGCAATGAGTTCGTCAACTATTTTCAGTAATGCTATCACAGCATCAGGTGGTTACTTGTATTGTCGGATTCGTGGCAGTACAACTCCTTGCTTGAGTGTGACACGGTATGGTGTAATGTGCATGTAACCTACATCAGTCGGACCTTGCGCCCATAAATGCTGTGGTACATTCTGGAGTCTGGGATCAAAATCTCTCAATACATAATGTCCTTTAAAATCATGTAAAAACAATCTTACTCCTTCCGGAGAACAACAAATCACTGCTCCTAGTTCTTTCAATGTCTTTATACCGAGCAAGTTTTCTGGACATGATTTAGTAAGCAACAAGTCTGTAGTGCAGGACAATGGACCGACTCCTAGGGAAACTGGCTTTGACACTTCGTTAACAATAGGCTTTCCTGAAAATCCCAGGGAAATATTCTGTGAGCCTGAGAGGGGTGCCCCTGGAACCTCGTCATGACTGATGGTAGTTCTGCTCGCCCCTGTGTCAATCAGAAATTTTCTGTCTTTTCCCAGTACACGACTATGTACATAGGGACCCTCTTGATCTACAGGAACCTCAATAAGGGACAAGCCGACTTCCCTCTCTAGGCTGTTTCATGAATACTGTTGATAGTCTGGATAGTCTGACTGGGCATACTGGTACATTTGTTGCGTGACATGTTGCGTGGCAGCAATGGGTTGGGGTACAGCTACTGTCTGTTGCGTGTTCTGTGGCGTTTGCGTGTTCTGCGGGATGTTATCCTGTCTAGGGGGGCGCGGTCTTTCTTTCGTCTTGCCTGTAGCTATATTGTGTTTCAGGACAGCACATTCATTTATATAGTGACCGGGCTGTTTGCAGTAATTACAGTTCCCTTTGACAGGTGCCGTGCCCTTTTTCTGGCCATCAGCTGGAACTGATTGAGCAACTAGTACTTTCATTTTCGTATCTTTCATGCGTCTCTTTTCGTGTTCCTGTTCTTCTCTAATTCGGTTCTGGTGGTACTGTAACATTTGTAACATTTGGGAAGGGCTATTTGCTTGCCAGGTACTCTCAACCTTCAGTACTCTATTTTTGATCTGGGGTAAGGAATTCTCTACTAATTTGCTCACAAAAAGATGGAAGTACGATTCACTACTTGGCTTCAGGCCACTGTTAATAGTAAAACATTTTTCGAATCTAGAATAAAAATCACTAGTGTCTTCATCTTGTTTCTGTTTGCAGGCTGAAATAGCATCCCAATCTTCCTTTTTAGTAGTCAGTAATCTCGGCAAAACCTGTATTAATAGTTCTGGTAGTTCTTTAGCTTTGTCCCCAAGACCAACACCAGGGCCTCAGCGTTTATCCTTGTCTTCTAATTCTGTCCAATTTATCTTTTTCTCTCCCACCTCCCATTCTTTCTCTTTGAGCTTTTCGTAAATACCTGCTGGTAACAGTACTTTCAATAATTTTATCGTATCAGCGTATGTGTAATCCCCTATGCGGAGCATGTCTTTTAATTCACGGTGGAACCCCCCTGGGTCTTTATCATGACAAGGCAGTAATTTTTTCATTTCCAATAACTCCATTTTCGTCAAGGGCGTGTAAACGTATACTCGTTGAAGCTCACCCCCAGTAGTTCTAACGGGATGAACCTCTCGTAGGGGGTTCTGTCTGTCTATGTGAAAGGTCTTTCTTTCCCGATGTGGGGCAGGAATCAAGTGCGGAGTCAGGAAAGTCAAGTACTTATGTCGTTGATCTAGAATGACGTTAATTAACTCGGTACCTAGGCCTCTCCATCTTGCTAGGAGTAAATCGTCCAGTAATTTATACAAGGGACCTGGATCAGAATGCTGACTCTCGTACAAGGTGATGAGATGTTGAATCATGTAAATACCAGCTAAACGCTGTTCTTCCGGAGGAAGACTCAAAAATGTTTGCGCTACTATGTCATCCTTATATATGTTAGAATTACAAGCCCATTGAACTGCTGACCGGGCTAGTTCTTGTTCATGCATAGTACAAAGTTCACTACTCCCTACTCGTTTTTTCAGTGCATGTTCAGTAGCTTGGAAAAGGTGTTCAAGAGAATATCTTTCTGGTATTGGAGAGAGGGAACGTTTACTGTAATCTAGGCCTATGGGCCTGTCCAACGGTCTTGCCCTGCCTACATAATTCATTTTATTTATTTCCTCTGTTACTGTGTCATCCTCATCTGTGACTACCTCGTCTTCTTTCTTGGCTTGTTCTTTCTTGTGTATATCCAGAATTTCTTTACGAATTTTCCTGTACATGCATTCTATTCTGTTCTGTGTATCATGTTTACCAACAGCTATATTGTCACTCCAAGTCATCATACCTTTAGTTACTTCTTTATCTGGCTGGTCTCGTTCCCTGATCAAACAATTAATCAAAAATCATAAAAGCATGCTTTGAAGCTCCACCTTTCTATTTGCCATGGCCTCATGTATACTTTCTGGTCCCTCCCCCGTTCTGACGAAGTGGTATATTTTGTCTAAATGTTCCTTCATGTCTGGTAAAGTGATCAAATAGTCTGCAACGCGTCTTAAACGTACTGAGTATATGAGCATTAAACCCTCACCTGGTACTGGATCATATATACAATCGGAAAGTGATTGCCTAAGCGATGCTGGTGTCATTGGTTTTGGCGTGAGTTGTAGTGCTAATTCTCGTAGTGTTCGTGATGGTGGTGGTGGGGTGTGCGGTGTGTGTGGTACGTCTCTAGTGGGCCCCCCTCCCGATGCCCCTAGACTCGAGTCGCCTTTCTCTGTCAGGGACACTACTGGTAATGCGGGTTGATCTTGTGCTACGGGTGGTTGGCGAAAAGGATTGGTAGGGTTGACAGGAGGAGGGGGAGAATCTTCATTTACATACTCCGGAGCAGCGTCTTCTAGATAGGAGGAAAGAAAAATGTCCGCTGCTGTCTGTTTATGACTATGGGCTTTTGTCGGGATCAGTGGTGGCGGCAAGTTACTGGGTACTTCCAGGGTCACCTTAGCTAGTTCTTCGGCGAGGACAGGATACATGCCTTTAATAAGGGCATTTCTTTGTCTATCTACTTGTTCTGCCTTAACCCGTTCACCTTCTTCCTTTAGCTCTTTTTCTTTGGCTTTTTCTGATGCTTCTCTACTTCTCTCTGCTTTGTGGATTTCTTTCTCTGTTCTTCTATGCGCTTCTTTACGCCATAACTCTATGGCATCTTTCTGTGATTGTCTAGCTTTCTTTTTCCATAGTGCTTCCTCTACTCTCATGATGCAATCAGCATCCCATGTCCCTGAGACAGGCCATCTATATTTCTCTTCCAGATCCTTCGTGTAATCTACCCATAAATCTAAAAACAGTATGGCATCTAGGTCATGTTTCTGGTACATAAAATGACCAGGAGTGTCCCTAGGCGGGACGGGAACTGCCTCTACGAGTATCCCTTTCCTGGTTCCTATCTGACGTAATTTCGGGAACAGTGGCATGTTTGAACTAACTTGAACGAAAACACAATAAGCACAATAATAGACTGAAGACAATCATTCATACCACGACATTAAAACATTAGAAACAGATACTAACTAGTACATAGAAAAGATACAATCCTGAATTACTTGTTACTTTATGCACTGCTAAACAGTACAGTCATACCGGTCTCATGAAGAGACACGTCTTTACCGCATCCACCTAAATGGACACGTCTGTACCGGATCTGTGTACCCAGACCCGTCTTGACCGGGCTCAAATAAATGAACCCGTCTCTATGCGTTCCCAACAACGGTACTCACTGGGAAGCAAAACTGAAGGCCTCGGAAAACTCGATACTGGACTGGACTGCTACGGCTTCTTGCTGCTACTGCTGCTTGCTGCGCATGCGCCTCGGAACAGGTGGGCCTCGGGATACCTCGGACCTTGCTCTCTCGGCTTGGGCTCTGGTCGGGATAGTCCGCAATCCTCACCGCCTCGTGTGGATGCCTGGTCGCAGTCTCCGTCTCCTCCGTGGGCCTGAGGGAGTTGGCAGGAAATCCCGCTGACGTGTACACTGGAAGTCCGTCACGGCTATAGAAGGGGTCAGGGGGCTGCGCTTACATCGCCGGCGCGTGGGGAAGGGGACTAGTCCCTATTCGGGCGCCAGATTAATGTGGTAAATAAAGTTATTACCCTGTCATAATTTCTATACATTAATAAGGAATAAGGATAGCTCATAAAATGAGAGGCAGAGTCCGTGGTGTCAGAGTCAAAAGGGCTTTAATACAATGACTCGAGTCAATGGAGAATCGGGTTCCATCACCACTAAGGTTCAGGAAGGGTCGTCATCTGAAGTTTTATTCACATAACACATTATATATAGTAAAACCATACAATTGCAATGAATAGAGAAGGCGGAGCGCTCCAGGTGGAGCAAGTGAAAGAGATAAGAGCACATGGGCGTGAAAGAGGCGTGAAAGGAGGTGTGTACATGGGTGTTCACTTGATGAGTCATAGGTGTGTCATAGGAGGGTGGATGCATAGAGAAGGTCTGCAGGGTCAGCAGAAACCTTTACCCTACTTGTGCGCGCAAAACTGGTCATGACGTGAAATTGGCGTGTAACTGGGGAGAGCTGGGGGGAGCTGACTTTAGCACTAGAAGAGGAGTCTGGGATGTCAGAACGACCTGCACCTTTGGCATATCTGATATCTTGTGTTTGGAGGATGTATTGTCTGAAGTAAAGGTCTCTCGAGCAAAAGCTGTTCATCACTAAATGCTAGTGTGTGCATATATTTCTTCGTGCATTGCGTGGGGCCATGGGCCTTCTATGGCAACGGGTTCAGTAAATCACTTGAATGAAGACAGGAAGGCTAGGCCCTAAGTTCTGCAGGCGGAATATGTTTACCCCTTTCACTAGACTGGAATGTGTTTTTTCGGAGCTGAGCAGATAACTGTAGGCAAAATACCGCCTTGGCAGGCCGGGCACCTCTTGGCTGAGAGGGAGTAAGGGAGAGGTCAGGGATGCATACCTAAACTGCAGCTTTCAGAATCAGAAGAGGCTCGGAGCCTGAATTCAGGGCCTGGCTCGGCTGGGCCACAAAAACGTGTGCATCTCGACTTTTAAACGTGTACCATGTAAATGCATTGGCAACGTAGGCCTCAGTGTGGAATTAACGTTTCATTCATGGAGGGCCTAATAACTGACATGCTAATGTTGAACGGAAATGCAGAGACATTATTATTACAGGCATGAGAAGGGAACTACATGATAATATGGACATACATGGGGCATAGGTACATGGATAGGGTGCGAGTAGGGGACACACTGGCCACATAAAATTTTCTGTTTCCTCAGTAGTGAAACAAGAAAGCAATTACAGCGATGGACATGTTAGTCAGTCACCCGACCCGAGAAGGACAGTGGAGGGACAGAGAAGGGAACAAGCACAAGAGCTAGAGCGTGCATATTCAAGTTCAAGTTCGGAGATTTGTATAGCGTGCTACTCACCCAGAGGGTCTCAAGGCGCTTGAGGGAGCGGGGGTGCTTTACTTATCGAATATCCAATTTTTTAGTTGCTTTCTGAAGGCGAGGTGGTTCTGTGTAAGGCGGAGGTGGGTGGGGAGAGAATTCCAGGTTTTGGCCGCTAAGTAGGAGAAGGATCTTCCCCCCATGGTGGATTTATGGATGCGCGGAATAGCGGCGAGGGCTTGATTGGACGATCGTAGTTGGCGGGAGGGGGTGTAGAAGGACAGTCGCGTGTTGAGGCAATCGGGTCCTTGGTCGTAGAGGGCTTTGTGTGCGTGGGTGAGGAGACGGAACGTTATTCTCTTGTTGACGGGGAGCCAATGGAGGTCTTTTAGGTGGTCAGAAATGTGAGCTTGCCGAGTCCCCCCGAGCACTAGAAGAGCAAAGGCAGGTGTAAGAACAAATGCATGTACAGGGGAAAGCACAGGAGACAGAGAAAGAATTGAAGGATTTCTCCGAGAAATCCGAGAATCAGAGAAAATAAATCACGAAAACTAGAGTACGCATCAAAAACCGAACAAAATGCTCCTAGTATGCCTCCACGCTGGTAAGTGAAAGTGCGCCATGCGTGCGCTGTGTTGGAACGCCGCGTGCAAAGTAAAAGCGCGCCAGGTGAACGCTGAGTTGAAACGCCGCGTGCACATCACCTGTCCATGTGCGTGCACATCTCCTGTCCCCCTTCCGAAAAGAAATCGACGACAATAGATCTCGCCAAGGCAGGCAGAGAAGGCTACCCCATAGAGTAAAAAAAAAACATTGGGGTCTAAATTGTGTTTCTGAAAAACTCAACCTGTTCTATTTGTCTTTAAAAATAACAAGTACACGAATTGGATGGAAGTCACATACACTACTAAAGAACACCAACAGGTTCAAAACTGGATGGGGAAAGTGATGTGCAGTCCTTCCTTGACATTCAACTGAAAGGAAAGAATGTGTTAGTGCAACCCATTAGTGAGTTCTCTGGATGTACACTTCCTCCAGGAATCCAAGGATGTTTTTTTTTGTTGCAGTTTTAGATACAGCGTGCTCGGCCCAAAGGTTTTGGAGCACTTTACATGAGCACCAGTTATGTTACACAAAGACACATTCATGTTTGCTAGGCACGGATCATTTATTGATTTGCCCAGAATCACAGGATGTTGGGCCGATGCCAAGACTCAAACCTGGTCCCCTGCTTCAAAGTCTCTAAACCGGAGCCTAGGTTTTAAATGTCCTTAATAAGAGTCACTTGATAGAAGCAGCCTCGAGGCAAACCGGTAATCAAACCGTTGCTCATCATGGGTTTGTGCTACGCATGTGTATCTTGAGAATAATCTCCGGAGCATTGCATCAAGCCCCCCCAGCTGTTATTCCTGCCCCAAGCCCCCCAAACCCCTCCCTTACCCCTTCTCTTCCTTTGACCCACCTCTGTATCTGTTTGCAGGTGAGGCTGCCCGAGGCCGCCATCTTGAGGGGCTGAAGTGGACTCAGGTGCTGCTGGACCTGGAACCGCTGGTTCAGGGTGATCACTTGCTCCTGCATGAAGCACGTCTGCGCCTTCACTTTTGTATTGCATTGTAACAATATTTATACCACTCCTACCAGCCCCAACGAAGCGCCGAAGCACTCCATCAGCGAGTAGCACACCACTCCGGAACCCACAAAGGACCCGCGGTGAACTAGAGTAGTGAAACATGAAAGCGATTACAGCCATGGACATGCTAGTCAGTCACCCGAACCGAGAAGGACAGTGGAGGGACAGAGAAGGAAACAAGCACAAGAGCTAGAGCATGCAGGTGAGTCTCCCCGAGCACTAGAAGAGCAAAGGCAGGTGTAAGAACAAATGCATGTACAGGGGAGAGCACAGGAGACAGAGAAAGAATTGAAGGAGAAAGAGATTGAATCCGAGAAAATAAATCACGAAAACTAGAGTACGTACCAAAACACGAACAAAATGCTCCTAGCATGCCTCCACGCTGGAAAGTGAAAGCGCGCCATGCGTGCGCTGTGTTGGAACGCTGCGTGAAAAGTGAAAGCGCGCCAGGCGGGCGCTGATTTGAAACGCCGCATGCACATCACCTGTCCATGTGCGTGCACATCTCCTGTCCCCCTTCGAAAAGAAATCGACAACAATAGATCTCGCCAAGGCAGGCAGAAGAAGGCTACCCCATAGAGTAAAAAAAAAACATGGGGGTCTAAATTGTGTTTCTGAAAACTGAACCTGTTCTATTTGTCTTTAAAAATAACTAGTACACAAATTGGATGGAAGTCACATACACTACTAAAGAACACAAACAGGTTCAAAACTGGATGGGGAAAGTGATGTACAGTCACTTCTTGACATTCACTGAAAGGAGAGAATGTGTTAGTGCAACCCCATGAACTGGTTTCTGTGGTTACTTAACACTAACTGTACTAGTCTCTCGTCCACCTTTTATATTTATATCGCATTGTTATCGCAACAATTAAAGAGTATAGTGCATGTGACAAACAACATAGAAGTGTTTCTAGAGCTTGGACTGAGTAGGTAATACTTGACCATGAACTGTGGCTATGCTAATAGCAGTCTCCCCAAACACACCTTCCCTTCCTTCTAAATTTTTTTTCTTACTTTCTCTTTCAGTTCGCCATTCTTGCCTTCTGTCATTCTTTCTTTCTTTCTGTCATTCTTTCTTTCTTTCTTTCTTCCTTTCTTTCTTTCTTTCTTTCTTTCTTTCTTTCTTTCTTTCTTTCTTTCTTTCTTTCTTCACACTTGCAGCCAATACCAGATTGATTGAAATTTTTAGGTCTGTGTCAGTCAAGACCTTTTGATTTTACTAAAATTATACGCATAATATAGTTTCTTATAGTGATTTCTGCCAGACTTCATCCATTAGTTGTGGTTGTCATTCATATTTTTCTTCCATCCACTCCTGCATGCATTAAGGCGCAATGTATCAGTCCACTTCAACCATTGAATGACTTCACTACGAGTCATGGCATGCTGCCCTTTCACAGGGCACACATCCATATGAAAAGTAGTTCCTTTCAGTGCCAGGGAATGCTGCAGGAATGTTTGATTTTTTTTAGACCCAAAAAACCTTTTTGCATCTAGTAAATATTTTTTTTTGGGATTGATGAGGGCCAAGCATATTCCCAAACAATAAAGTTTTGCAAACACCATGTTAAAAAAAAAAAGAAGAACTACCAAGGGCTGGCAGCCCACACCAGATCTATTGGCTTTGACAGTGCATATTTGATATTTGTGGCATGTTGCGCTTAAATCTTCATAACTTTTTTCTCCAAAAAGACATTTTAGCCAAATTGCATAAAAAATGTTCCTACATGTGGAGGAAATAGCCAAACTATTAGCTTTTTTTTGTTTTTGATTTGAGAAATGTGAAAAAGATGATGTGCTGGAAAGTGTATGTTTTTTCACCTAAAAATTACATCAACAAAAAGTGTGCTGTGATATGACAGCCCTCTTCGCAGCTTTCAGGGATAGACACACTTGTTACAAAAGTACCACATCTTTTTCACCAGAGTTTTTTTTAAATTTTTGAAAAGGTAGTCATTATTTCTTATTCCTATGATGTTTACCTACTTGCAATTGTGACAAAATGTGGTTTGAAATTGAGGGGTGAATCGTAAAAGCTGTATATTTTGAAACAGGATACAAAATTCTGAACGAAAACAAGGGGTCTTTAGTGTAAGATTGCTAATCATTTTCCCAAAGAAACTAATCACTGTAACCAGAAACTAATTAATTTGAGTAGGAAATTAGAAATAGCTGACAATATTTTAATCTGTAAATTGTGCCCCAATGATTGTTATATAAAAGCAATACATGGTTAAGCATTTCATTATTGCTGTTGCAGATTTGTAGACTCAACAGGTTGATATTAAAATATAACATTTCTGATGGTTGAGATAGGGAAGATCAAATAATAGCTAAATATAAATGTATTTGCCAGGTGAGGGAGGGGGAGGGTGGGCCATGTATGTGGACCAATCACCACATCCCTAGGGATTAAGCTTGCCACTTCAGGAATAATTCCTTTTCAGCAGTATAGTGATTGTTGTTGTGTAAGTTAGAGACCGCAGATGTAGAAGCTGGAAGACTGTTGTATAGCATAAGCGGCCCCAAATCCAAATCCTTAAACCACTCTGTTGAACTTTCGTGGACTGGTCGTGCTGGTTCTCATACAGTTCTTCTCATAGTCAGCCGCCTTGAGAGCGTAAGGTGCATGGTGTGTGGTCAATAGAGGGGAGAAGCAATGAGGCAATGAGGTTGTCGCTTCCTTCAAAAATATCCAAAATGCCAGAATTTTGGTATCGTTGCAGTCTTTCAGAAGTTCCACCACAATATTATCACTTGTAGTGGCATCAGGTAATGCAGGAGACGAGTGAAAATGCTGACACTGGCATCACCACAAGATGAGTCGAAGGCTCACGCCGCCATCTTCACTGACGTCCAAACCACGTCCTAACTCAAAGAGTTCTAACTTATTCAACAAGTTTAGTGACTCTGGCCAAATCAATGGAACACCAGCAGAAGCTATCATAGCCGTAATTCCCAAAGAAGGAAAGGACGCAGCACACCCTAAAAATTATAGACCGTTTTCTCTAATTAATTTAAACTGCAAGATTTATGCAATGATCCTCGCTAAACGCCTTCAATTTGTTTTACCCAAACTCATTCACCCCTCACAATTTGGTTTTCTAAAAAATAGACTATCTAGTGATAATACTCGTATCTTAGCTCACATCCTAGAGAAAGCCAAATTTACTGACTCGCCAACAGTCGCCATCACTTTGGACGCGAAAAGGCTTTTGACAAAGTTGATTGGGCCTGCCTAGAAGCAACACTTGATAAATGTAACTTGGGTGAGAATTTTAAACGCATGGTTATGGCACTATATTTTAACCACTTGGCCAGGGTCAGAGCAGGAGGTTGCCGCTCATCCTCATTTAAATTGGAACAAGGAACAAGGAAAGGCTGCCCCCTCTCACCCTCCTTATTCCTCTTGCAATTGAACCTTTCCTCTATCATCTTAGAAACAATAAACAGATCACAGGAATTCATTTTAACAATGTTACGATCAAGATAACGACTTATGCAGACTATGTGTTAGTTGTCTCTGAGAATGCAGAAACTGCTATTCCGGCACTCATGTCCTCATTAGATGATTTTGCTGCAGTGTCTTGGTACAAGTTAAATAAAGACAAGACAGAGGTAAAACTCCTGAACAACCTTGGAGGGAAGGAAGTTATTGGTAACTCGGGTCTAGTTTGGCAACCTGAGTCCTTCAAATACCTAGGCCTAGACTTTACGAGAGACCTGATCACCACCCTTCAGACCAATGAGAGTGCTCTACTAAAGAAAATCTCTTCACTGTTCGATGGTTGGTGACCTAAGTTTTTGTCCTGGTGGGGAAGAGCAGAGACATCAAAAATGATGATCACTCCTCTTGACAACTATCTTGCTAGCATGCTACCAATGACGTTTTCGAATGACTTCTTGAGCAGGATCTACAAACTCTTTAACACGTTCCTTTGGCAAGGCAAGAAACCCAGAATATCTATGAGGAAACTCCAATTACCCAAAGAGAAAGGTGGGCTGGGCCTTCCGAACTTTAGGAACTACCAAACAGTGTATCTTTGTCAACAGGGATCTAACTGGATACTTCCTCAAGCTGACTATACCCCAATATGGCTGGACATAGAAAGATCAATCATTAACCATATACCTCTGCCTGCTCTCCCCACCATGGACATATCCTTCGTACCCCACTCAAAATATATCTTGGTTAATACTAAAATAACCCTACTACGACTGGAACACCTCTCTACATCAACAAGTCTAACTTGTCCTCTCTCTGGCATAACTTCTTTTCAAAATCACAAAGACCTAGCCCCAAGGGCAATAATTATTAAAGATCTAAGGGCATGTGTGGATTGTCAAAAGATCATTCCACGTGCACTCCTTGTTACAAAGATAAGTGTCATGCTCAAGACTATTGCCACAGAATAAAAATAGCCAACCTCCGATAGGTCTGACACTAGACAACACAGTACCAACATTCACTAGAAGGACAACATTTAGAAAAAAGGTGTGAATAGCTAGATGACACCTCACGGGCGCACCACCAATGGGGCCCCTGGTAGGTACTCACCAGGATGGCCCTGTTCTCATCATCGGTGTCAACTAGCTTAACGTAAACGTGTCCGACTCCCAAAAGAAAAGAAAAGAAGACAGTGAATGGTGCAGTGTACACAAACTTATATGTGACAAGGACTAACAACGTTCAACATATAACACAACAAATACTGTGCATACAAGATTATGAACTCCTTTATTTTATATTCTCTTGTGTGCCAACAGTAAACATATATACATAAAATGGAGAGAAGCGAATACTACCTATCGATTCGCATTCAACTCGCTGCCGACATGTTTCATTGCCTTGGTAAAAATTCAGGCAATTTCTTCAGGGCAAAGATTATTGAAAAACCACTGCCAGCAATACTGTGTTTAGCGTGCTGCAAATCAAAGAGAAAATGTGTGTAATTAAGATTGCCCCTGATTGCTCTGTGTAAAGACACAACAGTGCCATCTTACATTACACCAGCCAAAACGGAATGCCAATTACCTAGCTCGTGGTTTATGCTCTCATACCATTACAGCCACTTCATGGACCCAACTTCCGATTGGTAAGTATGGTCATTCCTCCCTTATGTTTTATCTAATATAGGGAGTACAAAAAATGCCACCCGGGGCGGACATTATTGATAGTAATTCTAGCCTCACCAGATTTATTAGTCCGTCAAGGGTTTGTCCATGTCTCGGCATTTACCCGTGGAGAATATTCGTTCGGCGTCTTCTCAGCACCGGAACGCCGAGCAATTGAAGTGTGCGCTATTTGTTTTCCAGGTTCGCCTTAGCATCGGGCTGTGATTGGTCAATGCAGTTTGATCGTGATTGGCTCACGGGGTCACGTGGTTCGTGTGTCAGTGGCGCCCGTCTATTACCGTGCATACAGTTGTTTACTTACTGAACGCGGTATTTATGTGCATAACATAGGGCATTGTTCTACGTGGGAGTTAATAATGAACGCGATAATGATATCGATCCTATCGACTAGTATTGTGAAATCGGGCGGCCATCTTGGAGTGATCTTAGGTATTATCTAGGAGAACCTAGATTCACTATTTAATGTGGGCTCAACATTTCTAAGTGGTTAAGGTCGATGTCCTATGTTGTATTTATGGTGTCAGAGAAACACATAATATAAGACATTACTCTAAGTGGGAGTTAACAATAAGAGTGATAGTGGTATCGATCATATCGACTCATATTAAAAATTTCATGCCACTTATCGGAATGGTTTTTGGTATTAGCAGAAGGACAGAGGTTCACTGTTTTAATTTAAGTGCACCTTCACTGTGAGCTCAACTTTTATAAAGTAGCTACGACCGATGTCCATGTTCACATAGTGGACTGTGTTGTACTTATATTATCAAGGAAGCTTTATATAAAACTTTGCAGCTGACTGCTAAGCAGTTTTCAAAAGGATTATACACAGGTCAACGACCCAAGTAATCGGCACTTGAAAAATGTGTCATATTTTTTAGTTAGACAACCATCAAAAGACTGAGCCAAGGAACATCTAAGGATATATTTCAGCGTAGCTTGTTCCATTCCAGCAGTTCATTTAGACCTTGTTGTTCACTCCGCTCTTGGTATATCCAGCGGGCCTCCTTAGTCAAAAGTCGCCTTTCCATGGTTTGTGTGTCGCCTGTTACTCGTTCTAACACCACCCAGGTGAAAGAGTGTTTGTTGCGGTGGCAATGTTCCACCAGCTTGGTTGTTAATTTGCCCTGTCGTATTGTGCTTAGATGCTCTTGTATGCGGAGCTTGACTTTGCGCGTTGTCAATCCAATATATTCAAGGCCGCATTCACAGCTCAGTCTATATACCACATTTGCAGTATTACAGTTGCTGAAGTGGCGCAATGACCATGTCTTCCCTGATTTTAACACCACCGTGGTACTTTTTTTCGTGAGGTGGCACACCGAGCAACTCCCGCAAGGATAATGTCCGTTTGGTACGTTGGTTTTTGTTGGTAAATTCTCTGTCATCCTTGTGTGGACCAACTTATCCTTGAGGTTCTGGGCTCTCCGGAAAGCAAAACGTGGTGGTGGCATTTTGTGTTCTTGTGTGGACAAGATGTGCCAATGTTTTCTGATGGCTTGACGCACCTTCGAGGCCAGCGGATCGTATGTCATAACCACGGGTAGGCATTCTGATTTCTCCTTCTTTTGTGGTTCTAAGAGAGCTGCTCGAGGGGTGTTCAAAGCTCTCTTATTCGCTTGGCGAATTACTTTGCTTGGATAGTCTCGTGCTTTTAGCCTATTGCTGAGGTCTTTGGCTTGTTCATTATAGACGTCTGTGGAGGAACAATTCCTCCTGTACCGCATAAATTGGCCTACTGGGAGGTTGTCCCTCAGTGCCCTCGGATGGTATGAGTGGTAGGCCAATAGAGAATTTCTGTCAGTAGGTTTTTGGTGTACGCTAGTGGCAAATTTTCCTTCGTAGGCTTCAATATCCAGGTCCAGGTAGACCGCACTCATATGGTCGTACTTCCATGTGAACCGAAGGCTCATGTCCTGTGTGTTCAACCAATTTAGAAACTGTAGGAGCGACTCTTCTTCACCAGACCAAATGAGGAGCACGTCATCAATGTAACGTTTCCACAAACGTAGATGGTCTTTAAAGGGGTTGTTATCCGATTCGATGACGTGCTCCTCAAACTGTCCAACGTAGATACATGCTACACTGGGCGCCATTGTCGCTCCCATAGATGTCCCCGTTACTTGCAAAAAGAGGTCATTTTTGTAACAGAAAAAATTTCTTGTCAATGCCAGTTCGACGCATTGAAGTATGAAGCTCTGCGGAGCATCGTAGAACCATTCTTGTTTTTCCAGTGCTTTTGCTATTGCCACCAGGGCCGCCTCTTGGGGGATGCATGAGTATAAAGACTCAATGTCTATGGTCACGATATACTCAGTTGCCGGGTTGAAGGGCATGGACTCTAGTACATTCAGAATATCTGTGGTGTCTTTCACGTACGAGTTTTGGGTTATGACTGATTCGCGTAGATAATAATCTGCGAATTGGGACAGGGGCTCCAATATGGACTGAATGCCCGACACAATGGGCCTGCCAGGCGGGGGCCTGGCAGGCTTATGTATCTTGGGAAGAATATAAAAGGCCGGAGTTCTCGGGTTGGTGTTGATGAGAAACTCCGCCTCCTTTACACTTATCCATTTCTTTTCTTTTGCATTTGCAACAAGTTGTGTAATGGTGTCTCTTAGTTCAGGTGTAGGGTCTCTGGCAAGGGGTTGATAGTTCGTTCTAACATCAAGGAGTCTTCGCACTTCCATTTCATAGTCATCCATATTTAAAATCACAATGGCGCCGCCCTTGTCGGCGCTTTTGATGATTATTTTGTCATTATTTTGAAGAGATTTGATGGATTCCCAGTCTTTTTTGGTCATATTTTTGAAGCCCATAGATTTGTTTTTGTTTTCTATTTCCGTGATTTCTTCTAGGACTTTTGCCTCAAATACCGCGGTTTCTGGGCCGATTGATGCATAAGTTGGACAGAACGAAGAGGGTTTTCTTAAGTTGGAATGAAAACCATCGCTTTCTTCTTGTGTTTGTTTCGAGAAGAATTTTTTAAGTTTTATTCTGCGCATCGTTTCATGGAACTCAGTTCGACATCTAAAGGCGTCATGGTTAGGAGTGGGCACAAAACCCAAGCCTTTGTTTAGCACCTTCTCTTCTTCGGTTGTCAGAATGTGATTGGATAGGTTTACTACGATATTGTTCACAATGGTTTCTTCCCCTTGCTCCGTGTTAGTCGTGGTGATGACGTTTGCCATTGTTGTTGTGGTCGGTTTCCGCGTCCTCTCCCTTTTCCTTGTTGTTGTTGGAATCCTGGGCCTTTGTTGGATGCTTGGCCCTGCTCTAAAAAATTCCTCAGCAGTGTATTTAAATCGGTGTTTGATGGTTCTGGTTGATTGAACCTGACTCTGTTAGTGCTAGGTCCAGGTTCCGGGTCCTCTTCACTTGATGTGTTGGCAAATGACCAATTTGCAGGTGTTCTTTTGCGTTGCTGAAATCGGGTTGCCTTGCCACTTCTATTGCCACCAGTCTGTGGCTGTTGTTCTTGGTTCGATTGGTAGTAGGTGTCGTTAGTATATGGGAATGCCCACTCGTGGGTGTATCGTTGGAGGTTGCGCTGTAGTCCTCTTGTTTTCTGTGCCACCATATATTCTTTATACTCGTCCAAGGCTGTTTTAATCTTCTCTAGATGTTCCTTGGCATCGGTAAAACTATTATCCCGATTGATGGTTTCTTCCAATTCAGCAATTTCTTTCAGTACCTCTTCACTTAGTCGTTGAGCTGTACTAATTATGAGGATTAACCAGTCCCTTGTACATTTGTTGGCGATATAACTCCAATCACAGCGGAATTTTTTATCGTCCAGAAAGATACGAGGCTCGATTCTGACTATAAGGCTGGCGGGGGAGGCTCCTGCTTGATAATATTCTGACATAAGAGCTCCATGTAAAGCAATCCTTATGTGTTTCTTTTTGAGATTACTCAGTTTCTCCCATTCTTCCCTTACTTTATTGGTTCCTTTTAGGGGGTTATCGCTAAAGAGGGAAGGGCCTGCTAGAATTGCTGCAATCTGTGCGTCTGAAAAAGCTAGGCAATTTTTATCCATTCCACAAAGCTATGAGGTGTACTACACACAGACAATTTCAATGAAATGCAAGCACGGTTTAAAAATCAGAGTACAAATAAATGGCTATGAAAAAACTCTCACGGCTAGTTTGCCGTACAAATCATATTCATCTACTAGGAGTTCAGAGGGACATAGGACTAGGTCGCCCTCCACTCAATCAATTCAAAATCACAAAGACCTAGCCCCAAGGGCAATAATTATTAAAGATCTAAGGGCATGTGTGGATTGTCAAAAGATCATTCCACGTGCACTCCTTGTTACAAAGATAAGTGTCATGCTCAAGACTATTGCCACAGAATAAAAATAGCCAACCTCCGATAGGTCTGACACTAGACAACACAGTACCAACATTCACTAGAAGGACAACATTTAGAAAAAAGGTGTGAATAGCTAGATGACACCTCACGGGCGCACCACCAATGGGGCCCCTGGTAGGTACTCACCAGGATGGCCCTGTTCTCATCATCGGTGTCAACTAGCTTAACGTAAACGTGTCCGACTCCCAAAAGAAAAGAAGACAGTGAATGGTGCAGTGTACACAAACTTATATGTGACAAGGACTAACAACGTTCAACATATAACACAACAAATACTGTGCATACAAGATTATGAACTCCTTTATTTTATATTCTCTTGTGTGCCAACAGTAAACATATATACATAAAATGGAGAGAAGCGAATACTACCTATCGATTCGCATTCAACTCGCTGCCGACATGTTTCATTGCCTTGGTAAAAATTCAGGCAATTTCTTCAGGGCAAAGATTATTGAAAAGCCACTGCCAGCAATACTGTGTTTAGCGTGCTGCAAATCAAAGAGAAAATGTGTGTAATTAAGATTGCCCCTGATTGCTCTGTGTAAAGACACAACAGTGCCATCTTACATTACACCAGCCAAAACGGAATGCCAATTACCTAGCTCGTGGTTTATGCTCTCATACCATTACAGCCACTTCATGGACCCAACTTCCGATTGGTAAGTATGGTCATTCCTCCCTTATGTTTTATCTAATATAGGGAGTACAAAAAAACGCCACCCGGGGCGGACATTATTGATAGTAATTCTAGCCTCACCAGATTTATTAGTCCGTCAAGGGTTTGTCCATGTCTCGGCATTTACCCGTGGAGAATATTCGTTCGGCGTCTTCTCAGCACCGGAACGCCGAGCAATTGAAGTGTGCGCTATTTGTTTTCCGGGTTCGCCTTAGCATCGGGCTGTGATTGGTCAATGCAGTTTGATCGTGATTGGCTCACGGGGTCACGTGGTTCGTGTGTCAGTGGCGCCCGTCTATTACCGTGCATACAGTTGTTTACTTACTGAACGCGGTATTTATGTGCATAACATAGGGCATTGTTCTACGTGGGAGTTAATAATGAACGCGATAATGATATCGATCCTATCGACTAGTATTGTGAAATCGGGCGGCCATCTTGGAGTGATCTTAGGTATTATCTAGGAGAACCTAGATTCACTATTTAATGTGGGCTCGACATTTCTAAGTGGTTAAGGTCGATGTCCTATGTTGTATTTATGGTGTCAGAGAAACACATAATATAAGACATTACTCTAAGTGGGAGTTAACAATAAGAGTGATAGTGGTATCGATCATATCGACTCATATTAAAAATTTCATGCCACTTATCGGAATGGTTTTTGGTATTAGCAGAAGGACAGAGGTTCACTGTTTTAATTTAAGTGCACCTTCACTGTGAGCTCAACTTTTATAAAGTAGCTACGACCGATGTCCATGTTCACATAGTGGACTGTGTTGTACTTATATTATCAAGGAAGCTTTATATAAAACTTTGCAGCTGACTGCTAAGCAGTTTTCAAAAGGATTATACACAGGTCAACGACCCAAGTAATCGGCACTTGAAAAATGTGTCATATTTTTTAGTTAGACAACCATCAAGAGACTGAGCCAAGGAACATCTAAGGATATATTTCAGCGTAGCTTGTTCCATTCCAGCAGTTCATTTAGACCTTGTTGTTCACTCCGCTCTTGGTATATCCAGCGGGCCTCCTTAGTCAAAAGTCGCCTTTCCATGGTTTGTGTGTCGCCTGTTACTCGTTCTAACACCACCCAGGTGAAAGAGTGTTTGTTGCGGTGGCAATGTTCCACCAGCTTGGTTGTTAATTTGCCCTGTCGTATTGTGCTTAGATGCTCTTGTATGCGGAGCTTGACTTTGCGCGTTGTCAATCCAATATATTCAAGGCCGCATTCACAGCTCAGTCTATATACCACATTTGCAGTATTACAGTTGCTGAAGTGGCGCAATGACCATGTCTTCCCGGATTTTAACACCACCGTGGTACTTTTTTTCGTGAGGTGGCACACCGAGCAACTCCCGCAAGGATAATGTCCGTTTGGTACGTTGGTTTTTGTTGGTAAATTCTCTGTCATCCTTGTGTGGACCAACTTATCCTTGAGGTTCTGGGCTCTCCGGAAAGCAAAACGTGGTGGTGGCATTTTGTGTTCTTGTGTGGACAAGATGTGCCAATGTTTTCTGATGGCTTGACGCACCTTCGAGGCCAGCGGATCGTATGTCATAACCACGGGTAGGCATTCTGATTTCTCCTTCTTTTGTGGTTCTAAGAGAGCTGCTCGAGGGGTGTTCAAAGCTCTCTTATTCGCTTGGCGAATTACTTTGCTTGGATAGTCTCGTGCTTTTAGCCTATTGCTGAGGTCTTTGGCTTGTTCATTATAGACGTCTGTGGAGGAACAATTCCTCCTGTACCGCATAAATTGGCCTACTGGGAGGTTGTCCCTCAGTGCCCTCGGATGGTATGAGTGGTAGGCCAATAGAGAATTTCTGTCAGTAGGTTTTTGGTGTACGCTAGTGGCAAATTTTCCTTCGTAGGCTTCAATATCCAGGTCCAGGTAGACCGCACTCATATGGTCGTACTTCCATGTGAACCGAAGGCTCATGTCCTGTGTGTTCAACCAATTTAGAAACTGTAGGAGCGACTCTTCTTCACCAGACCAAATGAGGAGCACGTCATCAATGTAACGTTTCCACAAACGTAGATGGTCTTTAAAGGGGTTGTTATCCGATTCGATGACGTGCTCCTCAAACTGTCCAACGTAGATACATGCTACACTGGGCGCCATTGTTGCTCCCATAGATGTCCCCGTTACTTGCAAAAAGAGGTCATTTTTGTAACAGAAAAAATTTCTTGTCAATGCCAGTTCGACGCATTGAAGTATGAAGCTCTGCGGAGCATCGTAGAACCATTCTTGTTTTTCCAGTGCTTTTGCTATTGCCACCAGGGCCGCCTCTTGGGGGATGCATGAGTATAAAGACTCAATGTCTATGGTCACGATATACTCAGTTGCCGGGTTGAAGGGCATGGACTCTAGTACATTCAGAATATCTGTGGTGTCTTTCACGTACGAGTTTTGGGTTATGACTGATTCGCGTAGATAATAATCTGCGAATTGGGACAGGGGCTCCAATATGGACTGAATGCCCGACACAATGGGCCTGCCAGGCGGGGGCCTGGCAGGCTTATGTATCTTGGGAAGAATATAAAAGGCCGGAGTTCTCGGGTTGGTGTTGATGAGAAACTCCGCCTCCTTTACACTTATCCATTTCTTTTCTTTTGCATTTGCAACAAGTTGTGTAATGGTGTCTCTTAGTTCAGGTGTAGGGTCTCTGGCAAGGGGTTGATAGTTCGTTCTAACATCAAGGAGTCTTCGCACTTCCATTTCATAGTCATCCATATTTAAAATCACAATGGCGCCGCCCTTGTCGGCGCTTTTGATGATTATTTTGTCATTATTTTGAAGAGATTTGATGGATTCCCAGTCTTTTTTGGTCATATTTTTGAAGCCCATAGATTTGTTTTTGTTTTCTATTTCCGTGATTTCTTCTAGGACTTTTGCCTCAAATACCGCGGTTTCTGGGCCGATTGATGCATAAGTTGGACAGAACGAAGAGGGTTTTCTTAAGTTGGAATGAAAACCATCGCTTTCTTCTTGTGTTTGTTTCGAGAAGAATTTTTTAAGTTTTATTCTGCGCATCGTTTCATGGAACTCAGTTCGACATCTAAAGGCGTCATGGTTAGGAGTGGGCACAAAACCCAAGCCTTTGTTTAGCACCTTCTCTTCTTCGGTTGTCAGAATGTGATTGGATAGGTTTACTACGATATTGTTCACAATGGTTTCTTCCCCTTGCTCCGTGTTAGTCGTGGTGATGACGTTTGCCATTGTTGTTGTGGTCGGTTTCCGCGTCCTCTCCCTTTTCCTTGTTGTTGTTGGAATCCTGGGCCTTTGTTGGATGCTTGGCCCTGCTCTAAAAAATTCCTCAGCAGTGTATTTAAATCGGTGTTTGATGGTCTGGTTGATTGAACCTGACTCTGTTAGTGCTAGGTCCAGGTTCCGGGTCCTCTTCACTTGATGTGTTGGCAAATGACCAATTTGCAGGTGTTCTTTTGCGTTGCTGAAATCGGGTTGCCTTGCCACTTCTATTGCCACCAGTCTGTGGCTGTTGTTCTTGGTTCGATTGGTAGTAGGTGTCGTTAGTATATGGGAATGCCCACTCGTGGGTGTATCGTTGGAGGTTGCGCTGTAGTCCTCTTGTTTTCTGTGCCACCATATATTCTTTATACTCGTCCAAGTCTGTTTTAATCTTCTCTAGATGTTCCTTGGCATCGGTAAAACTATTATCCCGATTGATGGTTTCTTCCAATTCAGCAATTTCTTTCAGTACCTCTTCACTTAGTCGTTGAGCTGTACTAATTATGAGGATTAACCAGTCCCTTGTACATTTGTTGGCGATATAACTCCAATCACAGCGGAATTTTTTATCGTCCAGAAAGATACGAGGCTCGAGGTTACGATACGAGGATACGAGGTGCGCCCGTGAGGTGTCATCTAGCTATTCACACCTTTTTTCTAAATGTTGTCCTTCTAGTGAATGTTGGTACTGTGTTGTCTAGTGTCAGACCTATCGGAGGTTGGCTATTTTTATTCTGTGGCAATAGTCTTGAGCATGACACTTATCTTTGTAACAAGGAGTGCACGTGGAATGATCTTTTGACAATCCACACATGCCCTTAGATCTTTAATAATTATTGCCCTTGGGGCTAGGTCTTTGTGATTTTGAATTGATTGAGTGGAGGGCGACCTAGTCCTATGTCCCTCTGAACTCCTAGTAGATGAATATGATTTGTACGGCAAACTAGCCGTGAGAGTTTTTTCATAGCCATTTATTTGTACTCTGATTTTTAAACCGTGCTTGCATTTCATTGAAATTGTCTGTGTGTAGTACACCTCATAGCTTTGTGGAATGGATAAAAATTGCCTAGCTTTTTCAGACGCACAGATTGCAGCAATTCTAGCAGGCCCTTCCCTCTTTAGCGATAACCCCCTAAAAGGAACCAATAAAGTAAGGGAAGAATGGGAGAAACTGAGTAATCTCAAAAAGAAACACATAAGGATTGCTTTACATGGAGCTCTTATGTCAGAATATTATCAAGCAGGAGCCTCCCCCGCCAGCCTTATAGTCAGAATCGAGCCTCGTATCTTTCTGGACGATAAAAAATTCCGCTGTGATTGGAGTTATATCGCCAACAAATGTACAAGGGACTGGTTAATCCTCATAATTAGTACAGCTCAACGACTAAGTGAAGAGGTACTGAAAGAAATTGCTGAATTGGAAGAAACCATCAATCGGGATAATAGTTTTACCGATGCCAAGGAACATCTAGAGAAGATTAAAACAGACTTGGACGAGTATAAAGAATATATGGTGGCACAGAAAACAAGAGGACTACAGCGCAACCTCCAACGATACACCCACGAGTGGGCATTCCCATATACTAACGACACCTACTACCAATCGAACCAAGAACAACAGCCACAGACTGGTGGCAATAGAAGTGGCAAGGCAACCCGATTTCAGCAACGCAAAAGAACACCTGCAAATTGGTCATTTGCCAACACATCAAGTGAAGAGGACCCGGAACCTGGACCTAGCACTAACAGAGTCAGGTTCAATCAACCAGAACCATCAAACACCGATTTAAATACACTGCTGAGGAATTTTTTAGAGCAGGGCCAAGCATTCAACAAAGGCCCAGGATTCCAACAACAACAAGGAAAAGGGAGAGGACGCGGAAACCGACCACAACAACAATGGCAAACGTCATCACCACGACTAACACGGAGCAAGGGGAAGAAACCATTGTGAACAATATCGTAGTAAACCTATCCAATCACATTCTGACAACCGAAGAAGAGAAGGTGCTAAACAAAGGCTTGGGTTTTGTGCCCACTCCTAACCATGACGCCTTTAGATGTCGAACTGAGTTCCATGAAATGATGCGCAGAATAAAACTTAAAAAATTCTTCTCAAAACAAACACAAGAAGAAAGCGATGGTTTTCATTCCAACTTAAGAAAACCCTCTTCGTTCTGTCCAACTTATGCATCAATCGGCCCAGAAATCGCGGTATTTGAGGCAAAAGTCCTAGAAGAAATCACGGAAATAGAAAACAAAAACAAATCTATGGGCTTCAAAAATATGACCAAAAAAGACTGGGAATCCATCAAATCTCTTCAAAATAATGACAAAATAATCATCAAAAGCGCCGACAAGGGCGGCGCCATTGTGATTTTAAATATGGATGACTATGAAATGGAAGTGCGAAGACTCCTTGATGTTAGAACGAACTATCAACCCCTTGCCAGAGACCCTACACCTGAACTAAGAGACACCATTACACAACTTGTTGCAAATGCAAAAGAAAAGAAATGGATAAGTGTAAAGGAGGCCGAGTTTCTCATCAACACCAACCCGAGAACTCCGGCCTTTTATATTCTTCCCAAGATACATAAGCCTGCCAGGCCCCCGCCTGGCAGGCCCATTGTGTCGGGCATTCAGTCCATATTGGAGCCCCTGTCCCAATTCGCAGATTATTATCTACGCGAATCAGTCATAACCCAAAACTCGTACGTGAAAGACACCACAGATATTCTGAATGTACTAGAGTCCATGCCCTTCAACCCGGCAACTGAGTATATCGTGACCATAGACATTGAGTCTTTATACTCATGCATCCCCCCAAGAGGCGGCCCTGGTGGCAATAGCAAAAGCACTGGAAAAACAAGAATGGTTCTACGATGCTCCGCAGAGCTTCATACTTCAATGCGTCGAACTGGCATTGACAAGAAATTTTTTCTGTTACAAAAATGACCTCTTTTTGCAAGTAACGGGGACATCTATGGGAGCGACAATGGCGCCCAGTGTAGCATGTATCTACGTTGGACAGTTTGAGGAGCACGTCATCGAATCGGATAACAACCCCTTTAAAGACCATCTACGTTTGTGGAAACGTTACATTGATGACGTGCTCCTCATTTGGTCTGGTGAAGAAGAGTCGCTCCTACAGTTTCTAAATTGGTTGAACACACAGGACATGAGCCTTCGGTTCACATGGAAGTACGACCATATGAGTGCGGTCTACCTGGACCTGGATATTGAAGCCTACGAAGGAAAATTTGCCACTAGCGTACACCAAAAACCTACTGACAGAAATTCTCTATTGGCCTACCACTCATACCATCCGAGGGCACTGAGGGACAACCTCCCAGTAGGCCAATTTATGCGGTACAGGAGGAATTGTTCCTCCACAGACGTCTATAATGAACAAGCCAAAGACCTCAGCAATAGGCTAAAAGCACGAGACTATCCAAGCAAAGTAATTCGCCAAGCGAATAAGAGAGCTTTGAACACCCCTCGAGCAGCTCTCTTAGAACCACAAAAGAAGGAGAAATCAGAATGCCTACCCGTGGTTATGACATACGATCCGCTGGCCTCGAAGGTGCGTCAAGCCATCAGAAAACATTGGCACATCTTGTCCACACAAGAACACAAAATGCCACCACCACGTTTTGCTTTCCGGAGAGCCCAGAACCTCAAGGATAAGTTGGTCCACACAAGGATGACAGAGAATTTACCAACAAAAACCAACGTACCAAACGGACATTATCCTTGCGGGAGTTGCTCGGTGTGCCACCTCACGAAAAAAAGTACCACGGTGGTGTTAAAATCAGGGAAGACATGGTCATTGCGCCACTTCAGCAACTGTAATACTGCAAATGTGGTATATAGACTGAGCTGTGAATGCGGCCTTGAATATATTGGATTGACAACGCGCAAAGTCAAGCTCCGCATACAAGAGCATCTAAGCACAATACGACAGGGCAAATTAACAACCAAGCTGGTGGAACATTGCCACCGCAACAAACACTCTTTCACCTGGGTGGTGTTAGAACGAGTAACAGGCGACACACAAACCATGGAAAGGCGACTTTTGACTAAGGAGGCCCGCTGGATATACCAAGAGCGGAGTGAACAACAAGGTCTAAATGAACTGCTGGAATGGAACAAGCTACGCTGAAATATATCCTTAGATGTTCCTTGGCTCAGTCTTTTGATGGTTGTCTAACTAAAAAATATGACACATTTTTCAAGTGCCGATTACTTGGGTCGTTGACCTGTGTATAATCCTTTTGAAAACTGCTTAGCAGTCAGCTGCAAAGTTTTATATAAAGCTTCCTTGATAATATAAGTACAACACAGTCCACTATGTGAACATGGACATCGGTCGTAGCTACTTTATAAAAGTTGAGCTCACAGTGAAGGTGCACTTAAATTAAAACAGTGAACCTCTGTCCTTCTGCTAATACCAAAAACCATTCCGATAAGTGGCATGAAATTTTTAATATGAGTCGATATGATCGATACCACTATCACTCTTATTGTTAACTCCCACTTAGAGTAATGTCTTATATTATGTGTTTCTCTGACACCATAAATACAACATAGGACATCGACCTTAACCACTTAGAAATGTCGAGCCCACATTAAATAGTGAATCTAGGTTCTCCTAGATAATACCTAAGATCACTCCAAGATGGCCGCCCGATTTCACAATACTAGTCGATAGGATCGATATCATTATCGCGTTCATTATTAACTCCCACGTAGAACAATGCCCTATGTTATGCACATAAATACCGCGTTCAGTAAGTAAACAACTGTATGCACGGTAATAGACGGGCGCCACTGACACACGAACCACGTGACCCCGTGAGCCAATCACGATCAAACTGCATTGACCAATCACAGCCCGATGCTAAGGCGAACCTGGAAAACAAATAGCGCACACTTCAATTGCTCGGCGTTCCGGTGCTGAGAAGACGCCGAACGAATATTCTCCACGGGTAAATGCCGAGACATGGACAAACCCTTGACGGACTAATAAATCTGGTGAGGCTAGAATTACTATCAATAATGTCCGCCCCGGGTGGCGTTTTTTTGTACTCCCTATATTAGATAAAACATAAGGGAGGAATGACCATACTTACCAATCGGAAGTTGGGTCCATGAAGTGGCTGTAATGGTATGAGAGCATAAACCACGAGCTAGGTAATTGGCATTCCGTTTTGGCTGGTGTAATGTAAGATGGCACTGTTGTGTCTTTACACAGAGCAATCAGGGGCAATCTTAATTACACACATTTTCTCTTTGATTTGCAGCACGCTAAACACAGTATTGCTGGCAGTGGCTTTTCAATAATCTTTGCCCTGAAGAAATTGCCTGAATTTTTACCAAGGCAATGAAACATGTCGGCAGCGAGTTGAATGCGAATCGATAGGTAGTATTCGCTTCTCTCCATTTTATGTATATATGTTTACTGTTGGCACACAAGAGAATATAAAATAAAGGAGTTCATAATCTTGTATGCACAGTATTTGTTGTGTTATATGTTGAACGTTGTTAGTCCTTGTCACATATAAGTTTGTGTACACTGCACCATTCACTGTCTTCTTTTCTTTTCTTTTGGGAGTCGGACACGTTTACGTTAAGCTAGTTGACACCGATGATGAGAACAGGGCCATCCTGGTGAGTACCTACCAGGGGCCCCATTGGTGGTGCGCCCGTGAGGTGTCATCTAGCTATTCACACCTTTTTTCTAAATGTTGTCCTTCTAGTGAATGTTGGTACTGTGTTGTCTAGTGTCAGACCTATCGGAGGTTGGCTATTTTTATTCTGTGGCAATAGTCTTGAGCATGACACTTATCTTTGTAACAAGGAGTGCACGTGGAATGATCTTTTGACAATCCACACATGCCCTTAGATCTTTAATAATTATTGCCCTTGGGGCTAGGTCTTTGTGATTTTGAATTGATTGAGTGGAGGGCGACCTAGTCCTATGTCCCTCTGAACTCCTAGTAGATGAATATAACTCTCTCTGGCATAACCCGAGCTTGAAGGTTCATGGAGAAATGCTCTACTGGGAACACTAGTCTAGAAATTGTATAAATCTAGTCAAAGACCTTTTTCTCCGAGCTTAAATCTCGTCACGAGTGAAACCCGATAGACTTTTATAAATTTCTAAAGTTAAAATCTCTCCTCACGATGCGTTCTATCAAACCTTCCTATCTGTCGATAATCTCAAAGATGCTACAGCTGCTAAAGTCAGGACACACCATCTCTAAAACATACAAGCTCCTATCTCCCAAACCCCGCAAATCTCACATGAAGTTTAATGCGAAATGGGAATCCGAAGCCAACTCTAGCAATATTCCATTCGATTGGAAAAAGATACATATCACCCCTTCTCAAAAATAATCTCTCCCATAATATCACACACTAAACTGATGTTAATAAATAGGGCTTGCTGGGCCCCAGAGAAGATCTTCAAACTGAACCTCAGTGAAAGTCCTACATGCTGGAACTGTAAATCCCACGTTGGTAACCTTGCCCACATGCTCTTCCATTGCCCTATCTTGCAAACATACTGGGATAAGATTTACGAATATATAGGCAATATCTTCAATATAACCCCTCCAAGGGAATTTTCTTATGTTCTTTTAGGTGCTCTGGACCCTAAGTTCGCAGATATTAATGATAGATACTTGTTAGATCTTATGCTTACTCTAGCCTGCAAAATTGTTCTGAATACGTGGAAAAACTCCAAAGAGATCTCATGCAGGATGTGGCAAGAATGGTTCTCTTTCCTTAGAGGACCAGACAACGTTGCACTCCACGCTTCTCCCTGGCGTAAATCACAAAGGAAGTTATGAAAGTCCCTTGACACCGTCTCTCTCTCATATGACCCCCCATGAAAATAAACCCAATCCCCCGTAATGTAATGTCCTTAGAATACTATAATCATGGTGATACACCTGTCCTGTATTGTATTGTATTTTCCACTTCTACAAATATGTGACTGTACTTGCTTGATTTACCAGTACTGTATAGTATCTGTTACTACTATCTATATGATAACTAGGCATGACTGTCCATCTATATATCACTACAGCTTCACTTTGATCATTATGGCAAGGCACTTGAGTAACTTGTGGTTTTCCAATGAGTAACTTGTTGTTTTCCATTATTTTGCTTTCTTTGATTTACAGGTACTCTCTCTTTTTTTCGATTCTCACTTTCATTCCTGATTATCATCTCACCATTATTACTGTGTTTTTCTTATTTATTAATTTGTTCACTTCTTGAAAATGTAATAAAAATTATTTGAAATTTAAAAAAAAGAGATCGCAGATGTAGGACTGACATTGAATTACGGGAAAAGGCACACCACCGATAGAGTAGTTGCTAAGAGGATTCACCCAATGGGAATGCTAACACTCAGTTTCGATTGTACAATTGTTTTCTTGGAATGTCAGGGATCTTTATTCCCCCTATAAAAAGACACAAGATCTACAACACCATCATGTCTGAATGCCCTGATATCATAAGCTTACAAGAGACCACCTATTGTCGAAAGGACAGAAGGATGATGGGCCACAAAAAATAACCCACCTTGTTGTGTGCTGTCTCACCTAGTACGGTCAGTGGCGTAGTATTAGTTTTACATTGGACTTAGCTTTTGAACCACATGAAGTAGATTTTATGTAGAGTAATTATGTAATCACACATCTGTAAACGTAGGTCCTCATTTAGAGAGTGAAGGAGAAGGTAGTACCCCGAAGATAGCTTAACAGTCTCGAACAGGAGAGTTTATTTTTGGAAAACAAAACGTTTGCTGAGCATCCACATCAATCATGGCAGCATCGTTTCAGTGCCTTCTGAGGACCCGTTGTGGGGCGGCTTCTTGAAGGCACAGAGATTTTCACCAGGCCAGCAGAGGTCTGTAAATATGGCAGGTGGTAATTTGCTGGGTGGTGGAGGTAGTGACTTACCCACCCTGGTAGATTAAATTGGCCTTATAACGATTCCGGACCATGCCCAGTTACACAAGACTTCTGCTTGGGGATCTAGCTAGGATGTGAGGGACATAGTCTTTTAAGATAAATACAATAAAAGAAGTACTCTACGAACAAGAGCTGAACGGATAAATGATCAAAACATTTAATAAATAAATAACTGTTGGACAGGCCACATGAAGGGCTCGCTCCCTCCCCGCACGACAGGGCCCGGGCACCGGCTCTCCAGGTGCTACCCACCAAAGCAACTCGCAAACCGTCCCCTACGGGACCTCTGCTCCCGGACATCTATGTATTGCCGGCCCGGGCCACCGTCAGCACCCTTGCCCGGCCCGGCCGCCATCTTAGATGCTGCACCACGAGGCTGCGTGGCCTCAGCTCGACCCCAACCCTGGGCCTGGCCAGGCCCAACAGCCCGGCACCACCATCCACCCAGGAGGTGAGCGGACCACTTGGCGGGTCAATGGGAGGAAGAAGTGTCGATGGCTCTCCCCCGCCAGGTGCCGATCGCCCCCAGCCTCCCCGGGCGCTGGCTCCACCCCCCTGCTGGGTGTCTGGACTCCCTCATCCCGGACCTCCCGACCTCCAAGTGCGAGGGTCCGGACATCAAAGGCGGCCAGACCTATAACTGGGGCAGCTCCAGAGCAGGAAGGCAGTTGTATCCTGGAGTCGAGAGACTCCGAGAAGAACTCATCCTTGACGGACTGCTGGCGCTGCCGCAGCCCTGCCTTGTGAACTGTCGTCCTGCCGCTGGCGCTGCCGCGGCCCTCTGCAATCGACCATCTTCGTTGGGACCTGCTGGCGCTGCCGCGACCCGTTGTGACTACCATCTTCGTTGGGACCTGCTGGCGCTGCCGCAACCCGTTGTGACTACCATCTTCGTCGGGACCTGCTGGTGCTGCCGCGGACCGTTGCCACCTTCGACCACTCCGGGATCTGCTGGCGCTGCCGCAACCCATCCTTCAAGAACGCCGAGCTCAAGGATTGTGAGCTACTCATCATCTCATCGTAACTACCAGATTGGTAATAAGACTGTCCCGCTACCCCTTTCCCAGCCAAGAGACTAGAATCGAGGGGACCCGAGTCCAGACCTCCTTGTACCATTCTACCGTACTTCAAGATTGCTTATAAAGAACGTTAAATCTTATCCTTGTGTGGTGCCTATTCTGTGGGGGGGAAGTTACTTGTCTGTACGATCGCTGGAGACGGCTCTCCCCGGAGACCTCTCCCCTTGTCCTCGGCCGACCCTCCAGGTCCCGTCTAACATTGGTGGCCAGCGGCGCGATCCGAACCAACGCGTAATCGTACAGAAAGCAACTCACCCCACGACTAAACCACAATGCCGGCCCAAGAGAGCGGGTCTACAGAGAAATTCCAAATGGACAAGCTGGAGGAGTACAACCATCGAGAATTAAAACAATTTTGTATAGATCTGGGCATTGCTACCACCGGTCTGAGCACAAAAGATGACTTTAAACACGCCCTAGAATCATGGGCAGAGGTAAACACCGCTGGTCCCCGGGACCAACACAGCGAAGCCCCGGAAACGAACCCCACTCCTTCTGAGGAAAGGAGAGCAGGTCTCTCCCGGGAAGAGATCCAAGAGCCAGAGAAAACCAGACTGCATGAATTAGAGTTGGCACGGCTCAAAATGGATGGAGAACTAAAACTAGCGGAACAAAAATTGAACCTAGAACACTTACGGCTCCGAGAAGAGCGAGAGGAAAAACAAAGACAAAGAGAGCTGGAAGAAAAAAAACTGGCATATGAACACAAGCGCAAACTAGCCGAAATAGAACTACGTAAGCAAGGCAAGGACCTGGGGGTGCCCGAGCGACCACGCACCCCAGGAACTTCAGAATCAAAGGTCCACATTCCCAAAGATGTCGTCTGAGAGTTCTACCGAAACAACGACATACAGCAGTGGTTCAAGGCCTATGAGATCGCCATGTCCTCTCACCGGATCGATCGAAGTGACTGGGGAGCCGGTCTATGGGGGAGGTTCGTCAACGAAGGCCGTGATGCCCTGTTGCAGCTCCCGGATCACCAAATGACGTCCTATGATCACATGAAGGCCGCCCTCCTCACTCGATATGGGCTGACACCCGAAATGTACCGCCAGAGGTTCCGCGACTGCACCCGAATCCCGGGTACAACTTGGGTGGAATATGTGAACTATTTCAGCCGAGCCCTCGAGGGGTGGATCAAGGGGAGCAACGTAACGACCTACGAGCAGCTTTTTAATCTTGTTGTGTGGGAGCACCTCTCCAATAACTGCTTTGTCGAGCTCAGGCAGCACCTCCTCGACAGTAAAATGACTGATCCACGGCAGCTCGCCGCCGAGGCTGACCGATGGGAGAGCACCCGAGTGGGCCGGGGTGGCCCGACCGAGCAGAACAGGAACAACCAAGGCCATCACCGCCCCCGAGGAGGAGGGGGAGGCCAGGGCCGGGGGAAAGACACCGTCCCAGCCACTCCCGCCACCAGCACCCCGCCCCCGGCCAACAGGGGCAACCCCCCGATGCGCCCGGGGTTCAGAGCCAATGTCACGTGTCACCGATGCCAGCGAGTCGGTCACTACGCCAATGACCCGAACTGTCCACAGAACCAGACCCCGAGGCCCCGCCAGGTAGCGGCCGCCGCCCTCGGAGAAGAGCAAGTCTCCGAGGACCAGGAAGAGTACGAACACGAGCAACAAGAGTGGGAGCCAGCCGCCATGGTCCTGGCGTGCCTGGGGGGGAGAGACATGGTCCCGCGGGCTCCCCTACCCGCCAACACCAGAAAATATAGTCAGTGGGTGAGCATCAATGGGCGCAAGGCCGAAGCCCTACGTGACACAGGGGCCAGTGTGACGGCCGTCCGCTGTCACCTGGTGACCCCCGAGCAAATAATACCGAACATTCTCTGCCCCGTCCGGTCAGCCGACAATTCAGAGAGCATGTGTCGGATGGTCTGCGTCCCCTTCGAGTGGGGAGGAGTATCCGGCATGCTGAAGGTGACGGTCCGCGATGATGCCCCCGTGGACTGTCTCCTGGGGAACGATCTCGAAAGTTCCCCATGGGCCGCCGTAGAAAGAAGAGAACACCTGGGGATGTTGGGCCTTCCAGACTGGGCGTGCGTAACCACCCGGTCCATGGCGGCCCGCACCATCCCCCGACCAGAAGAACCCGAATGGCCAGCACCTCCTCCCCCGATCGCTCCAGGGGGGGACACCGACACCGTCGACCCCCCAGAACAAACCCAAGAAGAACTCGTTCAGCCCCAGGATCTCCCAGACCTGGCTCAGTGGCGTCAAGAAGGGGGACCCACACAGGAACAATTCCGCCAAGAACAGAAGACATGTCCCTCCCTCGAGGGACTACGACAACAAGCCCTCGCCCAGAGCGCGGGAGATACCGCCGGGGCCCACTGGATCTATTGGGACAATGATCTATTGTACAGTGAACAGAGAATCGCCGAGTTGGGGGCCAGTCGAGTGTTAGTGGTGCCCCTCCGTTTTAGAGACTTCCTGCTGAACTTGGCCCACGATGTCCCCCTGGCCGGACACTTGGGTCAGGACAAAACCTACAACCGCCTGGTGACCCACTTTTACTGGCCCAAAATGAGAAATGACGTGCTCAACCACTGCCGGTCTTGTCCCATTTGTCAGGCCAGCGGGAAGAGCGGCCGCAAACTCAAGGCACCCCTGCAGCCCTTTCCAGTGGTTACCACCCCGTTCGAAAAAGTGGGAATAGACATTGTGGGGCCCCTGGACCCCCGAACAGCACAAGGACATCGTTTTATCCTGGTACTGGTGGACCATGCCACCCGCTATCCCGAGGCCATCCCCCTTCGAACTGTAACTGCACCGGTGGTCGGCCGAGCCTTAATGGGGATCTTCTCCCGAGTGGGCTTCCCCCGGGAAGTCGTCAGCGACAGAGGTACGAACTTCATTTCGAAATACATAAAATCCCTCTGGCAGCAGTGCGGGGTCATCTACCGATTCACAACCCCCTATCACCCACAGGGGAACGGACTGGTTGAGCGGTTCAACCGTACACTCAAGGGAATGATTATGGGGTTAGAAGAGCCCCTCCGCCGCCAGTGGGATGTGCTCCTCCCGTGCCTCCTCTTCGCCTACCGAGAAGTTCCTCAGAAGTCCCTCGGCTTCAGCCCCTTCGAACTCTTGTACGGGCACCCTGTTCGAGGGCCCCTCAGCCTAGTCAAGGAAGGTTGGGAGATGGCCCCCCTGAAAACCCCTCCAGACATCTACAAGTACCTCCTGACCCTCCGCAATCAGACCAGGCGGTTCCGAGAAATCGCCAAAGCCAATCTTGAAGCCAGTCAGGAGGACATGAAGAAATGGTACGATCAGAACGCCTCCTCCAGAGAGTTCGTACCTGGCCAGCAAGTATGGGTGATGTCCCCCACCGAGCCTTGTGCCCTGCAAGATAAGTGGACGGGGCCCTTCAAGGTGGTCGAGCGCAAGAGCCCCGTCACCTATCTCATCGACATGGAATCTTCCCGGAACCCCCTCCGGGTCCTCCACGCCAACAGACTCAAGCCTCACTTTGTGCTCTCGGAGCTCAGCCTATTGATGGCTACAGACAGTGGGACAGAAGAAGACTCCGAGCCCCTCCCCGACCTACTGAGGACACGTGAAAAGGATGGTTCGGTAGACGGGGTCCGGCTGTCAGATACCCTGACCACAGAGCAGCGCCAAGACTGTCGGGCGCTCCTGCTGCAGTTCGCAGCTCTCTTTTCCCTCACCCCAGGGGTCACCCCCTGGTGCCTACATGACGTGGACACGGGGGACAGTCCCCCCATCAGACATCGGGCGTACCGCGTGCCAGATCGGGTACGTGCCTGCGTCCAAGCTGAAGTCTCCAAGATGCTCACCCTCAGAGTCATTGAACCCTCGGACAGCCCCTGGGCCAGCCCAGTCGTACTGGTCCCCAAAGCTGCTGCCCCCGGCACCACCCCTGAGCTCCGATTCTGTGTTGACTATCGGGGTCTGAACGCTGTCACCCGAACCTACGCTCACCCCATTCCCCGAGCAGATGAGTTGATCGACCGCATGGGGGCTGCCCGCTACCTCAGCATCTTCGATCTGACAGCGGGATACTGGCAGATCGGCCTCACCCCCAGGGCCCAAGAACGATCCGCTTTCTCCACCCCGGATGGCCACTACCAATTCAAAGTGATGCCATTCGGCATGAAAAATGCTCCAGCCACTTTCCAGCGGCTGGTGAACCAGGTATTGGCGGGCCTTGAAGATTTCAGCGCCGCCTACCTGGACGATATCGCAGTGTACAGTCGCTACTGGTCAGACCACCTCAACCACCTCCGAGAGGTCCTGCAGGCCCGCCAACAGGCCGGCCTCACAATCAAGGCCAGCAAATGCCAGATTGGCCAGGGGTCCGTGACCTACCTCGGACACCAAGTGGGGAGCGGTCTGGTGGCCCCCCTCCAGCTCAAGATCGCTGCCATCCAGTCCTGGCAACCACCCACCACCCAAACCGAGGTCCGAGCCTTCTTGGGGCTCACCGGATACTACCGACGGTTTGTGAAGGACTATGGCAGCATTGTGGGGCCCCTCACGGCACTTACATCCAAGAACCAGCCAAAAAGAGTCAACTGGACTCCTGACTGTCAAGCGGCCTTCGAGAAGCTGAAGGCCGCCATGTGCACCACCCCTGTGCTCCAGGCTCCCGACTACAGCCGAGAGTTCATCGTCCAGACTGATGCCTCCGACCATGGCATTGGGGCCGTCCTCTCCCAACTGAACCCCGAGGGAGTCGACCAACCAGTGGCCTTCATCAGCAGACGCCTACTGGACCGGGAACAGCGCTGGAGCACCATCGAGAGGGAGGCCTTCGCAGTAGTGTGGGCCCTCAAGAAGCTCCGGCCCTACCTTTTCGGTACCCACTTTCGGGTACAAACGGATCATCGCCCCCTGCAATGGTTAATGCAGATGCGGGGGGAGAATCCCAAGCTGTTGCGATGGTCCATCTCCCTGCAGGGGATGGACTTCACTGTGGAGCACCGCCCTGGCCAGGATCACGCCAACGCGGATGGCCTGTCACGCTTTTTCCGCCTTGACGAGGAAAGTCCCCAAGAAGATGGGTGACTCTCCCCGCCTTCAGCTGGGCGGGACGCATGTTGGACAGGCCACATGAAGGGCTCGCTCCCTCCCTGCACGACAGGGCCCGGGCACCGGCTCTCCAGGTGCTACCCACCAAAGCAACTCGCAAACCGTCCCCTACGGGACCCCTGCTCCCGGACATCTATGTATTGCCGGCCCGGGCCACCGTCAGCACCCTTGCCCGGCCGCCATCTTAGACGCTGCACCACGAGGCCGCGTGGCCTCAGCTCGACCCCAACCCTGGGCCTGGCCAGGCCCCGACAGCCCGGCACCACCATCCACCCAGGAGGTGAGCGGACCACTTGGCGGGTCAATGGGAGGAAGAAGTGTCGATGGCTCTCCCCCGCCAGGTGCCGATCGCCCCCAGCCTCCCCGGGCGCTGGCTCCACCCCCCCTGCTGGGTGTCTGGACTCCCTCATCCCGGACCTCCCGACCTCCAAGTGCGAGGGTCCGGACATCAAAGGCGGCCAGACCTATAACTGGGGCAGCTCCAGAGCAGGAAGGCAGTTGTATCCTGGAGTCGAGAGACACCGAGAAGAACTCATCCTTGACGGACTGCTGGCGCTGCCGCAGCCCTGCCTTGTGAACTGTCGTCCTGCCGCTGGCGCTGCCGCGGCCCTCTGCAATCGACCATCTTCGTTGGGACCTGCTGGAGCTGCCGCGACCCGTTGTGACTACCATCTTCGTTGGGACCTGCTGGCGCTGCCGCGACCCGTTGTGACTACCATCTTCGTTGGGACCTGCTGGCGCTGCCGCAACCCGTTGTAACTACCATCTTCGTCGGGACCTGCTGGCGCTGCCGCGGACCGTTGCCACCTTCGACCACTCCGGGATCTGCTGGCGCTGCCGCAACCCGTCCTTCAAGAACGCCGAGCTCGAGGATTGTGAGCTACTCATCATCTCATCGTAACTACCAGATTGGTAATAAGACTGTACCGCTACCCCTTTCCCAGCCAACAGACTAGAATCGAGGGGACCCCTGAGTCCAGACCTCCTTGTACCATTCTACCGTACTTCAAGATTGCTTATAAAGAACGTTAAATCTTATCCTTGTGTGGTGCCTATTCTGTGGGGGGGAAGTTACTTGTCTGTACGATCGCTGGAGACGGCTCTCCCCGGAGACCTCTCCCCTTGTCATCGGCCGACCCTCCAGGTCCCGTCTAACATTGGTGGCCAGCGGCGCGATCCGAACCAACGCGTAATCGTACAGAAAGCAACTCACCCCACGACTAAACCACAATGCCGGCCCAAGAGAGCGGGTCTACAGAGAAATTCCAAATGGACAAGCTGGAGGAGTACAACCATCGAGAATTAAAACAATTTTGTATAGATCTGGGCATTGCTACCACCGGTCTGAGCACAAAAGATGACTTTAAACACGCCCTAGAATCATGGGCAGAGGTAAACACCGCTGGTCCCCGGGACCAACACAGCGAAGCCCCGGAAACGAACCCCGCTCCTTCTGAGGAAAGGAGAGCAGGTCTCTCCCGGGAAGAGATCCAAGAGCGAGAGAAAACCAGACTGCATGAATTAGAGTTGGCACGGCTCAAAATGGATGGAGAACTAAAACTAGCGGAACAAAAATTGAACCTAGAACACTTACGGCTCCGAGAAGAGCGAGAGGAAAAACAAAGACAAAGAGAGCTGGAAGAAAAAAAACTGGCATATGAACACAAGCGCAAACTAGCCGAAATAGAACTACGTAAGCAAGGCAAGGACCTGGGGATGCCCGATCGACCACGCACCCCAGGAACTTCAGAATCAAAGGTCCACATTCCCAAAGATGTCGTCCGAGAGTTCTACCGAAACGACGACATACAGCAGTGGTTCAAGGCCTATGAGATCGCCATGCCCTCTCACCGGATCGATCGAAGTGACTGGGGAGCCGGTCTATGGGGGAGGTTCGTCAACGAAGGCCGTGATGCCCTGTTGCAGCTCCCGGATCACCAAATGACGTCCTATGATCACATGAAGGCCGTCCTCCTCACTCGATATGGGCTGACACCCGAAATGTACCGCCAGAGGTTCCGCGACTGCACCCGAATCCCGGGTACAACTTGGGTGGAATATGTGAACTATTTCAGCCGAGCCCTCGAGGGGTGGATCAAGGGGAGCAACGTAACGACCTACGAGCAGCTTTTTAATCTTGTTGTGTGGGAGCACCTCTCCAATAACTGCTTTGTCGAGCTCAGGCAGCACCTCCTCGACAGTAAAATGACTGATCCACGGCAGCTGGCCGCCGAGGCTGACCGATGGGAGAGCACCCGAGTGGGCCGGGGTGGCCCGACCGAGCAGAACAGGAACAACCAAGGCCATCACCGCCCCCGAGGAGGAGGAGGAGGCTAGGGCCGGGGGAAAGACACCGTCCCAGCCGCTCCCGCCACCAGCACCCCGCCCCCGGCCAACAGGGGCAACCCCCCGATGCGCCCGGGGTTCAGAGCCAATGTCACGTGTCACCGATGCCAGCGAGTCGGTCACTACGCCAATGACCCGAACTGTCCACAGAACCAGACCCCGAGGCCCCGCCAGGTAGCGGCCGCCGCCCTCGGAGAAGAGCAAGTCTCCGAGGACCAGGAAGAGTACGAACACGAGCAACAAGAGTGGGAGCCAGCCGCCATGGTCCTGGCATGTCTGGGGGGGAGAGACATGGTCCCGCGGGCTCCCCTACCCGCCAACACCAGAAAATATAGTCAGTGGGTGAGCATCAATGGGCGCAAGGCCGAAGCCCTACGTGACACAGGGGCCAGTGTGACGGCCGTCCGCTGTCACCTGGTGACCCCCGAGCAAATCATACCGAACATTCTCTGCCCCGTCCGGTCAGCCGACAATTCAGAGAGCATGTGTCGGATGGCCTGCGTCCCCTTCGAGTGGGGAGGAGTATCCGGCATGCTGAAGGTGACGGTCCGCGATGATGCCCCCGTGGACTGTCTCCTGGGGAACGATCTCGAAAGTTCCCCATGGGCGGCCGTAGAAAGAAGAGAACACCTGGGGATGTTGGGCCTTCCAGACTGGGCGTGCGTAACCACCCGGTCCATGGCGGCCCGCACCATCCCCCGACCAGAAGAACCCGAATGGCCAGCACCTCCTCCCCCGATCGCTCCAGGGGGGGACACCGACACCGTCGACCCCCCAGAACAAACCCAAGAAGAACTCGTTCAGCCCCAGGATCTCCCAGACCTGGCTCAGTGGCGTCAAGAAGGGGGACCCACACAGGAACAATTCCGCCAAGAACAGAAGACATGTCCCTCCCTCGAGGGACTATGACAACAAGCCCTCGCCCAGAGCGCGGGAGATACCGCCGGGGCCCACTGGATCTATTGGGACAATGATCTATTGTACAGTGAACAGAGAATCGCCGAGTTGGGGGCCAGTCGAGTGTTAGTGGTGCCCCTCCGTTTTAGAGACTTCCTGCTGAACTTGGCCCACGATGTCCCCCTGGCCGGACACTTGGGTCAGGACAAAACCTACAACCGCCTGGTGACCCACTTTTACTGGCCCAAAATGAGAAATGACGTGCTCAACCACTGCCGGTCTTGTCCCACTTGTCAGGCCAGCGGGAAGAGCGGCCGCAAACTCAAGGCACCCCTGCAGCCCTTTCCAGTGGTTACCACCCCGTTCGAAAAAGTGGGAATAGACATTGTGGGGCCCCTGGACCCCCGAACAGCACAAGGACATCGTTTTATCCTGGTACTGGTGGACCATGCCACCCGCTATCCCGAGGCCATCCCCCTTCGAACTGTAACTGCACCGGTGGTCGGCCGAGCCTTAATGGGGATCTTCTCCTGAGTGGGCTTCCCCCGGGAAGTCGTCAGCGACAGAGGTACGAACTTCATTTCGAAATACATGAAATCCCTCTGGCAGCAGTGCGGGGTCACCTACCGATTCACAACCCCCTATCACCCACAGGGGAACGGACAGTTGAGCGGTTCAACCGTACACTCAAGGGAATGATTATGGGGTTAGAAGAGCCCCTCCGCCGCCAGTGGGATGTGCTCCTCCCGTGCCTCCTCTTCGCCTACCGAGAAGTTCCTCAGAAGTCCCTCGGCTTCAGCCCCTTCGAACTCTTGTACGGGCACCCTGTTCGAGGGCCCCTCAGCCTAGTCAAGGAAGGTTGGGAGATGGCCCCCCTGAAAACCCCTCCAGACGTCTACAAGTACCTCCTGACCCTCCGCAATCAGACCAGGCGGTTCCGAGAAATCGCCAAAGCCAATCTTGAAGCCAGTCAGGAGGACATGAAGAAATGGTAGGATCAGAACGCCTCCTCCATAGAGTTCGTACCTGGCCAGCAAGTATGGGTGATGTCCCCCACCGAGCCTTGTGCCCTGCAAGATAAGTGGACGGGGCCCTTCAAGGTGGTCGAGCGCAAGAGCCCCGTCACCTATCTCATCGACATGGAATCTTCCCGGAACCCCCTCCGGGTCCTCCACGCCAACAGACTCAAGCCTCACTTTGTGCGCTCGGAGCTCAGCCTATTGATGGCTACAGACAGTGGGACAGAAGAAGACTCCGAGCCCCTCCCCGGCCTACTGAGGACACGTGAAAAGGATGGTTCGGTAGACGGCGTCCGGCTGTCAGATACCCTGACCTCAGAGCAGCGCCAAGACTGTCGGGCGCTCCTGCTGCAGTTCGCAGCTCTCTTTTCCCTCACCCCAGGGGTCACCCCCTGGTGCCTACATGACGTGGACACGGGGGACAGTCCCCCCATCAGACATCGGGCGTACCGCGTGCCAGATCGGGTACGTGCCTGCGTCCAAGCTGAAGTCTCCAAGATGCTCACCCTCGGAGTCATCGAACCCTCGGACAGCCCCTGGGCCAGCCCAGTCGTACTGGTCCCCAAAGCTGCTGCCCCCGGCACCACCCCTGAGCTCCGATTCTGTGTTGACTATCGGGGTCTGAACGCTGTCACCCGAACCGACGCTCACCCCATTCCCCGAGCAGATGAGTTGATCGACTGCATGGGGGCTGCCCGCTGCCTCAGCATCTTCGATCTGACAGCGGGATACTGGCAGATCGGCCTCACCCCCAGGGCCCAAGAACGATCCGCTTTCTCCACCCCGGATGGCCACTACCAATTCAAAGTGATGCCATTCGGCATGAAAAATGCTCCAGCCACTTTCCAGCGGCTGGTGAACCAGGTATTGGCGGGCCTCGAAGATTTCAGCGCCGCCTACCTGGACGATATCGCAGTGTACAGTCGCCACTGGTCAGACCACCTCAACCACCTCCGAGAGGTCCTGCAGGCCCGCCAACAGGCCGGCCTCACAATCAAGGCCAGCAAATGCCAGATTGGCCAGGGGTCCGTGACCTACCTCGGACACCAAGTGGGGAGCGGTCTGGTGGCCCCCCTCCAGCTCAAGATCGCTGCCATCCAGTCCTGGCAACCACCCACCACCCAAACCGAGGTCCGAGCCTTCTTGGGGCTCACCGGATACTACCGACGGTTTGTGAAGGACTATGGCAGCATTGTGGGGCCCCTCACGGCACTTACATCCAAGAACCAGCCAAAAAGAGTCAACTGGACTCCTGAATGTCAAGCGGCCTTCGAGAAGCTGAAGGCCGCCATGTGCACCACCCCTGTGCTCCAGGCTCCCGACTACAGCCGAGAGTTCATCGTCCAGACTGATGCCTCCGACCATGGCATTGGGGCCGTCCTCTCCCAACTGAACCCCGAGGGAGTCGACCAACCAGTGGCCTTCATCAGCAGATGCCTACTGGACCGGGAACAGCGCTGGAGCACCATCGAGAGGGAGGCCTTCGCAGTAGTGTGGGCCCTCAAGAAGCTCCGGCCCTACCTTTTCGGTACCCACTTTCGGGTACAAACGGATCATCGCCCCCTGCAATGGTTAATGCAGATGCGGGGGGAGAATCCCAAGCTGTTGCGATGGTCCATCTCCCTGCAGGGGATGGACTTCACTGTGGAGCACCGCCCTGGCCAGGATCACGCCAATGCGGATGGCCTGTCACGCTTTTTCCGCCTCGACGAGGAAAGTCCCCAAGAAGAAGGGTGACTCTCCCCGCATTCAGCTGGGGGGGACGCATGTTGGACAGGCCACATGAAGGGCTCGCTCCCTCCCCGCACGACAGGGCCCGGGCACCGGCTCTCCAGGTGCTACCCACCAAAGCAACTCGCAAACCGTCCCCTACGGGACCCCTGCTCCCGGACATCTATGTATTGCCGGCCCGGGCCACCGTCAGCACCCTTGCCCGGCCCGGCCGCCATCTTAGACGCTGCACCACGAGGCCGCGTGGCCTCAGCTCGACCCCAACCCTGGGCCTGGCCAGGCCCCGACAGCCCGGCACCACCATCCACCCAGGAGGTGAGCGGACCACTTGGCGGGTCAATGGGAGGAAGAAGTGTCGATGGCTCTCCCCCGCCAGGTGCCGATCGCCCCCAGCCTCCCCGGGCGCTGGCTCCACCCCCCTGCTGGGTGTCTGGACTCCCTCATCCCGGACCTCCCGACCTCCAAGTGCGAGGGTCCGGACATCAAAGGCAGCCAGACCTATAACTGGGGCAGCTCCAGAGCAGGAAGGCAGTTGTATCCTGGAGTCGAGAGACACCGAGAAGAACTCATCCTTGACGGACTGCTGGCGCTGCCGCAGCCCTGCCTTGTGAACTGTCGTCCTGCCGCTGGCGCTGCCGCGGCCCTCTGCAATCGACCATCTTCGTTGGGACCTGCTGGCGCTGCCGCGACCCGTTGTGACTACCATCTTCGTTGGGACCTGCTGGCGCTTCCGCGACCCGTTGTGACTACCATCTTCGTTGGGACCTGCTGGCGCTGCCGCGACCCGTTGTAACTACCATCTTCGTCGGGACCTGCTGGCGCTGCCGCGGACCGTTGCCACCTTCGACCACTCCGGGATCTGCTGGCGCTGCCGCAACCCGTCCTTCAAGAACGCCGATCTCGAGGATTGTGAGCTACTCATCATCTCATCGTAACTACCAGATTGGTAATAAGACTGTCCCGCTACCCCTTTCCCAGCCAAGAGACTAGAATCGAGGGGACCCCTGAGTCCAGACCTCCTTGTACCATTCTACCGTACTTCAAGATTGCTTATATAGAACGTTAAATCTTATCCTTGTGTGGTGCCTATTCTGTGGGGGGGAAGTTACTTGTCTGTACGATCGCTGGAGACGGCTCTCCCCGGAGACCTCTCCCCTTGTCCTCGGCCGACCCTCCAGGTCCCGTCTAACAATAACACTGACAAGATTGAAGGTGATTCAGCTTCAAATTTCTTATGACAAATTAATTTGAAAAGCGGGAGAACCAGAACATCCAGCAAAATAATGAGGTGAGTTAAACGTAAAAATGTACTGGGTTTAACTAGCATACAGTTTTACTTTGTGACTGTCAAACTGTGAATGACCTTCGAAGCATGTCTGAGGGAGACTAAACAACACTGGTCACATATAGAACAAGCTTTACTGGGGAGGTATCTAAGGGAATTGTTATGCCTTCCTATTGGATGCAGATGCACACCAACAATCGCCTACCCATTAGAGATAACTAATTCCTTCATGAAATGAGATGCACTATCACTGCTTCCCATACAAACCTATACATAAAACCTTGGCTTAAGTCTCTCACTGGAGAATGATGTCCACTGGAGAGAGGTAGACAGTTGTATGCTTAATATTATGTTCTAGTCAGGGGTAATTAAATCTTTCAACACTTGTGAAAAAAAGGCTTTGTCACTGAAGAAACAGAAAGGGGCATATTCTCAAGGAGTTATCGCTGTGTTATTGGCACTTCATCGCAGCCAAAGTTGCGACAAAACGAACGCCCTATTCACATGCTGGTGCTAACAGCCCATAGCAACAGTTTACCTGCGATAGCAGTCACATAAAACATCGCCACAGATGACCCCAGCAACTATCGCAAATGAGATGCAGAGTAGGTGTTCCCGTGCCAAAATCCGCAACACCACTCCGCAACATTTTCAACGACCAGCCAGATCGGCGATACGACCACAAAACATGTGATAATGCCTGTCTAGTTGGAAATTAACACCTGCTCGGACATGGTGTGAAGTCGGACCACAGCCTGCACCACAAAAGGGAGCCCAGGCCAGAGCCACACCTGAAGGGCAACAGATGCCATGGAGCCACTGATCATGCAGCTGGGAGCCCCAACAGGAACATAACACCCACCGCCACCACCCCCAGGACCCCCCCCCCCTCCCCGGGCACCCCCCCCTGGCCAAAGACATGCCATATCAACTACATGGAATCATGTACCAAATAATCCGCCCGAAGCCGCACAATCACATTTGGTGACATGCATGTTTCGTTACAAAAATGAGCATCACACATTCACCTTCGAATTAGCAAATGAAAATGTATTCAAATAAACACAGAACAGAAATGAAGACACATGGCGGCTCCCCTCGGGACAATCCGTAGGTCACAGTCTGCAAGACAAAAATCATGATGACAAGGTGTGTCTAGCGCACATCAAAGGACAGATAGAGAGCGAAGGACAGAGAGAGATACAGAGAGAGAGAGAGAGAGAGAGAGAAAGAGAGGGAGTGAGAGAGAGAAAGACATACCGAGAGGAGGAGAGAGAGAAAGACGGACAGAGAGGGGGAGAGAGAGATAGACAGAGAGGGAGAGAGAGAAAGAAAGATGGACAGAGAGGGGTAGAGAGAGAAAGATGGACGGAGAGGCAGAGAGAGAGAAAGATGGACAGAGAGGGGGCGAAAGAGATAGGCAGACAGAGAGGGGAGAGCGAGATAGATGGACAGAGAGGGGGGAGAGATACAGATAACAGAAGAGATGGACAGGGAGAGAGAGTGCCGACAATGCGCGCCCAGGGAACACTGCTCACCTGCTGACACTGGTGTGTCTCCCACCACCTGCCGGTATGTAGTGCAGGTCACCAGGTCCCACATCTGAAACAGAGCCGTCATCTGAAACAGAGTCCAGATACATGAATGGCAAAGTACATACAATTGCACATGACACCATCGCCTGTCCGCCCCTGTGCACCCAGGCAGATGCAACCCAGCCCCTCCCGCCACCCACCGGTGCATGCCCGCCCCTGCGCACTCAGGCCTCACCTTCCGCCACAGGCGTATAGCAATGAGGGCCCACCACGTGCCGCTGCAAGACACAAGCCCGGGGACCTTGGACATGGCACCCTCCACGTCATGCAGCCCCACTCCGCAGGCCACCAGGTCTCACTTTTGATTCTGGGTCTTGATTTCGCCATGGCAGAGGACATACCAGTGCACCGGGCATCATTGCAGGCTGCACACCCGCTCAGCCTTTGAGGTGCCACTAACTCTGTGATCCAGGAGGCGACGCCACATGGCAGTAGGCCTCTGCTGTCCGCTGGCTCTAGCCTACACTGCGGTCCAGCAGTGCACACAAAACCTGAGCAGTCTGGATCACCGGGACGGGGCATTATCGCAGGCTGCACACCCGCTCAGCACTTAAGGTGCCCCTACCTCAGTGCACCGAAAGTCACCGTCCCGTGAAGGTGTGCCAGTGCTGGCCGCCGTGTATCCGGTGTCACCAAGCCTATGCCCCGCAAGTCATGGACCCTGTGTGATTGGGTATTGTGGTGCGGACGCCATTATGTCACCTCCGGGCTGGCAGAATGTGATGATGCAGGGCTCTTGGCCCCCATGCCTACGTGAACACCACACGGATACACCCAGGATACACCCAGAGAGAGGTTGGAACTGGCGTCGAGCACGTGCACCCGGCCCTTTTTATTGGCAGGGTCACATGTCCTGTGATGCGTGTGCTGGATGGGTGTTGTGTGGGTGTTTACCAGCCATGAGGGAGTGGCATGCTGACAACTAGACCTGTGATCAGCAGATTACTAGAGGGCAGACCAGGGACTTGTACCGTTGCCGTCCCCCCCCTGTGAGCGTAAACAGAGTGGGTTGGCCAGGCATATGCCAGTCCAGCATAAGGGTTTGAACAATGACCTTTGGGCTCTGGGCGTGGTTCCGTACGAGGGTGGACAAGGAAGTAACTAATGCGTGTGTCCCTGTTGTTGCGTCAGCGCCACCCAGATAACAGTTGGCAATGTGTCACCCTGTGACCCATGTCCAACGACGTGAGCAACGTGGATGTAAGGGGGAATCACTGACTCTACATTCATCCATACTTTCACATTTGAAAGACCATAGACATAAGACGTCTGTGTGATTAGGAATGTTTAATGCACATTCAGTGGAGTGTTGCATCTGGAGCAATACAGGGCCATGCGAACCCCACATGACGATGTTGGCCCATGGAGGGCCAGCCAGTGTCCTTCAGGGAATGACAAGTCCAAAGGAAGAGGAAGTGTTCAGTCCGCAGTCGGATTGCTGTGTCATTGGCGATCAAACAGTATATGGCAGTCCATGTCGAGGTCCAAGGTGAGTGTGGCAGGTTGCATCGGGGGATAGTGGAAGGTGATGATGCAGAGGGCAGAACCAAGCAGAAACAGGCCCTGTGGCGGAGATGAATGCTACTGCATCCTTCTTACCACAAAGGCGGTTTCATCTACATCTTCATCCTCTGCTGCCATGTGCCTCACGTGTGGATGGTGGTGGCCTTTCTCCAGCACTGTGTGACAGTGACACTTCAGGGGCTGGAGGTGGAATGTCTGCCACACTGTGTGGCAATGACACTTCAGGGGCAGAGATGTGGATGAAGTGGTATTAGCAGCATGCATCAGCACCAGGCCTTGTGGCAGCAATGTCATGAGGATGGTTTTAAGGTCATTGAGGAACCCAGCTACCACTCGCTGGTGTGCAGCCATGGTAGCCGCTCTTTCCACATTCGCCTGCTCCATGGTCTCCATTAACCTCCACATGTTTCCCAACTACAGTGTGACATCGCTAGAACTACTCTGACTGGAAAGTTGTTCTAGTCTCTGAGTCACTGCTCCAGCGATGCCAGCCATGGTCCATTGGAGTGCATGGAGCGGACTGTGGGTGTCTGTTAGGGACTGTGAGTGGTCCCTGATGAGGCTTAGACACCGATGTATGGCATCTAGTTTGTCTGCCATGCGGTCGAAGCCCACCCACACCTGTTCAGCTAGCTGCTCCTGGCACCCCAACACACGGCGTTGGAAGGCCATGTGTTCTTCGTGGGGGCCCTGGAAAGGCAGCTGTGGTGGTGGGTGCTGCCTGCTGTGTAGTCTGTGCAGGGGGTGGAGTCTCCTCCTTGCAGCTTGACTACCCTGCTCCACGAGGTGGACTGCAGAGGCTGTCAGTGAACTCTTGGAGGGCATCGGAGTCGAAGCTGTGGTGGCCCTCCTTGTAATCAGAGAAGAGAGGGTTGGGCTGCTCTGCAGGATGTGTTGATTCTCCCTCTGCGATGTGAAGTGGAGATGTGTTCACATGTATGTTGTTGCATTGTACATGTTTACATGCAGACTGCATGACTGTGTATATTGTGGCTGTTTGGGAGGAGCTGCCTATTTGATGGGGGACAGTGGACCTTTTGACAACAGACGTGCGTGTGTTTGTACTTGTACCTTATCAAATCACATGTCCCTGCAATGCCAAATGTGATTGGCCAGGGTCGACACCCATGCGGCAGCTGTCGTGTCCTGTGTTCTGTTGTAGGTGTATTGCGGTTTGTACCACATAGTTGTCAGTGTTGATGTGCTCTGCATGTTATGTGTGTGTGCTGCATTTCGGGGGAGTTGTCCCCGCAGCTCAGATTTTGCTACCCCTTCTCTATTTCATGCGATGTGCCTTTGACTTCTGTGCTTATACAGTACTGAGATGTTGCATACCTGGGTACATTGGTCTCTTGTTGGGAGTTGGGAGGCTGGGCCATGGTTTGTCCGCAGATGTGCTCAGCTCAATTGTGCATGTGTGCCATTGCGTCCATCTCCTGCCGTCCCCCAATCACTGGTCATTACTCACCCTGTTGCTGTTGTGTCCGGTCATGTTGAGCAGTGTCCGGTCCCCTAACTCAAGCCACCGTCTCCCTACTGATGACTGTGGACACCATTTCCTCCATGTCGTCCAGCTCCTCCTGTGGTGCAGGACTCCCACCTCCAGTCTGCATTGTTGCCTCTCGGTTGTTGGCGAGTTTCAGCTTGGTTTTGCACTTGACATCATTCTAGCGCCTCTTCCATTGTCCTCTTTAGCGCTCCCACTGAATTCACCTTGTCCACGATGGGCTGCCATAGTCTGTTTTTGGTTGCCAATGACACAGTGGAGGTGACGAACAGTTGTTGATGGTATTCTACCACTTCTGTCATCAGGATCCTGTTTTCCTACGGACTGAACTGCTTCTTCCTACTCTTCTCCTTGACCTTCCCTGACCCCGAGGTCCCATTCTGGTCCTCCAGGGGGCTTGTCAAGGTCTGGTTCTCCTCCGTACTTGTTCCGGCAGCATCCATTTTGCTTCGCTGTTGTTTGGCATTTGTTTACTTTTTTTTTTACTTTTATGCTGATTTTTCTCGCCTGACGTGTGTGAATTGCAGGCCAGTCGCTGTTTTTTGCTAATTTTTGTATCACGATTCGCCTCATTGCAGGTTTTTTTGCATTTGTGGTTCGCATTTTTTGGGCATGGCATTGATTTTATGTTGATTTCAACGCTCCCATTTGACACATTATCTGGTGACTATCGCATTGTACTGCCGTGTTGGGAATACTTAGTTAACACAGATAGACTGCGATGTTAAGAGTTGCGTTAAGTTACTTTTGCGATGGTTATAACACGTTCTTGAGAATATGCCCCAAAGGTTCTCTAACGTCAAATTTGCTAATTGGGCCTCTCCCCCATATCCATGTGGCAGCCAAGAGTGGCCTGACATATTTTGCAAAGCTTTTTTTCTACATATGACAAACTAAATGACTCACCTGCAATATATTTTCAGCATTAAAGCAAGTTCATACACAACGTAAATGGCTGTACATGGCTAGAAGAGAAAAGACACTGAGTATGATATTAACACATAACCAGTGGAAAATACTGTGGGGTAACCTCAAGGGCAGTTTGCGTATTACCCAGAACAGGAAACCCTCAACAAATTAAAGTTCAATTGGACTTAACATCGAACACAACCAAACAAATGTACCACAATCTAAATGGACAACACTTGTGGGGATGAAGGGAGACAAAATTCTGAGTTTTTGGGAATATGTGATGATCACTACATATTAAAAGAAAGTTTAAGCCATATCAAAGCAGTTTTAGGTTGCTGATGTATTGTTTGTTCTTCTAGGCTTGATACCTATGCATAAGTCAGGATGTCATGAATACATAAGTCAGGGTGTCATGAATACTAAGTGGATGCTGGCAATTTATATCCTGTTAGAGGGAAAACAAACATTAGCAGCTGATTTGAGACAGGTGATTTTACCCACACTAATGGACTTGTCTAAGCAACAGATCGCTGATAGCTATGGAGATGCTTGCAGGATGTGCCAGATGAATGGAACACATTTGAGGTTGTCCAGAAACGTTTGATAGACTGTCATACATTTCAAACCCCATCTTTGTCACCCCCTAGAACTCTGAAAGTCCTGAAGCTTCTGTGGGAGCCATTACTGATGAAATCCCAATTTTTAAAGCGAGTGATGGAAAGTTACAATGACTAGATACGAGATGGTATTGGAAGATGTTTTTATCTACTGTGTAACACGTTTTAAAGAGATATTCTACGTCTATGTGAAGAGGCAGGGAATGGGTGGAGAAGCAGAGGCCGCTTTATCATATTGAAAATGTATTCTATACCAGATTGTTTTATTTTTTGAATGGCAAACTCAGGTATTTTGGTATATGTGTACCAAATCAATAAAATAACGTGGTTGAAAAATAAAGTATCTCAAGGTGGTGAGGTAGAATGGTTGTTGATCTGGAAAATCTCTGCTTTCTCTGACATCATCTCTGATATCATCCCACTGCCAGGCCCAGGGGAGCCATGTGAATCCCTTCCACAGCCCACCTGGTAATACAAGGACATTATATGACAATGTATGGACCACCATGCTGATGTCCACCAACACCATGCTGTTTCTACCCCAATATCATACGAGTACTGTAATTGAGGGTTGGCCAGAGATGAGAAATATTGGCAGTGGTGAGGTTTAGACCTGGGTGAAGAGTTTTGCTAATATATAAATATGACCTGTAATGACACTTTAGACCAGCTCTGAGGTGCAACGAAGTTAATTAGAATTATCGCTGGAGAAAACATTTATTTTGAAATGAAACCCATTTCTATAATGAAATATTGTTCTTTTTGTGGTGAATAATGTATTCACTGTTGACGTCGGCAGAATGCCTATTTTGACACATTGGCCCCTGTGTATTATCCGAATGATTCCGATGTTTTCATCATTGTACATTTTGCTGAATGCTCAGACAAGAGACGTGACATTCAATAACCCAACACTTTTACATTGAAACCAGTTCTTTTTAAAATGTGTTAAATTATCTACATAAACAAATAGGACGTTATTTGAAGGCTTTACTGCAATGAGTCTTTTTTGCAAAAGCTTATATTAAAAATCAGAATCACATTAACAAACGAAGCCAAATCCTTGATCTGAATCAACTGGCATTTATGTAGAACAAATGAAACTATATCAATTACTTGAAGGTCAACGCGCAGACTGGAATCCATGTCCTTGACAAAAAATGATTAATGTGCATAAATTATTGGGAAGATGCCAAATTCTGAAGATTCTGTTGCACACTTTTTCTTAGGAAACTATTTTCTGTTAGGTCCTGTGATGAAAAGCTGTGCCTTAGTAACACTTGTAGTGCTGAACTGCGTGAATTTAGAAACAACATGTGTTATACACCTTAAAAGCGTATGGTCCTGGGTTGTTGGCGTTTTTTTCTTGTTTTGTATTTTGTCAATAAAACAGATTTAATACTAAAAGCGTATGGTCTTCACACTACCAGTAATGCATTGGTTTACTGTGTGTAATTAAAATGAAACTAAATGGTAATAGGGAATATGTTGTGTTAGGTGTAATGTGGTGGGTTAGATCCCCGTGGCTTTTGTCATGAATGAGGATCTTCATTGTCCTGATCGAAGCGGACATCAGTGCAAGACTTGTTCACTCACACGTCTGCACGGAGTCTCAGTGCAGTGGTCCAGAGTGGCTGGCCCGCAGGCTCACAAAGGCCAGCCTGGCTCTCCTACACCTTGATATCCAGTGAAGGGAGGTGGCACTTGCATATACCCGCCTTGGATGTAAGAACATAGGGGCAGATTTATGAAGGACTTGCGCCGCCGGTGCGCCACTTTTTCCCATGTTAAAAATGACGCACCGGCGGCGCAAGGCCTTCATAAATCTGCCCCATAGAGTTTAGAGGTGAAATGCTTGAGAGGCTGGTCCAGATGGTGAATCGTGTGTCACAGGGGAGACTCAGGCCTTGAGGCGTCCGTCTTACTTTCAGCCCTGTATCCTCTCGGGTAGTTGTTCCCCTCACAATCCAGAGTTTAGCCTTGTTGATGAGAGTGGGTTTTTGCACTAGAAGGCCATGAATTAAAATTCTGTAATGAACCAGTAGTTGAACAGAGGAACGGTGGCCTCAAGTTGTATGCTAAGTTGTAAGGTGTTTAGGCGAATTCAGAGGTTCCTGTTAAAGTCCCTAGATCTCTTTTGGCACTGGTCTTGCCAGCGAGCAAATCAAAAATGTAAGCTTTGGTCCTCCCATTATGCACTGGCCGTCCCTGGGGTAATATTTAGGTTTGGGGTTGTGGAGCACCACATGCACTGGAGACCAAGCGTCGGCCATTGACAGAACAAGCACACACTGCTTTCTCTGGCATTGTTTGTGTGATGTTCACACCAGGAATGTCTATTCAGGGCCTGAATGTCTCCTAATGTCTATTTGTTGTCTGTGACTGTTAACTCACTGCTCTTTCTTTGGTGAAATAGAGCTGCAGCCCTGCTCTTCTGCCTCTTTAGTTGTCCAGCCTGCTGTTTTAGGCTTCCCTGTTGCTCCGCCATCAGGCTTATTTCTTCCGACAGCAGGCAGCTGCACAAAACGCAGGACCTCCTCTCCTGTTTGGGGTCCTGGCAATCTCCGTTGCCCAGGGTCTACCACAGCAGCATCTATGTCCCTGGAGGCAGGTTATGCTACCTGCCTGCACTGTGGGCCCCCTCCAGGAGTGTACTCCACAGTACCTGCCCAGAGAGCTCCAAGGGGAACTCTCGCCTCCAGGGTTTCCAGCAAGGAGTGGGACTGGCACAGGCCCAGCAGAGTGCATCAGTGTCAAGTCAGTACAAGACTCGAGTGTGGGGCTGAGTTAGGCAGTAGTCCCATTCGCTCAGTCCATGCGTGGGTGCTCACACTGTGCTCTTGTGGTCACATGTAAATAATGCAGAGCTGTACAGCAGTGGACCTTATTTTAAAAGGCAGCATTAGCGATTAGTACTTAGAGTCGTTTACCAAAGTATGCAGAGAATGGTAGTTAGTGAGATTCACTCACAGCAGAGATTCAAATTCAGGTGGTCCAAATCTAAAAAGCAGAACCCACTTCTTCGCAGTTTCTTAATCCTCTGTTGTTTCACTTCTGATTGCTATTTTTAATTGTTTATTTTATTTTGTAGCCTTTATGTTTTCCTTTCCACGATTTATGTTTATTCTTTAACCATTGACTTAAGTTTAATACATTGAATTTAATTAATAGGATGGCAACCCCAGATTTTCCGCCTTATTCTGGACTCTATTTTTGCTGTTATTAGGAACCTGTATGCTGTGACATTGTCACCCAGTGCCACCATGCGAGTGCTCTGTCTCTAAAATCATAGCAATAAATCGATTTTAAACAAAATTATGTATTTACACACCAGTAAGACAAATCGAAGTTGATGCGGAAAGGTCACCAGTGGCTTGGAAGTTAAATTGCATAGGTTGGTGGCAGTGTACCTTTACACCACCCACACATAAGACATTGTCCTTCTCCTACCTCACTGCCAAGACCTGGAACAGCCTCCCTACCCACATATGGCAGAACCAAGACCTACTCACCTTCAGAAGACTTCTCAAGACCTGGCTCTTCGAGCTGTAGCAGCACCACCCCCACTCCCCCTCCCTTCAGCGCCTTGGGACCCTAACAGGTAAGTAACACGCTCTACAAGTACTCTGATTGATTGATTGAACAATAGAGCTTCAGGTAGCACCATTGTGCTCTGGCTGGACAACGGATCTAATGCACTGAAGTGACACATGCTGGGAAAAGTTCCTTTGCCAAGTCCCCTCCGAAATACAATTACACTCTTAAAAAAAAAAAAAATGTATTGTCCTCATTTGCCACCTAGGTTCTTATGGTGAAGACAGTAAGATTAACAAGCAAGATGCTGCCTCAGTATTATTATTTTAACTGGTAGAGACCGAATTGAGGTATGGGCCACGTCTCTCAGCACTAGTGCTTGAATCAACAATGCTCACCGAGATAAAAACTTTAAGGAGGGTGTAACTTGCAGCCAGGATACCACTGGTTTAACCAACAGGGCACAGCTATACCCAGAAATGGGTTTGATGGCATAATCATTGGACCCGGGGGAAAAAAAACAAAAAAAACACGTTCACTCAATGGACCCATTTCAACATATGCCAGAAAGCTCTTTTATCAGGGTTTCCAAATCTAGCCAAGTCCAACCTGGGGACCTGCAGAATTGAAGCGTACCAGTCATTAATGGAAGGAGGGAGAGGATCTTTCCATTTTCTTCAGATCTCCCTTCTAGCAAGCAATTGCACTATTTAGCAATGCGATTTATGCACAAAGAAGAGTCCCATGAACAAAAGACTTGTTGGCTATTGGCTGGTTTCTCAAAAATCAAGAAACACGTCTTGCGTGGCTCAAATATTTGTTCTGCGTGGACCGTATTGAAGATCAGGCAATCACCTTTATTATCCTTGTGTCTTCCAAATTCTTTACTACTGTTTTCTGTTACGGCTGTATTGCAGTTGTTTGGTCTATTGACAATCATAGGACTTTTCATGTGTGCCGAGAACGAAGTCCACTGTGTGTCTGCATCATAGTACTTGGCTCTACATACAAGAGTTGCCATTTAATCCTATTGGAAATAATAGTACAATGGAAAATGGACGCTATTTGCAGAATTTCGTGTATATTATGCTTGTGGAAGATATGCAGCATTTTTAGACCACAGTATCTCGCACCAGCATGACTTCTTTGTTCTGCTGGCTTTGCATTTATCAGTTTATTGCAACATCTCTGCCACAGCGACTGTCACCATGTCCAAATGTTCAGGTCTCCGGGTCCCAACATTTAAGTCAGCTTGTCCCTGTGTCTCCATTACATGGTTTCCATGTTTTTCTGTGACTCATAGTGTCCAAGTCTCGCGGTCACACATGTTGGCCTCCCTGTCCCAGTACCTGTGTCCCCACCCTGTCATACTTGTTGGGAATGCCACGCCAGCTTGTGGTACTGTCTAATCTTTAGAGATTTGTAATTGTTCAGTTGATGGAACTGAGCATTATTGCAAGAGGAATAAATAACTAATTAGTAGGTATGGGCGGAAAATCCGTTTCGCTCGCGGATTTTGCGGATTTTCGGGAAATCCGCAATCCGCGCGATTCGCGAATCTCCCGCAAAATCCGCAAATCCGCGAGCAGCGGATTTTGCTCGCACTGCTCGCACTGTTCGCGTGAGTTCGCGGCTTCCCAGTACAACTTCGCGCCCCGCGAATAAGTGCTAAATTGCAGAAATACGATCTTAGCAAAACTGAAACTACTTGCCAGGTTCAAAAGTTCAGGCTCATCATTAGTAGCCATTTCCTGTAGTGCTTCCTGAGGGGCCCCTCCAGAGTTCAGTTGCCAGTTGCAACTATTATGTGACCCTGCTCTGAACCTCAGAATAGTTACACATATGCCACAAAGGTCCTGAATTACAGCTAAGGGAGACAAGCAGGAGCCAGGCTGGAAGTTAAAATCCATTAATCAGCCCCTAATTCATTATTGTCAGTTGGGGCAGGGCAGGTGTTGTAACTAATTTTGCAACAATGAAAGCACTTAGCAAGTGCAAAAGATCACTAATCAGGGCGCACTAAGGAAGCAGGTGCCAGCTAAAAAAATATTCTGTGACACATTAATCAGCCCCAAATTAATTCAGGTCACTTGAGGCAGGGAAGGTGTGCTTTGCTTTGCCGAAAATAATGTACACTAGACAACCAGAGGGTGTGGTGATGAAACAGAGGGTGGCATGGGTGGGCCAGAGGGTGGCATGAGTAGTCAGAGAGTGGCAGTGGTGACAGAGAGTGGCAGTGATGAAGAAGAGTGTCCCAAACAGGCTGGACACGTAGAAACAACAAGTTCGCAAAACTTGCGACCCGACAGGTAAGTTCGCAAATTGCGAAATTGTAAAAACCCTCGCGAACTGGCAGAAACACGGGCGAACACAAAAAAAAAAAATCCGCAAATTCGCGGGAATTCGCGGATTTTGCGGATTGCGAATTCGCAAATCCGCAAAATTCGCGAACGCGAGATCCGCAAAATTCGCCCATGCTTACTAATTAGTTCTGGTTCCTTCCCCCCTTTATTCATTTCGACTATATATTATGCTGTCATCTATGTGGCAAAATGGAAGTGCTTTATAGAAGCTTATTAAAAGAGACGACAAAGTAAAACAAATTGCTATGCATTGGCTACTTTACACAAACATTTAATTTATGAAAAGTAAAACACTGTGTGTTAAAGGGACGGTATCAGGTACAACATTTCTCCAAGGAGTCATAATACTTAGGAATGCAACATGCATTTTAAGTGTCCTAGTGCAGTCTAGGATATAGATACTGTAGGAAGTTGGGTTGTTGGTTGAAACCCTTCTCAAGCAGCAACCACAATATTCCTCTGGGTGAAGTCACAAGCAAACCCTAAATTAACCTGTTCTCAACCCTCAGGTAGCTTGGCACAGAGCAGCCAGGATTAACTCAGAGGCAATGTACAAACTATTTATGCAAAAATCAAAAAGGGGGGAGAATGGACCACCTGTATAACCAGGGTCTTTGTTCGTATGGGAACCGTCTTAAAAAACCCTCATATACGTACACAGGTGATAGGCGGTATATTTTGATTCTCCGCCTAGGTGTACCGTAACAGCATGATCATAGGGTATTTTCCTTTGTCAATATGCTGACCTCTGCAGGGGGGAAGACCAACTGGTCTGGTCCACATGCATCAAAATATATACTAAAATCATGACTAATAGTCTGCAATTGGTCCTTCAGTCCTTGATCCAACCAGACCAATGTGACTTTATGCCTAACCACAGCACTAGACATTTTAGCCGTCATGTACATGTGGACCTTGCTCAAGTCAGCGAAGTCTCACTCCTTGTCAAATTCAAAAAGGCATTCATACAGTCGATTGGACTTATCTTGAATCAGTGCTGCTCCAAATCGGCTTTGTCCCCCGCTTTTGTAGCCTGTTGGCTCTCCTATATTTCAAACCTGTGACCCAAGTCCTCGTTAATGGCTTGCTCTCTCACAAATTCCCAATCCGGCACAGGACCCAACAAGGCTACCTCCTTTCCCCACTCCTCTTCACTGATTGCCATAGAACCCCTGGCCCATATAATCTGTTTTGATGCTCAAGTGTGGGGCTGGAAGTGGAGTGGGTTGCTGGAGGACAGGGTCGCACTATATGCAGATTATGTCTTGCTATTTCATGCTGACCCCGCGGTGTCGGCCCATGCATTCTTGAGATCCTCTGACTTTTCGAAGAGGCCTCAGGACTCCAAATAAACATGGGGAAGTTCCTCCTAATTTCCTTAAAAGGAGACAATGTGTCAGTTGAGTGGAAATCTGGTATACCTGTTCACTGTCAGAGCTTCAAGTACTTAGGAGACCTTATAACAACAGTTCCAGAATTCAGGCTCCAACTCAATCTCACCACCCATCTTAAAGGGACTAAAACTAGTCTAGCTTCTTCGAAAAATGTCCCTCTTAGCATCTTGGGCCAGGTTGCATTGATTAAGATGATGATACACCCCCATTTTCTTTGTATAGTGCAGATTTTCCTTCTCCAAATCCCCAATGCCTAATACACAGAGGTGGCAACAGTCGACCTCAGACATTACTCAAGCTAAATGCCTTCACTCGGCGTACAATGGTGGCCTGGGCACAGTGCATATTCGCCTATATTGGGCATGTCACCACCTTGTTATCAAAGATTAGCTGCCCGGCGTCTGGAATGACCCTGAATACCAGCTTGAGCTGTCCGGGCCTCTCTCTTGATGGGGCGATGCTCTTTCAGTGCAGTCGGCCAGTCCCCCTCAACATCCCAGAGGTCACCAGAATGATATTCCTGGTGTAGAGGGCAGCCAAAAGATTCACTGGCTGGGATCAAACTCCTCATTGAAAGTGATTCTGGTTAAATCACACAATGCAGTTGGAGGGCTTTCAATACTGCGATCTAATTGGGATTACAGTGTTGGGAGATGTGTGGCAAAAGTCCTCTATTTCCTCCTTCGTAGACCTCCAAACTCAAATCACACTTTCCGAAACTCAATTCCAAAAATACATTTGCAATTGCAATATATCCTACATCAGTACCACACCCGCTAAATAGGTTTACCCGATGTTATCCCCCCGGAGGTGCGATTGTTGATAATGGATCTGGGTCAAGGGGGTACCTCCCAGATGTACCGCTCCCTCATCTGTAATGCCCCAGCGACAGTAGATCTGCTTAGACAGAGATGGGGGGATGGGTGGATCAAACTGAAGGAGGTGGAGTGGAAGGAGGTGTGCTTGACGCCTTTGGTACTTGCGATATCTGCGAGATTCAGATCACTAAAATACCTCCATTTAACTTACATGGAACCACAAAGACTCTGGCACTCGGGTATTTTCCCTCAGCCTAACTGCACTTGATGTTTGTCCCCAGGGGCAGACTTCTTCCACATCTTGGCAGTGTCCTGAGATTTCCCTGTACTTGCCTGGATAGGTACAGCCCTATCCATGATCCTGGCCAGATCTATCACATTGGCTGCCAAATGCAACCCTTCTGGGACTTATGGATGCATTTTTTGGTGCCAGGGTTGATAGAAAGCTGGTAGTTTTAGCTGCACTGGTGGCCAAGAGAGACATTGCAAGATCATGTAAATCACCAAGGCCACCTAGCTTGACATTGTGGAGATCTGGCATGGACTGGTGCGGCAAACAAGAAGACCTGATTTATATTGCCAGAGGTTGTCCCAATAAATTCCTTTAAATATGGGGCAGACACCTGGGGATGGTACAACATCTGTGTAATTCGGGGGGCGCTAGAGGGCGCACGAGCTGAATGACCGCACCTTCGTGAGGCTCCAGCAGCCTGGCATGAAAATCCGACATTGATCCTCTTTACCCTGCTCCCACCCGCCCGAAAATCCCCACGGAGGGGCAGCAAGTGCCACTGCACACTCGGTGCAAATTTGAGGGCTCTACCCCCTTGGGCTCGGAAGTTACAGCCAGCGGAGCCCCCCCGGCCGACGTGTGTCCTGCCGCGTCGGAGCCTGCACTCGGCTCCTGGGACTACGCGAGCCCGAGGCTCGCCACGAGGCCAGCAGGCCGGCCGAGCTGGACGGGCGGCGCAGCCAATACTGGTAGCAGAAGCGACACCGGCGCACCGTCCGAGAATCGGCGGAGGAGAACCACAAGGCAAGTGCTGCATAGGACGCTGGGATAGAGGTGGTGCGGTGCTGCCGCTGGTTCGCCCTGTTAACCGCACCTCTGCTGTTGCGTTAGGCGCGCTCTTCCAGCACCATATTAAACTGCCGGTGCATACCTGCAATGTGCCCGGGACTTTCAACGGCTCGACCCTATCCTTGCTGCGCACGGACTGAATAACCTATTTTGGCCGCAACTCCAAACAGGCTGTAAGCTCCAACAGCTTGGTGCTCCTAGATGTAATCTCGAGGCGCTACATTTTGGCTGGTGCTCTTGTGCCTTGAACCGGGATACCATCACACGCCCGAGCTGCACTCCACCTCACAGTGGGTCGCCTTGAAGACACCCGCAACGCTTCCCCCTCTGCCTAGCGACACGTTTGGGGCAGGGGCGCCACTGCACTACGCCGAGTCAAGGGAAGGCGTTATCCCTCAACTCACTCCTCTCCAGCTGCAGTGGGGATAGCGCCGAGACGCGGCAGCTCTTTACTTCCCATTGCTGACATGGGGAAGCCGGACAGTCGCCAGCCCAGGCTGCAGTTTGAACCCACGTCGCAGAAAAAGGCGACACGACACACGGGGGACACGACACAACCCCGGAGCCCGGTCACGGAGGCCTCAACGTCAACCCCTCCGGCCCCAGATATAGCCACCATGCTGCAAGAGATGCGCCAGGGCTTTGCAACGTTGGTTGACAAAGTGGATAGACTTTCCTCTAGAATGGACGGTATAGTCCAGAACATGGATGTACACGAAGAGCGCATAACAGAGTTGGAGCGCCGGATATCTGAAAACGACGACACCACGGCGGCGCATAACTCCCGACTCGCTAGAATGGACAATGTGTTAAGGGTGATTGCCGCCAAAAATGAGGAGTTGGAAGCGAGGAGTCGGCGGAACAACATTCGCGTCACGGGCATTCCAGAATCGACCAACACGGGGAAGATGGAGTTGTATATTGAGAAGCTACTTACTGCAGCAGTGGGGGCAGAGGCTCTCTCGAACCAATTTATTGTGAAGCGCTCATCGCTCCCTTGGACCTCAGCCCAAACCTGGAGCCCCGCCAAGACCCATAATTGCGCGCCTACTCAACTATCGAGACCACGATGCGGCGCTACGAGCAGCCCGGGTGAACCAAAACCTCACGTATGATGGAGTGTCCTTCTCCATATACCCTGACTTTACCCCGGTGGTTCAAGAACAACGGCGGAAGTTCCTTGTGGTCAAGACGAAGCTTCGGGACCTGAACATTGATTATGCCCTCTTGTACCCGGCCAAACTACGAGTCACCCACCAGGGCACACAACACTTCTTTCTCAACCCCCAACAGGTTGATGACTACATTAAGACTTTGCCTAAACGGAATAGACGACCTGCGGAAGCTGAAGACCTACATGCATCTGGTCCCGAATAATTGACGGATGGCTTTGTGTTATTCTTGATCCCGCACTCAACTGGATCGTCCTCACTCCCTCACTGCACAGTGGGTCCCATCCTTCTCTGCAGTGGCTACGACTGCCCCTGGGGTGCCATGGACGGGTGCTGGACTGCAGGTGGTAATGTATGCCAGGCCCCCACGCCCCTTACTCCCTCTCTACTCCGGATAGAGACACTGAGGGTGGACTTGCACGGAGTGGGAGGACTGGGGGTGGTAGAATGTGCACCTCGGATGGCCCCTACTGGGTGTTCCCCAATAACGTTGACTCTTGTTTATTTTTGTTGGTTGTTTCTTTGTTTTGCTTGGTATATGGGTGGCGGGTGGGCCTGGGGTACTGGCGAGTTGGGGAAGCTTCAGTGGGTGGGGGGTGGTGGACTGGTGGCCTGACAAGGCGAGAATGCAACGGGCAGGATATGGCTCCCTTTAGCAGAGCCGGGAAGTTTCGTCCTACATGGTTGGTTGCTAAGGAATGTTTTCCTTTCTACAGGTCATGTCCTTTTGTTAGGACTCTCTGGGGGGAGGCGGTGGGGGGTCGAGTTTGGGGAAATGTTGGGGTTCAGTTTATAACATGTGCATTAGGCATCTTGAACTCACTGTTCCGCCTTTGTGGGGGGCAACTTGGTTATGGCTGGGAGATGGGTAAGCAAGATGTGCGTGGTGTGCACTGTCCGTGGCTGGGACGTGACGCAAGTGGTGAGGGTGCTCCCTCAGTGTTTAGACTCCTGCTCCCTCTAGGTGTCACCGGGCGGGTGCGATTTAGCGGTGGCCTGTTCATCGCTGATAGAGACTGTGCCGTTCTACACACATTGATACACTGCATACATTTATAGAAGAACATACATGGGGGACACACGCTTAAATGTGATCACTTGGAATGTGAGAGGGCTGGGGGATCATAGGAAACGGAGGCAAGCATTGAGCTACCTTGATCGCCACAAAATTCACATTGCTTTCCTACAGGAAACGCATTTTGCGCCCCAAAGTTCGAACGCCTTTGGACGTAGATGGGCTTCATACACAGTCTTTGCTAATTACTCCTCATATGCGCGGGGGTACGGCCATTCTGATTAAAAAGAATACGCCTTTTCAGCTGGCTGGCTCCAGGGCTGACCCTCAGGGGAGGTATTGCTTACTGTGGGGTAGGCTGGGACGTATGGCAGTGACGCTTGCGTGTTGTTATGGGCCTAACATAGATGACCCACAGTACTTTACTGATTTATGGGCTGCGATAGTGGAGACGGGACCGCAACACCTCATATGGGGAGGAGATTTCAATACAACCTTGCACCCCCCCCTGGATAGGTCACACCCCGCCCCCCACCATTACACTAACGGGCGAGAGGTCCTTAGAGCAACTATCGCCAGTAATAATCTTATAGACGCCTGGCGTTCCCACTGCGGGACAAGGGAGGAGGGTACACATTTCACAGCGCAGGCTAAGTCATGGGCACGGCTCGACTATTTCCTCCTGACCTCACACCTTTATACGACACTGGTTCACGCGTCACACCTCCCCAGAACATATTCCGACCACTCCCCCGTCTTTATTACGTTGAACGGCTCTGAACTGGGGCCCCCAGTGACGGCGTGGCGTATGCAACCCTCTATGCTGTTAGACTCGGAATTCCAGGAGGAACTCCGGGAGGAATGTTTGGATTTCTTTAAACGTAATAAAGACTCTGTCCAAGACGTTGAGACCATATGGGACGCCTTTAAGGCCACGCTCCGAGGTCTCTGTATTTCGAAAGGCTCAGGGGTACTCAAGAGCATACTGAATAGGTTACGCACTCTGGAGTCTGACCTACGGAGTGCAGAGGAACGCCTCAGAGCAAACCCTGAAAATTCAACCGTCGCTGTCATCCGGGAGAAGCTGTCGGAGTACTCCGAGGAGGCTGCTCGGGAGGTGAAGTTCAGAAACAAGTACTGGGTGGCCAGATGATATGGGGAGGGTGAGAGACCTGGGAAGGCCCTGGCGGCAATGGTTAAGCTCATGCGCTCGCCAACCGTTATACTGGAATTGGAGACCGCTGAAGGGCTAGTACTCAGGGACACCACGCAAATCCTGAATGAGTTTGTGCAACACTATGGTACGCTGTACTCCTCTAGCAGAACTAGTGAACTTACACTGGACGATTATCTGGCGGATGTGTCCTTGGGGTGGCTGAGCGACGCACAGAGAGCCTTTTTGAGCGCCCCGTTTGAACTAGATGAGGTCAGAGAGGCTATCATGCATATGAAATCGGGTAAGGCCACCGGGTTGGATGGCATCCCTATTGAGTTTTACAAAACGTTTATTGACTTCATGGCGCCAGTGCTGCGGGAAGTCTATGAAGACGCGCTGGAAGTGGGCCACCTCCCTGCCTCCATGAGAATTGCCCTTATTACGTCTCTACTGTGGTAAATAAAATTACCTGGTCAGTTTTTCCGTATAATTATCATTACAAGACTGCTCATAAAAATGAGAGGCAGAGTCCGTGGTATCTGAGTCTTACGGGTTTTAATGGAAAACCTCGAGGTTGGAGATCATGTTCCGTCACCACTAGGGTTCGGGAAGGGACAGTCAACGTTTTATTAACATTACACATTATATATAGTAAAGTAACATAATTGAATCCAATACAGTAGGCGTAACAGGTGAGAAAGAGCGAGATAAGAACACATGTGCGTAATAAGAGGCGTGAAAAAAGGCGTGTAATAGGCGTACACGGAGGCGTGCACTGTACATGTCAGAGAAACGTCACAAGAATCGTCACATGTGGGTGGGTGCATAGAGAAAGTTGCAGAATCAGCAGAAAGTGCGGATGCGCGCGCAGCTAGCATGACGTGACATAGACGTGTAACTGGGGAGAACTTTAACACTAGTAGAGGAGACAGAAGTCTGGGATGTCAGAACGACCTGGACCTATAACATATCTGGTATCTTATGTTTGGAGGATGTATTATCTGGAGTAAAAGGTCTCTCGAGCAGAGGCTATTCTATACTGAATGCTAGTGCGTGCATATGTATCTACGTGTCTACGTGCAGGGCCATGGGCCTACTATGGTAACGGGAACTGTAAATTACTTGCATGGAGACAGGACGGCTTGCTCTTTGCTCTGCAGCCGGGGAGATGTTTACCTAAATCACTAGACAGGAATGTATTTTCGAGGAGGCTGAACAGACAACTTGAAGGCAAAATACTGTTGTGGCAGGCAGGCCAGGTTGAGCCGGGCACCGCTTCGCTTGGCAGGAAGTAAGGCAGAGGTCAGGGATACGTGTCCATGCTGCAGCTTTCAGAGGCAGGAGGCAGAAAACAGAAAAGGCTCGGAGACAGAAATCAGGGCCTAGCTCGACAGAGCCAGGAAAAACGTAAAAGTGTACCATGTAAAGACGTTGGCATGGTATGGTTAGGAACTGAATTATCGATCCATTCATGGTGGATCTGAGAGAGGACATGTTAACGTTGGACGCAAATGTATTTGCGTCTTCATATTCGGTCATGGAGGGAAATTACATGTACTTGAAGCACGTACATGGAGACATTGGGGTACACGTTAGGGGACATACTTGACCATAAAAATTTCAATTACCTCATTCCCTCCTTGTCCCCTACGTTCCCTTCAGGATATATCAATCTTCATGAGTCCATCTATATGTTCATATAACATCATTTGCTCATCTTTTTTCATTCGGGCACGAGAACGTGGATTTGGACGGGGAATACATGATGTGGCGCACAAGCCGCAAATCGCTGGCCCACATTGTAGACATAAGCAACAACTGAATACTATGAGTAGGGCTATTCCAAGGAAGGATAGGACTTTCCATCCCCAGGCGGACAACACGCTCCAGAGCCAACCGGACCAGGTCCAGGTGCCTGGATTCTGGTGTATCTGACTAGCAATCTTGTGGAGCCGAGTTATGGCTCTATATACTGACGGTGCATTATTTGGAATGAAAACACAACAACTGGATCCAATGACTCTACAAGCCCCGCCCCTATCTGCCAGGATGACGTCAAGGACGAGACGATTTTGAAGAACGACAAGCCTCATAGCAGACTGCTCTTCTGTTAAGTTACCTAGGGCAAAAGTAGTTTCGTTTACTACTGCTTCAAGGGTTCTGGTCAATTTACGTATCAGTTTACTATTGGAAACAGTTCCTAAATAAGGAAAGAATCCTTTATTGAAATCTGTGTATTGTTCCCATGTTGTTTCAGTGTAATCGACAATTGGGAGTTCTCTCTTGGGTCTAACATGAATGAGATGAGAATTTCTATGGTAATCAGGTGGGGCTAGAAAAACAGGTGGCAGTAGGAATGCAATGTAACAAGTACCATCCCAGTCTAGAGGTAAACGTAGGTAAGCTGTATAGCCACAGATGAAATAGGAATGTCGGGAAGCTTTGAATGTAGACTTGCCATTATCACGGAATTCAATAACTGTATTACAATCGCTGTGCCCTAGATGTACTGAACCTTTCTTTCTAACGCATAGGTCACCTTTCACTGGCAAAACTGTAATTGAAGGTGAGTTCGAACTAGTTTCTGACTGGACATTTAAAATCATGAGGTTAAGTGTAAAATTACCTAATCCATATACTTCATTTTCTAGATCGGTACCTGTCATTTGGGGAAGACCCTCCTTGTCAGGGAAACATGCCTTATTCATAACTGTATTCAGGTCTCCCCATATCCAATTACCTTGGGAAACTTTGGACGTACTATCTAACGAGGACATTAATGTAAACCATGCACCACATGAACCATTATGTGTAAACGGGTAAGGAAAAAGAGGCAAGGCTCCCGTCATTTTCTGGTAGGGAGGGAGTCGGCCACATACCCGGCAATTAGTAGCATTGCTGGTCTGGTGGGAATGATGTAACATACGGATGAAGGAATTGTTACGCAGTGCAAGTCTGTAAGAAAGTTCGTGCGGGGGCAGATCACTAAAGGTGTGGTCTGCAGTGTCATTGAAAGAAGAATGTGCTTGTATAGGAAAATATACGTGTAACATATAGCTTAGGCATATAATCGTAAGACTCAGAAAGAACATGATAAGTAAAGTAACGATACATCTGCTTCGGAGATTCTTGCAATATTTCTGTTTCTTGATCTCCGGTCTATCTCTCTCTCTATGTGGGTCTAGCTTATACATGTCAGGAACCTGTCTAACCGCTTCACCCAGGGGGGGACTTAAACAATTAAACTGTCTGACTTACTAGACCTCAACTTTAATTTGTACTCCTGGGACGGAGTTTTCTCTACCAGGGGGAGTTTAGTATCAGTCTCTGGAATGCGAAAGTCCTGGGAATCAGTTTTTGGCGGAAGTCCATAACACTTCTTGACGTGGCTCGAGTGGAGCCAGTTTTTTCTTCCTTCGAGTTTCACGGCAGTCCTCGTTGTCATCAAAACGATCTTGGGTTCCTTCCAACGGGGCTCCAGAGGGCTTGATCTTTCAAAATTACGGACGTACACGAAGTCACCGGGGACGATCTTGTGTGGCTTTACCTCGGTGTTGTCTGGAAAGGCTGCTGCGACCTGTGAACGACATGATTGTAGTGCAGACATCAAGGAAGCAAGGTAATCTGTCAGCATATTACTGTCAACATCGGTTAATTTACGAGGCAGAGGCGTCCCCCACAAATTCGGTGGCAGGCCAAAAACCACCTCATACGGGGATAGCCCTGTCCTAGAATGGGCTACCATTCGCATATAGAAGAGGGCAACTGGAAGGGCTACTATCCAGTCTACTCCTTTTTCTGCACAGACCTTGGCAAGACGTGTTTTCAGAGTCTGATTGTGTCTCTCAACTAATCCAGCTGCTTCGGGATGCCGAACACAGTGGAACTTCCATTGGTATCCTAGCAAAAGGGAAACTTGCTTCATGAGCTCGGACAAGAATGGCTGTCCGTTATCTGAATACACGACACGAGGCAAACCAAACCTCGGGAAAAATTCGCGAACCAACTGCTTGGCAGTGGTCACGGCAGTGTAATCTGGGACTGGATATGCTTCTGTCCATCGGGAAAGTGCACATACAACTACGAGGACATACTTGAATCCTCGACAACGGTCCATCTGGATATAATCCATCTGAAGGACTTCAAAAGGGTGATCAGGAGGATGAAATCCACCTTGCTCTACGGGAATGCCTTTACCTGGGTTGATCTGACAACAGATCATGCAAGTACGCACTTTCTGTTTTGCTGCTGCTCGTAAATGCTTATTGAACCAAAGGTTTTGAATACTGTCTAACATAGCTTTTTCTCCTAAATGTGCAGGACTATGTGCTGTGTTAATGATAACTTGAACCATAGAGTCGGGGAGAAACCAAGTGGCTTTTCCCTTCGTCATCCATCCTTGTTCTGTCTGGATCCCTCCTAGTTCTGTCCATTTCTTGATTTCGTCTGGAGTAGCATGTGTCTGTATGTCTATTACATCGAGTGCGGGATCCCTAACCGTCATGCAGTGCGTTGGAACTACTGTCTTTGTCATATCAGTCGTATGAGTATGAGTCTGTGCTGTATGTTTGGCTGTTCGATCTGCCAGGTCGTTACCCTGGGAAATGGTATCTGTGACTTTCGTATGTGCTTTACACGGATCACTGAAATAATATAGACTGCCAAAATATCGACCTGCAAAAATATCGTTGCCAAAATATCGACAGACAAAATATCGACTTTCTATCTACAAACAGGTAAGTACAAAAATATCGAGTACAAAATATCGTTAACAATAATATAGATGTAAAAAATATCGACTTTATTAAAAACAGTGTTAAATTAAATTAATATTAAATTTAAATGACTAAAATATACTTAAAAATACTTAAATTAAATTATAATAATTAAATAATAAATGAAAATAATAAAAAAAAAAATTACAATCTTATTTGTTGACCCTGAACCCTAAAATATACCCCTTTACCCAAAAACCCAAAACTGACCCTGAACCCTAAAAATACCCCTTTACCCAAAAACCCAAAACTGACCCTGAACCCTAAAAATACCCCTTTACCCAAAAACTAAAAACTGACCCTGAACCCTAAAAATGCCCCTTTACCCAAAAACTGAAAACTGACCCTGAACCCTAAAAATGCCCCTTTACCCAAAAACTGAAAACTGACCCTGAACCCTAAAAATGCCCCTTTACCCAAAAACTGAAAACTGACCCTGAACCCTAAAAATGCCCCTTTACCCAAAAACTGAAAACTGACCCTGAACCCTAAAAATGCCCCTTTACCCAAAAACTAAAAACTGACCCTGAGCCCTAAAAATACTCCTTTACCCAAAATGTATCAATATTATTTAATTACCAATTAATTATTAATTAACAATAACAATAAAGTAAATATATTAGCACATTAGCTGTAATTATTTTATTAATTAATATTATTTTTTCCCAATTAATTACTTAAGAATAACACAAAATTATATATTAAAATGTACTCTAATTAATGTAATTAACTAATTACAATTAATCAATTACCAATTAATTACTAATTCAAAATATGTACAAAATTATATTAATTAATTAACTAATTATTATTAATTATCAATTAATTATTAATTATAAATATTTACAAACATATATTAATTAATTAATTATTATTAAATTACTTCCCACCCTATTCCCCTATAAACCCACAACCCGCTACAGAATTACATAACGCAATTATTAAAAAAACAAATTCCATTTAATAAAATATTTTATAACATTAATACACACTTTTCACACATATTATTACATAAAATACACTATAAAATATTATATATTATTAAAAATTCGATATTTTTGCTATCTATATTTTAAACAGTCGATATTACTTCACTTACCTGAAAAACGATATTTTTGTAGTCGATATTATGTCCAGTCGATATTTTGTCCAGTCTATATTTAAAACTCGATATTATGTCCAGTCGATATTTTGGAGTCGATATTTTGTCTGTTCACCGCTTTACACTTCATGATGGCTATGGCTGTTGGCAAATGTATTGCTTCTAACAGAGCTTGAATGAGGGGACCGTGCTGAATCTTGGCACCATGGGAAGTTAAAAAACCTCTCTCTTGCCAAAGGACTCCGAAGTCGTGTACAACTCCGAATGCATAACGGGAATCTGTGTATATGTTAACTTTCTTGTTCTTGGCTCGAATACAGGCTTGGGTCAGAGCGATGAGCTCTGCTGCTTGGGCAGACAGGGTGTCAATACGATGTGTTTCTATGACTTCGGTTACAGTGGTCACCGCATATGCGGCCACCAACTCTCCTGTACTTGTTCTCATACATGAACCATCCACATAAAGTGTCAGGTCTGGATCTGGTAATGCGATGTCTGTCAAGTCTTGTCTGGGTTTCGTCATAATGTTAATGACTTCTACACAGTCATGTGAAAAAGGGTCTGTTGTAGTTAACGGTAAAAGTGTAGCAGGATTCAGTGTATAGCAGCGTCTGATTTCTATGTGTGGCTGGAATAACATCAATTCATAACCTGTCAGTCGTGCTATAGTCAAGTGCTGAGTCTGTGTTCTGTTTAAAAGAACTTCCACGGAATGTGGGACCTGTACTGTCAATTGGTGTCCTAATACTATGGAATCACTTTGTCTGATTGCTAGAGCTGTTGCTGCTACAGATTTCAAGCACCCAGGCAGGGCCTGAGCTACTGGATCTAATGTACTAGAAAAATAAGCGCATGGCTTGTGTGAACCAGCTTGATCTTGGGTGAGTACTGACTAGGCAGTACCTTCGCGTTCTGTGACAAAAAGTGTAAAAGGCTTGCTGTAACATGGTGTTGCTAAAACAGGTGCTTGACATAGGGCTTTCTTCAAATCGTCAAAAGCTTGTGTATGTTCCTGAGTCCAAGGGAGGACAGTCGATGACGCTGCCTCCTGGGTTGTCAACTGTATAAGGGGCTTGGCTAGATATGCGTACTGAGGAATCCATTGTCTACAGTAAGAGGTGAGGCCTATGAAGGCCCGTACTTCTTTTTGTGTCTTGGGTTGCGGCATATGTACAATTAACTGGATGCGGTCAGGTGTAAGCTGTCTCCCCCTCTTGGACAGCAAGTGACCAAGGTACACTACTTGCTGAACACAGAATTGCAGCTTCGAAGGAGACACTTTGTGTCCCTTGTCGGCCAGGAAATATAGGACTGTCAGAGATGCTTGTTAACATTCCTGTTCACTTCGAGCGGTGATCAATAGATCATCGACATACTGAAGCAGGGCAGTGTTAGCAGGCATGTGGATACTGTCAAGTTGTCTTTTCAATGCTTGGCTATAGATACTCGGACTTTCCGTGAACCCTTGAGGTGCACGTGCAAATTTAAATCTTCGGCCATTTAAACTGAATCCGAAAAGGTACTGGCTTTCTGAATCAATGGGAACACTAAAGAAGGCATTCTTAAGGTCGATTACAGTAAAGAACGCCGCTTCGGAATCAATAGCAGTCAATAGGGATGGAATATCTGGGACCACTGGAAACTGAGGTATGATACATTTGTTAAGCTCTCTAAGGTCAATCACTAATCGATAAACAGGGGGTGAATTTGGATCAGTACGTTTAAGAATTGGAATGATTGGAGAATTACAAATATTGGAGTCAGTTTCTACAACTACTCCTTGAGCAATAAGCTCGTCAATGATTTTCAATAAGGCTGCTACAGCCCCAGGTGGCAATTTGTATTGTCGGATTCTGGGCAGAACAACACCTTGCTTGAGTGTAACACGATATGGTGTGATATGCATACAACCTACATCAGTCGGACCTTGTGCCCATAAATGCTGTGGTACATTCTGTATTCGGGGATCAAAATCTCTCAACACATAGTGACCCTTGAAGTCACGTAAAAACAATCTCACTCCTTCCGGAGAACAACATATAACAGCTCCTAGAGCTTTCAGCGTTTTAATACCTAGCAAGTTTTCTGGACATGACCTCGTAAGCAATAGATCTGTAGTACGGGACAATGGACCAACTGCGAGGGGAACTGGTTTCGATACTTCATTAACAATAGGCTTTCCTGAAAATCCAAGGGAAACATTCTGTGAGCCTGAGAGGGGTGCCCCTGGAACCTCGTCATGACTATGGTAGTTCTGCTTGCCCCTGTGTCAATCAAAAATGTTCTGTCTTTTCCTAATACCTGACTATGTACATAAGGACCGTCTTGATCTACAGGAATCTCGATGAGAGGCAAACCCACTTCCCTCTCTAGGCTGTTTCATGAATACTGTTGGTAATCTGGATACTCTGACTGTGCATACTGGTACATCTGCTGTGTAACGTGTTGTGTTGCGGCAATGGGTTGGGGCTCTGGTACCGCTACGGTCTGTTGCTGAACATGTTGTGGAGCAGGTTGCGGATTCGGTTGAATATTCTGTTGAACATATTCTGTCCTGGGTTGACGTGGTCTTTCTTTCGTTTTGCCTGTAGCAATATTATGTTTCAGAACGGCACAATCACTAATAAAATGACCTGGCTGTTTGCAATAATTGCAATTTCCTTTAACGGGACCTGTAGGACGACTAGTCTGTGTGTTCTGCGTGTTACCCCTCTTCTGGCCATCTGCTGGAACAGACTGGGCAACTAATACTTTCATTTTAGTGTCTTTCATGCGTCTCTGTTCATGATCGTGTTCCTCTCTAATTCTGTTCTGGTGGTACTGTAACATTTGTAACATTTGGGAAGGCGTATTTGCTTGCCATGTACTTTCGACTTTCAATACTCTGTTCTTAACCTGGGGTAAGGAGTTCTCAACTAATTTGGTTACGAAAAGATGTGGGAAAGACTCGCTACTTGTTTTCAGGCCACTATTAATAATAAAACATTTCTCGAATCTGGAATAAAAATCACTAGTGTCTTCGTCTGGTTTCTGTTTACAGGCTGAAATTGCATCCCAATCTTCCTTTTTGACTGTCAATAATCTAGGCAAAACCTGTACTAACAATCCTGGTAATGCTTTAGTCTTGTCCCCAAGACCTAAACCTGGGGTACGTCCTTTTTCTTCATCTTCTAATTCAGTCCAATTAATCTTTTTATCTCCCACCTCCCAATCCTTCTCTTTCAGTTTTTCATAAATCCCTGCTGGCAACAATACTTTTAACATTTTAAGAATGTCTGAATATGTGTAATCACCCATAAGTAACATGTCTTTCAATTCACGGTGAAACCCTGCAGGATCTTTATCGTGACAAGGTACAATTTTCTTCATTTCCAATAATTCCATTTTAGTCAAAGGAGTGTATACAAACACTCGTTCAAGCGTATCATCTGGCTTCCGGATTGGGTGTACTTCTCGTAAGGGATTCTGTCTGTCTAGGTGATATGGTTGTCTAACTGGGGGTGGAACGGAAACAAGACGTGGAGTCAGGAACGTACTATATTTGTGACGTTGTTCTAAAATGATATCAATTAAATCGGTACCCAGACCTCTCCATCTTCTCAAGAGTAAGTCTTGCAATAGATTATACAATGGACCTGGATCAGATTGTTGGTTTTCATACTGTATAATGAGATGTTGGGTCATATATATACCAGCTAATCGCTGTTCTTCTGGAGTAAGACTTAAAAACGATTGCACTACTAGATCATCTTTATATATACTGTCATCCCCGGCCCATTGGACTGCTGACCGGGCAAGTTCCTGATCACATAAGGTAGTGAGTTCATGATAACCTATTCTTTCTTTCAGGATTTTATCAGTAACTTGGAATATATGTTCAAGGGAACATTGCTCTGGTATCGGGGAAAGGTATCGTTTCTTGCTTTCTAGACGAATGGGTCTGTCAAAAGGATTACCTAAAGGGTACTGTTTAGGAGGTTTCGCTCTACCTACATACGCTATCGTATCTTGAGTTACTGTGACATTCTCTGGTTCTTCCTCCTCTGAGGTATCTTTATCATCTGACTCGGCTGTCCTTTCGGCATTCTGTCGGGTATGTATGGCTACTATTTCTTTAAATTTATGAGAGAGCTAGTGGGCCTCCCGGTCTCCACCCCTATTAAACCGCTACTCTATGATTTGGGACGTCGCTCCATTAAAGACATTGTCGGTCTCCGACCTTTATTATATTGGGTCCGCTTAAGAAGGACGCCGGACCTTAGCCACTATGCTGCAGTCCTCGACGAACTTATTGAGTTGAATGGTTTTGGGGTGATCCCCTGGCTGAAAAATTTAAGGGACTTGGTGTTTAACATGGGACTTAAAGAAGAATGGCTATCTCAGCAGCCGCCGCCGAAAGACATTGTTAAAAAGTTGTATTGGGTGAGGATTCAAGAAAGGGACTCGTCAAACCCGAAGTGGGGTGCTTTAACTGATCAATTTTTATTACATAAGCCTATACCGAAGCTGGAGCCATTCCTTGATTTTATCACCTTACCAAGAGACAGATCTCTGTTCCTCAAAATGCGGCATGGCACCTTACCCCTGAATATCTTTACCAGCAGGTGGAAAAATTTCAAACATCACCAAATGGCATGTCCGGGGTGCCCTAATCCTACTGAAACGCTTGGGCACTTCCTGTTTGCCTGTAGAGCATACAAGGGGGCAAGGAAAAGATGGCTACGCCCAGTATGCAGAGAATTGGGGACACGGCAGTGTTCAGTGGCTCTTCGCATTTTGACAACGGACACTTCCTCGATGTTGATAATTGCCGGGGTTGCAAAATTTCTGGGAAGTGCATGGCAAATACGATCTAAGCTGGTGCGATTGAGTACTGGGTAGTCATTCAAATCTTGTTAAATTGTTTGAATTAGCACTTTACCTCCTGGCACCCTTTTTTCTTTTGCTGTGACGTACTCATTTGGGTTCCTCTCCTTTTTTTACTAATCTGGAATCTTTAGAAAAACCTATTTTTTAAACAAAATTTATATTGAATACTTTTAGCAACTTTTATCCCTTTTATGATGTAATAGTTTTTAATTCAATTTATGATGTATTTACTTTTATGATACTTTGCTATCGAATAAAGTACTACAACAGTATTTCTTTACGGATTTTTCTAGACATGGCATCTATACATTTCTCTCTGTCATGCTTACAATCTGCAATATTCTGACTCCATTTAGTCAATACATTCATCTCTTCTTGATCAAAACCCGGTCGATCTCGTTCTCTTATTAAACAATTAATCAAAAATCGCAATAGTAACGCTTGTGTATCAACTTTCTGATATGCCATGGCTTCACGAACACATTCAGGGCCTTCTCCTGTTTGAATAAAATGATATATCCTGTCTAAATGTTCAGGCATCCCTGGTAGTGTAATCAGGTAATCCGCAACACGTCTTAGACGTAACGAGGCTAACATCATGGGTCCTGTCTTGCCAGGTACTGAATCATATCTACAATCTGTAAGATATTGTTTAAGCGTTTCAGAAGGGGTCGCTTTCGGGGTACGCAGTGTAGCTAATTCTCTCATTGTCAGTCGCTGTACTTGCGGCGGGGTGTGATAGGGACCTCCTGTGACCCCTCCTGAGGCGGAAGCATGGGCATAACCGGGCTGTAGGGGGATTGAACCTTGGGCTGCATCTGTCGAAAAAGGATTAGTAGGGGGAACAGTAGGGGAAGTAATACCAGGTGCGGGAAAATGCTGACGTGGGGGGGTCGTGGCTTGTGGTAATTGATCAGCAGGAATATGCTGTGGCAGATTATTATTAGCAGGTTGTACGGGTACGTTTGTATATGCGGGAGCTACATCATCTAAATAGGAAGAAAGGAAAATATCTGCTGCGGTCTTATGGTGACGCACTTTAGTCGGAATCAATGGTGGTGGCAAGTTACTGGATACTTCCGGGTTGGCCTTAGGCAGGCCCTCGGCAAGAACTGGATACATGCCTGTAATGAGTGCATTTCTTTGACGGTCTAATTGTTCTGTTCTGACCTGTTCTCCTTCTTCTAGTAACTCTTTTTCTTTGGCTTTTTCGGATTTGTCTCTACTCTTCTCTGCTTTTCTGAATTCTTTTTCTGTTCTTCTATGCGATTCTTTACGCCACAATTCTATGGCATCTTTCTGAGACTGTCTGGCTTTCTTTTTCCATAATGCTTCTTCTACTCTCATGATGCATTCAGCATCCCATGTTCCTGAAACAGGCCATCTAAACTTCTCTTCTAAATGCTTGGTGTAGTCCACCCACAAATCTAAATACAACACAGCGTCTAAGCCGTGCTTGTGGTACATAAAATATCCTGGAGTGTCCCTAGGCGGGACAGGCACTGCTTCTTCGAGTATCCCTTTCCTAGTTCCTATCTGACGTAACTTTGAAAATAACGGCATATTTACTTTGGCTCGAACACAATAAACACAGCAATGAAAAGCAAACAGTCATTCATACCACGACATACAACACATTAAAACATTTCGAATAGATACTGTCTAGTACATAAAACACAATACTTAGAATCACGTGAGAAGGCTTGAATACTGAATCACTGAATCACTGAATTACTAGATGCACTGCTAAACCGTACAGACCGGTCCCATAAAGAGACACGTCATACCGCGCTCACCTAAGTGAACACGTGCGGACCAGGACTGTGTACCCAGACCTGTCTTTACCGGACAGAAACTAATGCACCCGTCTAGATGCGTCCCTAGCAACGGTACTCACCGGGAGCAATACTTGAACTTGAACTGGAAGGCCTCGGACTGGACTGGACGTCTACTGGTACTGCTACTACGCATGCGCCTCGTCACATCGGAACAGGTGGGCCTCTGGATACCTCGGACACTGCTACTCTCGGCTAGGCTCTGGTCGGGATCCTCCGCACTCCTCACCGCCTCGTGTGGATGTCGACCGCAGTCTCCGTCACCTCCATAGGCCTGAGGGAGATACAGGAAAACCTGCAGATGCGCATAGGTGTCCGTCACGGCTGTGGCAGGGGGCAAGGCCTGCGACGCATCGCCGGCGCGTGGGGTGGGGGAGGGGTCCCTGTTCGGGCACCAAATTATGTGGTAAATAAAATTACCTGGTCAGTTTTTCCGTATAATTATCATTACAAGACAGCTCATAAAAATGAGAGGCAGAGTCCGTGGTATCTGAGTCTTATGGGTTTTAATGGAAAACCTCGAGGTTGGAGATCATGTTCCGTCACCACTAGGGTTCGGGAAGGGACAGTCAACGTTTTATTAACATTACACATTATATATAGTAAAGTAACATAATTGAATCCAATACAGTAGGCGTAACAGGTGAGAAAGAGCGAGATAAGAACACATGTGCGTAATAAGAGGCGTGAAAAAAGGCGTGTAATAGGCGTACACGGAGGCGTGCACTGTACATGTCAGAGAAACATCACAAGAATCGTCACATGTGGGTGGGTGCATAGAGAAAGTTGCAGAATCAGCAGAAAGTGCGGATGCGCGCGCAGCTATCATGACGTGACATAGACGTGTAACTGGGGAGAACTTTAACACTAGTAGAGGAGACAGAAGTCTGGGATGTCAGAACGACCTGGACCTATAACATATCTGGTATCTTATGTTTGGAGGATGTATTATCTGGAGTAAAAGGTCTCTCGAGCAGAGGCTATTCTATACTGAATGCTAGTGCGTGCATATATATCTACGTGTCTACGTGCAGGGCCATGGGCCTACTATGGTAACGGGAACTGTAAATTACTTGCATGGAGACAGGACGGCTTGCTCTTTGCTCTGCAGCCGGGGAGATGTTTACCTAAATCACTAGACAGGAATGTATTTTCGAGGAGGCTGAACAGATAACTTGAAGGCAAAATACTGTTGTGGCAGGCAGGCCAGGTTGAGCCGGGCACCGCTTCGCTTGGCAGGAAGTAAGGCAGAGGTCAGGGATACGTGTCCATGCTGCAGCTTTCAGAGGCAGGAGGCAGAAAACAGAAAAGGCTCGGAGACAGAAATCAGGGCCTAGCTCGACAGAGCCAGGAAAAACGTAAAAGTGTACCATGTAAAGACGTTGGCATGGTATGGTTAGGAACTGAATTATCGATCCATTCATGGTGGATCTGAAAGAGGACATGTTAACGTTGGACGCAAATGTATTTGCGTCTTCATATTCGGTCATGGAGGGAAATTACATGTACTTGAAGCACGTACATGGAGACGTTGGGGTACACGTTAGAGGACATACTTGACCATAAAAATTTAAATTACCTCACTACTCAAGCCAGGTAAATCCGCTACTAGCTGCGACTCCTATAGACCTTTATCCTTGTTAAATTGCGACGTGAAAATACTTGCCAAATTGATTGCAGCTCGCATCAGCCTCCTACTGCCTGATCTGATACTTCCAGACCAGGCCGGATTTGTCCCTGGTAGGGCGACGTCGCACAATCTCCGTACCTTTTTCTCAGTCTATGACTCAGTCCACGAGGACCTCCCAATGGCAGCCATTTTTTTAGACGCCACCAAGGCGTTTGACTCGCTCGAGTGGGATTATGTGTTCAAAGTTCTTGAGCAAATGGGCTTTCCGCTTATATTTATCTCCTGGATTCAATTATTATACAAACGTCCAGTGGCCAGGGTCCTCATCAATGGAAAACTGTCTCCGGAGTTCCCGATCTCCAGGGGGACTAGGCAGGGCTGCCCCCTTTCCCCACTCCTGTTCGCTATAGCCACTGAACCCCTAGCTACTAAACTACGTCAACACCATCGAGATAGTGCGCTACGCTGTTTTCAGAGACAGATACTTATCTCTATGTATGCAGATGATATCACACTTTATGTTCGCCACCCAGGCGACAACCTGCATCCAATACTCAGGGAATTTATACGGTTCGGTGCCCTTTCGGGAGTCCAAATTAACTGGACTAAGTCATGCATCTTCCCGCTTACTGCCTCGACACGTCAATTTCCGCTGGAGTTCCCGCTAGCTTGGTGTGAAGGTGATTTTAAGTACCTGGGCATACATGTGGAGAAAGATAGAGAGGCGTTGATTCGTGCCAATTATGGCACAGTGATGGATAAGATAAGTGACAATATCTCCAGATGGATCACACTCCCCCTTTCCATGGCCGGGAGGGCCTCATTAGTTAAAATGGTAATACTCCCTCAGCTTTTGTGTCTCTTTCTGAACATACCGTTTCATCCCGGACCCTATTTTTTTCGGCTGCTGCGCACGGAATTGCTCCGACTGGTGTGGGGTGGGAAGGCACCCAGGCTCAAGTGGGAAGTCCTGGTTAGACCATACTCACAAGGTGGCTTTGGTGTTCCGGATTTCGAACTTTATTATCGGACTGCTCAGGCCCACTATGCATACTTCTGGGTGCGTCAGCAGAGATATATGCCTCAACTGGCGGCTGAACACTGGCTGGCCCACCCGATCCCCATTGAAGGTGCATTTTATTCCCGGATTGAAGGCAGAGATAAGACTCCTAACACGGTGTCTAGTACTGTGACGGCGTGGAACTCCATCACTTTGCGGCTCGACCTACACTTCCTATATGCTCCATTGTTGCCACTGACCTACCACCCACAGCTCCCACTCCTACAGGAGGCTGGCTTTCAAAAATTGCTGAAAAAAATTCATTTCACTACATGGGGGGACCTGTATTGTAATGGCACCTTTCGTACCAAGGACCAGCTATATGAGGGCATACAACCGACACCTCTAGACCTGTTTTACTATATCAGGCTCCGGCACGGGCTGCAGGCCATCACACCTGCCTTCCCATGCGAGCCCCCAGTGCTTCTTCCCCTACAGAACCTACTACTACACGACAATCCCAATAAACTGGTGTCCACATTCTATAAATCTGTCCGTGCCAACATGACTTACACTGCTCTACCTGCCAGGGGCAAATGGGAACAAGATCTGGCCATGACCCTTACGGACAAACAATTGGAATTCTGCTTGCAACAGACCGAGCGCATTTCCTCTAACAGCCGTTATAGAATAATTCACTATAAATTCCTACACAGACTGTACCACACACCGGCGCGCCTACACAGATTCCAGCTGAGGCCTACAGACACATGCGACAGGTGTGGGGCTCCTGGGGCTGACTTCCTTCACCTTGCGTGGGGGTGTGCCGAGGTGAGCCGCTACTGGATCCAGGTGTTTCAAGCACTGTCCACAATGATACACATGACGGTGGACCCGTCCCCATTGGTGGCTCTACCAGGGTATGTTGAGCCTCTCCAGGCAACTCACCGCAAATATGTGGCACTGGCTATGCTTCTGGCTAAACGCAGGGTGGCCTGTAGGTGGGGGAGGGGAAGGGCACCCAAGTTTAAGGATTGGATGAGCGACATGGTGTACTGTCAAGAACAATTGCATACTTATTCCGAACTGCTACCACCTACTTCTAGGCCTACTGACATTTAGGCCCCATTGCAATGTTATTTGATAACTGACCCCCCGGAGGGTGACAGCGCTTGAGGTTAAGATGATGAGACATTACAGTGTTGTTTCTTGGTCCAGAGTTGACGGCACCGGGCTGACATTATGCGGTCTGGAATTATGTATTTCTTGTCTCCCCCCCCCCGCCCCGCCCCCCCATTTTTACAATGTCTGTGGATTGCTCATACTCCCACGATACTACCCTGACATCTCCCGGCCTACTACCTTAGGGGATGGGACACACTATTACTACGTTTGTGGACTCACGGCTGTGCCAACTGCACGCCTCACACGGCCTGTTGTGACTGATCCAGCGCCTGGCTTGCACCCCCCCCCCTCCCTGGGTTCACCGAGATACTGCACATGTTAATGTTGACCAAAAATAACAAAAAATGCAAGACACATTGATTTAGCTATGTTGACGCTGCACTTGTCACTTGGATGATACTGGTTTGCGCAATTATATTCGCACTGATATACTTCTGTCACTGTTGTCCTGTATATATGCATTGATAGCGGCCAGCCTCCGGGTTGTTGGCGAGACGCTGTGTGATCCTGACAATTGCTCAATAAATGTTTTGCACCAAAAAAAAAAAAAAAAAAAACATCTGTGTAATTCACGGAAACTGTGAGTGGGCGGGGAACGGGGCTTGGACCGGAATGCACTGTTTTCTTTTATTATCCGTTACCATTTCTTTCACGTCTATGTTCCCTATACCAGTGTCTGTCTGTTCATGTCTCAATGTCTACAACTGTGTCTCTCTGTCCCAATTTTAAAGTCCTTCTGTCTGTTGTCACATGCACTGGTATCCAGCTGACATGGCTTCTCTTGGTTTCTGAGGAATCTTACAACAGCAAATGTTGGTCAGATAATCTATTGAGTATCGTATACTTTAGACATGTGGAGGCCGAAATAGGATATGTTGGAAATAAGCTTATTTGACGTCGTATTACCCCCGATTTTTGCCTTCTTTTACTGAACCCCTTTTTTTGGGCCATTTGACTCAACACACTGTACTCCTGTTAACCAGTGAGAAAGTCTTGGTCCTCTCCCCTTTAAATATGGTAACATTGTTATACACCTAACTGGCACATTAAATGTACTTGTACATTCCTATTATATGGTATTTTATGTACCTATAAATTAAACATTGCAAGTGGGCTGCAGCACTCACTGTGCCACCCACTAAAGAAGCATTGTAAAACACAGCTCCAGGACTGACCTTGCAGCATGTGTGTGCAGATTTTTTTCCTACTACTTCGACCTAAAGAAATAGGCCCATTGTCAGCTCTAAATCTTCCATTTTAGTACTTGTACTTCACCTCTAAGGTTGCATTAAATACCCATATGGAAGGGTGCATGTTATTTTAAAAGTAGAACATGCATATTTACATTTTTACATGTCCAGGCAGTGAAAACCCTACAAAGTCGTTTTTTAATGGTGGTAAGGCAGGCACTCCCATAAGAAATTACTGGGTTGCATCAGAGCAATTTATAATGCTTAACTTCAGTGTGGGAGCAGCAAGTACTATGATTCAAGGACTCATTTTATTAGTACTTTAATTTCCAACTTAGGGGCCAATTACGATGTCGGCAGGAAAGTAATCACACTGAATCAGCTTGGGAATGCTTTCAGAACAATGTGTATTTGGGGAGTCCTAGCGACCGATTACGATGTGTCCGGATGCCTACAGACTCGTTTCGGTCACACTCTCAGTGACTTCAATTGGAGCCTGTATCCCGAATGAGAACACAGGCTCCCATTGAAAAAAAGGGTGTGTGGGGAAAACCTTGCACCCTGTGGTAGGCATCCCATGGTGCCTGCCACACTGTGCATGGATGGGACGGGGTGTCCCTTGGGTAACCCCACAGGCCTGATTTGTAGGGCCCCAGGTGAGGGGGGCCTGCTACGTGCCCCAAGTCCGATTCCCTCAGCTATTTTGTCTCGGCCAAACCGATTCTGAACGGCTGTCCAAATCGGACATTCGTGCAACTCGTTTGGAAACCGTCTTCATTGGAAAGTATGACTCAGCTCCGAATGACTCGGGCTGCCTGAATCCCGTTCTGAACCGATTTGGATAGCCTGGTCGGCTTCCTTGAATCGTATTAAGTCATCTGAGAAGGTGACCAATTCGGTCGGGAACATGGGCCTGAATCGGATTTGCATAATCTGAATCCCATTTGGAGACTTTCCTAACAACATCATAATCAGCCCTAAATGGTAAAGACTGATTTTTTAAATTTGCTATTTTAGAAATTACACTTTTAGAAACTTGTCATTTCTCTGCCTAAGCCAAATCTGACTTTCTGCTAGTGTCCATTGTCACTTGACTGTTGTTTGCTTCCGGTGTTAAATGTATTGCGAACAAAAGGCTAGAGTGTGGAGAGGTGTTTTTTCTTCCTTGAGCACGATGGTCTGGGGAATGTGGTCATTAACCATGGACGGAGAGTCTGCTCCGCCCGCAGAGTGTGCAGAGTTTTGTCTACTCTGCGTTCTGCAGAGAATGCGGAGTAGGCAAAACCCGGCACACTCCGCAGCGGAGCGGAGTTGGACCGCCGCCCGCCTCTACCCCCTATTTAAAAAATACCTTAACAGTAAATTAAAACAATTAAAAAACCACTTACCTCTAAACGCGGCGTCCCTGGGCTGCCCTCCAACTCTTTCTTAACATTGGTATACAGCTTAATGAGACTGCGCATGCATTCACGCCACCGCATGTGCATATCCCGCTCGGTGCCTGCCACCTCGTGCATGGCAATGATGGGGGTACCATGGGTACGACCCAATGCACCCACCCACACCCCCTCTTGGGCTCGCAATGGCCCCTGCAGAGATTTCCTGCATGCCTTTCCATGGCAGAGTCCCAGCCATTGAAAGGCATGCATCCCAATAAGGATGGGGGTGCCTGCAAGGAACCACCACCATATTGAGTCAATTTTCGGCCCAGCTGGCAATCCGACCGATGGAAAAGTGGCAGACGGTCTTCCCGTCTGCCACGGTGCCCCAGCCATACTATTATGGCAGGGGGTGAACCAGAGACATTTGGCTGACGGATCACAACAGCCGGGCGGTGGCAATACGCCCAATATCGTAATTGGCCCATAGGTTACAGACAAAAGAGATTGCAAACTATAATATTATTATTATAATGAATCAAGCACATAATTATATAAATTGCAACATAAATTATATTTTAAACAACTATGCACCCAATTCCGATCTTGCTAGTAAAGCCCTCCGTATGACTCGGATCCATAGGACTTTACAAGCGATTTGTGCAACTGGAGTCTAAACGAGCAAATTCTATGTATTCTTATGCTTACGGACTCAGTTTGCTCGGACTCCCATTAAACTCTATCGAGCCTCTATACTGGACACGTGCTCATGCTCCCATAGCAAAAAGGGATGAGTGGAGAAAAGCTTACACCCTGTGGCGGGCACCCCATGGTGTCCACCACAGTGTACATGCATGGGAAGAGGGGATCCTTGGGCCCCCACGTGTCTGAATTGGAGGGCTCCAGGTGATGGTGGGCCTGCTACGGGTCCCAAGAGATGATTCCGGCAGCTTTTTTGATCCAGGCATTCCGAATCATAAAGGCTGTCTGAATCGTGCATCGTACTTCCTCCCTCAGAAACAGAGTCCAAAGAGCTGTAGGAAGCATCTACGTACGAGTCGTATGGACTGGATCGGTTTGGGAGACAATTCGCTCGATGCGTATGCGAACTTCACATCGTACTTGGTTGTTCAGGCCAGTGTACGAATCGGTCAGGAAAAAGGGCTACAAATCGCATCCGTTAAAGCCAAATCCAATTCGTTGGCATTCCGAGCTAGATCGGAATCGGTCCCTATATATTTACAAACGATATTAATGACTTCTATAGTTTTAAAATCGATATTACTTACCTTCAAATAGATATTTTTGACAACAATATTTTTGCACTCGATATCTCCATTCCACGATATTTCTCACTAAATATTTATGTAGTTTGAATATTTTGCATAGATATTCTGTCATTACCTGCAGACATGCCAAAACAGCAATAGTAGAAGATGTAAATATTGGGGTGCCGTAAGAAGATCTCTAACACCAGAAAAGCATATAAAGTACAACTCTTAAAGGCGAAAAGGGGGTAGGAGGTAGAGCAATGAAAGAAACTTACTGAATCCCTGTACAATAGGAATACCAAAGCATTTTGGGAACTCTTAGTATTCCGGACCTGTACAATTGAAAATCATCTTGATACAGTGGTTTAACCTGCTGTTTGGAAAGCCCATTTCCCTGAGCTATACAAGACGTGGCCCAACAATTATGCTCAACATCCTGAGGGCAGTTTTGTAGTCCAGACAGGGCAAAAAGGCCAGGACAGTGGCTAGAGTGACCACAATACTTGGGACGGCGAAAACGTCACAGGCACTGTACCTATTAAAACAGGAGAAGGCACCTGGTCCCGATGGCATGCCAGGAGACCTATATCTGTCTCACCCTGAGATATGAATATCCTATTTGAATACCCTCAGTAACGCCATCCTGAAAGGCAAGGATATCTCCACTCCTGGCATGGAGTGAATATTATTCCTATTTACAAGAAGGGCAAGAGGGATGTTGCATCCAACTAGAGATCCATTTGTTTAATTGACATCAGCCAAAAAATATTTGCTAGATAGATTTTAATTGGACTCTAAACATGGATAACAGAATATCATATCCAAGTGCATAGCCAAGCAAGGTTTGGGTCAAAGGTTAGTATATTGTATCAGGTACTGCTCTTCAGGATGCTAGGCTAGAAGTATGTGGAAGTATATCATCCTGAAGCAGGATTATCTTTATCTTGCCTTCATAGGTCTGAGGGCGGCATTTAAGCTAGTTCCTAGCGAAAACCTATGGGTTGTGTTGGAGTCAAATAGCATCCTGGAGGACCTCTTTGGAATTCTGAAAATCTTATACTTGGGATCATATGCCCAGGTCAGGTGGAATGCGGGTGGGGATCTCACATCTAGGATAAATATCAACCGCTGTGTCAGCCAAGGGTGCTTGCTGGCCCCATACGCTTTTTAACCTATATATAAAGGGAGCAGTAGGATGGCTAGCAAAATGTCATCATAATGCACCAAAATCTGTGGGCATGACTGTCCCTATTTTAATGTTTGCTGATGATATGCTCTTAATATCCAGAACACAATGTGGATCGCAGTCATAGTTAGACCCTTGTGCATCCTTTTGTTGTGCAAGGGGCCTTGTGATAAATTCGGCAAAGTAAACATTTCTGACACTGAATCACAATCGCTCCTTTAGCGGTAAACCGAGGATAGAGGGGGCATCCTTGGAGCAAGTAAAGTGCTTTGACTATTTGGGTGTTAGACTGTCCGACAATAATTATTGGGCGCCACAGTTAAGGAAAAGTAGAATTATTTTGAGATGGCCATAGTGAAGAAATACAAGGCTACCTCCAGTGGAGCAATCACCCTAGCTCTGGAGGTATACAGGGCCACAGCCTTGTCAGGGGCAGCTTGTGGCCCAGAGCTTTTGTGGATGGACTGATGTGTCTGTGCTCAGTGTAGCTGAAAATCAATTCATTAATGCCCTTTTTAGTCCCCCAGTAAGCACTCATCTAACACCACTTCAATTTGACTTAGCACTAAAAATAATTGACCAAGTGATTCCACTAAATCTTTTAACATATTGGGTACGCATTTGGACTACTCCGGAACTTGAGATTTACAGAAAAGCTCTGGAGGTGATTGTCAGTTTGGACAAGAACATTCGTACCCCTTGGTTAAAGAAGATGAAAGCACTGTGTGAACTTGTTTAGAAGGAGGAGGTATGGCTCATTCCTGACAAAATGGCAAAGCTTGTTACTTTAAAACAGAAACAAGCTTACTGGGAGTCTATGTTGGAACACATTTGGAAAGATCAAAAAGAGGGCCGTATAACCAAGAAGTTTTTGAGCCATGAAAATGACAAGAGTTTTAAGCCATGTCTGCATAGAATATGCCCAGTTCAGGCTACAACTCTGCACATAAAGATTAGAATTGACACTTTGCCATTACATTTCTTTACTTCTACGTGGGACAAAAATAGCTCCTCAACCCCAATTGTCCTTTTTGTTTGCAGTTAGAGGAACATGTGGACCATTTTTTGTTCCTTTATCCTAGTTATGTTTTACCCCGCAAGAAATGGATCATCCCAGTGTGCAAGTTGTTGAGTATTGTCTGCTATTGGGAAGCATCCAGGATCTTTAGATGTGACACTAAGGACCTAATTGTGTTCAGCGTGTCTAAAGTTTTATTATGTACATGAAGAATTATTACTAATAAGCTAACTGGGATGTTTTAGTGGAATGTCCATATCTTGTATTACACATTATTAATTTATAAGATGTATGTGTATTTTAAATGTTGTTGTGGACAGAAAATCTTTTTAAATTGTTTCACAACCGAGCGGTGTAAGTATCTTCACTAGACTCAATACTGAATCGGCTTTAAGTTTTACATGCTCTAACATGATGTTTATGATGAGTTTTAATATTTTAGGCCTACTTATTGTAAATAATGTTATTCACTTCTTTTCAATGAGGTATCAAAATGATTGTTTTGTTTTTATGAACGTTTATCCTTGTCAAAACCGAAATAAAGTATTCAATTAAAGTATTGAATTAGGAGAAATATTTATCTGATACAGACTTATAGCTGCAGATTTTTTTACTTTAGAATATTCCCCATGCGTCAGACTGGCTCAGCAAACCTTTGGTGAGCAGCACCGCTGTTTGCCGGTAGGTGGCATTGTTCGGCTCAATGTGACATCATCATTGTCGTCCGCTCCGGAAATTGCATGCTCTGTGCCTATATACGCATCACCCTAGCACGCTAATGTCAGTTTATTCTTTCTGCACCAGTTAGCGCAGAACGGGAGAAGAGCTAACCCTAGTCAGTTTTTGACTGACCTTTTCTACCTTTAATCAAAGATGTTTTGAGACTTTCAGCCTGATTCGTGAAGCGAAATAGCGCCCGCAATGGCTGCGAAAACGCAATTGCGGGTGCAATACACGGAATCGGCATTCAAGTACGAAATAGCGAAATCGCTAAAAAATAATAGCGATTGGAATAGCGATTACGCTGTAATAGTCGCAGACTCCGGGAAGTCGAGCATTAGCGATACGGAAATAGCGACCAACCACGGAATCTGCGAAATGATTAGCGAAACGCAATATTGTCTCAATCGGCATTCATGAAAGAAATACATTAGCGAAAAAGCGCTAAATCGCACGTTTGCGCGGCGCAATTTAAGGACAACTCAAAGCAGGTGGTAACCATAAAAGCCATGATGAAGCTAAATTTGAAAAACTGTTAGCCAATCACCAACAGGTCCAGGCCTGACCAATCACACATAAGGACATTCAGCAGCAGCATTAGGCGTTCCACAATGCCTGGGATGTACATGGTGGTGAGGCGGCGAAGGCTACAGCGAGCAGCACGGAGGAGACGCATGAGGCAGGCAAGGATTTACCGGCAGCGGGTCACCTTGCTGGGCCAAACCAGAGAACAGATTTATGCAAAATACAGGCTGAATGGGGAAATGATCACCTGGCTGATACAAGAACTCGACCCCATCATGCAGCACCCAACAAGGCGAAACAATTCTGTGCCCACACATGTGCAGGTATTGTGCAGCCTGCACCTCCTGGCCTCCGGCAGTTTCCAGGGCATAGTAGCCGCTGCTGGGGGGATATCCCAGCCCACCATGTCACGCTGCCTCCACACTTTTGTTGACGCCATGCTCAGCCAGCTCCACCGGCACATCACATTTCCCACGAGCCAACAGGAATTGGACCTCACTAAACTACAATTTTATAATGTTGCCCATTTTCCCCATGTCCTCGGCTGCATAGACTGTACCCACGTCGCCATCTGCCCACCAGCTGGCACGGAGTATATGTACCGCAACAGGAAGTCCTACCACTCCCTCAACATACAGATGGTCTGCAATGCCAAGACCCTCATCACTGACATTGTGGCCCAGTACCCAGGGAGTACCCATGACTCCTTTATCTTCAGGCACAGCGGACTCCACACACGACTGATCAGGGGAGAGTATGGGGAAGGACACCTACTTGGTAAGTACACTTTGTCGACAATGTCACATTGCTATGAAGTAACTGCGCTGCACAGGCAATCAACATCTGCTCCTCTCATTCAGGTGACAGTGGCTACGCCCTACGGGAATACCTCCTGACCCCTTACCTCAACCCTGCCACACCTCAGCAACGGCGGCGCTTTGCGCACATCCGGACAAGGAACTGTATTGAAAGGACATTTGGCCTGCTCAAGAGCAGGTTCCGTATACTGCACAAGACAGGTGGGGCCATGTATTACAGTCCTGCAGCGTGCTGCCGCATTGTGGCTGTCTGTGCAATGCTTCATAACATTGCAACCAAGCGCCGGATACCAGTTGACATCTCAGGCAGTGAATCTGAGGGGGACGACCGGCCACCAGCACATGCGCACCATGCACGCGGGGAGAACCCAGCTGAAGGCCACAGACGTCGCAACCACATCACAGCTAACAATTTCTAGCCCACCCCCTTCCCCCACCCCACATATCACAATTGCATGCAAAATGTAATGATTACACAAGGCGAATGTGTGCAGCAAAATAAATGTATTTGTTTGAATCACAAGATAAAAGGGTCATGGTAACAACTATTTTCAAAATCCAGTATTCCTGCATACTGCATGTAAAGGTTCATGGCAGGCTTAGCTTCAGCCTGCGCCTGTGTCCCTGACACAATGTCATTGGCGACTCCGGCGCACATTTCCCAGGCGCCTGTGAGGCTCTTCCTCATCCTGGGCAGCTGTACCAGGCGTAGCCCTGGTGCTGCGCCTAGGTGGGGGGGCCTGCGTGGCAGAGTTGCTGCTCACGCTGGAGGCAGCCTCACTCGCATCATCTCCCCCTACGATGGCCGGTAGCACAGGTGTAAGCAGTGGGATCACGTCGGTGGTCAAGTGCTCCAGCACCCGGGTAATGTCCTCGCAGCACTGGACCAGTTGGTGCTGCTGGGTCAGAGAGCGCCGCGAAAGCTGGGTGGTGGCATTTGCTGCCACATAATTTGAGCGACTATAGATCGACAGCCGGCTCAACAGCTGGTGGTGGCGCCTGCTTGCAACTCTGCGCTTCTTCACCAGCGCTGCAGTATTCTTCTCCATTGCCGCCGTCATGCGCTCCATGGCCGCCGTCATGCGGTCCACCCGCTCGCCGACTCCCGCCACATTGCGGCCGATCTTATGCAGCTGGAGCTGGATGGCTCCTTGCTGCTGCGACTGGCGCTGGTGTAAACGGAGCATTCACCGCTCCACGCTCATGCAGGCATGGAGATGCCCATTGCCCCTCCTGCTGTTCGGCCGCTGTGTAGCGGATGTGGCTGGCCCAGATCGTGTTGGACGAGCTGCAGGTGGTGCAGCAGCTGGTGTTGCAGGTGCGGCAGGCACTGGAGGCACATTGGTGGGGTGCCTGGCCTTGGCAGCCGGTGGGCCTGCAGATGTTGCAGCTTGTAAGGTGGTGGGCCTGGCCTTGGCAGCCGGTGGGCCTGCAGATGTTGCAGCTTGTAAGGTGGTGGGCTGGCCTTGGCAGCCGGTGGGCCTGCAGATGTTGCAGCTTGTAAGGTGGTGGGCCTGGCCTTGGCAGCCGGTGGGCCTGCAGATGTTGCAGCTTGTAAGGTGGTGGGCCTGGCCTTGGCAGCCGGTGGGCCTGCAGATGTTGCAGCTTGTAAGGTGGTGGGCCTGGCCTTGGCAGCCGGTGGGCCTGCAGATGTTGCAGCTTGTAAGGTTGTGGGCCTGGCCTTGGCAGCCGGTGGGCCTGCAGATGTTGCAGCTTGTAAGGTGGGGGGCCTGGCTGCTGGTGTTGGCGCAGCGGCAGGTGCTAGTGGCTGGGTAGCGGGTAGGGATTCCTCCTCCTGGGCCTCCTCATCAATCAGCAGCCTCTCGCTGTCACTGCTATCATCCGCACCTGTGAGGGTAAGTGGATACTCATTAGGTGCATGTGACTGTCAGACGTGCAGATGTTACATGCATGCTGGGTGACATTCCCTGGATGGCTGTGGATTTGCACACTTAGGAACCTTTCTGGCCGCATTGTGGTACTACTACATTGTGGACATACTACGTCTCCCACAATGCCTCAGGGCATTTCCTGATGCACAACATAGGCATGATTAAGGGCCAATGAGTGAGCCTATTTGGTCAGGGACGGTCATAGGGGACAGGGTCGCAGTCGCATGCCACTTACCTTGGGTCTCTTGGGTGGGGCGGGAGGAGTCCAGAGTGGTCACGCCAACACACGCCTCCCTCTCCAAGGTGTCCTCTACCTGGTCCTCCAGGGGGGTGTTGGGTGGGACAGTCAGTCCACCTCCTGCAGTGCCTGATGCCTCACCAAGGCGCTCCGCCACCTTCTCCTTGGCACGCCCTCGGAGGTCGTACCAGCGCTTTTTCAGCTCCCCCAACGACCTGTCCGCAACGCCCACAGAGTTGACGCTGGAGGCAATCCCCACCCAGATCCTCCGCTTCTCCTGTTCTGGGACCCTCCTGGAGTTGGCACCAAAGAGCTGGTCGTGTTTGGCCACCACCCCTTCTATAAGGTTCTCCAGCTCCTGCTCGGTGAACTTTAGTTTGCGCTTGCGGCCAGCGCTGTTGCTGGGGCCAGGCAGAGGTTCGTCGGACATGGCGGTCGCTATTTCGGCCGGGTCGGGAGTCGCTAACGGAGGTTTCGCGGCAGCTTTCCGTCGTGTACACTCGAATGATAGCGTCACTGTGGTGTTTGGGGGTGGGATTTGGCTGCTTCCTGGTTGTGATGTCATCACGGTGCTCGGAATGCGTCTTGCCGTTTTCCAGATCCCGCGAGAATGCGACTCGCAATCCCGATCCCACGGGATTGCGAGTCGCAATCCCGTGCGATCGGGATTGCGAGTCGCAATCCCGATCGCTGGTGGCCGGAAATAGCGATTATTCTGTGTTTTTTGTAGGTCGCTAACGGCTTTAGCGCCCGCGTGCGAGTCGCTATTTTTTCCCCGAAAAGTACATGAATGCCGTTTTGCGTTTCCTCAATAGCGAGTCGCTATTATTCGCTTTTAGGGACACGCAAAACGGCCCGTACATGAATCAGGCTGTTTGTCTCCTGGTGCGCAGGATATCCACCAGATAGGTGACAAGGAAGGCCCTAGATTATTTTCGAAGTCGTTCGCAGCGATTGTCATGCCACACCAAGTCGTCTGGAAAGTGGGGTAAGTCTCACAAAATGAAATAGAAGTTGAAGAGTTCTTCTTCACTGGGAAAGTCTTTAGATGAGTCATGGGCAGTCAGCACTTGAGGCTTAGCTCTGCGTTGGAGCCTGTGCCTGGGTTATATCTGCACCTCTCTGAATTTATGGTAGCCAGATCAACCCCCGCCCAACCTAAAGAATTTTGCAGGGCCATGCACCTCACCCTTGGGCCCTACAAATGTGGCAGGGGTGCCTGCTAGTCTACCACTGGCAGGTTTGCTCTCGGCATAAGTCACACACAGGTCGAGTGACCTCAACCTTCCACTGCGCCCGCTCCAGTGCTGAAGTCCCTGGCACCAGAGACATCCCATCATCATTCCCGACTCTGAGCCGGGTGGCATCCCTGATTTCCGGCAGCGACCAAGGGCAGACTCCCCATATCAAAGCCAGTGACTTATACCTGTGACAGGCCTGGATTAGGTGATAATTGGGAGGAGTCTGCGGACCCTTATGTATATCAGACATTAGAAGATCCTGAGGACAACTAGTATGAAGATCTGTTGAATCCTAGTGGACAGGCTACCTCCCTAGATACTGGCTTGTTCTCTTCCCCTACCATGGCTACAGAGGAGGGTGCTTCATTTCCAATGCTGCTGCAGAGAGCAACTGAAGATCTGGACCTCATGCTACCCACATTGGCAGTCAAGACAAATGTCTTGACAGAGATGCTTCAGCTGGCAGTTGCGGCCACTTAACCATTACTCTCATTCAATGAAATCCTTTCCCACGTCCTACTCAGGGCCTGGTCCACGCCCTGCATAGGGTCTATTGTGCATAGGACAATTGCCCGCCGCCATCGCCCTACCCCAAGAGACCCCAGTTTCCTCACCCAGCCTGGAGAGCTTGGTGGTCTAGACCTCCACTTCCAAATTCAACCCCAGCACATTCCCTACCACTCCATCAGATAGGGAATTCAAAGTGCTAGATACCTTCATAAAGAGGATGTTCTCTTCTGCCTGCCTGCTCTGCGGTCGGTGAACACTGCTTGCCTCTTGGGCTGATACTATCATATGATCTGGGACTCTGTGGTGCAAGTACTACCCAGACTCAACAGACTCATTGGGCAAAGCAATTTCATCGTCAGTGGCCCTTAGGCACCACGCCTGGTTGAGAACCACTGGCTTTTTGGAAGATGTACTAGCTTCCCTCATTAACATGCTCTTTGATGGATATCATTTCTTCAGAGAGAAGGTGGACTCAGTGCTTTAGCACTTTAAGGACAGCAGGGCTACGCCCACATCCTTGTGCCTTTCCATGGCTCCTTGCCAGTCCCAGTCTGCCTTCCACCCCTTTTGTGGTCACAGAAGGCGCTTTCACCTCATCTCTACACACCCAGACACCATGGCCAGCTAATGGTGCAATGTTTTTGTGGCTGAAGATGTGGTTCCCACAGACCACTTGCGACAGGTAGCCAGCAGCCAGGCCATTCCACCACCCAACTGGCAGCCACAGCCGCCTAACCCCTTTAGTTTGCTCTCCGACCATCATGGGCATCCAGTGGGGGGCAGGATAGACCATCACTTGCACCACTGGTAGTAAAATCTGACCGTTGGGTTTTTCAGCGCATTCAAAGTGGCTACTCCCTCCCCTTTTTTACCACCCCCCACCCATATACCTAATAGCGATAAGCTGACAGAGGACTACATATCCATGCTCCATTAGGAAGTGGTAACTCTCTTGGCCAAGAGAGCTATAGAAAATGAGCCGGCATCAGACGTAGGTCATGGTTGCTATCCCCGCTACTTTCTCGTGCCCAGGAAAAACAGAGGCATTTGTCCTATTCTAGACCTGCGCCTTATCAATATCCTCCTGAAAAACAAAAACAGAAATTCAAGATGCTCACGCTCATGCAAGTCTTGTCTGCCCTAGACCCAAGAGACTGGACGGTATCGCTGAACTTGCAGGACACATAATTTCACATCCCTGTCCTGCCTGCCCACAGGGGTTACTTTGCTGTGCTCCCCTTTGGCCTAACCAGCGCCACTTGGGTGTTCACGAAAGTGATGGCAGTGATGGCAGTTTATCTCCAGAGGCTAATGGTTCCAGTCTTCCCCTGCCTCAGCGATTGGCAGTTAAAGGCGGGCTCCCCATAGGCAGTCGTCTCCCACCTCCAGACTATGGTGAACCTGCTGCATTCGCTCAGGTTCACTGTCAACGTGCCAAATCACACCTGGCTCCCTCTCAGACACTCCATCTCATTGGAGCTGTTCTAGACAGGGTGCAGCTTTGGGCTTATCCTTCCAAGTGGTGAGGCAAGGATATTCAGGCCATGATACCTATGTTTCAGCCTCTAGCCTGGATTTCGTTGAGACTGAGAATAACACTACTGGGCCTCATGGCCTACTGCATCCTGCTAGTGACACATGCACATTGGCTTAAGTTGACTCTGCAGTGTGACGTGATGTACCAGTGTGTGTTGCATCAGGAGAATCTCTCCAACATGGTCCAGATCCCAGAGGTACTGCAAAAGACCTGCAGTGTGGCTAACGAACCACGATTTGGTCAGTGGCAGACCCCTCTCCCTTCTCCAACTAGAGCTGACTCTAGTGACAGATGAGGTAGAGATCAGAGAACTCTGGGCTCCGGCAGAATACGAGCTCCACATCAATCTATTGGAGCTTTGGAGCAATCTGATTTGTATTGAAAGCCTTTCTTCCTTCTATCTGAGGAAGGCTGGTACAGGTGTTCATGGACAACACCACTGCCATGTGGTATTGCAACAAAAGGGTGGAGTGGGTTTGTGGACCCTTTTTCAAAAGGCTTTGCATCTCTGCACTTGGCTGGAACTCCAGGTTATATCCCTAGTGGTCCAATTCCTGGAGGGCTCTCTGGTCACCAGAGTGGACAAACTCAGCCGTTGATGCCTCGCTGCTTTCGAATGGCATCTCCAACCAGTGGTGGCACAAGCTCGCTTTCAAGATTGGGGAGAGCCTTGGTTAGATCTGTTTGCCTCTGCCAACAATGCACTATGTCAGCAGTTGTGTGCCCTGGAGTTTCCAAGGCTGCTCTCACTCAGAGATGCTTTTCATCCTGGGTGCAGTTCCGGCCTCCTGTACGCCTTTACCCCAGTACCACTCTTACTCAGACATCTCATGAAGATCAGGAACGACAGGGCCCAAGTCATTCTTGTGGCTCTAACTTGGGTATGGAGAGTCTGGTAAGAGCTGTTGACCTTGAGCACTGGTCCTCCGATCAAGCTGCCTCTTCGGGAGCATCTTCTTTTGCAGCAGCAGGGCAGGGGTTTGCACCCAAAACTGAAAACACTTTGCCTTCTTGCTTGTAGATTGAGCAGCAACAGCTAGCAGCTTTTGACCTTCCACCCAAAGTCTGCTATGCTATACTGGCAGCCAGGCATCCCTCCACCAGGGCGATATATGCATGCCATTGGAGTATGGTTGTGTCATGGTGTACAGAAACATGTGTCAACCCTCTATCTGCACCCCTTTCCCAGGTTCATTTATTCATTCTTACTTTAGTCCAGCAGTTCTCTGCTTTGAGCACATTAAAAGGTTATCTTTCTGCCATCTCAGCCTTCTGTGGTTCCCAGATCAGCCATCCCTTTTCAAATCCCCTATTGAACATAGGTTCCTGAAAGTACTCAAGCACATGTTCCCACTAACACCTTTCATTATGCCACAGTGTGACCTCAAACTTTTTCTCATATTTCTGATGTGTGCTCTCCTGCACAATTGTCCACACATGCTTCTCACCATCAAAATGGCCTTCCTAGTGGCAATAATATCTGCCCAAAGAGTCAGTGAGTTACAGGCACTATCTGCACTTCTTCCGTATCTTAACATCCAGTCAAGCTGCTCCTTCGGACTAGAGCATTCCTTTTACCGAGGGTGGGAACTTCCTTTCAAATACACCAAGCAATCACTCAGCCTAACTTTTAAGCTCTGCCTCACCCCTTTAAAAAAGAGGAGGGACTCCATCAGCTGGACCCAAAAGAGAATTGTAGTTCTACCTTGACCGCACAAAAGAGTTCCTGGTGATCGATCAACTCTTTTTAGGGTATGTCGGAGCAAAGAAAGGAGAGGCGTTGCATGCTCATGATAGGTAATGCTTGACATCAAGATCTGTTTACGCATTGGCCTAAAAGCTACCTCCTGAAGGCTTGAAAGGTCATTCTACCTGAGTCAAGGCTGCAAACACTGTGTTACCTCACAGAGTTTCTGTCCTGGATATCTGTCAGGCAGCAGCTTAGGCTTCCCTGCACAGGTTTATGAAACACTACTGCCTAGACAGTCAGGTCCAGCTTGATGGCCATTTTGCCCATTCGGTCCTGCAAGACTTCTTAATTTAATCGTAACGCAGCCCCCACCTCAGAGGAAGTATTGCTTGTGTATTTATTCTAAGGTAAGGAATCTGTGGCTAAAAGTCTTAATCAGATGAACAAGTTACTTAACTTCTCTAATGCCTTATCTGTTAGAGACTCTAACTAGCTGCAGATTCCTTACCAACCCATCCATCCACCTCGCTGTGCAAAAGGATTTTAGAGTAAAGGGTTGTCCCTCTCTTTTAAGGGCCATAGCTTAGAGTACCAGTGTCTCTGGCTCTGATTTTCTGGCATGGAAGTGGCAAAAAGAAACTGACATCAGCACACTGGGGTGGCAATTATATAGGCACAGCGCACATCACTTTCGAGGCAGATGCCGCCACATGGAGCTGCACGATGCCACCTACCTGGTGCAATGGTTACTGCTCACCAAAAGTTTCCAGATCCGGTCTGACGCCAGGGGAATATTCTAAAGTAAGGAATCTGCAGCTAGATAGGACCTTTACCAGATAAGGCATTACTAAAAGTAAGTAACTTGTTCATTAACATTTTACTGAAACCTAAAGGCTGATCAATATGTTCATGAGATATTAACAAGCATTAGCAACAACAATAGACTTGACCTGCCATTGCTTATTTTTTTTATGATATTGAAAACTTCATTACAAAAGCAATTAACAAAATGATGACCCACCTCTGCACAAGTGTGTGAAATTACAGGTGGCCATCCTTGATTGTATTTGTAAAAGCGTTTTACCTAAAAATTCAAGGATGACCTCCTGTTTATGCATGTGTGAGCACGAGTACAGGTGGACATCTTTGAATGGTTTTGTGATATACTTTTACCAAAACATTCAACGTTGTCTGCTTCTGAATGTGCATTCAACTTCCATTGGATTAGAAGCCTATTTCGAGAGGGTCAGCCATCTTTGGGTAAGTTGGAAGCTAATTCTCAAGGATGCCCCCCCATACATGTGCATTTGTGCAGGCACATTCACAAGTGGCTATCTTTGAATGGGTGGGAAACTGTCTCACCAAGATGGCAGCCACAAGCAGTGCGCTTTCAGAATGCGAAACATTTCAAGCTGCAGAGACACCCTTTAGCAGTAACTGATGAGATGCTGAGTCTTCGCAAAGTTAAAGAAAAGATAAAAGACAATTCCAACATATTTATTTAAAAGCACACAATGGCCCCAAGACCGTGGCCCTGAAGAGAACTACTTTCTGTGTGGGTGAACATATTGTGCTTCAGTAGAACACCCTAACACACACTAAAGGGAACCAATGGCTGAAGGCAGCTGACACCCTCCCTGCCTCATGCTGTGGTGGACTGATCTGAAAGACACACAGCAGACCAATGACTGAAGAGGGCTGGCTGTAAACCCAAATAAGTGTGTATATTGTTTATTATATATATGGAACCCTATTTATCCATGGTTCTGCTTTAGTAGTGATCACATTTTGCAGAGACACTATATGTATAAATGTGTGTGTGTGTGTGTGTCTGAACATGAATATACACATATATATGTACATATATACCTAAATAGTTATACCGACCTGCATGGTTTATGAACGTACACATGCAATCACTGATGAAACCTCAAAAGACATAACTGATGACATCACTGACAACAACGTCAAGAAGGTACCATTACTCAGCTTTGGCTGCGTGCAGTGGTGGTTAGCCTCATAAGCAGTGCGTTACAGTGCACTACCTAACCATAACTGGTGAATATCAGTGTATTTTAAGATTCTGTTTTCCTACTTTAACTACATATTAACTGTGGTGTTTTCTGGAGAAATTTTGAGTTTTTTTTAAACCATACTTTAAGTTCTTCTAACCAAGGCTAGCCTAGAGAGAGTGAGAGAAAGTGTGTGTGTGTGTGTGCATGTGTGTGTGAAACCTAAAGATAGCATGATGGTATGAGAGGGAATATACAAGCAACCTGAAATGACTCCGTACTGAAAAAGTATTTTTTATTCTCTGGGGAAATGTAATAATAAAAACGAGTTTGCTATAGCGATATGGCAAAGTATCTAAAATAAATCTTTTATAAATTTCAGAAGTACATTACTTTTGATTTTGCAAAGAAAGGGTGATGACTTTCAAATATAAATATTTGCTAAAGGAAAAACACTTTGAAGAGATGGGTTTGCTGTTTCAGGTTTTGATTGGATTGCCCAGCTTTTGAAGGAGAAGAGCACTCCATACCGGTGAAATACACTCATAGGAAATGCAAAGAGATGCAGGGGGAGATGCTATGAACAATGATACAGTGGGCCCTACAGGGCATCATCTTTGGAAAGATGCAGTGCATTGCTATGCTTTCAAAACAAAATGCATTTTAAAAGATAAAGAATGTTAAATAGGGCCTACTGGAACGGAAAAATGCCTGCAGGAGGTTCTGTGGTAAATGTATATATATATATTTTGAAAAAGAAAAAATTCAAACCATCCATTCCCCCTTTAAGGTCATAACAGTATTTTAGCTTTTGAGTAAGATGCTTGAATTTCTTTACAGTCACATTTTCCCTTCCAATTTGCATCAGAAAATTGTTGTTCCGGACAAGAACATAGACTAGCAGTGTATTATTTCTGCCTCTATTGTATTTTTGTAACATGTTGTTGAAAATCAGTTGACACTCCTGGCATTTTTATTTAGCGATTTTATTTGCACAACGGATTAGCTCACAGTTCTTTCAGAATTGATTAGTCACTACATCTGTAGATAAAAGAATCTCACACACACTCTTAGAGAAATCCATCCTGTGTTTTTTCTTTAGAAAGGAAACGCCATTTAATGCATACACAACTAAGTACTGTGCACATAATTACAAATATTTACCATATAACTGGTAGAATTGCGACCTGGAATACTGATGAAAGAGGCCTTAGAGAGCATCTAGGGTAGACACCCGTTACCCAGTGGTCGAAGTGGGGGAAAAAAAGTAGGGGAACTGTGGGTGGAGAATCAGGGGGCGGGAATAACCGAAGATTGAATCAGTGGGCGGAGTCAGGGGCGTGGCTAGAAATAGCAAAACATACCAATTTTTAGTACGTTTAGCATTTCACTGACCAGTTACAGCTTATAACGTTATTTAATTAAAACAATGGATAAACATGTTTGAGGTTTAATTCAGGAAAAGGCAAACAGTCATAGGGAATACAGGTTTATGTAAAGCGTGTGAAATAGAAGCAGGAACAACATGTTACCTTAATGCTTTTACTCAATGTTCAGAAATCCATGATTATTTTTTGTTTCAAACATTGAGGTCATGAATACAGGGCTCCTCCTGTACACATGTGTTAAGCAGGGCTCAGAAGAGAAAGGGACTCTTCAGGAGAATCTAGACTCACGGAAACCCACAAAGGCTCCTTCATATTCATGTCGCCAGCTAGCTGCTCAATCATAATATAGCAAAAAGAACAACTGAATGCAGAACAATATCATACATTCTCCCCAGTACAGAGATCTGGGCCTAAATCCATTGTTTCTTTGCTCACCATGCCATTCCAGTTTGGACCCAGCCATATGCAAATCAGTCTAGATTCTGCACCCAATGGGAACAGTCCTGCCCCCTCCCTTCTCCAGCCCCGTCACCGCTCCTGCCCCCGTCACTTCTCCTGCCCTCATCTCTTCTCCTGCCCCCGTCTCTTCTCCTGCCCCGGTCACTTCTCCTGTCCCTTCCCTTCTCCTGTCCCTTCACTTCTCCTGTCCCGTCACTTCTTCTGTCCCCGTCACTTCTCCTGTCCCCGTCACTTCTCCTGTCCCCGTCACTTCTCCTGTCCCCTTCACTTTTCCTTCTCCTGTCCCTTCACTTCTCCTGTCCCTTCACTTCTCCTGTCCCTTCACTTCTCCTGCCCCGTCACTTCTCATGCCCCGTCACTTCTCCTGCCCCGTCACTTCTCCTGCCCCGTCACTTCTCCTTCTCCTGTCCCGTCACTTCTCCTTCTCCTGTCCCGTCACTTCTCCTGTCCAGTTACTTCTCCTGTCCCATCACTTCTCCTTCTCCTGTCCCGTCACTTCTCCTGTCCCGTCACTTCTTCTGTCCTGTCACTTCTTCTGTCCTGTCACTTCTCCTGTCCCGTCACTTCTCCTGTCCCGTCACTTCTCCTTCTCCTGGTCCCTTCACTTCTCCTTCTCCTGTCCCGTCACTTCTCCTTCTCCTGTCCCTCACTTCTCCTTCTCCTGTCCCGTCACCTCTCCTTCTCCTGTCCCTTCACTTCTCCTGTAACTTTACTTCTCCTGTCCCCGTCCCTTCTCCTGCCCCGTCACTTCTCCTGCCCCGTCACTTCTCCTGCCCCTGTCACTTCTCCTGTCCCGTCACTTCTCCTGTCCTTTCACTTCTCCTGTCACTTCTCCTGTCCCGTCACTTCTCCGTCTCCTGTCCCGTCACTTCTCCTTCTCCTGTCCCTTCACTTTTACTGTCCTTTCACTTCTCCTGTCCCTTCACTTCTCCTGTCCCTTGACTTCTCCTGTCCCTTCACTTCTGCCCCGTTCACTTCTCCTGTCCCCGTCACTTCTTCGAGTGGAGTATGGGCACACTTACTTATTTTGCTTGGTGTGCATCAGAGGTTTACTGCAAAATGTGGGGTATTCTAATTTTCTGACTACTCCCTTGGTTGGTGGAGCAGTGAAGGCCGCTCTTTTAGGGAGTGCAAAGGACACTCTCATCACATGCTGCTTCGGGGAATTTTGATTTTCTGGCTTCTCCCCTGAGCAGAGCCTTGCACCTTAAAGGCCACAGGATCGCAGAGGAGGGCTTAAGATCACGTTGTCCTCCAGTTAAAGGGGTCTGGCAGTTTAAAGGAAAACGCCATTCTGTTTATCAAGACCTGTATTTCGAACAATCCCCAACAATAGGCATCCCACGATGTTCCCTTGTTCAATTACGTCTGCTGGGTGTTGAGACTAATATAATATTCGCCGGATTTCCCCTTTAATACATCACGTACCGAGCAGCAAAACACACTTATAAAAACACAGCTTAGAGCACTAAGCAAAATATATATTCCATAAAACGCATTAGAAGAAGCAAGCACCCTCGGGCACGCCTAAGTGTTTTTACAAATATACTGTCCTATAAAAATAGCTTGATTGAATGTAATGCTTTTCCTCGCCTCCTCAGCGTCGTGGTCTTCAGGGTTGTGTTTTCCAAACAGCAGATTACACTGCCCACAGCGCACCTCTCACGCCCCAGCGGGATTGTTTTAAAGTTTTGATTACACATTTGTGGACCCATCTCGTATATTTGTTGCACAACGAGCCATGGCCTGCACCCAGATACCAGAGACACCTCATGCAGATCTCACTGGCATATACTAAAGATAGGCAGCGGGCGGGCGCATTGTCATTCCAAAGGGGATAATCAGCCTCAATCGGAATGACAATGGGCCTGCCCGCAGTCTGTGCGAGCTCAGGGAGGGGCTGCTGCAGCCTCTGGAGTTCAACAGAGAATGCGAGCAGCCCCTGGAAGCTGAAAAAAAGTTACGTTTTTAGTAGGACTATTCTCTCCATCCCGGGATGCTTTTTTCAAAGAAAGAAGTAGGGGAACGGGCTGAAATTATTTTTAGAAGTAGGGGCACGCCGTGCCCTTCCGTCCCCACCCACTTCTACCACTGCCGGTACCCTAAACATTCAAACATTCAACAAAGGAGAAAATTAACCCCATAAACCAAGACTATTTTAGTTATATGCAGCGCACCATATGACAATTTGCACACAACTTGCTGTACCACTAAACGCAAGCGATACATCCATAGAGATTGTATCAACAATGTGTTTGTTCACAATCAAAATGGACAGTTCCATGGACTTTGTCCGAACATTCACAATTTTAAAAGGAAGGCTGACTGTATTTGACAATTATATTAACAGCAGTATTCTAGTGGCTTGTCTGCCAGGTTGAAAAGGAACTACAAAGCGTGGATTGAGCCTGTCTGCATCCAAGGAGCTTCTGACTTCAGGGGGAAATGGCCTGAACAACGATTTTTTAACAATGAGTGGCCTTAATAACGACTCATAAACAACGATCTAGAACTGGACCACAACATCTTCATTCAACAACAAGTGGCCTTAACAACAACTCCAACCTTTAAACACGAAAAAAAATGTAATTAATTTAACCCCTTCGGTGCTTAGGATGGCCCCCGGTCGTCATAAGTCACAGTGGGCGTGTGTGGAGGATGGCCGGGGGCTGTCCAAACCCCGCCCACTCATAAATTCTCCCGCACAGCGGAAGAATTATCACAGCTCTCAAGGGGTTAAAGTAGACTTCGCATGTAAACTATTTTGAATAAACATCTAACAAACGATTTTTATAATTACAGACTAACTTACAGAGACAGTTTTAATTTATCTTATGAGGCCAGTAGATGGCACTGTAGGATTGTTTTCAAATTATGTCTCCCAGGTGGGAGAATCCAGGGAACAGACAATGGGCACAGGGATTTCACTGTCCCTTCCAGGCAAGAAATCTTTGGTGTAGTGTATGTGGGACTCAGGTAGATCGACCTCACCAAGCAACAAAACAAATGAGGGAAATGTGGGCACCCAGCCTGAGGTGTTTAGTTCTAAAGATGCTAGTGATAAAGGCACCCACTCTGACCCCAAGGATGCTATGGTGCAGATGTAAACAACTGAGGCCTCCTCTTAAACAGAGGCAAGTAAGGCGGTCTGTCCCATCCGCAGTATTCTAGATGCCGAAAGTTTGTTGAACAATGAGGGTGCTTCACAAACATCCAATTTTGTATGCTGTGCCATCATTACACTTAATAGAAATACATTCCTTTTTCAATGTTCAATTGTGTCCTGATTTGAATATATTTAAATGAAAATGTCAAGAAAAATCGAAATATTTGAAAGTTGTAATTAATTATTGGGAACATTTATTTAATAAAAGTAGTACTTTAATTTTATGTGTTTAAATGAAGCGTTGTTTTGAACGTAGTGGTAGATTCGGTTTAGATGTAAATGGAATTTTTTATGTGGTTCAGTGAGTCGTGGTTCAATACTTAGTGGTCGGGATTTGGTCGTTGTTCAGCCTTCGTGGTTTAGACACTCGTGATTTCAGAGGTGGTTGTTTAATCATACAACCAACTTCAGGATCACCTCCCTGCCCGCTGCACAAAACCTATGTTTAAGGTCACATGCCCTTTATATAGGTATTTTACTAGCTGTTGCATCTGTGTTCTGACTGGCTCCTGGGGCTAGTACTTCTATTGGACTTAGGCCTTAGAGTTCTGAGTGGTTTATAGTTTTAGGGTTCTGATTAATTCCTATGGTTTAGGTTTCTGTTGAACTTAGGGCTTAGGGATAGAGTTCTGATTGACTGATATATCTAGGGTTCTGATTGGTTCCTAAGGCTTGAGTTTCCATTGGATTTAGGGCTTAGGGTTTAAGCTCTGATTGGCTAATAGGGCTACGGTACTGATTGGTTCCTAGGGCTTACGGCTAGGTTTCTGACTGGTTAGGGTTAGGGCTAGGGTTCCCATTGGCCGAAAGTCATGTGACCTACGAATATTTAACCTTATGGATCAGGGCGTCTATGTCTGGGTGTTGAAGCTAAGGGCAGTTGCCTGTTTGGACCTATTTGGGTTAGGTCAGGACTAGGGCCAGAAATGCTGTCCTTTAAACATTTACCAATCACCACCTTAAACCGTCCTCAACCATAAAAATATTAACACTCACTCAGCAAATGCACACTACTCACTTATAACCAACAAAGCCTTAAACATGACCCACATGCTCCACCATCACCCTCAACCCTTACACTTCCACCCTAAAAAGACGCAAACGAAATATACATGCCACTCTTCACAACTTCACATCTCCATGTCTATTACACAACAAAGCTACTCTACAAAAACAACACAGCTCACCAACTCTCTCTCAAACGCCATCCACACCACCTACACATGCAGACCTAACAAAAGGACTTCAAAACCTGCTAGACGAGGATTAATATACATATAAACAGCATTATTGCTATCTAAATACCAAGCCTAATAATGTACTCCTCAATGAAAGAAAGTAACACTACTGCCAAAACACAATCGCTAGAATGCCTACTAATAAATGCTCAATCACTCTCTAAAAACCAGCACAACATGTATGACCTACTCACTGACACACAACCTGACTTATGGTTCATAACTGAATCATGATTGGGAGATGACATGGCTCCAGTGTTGCATGAAACTTCCTCCAGGCTATTCAACTGGTTCTCAAAATCGCATAGACAAAGGAGTAGGTAGACTAGCTGTTATATTCAAGATAACAATAAATCTCACCAAAACTGACAACATTTCTCTACAAGGTTGTGAGGCCCTCGTGACTAGATGCATCCTTGCTCCAACCTCCGCCTGTAACTTTCTCCTTCTTTACATTCCATGACCTAGTAATCAAACATTTCCAGACCCATTTGTAGACACAGTTAAAAACCTTATGACATTACACACCAACCTGTGCATCCTTAATGACCTAAACATATGGTTAGACAGACCCACTATGCACATCCAAAAACTATCATCACTGGCCAAGACTCACTGAAGCTACATCAGATTGTCCAGAATTCCACACACATCGCTGGACACATACTAGATGTCATTTTTTCAAATCCAGAACAAGTTACCTTTCAAAGGATTACAACCAGTCACATGGTCAGACCACCATCTGGAAGCTTTCCCACTCAAAAAACCACACATCAACATACCTAACGCCACTAAACATGCATCCACCTATCAAGATGGAGCAAACTCAATTTTGAATACTTAAAATATAACTAATTTCCAACACAGATCTAGACCCAATAAATTCAGTTCCTAAACTTAATGAGTGGCTCCATGAAACATTTGATATCCTAATACCACTAAGAACAACAAAACAGGACAAAAGAAACCAAGCACCTTGGAGGAATGCAGAACTAAAAAATAAAAATAAATTCAAAGCTGCAATGCACCTGGCTCAAATTTCAAATTCAAATTCAAAATTTTATTATGTTTTTGGCTCTCAATGAGGGCCACATAAAATAAGTACACAATATACAGATTATACAAACCAAAAAAAACAAGAAGAAAAAAAAAAAGACCATACAGCCGAGCACAAGTAAGGTAACACATCCTGTCATTGGTTGAGTGATCATCAACATCTCCCCATGTATTATTAATAAATATCTAAAAAGCTTTTTAAAAAATTAAAAATTCTGTAGCAAAACATTTCATTTGGCGGACAATAAAGAGCATGGAAAAAAGTTTTTACATTTAAAATTCCTAGTTGTAGACAAATTGGTTTTAACCATTTGAGGCGTAATGGGCGTAGTACAGTACACACAAACAAGACATGGTTACGATCCTGTACAGCATTATGACAGAGATTACACATAGGAAATACACGTACCACTTTGCAAGGAGGAAATTTAGTGGGAGCAGATCATGTCTTAAGAGGAACCATAACCTACGGACTCTGTGAGGAATGTTCCAAGTAAGATATTGTTGGGGCTGCTTTAGTATATATGTATTTAACAGAGATTGACTTTCTCTTTTCCTTGGTTGGGCAAGCATATCCAATTTATAACACAGTTCCCAGGATGCACTTTTTAGTTTCACCTTGAGCTCAGTAGGATCAAGTAAAAACCAGGTGTTTGCATCCAGCTCTAACAAACTTACTGCTTTTCTAAAGTTTTTTACTAGTAAAGAGAACTCATTGAGGTCACCCAAGAGTTCTCTTTTAATAGCTTCTCGTAGGGAACCAGTTTTACCTCTAACCAGACAGGCCACCCATCTTACGAGGGCAATCAACCCCTGAACCCAACCGCTTCTCAGTCCGAATTCCAGCCTGCATGAGGTAACAGAGCAGGCTGTATTAAGAGAAGAGATTTTCCTTAGAACCTTTCCTTCTGTTTTTTGCACAAATCCCCAGTGTTTTAAATCCACTAATTCAATTCCGTATAGGAGAGTAGCAGGTATCTTTGCTTTAAATACATCTAGGAATAGTGTAAAGTGTCTCTTCCCTGTAGCATTGTATATGGAACACAATCCCATGCCATGTGCTAGCGCTTTACGAGAGTTGTGCTCTATATGGGTGGTCTCACTTATATTTGCAGCAATTATTTTTCCTAAGAAGGTGCAGGTTTTGACTACCTCTAATTTCTGTCCACCTAATATCCAGTTATAATTTTCAGACCTGCATTTTTTCTTGCCGAATATGCACATAATTTTGCTTTTTGAGGCATTCATCTTAATATAATGTGCTTCTGCAAATAGATTTAATGCATGCAGGCGGTTAGACAGGCCCTTCGGGGTTAGATCTAAAACAAGTATATCGTCTGCATACATTAGGACCGATATAGGTAATCCTCCAATTTTTGGGGCTAATCCCCCACCAGCTGCTATGCAGGAAGGTAGGTCTGCCGTATATAGGGAAAACAATATAGGGGCCAATATACACCCTAGTTTTAATCCATTCGGGGAAGGGATAGATTGAGAAAGACCCCTTTCACCACCTTGTAGCACCTTACACCATGTGTTGGAGTGAAGAGATTTTACCAATTCTAGTAACTGTACTGGCATGCCCAATGTAGCAAGCTTTTTCCATAGCGTTGGACGATCTACCTTGTCAAACGCCGCGGAGAAGTCAATAAATGCTACATATATACCACCACTTCGGACACGGACATATTTGTCTACAAGCACCTGTAAGGAAGTCAAATTATCAAGAGTACCGTGCTCTTTACGAAACCCTGTTTGCTGCATAGGTAAAATACCATTTGATTCTATCCATTTCATGATTAACAATAAAATACATTTAGCGAAAATTTTCCCTATTGAATCCAGAAGAGCTATTAAACGATAATTCTTAGGATTATCCCGCTCTCCCTTTTTAAATATGGGAATCAAGATACTTCCCCTCCAAGAATTGGGAACTAATCTAGAAGTGAAGCATGCATGAAACACTGGAAGTAGTATCTTACTCCAGGAAGTGACGTCCTGCTTGATTATAGACATGGGCAATTCATCCGGGCCCATAGCTCTGGAAGAGCGCATACTCTTTATCACGGATGCTATGGATTTCTCAGTTGGGAATTCTATGTTATACTCTTCATTCAGGGCTGGCACCAAATTATTATCCTCCACTCCGTTAGAAGCATATAGACTAGATATAAATGTTATCCAGACTTCTTCCGTAATAGAGACTAGAATGGGAGAGGTTCTCACTCCACATCCCTTCCCTATTATAGACCAGAAATCTCTAGATTTGTTATAGGCCGAGGCCTCTCTTAACCTTATCCAGAGAGAGTCTTCTTTTTCTTTTTTTCTTTTGTTTTTTAGTCTATTCCTCCTTCTTTTTAGTAAGGCTAACTTACGCTCATTTTCCCTAGATCTATTAAGGTACTGTTGCCTAACAAGTTTATTTATTTCCTTATTTAAGGATAATAATATGGGTGGAGGGAGTAGGGGATTCTTAGGATTTCTGTTTTTCTTTGCTGTCCTTGTAAGCTTCTGCAAGAGCATTTCAAAGTTAAAAAATTCTGTTCCCTGCCATTCGTCTAGTTCTAATAGAGTTTGGGCAAGAATACTTTGGACATCCCTTGCAGTGCTAGAATCCCAGAAGCATCTTCAAGACTTATGATTAATAGAAATTCCTGTATTAACTAGAGACCAGGACTCAGTCACAGGAGGTCGTAATGAAATTATTATATTAACCATTTTATGGTCACTCAAGGTGGAATGAGAGATCACTATGTCCTGAATGAACGAGAACGTATCATAGTCTGTGATTACATAATCTAAGATGGATTCACCCCTGAATGACCCATGTGTAAACTTAGCTGGAGTGTCAGAAGGCATTCTGCCATTCTCTATGAGCCCCTCTACCGAGCTCAGTTCCTCTAGTAAAATCTTTCCTCTTTTGTTAGTTTTTATTTTATTGGGAAATACAGATTGTGGTATATTATATGCTTCTTCCTTAGATTTGTTTCTAAATATATCTAAACTTAGGTTAGACACTTTACTATTTAAGTCACCCATAAGTAGGATATATGGGGGCTCAGCAAGCTCTGGCTCAAAACATATAACATTCAAGACAAACGTCCCCTACACAAACTTAACAGAATATACAAGTCAACAATCAAAAAAGGTAAAAAAGGTACTATTCAAACAGAACATTCTAAATGTGCAAACATAGACTTTTATTAAAATCTCACTAAATTTAGTAACCCCAGGTGCATAGAAGTAACTCATCTCATGGCTCAAGAATTTACTGGCAAATTATTACAGAACCAACTCAGACATGTTGGACTCCTATTCAAAACAAAGGTAAACCACCAACAACAACCCATTTCCAAAATGCCCTCCAAGAGTAGGCTAACCCACCATCTACATTCCTTCAAACAACTATCACAAAGTGAATTACGGTTTTGGTCAAAGCAAGCCGACCTGCCGGATGCTTTTCTGTCCCTTGTCCACCCCAAATCTTCAGGAACATTCTTTAAACTACCTCTGCCTGCACACCAGTAAGAAAAATCATCAATATATTTTCAACTACAGGAATCTTTTCATAATACATAAAAATGGCATACATACACCTAATGTTAAAGAAAAAAACCTAGACCAGCATGACCCAAACACCTAAAGACCGATTACACATGAAACCCTTCCTGGGCAAACTGATAGAAAGAGCAGCTTTCGCTCAGATGTCACAATTCGTTAAAGACAACTCCCCATACTTTCAGACTTCTAAACAGGATGCTATGCAGTAAGAGGCACAGAATCTGCCCTCATCGCCATCTAGGTTGACCTTAAAAACACAGTAGACCTGAATGGGGTCTCTGCCCTACTTCTCTTGGACCTTTCGGCTGCCTTCAGCACAGTGACCATGACACTCTAATCCAAAAACCTTATGAAGCTGGCATAGAGGGAAATGCTCTCAACCGGATCACATCGTACCTTAAAAACAGGACAAATGTCACCCACGCTCCCCCTTTCTCATCCAAGCCATGCTTCACAAGCACAGAGGTCCCTCAAGGCTCTATCCTCTCACCCCTGCATTTCAATATCTAAATGAAGCTATTACCTGCAATGATCAATTAATTTCAGCACACATGCTATAACTTTACAGATGAGACACCAAGACTCCTTAAACTGAAAAGCCCCAAAGACATTGGAAACTCAACAATCTTCAGATGCCTCATAGCTGTTGTTAAGTGGATGATATGAAGCCACCTCAAATTGAATGCTTCCAAAACTGAAATACTCACATGTGGTGATTAGGAAAATCATGACCCGCTCTGCACCTGGCCTGATGATCAAAGACCGCCTCCTAAAGTGTCTAAGGAAATAAGATACGTTGGAATAACCATGGACTCTAAATTAACAATGAATTCCCCTATGGGCAAGTTAGCAAGATCAAGCTTAATTACTATGAAAACTCTGCTACGCCTCTTCCCCTACCTAGGATTTCTGCTCAAGGTTCAAGCTACTATTTCTCTTGTACTGTCTAAACTTGATTACACCATTTGTCTCTATCATGGATCATCTTTATCAACTCTGGAAAAACTACAATAAATTCACAACACTGCCTCCAGACTACTACTACATGTAAGGCCTCAAGCCCTCATCTCCCCTGCCTTGAGTGCCTTTCAATGATTATCGGTTGGCAGAATATTCACCTTCAGGCTGCATTGTATCCCCCACAAAACAATGCATGGAACAGAAACACTTTTTATCAGGAATAATATCACTGAATACACACAAAAAAGGAACCTCCACTCAAGATTGGCACCTCGCCTCAAAACCCCAGTATGCAAGATACAAATCATGGGTATTACAACTTTCTCTGTTCAAGCTACCAAACTATGGAATTCTTTACCCCAAACATAAGAGCTGTGGATAACTATCTCAAGAGATGTCTCTTTCCTACATGACCGCCACACTCAAAGACAAATGTACTTAATTTGCATGTGTATGTAAATATGTATGATTTGCTTGTATGTATGTATTTAGTTATGTGGATTTCTTGGTACAAATACATATATTATTTCTTATGGGTTAAAAATATTTTGATATTCTTCAGATCTATCACAATTTTTAAATAAGATCATAACAATGATATTTATAAGTTCTTCACCATTGATATATTGAGGGAAATATAAAAATACAATAAATATGTAAAATAAAAAACAAACAATTAAATTAGCTTACTAATTATTACTTTACTCCAAAAAAAGGAAGAAAGAAAAGCCTTCAACTCCCTCCAATGCACTACTCTGTCTTATCCTATACCTCTTTCAATATATCCTATGCCCCCACCCTCTGACTCATCCCAAACCTCATTCTTTTACTATGATCTCCCTAAGATCATTTCTTAACTCATTCCGTCTTCTATACCTCCTTGACACAACCCAAACCTCAGTCTACTACTGTGATCTCCCATATAAACCATTCTAGGTTTTCACTCCTTAACTCACCCCAAAACTCCAGGTAACTAGTGTGATTTCCAAAAAGACACTTCCTATATTCTTCCCTCCTGTATCCCTTTTAAGGTTGAGCCTAGCGGCAGCCCCCAATCGCTGCTCACTCTGCGAGACTGCTGAAGTAGAGTATGCAAGAGAAGCCAGTGCCCACTCTCTGCCTACATTTTTCATTGGCTTGTGTCGTCTTTCGTAAATGATGCCTTCGGATTCGTTAATCGGCTTGTTAAGCCCTCCTTAGTACGGCCTTGTCTTCATTTGTAACCTCCCATTGCTACCGGCCCCTTTACTTGGGTTGTTGCACGGAACCTGTAAATAATCAGATGGTCGCGTAGCTCATAATTACAGATATGAAGTGACCAACATAACTGAATTGAGTGTACAGAACACTGAAAAACTGCAACATATTAATAATGAACATTGATACGTGAACATCAGTACATGAGTGGCTGCACTTAACATAATGTGCCGAATAAGTGGAATATGCTAGAATCACTACATCACATCAAAATATGCCTATCTACCCTATAGGTGGGTGAGCATGTATAGAGAATGCAAAAAACATAAGCTCAACCACCAGAGCAAATATGTATATTGCAGACCACATATGCGATGATGCAATAGGCTCATGACCAACCTATTTAACAAACATGCTCAAAACAGATAAAAAACATATGGAAAAGGCTGATGTAGGAAGAAATGCATACAAATGCAGGACCTGGAGAAAAAAGTCATAGTTGCAGTAGCCATAGGGGGTCAGAGGAAAGAGGAAAATTCAAGTTTGTCATTTATCTCTTAAGGCATGAGAGTGTCCAAACGGTGTATCCAATATGTCTCATGTTGAGGCAGATATTTAAACATTTCCCTATCAACATTTTTTCTGGGATGTACTGCATTTGATTGAAGTTCCTCTCGGGAGATATATGAAGTTTGCTTAATAAAAAATTATTTTTTGAGCCATCATAAGCACCTCTTACAGTATTATTTGGATGCTGTTTACTTCTGGATGTGATCTTTGGGTCTTTATTTTTGCTTTTTTGTATTCACTTACCTGTGATATCTGATTACTTGTATAGAAACATATAGAACACTCAACCGGAGTGCTTATGAGTAGTGAACTTGAAGTCTATGACCATTGTCCTAGTTTTTCCACTTTTAGAGAGTGGACATTTCTCTGAACTTACGGCTTAATATGCCTGACAGGCTGTCCAATACACTTCTGGGTTGTGCTGGGTGACAGCTACATTTGAACATTCCCTCTAAATAGCCACAACACAGGCCACTCAGCTGCACCTGCATTCATCTACATTCAGATGTGTCTTCCTGGGCTGGGAGGGATCAGAGTGGCTCACATCCCACTTGAATAGGTAGTGTCCTGCCCACACACAAGGTACTGATAACTCCCCACCGATAGCCTGGCAGACAGGACTGGATTGAAAGAGATCCTTGTGCACTTCAGAGAACTCCTTTGAAGTCCCCCCTACAACAAATACACTTTTCAGTATAAGTACTGGGGCTCTTAACCCTAAAAACAGACACTGCGAGGGATTTGCAATCAGACACTGCTGGCAGTACTTATGCATATTGCCCAAAAGACTGCTGTGCTTTCAGGAGGGTCTACCACTTTTCTATTTGATTTGCTGTGTTGCCCATCTGCTTTCTGAATGCTGTGCTAAAGGAGGGACTGGCTCTCTGTGACCTGTTTTCATGTCCTTGCTTGTTGCCGGCCACCTTTTGTTGTACTTTGAGTATTCTCCAAGTGCTTGTTGGCTTGCCCTGTTCCTAAAAGTCTCAGGATTGCCACAGAGGTTTTTGCTGTACCAGTGCTTCCCTGCTTTGAGTCTAGCAGTTGAAACCTCCTCAGACTCCGTGCTTCACTTCTCTAAAGAAAGCGCTCCAACGTAGGAGGCCAGTGCTCTGTGCACCCCTTGTCTGTGCCCTGCAAGGGGAGACTTCAGATGAGAGCAGCCACTAGGGCTGAGTGCTGATCTGATCAGCTGTATTCCTTTTGAATGAGTTTCCTGGCCAACGTGGAGTGCAGCGACTATGTCATCCCATCCCCAGCTGCCTTGGGCCAATCGATGGGGAGACTCTCTTCCCTTGTTCTTAGCGCTTGGAGCAGGTACAGATTCAGAGCAGACCTTGGAGGTCCTAGCAACAACGTGCTCCCACTGACAGGCGGCGGAGTCTGCCTCAGTAGCGGGCCATGTTGTTGCAACTCCTCTGTTGTTTGCCCCTGGTAGTCTAAGTTGGTCAGCGATACTGTGAATACCCAATCCAACGTGAGTGTTCTTTCTGCACTCCAGAGTTTGCTAATCTTGCATGTCTGCCTACTTTAAACAACACGCTTTGAACGCAAGTGTCTCTTCGACAATCAAGAACTATTTAACACCGTTATTCTTGGTATTCTTTTAATGTGCACATTTTGAGAAATAGACAGCTATTTTTATAAACCCTTTGTGGAGTCTTTCTTTAGTGTATTGATTGTGTTACTCTGTGTGTGTGTTGCATGAATACTTTACATATTGATAAACCTGACTGCTCTGTGCCAAGCTACCAGAGGGTAAGCACAGGTTATCTTTTAGTGTGTACCTTGCGAACCCTGCTTAGATTGGCGGTTCCTGCCTGGCCTGGGTTAAAACCTCAGCCAACCAGGAATTCCACTTCTAACAGAGATGTTTTCGTTCTTCTCACAGACTCTGCCACTACTGCTCTTTACTCAATGCTGTAGTAGCTTAGCAGTAGGGCTTTAGGATTGCCAACCTACCCAGCAGCCCTGGCAATCTATTGAACTGGGTTCTTTTTCAGAAGTACCCCACATGTCCTCTCTGCTTGACGCCAGAGACATATAGACAGGAACAAGGACACATATGGGCAGAGTAAGTGAGGGAGGAGAACAAATAAGATGAGCTAACAGAAAGAGGAATATGGTTAGAGTGGCAGAACCAGAGAGGGGAACAGTGAGAGGAACAGGTACAATGAGGGACAGGGATACAGGGAGCGGGACAGAGCAGAGATAGATGCAGGGCTACAAAGAGACATGGAGAGGGAAATGAAAACAGGGAGAGATTAGAGGACAGAGAGTAGGGACAGACTGATGGAGCAAAAGGAACAGGTACACAGGTACAGATGGACTAGAAAGAGACTGAGACAAGAAAAGAGGCACAGGACTGCAGACCGAGAGATATACAGGGGGGTATGCACTGAGAAGGGGTGCAGAGAAAAGAGAGAAAAACACCCAGGTACAGAGACAGGGTAGGAGGAACTCAAACAGAGTGACAGAGACAGATGGACGAGAGAAAAGAAAAAACAGGGACAAGTCAACAGAGAAAGGGATAGAGACTGCGGGCCAGAGAGAGTGACACAAGGACATGGGAACAGAGAGGTATAGATATGAAGAGTATGACAAGGACTAGTAACAAAGCACCAGAAAAACATGGACGCAGAGAGAGACAGAGACAGAGAATGTCAGCGATGAATGGACTGAGACAAAGAGCTAGATTAATTAGGTAATAGTAAGAGTAAAGTGGAGTGACATTAAGTAGGAATACGTTGAAGAAACATTGGAGTAAAATTGAGTAAAAATCAGCTTAAGTAGAAATAACTGGGTGTAAGAGCAGCTACTAATAATAAGAGGAAGCATGACTACATATATGTGGACGTTTGAGTAGGGTTAAATGGACATAAGTAGGAGTAAGTGCAAAGAAGTAGGAGTAAGGGAAGTAAGGCGGGGAAGCCAGGATTAATTACAAGAGTAAAAGTGCAGGTGGTGAAAATATTAGTAAGAGTAGTAATATAGGAGTGTGCATAGAAGAAGTCTGTAGAGATAAGTGTAACAATGTGAGTTGGAGTAAGATTAAGTTTATCTGTAGGAGTATGTAGGGGTAAGTATTTGAGTAACAGTAGGACGAGGCCAGAGTTTATAAGTAGGATTAAGAGCAGGAGAAAGAGTAGGTGTAAGTAAGTGCAACAGTAGGCTTAAGTAGGAATAATTGTACAAGTAACTGGAAGCAAGTATAGGTTTAAGAGCAGGAGTAAATATGAGATGATATGAAGGAGTAGAAGTAGACATTATTGAGAGTAAGAGGAAGTATGAGTGTGAATAGGAGAAAGATGGACTGAGTATGACAAAGTAGAAGTAAGTCATAGAAAGATTGCATGTAGGAGTAAGATCAGGAGGAGTAAAAAAGGATTAAGCAGGTGTATTGTGAAGGAATATGTAGGAGTCAGTCGAAGTAAAAGAAGGATTAAGAGTAGTGCTTATTAGTAGCATTTCTAAGTAAGTAAGAGTAAGACTAAGAATACCTAGGAGTAAGTAGCTATTAGACCTATTAACGTGCTTGTGCTCTCTCCTTAAAACATGGTGAAATTAGCCTACTCATAATTCACACATTTAATTTACTTGTAAGTCCCCAGTAAATGGTACTACCTGTAGCCAGGGCCTATCAATTAAATGCTGCTGGTGGACAGCAGCATACATTATGCCACCCACTAAAGTAGCACTGAAAAACACATCTCAGGTCTGCAAGTGCAGCCTGTAGTGCAGTTGAAACTGCCATTTGGACTTGACAAAATAAGGCTTTTGCCAGGCCTCAATCTTTATTTTTAATTCTTATTATCAACCCTAAGGAAGGCCCTTAAAAAGTAGAACATGTGTGTTTGAGTTTTACATGTCGTAACAGTGAAAAACTCCTTATGTCGTTTTTTGCTGTTGTAAGGCCATCTTTCACATAGACTAACACTGGTTTACCTTATTATACTTAATACAAGCTAACTTCAGTTTGGGAACAGGTAGAGGAATTTTGTTGTCACTCAAATGTAATGTAATTTAAAACCCTCTTTGATTATAAAGTCAGATTTTTTGTTATAATTTTGAAAATACAACTTTTATAAATGTTTCTGCCCAAATCAACTGTGCCATTCTACCAGTGTTCTGGGTCACATAACTCGGAATAGCTCTGTAGTTGTGGGTCATTGTGTATTGCCTCCAGACAGCGAGACAGAGGAAGTGTGAGGGGAGAATGTCTTTCTGACAGAATGGCTGGGAGGAGCTTTACGCTCCCATTATTGCACTTACAAGGTCCCTGCCTGTAAAATACACTAAGGAACCTGACACCAGGCCTGCCATTGACTTTGTCACCTATGCAGTTTGGATCTAGGACCAGTGGAAGGGAAAGAACTGACCGGAACCAGTTTTACAGGTAAGTCAGAGAATATCCTCACACAAAGACTGTCACCAGTTATAAAAGTGGGTCCTTCAGAACCTCTCATAGGAACACTTCTGGACCTGTGGAAGATTCAGAAGAAAGACTGCCTGACTGTCTGTGCAAGAGGGACTGGCCTTCTGATTTAGGAAAGGACTGGACATGAATGCCTTAGCCCTGACTACCCACAGTGACTCCAAGCGGCGCAATAAGCTTCCAGGGGCCTTCTTGCAATTGCTCAGCTGACCATTCCCAAATGAACCTGCATGAGCCCTTCTGCTGGCCTCTACTGGAGTGAGTACTGATCCCCAAGAAGTAATCCCCAGGTACTGGACCCACCGCTGACATTAGTGATAACTCCTCCTGAAATAAGGGTGAAGTTACAGACGTTTTGGGCTCTTTGTGACTGAAAATTGACCTCTTCGCTCCAAGAATCGACTGCCCATGATGACTGCTCCAGTTGTACCTTCTCTTTGCACCAAAAGTGTCCGTCTGTGATGACCTGCAAAACAAAGTCCAGTGGCGACCGGCTCTTCATGCTACAGCAACGAACGTCAACGAAGCTCAACCTGCTCCTCTCTCCGTCAGCCTGCTCCTTGCGGCACCCGCCAAGGCGAAAGCCACCCTTCGAGCCTGATTTGAGAAGGTAACTTTCCAGCAAATCCAAACTGGTTCCTGTATCTGACCCACATTCCATCATGGTCATCCTAAACTTATGACTTTTCTGTGGACCAGTGTGATCAGATAGCCTAAAGTGACACGTTGAGCTTCTTGGCTTTAGTTTCACCTAAAACTTTAAAAACTCATATCGCCAGTTCCACTGATTGATGTTATAAAAGTATACTCTATTTTTCAAAATTCGATTTTTGTTATTGTGTTGTTCTTTCACTTTATTTATGTTAGTGTGCTTCATAAATACTATACATATTGCTTCTAAGTTAAGCCTGACTGATTTTATGCCAGACTACTAGAGGGTTAAGCACAGGTTTATTTAGTGCATTTAGTGGTTAAAGCCAAGGTTTGTGTCTGTTATTTGAGTGGGTCTTCCAACTGTCTCAACTAGTAACCCAATTTCTTACTGCAGCATTAAGTAAAAATAAGAGTAGAAAGTATGTAAGTGGGAGCTAGAGTAAGTAGAAGTAGGATCAAGCAGTAAGAGCATCGGTACGTGGAGGTTGGTTCCAAGGGATACTCTTTTTACACAGTACTGATTTAAATCAAATGTAAGTCAATCTAAATATTATGAATCTTTTCAAATTAACGGTGTGCTGTCTAAATGTTTTTACTGCTTAGCTCAAAGGTGGACTCTTTCACTGTACGCATAGCCAAAAGAAACAAGCATTTGCAATGCAATAGGTCTTGCATTTGCAAGAAATAGAGCAATTGGAATTATAAATGTTAATGTCTTTTATATATGTGTTTTGGTTTAGATATATATATATATATATATGTCTTTTATATATGTGTTTTGGTTTAGAGTGGAGTGAATGTATGTTGCTTGGAGTGGAATTATGTGATTTGAAATGGAATTGTTAGTTGTGGAATTGTGTGCAGTGGATTTGTGTGGTGTGCAGTGTATTTGTGTAGTGGAATTATGTGACATGGTTAATAGATAGGGGTGAGAGCTGCACAGAATATATAGAAAGGAAGATAGAGAGGGATAGGTAGTTTGTACATGAAGTGGTGAATAAACTCTAGATTGAGGAGCAGAAAGAATGTGTGAGAAAGAGAAAGAAGCAGAGAGTAGGCCAATAGACACATAAAGAATGTATGCAGAAGAGACCCTAAGAAACGGGGAAGAGCGTGGGTTTAAGGGATGGAAATGTTCATGATTAATAGATAGGGGTGAGAGCTGCACATAATATATAGAAAGGAAACTAGAGAGGGATAGGTAGTTTGTACATGAAGCGGAAATGAACTCTAGATAGAGGAGGAGGAGCACAAAGCAGCGAGTAGGCCATAGACGCATAAAGAGTGTATGCAGAAGAGACCCTAAGAAGCAGGGGTGAGCGTGGGTTTTACGGTGTGAAAATATTCAAAAGGCATGGGAAAGAAATGTGCTGGAAGATCTGAAGTGAACTAATATGAGAGTGGCGGGAAGAGTGCATGAGAGAACGAGAGAGAGGTGTAAGAGAGGGACGATATGAAGGGGCACCCAGAGGGTGAGGTGAGGCAAGAGGTGGACTAGGAAGATAGCATGTGTGCCAGTAGGGTGAGATGATAGGGGGTGGTGAAATTAGGAGAATAGAGGGGGTAGTGTCAGTGTAATGAGAGGGGCAGTGGCACATGGGACACAAATATGTATATTTGTTCTCCTGATGACTTTTGAGCATGGTGTACAGTTAGTTTATGCATAGCAGAATTGAAATCTTAATTTATTAGCAAAACACTTTGAAACAGCTCTTAGTCATATAAGCACACTGGACTTTTTATAAGTAGAAATTTGGTATCACAGTAGTATAAATGAACGGATGATTTGAGACTTCATGCCAGAAAGAAATGCCAAGCGTATTAAAAGAATTAACGGTACCTCAGCCACGACAGTTGAGGTTGAATTTGTCCAGAGTAGGATATGCAATGGGGTGAGAGGGAGGCCAGGAGTGAACTTGGGTGGGGAGGGCTGGAAAAAAAGAAACTTTTAGGACTTCTTTTCAGACAAATGGGTCTTACTGGTGGACCTATCAGAGACCATCTCTTCCAATTGCATAAGAAAACGCATGCAGCCAAGGTAAATATTCATCACTGCCACGGGAGATCAGCTATAACCACACAATCCAAATAGCATAACAATGAAAAACTAACTATGTTATATTAAAGTTAAAGGTCAGTATGAAGGCCAGTATTAGGCATCCTTTAAAAATAGCCAACTTACTTACGAAAGGCACATGATATGCAGTAAATGTGCCAAAACAGTTACGATACGGAGGCAGAAAACACTGGCTCAACCAAACGGCAAGGAATGTAACCCTCGTAGTTCCTATAAAAATAGAAAAGCAACAAACTAAATAAAGTGACATTCGCAGTAATCTAACAAACACTCTGCCACATTCAAATTTACATATGAGCTCCTTACTTGACAACCCAAATTAATGGTAGCAGATGGTCAATGTATCCCGCAAGTCCATCCGTCCAAATGGCATCTAAAAAACACAGGCCAATTTAAGTAACCAGGTAAGGTATTTGGTAGAGCTAATCAACCAGTCGCAGCAAGTCTAGTGGGGAATTGTAGTGCCTCCATTTATTATATACATTACTGAAATTCTGGTACTAATCATCCAATCACGGCAACCATGGAAAGATATTCTGTAATGCCTCAATGCTTTGTATACATAACTCAGACCAAATAAAAAATAAAATGCGCGTTGTCTCTTAAGTGGTAAACAATTTGCATACGTACAGTTAAGTTAAGCCCGGAAACCAAATTAAATGCTATAATGCATGCTTATTGTAGGTGGCGTAACCCACTTTTCAAGGCTAACTGAGAAAACTCCTAACCCGTGCACCGAGGTAGGAGCATGTGACATCCAGCAACCATTCTGAGACATGTAATGCTCATATAGACAGAACAACTCAAGTCATGGGCAAGCATACCCAACTCTGTCACCTTAATATTAAAGGACAACTGTGACAAGGGCACCACCAACAAAGAAAATGTAAATACAACGGCTACCACATCAGTCATAAATTTAAGAGACTCAGCAAAAATCGAGCGCATTAAGACCTGGCCTTCCCTCAAGTTGAACAAGAGCTATTGGCATTGTAAATATAAAAGCAGGCACCAAGTTAAACTTAAAGCGAAGCGGCCATGTTGTAAATTTGAAAGCGGGCGCTGTGCTAAACATAAAGTGCAGCGCCCATGTATGTCAAAGCTATGTGCGGTGGCCCATGAAGTATCTGCTGTGGCTAATCATTATCATGAAATAAAATAAGTAGTCCCCAAAGGAACTGATAAAAATGTACAGCGTAGGTAACCTGTACTTAGTTTGTGCTGCCTTGGCAGAAAACAGAAAGTCTGTATGGATCCACGAAGCAATAAGGAGCTAGGACAGATAGTCAATGCAGGATTGAACCAATCCCAAGCAGCAGGAGGGATTGCACTCCGTACAGTGATTACAGCAGGTCTTCCAGACAGTGCAGGCGTACTGCTTAGGCTCGACCTAAAAGTTATGACTTGTCAATCAGTGGGCTGGACTGGGCTTACTGGGCTGGGCTTAGCTTACTGGGCTGGACTTGTGAGTAACATGGTTGGACTGAAAGTCAATGGGCTTGAATCTGGGTTTCTAGGTTGGGCTGGTAGTGAGAGATTTCACTTGATTAGATTGATAGCCCTGAACCGGACAAGAAGTTACTGGGTCAGGAATCCATAGGTTTTTAGGTTGAAAGTAGCATTCACTGGACTAGGTCAGGAAGTCATGCGTCTGAGCTGGCAGTGATGCTTGAATATGAGTTGCTTGGATTTGTCGGGAATCCATGGACTGAACTGGCATTCATAGTGCTGCACTGGGTGGATGAAGGGGCCACGTTATTTGTCCGTTAGCTGGGGTTGGACTTACTGGCTAGATCTGGGTATCACAGGGGCGGGTTAGGGATCACTAGCCTGAGTCTTTCGGTCCTCCTTAATAAGTAGAATTTTGTACCAAGTAGGTAAGGGACAGAGGACTGCAGTTTGTATAAACGACAAGATGATTGTCGAGTTTTTCAGGCACCCTTCCTCTCTAGAAAATGAAAATTAATGCATCCCAAGACAACTGATAGCGTTCCTCACACCATGTTTGAAAAGTAAATGTGGCAGCAGGGAAGTTGCTAGCTCCTCCCTTTCCTCTTTGGCTAGCACGACCTTGTGGAACATGGAAACCTGGGTTAGTTCACAGATGACCTGATGCACTCTTTGGAGCCGTGAGCAGGTCACGCAGAAGTTGCACTGGAACTTGGGGTTTGAGAGGTGCTTCAACACCCCCAGGTAGCATTAAAAAATGACAAATGGTGATTGAGCAATAAAGCGGACCTTTAAGTTTTTTCTTTTCGGCATAATTTGTTGTGTTTAGAAAGATCGACTATTAACTGACACAATGCCCCTAATTATTTTAACGTGCATATGTGTTTTGTTTTCATTTCTCTGGTGGGAAAGTGAGTAGATTCTCTAACTTTAAACTATTGACAATCTACAGCAAATCTTATCTTAAGGTTTAGGGTGCTGGCGTCCCAAGGTAGCGATGCCCTAAAAGTTGGGAACACACTCAAACTCACTAATGTGTTACTATTCATAAACGTCTCCACAACGTATTCCTACAACCTATTCCTACTTTGTGAATGAAGATGAGGGGCTAGATTACTACTTTTTTTGTGTTGTTGCTAATCGTGGATTCCACAAGCTTCCAGTGGTTGATACCCAAAGCCCTTAATCATTAATACTAACCCCATTTTGGGATTGAGAAACGTTTTTCAGAATCGCAGAATGGGTTTTGCGAGTCATACCAAATTGCAGCCTGGAATGTGTGAGAAAGGGGCAGTCCTTCCAAATTGCAAGTTGGTGTTGTATGTATCAGGGCTCTGATATAGTAAGATTTGATAGATTACAAAGCAGCAAGACAACTTGCTGCGCTGTGTCTAATGGAGAGAGCAGGAATGCGCCATAATTCCTAACCTATGGCATACTCCTGTTCTCTCCGTGCTGGTGCACTTCTGGCTGCCAAGCGCTGAGGAAGGCACCCTTGAGCCTAGATGCAAGGGTGCCTGTGTTACAGGCAGTGGTGTTTTTGTGCAGAAAGGAACACCCTCTTGCACAAAACAATACTCAGATGCATTTCCTCTTTCTATGTGTGCTGCAGGATTCAGAAAGAGAAAGTAACTGGAAGAAATAAAAATATTTCTCCTTGTGACTCTTCACCTGGGAATGCATAGCATTTTGATGCAATTCTAGTTTTGCTAGTCCTAGTAAACCTGGGAATTCACCAAAAGCCATGGGTGGATGCATGGGAACTCCCACTCTCCTCCCATGGAAAGCCTCCCTGCTGCAAGGCAACGCAAGGCAGAAGCTTGCACTGCCTTGCGTTACTCTAGTAAAAGAGAGAGGGACCCCACTACCAAAGGGATGGGGTGCCAAATAGACTGTCAGGTCAAACAAGAAATCCCTTTGGGACACCTTTTTGTAGTGACACAACGTTCAACAAACAGTAAATACAAAGACAAATAAAATGACACAATACTGTACGCAGAACACGAACGAAATTATGAAAAATCCTGAACAATTTATTACACGGTGCAATATTAAAACATAATATTTCAACAATAAAAATAACGGGGAAGAGTATTAAAAAAGGAAACATAGAATCCTATTAGTAAAAAAAGGAGTTGAAAACAGAAAATTAAATTCCGCGAAGACGTCAGAATTATTTTCTAGAACCTATATTATACAATCCTCCTTTTGTCGAACACTGTCAAGCAATTGTTCAGGATTTTTCATAATTTCGTTCGTGTTCTGCGTACAGTATTGTGTAATTTTATTTGTCTTTGCATTTACTGTTTGTTGAACGTTGTGTCACTACAAAAAGGTGTCCCAAAGGGATTTCTTGTTTGACCTAACTGCCTTGCGTTACTCCAGAGTTTCTATGCAACTCAGAGCTACAGATGGTTGCGCTGAGTGGCGTTTTAGAACTGACTTACGGGCTTGGGTTGCCAACAGTGATGCAAGCCCCTGATAAATATGGGCTCAAGTTTGCAATCTCAATTCCAGTTCCAAACCACTGGTCAGTTACTGACTGCAAATTTAGGGGTAGTAACTGATACTCAAAGGGCGGCAGCTTTTAGTGAGGTAGACAGTTATCCTATGGATCATGTCCTACTATCACAGAAGTTTTCAAAGATGGAAAGCTTGAAAAAAAAACCAGCCCCAGTTTCTTTATGGCTGCTTTACCAAATAGCTTTGCCTTTTGTAATGCAAGCATAGAGATGCAACCTGCCTACCTGCCTAACGAATATTAAGTAATGTTGTTCTGTCAGTACAGTGGAGAAGTGTGGCTCAATGGTTAGAGCGGCAGACCCTGATGCAGAGGTCTGGCGGGGACCAGGGTTCAATTCCCCGCATTGGCGGGTCTTGGGCTCAAAATTCCACGGACCTGATAATTCTCGCCTCAGTGCCTATTCCAATCATGGAGTCCCACTCTGCAACTCTGGGCAATAGCTTGCTTAATCTCCACAACGGCCCCCACAACGCTGAGGATGCCTGGCCTCCACCTTGGGGGTGCCCAGGAGTGGACGCCTCACAGGGAAATCAGGATGGGTTCCACAGTGGTATTCGTACAAGCGCCTTGAGACCCTTGCGGGTGAGTAGTGCGCTATACAAGTATCAATTTACAATTAGTACAGTGGGGCCCCACATTCACTCCCAGGCCAATGAATATCGGTAAGAAATGGGAGACTCAGTGGCCCCCTCATCACATTCTGCAGGTAGGGCACCTTATTTTACATCACGCCACTATCATTGAATATTTGTATGCAATTATTTACAATTGTTTCCTTTTATGAAGCCAAATTCTTGTATGATGTCGATTTTAAACTGACAATCCAGCTACATAACTGCAAATCTGTTCCTAACAGAAAACGTGGCCCTTTCTGTTCCCTTTTCGACAGGACCTCGTGGGAGACAATTTTCAGTAAAAGCACAGAAATGGCAAGCCCTCTGCAGCTCCAGTGCTGCCAGCGACTGGTGAAGCTTTGCAAAGACTGCCTCCTGCTGGTTTATAAATATGCAATGGATGCCAGGGGATCGGTGACTGGAGTAAACCCTGATTGGGATGACACAAGGTAGACACCTCTCTAATCTCTGAGATTTGTTCGTAAACAAGTATTTTAATGGTGCCCTGTAGAAACTGCAGGGCTTCAAAGACACTGTTCAATGTGGATTCGCTTCAGGCTGCGTTGATGCACTGCAGCTGCACCCCATTCTGCTAGAAATTACAAATGTAATAATATTTTTATCAGCTATCATCCTTAAGTCCCTCTCGTCATGACTTTGGCTTTCCCTTTATTATGTGGCTTACCTTTTCACAGGATTTCCCCAGTACCTTTCTTTCAGCTCAGCACGACATGTTCATGTAACGGTGCACAAAGGGTTCAGTGGCCCTAATGGTCCCAATGCCCTAATGCAAAATAGGAAAATGAGCCGCCCCTTCCCCTGTTTCAGTACTAAGGAGCAAGTATATTCGGGGTGCAATAGGCTCATCCGTGGGCACCAGTGCCACTGCACCTGCTGCACTAATTGTTGCTGTGTCCGTGTTTGTGCATGAAGGAGTTGTACTCAGCACACTACGTTAATCCCACAGTGAACATGTTGCAAACGTATTTAAAAAAAAAGTTTTATTGCAGATTTAAATATAAAAAACACAAGAGGACAGTACCATTAAAAGATACCAAAGATGATGTTCAGAAAGACAGAAAAAAAGAGGAAGGGGAGGGCTTCTTTAAATTCATCATACAAACGAGCCCCAGCCCATTCATTGTAGGATTATACAAAACGAGCATACCAAGAGTGCCTACAGTGCATAAGTGAGAGAAGAAAACATCTTCCATACCTATTCTCATCGGTATGCCTGTTGGAAGGCGGTGACCCCAGGGGTCAAGAAGACTCTCCTAACCTCCTGGAACCTCCTCTCCCACAATTACTGCAGAGTCTTATCGAGGGGGGAGTCCCCACCGGGGAGGATTGATCGTACACACTGTCGACACACCACACTTATGAACGGACACTACACCGTGATTCTTTATCAAGAAAGACTTTATCAAGATTAAAAGTAAGGAGCAATACACAGCGATCGAGGGAACGTGAAAGTTTTGTAACGAGGGATCGGGGAAGCGGGACAGTCTTAGGAGGCCAGCTGGCACGCCACGCACCCTGCGCACAGTTCTCAATCCTCGAACTGGGGGGTACGGGGGCTGGCGATGGGACTTGCTGTCCTACTCACTTCGGGTTCAAGATGATCGTGAGGGTAGCGTCGATGGTCCAGCCGGACCAGAGAGTTCGACAAGCCGCGACGAGGTCAGCAGGGCTTGGGCAGGAGTACTCCGTCGTACTCGTAAGTAGATGGAGCCGCGTCAGCGTCAGCAGGGCTCCGATGTTCAGGTCTTGTGCTTCGAGAGGGAGCCGCGACAGCATCAGCAGGGCTCCGATGGTTCCGTTCCATAGGTTCTAGGGTGAGCCGCGACGACGTCAGCAGGGCTCGGTGGGTCAGAGTCTGTTCTCCTCAAAGTCAGCCGCGATCAGATCAGCAGGGCTTTCTTGTCCAAGATACAACTGCCGATTAGGTGGAAGGCCGGCTGTCTTATAGTCGTCGAGCTCTTTGATGTCCGGACCCTCATAGGCAGGAGGCCGGAGGTCCGAGGGCCAGGCGCCTGATCGTCTGGGCGGTTGGTTCTTTGATACTTTGGACCATGCGCCCATGGAATCCCAGACGCCCATCAGGGCCTGGAGCCAGCTCACTAGGAGGCCCAAGGTGCCATTGAAACCAGCCCCCAGGGATAGTTCAGAGGTGTGAGGGAAACCAGTTCCTCGGAAGGGGGCCGGGGGTGTGATGGAAGTCTTGGTTTCGGGTACTTGGCGAGTCGTTCACCCCCCCGGGCGGATCTGGGCGTGCCGGACGCGCAGGCTTGGCTGCAGCCAGGAGAGGCCAGGGCTGCCAAAAGGAAAGAAGGCGGCCGGCCGGCCGGGGTGGCCAAACATGGAGTCTGATGGTCACGTGCACGGGTGCAGGCACGCGGTCTGGGGATCGTCTCAGGTCCAGTGTAGGAGTGTCATGTACAGTTGTGGGTGGACGGGAATCAGTTCCACCCGTAGATCTGGGGCTGCGGAGATCAGCGAGGACCACGCCACGAGGCCGGGTCCAACAATGCCCCATCCCTACCCATGAGCCAGTAGGCCTTAGACCGCCCTTATAGTAAAGTGTGTACACGTGGCTCTTTTTATCATCTGATGTTATTACAGATTACATCCTATAAGTGCGTCATACCAGCTAAACTACACATTCCGGTGTAGAAGAAAATACTGTAAAAAACAAAAAGTAACGTGCCAGCCGTTCAATAAGAGGTAACCCTAATTACTTTCCCGGGTAGTCCTGGATCCCCATCAAAAGCCAATTGACCTCAATCATAACTACGAAAAAAAACTTCGAAAAAAGTGCATCTAAGTAACTCACTTTATTAGCCAACATTATTCCAGACTCTGATGCATCAAACCGAGAAAAGGAAATTCATTGGTAGGCTTAAACGGTCTGGTGATGCCATTCAGCCAAAGGTAGGGTCCTAAGACTGGCTGTGGCCTCATTCTAAAAGAGGCGCCCAAACCAGTTTCCCCTTCATGCTAGCCTTATTGACTGTTCATGAGTACAGAGATATTTCTAGACTATACATTGCTAGTAGGCACTGAAGGAAGGTTTAATCTGACTGCATGGTTGCCCTACTTTTTCCCTGGTGGTTTGATGGTTTTTGACTTAGTTTGGCTGGGATCCTGCTATTCAGGTCCCTAGCCTACCTGCTTTCTCTTTTAAAATAATTCCATGTACTTTAAGTACACTCCAGATTGGATAGTGGGGTACCCCTATCAGTCCCTAGTATATGGTACACTATGTACCCATGACATAGGTACCCCAGAGGCCTACCAGGGACTGCAGCATGTATTATGCCACCCCTGGGCAGCCTTCCAAAATTACACAACAGGTCTGTAGTAAAGCTTAAACTCTGGGATTGCTCAGTCCACTCTTTCTCTAGACAGAGTTAAATATTTAAGAGCCCTACTTCTTTTGACATATGCCCAAATGAATCCTACCATAACATTAATGGCTTTGAACCAGTGGCCCTTGACCTCCAGTGGGATAGCCCAAAAAAGATATACCATCTTAGCTAAAAATACCATCTTCACAACATTACTGTGGATAACTTTAAAGAGATGCAGGTTATCCATCCTGTGTAAATCCCTTCATTCTTGGTCGATGACAGAGGCCTGATTAGTTTCTACTATCTGACCCACCTCTGCCACCATAATGACCCCAGATACATTGCTTTCTCAACTACACGATTATCCCTGAGCTGTGGGTACCTGTTGTGGAATGTTTGGGTTTTATTATGATTTTGCAGATACCAGAGAACCTCCCAAAGGCTTGAGACTCCTTCTGAATTTCTCTAAATGCAGTTCCAGGGTAGAGCATGACTATAGCGATGTCATCTGCATAGGCGAGAACTTTAGCGTTCTAACCATGAAATCACATAATTGCTACAGAGGGGTTAATTTTGAGCCTCCAAATTAGGGTATTGATGTAAAGTGCTAATAGCAGGGACACCTGTCTGATACCCCACTGAATTTGAATGTCCCCTGATTGGCACCCCCATGAGCTGAAGTCTAGCAGTAGTCCTCACTGCATTGATATACCTGGACCCGATTGAAACTGTCCCATGAGTGTCCATTAGTGCATGTCACCATCAAGATCATTAGGATTTGTGTTGGAGGTTTCAGAGGCTTTGGTAAAAGAAAGATTTCTCCCTGGGGAGTCCACCAAATCTTTCAATTTTCCAGTGCCCTCTACCCAGAGACATGGGTCTATTTATGCAGGAGCAATTATTACAGGGCTTAGGAGAGCCATTACACCATCACTGCTCAATTTGCCTGTATTCTTTTTGATCTCTGAAGACATTTCAGGGTTATTAGTGAGCGTAGATACGGTGTTTGGAAAAATAGGCCTACTCTACCCTTTCCCAGAGTTGCTATCCACCTTAGCAGCTTAGCAGTCTGATCTCTTCTATCAGACTAAACAGAATTCATACCTGTAGTTAATGGATTTAGGGAGTACCTCTCCATCAAATACTCCACAGTGACATGCATGGCTGCTGGTGAATCTTCCTGCTGCGGTCCCTCAGATACCCAATCCGAGAACCTCTGCATATTTTCATCCCAATTGGAAAAACGCAACAAAGGGGCGCCTTCCAAAACGATCCAGCCAAGATCCGTCCGAGGTGAGCCCTCACAGGAATCTGTGTCGCCTACTATAGTTTATCTTCCAGCAGCTAAGACCTGCTATGCCTCATAGTGAGTGCCTGAGGGCATAGGGGCAAACAAACTCTGCGATGGACAGTTGTTGAATGGTTAACCTCTGCTTCCCCCATTGCTGGTCCGCTATATTACAGACTTTCCTGAGTGCAGCCACTTGAGGGAAATATCCAAGTCCTTGCTGGCGTTTGCCTCAATTTTTTTGCCCCTGTGCCACTCTGGTCTATTTTCGGGCTGGGCTGCCGCTACATCTGTCCGTTCCCTGACCCGTCTCAAGCCGTTAGGTAGCATACTCCGCCCGTTGAAATGCTGAATGTTGCCCATTGTGCAGTCCCAGACACAAACACGGCAGTAAGAAGCAGGACCTGGACCTCCATCCCCCGGGTGTTATGTTTAGGTGAGTGTTGTTTTAAGAGAGGGCCAAGTCTCCACTGTGGGTAGCATGCATCCCTGTGCACCTAACTGGCTTTCAATGCCCTCTTCTTCCGTCTTGAATAGCAATCAGCTAGAGCTAGGAGGGAGCTGTAAGCAAGGCGTGTTACGCCATCCTGCCTCCGTCCGGCCTTTTATCCTTCCCATGTTTAAAACTTCAGTGTATTACCGATAAAAGAAACAAGCAATGGCAAAGCTAAAAAGTCTTGGCAATGACACCTATAGGCTTTAACAATGTTTTTTATTTATTTAGGTTTAAATACCTGCCTTAAATGTGTGTGCATTTGCGGTGGTCATCTTTTGGAGTGGGTTTTATAACTTTTCTAAATGAATACAAAGATGGCCACTGCAGATGCATGTGCATCCATTTTAGCTGTTTTTGAAGGTATTTGTAAATTTCAATAAATGCTGTTCAATGATGGCTACTATGGAAATGCACACATCTACAGTGGCCATCTTTTAATTCACTATTCTTTATTTAAATAAATCCTGTTCAAGGGTGGCTAAAGTGGATGTGCACGCACCCAGTGCTGCCATTTTTTAATTGGATTTGCTAAAATACTATAAAACCATTTATACACACATAGAGGCGTCCATCCTGTAATGGTGAAAACATTTTTTAAATAGCTGCCTGTCAATAATGTAGTGGACGAAATAGGGCTGAAAAAAACAAGAAGGTTGAGGGGCAAGAGGATGCTGGGTGAGAAAAGATGAGAAAGAGAGGGGGGGGTGCAAGGAAAGAAAGGAGAGACTATAGTTCGTTCCTCCCTTTCACTGCAAACCAACTTCAGATGTCAGCAATGGGAGTATATATTTTCCAATCAGAGCTCTGTGAAACTAAAATGTGCCTGGGTGGGAGTAAAGTCATTGAGCCAGGAACAGGGAAGTGAGAAATACAGTGAACCATCCAGTCATGAGCAATGGGTTAGTACTGAGGACGTTTGCACAAAGCCCACTATATTCAATGTATTGGAAACAATATATGCGTAAGACAGAGATGTAGTTGAAACATAAAAAAGGACAAGCCTAAGTTTTATTATTGATGTGGGTAAAGTAGATATATACACAGGGTCACCTGACATGAAGACAGGACTGCATGCGAGCAGGTTGAGCAAGTTTACAGGCGATCCAGGTGTCAGCTGTGAATTCACACAACAGCTCACACTCATCCTGAGAAAGCTGGAGTCGTCCTGTGGCAGTATCAACACCAATGCTCTTCAGTTCATTACAGCTCATTTCATGGACATGGGTTTCCACCCCATTCTTTCCTTTATGTGTGTTCTGCTCACAACAAGTCAGAGTGAGATGAAGGCCAGTCTCCATAGTGACTCAGGAATTCAACTGTCCCTTGAGGGATAAAGGAGTGATGTCACGAAATCTCAGGCTCTGCCTTAATGACTCCCAATGACCTAAGGAATTCCCTTTTTGGCTCCAATATCCACAATCCTAAGGCCTATTTAGTTATATAAAGCTATAGGAGTACCTCCACCTTGCGATGCTGAAAGAAAAAACATTCAAAACAACATTTGAATTTTTCTCTTTCCAATCTTCACTTATTTATTAATTTGTTTTCTTATATTTATTACATATATTTTTTTACTTATGTATACATTCATTTCTTTTCTTTCTTTATTTATTATAGTGTGAGTGGGTGAGAAATGCCGACCACCAAAGAAGACTGTTCTACCTGCTGACCCCTTATAAGACCCTGTGGCCTCACCCCTCCCACTCCTGACGTTTTGAGGCAATACACATAGGTGGAGCCCATTGTACTCACAGTAACCCTCTTGAAACACACTGCCTATCCAAGGTAGCAGGGGAGTAACAATAAGGTGCTGTCCCCTCTATGTTGCCTTGCAGGTGACATGGCCAGCTGCATAGCAATGCTGCCCCCACCCCTTGGTGGATGTCAGGACAGAGGAAATCTTACAATACCATGCACACAACACACCAAATGACACTGATAACTCTTTTGTGGATGAAATAGTGTCTTACATTCATTGATTACATAGGTTGGGTTAGCTTATGAACTATGCAGGTATCAGCAGTGAGTTCACCAAAGAGCTGACACCCTGTTCTGAGAAAACTGGAGCTGTCTTGTTGGTGGTATCAAGACCAATGCTCTTCAATTCTTTACAACCCATTTACTTAACATGGCTTTCCACCCCTTTCTTTCTTCTGTGATTCATTCTGCTGAAAAGTTCTTTAGGAATAAAGGAGTGCGTTCACCTCATCCCAAGCCCCACAGTAATGACTCCCAGTGACCTGTGGAATTCCGTTTTTTGCTCCGAGATCTACTTTCTGGAGGCATTTGTAGTTGTATGAAGCTTTGGGAATGCCCCGTTACTCCTCATGATACTTTCCTTTCTAGATAAATTCAGACCCTCCTAGGCTTCCTGGATATAGAGCTGGAAACTGTCCAGCCCAACTTCGGAAAAATGCACCCAATCTTATGCAAGAGCTCTCACTCAAATTTCTATTGAGGAAACGGTGTACACTGAAACTCAAACAGATTACTCCGCATATTATCTCTGCATATTGAGGTTAGTTCTTGCAAACAGTTTGATAGCAGCTGTCAACCTAGCCAAACACTCTCCTTACGCAGGATGACGACGTTTATGACCAAAGTGAGTCACAATAACACACCAGAGCTGGTGACATCTCTCTGTAGGATAAAGTAGGTTGCTTTTAAGTATGTCTGGTTTATCCAAAGTCCTCAAAAACTATTGTAAAGCTTCAGTAGTTCAACAAGGGGTATCACTTATTTTCCATCAGATCAGAGGATGTGCTCTAAACCCTCATGTTTTGAAAAACTGGTCTCACTCTAATTTATACCTAGACCAAACAAACGGTCTGCTCATCTCCACAACCTAATCTTGCCCATAGTAACATCGACATCAGTTTCATAAACAGATATAGCAAATACAATACAATTCCAGTACCGCAAGGCTGTACCCAATTGCCTCCAACGTTTGCAGTTTGACAGAAAACTTATAAAATGATAATGTTACTGTGTACTTCCTCCCAATTTGCTGTCACAGAACACGGTAGATGATAATTTCAGGTAGAGATGCTGGAACAATGTTCAGAGTGGGGGTGCTATTATTACCTTCTTATATGCTGCATTCAAGCATAAAAAAATGTGTCGCAAATGTGCCACGCCCATTCAGCAGGACTGGTATGTACCCTGTGGTGCATTTTGGAGCTCTTGTGTGGAAGTGCACTGTCAATTACAGAGTGAAACTTTTCTGCTTAAAAAGGCCAATAGATGTGCATAGACATGCAGCTGTACTAATAAAACGATACAGAGCACAAATAATGAGTGGGAATCTGGTTTCAGCTAATATTTATCATTTTCACATCATCAAGAAAAGTGATTTTTTTCTGATCATATTAAAATCTTTCTTTCTATCACACTTCAGAATTACAAAAATGTGCTTCATTTGTGCTTTCCTGATAGCTGATATATCTTGAAATATGTGTGTAGTTTACTTAATGTTATCTACATTTTGATGTGTGTTAAAGAAATGACATCCTACAGCCTTTACTTTCACACTCCCTGTACCCCAACAAGATTTCCACCCAGGTCCCTTTTACAAGATTTCTTCGCTTTTCAGTCCGAAAAGGAAAACTAAATACCAGTTTCCTTGTTGGAAGAATGTGTAACAATATGTCAGAAGATATACCCTGACATTTGACCTTTGTCTTTGAATGTCCAGCAAATGTGAAAAGAAGAACACACAAGGCAATGGCATCTTTATTGCTCATTCACCTTCTGAACTCCAGCAGGGTTATTTTGAGGGTGCTGCAGCACCCTTGGCACCCCTACTCCCAGTGCCTTTGACTCCAGGCATTCATTACTATTGCTGCTACAACACAAAAACCCAGCAGTACTGCCATCACGTAAACATAAAATTGCAGTATTACTAATATTTCCCGATTCCTAACAGAGGATGCAATGATAGCCCTGCTATGGGATCCAGGTTTGAACAATACAACACTAGTTCCTAAATTCCTTGTAATCCACTGCAACTAACTTGCAGAAAATACTTTGGGAATTCAAACTTGCAGTCAATCCCTTGGTGACACTGTGATTGTTGACAGAAACTAAATACAATTCCAGACGATTCCTGCAACCATATGTTATGGCCATAATCGTTTGTGAAGTTCAATACGAACATGTAAGAGGATCCTATACCCTCTTTTGTATATCTCTGCAACAAACCCACCATACCATAATCCTTGAATTCATTGTCCCGATGTGTACATTCGGTTTAATTTGCTACACTACTCTAGGTACGTTACTGAACCCCCTAATAGTGAATGGGAATTAAATATCATCCAGCAAAATGCGCATAATCTGATCCCCACCAGAGGATGGAATGGCAACTCATCTTTAAGGCTTAGGTTTAAGAATTCCATGTATAACAGGTTAAATCTGAACTCTCTTGTAATTTGCACACCCGCAGCTTTGAGGAGTCTGGGATTGTCCAATAGATGCTCGCAAATTGTGCATGCAATTTCTAGGGTGCAAGAGTGTCGAAAGGACACCCTGTTGCACCCCTGAAATTGATCTGTACAGGCATGTTGCGCACACACATACCCCAAGGGCATGTGTGTGTGTGTAACCTATGACTTTGTTGCGCTCGCAAAAATGGTTGATGCATGTACCTGTTACTCTCTAAAAGTAAAAGTGCTAAAAAAGCACAGTTCTTTCTTTTTGTCGTAATTGTGTGTGAATATTCTTTGAATATTCAAAGTTGGTTTCCATAGTAGAGGTTTAGTAGGTAGTGTACAAAGGCATGTAAAATGCAGTAATGAGTACTGCAAGAGGACTACTTCATATACACCTAAATGCCGTTTTGATCAGGTTCCATCTAATGACTCCCACGAATGCACACTATTCACACACTGAAATATATTAGTGAGTAATATATGAGGAAGTTATTTTAGTGTGTTATATGGGGGTATATAGGACACCCATAAATCAAATTAAAACCTTCACCACCGGTAAACACGGTAGGGGCCAGTGGAGGGAGTACCGTGGGGTGGTTGGGTGGGGTGGGGGAGGTGCAGGGTGGGGGTAGTAAACTCTGGCTCACGGCCAACCGGAATGATGTATGTAAATAAATAAATAAAACAAATTTCATTGTGCGCGCTGAAACGCCCTCCACGGGCCGCTACTGACGTCGGCTTAGCACCTTTAAATGTGTTTGTAGAAACTCTGGATAATTAAAATGTCCACTAACAGGATCCAATTTCTCCTCTGTCCTGGCAAGAGACGACTTCGGGTTGCCAGGCCTGGTAGAAATGTTTTAAAAGTAGATGCATGCTGGTATTGTACCATTTTAAGGGGGGAAGACCCTCTGTTGTTGTTTGTGCAGCATTCCTGTTGAAGGTGTTGATGTCTCTTTGATGTGTCGCCTCTTTAATAATTACTACTGTGGAATGGTTACTCAAGAGGTATACGTTTTGTAGTCATCTCATCTTGCTTTCAGTTTTCTTCAACTTCTTTGCCTTTCTTCTCCTGATTACTCTCCACTATGGTGTACATTATAAGGTAATTTTTCAGCTCTGTATGTATATTTTCTCAAAGGCACCTCCATCAACATGTTTCTGTCTTCTCATTACTATTTGTTAGTTCAGCAGAGGGCAATATGTATGTATGTGTCTTGTAAAGCGCACTGCTGCCCTGAGGCATCGTGGTGCTGTAGACCGCTGGGGAACCCGTCCTGGCTATCCCTGTGAGATGGTCCCTAATGGGTTTCTCCAAGCTGAAACCAGGCATCCCCGGTGAATGTGGGGGGCCATTGAAAAGATGAGGCAAGCTAATGCCCAGAGTTGCCGAGTGTGATCCCTGGTTAGAGTAGGCACCGAGGCGAGAATTATCGAGTCCGCTGACCCTGGTCCACAACCCTGCCGCGTCGGGAATTGAACTCTGGTCCCGGGCCGTTCTCTGCTTCGGGATCTGCCGCCTCTAACCAGTGAGCCACACCACTCCATAATAGGCATGATTTTTCTTCCAATTCTTTGTTCCAGTTTGTTTCCTTCGTAATCTCATTGTCACGTACAATGGAAGCTATAAGCTGACAAAAATAATGTTGATTTGAAATTGAGAGTACCGTTTGGTGATATATTTACTGAACTTGTTCTCACCATTCAATTGTCCAAATTTTCCTCCAAACTTAGTCTACTACACTGTCTTTAAGAAGTGGTATATTTTGCAAGTCCAAAATATTGACTCCATCTCCGATATTGTGTTTGCCCGTTTTAGCTTCCAGCAGGACAGTTAGAATTAGCTGAGACAATTCAAGAGAGTGTTTCCCAAAATTATGAGTCTTTGGTGAGATTGTGGGGTTACATGACTGTCCAGTGCCAAAATCGTAAACTGTGGTGGAAGGTATTTACTACATTTGACCTTTTCCTAATATATATATATATATGAGCGTGGGAATGTTTTCAGAAGCCCCCGGCCAATCAAGTGTTAGTGGGCCCAGATTGTGACTGGTTACTACTGGTGTCTTGCGCTGAACCAGTCATCTGTACACAAAACTGAGCAACAAGTACGTTCTTTTACCACCTGCTTCTTAGTGAAGTGTGTGTGAGAAGTTCAAGGCTTGCTAAAGTAAGTGGTGTGGAGTTAGAGACATTCCCCCAGATGCATCAACAAACCAATTTGCGATTCCTTAATAGCGAAAAATACCGAGTCGCTATTAAGGAATTGCAAAATGGAAGGCATCAAGGAATCACAAAAAAAAGCGGTTTCTTAGAATTCCTTAATTGCGACTCGCAAATTGCGAGTCGTAATTAAGGAATACCTCCCCGTTCATTCCTATTGGCCTAGAGGCCCCTAGGAATGAATGGGAAGACAATCTCAATTTGCGAATCGCAATTAGAGATTCGCAAATTGAGATTGCGATTTCAAGGGTGCACCCCGGAAATTGATATGTGCACATATGTTGCGCACCATGGAACTTTGAAAAATGTGCTTTAGTGCATTTTTCAAAGTTTTTGCAAATTACCACAAAGTTGTACTTCATGGTAATTTGCGTGCCCTACTAGCGAAATCGCTATTTTCAACACTTTCATGCATTGCATTTAAGGAATCCCAAATTGAGATTCCTTAAATGCAAATAATCACAATTTAGCGATTTATAAAATTGCGATTTTTGCATTTGGGATGATGCATCCCAAATGCAAAAATACCGCTCGCAAAGGGCCAGATTCTCAGAATCTGGCCTTTTACGAGCGGATTTTTGTTTGATGAATCTGGCCCTTAGAACTGAACAAACAGCGAATAACAGTTTGGTTTATTGAAATACTTTATTGGTATTCTACATAGAATTAGACTTACTTTACGCAACAGACAAAGGCAACTCTTTTTTTTTATTAGCCTGGTACTAATGGGAATAGAACACAAGGGGATTACAGGCACAATCTATGAATGTCAAATGTCTTGATGTATATCTCTGCAAGGGGGATTTTTAGTGATGTTACAGAGGAGAACCGATCTTGCCATTTCAGCGGCGTTCGATACCGTCAGCCATGCGTTGTTTCTGGAAAGACTGAGTGATTTTGGCATCAAAGGCCTGGCCTTCAGTTGGTTGCAGTCATTCCTGTCAGGAAAGACCCAAAGAATACAACTTGGAGAAGAAACCTCCGCAGTGGGAAAGCTAGAATGTGGGGTGCCCCAGGGCTTGGCCCTATCCCCACTGCTATTTAATTTATACCTGCAGCCTCTGATTGCCTCCCTGGCGCGCATGGGCTGCACAGTATACAACTATGCGGACGACACGCAGCTGCTGCTGAGTGTCGACAACACAAGTGCCGCTCAACTCCACACTCAGAATATCTTGAGATACACGGTCCAATGGATGACAGGAAACCTTCTAAAAATCAACCCAGATAAGACTGAGGTTCTGGTGATTCCATCCGCCACCTCACCATGGTGTGATCTCTACTGGCCCGCAGAGCTAGGTCCGGCCCCAAAACCCAGCCTGAACGTGAAGAGCCTGGGGATCAAATTAGACTGCGACCTCTCTATGGTCAACCAAATCTCTTCAGTGGTGGGCAGCAGCACTAATATTATCCGACAGCTACGGAAATTAGTACCCGTCATCTCCCAATCTATGCTACGTTCCATTGTCGCAGCCACCGTGATCTCAAGAATTGACTACGGAAATGCCCTCTACCTTGGCCTACCAAAAATCTTGACAAATAGGCTACAGGTGGTGATGAACGATGCTGCTCATCTCATTTTTAGATTGCCAAGACGAACCAAAGCATCCCCCCTGCTACAGAGTCTCCATTGGCTCCCCATCAAGGAGCGAGTGGAATTTAAAAGTTTGTGTATAGCCCACAAAGCCATTTATGGCATGGCGCCCGCATACATTAAAGACCGTGTGGCAGTGTACAGCCCAAAGAGAGTTCTCAGATCTTCAGACTCTCAATTACTGGTCTGCCCTCGGTACAAACTTGTTACCAAGGGCGGAAGAGCCTTTTCGGTGTTGGTTCCTCAGCTATGGAACACACTACCTGAGCCATTGCGCAGGGAAGAGAACCTCCTACGCTTTAGAAAGGGATTGAAAACGCTGCTGTTTAGGAGGTCATTGAGTGCCATCTAGGCTAGTGGATGCTTCTCTGTGTTGCTAAAGTTGTTGTTTGTACCATCGATTCCCGAGCGCTTAGAGGCCTGCAGGTGATTGAGCGTGCTATAAATCAAAAATAACAATAACAATAACAATAACAATAACAATAACATTTAGCCTAAGCACAGTCGCTGGTTACTCACTTCCGTCTACTGTCTGCTCACTTGGGGATCAAGTTCACAGTACCTGCTTTACTGGTACTGTTCTGAAGTCTCTTCAACAGGTGCGCTCGTTGTGTTGCTGTCAGCAAGAGTGTACCTGGTATTGGTGATGTGATGCAAAGGTCCCAAAATGCGATGTGAAGATATCAAATATTTACCATGAAAAATTACCCTATTGGTGATGTAGATAGCTGCAGAACCTGGGCTGTGTTTGGCCGCCACAGAGGAAAACTTACCGAACCCAGGAATTGCTGAATATAAGTCACTCAGAAGAGTCTCATTTTTAACTAGGTCCATCTGATGATGACATCATAAGTGCTGCTGAGCTAAAGTTCAAGTCTAATGGCTTGTACTGCCAAATTAATTTTAGATTTTAAACATTTTCCTTCTGTATGATCTAAAAATGATATTTTGGTGACTGATGTATTTTCTATTGTATATGGTTAGGTAGGTTGGATCTTGGCCACATCTAATTGGGCACTTTGACAGTAATTTTGTGGGATATCTTTGGGACCCTTTTTCAGAATGGCCACTACGATAGAAAACACCAGGTGAACACAGTAATTGAATACAGAAAGAAACGTTTATTTCCCAATGGCTGCATTTTGCTTAAAATGTATTAAAACACAAGGGTGCCCTAATATTTCAACCTGGAGTAGTCAATAGTGTTGGGAGGTAACAGTGGTTAATATGAGGCCAAGTGGTCCTAGAGAAAGGAAGTTATTGAGTTAAGAGAGTGTTAACTATTTAGCCTATGGTATGGGGGCATATTATTGAATAAATGCCAAAGGAGAGCAGCAGTAGACAGCTTACAGTTGAACGAAGGGACACAGGTTGGGCATTAACAAAATACATCATTTATTTATAAATATTATATCAAAGACTTTTGAAGTATAGTTCATGTGCTCACAAAAAAGTGACCAAGTGTGTGATATGACGAGTGAAAGTGACATTTTCAAATATATGCATTACATTAACAACATAAGCAAAAACTCTTGGTGATAGTTTTTAACAATAAAGCAGTTTTGCAGCAACCACAAGCCATCAGCCTACCCAGCCAGAAGTCATGCATGAATAAGTCAAACACCAATTGGTGATCAATCCGGCCAACCTGGGGCTGCTCTAGGTTTGAGAGGATTGTGTAGAAGAGTGTGCTGAGCAGAGAGAACTAAGATCTAAATGTCCATGCTGCATGGCTAATAGTCACACCCAGTGCTACATTGTTCCCTCCCTTGACAGCGAAGACCCCACGGTCTGCACACTGCTGCACACTTCATCGCAAGCTTCAATTCCAAAGTCAATGGCAGCTCAGAGTCTCCACAAACTTGCCCAACTCCCCTGGGAAGAATGTCCTACTTTATAAAAGTGAGAGGAGCCAAGAGAACGACACTAGAGAACAGTGAGCAGCAAACAACAAGGACCAGGGGCTTAGCAATTTTCAAGTGGGCAAAGGCGCAAGTTTGCTGAGCCACACCCTCAGTTTTCTTTGACCTCATCGGTTAAAGGTTTTGCCTTAGGACTTGATTTAAGTCAAAACTTTTGAGTAAAGCAGGATTTTATATTTGGGGAAAGTCCTCGGGAGGCACTCATTTTTTGGGGTTGTGCTTACGCTTTGAGTTTTGACACCAAAAGTTGTAAATGGGGCAGGCTTGAAAAATGTAACTGTAGAGTTTGATTTGCTGCAGGAGTAAATATGCTGTCTTGTGCCAGGCTCAAGCTTTACCTTCGGATATAGTCAATTTTACGGAACTGAAATTAATCCATTGTGGGCCGGCACAATACGGTAGCTGACACTAGCTCCGCAATGCCAGTTACTTGATTTAATCAGTGTCACTGTAGCCTCGAACTTTACACCACAAGCTTCAGAGTAGGACAGATCCACAGATGTTGGCTACCACAGTTGTGTTTCTTTTGGTGGTAGCCTTGGCAGCTTGTTTTGGTCCTCCAAAGGTCAAAGAAAATACACTATCCCAATCGACAAGAAGATAGTAAACCTCTCTTGGGCATTTCGACAGTTCACAATCAGCTGGGAGAGTTTCATAGAGTTCAGGAAACAGTTAAGCAATGTCATTAAAGCTCAATTATTCACTCTGGCAATGGCTCTAGCAAAGCCCAGTCAACTTCCAACTGGTCAGCTCGTTTGTCATACAGAAAACCTTATCTTTGCCATTTACAGACCCTGAGGCTACAGGTGACCAGGGTGGCTGATGCTTGAGAGCGGTATGAGTGCAAGTGAACACGGAGAAGCAGCTTCCTCACTCTTGTAGACAGCAAGTAGACATCCTCATCCTCTGGTCTGTCAAGTTCAGTTGTGTTCTAATAAGCTGGGTGGTTAGTAGTCTTTCTTATAGGGAACTCTAGCCAGTAATATATTACATCTCTGGTACAATTGTAGGAAATATCTATGACTACATCTGCCTGGAGGTACTCCAAATGGTAGAATTCCAGGGTCAGGGTGTGGAGAACAGTAATCCAGTCCAGGGGCTATCCTAGTTACATGAGGGTACTCAGCATGAAAATCAATCCCGGTTGGTTCTGAAGCCAAACCCCCTTCTGCTGGTATCAAAGACATGTTGGCTGGCAGTGGTACATATTCATATCCCCCTATCCGTATTTAACTGTTTAGAACAAATGTACTCAGTGAGATTCAAGTCAATCCTTTGTCAGAGCTTTTCTTGTTAATGCCTTTTCCATCATTAGTATCCAATAATTGCTCCACCTAGCCTTCTTGCCATTAGGCCCAGTCTATTGTCTTCTCATACCAAGGATTTTTCACACCGCATCAAAGGGCCAATTACTTCTGACATTGGAGGGAAGGGAGCCCAAAAAAAATGAATGAGTTAATGCCTTGGTTCTTAGGCAGAGACAAACTTGCTTTTATAAAACTACTTTAGCTGTATGCTTAATATATAAATTCATCACTGAGTTAGATATGTAATAAATGACATGACATTGTGTGATGATATATGTAGCTATTTGCTGATTTTAATTATGAAAAAACAACGTTTATTCAAGAGCATACTTTTGCCATCGGAAAATGATAAGCATTTCCTTTGTTGTGGGAAACTTTTATGCTACTGCCTCTATTTCTACACTACCTAAAGATTAGACCTGCCAGTTGAGTGTATTGTGTCTGCAACCAAATTTATGGCAGCAAAGCATATGCATTGGGGAATGTTTATCAGTTTTCCAATTTCCCCAAAAAATTACGCTGGTAAATACAATGCCATAAAGCAGATAAAAACCATGTGAAAGGGTAAATTTCCTAAAGCAGGCAAGAGAAGCTTCACAGCGGAATCAATACAGTCTTACCTTTTCCTCATAAAAAGTTCTTGTTTCTGGGAATGGTCTGACAACTCATTACTGTAGCAGGAGCAGATATGTGTCTCATGACTTAAGATAATTCAGCAGCAAAAACAAGAGAGTTGAATTTTCCTCTGGATGAACTCTGCAGGGAGATGTGGAACCTGTAGCTTCACATGACGGAAGAACAAGCTGTCGACCTGCATTCAAAAACAATACACTTCTGAGAATGATGTTCTTCTTTGAAAGCAGAAGCCACAGATGAGGAATGATGCAAAATTCCTGACTATCTTTTTGCAGCTGGTAAAAGAAAGCAGCGGCGTTGAAAGCCTAAAATACCAAGATAGAGAAAGAATTTGTGTCTGGTCTAGTTATTTGGGCAAACAGGAGGAGTCACTTTCTTCAGAATTATGTGGTATTGCATCTGACTGGTGACACACTTGGCAGGGACGGTGGGGGCAAATGGGCATCAGGCTCTGCCATCTTACTTTATGTGGATGGTAATAGCAATTATGAATCCCCCTAACCTGTATGGCAGTATTCAGAACTATACTACCAGTGGCTGGCTGTGACTTTATGATACAGCCAGGCACTCTTTTTACGTATGTGTTCTACCACGACTGTGCCAAAAATAATTTATTTGCTTTACGTCTGAGGATTTTTTCAAACAAAAAGAGGGTGGGAGCACACTGCCGCACATCCTGACACTCAGATCGCCGCAATAAATCATGGTAAATGTAGTGCACGATAACACTTGCTTCAGTAACAGTCTTTAGTTTTTCACCCTTGTTGTTAACCCAGTGCTATGTATCTCCCTAGATATTTGAGGTTCATCGAATCAGAAGCCTTCAGAAGGCAGCTCAAAGATGTCTTTTTGGTACTTCTGCTGCACAGTGTTACTCGTTCATCCTCTGAATCACACTCCTCTCGGGTCAATCCGGATTATGTAGCCACGCTCATGGTCATTTAGCGCCAGGATGCTCCTTTGGGAGTGGCAGTGCGCTCTTTAAATACGCCATTCATTTATTCATGCATCTCTAGACATGTGTTTCGGTATAGTTGTTCTTCTTCCATAGAGAGCAACAGCTTGTTTTGTGGGTGCTGGAAATGCTGCCCAAAGTCTTCACAGGTCTCTGTACTACTCAATGTGCCAGGTGCATCAGCCAGAGCTTGTCAGCTTATTAAATCAAGGGAGCCTTTTCAAGCAAAACGAGGGTGGCGGCACACAGCCTCACATCCCAGAACTCAGTTCTACCAATACACCATTGTAAATGGAGTGCATGATAACACTTCAGAAGCAGTCTTTACTTTTTCACCGTTCTTGGTGAAGCCTGTGCTGTGTATCTCTACAGACGTGTTTGAGGATATTTGTCCTTCTTCAGTTGAGAGCAACACATTGTTTTGGGGGTGCTGTAAATGCTGCCCAAAGTCTTCTCAGTTGTCTGTACCACTCACTGAGCGTAGGTGCATCAGCCAGAGCTTGTCAGCTTGTCAGCTCATTAACTTAAGGGAGCATTTTTAAACAAAAAGAGGGTGGGAGCACACTGCCTTACATCCCAGCACTCAGATTGCCCCAATGCATCATGGTAAATGCAGCGCATGATAACACTTACTTCATTAACAGTCTTTACTTTTCACTCTTGTTGGTGCAGCCAGTGCTCGGTGTCTGTAGACATGTTTTTCAAAATAGCTGTACTTCTTCAGTAGAGAGGAACACCTCATTTTGGGAGTGCTGGAAATACTGTCAAAAGTCTTCTTTGGTCTCTGTGCCACTCGCTGGGCACAAAGGCATCCTCCAGAACTCATCATTAGCTCAAGGGAAGATTTTCAATGAAAAAGAGGGTGGGAGCACACTGCCACTCACTGGGCACAAGTGTGTCCTCCAGAACTTGTCATTAGCTCAAGGGAACGTTTTCAAAGAAAAAGACTGTGGGAGCACACTACCTTACATCCCAGGACTTGGTGCTGGGATGAGAGGCTGCGTGCTCCCAACCTCTTTTTGTTTGAAATGGCTGGTTGATCACTGATCTCACACCACCCTGCGATGTTATAAAAAGGGGTGGAGTTGGAGAAGCAGGAGTCTGTGAGCATGGGATCCTATGTCATAGACGCATGGGACTTGAAACCCAACTCGTGTGATGTCAGGTCATTCAGCCTGGCACTCTAACCTCAGACAGCCACAACCTCATCTACATATTTCCAGAAGGATTCTCCATGAGCATGACTGTCTTCAACCCATACATGAACCCTCTACCTGCAACTTCCACTCTCCCAACATCATTGTCCTCTCCTACGCTGACTGCACACAATTCATTCTGCCCCTCACGTACAAGACGGCCAGTATCTGGATTGATGTTCAATGCCTGTATATTGAAATCGGCCATTGAATGAAGGCCAATTGTCTGAAACTGAACACCAACAAGACTGAAATCATGAACTTTGGGATAAGCACTTCACTATGGGACTGCATCTGGTGGCTAACAGCGCTAGGACCGACACCCACCCCACCAACATCGACCAGAACCTCATGATCATCATTGACAGCAAACTCGACATGACCACCCAAGTCAACGCTAGAGCTAAGGATGATTTTCAAATGGCTCCCAATTAGCACCTGTAAAACTGTTGTGCACACCATGGTCACAAACAAGCTGGACTCTAGAAACACCTTCCATGCCAGGATAATGAAAAACTCCCCAAAAGGCTGCAGACCACTCAGAACTTGGTGGACAGAATCACTGTAAACTTCACACATGGCAGTCAGTCACACCACACCTTAAGTAGCTCCACTGGCTCCCCATACAAATATTAGCACAATTCAAACTCCTCACCTACACTTTCAAGGCACCTCATAACACTGGCCTGGCATTCTTCACATCTTCTTTCACAAACCTTTCAGGCAAATCTGCTCATTAGGAATCCTACTTGCATACATCCCACTCCCTCGAATAACCAAATCCAGCTGTTGAGCCTTCTTCTAGAGCACTCCTAAAAGTGTGAAATGATGTGCCACTACACATAACAGCCTCCTCACTTCTTGACTCCTGTAAGACGCCAAAGAGCTGGCTTTTCGAGTAGTTCCACTAGGCCTGGCTAGATTCACTCAGTGCCCGGATTCTCTCCTGGGTGATAGCGCAGTCTACAATTCAGCATAACATACCATGTGCTGTGGAGGACTGGATCGGTGTTAACTTGCCTTTGCTTTTTGCAACCTGGAGACTTGAAGCACAAGACTGCCCTTTCTTTGTCTGCTCAAAGAAAGAGGTAAGCCCCCTGCCTGCATTTCACATTTAGGGCTCCCAATGTTGAGATCGACAAATATGATAGCAATGTATACCCTGATGCATGCATGCATGCAAAGCAGCGGCAGTATCAATAAATGCATTATTGATGTACGATGTAAGCTATGTTCGAACAATGATGTCAGTACCAGTAAATGCAATACTGCTGTACACTGTACAGTGATGTCAATACTCGTAAATCTAATGTCGATGTAAAGGTAACTTATGCATGCATAATGACATCAATATCAATGAATGCAATGTTGATGTACAATGTAACATCTGTACGCATAATAATGAGAATATCAATAAATATGACATCAATGACCGCCATGTTACACGTTCACGCACTTTCAAAGAATGTTGAAGTGTTTTTTTGTATCCACAAAAAGTATATATGTGCGGCCAAAACTTCTGTACTCCTACACTGTTTTCAGACCCGCCTCTTTCGATACTGTACCTGCCGCTGCATTTAACCGGTTCCATGAGGTGCACATTTCCCCGCTGTGCAGGCGAATTCTATGCCTGCGCAAATCGGACCCCCACGCCCACCATGACATCGGACGGCCACGGCCCCGGCCGTCCGACGCATGGAAGAGGTTAATTGAACCAACATGTTCCTGTTTTGCCAGATGCCTCTTGTATTTTCATTTATTTAAGGTAAATTCATATTCGAGCAACACCACCACAGTTCTTAAATTGTCTTTCTATTCTTTTTTCCATTTGTACCATACCCTTTGTCCATGTGTCACTGACCCTGGAAACATCATGGGGATAATATATTTGTAATAATATTAGATGCAAATATAATGGTGACACTATGATGATATTTGTAAACAAGAAAGACTGAGTTTGAAGTGGGCAGGGGAATAAGCTATCAAGCTCATTTATTTTTAAGAAATCATTTTCCATACTTTTTTAATAAAAACTGAAAACAATTGTTCCTAAATGGTTGAGTTGAATTTGAAAGGGAAAAAGATGGGGTGTCTTCTGTACTGTGAATTTAGAGAAGGGGCAGAGAACTGAAGAAGAAAGAAGCCTTCTCTCCTGGGCTACTACTATCAAAAAGAAATGCAAATGTGTGTATTTGGTTAATTAGCAAATGTAAAGGGTGCATGGGAGCCAGTAAGGGTTTTAAGTGATAACATTTGGGAAGTGTCCTTTTAATGGAACCCTATACAAAAGGTTTCCTCAAGGTACTACTGCATATTTGTTAAAACATACCTTTTAGAAGGTATTACATTTCAAAGGAGGGCTTTGCGGGTTTGGGATGTGGTGCGGGCAGTGAGAGCATTCTGGTTGATGCCAGGCTGTGACTGAGGAAAGCATTCATTGCTCTCCCTTTGGTGATACAGGGGTTTGGGAGGGGGTAAGGCTGCGCCTGCGGCCCATGACCCCTGCTCTGCAGCTTTACTGGTTGAGGATCTGGGTTTATAGAACTTGACTAGCCATTTTGTCACTCTTGGATTTGCTGGGTGGGCATCTGGCTTGGAGTCTGCTGGATGGGCTGTCTTGACCATGAGTTAGCCATTTTAGCATTCTTCGTCATGGGAATCTACATTGCACGGCTGGGTTTGATGGCTAGCTTGAACATTTTTGCCAGGGATGATTTTGCTTTCCATTCCAGCCTGCAGATCCGGTATTTTTAAAACCAATACTCCCAGGAGACATTTTAATGCATGGGAAAAGTGGGCTCTGGCCCAAGGCCCCAGCCTTTCAGGGGGGCCCCCTGACAGAGTCAGCTCCGTTCTTCAGAGTTTTGCCCTAAAAACCTTGAAAATTTCTTAAACAGATTGTTTTAAATTCTGTTTTCCTTTAATATGTACCTGATGCAGAGAAATGTTGTGTTTATGTTTCATGCAATATACATAAAAAAAAGTTTCTTTTAGATCAAACAAGGCCTAACATAAGAAATGGGAGGGCGTTACAGAGATTGTGTGCAGTGATATTGGTGAGCTGCTGCAGTGTTACAATATTGAAAACACACATAACTATCCCTTAATATTAGATGTAAACACATTTGGGCCTTATTTATGAGAAGTAATACATTGCTGTGTGAAAACAGGGATGCTTCACTTCTTAGTGCGTCCTCCTTGCGACATGATGGATGCGTCATATTTACTGTATGACACATCATGTTGCAAGAAGTTACAGATACGTCAGTATTTCTCACGTTTCTGTAGACGCAAAACTGATGCAGTGCTGGGGTGTGTTTGAAAATAGACGCAACTACAGCAATGTGTCTTTTCACATGGGACAATCCCCATATGAAAGGGCCTGCATCAATCTTACGCCTGCTGTGAGGCAGGTGTAAGATATTGACGCAATGGTGTCCTAGAAGTGGCGCACCGAGTTCTCATTGATTTCAATGCACCAATTCTACGAGGCTTTTTGTGAGGGAACACCCACCCTGCATACAATATACCTGGTGCAGTTGTAATGCGGCGCAGGGGTTTACAAAGTGACGCATCTGCCTAGGTGGCATAAAAGTGAAGCAAGGCCTCATAAATAAGGCCCTTAGAATTTGGACGAGTGTTCCTTTGCACTGTCAGGGACCTAATTAAATTAAATGAAATAGTGTATTAAATAAAGCGTGCAGCTACTCAAACTAGAGTGTCCTGGCACATGACAGCGGGAGGAAAACGTGCATAAAAGACCCATCAGTTAATGAAAAGTCAGGTTTTTAAGTTCTTCCTGAAAGAGAGTTGGTCTGTGGTTAGTCTCAGAGACTCAGGGAGTCTATTCCACAATCTTGCACCTAGAAAGCCGAGGGATCTGCCTCCAGTGCGGGCAGGGCATATTTTAGGCACAATGGCCAGGTAGGCATTGGAAGATCTTAGGGTCCTAGATGTTGTGTAGCGATTAACATGCTTATTTAGGTAGCTGGCTTCTAAGCTATGGAAAGCTTTAAAGAAGATGGTCATTGCTTCAAAGTTGATCTGTTCTTTTATGCTGATCCAGTGTAGAGACTTAAGAATAGGGGGTCACACAAGATCTGGGTTTAGGTCTCAGGATGGCTCTGGCTGCTGCGTTTTGTACCACTTGTACGCACTGGATACAGTATTTGAGAAGACCGAGGTACAAGTTGTTGACATAGTCAATCTATGATGTCACCAGAGCCTGCACCACGATCTTTCTGCTCCTTAGCGGTAACAGTGGCAGGATTTTTTTTAGCATCCGGAGTATGTCAAAGCAAGCGCCAGTTAGATTTTTGGATTTGAAAATGCATGGCGAGTGTCTTGTCTATGACAATTCCTAAGTTTTTTACTTTCTCCTTTTCCGCAGGTGGGGGCAGCAGATCTTTTGGCCTCCAGGTGCTCTAGTCAGGCATTTCTGGATTACCAAAGAAAACAACTTCAGTTTTGTCAGGATTTCACTTCAGATGATTGATCTTAAGCCTGTTAAAAACATTTGTGAGGCAAGACCTAATTGCCCCATCAAAGTTGGTTCCTTTTTCACATGTAAAAATCAGCTCAGTGTCATCAGCATAGGAAACAATTTTGGCGCCTTCTTCTTCTACCAGAAATGCGAGGGGGATAGATATATATTAAAAAGGGTAGGACTGAGAATGGAACCTGATGCACACCTACATTCATGGGCGGAACCGGGGATGAGAAAGGGGGGAACCAAATGACCTGAGATATATTTGCCAAGAAGGATGACATCCATGTTAAGGTGGTACCCCCAGGCTGATGATAGCAAGACTCTCCAGGATCCTCTCATGTGAGACCGTATTGAAGGCTGCCAACAGATCGAGCAGTATCAGAATTGCCTTGCCTCCCTGGTCCAGCTTACCCTTGAGAAATTCAGTCACTTTCAGCAGGCGTACTCCGTACTGTAGTTAGCCCTAAAACTGGATTGGGACTCCTGAAGGAGCTGCCCATCTTCAATGTGTTTTGGGAGGGCCTTGTTTACATGCTTCTCTATTACTTGGGAGAGGGACGGAAAAAGGGAGACTGGCCTGTAGTTGGCAGGGTCCGTCAGTTTGGCGTTAGCCTTTTTTATCAGTGGAAGAATCTTAGCATTCTTCCATAATTTTGGCATGTTGCCTGAGGAGAGGGAAGCATTAAAGAGCTGGTTTACCATTGGGTTTATGGTGGGAGGTAATAGGTTCAGGATATTTGCTGGACATGGGTCGGTAGGAGAGCCATAACTAATGCTTTGGAGAAGGGTCAGTGACTCTTCAAGCTGAAACACAGGGGAAGCTTGTAAAGATGGAGGATCCAAGAGGTGAAATTTGCTATTAGAACGAAGATAGAGGTCATTTCATCCTCTGAGATGTTAGTGAAGGCTTGTTGGATCACAGAGATCTTTTGTGGAAGAATTGAGCTATATGCTTAAACCATTCTTCCATGCATGGTCCTTCCTTTGTGCCCGCTTTCGGGGCAGTAAAGGATGTAACCATGCTAAAGATTCCCTTGCTCTTATTTTGGGCATTTTCTATCTTGGTTTGAAAGAGGTTTTTCTTGGCTGCCTTCACGAGAATGTAATGAGCTTTTAAGGTGTCTTTATACACCTTCCTATTCTCAGGTAGATGGGATTTACGCCATTTCTGTTCCATTTTTCTACAATTTCTTTTGCTATATCTGAAGGAATTGTTAAACCATGGAGCTGGTGGGGCCGACCACTTTGAGCAGCGGGAAACAACAGGTACCGCTGCACCAATGTTGGTTCAGAGCCATGAATCTATTGAGAGGGCGTCCAAGTCCTGGGCAGCAAGGCATCTCCGGTGAGGAACGACCGAGGGCGTCTGCTAACATCGGGATGGATATTTTATGGAACGTCCTGTAATTAGGAGCCCTCTACCCTGCGTTAGCCCGAGGGGCTGTGGCAGAGTTGGGAATGATGAATTTTAATAGGAGGTGGTCAGACCAGGTAACAGAGAGAGGTAGGATTACTGATATGTCAAAGTTGTGAAAGATTTGGTCTACGGTATGGCCCTTCACATGGGTGGCTGAAGAAATAGAAGGAAACATGTTGCAGACCTGTATCGTCTCCAACAAAGAAAATATTTGAGGGTCTTTTTCATTGTCCATATGTATATTGAAATCTCCCAGAATAAGGCAGTTGTTGTATTTTAAGGCCAGGGAGGTGGAGGCTGTATTAAGCTTAGTAATAAAAGTTCCAATTGCACCGAGAGCTCTGTAAATCAGAAAACCAGCTATGCTATGATGGGGGATAAGGTACAGTGGAAGCCTAAGGACTCTGCACCCTCGATGTTTTCCATCAGGATGGGAGAGCAGCCTAGTTTTGTATTGTAAATTATGGCATCACTAACCCCTTCCCACTCGGTTGGTCCCTCCTAAGGATTTTATAACCCGTAGGGATGGCTAAGGTGATAGTAGGGTTGGAGGCTTCAGACTAAGGGTGAGCGGGAAATCCGTTACGCCCGCGGATTTTGCGGATTTTTGGGAAATCCGCAATCCGCGAATTTTACGGATTTCCCGCAAAATCCACAAAAAAAAAATCCGCGGACGTAACGGGTTCAAAAGTTGAACGCCCACTCATGGAACTATTTTACAATGGCGCCAGCAAGCTGCCAGCGCCGTTGTAAAATAGTTACAAAGTTAGCTTGCACAGGAACCACTAGATAAAACGAAGCAGGTGCTGCTTTATTTTATCTAAGTGCTTCCTGTGCAAGCTAACTTTGTAACTATTTTACAACGGCGCTGGCAGCTTGCTGGCGCCATTGTAAAATAGTTACAGCTCACAGCTCACTGAAGGGACCCCTGCGCCCTTCGGGGCGATTGCATAGTAACACACACATGGTCGCTCGAACTAGTTGATGTTCAAATTCAGTGACTCATTCATTAGCCCAAAAACAATCGGGAACGTCGTCGAGGCTGGACAGGTGTGCCTTCTTCCCAAATCTACCGTGGAAAATCAGCTGTGATGCTGGATAGGCTTTGCATCCTTGACTTTCACGAGCGCAATACCCGTGCTGTTCCTGTGACCAGGAGCTTCTTTCTCTTCATCTGCTGAACTGATCTTTCTCTGACCTTTTATACACACAAGAGGCACATACCCTACTGGGCACATTGTGTTCGCACGGGTTTCTGCAAGGTCGCAAGCGTTTTGTACAATTTCGCAATTTGCGAAATTGTACAAAACCCTCTCGAACTTGCAGAAACCCGTGCGAACATTAAAAAAAAAAAATCCGCGAGGATTCGCGGATTTTGCGGATTTTTGCAATCCGCAAATTCACAAATCCGCAAATTTGCGGATTGCCAATCCGCAAAATCCGCCCATGCCTACTTCAGACAGCCTGGTCTCAGTGAGAAATAAAAGATCAGGCTGTTCATTGAAAAGTAGGTCATCAATGTGTGGTTCATGCCTTTGCATAGAGCGACAATTTAAAAGGGTGGCCTGTAAGTCCTCTGTTTTCCTATTGTTTTCACACTTATTATTGCATGGGAGGATCTTGAGTGTGAGTTTCCTGGGCTGGAGGAGTGGCCAGTTGCACTTATTGCATCGAAAGTCTATTTCCAAGCACGGATCAGCCACTGTACACTGACATAATGGTAGCCGCCTAAGGCTAAGCAGTTTTTCCCTATTGTAAAACAGCGGAAGAAACTCACTGTAGGGGAGCTGGGCAGCATGGCCGGTGCAGGACGCCTCTGGGATGCTGACAAGCGCAGACAGGCTTGCATCTCACACGCCCGGTGGGCGCGTCCGTTTGCATCGGGAATATAAAGGCTAATGCCTATGATGCACAGCTAACACAGCTGAGGAAGCGAAAACTGCATGGGCAGAAGTGAGGAGCCCGTCAGTAGCCCCAACCCTCTGCACAATTGGCATATCAGCCGTGGCGGAACAGGACTGTAGGAAAGCGAGATGCGAATTGGAGAGGCTAAGGAGGTGTAGGCAAGCAGAATCAAGTAAAGTGCAATTGCGCATAGCTAGGTGACATTGTTAAAAAGCACTGAGTAATTCAGCCACACATATACAATTTAAAAGGATTAAAAACCAAGTAGCAGGGCAGGAAACACTAAATCCTACCACTGTCAGCTGTGCGTGTCCTTTTGCATCGGGAATATATAGGCGCGTGCCTAAGATGCAAACTGGATCCCTAACGCAGCTAAGGAAGCGGGAACTGCATAGGCGGAAGTGAGGAGCCCGACAGTAGCCCCAACCCTCCGCACAATCGGTGTATCAGCCACAGCGGACTAGGACTGGAGGAAAAGCCAGATGCGAATCAAAGCAGCTAAGGAGGTGTAGGTAAGCAGAATCAAGTATACTGAAAGTGCGTGTAGATAGGAGAAATTGTTCAAAAGCACAGAGTAATTCAGCCACACATATATAATTTAAAAAGTATTAAAAACCTAGTAGCAGGGCAGGAAACACTAAATCCCACCGCTATCAGCTGCGAACGTCCGTTTATTTTGGGAATATGTAGGCTAATGCCTATGATGCAAACTGGATCGCTAACACAGCTGAGGAAGCAGAAACTGTGTGAATCCCAGGGGCTCAAATTGGAACATAAATTCAAAGCTGTTCTGAACAGGGGCCCCCAAAATAAGTTTGCCCCAGGGCCCCCAAAATCCTTAAGATGTCACTGATACTCCCACATCCCAAAACAATGGACACCTTGTTGTATGGTGGAACTGTATCTGTGTCTAGGGACACTGCTCCATTATACTTGTAATGTGTTCCTTAGTGGTGGAAACAAAAATAATTGTATGAATGAGTACAGCAAATTCACTGTAGTGATTAAGTGGGTGATTCAAAGTAGGCTGGTAATCCATTTTTTTACAAGTCACACAGTGTTCCCAGCAAATGTCCACTTGCAAAAACACCGGTTGAAATATACCAGGAAAATGGGCCAGAATTCAGAAAAAGACATACAGAAAGTAGTGTAATATCACACGCAGCTTCTAATATTGTTTCCCATTCCTGATGATAAATCTCAAAATCACCCAGTAGGAGTGTGGCAGTGCTGTGCGTTCTTGGTAATACTGGTTGCGTTATTACCGCAACTTGTTACCGTGCCGCTTGTGATCGGCTTATTATTGTTTTATTAGGACTTCTTGATATGAACAAGGCCTTATTGTATAGTCCACGATCTATAGAACAATTGGTCCATTTATTGTTTACAAAGTTCCTTAAGATGTACAGCGTTGTGCTGGATTTCATTATGTTCGTATGATTCATTGCAGTGTCAGTAACGGTTATGATCTCTGGATTGCCACGGCTAATGTTACTTTTATGAACCAGCGCTTTACTTTTGTACTGATCTATACTCTTACTCATTTTAGGTATTTGCTTCCAGTGACTTCACAGATCATCATGAGGACATCGTCTTCTAGCTATATCCGCAATTCTTCCGGAATGCCACGATCCAGTATTTTGTTTACGCCCAGACTTGGCCACCTATGAAGTTAAAGGACAATAGACATTTTTAAATAGCAATTTTATTTTGTTTCCTAATCCAGTACTCGGACAGGCAGTGCAATATGCATCATGATAACTTTAGCATTGTAGAAGGAATAATGTATGTTAAATTGATAAGAAAACGACAAACGTTTTGGAGAAATGTTAGAAACCAAGTAGCTCCAGCTGAATGTGTAAGTAATTATTTCTTTCAGGAAACTGAACTGTCTGCGCAATTTACAAACTCATTTATTCTGAAGTCTGATATTGTTCAGCTTTATTTTACAGATGTGTCTTACCTGAACTAGACTATTTATTTTGCAACCCTTTTTCTTTTGCACAGATGTTATCTTGATAATCTTTAAAAGTGTGGTGGCATTTTTATAAATAGGACATATAATAATATATTGTCAAAGCTGAAAACAAACGTTATGTCCATTGCCCATTTTATTTTTCCTAAAGAAATGAAAATACATTTAAAAATAATAATTTAGGTGGCAAACATTGTAAGTGGACATGTTTCAGTGTTGATTATGTTCTAATGAAGACTATTGTTTGCAAATGTCACATCACCTTTTCAAGACCTTTCAAGGCAGGGGACTGTTGCAAAACAACTAGGAACTCTATCGTTTAGTGTATGCGCACACACACGCAGACAGATGGAGCTGCAGCGCGTGCAATGTAATTCTTTTATTTATTTATTGATGTACTTACCTCCGGTTAGCCGGAGGTATGCTGGAGTTTACTACCCCCCATCCTCGCCCACCCCACCTCCACACAAGACTCCCACTACGAGCCGCTACTGCACCCTTCACAATTATTTGCCTTGTGTCTTATTATTTATTTATTTTGCCAGCTAAACCCCTTCAGAAAAAGACACAAAAGTTAATTTGCATTGTTGCTATGCCACAAAATATTATTTTAACTTCAATAACATGCCATTTGTTGTCCTATTTATTTGTACATATTTAAAAATGAAATAAGAAATTGTCAGTATCTCTGTTTCATAGGATTTACAATGTTTAAAGAAATGACAGAAAACGTAGCGAAAACTACAGAATGTTTGGATTCTTCTAATATATACATTCTGCCTTATATTATTAAGCTGAAAAGGAAAGCAATTTTCGCTTTCGGGAACCAATAATTTACACAGCATTTAGCTCCCTATGCCTCATTCTACCATTGTGGAGTGTAACTGATACAGCTCCCTGCAAATACAGATACGGACGATACAACGTTTCAAAGTCTCAATCTACTTTTTAAAATGTCCTTTCTCCCACCCTTTTTGCTCCCAGACATATACTTTAAGATTGTGGGTGCTGAATATCATGTTCCTTTTCTCTCCCTGATTGCTAAATGTTTCTCTCCAATTCTAATTAGTCCATGAGATTTCCAGGATTTTCAAGTGGAAGCAGCAGATGTTGACCCTAAAAGCACCATCGTGGCCCTGGGGGTCGTTGCCCCTTCTGTTCCATCTGCCCTGCCAGTCAGGTCAGGTTTTCACATTGTCCACTCTTTCTCTCCATCAACCCCTGTGGGTATGACATTCAGGCATTCACAGGCCTCAGTCTTTGTAACGTACAACCAACATTGTTCCTCATGTGAGAAGGATCCAAGCTAAGATGCAATGGCGCCAAGATACCTGTAATGGTGAATGCAGCCCACTATAAATGTTTTTTTGTATTTTTATGGTGTACTTCTCACAACTTAAAACGTCATTCCATGTATAAATCCAAATGCCTGGATACCAGGTCCTTACATAGGAGATTAACACATTGCAATCTACATGGGCTTTCATAAGCATGTTCTGAGTCATGGCGAGAAATCTCACATCAAGCCTTTGCTATTAGTTTTTTGTAGTTTTGAAAATTGCAGATGCTTCGTTGGTGCTTAATTTCTCCTATTGGACATCCAATTGGTTTTCCAAGACAGCATGATCTTACCTTTTTACTGTATAATTATGGTTCTGGTTTTGTTCATTTGCAATAATCACTCATCAGTGGATTTTGGGGGATTAAGGACTCTGAACCAAGGATAGCATTTTTGAAAATGGTTTGCAGGTAGTATCCTCTCACTAATGTATCGAAATCCCTCACTCCCTGACAAGGCGCCACTGTATTTGAGGTGTGCAAGGCCTGAATCCCATTTAAAGTGTATCTAGTCTTTAGTGCTTCTGACACCGTGTTCATCACCTTTGGTCTAGTCAAGAAAGGGATTAAGCTTTCACCTACCACATTAATCCATTGCTTGAGACTTACAAATAGGGTCTTTCAGACCCTGCCAGATGGTCATCCTCATGAAACCTTGCCCCAATCCACCCTGTGTATGATTGAGCATCCTGTTGAGGTACTTGGTTACGAGTGGCACTATTTCAGATAGGTTGAATTCAACAATCTGCAATTCTGAATGTCTCTGGGCGCCGAATTAACAAATCTCCAAAGTCCGGACCTGTAAATTTTGAGCACTGAGGCACTGGACCCTGTTACGTGCTGCCAGGTAGCAGACAGGAGCACAGCCCAGCCCCACTGAAACCTCGAGAACAGCACAGGAGGAGCAACCAACGCTCCCCCAGACAAGGTAAGCCGGCACTAGTCCTAACCTCTCTCTACCCTCCTGCCTCCCTTCCTCCCCAACAACCCCAGGCTCTCAAAATTTCCACGTACTCAGAGAAAGCAAAATAAGTCAGCAGTTTTTCTCCCTGGAATCAAGGAAAACACATAGAGAAGGGCCTGGTCTCGCTGGAGCTGTGTGGTTATTCCCCACTTTAGAGAGAAAACTCATAATCATCAGTACCAGCCCACCAAATATCCACAGCTTTCAAATAAGATCAAACTGCCTGTTGGGTGGGCCATTTCTTTGCGAAGGTGATCCTGGCAACATGGCAGGATCATTTCTGTCAAAAATGAGTGCTGAGCAGGCCTCCATACTATGGTACCCCATCAGGAATTAGTTTGTTCAGAAGTAAATTCAGAAAGCAGTGACTTGTTTATTTGGAGAAGAGTTGACCTAACAGCTAGGGCAGTCGACCTTGAATCTAGGGAATTGAGTTTGAGTCTCAGCAATGACGCTGAACGTCCTTTGATTCTGGGCAAAGCATCTAATCTCCCAGTGGCGAACAAAAATGAATGTGTCCTCATGTAATGCAACTGGTGCTATGTAAAGCGATCTGATACCCGATTCGGGTCAAGTTTGCGCTATATAAAACTCAGTAAAAAAAAAGAAAACAGACTGCAGGGAGTTCTTTTCATTCCCCTGGGGGCCACTGTTGATTTTTCCTGCCTGTGTCCACAATGCTTGGTGGCTGTGTAGCTAAAGGAGTGCCAACTACCATAGTGTCTTCCTCATTTCTCACCATTAGAACTTTCTGTAAAAAAGTCTCCCATTTATCCCTAAAAATACCAGAAAAACGTTTCTGATCTCCCTGGTTTTATCAAAATTGTATTACCGTAATGACCTTTATATCAACCAATCCAACCTACTGAGAAGACTGCAAGTGGTACAAAATGCTGCTGCTAGACTAGTTTTGGATGTTCCCAAATACCAGTCCATTAGGGCAGGGATTCAGGAATCGCATTGGCTGCCAGGTGGCCAGCGTGTTACATTCAAGGCTCTCTGCATTGCACATAAGGCACTTCACAGAGAAGGTCCACAATTTCTTTGGGACTCTTTCATCTGGTATTCTCCAAATAGACCGCTACACTTGGCCTATGCCTTCCTGATGCCCACCTCCAGAGTTAAAAGGACAAAACGGGGGGGAGGGGGAGGAGTTGAGGTATAGTATTATCAAGGTATGGAACTCCCTTCCACTTTTTCTTAGGAAGATCTCCTCCGTGCTTGAGTTTAGGAAACTACTCAGACAGGGCTTTTTAGAAACGAGTTTTTTCTGACCGCAAGCACCCTAGACACCCATGGGTATTAGTGCGCTATGTAAGTTGTTATAACATATCATAACTATGATTGTACAGTGGCCCTACCAGCAGAGGATACATCAGCACAGAGTCAGCGGCTTCCCTACCTCTAAATGGGACAGGAGAACTGTGAGAGAAGACGCACTTCTGCTCCACCAAACCCTGAATGAGGCCCTACTTCTTAACAAGGCAATACCATAGGAAAGAAGAGCGTGTGAGCATACTACCAGCAAGTCAGCACCAGTTTCCCCATTGCTCTCTGGTAGTTGTAGTTAATACTGTTTTCTACATGGCAAATAGCGTAGTTCCATCCAGTCTTCAGCCTAAAGTAGCAGGAATGTTTGGGGGTGCCTGCAATGTTGCTTGTAGTATTAGGTGGAGTATGACTCAAAAGCAAGCAAGTGCATCCTGCAGGGACTCACCAACCACATGAACATATTGGGCAACTTCATTAATTTCTCAACGGTGAGGACTCACCTCAATGCATTAGAAGTGTGAGGAGAATTATTAGGACTTGGAATAATTAGGATTGAGTAAGTAATTGCCACACTTCCTTATGTTGCGACAAATTCTTGCTCCAATTGTGTATTTCCTCCTTGGTTGGATTTGGTCATTAAATTCATACATCATACTGCCATTAGACTCACTGTAAAATATAAGCTGCATAGCTGACGCCATGGAGTCAGAGAGCTCTGTTGCCTGGTGTTTCTTTAGGTAGCATTATATTACATCATTTAAGCTTGCCTCTCCCTTTCCAGAAGAGACCAAACCATATGGAAATCAGTTTTGGTCTCAAGCTAAAGAAGCAATCCAGCCCAAATTGCCTGGCCATGTCAGCTCTGCATTGGACCACAACTACTCCCAGAAGCTTTTGAACCTTCTTCTCCTACATTGTTGAGTTGACAATTTCCAAGGCTACTCCTCTCCCAAAGTGAGGTCTACACACTCTTGCACACCCCTCCCACCTAGAGAAACGCAATATAACTATCATTTTTTTGCTGGTCTGTGACATTACACAGGAGGCCATTCATGTGCCAGTCTTTCTTCTCCCCACTCACATTATTCGTCCAAAGTGTTTACCTTTGCTGTGAATGGAAGCACAATGTGCACCATGAATAGAAATAAAACATACATCAATCAATCAATCAATCAAAAGCATTTGTAGAGCACGCTACTCTCCCATGAGGGTCTCAAGGTGCTGAAGGAGGGGGGGGGGTGCTGCTACTGTTCGAGAGTCAGGTCTAGCTGCTACTACTGCTCGAGGAGCCAGGTATTGAGGTGTTTCCTGAAGTTGAGATGGTCCTGGGTCGTTCGTAGGTGTGTGGGGAGGGAATTCCACGTTTTGGCTACTAAGTAGGAGAATGATCTTCCTCCGGTGGTGGTTCTGCGAATCCGTGGGATGTGGCGAGGGCGAGGCTGGAGGAGCGGAGTTGGCGGGTGGGAGTGTAGAAAGAGAGGCGGTTGTTGAGGTATTCGGGTCCTATGTCGTGGAGTGCTTTGTGTGCATGGGTGAGGAGCCTGAAGGTGATCCTCTTGTTGACGGGGAAACAGTGCAGGTTTCTCAGGTGGGCGAATATGTGGCTGTGGCGAGGGATGTCGAGGATGAGTCGTACAGAGGCGTTCTGTATGCATTGTAGTCGGTTTTGAAGTTTGGCGGTGGTTCCTGCGTTTAGGGCGTTTCCGTAGTCCAGTCGGCTGGTGGAGAGGGCCTGGGTGACGGTCTTTCTGGTTTCGGTGGGGATCCACCTGTAGATTTTTCGGAGCATGCGCAGGATGTTGAACAGGGGGATGAGATGGCGTTGACTTGCTTGGTCATCATGAGGGATGTGTCCAGGATAAATCCCAGGTTGCGTGCGTGGTCCGCGGGTGTTGGGGTGGAGCCCAGTGCTGTGGGCCACCAGGAGTCGTCCCAGGCGGAGGGGGATTGTCCAAGGATGAGTCCCTACATTTTGTCTGAGCTTCACTTCAGGCGACTGAGTTTCATCCATTCTGCGACGTCTTTCACACCTTCCTGGAGGTTGCTTTTGGCGCTCGTTGGGTCTTTGGTGAGGGAGAGTATCAGCTGGGTGTTGTCGGCGTAGGAGATGATGTTGATGTTGTGGGCTCATGTAGATGTTTTGAAAGATATTACAGGGCGATTATGCTAAATAAAAACAACAGCCTTAGTAAGAACGTATTAAAATAATTTCAGGTATTCCAAGAGTATAATTCCTGAGACACACTTTAAAAATTCTGGGGCATATGTACGTGCTCCTATTGCCACAGGAACGTCACTTTTGGTGATGTTCCCATGGCGATCGGGGCCTTGCTTTATGTCCACGGCAGCGTTAAGGCACTTAACATTGCTTAGCACTGCCTTGTACACGTGGCACCCTTTCACGCTATGTTTACAGAGAAAGGGGCGTGCAGTGGGTGTTGTGGTGGGCGTTCACCCGCAACACCCATTGTATTTGACGCTGCCCCCTATGTACAAGGGTGGCGTACATAGGAGGCAGTAAGAAAATTAAGACCACGAAAACCCTGGTTTTAAGGTGGTGAAATGAGGAGAAATGCATTATTTCTCCCCGGTTTTGCTATTTCCATGTGTGTTGCCTTGTTCAGCACACATGCAAAAATCAAAATGCAGTGGTTTGTTTATGGACAGGAAGGTTTTCCTTCTTGTACATAAACAAACCTTTTAAAAAATGGCATTTTGCAACTTTCATGTGTGCTGCATGAAACAGCACACATGAAAGTTACAAAATGGCATTTTAGGATTGTTTATTTGCTGGAAGGGACACCTTCCTACACATAACCTATCCTTCCCTGCACAAAGACACCCTTGCACTCTGGTGCAAGGGTGCCTGTTCTGGCGCCATTGCAGAGGGAAATGAAAGGTTACACCACATTCTTGTAAATATGGTGCAGACTATTGGAAGTGGTGGAGCGTGTCGTTAAGCCCAGGAGCCTAACCACACGCTCCGCCACTTTGTCATACATATGGTCCTTTGTGTTTTACAAAACATTATTTTAGAGAACCACTTGTAAAATTAGCCGAAAAGCCATCTCTCAGAAAATGCACTGTCGGATTGAGTCCTAGATTGTTTGTCGCCCGCCCCCCCTCGCACAGTCAGGCTCTACATGAAAAAATGATGAGCTATGGTGCATGAATGAAATTATAAAAATCAAGCAATATCAGATTTGTATAGGGTTATGTATCAATGACATCATGGGTGGCTCTCGTACATAACAATCCTGTTTTGAGTGACAGCCTTGTGCTGTGGTGCAAATACAAGCAGCAGTGTCTCGTTTGAGATTTGTACTCATGGCTCACCAATCAGTACACATTCTGCACAAGGGTAAGATATGTGATTCCACGTAAATAACTCCGTTTCATACAGATACATTGTGCTATACACTGCTTAACCCCTTTATTCGCACCAGGTTGTGCTTGGTTTAAGGAATTAGCACAAAGCCAAGTATCACACGATCAAGAAGTGTTTTTTTAATATGTCTTTTTATTGCAGTGTTTGCCAATTTACAAACATTGTGGTGCAACAGAAGGATCCCCATACAAGCCAATTCTGAGACCAGACATCTTTGGAAGGTAAATAGTAGAACATGATCATTCACCTATTAGCGCAGGATAATCATTCTTCACAGTGGTGGTATATTCGGTATATTCTAAAGTCCCACAATGATAACTATGCAAACATATTACCTCTATATAAAACAGTTCTTACTGGGAGGGGAAGGGGAGGAGGGAAGTAGGGGTGGTAAATATGGGTCAGGGAGGTACTCGTCACAATGTGGCGCAGTGATAGAATTGCAGGTTGCATTCGCGCAACGGAGATGACGGGACAGCAGGGTTGGTGAGCACTTTTATTAACGGGAGCAAGCAGGGTAAACAGTGGTTTTGATGGTAAGTATAGGGGATGGCGTATTGTAGGGCTGGTGTGTGCATGCGGGGGTGCTGGATCAGCGTATGTTAGTTTAGGTCTTAGGAAGGAGGGAGGTCTAGGGACATATGTTGAATGAATTGGTTGAGAAGGGTTTACCATTCTTTGGATATAGGGCGTTTGTGAAAACTGTTGTGTCACATACACGATCAAGAGGTATTTAGAGAAAATATCAAGATCTAAATATAGGTAAACAGAAATATTAGGCAAAAAATACAGGGAGTCAAAAAAAATGAGATGCAGAAATATCGTACACAAGAACATCAATTTTTCAGGTAAGTAATATTGTTGTCAAGAATTTAGTTGTTAATTTCATTTTCAATAATATAGTCATAAACATTTCGTTTTTTTAATGAAAATAATGTTTATTAGTTCATATTAATTATATGTGTTATTAATGGTTGTATAATTGTTAATAATATTTTTAACCATAGTTTGTAATATTAAGTGATTTATAATTTTTAGTTTAATTGCTAATAGCAATTTATAGCGGGTTGCTAAGTTTGTAGGAGTATTTGTTGGGTTTGTAAAAGTACAGGGAGGGAAGTTAATAAAGTAATAATTAACTATTAATTATTTATTTATTATTCATTATTTAATTGGTCATTAAATCTGTAAATTGTGAAATAACTTTAAATATTCCTTATATTTTAGGTGTAGTCTGCTGGTATGTAGAGATATAGGGCGGGAAGTTCATTAAATAATATTTAATTATCAATTATTTAATTATTCATTATTTAATTGATCATTAATTATGAACATCACGTTAATTATTTCATTATGTAATGATTCATATTAACTGTAATTCTAACTATATTTTAGTTGCGGGTTGCTAGGTTTGTATGGGGTATAGAGTGGGATGTTAATCAAGTAATAATTAATTAACAAATAATTATTAATTGTTGATTAATTAATTAATTATTCGCCAATTATGTAAATTATTATTCTTATTTATTTTAGTTATATTTTAAGGGTTTGTGAGGGTAAGAGTATGGGAAGTGCATTAAGTAAGAAATGAATAACTTTTTTAATTGATAATTATTAAATTGTTTAATAGCCATGTACATTGTTTAATATTTTTTTTATAAATATTAGTTTTTTTGGTTAATTAATAATGTTAATCTACTGAGTTTTTTATATAGTGCAAGCTTGACTTGAAGGTATCAGCGTGCTTTACATGATCACCAGTTGTGTTACAGATGGACACATTCATTTTGTTAGGCACGGGGAGATTATGTTTTTTGTCCAGAATCACAGGATGTTAAGCTTCCCTGCTGAGACTCGAAACCAGGTCCCCAGCTTGAAGGCCAACCGCTCTAGCCATGTAGACCACATCCTCTCATATTTGTTCTGAATTATTAGGGGTATTCAAATAAGTAATGTGTTTGAAGTGAAGTACTTTTTTTACAGTAGTGGGAATAGCAAATGTAACCCTTATAAAGCCCAATGCTTTCCCTCCTGCTGCACAGACTGGAGTGGGATTAGTAAATATTTTGCCTCCGAGTCCAATGCAAATATTACCCTTCCAAAGTCTAATGCTTTCCCTACAGCTGCATGAATAAATAATAGTATATCTATTATTCTCAGACTTCAATACTTAAAAAAAATATTGTTTAAAAATATCTATTACCAATGGTTTATTTTAAAAAAAATATAATATTTGTGTGTATATATATATATATATATATATATATATATATTCACTGAAAAAACCATAGGTTATAGACCATATATAGTTATGAATTAGCATTATATATATATATATGGAAGTTGGATTGCCGACAAGAGGCACTGTGGGACTTGAAGCCCGGGGATGAAATGAAACTGCGAAACGGCAGAAAGTTAAGGTGAACAGTATGATATCAATGAGACC